>NC_046325.1:28978994-30388161 GCF_009819535.1 Lacerta agilis | reverse complement strand
GTAGTGGTTAAAGTCATGAACACCTTACTGGGTGACCTTGAGACAATCACAGCCACTCAGCCTAACCTACCTCACAGGGCTGTTGTGGGGATTAAATGAGGAGGGGGCGAACCATGCACACCACCTTGAGCTCTTTGGAGAAAAATGTGGGATATAAATGCATTAAGTAAGTAAGTAAATAACGTTCCCATGGCTCTTGACCCATTGGCTGTGCTAGCTGTGGCTGATGGGAGCTGGAATCCCAACAAAATTTTGGAAGGCTGTAGGTCCTCCACCCCTGCCCTAAATGTATATACTCCCTTCCCTGCCGTCATGACAATGCACAGTGTTCTTTTCGTTTGCCTTTTTGGAATCCCCTTGGACAGTTCAGTTGGAATGCCACTGTCTTCTTCTTTCCCCACCATGGCCTAGAAATCTAGCAAATGAAAAGCTTGTAGTCTGTCTTAATATATATATTTTTTGGTCGTGCGTAAGAAGAGGTTTCTGTGCGGTAGTTCTATGGGTCCACCTCCCTTGCCTAGCATGGCTTTCCCTTTGGCGGCTCCTGATTGAGAGGACTGCTGGAATGGAAATCCCACAGCACAGGGAGGACCAGGAACTATGGAGTGTTACGGTTGGATGTGGAGAGCTGGCCGGTTAAATTACCCTGCCGTGTGGCTAGAGGTAATGGAGGTAGACCCCTTCTGGTTTTTTAAAAAAAATTTCTGCAGAACACGCTTGATATGTTACTGTTCACTCCTTGGGGCAGAGCCTTGTCTTTATTGTTGTTGTTACCCTTGCTTATATTATTCTGCCAAATGCCACGCACACTGATGGGATTGTGTAAACAAACACAACAGCCACAATAATAGGCTGAGGTGTGTGTGTGTGTGTGTGTATATATATATATATATATATATATATATATATATCAAGCTTGAGCTTAAAGCTCCTCTGTTTC
This sequence comes from Lacerta agilis, assembly GCF_009819535.1. NCBI lineage: Eukaryota > Metazoa > Chordata > Lepidosauria > Squamata > Lacertidae > Lacerta > Lacerta agilis. The sequence goes on along the minus strand of NC_046325.1, from coordinate 30,387,221 downwards.
TTTGCTTCCTCCCCAATTAGAAAGAGTTCTGTTATTTCATGCATAATCTGGCTGTGACCCTGAGTTTCCCAGTGCTCAGGATGCAGGGAGCCAGGGGTGGGGGGCGCGGGGAGAAAGGAAAACCGTTCCCCGTCTCTCTCTTTCTGGCCAGCTCTGTCAAATAAGTTCAGGAAGGAAGGAAGGAAATTGTATGCTCATGCTGTGATTTAGAAGAAATGCAGAGGATTTAAAAGAACATAACACCAGTAAGAGGCAGCTACTACTATCCCCCCCACCCTGGCATGGACACTGAGATGGAGTCAGCTGGAGTGGGCTGGGTCACATAGGGGTGGGGTGGGGCAGAGATGGCCTGATACCTCAGAGCAGCTGCAGGGCTGTCTGTGTGGAATGAACACGGGGAAGCTCTATTCTCTTTCTGTCTGCCTAGCTGTCAAGTCACAACCTAGTCTCTCTGATTTGCATCCATCTCATTCCTACCAGGCAGAATTTGCTGCCACTGCTGCCTCCTCCTCCTCCACTTCTCCCTATGTAATTAGTTTTCTCTGTACAGGCTTTTCCCTTTCTGCTTCCGCCTGTTGTAGGGAGAGGAGTGTGGTATTCTAAGGCCAGTTGCTGTTTTCTCTCTTGAGTGTGTGTGTGTGTGTGTGTGTGCGGAGATATCTGGCGTGCCCGGACTTGGAAATCCTCAATGTTTTGCCCATGATACATGAGACGAGAGACTTGGGAGAGAGAGAGCAACATCTTGGATAAGGAGGAAAAAACAAAATACAAGCTAGCAGATTTCCTACTGAAGTTGTAAGAGAGCAGTCGAGAAGAACGTCCTCTGTCCAAAGAGTGTGGATGGAACCTAACCAGCCTGGCGCCAGGAGTTAAAAGATCCGGTTCGAAATCTCTTCTTTATTCACCTATCCCAAGTTTCTTCCGATCTGCCAGTTCTGTCACTTCAGCTTTGCTGCCTCTGTGCCAGGAATTTCCTCATCTGGGAGTGCAATGGTAGAAGAAGGCACGAGCCGGGGGGATCGGGCTCCCTGTGGTGGCGGGCCACGGGGACCCCCACGCCCTCCAGCCCCGCCGCACCATGGCATCTCAGTGGTGGGCAAAGCGGTGTGGAGCGTGGCACGAGCAGGGAAAGGCTGGCGCTTTGAGCGAGCTGTCGGCGTCGATTGCAGCTTGCCCGAACCCCGTTGCATCTGGTTGACGAGTTTGCGGAACGACAACACCGAATGGTGGGAGAAGCGGTGGCGCCGTGCCGGGGCAGGGATGGCTCGGCAGAAGTGCCGTGCACGGCCCAGGGTAGACAGGAATTTCACGGTGAGAGAGAGCTATATTGCCTTCGTGTGTCTTGTTTGTGTGCATGTATGTATTCCTTTTCAAGGCAGCTCTGAAGGCAAGCTCTGAGCAGGTCATTCCTTCTCAGCCTTGTTTTCCCCAGATCTGTAAAATAGGGAGGAATTGTGACCTGCCTTTTGGTGTAGTGGTTGGGAGAGTGACTTGAAAGGGAAGACTTCAGAATGTTTTACTGATGTTTATGGTCTGCATGTTTCTCTTGCCTACTGGGACATGATTTGAGCCAGAGCTTAATGCATTCTCTGTGCATTTAGGAAATGAGAAGAAGTAATAGAAAGGGGTAGCCTGAGCATGTGTGCGGAGTATTTTCCTTGCCGGTAACTGCAGCCAGCACTATCTGAAATTGGGGAGTGGGGCAGCTTCCAGGTCAAAACATGCACCTCCTGGGCAGGCTTGAGAACTGGCATCTCATTTTAGAAATCAAGGGCTGTTTATTTTACACATCCCATGAACAATGATCCTAAATTTTCCCAGGGCACGTATATAACAGTGGCTGTGGTCGTGCTGGTTTTCTTTGATTTGCGAATGGTTGTGTTGGCAAATGTGTTTGTGAACACCCATCCAAAGTGGATCCCTAAATGGCAGGATCCGGACACCGTCGTGGGTGAGCAGGCTGCTAGCCAGCACGGATTTCAAGAGGGCAGATACCATGAAAAGAATTAATCATAGTCTCACCGTCTTGCCTGCCCTTGGGGATAGCTTGCTCACAGCATCCGTTTCCATGCTATGTATTATGGGAATACTTTGACATAGCAACACCCTAATGACAAGTTACCTTCTTGGGTTGTTCCTCAATTAGATAAGGATTTCATTCTGCTTGTCAGTTACTAGATCTTTTAAGTAGCTTTGTGAGCCTGTAGGGTTAGAAAGTTGGACTTAAACCTGGGAAGTTTGTCATCAAATCTTTCCTCGAATACTGAGTTGCAACCTGCCCAGAATCTTTCATTTGTGTGTGTGCACGTTTGTATCCTATTACAGTATTCTTTCTATTATTCTTTGTATCCTATTATTCTTGTGGGGCGGCTTATATGGGGGTGCTTCGAAGGAATAGTCACAGTTTCTTTGCAAGATATGTTTGAGTGAAAGGTAGTGACTGGCTCACAGCAGCTTCTTGAGTTTCATAGCTGAATGGGGATTGGAGCCTATGTCCTAGCCTAGGTGTACACTGCATTTTAAAAGAACAATAGCATTAAAGTTACAGGTAGGTAGCCGTGTTGGTCTGCCGTAGTCAAAACAAAATAAAAAATAAAAAAATTCCTTCCAGTAGCACCTTAGAGACCAACTAAGTTTGTTCTTGGTATGAGCTTTCGTGTGTATCTGAAGAAGTGTGCATGCACACGAAAGCTCATACCAAGAACAAACTTAGTTGGTCTCTAAGGTGCTACTGGAAGGAATTTTTTTTATTTTTTATTTTGTTTTGATAGCATCAAAGTCCTGTGCTCAGGCAATCCTCTTTATGATGCAAGATAAAGCTGAGTTCTGCAACCTGTGAAAGTTGCATGCATTGAGAAAGTTTCCACAAGCGTGCATATAATTTGTTCAGCAGGGTGTTTGAAATATTTTGCATAAATTTATTCCAGTTATTGCTGGAAGGGGCAATGCATAGAAGTACGAGTCCCAACCACTGAGAATCATTCTTCAACTTCTCCTCAGGCTTCTAAGAATTCACTAGTCTTTGCCCAGCATATGTTCACAGCCAAGAGGGTCGCTTGATGTTTCTTTGTTTTTAATGAAAGCTGAGATTCTCAGGAAGCTGGAGTCTTTGTTTCCCCCCCTGCATATAATTGTGCGTCTTAACCTTCACAAGTTCCATACTCCACCTACTGCACATTAGAAAATATATGATTTTCCTCCCTCCCAATTAAGGGCTAGAGTTGTAAGTGTATCATTAAGTGGAGTCTTTTCGCTTAAAATAATGTCTTTAAAATAGTGCGTATTTCTACATACTGCATTTCTGCCAGCACACTCAGAAGTTCGCAGCTGTTGGAGACGTACGTCCAAAGCAGGGCCAGTGTCAGAAGTCAGCATCATTGGGCATCTGCCAAGGCCTGCCCCCTAGCGGAGAGCCCACTGCCAACCCCGAGCACTCCCTGCCAACCCCTACTGCTCCTCTTTGCCATCACTGCCTGTTCACCTGCTTTCTCCAACCAGGTCAACTGTGACAGCAGCAAGGAGAAGGTGGAGTAACCTCTGTTCGTTCACCTTTCCCTTTCCTTTTAGACACAAGCTGACAGGGCAAATGAATGGGCAGCGCCAGTGATATGAGGCTACTTGGGGGGCGAGGTGGGGCATCATAATAACATTGGAAGTGCACTGCTGGATCTAGTTCAGCATCCTGTTCTCACAGTGGTCAGCCAGGTGCCCATGGGAAGCCTGCGGGCAGGACCTGAGTGCAACAGCACTCTCCTCTCTTGGGTTCAGAGATTTGCTGCTGCCTCTGACAGTGGAGGTAGAACATAGCCCATCATGCTGATAGACTTGTCCTCCAAGAATGTGTCTGTTGTAATTCTGTTTTAAATTTGTCCCGACACAGTGACCATCAGGTCCATCACTACATTTAGCCTGGAGAAGAGAAGGTTAAGGGGTGATATGATAGCCATGTTCAAATATATAAAAGGATGTCATATAGAGGAGGGTGAAAGGTTGTTTTCTGATGCTCCAGAGAACCGGACACGGGGCAATGGATTCAAACTACAAGAAAGAAGATTCCACCTAAACATTAGGAAGAACTTCCTGACAGTGAGAGCTGTTCGGCAGTGGAATTTGCTACCAAGGAGTGTGGTGGAGTCTCCTTCTTTGGGGGTCTTTAAGCAGAGGCTTGACAGCCATCTGTCAGGAATGCTTTGATGGTGTTTCCTGCTTGGCAGGGGGTTGGACTGGATGGCCCTTGTGGTCTCTTCCAACTCTATGATTCTATGATCTTCTGGGAGCAAATTCCATTATTTTAACTATGTGCAGTGTGAACAACACCTGGAGCCAACACTTGATTCCAGGTGTTTAAGCCTCTCTCCTTTTCCTCAGGAGATACTGCAGTTTTAGAAATGTGCTTCTGGAACCTAATGATAAAAGCAGATAAAACACTGTTCCTAATTAAGAGCTTTTAACATTGGCCATCAAATGCCTGTCCAAAGGTTTCTGAAAATGACTCGGTCTAGAACCGTTGCAAGTCATTAGGGGAAAAGACTTTTGTTCTGATAGGGCATATTTACAACACACACACACACACACACACACACCTCACTGTGTTTAAAATATGGCAAATGGTAGAAGAATCAAAGGAGGAGCTCTTGGAAATTTATTAAACCCTACATGACTTGAGAGGGAAGGGTGGTCCTAAGGGTTGCGTTGTATAATGTATTCTGCTTCCATGATTTAAGTTTTCAGATAATACGGGGGATGATCATTGAATTAATTATTTCCCCTTCCCACCCCAAAAAACCTTATAAGATCTGCATATTTGCTTTTTCTGTTTATATGAAAACTGTGATTCTTAGAATACTGAATTCCACTAAGTGTTGTAAATAATCTCTCACCTGGTCACCTTTGTGCAGCAGAAGAGAAGTTCCAGCAGAAGTTTTACAGTGGTTGATTCTCTTCTTCCCAGTCTCCCCTTTGGCCACAAAGATACTTGCATACAGGGGCGTCGTAGGGTGGGGGCGGAGGGGGCGGGCCGCCCCTAGTGCCGCCCCTAGGCGGGTGTGTGCAGTGCTGCTGCTCCCGGGGTGACGGAGGGAGCGGCGGCGCGTCCCACCACTCCCATGCGCCGCCGCTCCCTCCGTCACCCCGGGAGCAGCAGCGCTGCACGGACGAGGCTCCCAAGCCCCCGCCCGGCATACCCCAGGGGCGGGGGCGTCGCTGCGCGCGCGTGCGTCATGACGCACACGCAGCGATGCCCCGCCCCCGGGGATGCCGGGCCGCCGCTTTCCGGAGCCTCGGTGGGCTGCAAAGAGCCCCGAAGCCGCAGCCTGGCAGCCCTTTGCGCTATGGCTGCGGCTTCGGGGCTCTTTGTAGCCCGCCGATGCCCCCAAGCCCCCGCCCGGCATACCCCAGGGGGCGGGGCGTCGCCGCGCGCGCGTGCGTCATGACGCACACGCAGCGATGCCCCGCCCCCGGGGATGCCGGGCCGCCGCCTTCCGGAGCCTCGGTGGGCTGCAAAGAGCCCCGAAGCCGCAGCCTGGCAGCCCTTTGCGCTATGGCTGCGGCTTCGGGGCTCTTTGTAGCCCGCCGATGCCCCCAAGCCCCCGCCCGGCATACCACAGGGGGCGGGACGTCGCCGCGCGCGCGTGCGTCATGACGCACACGCAGCGATGCCCCGCCCCCGGGGATGCCGGGCCGCCGCTTTCCGGAGCCTCGGTGGGCTGCAAAGAGCCCCGAAGCCGCAGCCTGGCAGCCCTTTGCGCTATGGCTGCGGCTTCGGGGCTCTTTGTAGCCCGCCGATGCTCCCAAGCCCCCGCCCGGCATACCCCAGGGGGCGGGGCGTCGCCGCGTGCGCGTGCGTCATGACGCACACGCAGCGATGCCCCGCCCCCGGGGATGCCGGGCCGCCGCTTTCCGGAGCCTCGGTGGGCGGCAAAGAGCCCCGAAGCCGCAGCCTGGCAGCCCTTTGCGCTATGGCTGCGGCTTCGGGGCTCTTTGTAGCCCGCCGATGCTCCCAAGCCCCCGCCCGGCATACCCCAGGGGGCGGGGCGTTGCCGCGCGCGCGTGCGTCATGACGCACACGCAGCGATGCCCCGCCCCCGGGGATGCCGGGCCGCCGCTTTCCGGAGCCTCGGTGGGCGGCAAAGAGCCCCGAAGCCGCAGCCTGGCAGCCCTTTGCGCTATGGCTGCGGCTTCGGGGCTCTTTGTAGCCCGCCGATGCTCCCAAGCCCCCGCCCGGCATACCCCAGGGGCGGGGGCGTCGCTGCGCGCGTGTGCATCATGACGCACACGCAGCGATGCCCCGCCCCCGGGGGTGCCGGGCCGCCGCGCGTGCGTGCGTCATGACGTCATGACGCACGCACGCGCCACGATGCCCCGCCCCCAGGGGTGCCCCTTGGCTTCCCGCCCCGGGCAGCCGAGGGGCTAGGAACGCCCCTGCTTGCATATGTTAAGCATACGGGCTAGTAAAACATTTTATAGGCTAGTGACTTTTCTGCATACACTGTTGTTTGCATGTGTGAGTTTGGTAGGGTTTTTTTTTTTTTTTTTTTAGAGGAAAGACATCATAAATCAGTTTACTAAATTGATGGTATCAGATGCTGTAGGGAGAGGGAGTTTAAAAAGGGGTAGGCCAGTCCTGCAAGGAAAGCTTGGGACATAACTAAGGAAGGCTAGAATGATTGATTTCTTTTAAACCATGCTTTTAAAGTGTGTGCATTGACCATTATAGAACACGTGAGCTCTCTATATATTAAGGGCAGTGGATGTTGATTGATTCTCTGTTATATAGCACCATCTATATACATGACCCTTTATAGAGGACAGGTCACTGCACCAGCAGACTTGACAGTCTAAATGCAAAGGATGCAACATAGGAAAGAGATGAAAAGAGAGAAGCAAAATGTAGGTGGATGGGTTAATATTTAAGTGTCTTATAAATCGGTTTGATTACATGTAATGCTAAGCCATGGTTTGTTTTGCTTAAGTGTGGTTTGTTTGTATGTCTGAATTGGTTCAAGCCAGCTAACTGGGTTGTGGCCAACAAACCAGATAGTGAAATCATGGTTTGAAATTGGCTTATGAATCTCAGCTTGCATTAACCATGGTCTCTTGGTACACCCAAGCTGCCATCCTGGTTGCTGATCAAATCCTGACCACCGGCCTTCTCCCTTAACTTCAGTTAGGGAACTTTTAAGCTTTTATCCTAAATTGGCTTGATCCTTGTCCTATCTCTGGAACCTAAGGGTGTCTGGACTACTGTAATTCCTGTTCTTCAGTGGTTGCTGAGTTTGCCTTGTCAGTCTTCTGGAATAAAGCTTGGCTTCTTTATGTACAAGGAACTTAACTTACCATTGTTCTTGGGCGGTGGCAGGAAACCTGAGAGTTTACCCATATGTAACTGACCTTTTATCAGGCTGGATTGGGTTTATATATTAAACAGTCCTGGATTGTAGTGGGTCTTGCTTTTTTCTGTTATGGAGAGGTAGAATAAAATTTTAGGGCAGCTATCACCAAACGTTCATTTAAACAAAGGCAAACAGTGTTAGGCATTTTTGAAGGTGCTGTTTGGGGGGACATACCGGTACTATAATCAGGGGTCGACAAGCATTTTAGATTTTGTTTTTCAAAGGGATCTGACCAAAAGCAGATAGAGGTGAAAGAGGAAGTGGGAAAGAGTGTCACTCTTCTAACTTCCTCCTTCAGTGCCATATACTGGGGTTTTTTTTGGGGGGGGGGGGGAGATAGCCACTCTCAACACCTCATGACAAAAGGAACACCAAGTGTGCAGGCAGGGGCCTCAGAGGCTTTGTGGGCACTAGGGGAAAACTTCAGGGGCACCATTGTGCCTCTGGGCACCACGTTGGTGACTCCTGTACTGTCCACACGTGGTTTATATACTAGGGTAGGAACACAGGAAACAGTAGTATACCATGCTAGATCATTGATCCATCTACTCAGACAGGCAGCTGCTCTCCAAGATTACAATCAATTGTCTGTACCATCACTTTATCCTCAAAACTGGTGGTGTATATGCTTTTGTATTATTTAACAATCCCTCCCCCAAAATACATTCTCCACTTTCCCCCAACCGGGAGGATCTGTATTTATTTAAAAGCATTTTAAACTGCTTATTTTTTTTTAAAAAAATGCCTTTAAGTGATTTATACTATGCACAATATATAAATAAGAACAGTCACATCCTCTCCTGATTCAGGTGAAACCAAGAAGTAAAACTGGGTGTCATCCGCATACTGATGACACCATGCCCCAGTTTTCGTAATGACTTCTCCCAGTGGCTTCATATAGATATCAAATGACATTGGGGGTTGAATAGTGCCCTGTGGTAACTCATACCATAGCACAGCTGCCAGGGGGCAGACATAAAGTCCCCCAAAGCTATCCTCTGAACCTGGTCTTGTAGGTAGGTAGGTAGGAGAACCACTGCAACACAGTGCCATGAGTTCACAGTTCATGGAGATGACCAGGAGCATACTGGGGTCAATGGTATTGAAAGCTGCTGAAAGATCAACCAGGAGCAACAGGGTCGCTCTCCCCCATCCTCTCTCAAAGGAGGTCATCCCTCAGGGCAACCAAGGCCAATTCTGTCTCATGTTGTGTGAGGTCATGGGAGGATTATCCCAGCATCCTCTCTGGTTCTGCTTTTTAGAGAGAAAGTGATCATTGATTCTTTGGTAGACAGGGGCATTCTGGGAAGGGTCCTCACTCTGCTATTTTTTTTTTTTAATGTGAGCTGAAATAGGAATGCATATAGTATTTTATTACGAGAATCCTGTGTTCTTCCTTTTTCAGATTGAAGCAGGTTAAAATGTACGTTGATGTTTGTTGGTTGTTCATGTGAAAATGGTTTGTATAGCTTTTGAATTTGTCTGTGGTGGCATTCATGCCAGGCAACATTACATACACATCCACTGTAAAACAAACAGATAAAAAACAACAACCCGCCCTTCCCATATTTTACCTCAGTAAAGATTTGTTAGCAAAAGTTCTCCCGAGTCACTGTGAGATGGATGTGGAAACCCGAGCCATGAATACACAGAACCTGGCCACACTCTGAAGCAGTGTGGCGTTTGATACCAGTACTGAAAGCACCCCTTCTCTGAAAAAACGTCCTCAAGCCACAGTTTTCTGAATTTACCCTCCAGTATCTGTACCACTGGCACAAACATTTTAGTCTTACTTAGGAATTGCTTGAGTGAGAAGATTGCCTCGAGTGGCAAGGTAGGTAGGTGCTAGTAGAAATTTTTGTTGTGCTGATCACTTTCCTATACAAGTGGTGTGGGGGTTTCCTTTCCTGACCCCCGTGTACATTGGCAGAGCACACATAAGCCCACCCTGTTCTGCCCCATTCTGCCTCACCCCCGCCAGCCCCATTCCACCCTGTTTTGGGGCCACTTCCGGGAGGCAGTGTGCATGAACGTGCATGAATTGGACGCACGTAAAATGGTTGGTGCTTGTACTTACTTGGGGCTGGGATACATCTTGTGGGGAGCTATAACAACTGTGGCCTATTTCATGTATCATACATGCTATGTGTGTAATGTTTAGTGCATTAGGAGCATGTATTTGTCGTGGGTGCATGCCTCAGTAACTTACTATTGGTTGAACCTGCTTGCTGGCCACTAAGGAAAGAGTATATGTTTACCCCTCCTAGCATGTGGTTGCACCCTTTCAGGTATGTGCCCACATTAGACAAACATTTTAAAAAACATTATTGCTGTTGCTTCTTCTTCGGCTCTCCTTTCCTCTTGTTTCTTCTCCATTGTCCTATATCAAAACAGAGCAGAGATATGCCCCTTTCACTTAGGATACTCTGGAAAGCAGTCAGATATACTGATGCTTCTGTATAAGTCAGTAACAACAACAGCTGCCACCATCGGCATGTGTGCTATAGATGAGCACTAAAAAACCTAACTACGAATTTAAGGGGTGGCGTGGAAGGATGGGACACAGAAATCCTCTGCACTTTGCACTGTGTCTCTACTTCCTCTGCAAATCTTTTGTTTCCTGTTGTCCGGAGCTTCTGCCTTTCAGTACGAATGAATGAACAAGAGGCTGCCCGTGCAAAAAAAAAAAGTTTTAATCTGCGTGCTTGGCTCGCAGCGCATCCGCCGTCCCTTTCCGAGGGCCGCCGGGTCGCTTGACAATAGGAAGCAAACTGCCGAGCAGACAAAATGCACACGGAGAATGACCTCGGGGCCAGGAAGAGAAAAGGGACATGGGGACCGAGGCAGGCATAGGGCGGGTTGGAAGTATTATTATTATTATTTGGTCTGCATTTTTTGAGCCTGGGGATCTACAAGAGGGTGAGTCAGTGCGGGCTGTGTTCCCAGGAGAGCCAAGTCAGGACAGCTCATTTGCAAAAATTGGGTGTTGTTTGGGGAAGGTGAGAGTGCATTCAAGTAAACCTGCAGGTCAGGCCACTTGGATCGCTCTCGCTTGGGCTGTTGAACCAAGTGACCCAGTTCAGAACAGTCTCTCGTCCTTAAAACTATTCTATTATTTATTTAGTTATACTTTTATTCTACTTAATAAGCAGGATCTCTAAGGCAGTTTACATCAATTTTAGAGGGACATCAGTTTCAGTTAAAGAAAGCTCTGCTGGATCACACCAGTATCTTATCCAGTATTAAGTTTTTTACAGTGCCCAACCAAATGCATATGGGAGACGGAGTAATAGTCATGTGCTTTTAGGGCAACTGTGGGCAAACTGTGGCCCTACAGGTGTTGCGGGCTCCCATCAGCCCCAGCCAACATGGGCCAGCAATGTCTGGAAGGCCACAGGTTCTGCCGTCCCTGTTTTAGGGTTTTAATTTTGATAATCTTCCTGACAGCTTTTGCAAGATGCAATGTCTTCCTTCCCCATGTACCTCTCTCCATACCCCTTTTCACTTGGCACAAGCTCAGTAAAATATATCAGATTCCTAAGTATTGGAAAACAAACTTCTAGTATCCAGGGGCCTGCCATGGATAGGGATGGAGAAGAGATCTGAATTCTGAGGTGCCAGTCTCAACATTTTCAGATGCTTGGAATTTTGCTCCTGTCCTGCTTTTTCACCCCCTTCCTCTCCTGTCTCCTTTCACCTGAAACAGCTTCCCCATTCGTACTCCTCAGCCCTCTTCCCTATCCTCCGGGGCCCTCCGCTTCACCAGCAAAGCCTGCCTACTAGAACCCTCAGAGCAGCACCTTTCCTGCTTTTTCACTACTGCTTTAACTTCTTCCCCCGCCACTCACCTTCCCTGCTTGCTTTCAGTCCCTATCCTTCAATGCCTCGTCTTCTCCATTCAGACTGTCAGCCCTACTGAGAAGGAACAGTGTTATCTAGAATGTTGGTGTCAGCACTGAGCTGTAGTCAGCTGCAGAAATGCAATCCCTGGCAAGATTTGGTTTGGAGTTGGATGGTGCCCTGGAGCCGATCTCTGGGTGGGTCAGTCTGAGGTCAGGGATCAGGTGGAAGCCTAGGATCTGAGCCAAAGGGGAGCTTGGCACCAAGATGCAGGAAGGGAGCACGCAGAAGGGCGAGCAGACTGGGAAAAGAGCAGTTAGGCGGCAAGACAGGTGTGTCTGCTGGATCCTCCTCTAGTAAGCTAGGAAGAGCCTTGCTGGTGTGTGCATTTTCCCTCATCTTTGAGAGTTGACCCTGGGTTTGCCATCAGGAAGCTGCTTACTGGAATGCCCCCTGATCCCGACAGAGAGTTGTGAGGCATCGGGTTCAGTTTTGTGCAACTCGGACCAGAGCATCGGCCTCAATTCTCCAGTTCTGAAAGTGGAGATAATTAATAATAATAATAAGTGGAGCCCTGAAGCTGACTTGAAGCTGACTTCCTGTTCCAAATTGCACAATCCCAGAAAGCAGGTCCCAGTGACTTTAGTGGAACTTCCTTTTTCTCCAACCACACCCCAAGTGTGTTCTTTCTGAAGTCTTGTGTGTCTTGCAGATGTGGTTGTGCCTTTTCATTTTTCTGTTGTTTTGACCAGCTGCCTCTCTCCACCCCCCTTTAGCACCTAAGGGGCAGCCATAAGGGAACTCCAGGAGCTGATGTCAGAATATCTATCTATCTATCTATCTATCTATCTATCTATCTATCTATCTATCTCCAAACAAAAAGATGCATGGGGAAAAGTTTATATTGGACTCTTCTCCCATCAGTCAGAAAGCTGCATTGTAACTTGATCAGGACTTAGATTTATTTGAATCCACATATAAACGTGGCTGGATGATTGTAGGCTTTCGTTTCTGGACTTAATGGACCCCCTTTCCAGATCTGGATCTAATCCTGCTTGTGTCTACTTCTTGTTTGAATAAACTTGGGCATGTGTTTCCCATACAAGATGCATGTAGCTTCCTAGTTATCTGATATGCAGGTGCCTGTTAACCATTCCAGCAGGGCCTGATTTTCATTCACCTTTTAAGAACGAGGTGTGAATATCCAGGGCTAGATTGAAACGCTTTGTTGTCCCAGGCAGCTGCAGTGTGTTGATGGGTGGCCCAGGACACACTGTTGTGCTGCAGGTGACAACTGGGGTGCAGGTCTTCAGTTAACGCATTGCAGCCTTGAGGCTGCGTGAAGTGGGGGGGGGGGAGGGAGGGGGAAGAGAGCAATGCTTGCACAAAATTATGGATTGCACATGACTTCCAGTGTTGTCTTAGATGTCACGGGGATCATATGCCTTTTAGATTGCACACTGCGAACTCTTCCCTTGCATCAGGTTCACACTTGAAATGCACACTTGTTTTTGAACTGTACCACTTCAGGGTTTGGGGGGGGGGGAATTATGCATGAACACAAAATGACCCGCGCATAGAGAAGCAGCGTGTTGGCTAAGAAGCTAGGCACGTACCCTTCTTTTATGACATGCTGATTAGGGATGCACAGCTATGTATGTATTTATATTTGAAGGAGGATTCTGTCATCCAAGCACCCATTTGCCAAATGAAACTTCCGAGGTCAGACCAAGATTAACCAAAAACCAGCTTTCAGTCACCTTGTTCTAGAGAACGGATATTGTCCCAAAGCATCTTTTGGAATCTCTGTGTGGTAAGACATTCCCTATGCATGCCAATGTCTGATTATATTACTGTGGAAGAAGTACCTTTTTCACCTGTGAACATTGTGCATAGTCTTGGTTTAAGTTGCTCTCTGTCTGATCCTCAGTGTTTCATATCTGTGCAATGGGAGCAGTTAGCAATTCTTGTTTTTGTTATTTAAAAATCATTACTGTTCTTCCAAGAGGACTTTATCAGAAGAAAAGAAAAGGGTGGGGGAATATTGCATTGCAGATACTTACCACTGTTCCAGAAACTACAAATTATTTCTTTTATTTGCTAAAACATTTCTGCCAAGCTTTCAGGGTATTTGGCAAGCTCACAAGGCTCTGGTATCAGGCTCTGGTATTAAATTCAAATGTCACCTGTGTTATCGGTGAGATAAGGGTTGAAAAGCACCTTGCAGAAATTATTGCTATTGTAAATAAAATAAGGAAATCATAATAAGAAAGATTTCTCGGAGTCTGCTTCTGCTTAAGGGCATAGAGGAGTGCGAGACAGAGGCATACTGGTACTTCCGGATTCTAATTCTGGCTTTGCCCATCATTCATTATGTGACGCATGGCAAATCATACACACCTGCTAAACCCTGCCTCAGTTTCACTATCAGGTTGTTTATTGGGCAACGTTGTATGAGCTGTGGGTAACTTAATTTGTTCTCTCTCTTTCTAAAACACTTGTTTATTGAGGTTTTCAACTGAGTATTGACAAAGCAGATAATGTAAGAAAAGGATAACATAAACTGAAACATAAATTAACACAGACATTCCTTTTGTGGGTGGCAGTATGGAAGTCAGTAGTTTATTTTGTTAAGCTTAAATTTCAACTCACTTTGTGTTCTTTTGAGAACTCTGGGTTGGAGGTTGGGGCCACCACTCTAAGTCCATGCATTAGTCTCACCAGGAGGAAATGACTGGGTGTGTGTGTGTGCATTTTCAGGTTGCTAGATAGTCAGCAAGTACATTGAAGTTCCTAAATGAAAAGGGCTTACAGGGAAAACCGCATACAAAATCTGTTTAAATGCATGATGTGTACATGTGCTAGGATAAGCTCCAATTTTTCCATGTGTTAGATAGTTCTCATGGAACAGCCTACACTGCACGCTACACAGATACTTGTTGCATGCCAACTTCAGTGTTTCATGGTGGCCCTGAAACTAGTGGCGCAGCAACAGGTTGACTGTTGTTAAAACCTTACGCTTTTGTACGCTGCTGCCTACTTTGTGACAGCCTAGTTCTGCTTCCTTTTCCTGGCTCCTTCCTGAAACTGGTAAAATGAGTGACCCGGTGGCCTGGTAAATGGCACAGCTGACCCCAAACCTAGGAGAGAGAACAGGGTGTTCTATCCACATGGCGGAATGAGATGGCAGAACAGACTGCGTCACTTTTTTTTGGTTTGTTTTAACTTGTAGGAAGTTTTCTACATAAGGGATCGTTTCAAAAAAAATGATACAGTCTGCTCTATGATCCCAGGATTCTGCCACTTCATTCTTAGGTGTCACCCTGTGTTAATATCTGAGTAACAAGAAGAGAACTCCCTGATAGCTGCCAGGAAAAAAGTTGATGGGGTAGAAAGCTCAGGTGTGAAAGAGTGGAGATGGGGGTCAACCTGGAATGACTGGCTGCATAACTGAAAGAGGTAAACAACTGGTGTGGAGGCCCAGAGATAACTTGTTTCTGGGCTCCTTCTAACATCCATGTAATTGTTCATAGCCTCCCTTCAGATGCTGCATAATTTTCCTCTTTCACTAGGTTTGAGTGCCTTTGCGTATGTTGTGGTTGTATTAGCAGCAGCATTGAATATAAAGACCTATATATTTATTTAAGTATATGCATTGGGGTACCTGTTCCAATTCAAGGCGCAGTGCAGTTTTTACAGTGGATGGTAGCCATCTTCCATAAAACTCAAGAGGGCTATCATAAGGAGAGTGAGAAGTTTAGAACAGCGAGATAGACGTGGAACGGATTAGAGAACAATTTGTATACACCTTGAGCCAGGAGGAACGAAAATTGAGGGGAGGACCCTAAGAGCAGCTTTCAAATATTTAAAAGCAATAAAGGAGACAGAGGACAATTACTCTCTCTTACCCCTGAGGGCAGGGGGGGGGGGGAAGAACAGGAATGTACAGGAAGAACAGGAAGTTGAATCTAGGTTAAACTGAACATACCCTTTTATGCAAGATGATGAGTTGGTATGGTTGCTTTTCATTCCGGGTCAGAGGTGGGGTGTGATTGCCTTGCCCCTTGCTATAATTGTGAACCAAATACTAAAAGCTTGCAGCTGCTAGTTGCCCACAAGCCTCCTATTGGCTGACCTGCTGTGATGTCGTGCTGAGGAAACAGTTAATCCTAGTGACTTGCGTTGATGGAGAGAAGGAAAGTCATTTTAGATCTAAGGACAGGAGAGAATTAGGATTTGGAACCCAGAGACGATTTTGGAAAACTCAGGCCTGAACTGTTGGTTTTTTAACTTGTGCAGAGGGAAGTTGTCGAAAGTGAAAAATGCAGTTTGTGAATTGTCTCCCTTGTGTTTACTGTGCATAAAATTAGCATGGATTCTGTGTCTGGAAGCTGAAATCTGTGACTTGACTAAAGTTGTCAAGCAAATTTGCATATATTTGCTTGTTTTGGCATAATTCTCCTTTTGTGGTTCATTGGGGGAGACTATGCAGAACACCCAAGCTCCATTTTCTGAACACTGCAAGTCTTGTGGAGCTTCCCCCTGGTTCCCAACACCAGGGGCTGCCTGTGTGTGAGCTGATCCTGAGAGCCAGAAATGTTAACAGCCTATTGCTCTGATGCTTCAGAAAAGTGACCTTGCTTCAAGTAGCAGTGCCTACATTTAATGCATCCCAGCATGTCAGCCAATTAAAAATGGCTAGCTGGCAAAATCTTTTACTAGCCCACCTGCCCACATATACTTGTGCTTGTCCCTGTTAATACGAACCAGATCCTATGATGTTCATCTTGTGGTGAAGTGGCACACATCATTTGTGCAATTGACACTCCACACGAACAATCTCATGAGGCGGCGCTCCTATAATCCACTGCATAAATGGGAAAATATTGTAGGGTGGGGAATAATTTTGAGCAGGCATATTGAAAGAAAGTGTTAAGCAGCTCTTCCTCCTCCACCTGGTCTTCTTATCTCTGTTTCAGCCTCCTAAGGCTGCATTTATTTACACACACACATGTACACGTTAGGAGGAAGAGTCACAAAAATTCCCACCATGCCCATCTTGACCCTAAATACAGGTGAAACTCGAAAAATTAGAATATCGTGGAAAGGTTCATTTCTTTCAGTAATTCAACTTAAAAGGTGAAACTAATATATGAGATAGACTCATGACATGCAAAGCGAGATATGTCAATCCTTTATCTGTTATAATTGTGATGATTATGACGTCCAGCTGATGAGAACCCCAAATTCATAATCTCGACTTTGGGGTTTTCATCAGCTGTGTGCCATAATCATCACAATTATAACAAGCAAAGGCTTGACATATCTCGCTTTTCATGTCATGAGTCTGTCTCATATATTAAACTCCAGTAGCTAATGAAAACAATTGCTTACATAAATGGACTTTTCCACGATATTCTAATTTTCTGAGTTTCACCTGTATGTAGCGGGCCAGATGTTGTGGCAGGATGATCCTGGGCCTTTAATAGGAGAATGTAGGAGTTCTTCCTGGGTTTGAGTTCCTGCCCAGTCTCATTTCTCATGTGATGTTGGGTGGCCCACGGAGGGTGGACCAGGCAGCTGAGTCCAGTTTCCCAACACTGATTTACACCTACTCAACAGCCTGTAAGATCCCACTGCTGTTTCCTCTCTCCTTAAAAAAAAATATATTTTCCTGTTTCCCCCTTCCAAAGCAACAATAGTACAGCACCTGAATTTTAACACCCCGGGCAGCTTGGGGAATTTCTTAGGCCCGTGAGTTGTTTTCTTAGATGCCAACTGTATTCGCCTGCCACTCAGCCTGTGTTGAAGACGAATGCCAACAAAGCTGCCAGTGGAGGTGAGAAAGGAAGTGGCGTGTTTAAACCCACCATCCCTCCTGTTTCCCTGCGCTCCCCGCCCAGCCCGAAATCCCAGCCTAGTCTTACTGGCACAGCTCCTGGCGTCCTTCAGGCTGGGGCAAACCAGCTGATGTGGCACAACTGGCGACCGCCTCAGGGGCTGCTTGCTGGCAGACGGAATTGTCTGTTGTGGTAAAATATAGCTTGTTGTAATTACCCAGGGTCCCCAAACCTGCCATTTTCTCTGTTTTTTTAATTGGGCTCCAGGAATGATAAACAGCAGGCCTTTTATGGTTTCTTCGGCTGCGAGGCAGCGGCTGTCGCCATTACTATCTTGTTGTTGTCCAAGGGAAAAGAGTTCCAGGTGCCTGACTTGCACTTCCTACTCGGAGGCTGTTAATGCAAGTGATGCTTAAATATATGCATATGCAATGGTTATATTTGCATCCCCTTAGTGCCTGTATTTCAAATGTAAAAGCTCCTTAGCTGGAGCTTTCATTTGCTCCAATAAATACCGGTATACTATACGCTCTCTCCCATTGTGCCAATTATCCATAAGTAGTAGTATAGCCAAATAGAAAGGTGGCCTTTGCACTCAAGTCAGTTGCTTGATACTGATGGGGTTGAATCTTGAAAACCGAATTCCCTTCCTCAACTGCTCCTGCCATAATATATTTGTAGGACCAGAAATACACAACCTGATGACATCACAACACTGGACAAGTGAGTGCACACATTACTCTGCTATAAAAGACACCTTGTGAAGAGGCACTGTTTTCTCCAATTCCAAGCCCAGTACAATGTTCTCTCCTCTCCCCCCTCTCTTTCTGCCCGCCCCTCTTTGTTTTAGGGTGCTGATCTCAGAGGACCCAGGAACAATAAAGGCTGTGTTCTGTTGGCAGAGAAAATAGTTTGCAGGGTCAGAGAGCCTGGGCAGGCAGGCAGGCAGGTTAGGGGCTGGGGAGATGGGCCCAAGAGGCAAGGGAGCGATGGATGAGGGCCCTGGAGGAAGTGCAGTTAAGGATAATAATAATAATAATAATAATAATAATATTTATACTCCACCCATCTGGCTGGGTTTCCCTAGCCACTCTGGGCGGATTCCAACAAAACATTGAAGTACAATAATTCATCAGATATTAAAAGCTTCCCTAAACAGGGCTGTCGGATAGTTGTTAATCTCTTTGAAATCTGTTGGGAGGATGTTCCACGGGGCGGGTGCCACTACTGAGAAGGCCCTCCGCCTGGTTCCCCGTAACTTTGCTTCTCGCAGTGAGGGAACCACCAGAAGGCCTTCAGAGCTGGACAGAGGCTGTTTAGGGCTTCAAAAGTCAACACCAACACTTTGAATTGTGCTCGGAAAAGCAGCGCAGCGCAAGAAGCTTAGGCCTAAGGAGAGGATGAGTTGGGGGGACAAGACATTCAGGAAGAGGACCAGAGAGGACAAGGAAATGAGGGAAGGAGGGTGAGAATGGGATAGGGCAGAGCTAAGGAATCGCGGGCCGGGTGCTATGGGTCAGCAAAGGAGCTTGCGAGAATTGGGAATAAGGGAAGGAGCCATGAAAGGAAGGCGATGTCAAAGAGGTGATGGGTGGCATCGTTTGTGGGGTCGAGGTGGGGGGGGGGGGTTACACAAAGATATGAAAAGACTGGCCAGATCTTTTTCCAGCTCCTTAGTGTGATTATGTAAAAAGGCAAGGGATGAACGATCAAACAGTGGGTACGTGCATGCGTGTGTACCCTGTGCCCCCCCCCCCCGGGGGGGTGGCAGTGCCCATGAATATGGCGGCACCATCTGCAGTTTACTATTGGAGCAGCACACTTTTTTCCACTCAGGTTATTACCGCTAGAGCAGCTGCTTGTGTTTGGGTGGGAGGCTTTCCCTGGGGTCGGGAGGGGGGTGGTGGTGGTAGTGGATTATAGAAGCAGAGTACAGTGTGTGTGTTGGGGGGGGGGAATAATCACACACGGTGTTCCTTTGTCTGCGGGTGTGTGTTGTCTGGTTCATTTGCCTTAATTTTCAGCTATTGGCAAAGAGCACACCCCCCCCCCCCGCAGACTTTGGTTGGGCAAATAGGGATACCGGTAATTCACAGATGATCACAATGCTCCCCCCCCCCCGCCAGCCTATTTCCATAGTTCATTTGACTAGGAGAGAAGAAAAAATGCCCCAAGGGGGGGGTTCCCCTATATCAGGTGTGTAGAAGGTACCGTAATTTAAATTATGTACCATTTTTTACCCCCTGAAGGCTTGTTGGATATGCCCCTTTGTGTGAATAAATGAACTGTCTCCCTCCCTAATCCCTGCCCTGTGTATGCTTCTCTCCTTATTTTGCTTTTCTTAGCCCCCACCCCCACCCCGATCAGTTGTTCTCTGCACATTTTCTTTGGCCAGCGGCAGCAGAGCAACTAAGCTTTCCCCACCCCCACCCCCCAGTTTACCATATCGCAGCTGACCTCCGATAACCCCTCACACATGCCGCTCGCCGCCTTTTGGCTATTGTGGCAAGGAATATCTTAATAATAATAATAATTTGCCTGTACAGCCGGATCTTTGCCCTCTCTCTCTCTCTCTCTCTCCCCCCCCCCGTCTGCCAGGAAGGTTGTGACTTTTGAATTCTATATTTGCTCTCCCTGAGCTTGTAACAGCCTCCACTTAAACTTGTTCCTTCGTTGCCGTCTGACTCTCTCAACCTTCGCTGTTTGATACTCGTATATCAGACCCCCAATCCTCAACACTTGTGTGTTTGGGTGTGTTGTCTTTAGGTTTCAAAAAGAAAAAGAAAAAAGGAAATCCTGCTGTTTTGTGTCTCTCTCCTCCTCCCGCAATATCTTAATAATTAAGAAATAACAATTAAGAAATGTGTGATTTGATATTGCTGATTATTATTACACTTAGAGAGCCAGTGTGGTGTAGTGGTTAAGAGCAGTAGACTCGTAATCTGGGGAACTGGGTTCGCGTCTCCGCTCCTCCACATGCAGCTGCTGGGTGACCTTGGGCTAGTCACACTTCTCTGAAGTCTCTCAGCGCCACTCACCTGACAGAGTGTTTGTTGTGGGGGAGGAAGGGAAAGGAGAATGTGAGCCGCTTTGAGACTCCTTCGGGTAGTGAAAAGCGGGATATCAAATCCAAACTCTTCTTCTTCTTCTTCTTCTTATACCCCACATTTCACGGTGGTGGATCTGGTTCTCCCCCTTTTTATTTTATCCACAGTACAACCCTGCGAGGTAGGTTAGGCTGAGAGACTGTGAGAGGCTCAAGGCCCACCCAGTGAGCTTCATGGCTGAGCAGGGATTTGAGCTCTTGTCTCACAGGTCCTGGTCCTGCACTCTGACCACTACCCAGCACTAATTTATTTATATTTTTATTTATACCCCCACCTTTCCCCCTGATTGGGCTCAAGGCAGCTTACAGATAAAGAATAAGAACCTCTAAAAACATAGAAAAAACAATCGAACGCTGATAGAATTAAAGCTATATACATACATAAAAATATATTAAACCCATACAAATAAATGCAATAGAAACCAGCACGGCACCAGCTCTTTTATTAAAAGAAGTCAGTTCCCAAAGGCCTGTTGGAACAAGGAAGTCTTCATCTGCCGGCGTAAAGACAGCAAGGAGGGAGCCAGTCTAGCTTCTCTAGAGAGGGAGTTCCAAAGTTTGGGAGCATCCACCAACGAGGCCCTCACTCAGGTCCTCACCAAGTGTGCCAGGAACTGAAGAGAAGGGCCTCCCCCAAAGATCTCAGAACCTGGGCAGGTTTGTATGAGGGAATATGGTCTTTCAGATAGCTTGGACGTAAGCCGCCATCATGCTGTGCGTTTCCCTTCCTTGTGTCGTTGGTGGCAAGGATGAGCAAATACACAGCAGGACAACAATGTGACATCATGGGTTGTGTTATAACAGACGTTAAGAGGAAGAAGGGGGGAAAGAGGCAATCATTCCATGCTCATTCTTTAGGGGAGGAGACATAACCTTAGGGCTGGCCACCTGGTGCCCTTAGGTAGCTGGTGTTGCCTCAGTGCCCTGTCAGGACTCACCGCTGACTCCTGCCCTGGGCCATCTCTTAGTTCTCATGCCCCAGCGCAGTACTCTTTGAGTAGCGCCTGGTAGCTGAATCTAGCTCCCATGTTGAAATCCACATGATGCCCTTGGTGTAGCGTTGCTCAGGGGGATTGTGGGGAATTAAAATGGCAGCCCTGAGCTACTTGGAACTGCTCACAGTTCTGCTGGCTGACACCACTTGCCAGCCGAGCCTGCCCGTCAACTGAGAAGGGGTCCCACCAGATTGCTCTTAGTCCAGGTGTCTCCCAAACCTAAAGCTGGCCTTGCATTTGTAGAGCACATGCTTCTCTTGCAGAAGCTCCCGATTCAATCCTCAATATCTCTGACTTGAAATGTAGAAGAGGTGCCACCAGTCAGAATAGACAGTTGGGCAAATAGATGGGCAAATAATCTGACATGATATAAAAGCATGTACCGTGTTTGTACGTTGGTATAGTTCAGCCTTCGCCAACCTGATGCCCACCATAAACCATATGTTTTGGGTGTCGATCCCGTTCAGCTTTCACCAACCTGGTGTCCATCAGATGCCTTGGCCTGTAACTTGCATCAACCTGACTATCCTGGTTGGGGCTGATGTGAATTGTCATCCAGAACATCTGGAGGCCACCAGGTTGGTGAATGCTGGTAGCTCCATCTTTACACTGTGCTTCATTGTAGGACTGAGCTATAACATTATGCTGCCATTATGCTACAATTACTTACTTACACACACACACACACACACACACACACACTCACACAAAGAGAGCATCAGTGCCCAGAGAGAAAAGAGGCGAGGGAAGGCTTGTCAATATCCCATCTCTTTGTCACATGGAAGTGTTGATCCCAGCTTTCAGAGGGGCCTGGGGCGCCTGGCGCTGGTATGATACCGAGGGAGATTAGTCTGTGAATAAGAGGCACCCTCATTAGCATCCTGATCCAAATGGGAGGGCAGCTTTGTGACAGAAAGATAAGAATTGTGCACCGGTGGACCGTGAAGGGCCCCCGAGGAGAGTCGGGAGCAGATAGGCTTTGTGTCCCTGGATAAAACGGCTGGTATCTTCATTAACTCTGAGGTGCCTGCGGAGGCTGTCTGGAGGCAAGGTGGCTGGAAGGGGCGGAGGGGATTACGATGTCTCCCCCACCTGATCTGCCTTTCCACACTTGTTCGGAATATTCATCTTGGAGAGACACCCTCAGGGTGGTTTGAAAGTGGCTTTCATTCGGGGTGCGGATGGAGGCCGGGCGGCAGGAAAGGGGGCACCACTTCAAAGCCTTCATTTGGTGTTGCGCACCTGCTTAAGCAGAAGTAGGTAGCGCTAACGTTGCATTGCAGACTTTCGGTTCGGAGCAGCTTTCCGCACCCCACGTCCCTGAAACTGGGATCACATCAACCCTTTCCTTTAGTCTCTCCGTGTTGCCTTCTTCTCATACATACCCTCCACGACCTAACAAGCTGCTAGTCCTCCGTTTTAAATCCCTCTCCGCCCTGATTGTATCTCCTCCCTTGTTTTTCCTTGCACTTTGCTTCCTATTTTGTTGCATGATCCAAATTCACAAATTTTAAATGCTTGGGGGGGGGGGAGGGAAGTGTGTTCTTTGTGACAGTTGTGAATACACCTTGCATGAGACCAGGCCCGTCCGGCTCCAATGAAAGGCTAATCCAAGTTGACGGATCCCCTACTTCTTCTGGTGCCCCCTTTTCTGGTGCCCACATCTTAGCTGCTGTTTTGAAGGCTGCAGGAGGACATGTGAGGCCTTTGCCTTTCTGTTCAAGGGCACCTCTAACCTGAATCTGCCCACTGTGTGTGTCTGTGCCTGGTTGAGGATGTCAGTCTCATCTCCAGCTCTGCATTGCCTTGTTTACTGAAGTTGTGTCCATCCAGATACACCTGCTTGAATTACCGGGGGCGGGGGGTTGCACAGAGGGAGCCTGACCCCTTAACTTTCGTTAATTGCTCCCTTAGCTACTATTTTTAGAAAGCGGTGGGGGAGGGGATAATGATTTGTTTGAAATGGAATGTAGTCAGGAAAACGGGGGTTTGCAGATTTAACTATTTATTCACTTTAATTTGTGTATGGGTGCATGTGTATTCTGCTGCTGGATAGTGCAAACACTTTACAACAGCAATATTAAACTTCGACTTGATTGTGCAAAAATTAAAAAAAAAGCCACTAGAAGCAAATGTCAGTGGTGGCGGCAGGAGGGAGGAGCCTCACAATGGGATCTGGGGACCACATGGATTGTGTGCTGTTGAATTGAGAGTGGGGGAGAGAGTCCATATTCCTCTTGGTGAAATGGGGGCTCCACCTGTTAGATATGGTGCATTTATTGCAGATGTTGCACTGTAACTACTGCTTGTGTTATTTGGAGGAATAGTAATGGGCTGGCATCTCCCGTTAAAACATATTCAGCATATAAGTTTAGAAAAACGCTTAGCAGAGCCACAGTGCCAATCGTATTACACCAGTAATGCAGATTCTGGGGCCTTCCAGATGTTGTTGGGTTCCCCTCAGCCACACCCAGCATGGCTAGTGGTCAGGGATGATGGGAGTCGTAGTCCAGCAGTAACTGGAGGGACCACAGCTTCCCCATCCCAGCGATAGACAACATGGCACACTGATTGGAACAAGGCGGTTTCGCACACCCTCCAACATTCCTCAGAAAATAGGGACATTCTACTGATGTAGAACAGAATGTCCCCTTGTTATTTTTTGAGGGAGCATGGAGTGTGTGTGTGTGTGTGATGGACCAGGCAGATGTTGTTTAGTACAGAGGGGGGGGATCTCTCTTTGCCTAGTTATACCTTCTGCTGAGTGGAGGAAAGGAGCTGGAGGGAAAGGAGAACTCTGGGATTGTTTTGCTCTGCAGAAGCAGCAGCAAGAAGCCCCTGTGGCTAAGTAATTGCTAAGTGAAATTACATAATAAGTTTGCTTGTCTGCTGCTCTGCCTTTTGGCAGCTCTTAGAAACATCCCATTAACTCGAGTTTTACCTCCTCCTGCATTCAAGAAGGTAAATTCATGACTTTCCCTTCAGGGACATAAACACTATGAAAGAGAGAGACAGAGAGAGGAAAGCCAGTGTCATTGGTAGGCTGACAAATAGCCTCTTTAGATGTTTGTGGGGGACCCTGGATTTGTCCTTCCTTCCATTTCAGCTGCACACAGTCCCTGCTCTGCTCATGCTCATTACAAGGTTCTCCCTTTTCCATCTTCTAGTTTTAAACTGACATTCAATTTCCACCACTGAAGCTGCACCATTGGTCAACATTCTGCTGCTGACACCTTCTCAATCCATAGCTAGAACATATGTTCACAGAGCAGTACAATCCTGCTAGAGCTATCAGTCAGCTAACTGATCTTGCTTTTAATCACTTTATAATAAGATATTTCATTAATTGTAAACACAACTCTGTAGATTGCACAATTCTATGAGCACAAGAGTAGAAACTAAGGGCAGATTGGTGGAAAGATGTGATACACTTTAAAAATGATAGTAATGGGCTTTACTGGGGAAACTCAGCCAGATGGGCAGGGTACAAAGAATAAATTATTATTATTACAACTCATCTTCCCAAGAATTTCAGCTTTCGCTTTAAAGAAGAAGAAAGAAGCGAGTTTGTCGTCTTTAGGATTGTGAAGACAGGCTTGAGAGTTGCGTGTGGCAATTCTGAAAGCCAAAATTTGCATTCAACAGGATTTTCTAGGAATCAGTGCCTATGTTGTGCAGAATAAATTATGTTAAATACAAAAATCCATGCAAATATGAATAATTTTAGGATTTGGTCATGGTGGAGGAACACCGAGATTTGGTCTGTTGTCTCATTGCTGAAGGCAAGACAGCTAGCATCTGAGTAGCCAGTTAGGCATAGGTTGAGAGAATCTGTTCATTAGCTCTTGTGTGGAAGCTCTCCATGTGGAGGCCCAAAACAGCTTCATTAATACATGCCTTTAAGCCTTCTTGTACTATGTAAACCACTTTGAGGATTTTTTTGCTTTCAAGTGGTGGTGTCTGTCTATCTATCTATCTATCTATCATCTATCATCTCTCCATCTATCTATCATATATATCTTTCTATCTATCATCTATCTATCCTGATGCCACTGTTGATTGTTTTAGCCCTGATGACCTTCCAGCCACAAATGCATCATATCATAAAGCCTTGTTGTTCGTTCCTGTGTAGTTATTGCAAGCCCCAAAGCAATTGAAAGCCATCTGGTTTTGAGCTGGCGAGACGGAGAGGTGCATAATTCCCTTCTAAAGTATAGAGTGTCATGTTGCAAACCTTGGGCATCCCACAGGGGTTGACAGGAGGGAGATGGAGAGCCTTTAAGATTACACGTCGGACTTGGATATTACATTCCTCTGGGTTACCAATGGAATGTAGTTATAGGGGGGAGCTCCCATGTGGACTTGCTGTGTCAACGTCTTATGCGCTGGTGGTAGGGAGGCTCTTACAGTAAGAATTGGAAGTGTGGTTAACTCAAGGAGCTATAGCTTGCAAACAGTGTGAAATCCTTCTCCTTTTGCTTCTTGTCTCATGCTGAAACCTGTCTAAATTCAACCATGATGGAGCTCTTTTTCAAAGCACTCCCGTTTTTTAAGGGTTGTGCTGAGGTGCAGGTGTTGGAAAAAGTTCAAAATGCATTCCTTTCCTCACACACATACTCAAAGGTATTTTCTCCCTCCTTTTCCCTCTCCCATTCCACTTCCCCTTGATCAGTTAGGGCTTTGTTCCAGGGAAAATGGGGGAAGGAAGACCTCAGTGCAACTTCTTCTCTTTCCTCCCAACCTTCAAGAACGAAAACTGAAATGAATTTTGGGGCCGGTGTGTGTGTGTGTGTGTGTGGTGGAATAATGTGAAATGGTTGCTTACACGCCACACCTTTAAAGTGCCTTTGAAACACATTCTTTCTGGGTGCTGTAGTTTACCCCTCGCAGAATTACAATTCCCATCAGCCCTTAACAAGCGATAGCACCCAGAATTATTTGAGGGAGTAAATGTGCCTTGAATGTGCTTTAAAGATGTAGTATGTACAAATCATCTGCTGAATACAGAGGAGAAACCAATGAATAAAAACCGATCCCATGTTTATTTTCTGCTTTCAAGAAACTTCGGTGACCCCTGACTGGTTTCACCCTGAAAGAAAACCCAAGTCTTCAAACCCAGTTTTCAAGCGGAGCGTATAATCAAACATGGCTTTTCTCCCTTTCCATACACTTGCAAATACTCTTCAATCTGTTCTAGCATACTGGGGAGTCTACAACATTTTTTATCTCTGGCTCTTGCTCAGCAGTCACAGTGCCAGATGCTGGCCCCAGATGCTGTGGATCAAGCAAAGACAAGATGCTTGGCTTCTAGTACTTATACCAGACCTGGCAAATCCAGAGACTTCATATAGCTCGCCAATCAGAGACTGATGTTGCACATCCCTTCGTGCCTGAAGAGAGTTCTGGAGACACAGTGCATATTGTACCCAGTAACTGATTGTTCCTCGGCCAAACAATCAGTTTTAAGAGAGTTGTAGCTGGTGTGGTAGAGGCACACTTGTTTCTGCTCTGCTACCTTCTCTAGTCAAATACTTTCCATTGTGATTTTTGTCAGCAGCAATGCAAAGAAACATGTATCTGCCAGATGCTATATGTTGTTACTTATTTCATTTATATCCTTCCTTTGTCCAACATGACACACTTCAAAGACGATCATTTTCATTGGGAAAAAAATCATAAAACAGTGGGGTGTACTGTATCTATGAGAAGCATAATTCCTCTTATCATTACATTCTCAACACTTGGGGGAAAGTTGTAGTCTGTCTCCAGCTGAGATTTCTCAGCTTGAGAGCGGTCCAAGTCTGTTGACAAAGGGTGAAGCTTGCCTTCCATCAGGAAAGAGACACTGAAGCCCTCTGGGAAACTAAATGGTCTCCAGGGAATATCTAGGGCTATAGGCTTTTAAAGACTTCGGCAGTCTCTTTATCCTCATCCTCTTTGGAAAGGTCCTTCCAAGCACCTGGTTGGTGTGTGTGAGAAAGATTGGGGAGGGAGGGGGCTATTCATCCTGCTCCAAATTCCAGCTGAAACGTAATATTTTTCTTACCTGCCTCTTTTTATTGTTCATTGACAGCCAAAGCTGGGCCAGAGAGATGGTACGGCCACAAATGCTAATGCCCCCCCTGTGGAGTCCTTCCCCTGGGTGGGGCCGAAGACAGTGGTGCTGCACAAGAATTTGCAGGGGGGTTACGGCTTCACCCTCCGGCACTTCATCGTCTACCCCCCAGAATCGGCAGTTCATTCCAACGTGAAGGTAATGTCCATTCTGAGTTTGAAGACTGGGCAGGGTTCATTCCAGAGGTTTGTCTCATAATGATCCTGGGCATAGTCTGGAGGCACAATGTTCAGTACCCTTGCTGAAGCTAAGCTAGTCCAGGTCTGGTCACTAGCTGGATGGGAGACCGCAGGGAACTTCCATGTATGGTGCTGCCTGTGTGTATATGTATTCCTTGGTGATCACTCTTAGCCAAGTAAGATTATCTTCCATGAATGTGGTCTTAACAGTGTGTCCATGAGTGATTGTAGAGGCCAATTCTGGATCCACACATCCCTCCACAGTGGGGACAAAGGTTTCCAGGTGGGAGTTGATCACGGTGAGGTTTGCCAAACGTGCCTTCCTCTTAGCTTGTTTCTCTTTTTTGTCCTGAGTTTGTGCATCTTCAAAGTCCATGAAGTCTTTGGTAGAGGCTATTCTCCAATTGGAGTGCTTGCAGGCCAGTGTTTCCCGGTTGTTGGTGTTTATACAACATTTTTGTAAAGATTTGCCCTGAGAGCATCTTTCGTTGTTCAACGTGTTCCAAAACATCTGGGCATCCCCAGGTAGGGCAAGGCTGTGCTAGCTGATGCATAGTAACATGAAGTGTAAATTTGTCTGACATTTCATTAAGAACATAGACCTTACACCAAGTGAAGACCATTGCTCCACCTAGCCCAATCTTGTCTACATTGACTGGCAGCAGTTCCCCAAGGTTTCATGGAATCATAAAATTGTAGAGTTGGAAGGGACCACAATGGTCATCCAACCACCTGCAACACAGAAATGTTTTGCCCAATGTGGGGCTCAAACCCACGACCCTGAGATTTAAGAGTCTCATGCTCTACTGACTGAGCTATCCCTTCACCACAAAGAAGTGTTTCCCAGCTCTAAGTGGACATGCTGAGGATTGAACCTGAGAACTTTTACATGCAAAAGCGCATGCTCAGCCACTGACCACTAGCCCTTCCCAGCATTACTGGGTCTGTTTTAATTTTTGATGAGCCGACTGGATGTGGTGGTTTCATCCTTTGTTTTTACACTTTGATCCTCTTTGACCCGCACAACTTTGCTGAGCTCTTTTTTGATTTATACTTTGGCTCCGTGGCTGCACATTCCACAAGTTTGCTACAAACTGCCCAAAGCAAATTCAGCCGCTAACAAATTTAACAGCTTTTAAAATTATTACCTATCAGCCTCTAGGGCATCTTCCTTTCCTGATCCTTCTTTTTTCAAAAATTTACTTTTGTTGAGTTCTCTGTTTTCCTTTAAAAGCTATTCCATCTCATATCTAATCTCTTGCAGGTGATCTCTTAAGAGTCTGATGTGCATAAGTAAAGCTCACTTCTACTCTCCCTGAGTGTCCAGAGGCTTTCCTTTTCTCAAACACAGAAAAGGTTGGGTTTGGAATCCTGCAGAATTTGCTGCCCTGAGATGGCATTCTTCATTGACCCAAATCCCCCGGTTGCCCTGCCCTAAGCAATAGATAATGCAGCTAGCTGTGTGGCCTTTCCCTTTTGAATCTGATGGGCCTGCCGCCCAGTTTTAAAGAGGCGCCAGTATTTAATGGGCCAGTAGGTGTCCCAACATGGGGTAAATACTTGATACCCATTACAATATCAAGGAAGCTGCTGGGCCGACCTCCATCTTTGGAGGTTGGAACTGACATCCCTTCCTCCCCATGCACATTCCCAACACACACCCCGAGTGCAGTTCCAAATTCCTGGGAGCTATTTGCTGACGTCCCATTCCATTCTGATGAAATGTCTGGCATGGAAGCACTGTCGCTGCAAGAGAAAGCCACCTTTCCGGCCCTCGCAGACCAGAGACCTCACCCTCCCTTTTTTTTCCTTTTGTCATTTCAGAAAGGGAAAATGGGTTCTTTGCCAGATAAGTTCAAAGGCACAGAAGGGTTGGCGGGAGGAGATGGGATGGGGGTATGTATTAAACTGCTCCCTGTCTGTCCCCACTTGTTTTTTTTTTTGGTGTTGTTTTTTGCAGTGTCAGCTTCATCTGTATAAAGGGTGACTGTTGTGTTTCATGGTTCGGACAAAAGGCTGCCCCCACTCCCTCCCCCTCCCAAAGTTGGCTCTGTTCATTTCCCTCTGCTGGTCCCTCCCTCTCTTTCTCTCCACCCCACAACCAAGATCATGCGTTAGGGATCATTGTTGCTACGACACTTATCCTGAAACTTTAAGATACTCAATAAGTGGCCCTTATTGGTCCTTGTTCGGGACTGTAGTAAGGTACTGCTCAAGATCAGAGCCACAAAGGGAGACAGTGTCTGGGATGCAGAGACAGATAGGCTTACCGTCCAAGCTCCAGGTAGTGGCCTAGTCTGAACAGGGACTCCATGAGGGCAGAACAGCAAAGCAGCTGAAGGTGTTGAAGGTATCTTGGATGGATCTGGTGTCAAGTCAGGAGGGTTAGCAAGGCTAGGCGGGTGTTGGAGCTGAAGTAAGGTGGTATAGGGAGGGTGGAGCAAAGCAAGCTATCTTAAACCATGTTGGACCATTGCTCCATTTTAGCTCAGTATTGTCTGCACTGACAGGCAGCAGCTCTCTAGGGTTCCAGGCAGGTGTCTATCCCAGCCCTATCTGGAGATGCCAGGGACTGAACTTGGGAGCTTTTAGTCGTAGAATTGTATAGTTGGAAGGGACCCAGAAGGCCTCTATTCCAACCCCATGAAGTGCAGTAATTGCAGCTGAAACTTGGGTGCCTTGGTAGAATGATGGTATGAAAAAGGAATTAAATAAATGTGCTTGATCACTGAGTTGTGGCAGCTTCAGGAGCAGCCTGGGATGGAGCTGGTAGAATGGCAGGAGCAGGCTGCTGTCAAAAGAGAAGGCAGAGTCCCTAGAAACATCTTTTTGGTTTGCTATCGCTCCTTGAGCGAATTATAGAAGCCACAGAGTGCATATGTGAACTGGGACCACAACTTCTGGTTGGCCTTGGTAGTCAGACAAAATTTGTGGTCAGTATCAGCCTCGCCTCTTCTCTGGTTTTGGAGAAGGGGTGGGGCCTTCTATTTGACTTCATGACAAGCTTTGGAGATACTGAGACACAGCAGTGCATTTCCAATGCAGAACGTGGCTGGAGGCTTGATTGACCCTGGACTTGCCCTGGACTTTTGAAGGCTCTTCCTGCTGTTTCCAAGTTCTTCCAAAACTTAAGTCTGAAATAATTGGTCTGCCACTGGCAATCTGGCAAGTATATTTGTGGGCTCCTGATAGGGATTTATGAGAAAATTTCCAGCTTTTGTTTTCATGTCAAAAATAGTTCAAGGAATTCAAAATATTTCTTCAGAAGCATTGTGTGCAGATACTCACTTTATAAAAAAAAGTCGGGTCTCATTTCATCATTTCCCGTGGCAGCCGCTTCTCTCACACATTTGTTTTTCTCTTGATGGCTGTTTCTTTCTTTCTTTCTTTCTTTCTTTCTTTCTTTCTTTCTTTCTTTCTTTCTTTCTTTCTTTCTTTACTTCCTAGCTGCATCATGCAGGTTATCCCAACCAATCAGGGATCCTGCAGTGAAATGTGTGACACCCCCATGTTACACAGCCAATCATATTTGGCCTAGGAATGAGGTTACCAAGCACAAGTGAAGTCAATTGGGAACTGAAGTCAAGAATGGGCAATGTAAACGAATTGGTGGAATTTTTGCAGAATGTTGAAAAATTGTCCAGAAAAGGAGACGGTGGAGGGTGGATTTCCCCCCCCAACTGCCGAAAATATTTGTGAAAAGCTGCGAATAGTTTCAGCATAGTGCTGATCTTTTCTTCTTCCCAAACCGAACTCTAACCCTTTAAATCTTTTGTTAGTGTTTTATAGAGTGTCATCAGTATATATGGTGCTTAGCAGAATAGCAGGCAAAGAAACATATTCCACGGAGATTATAATGCCATATAACTCCAGAATGAGAAGACAACGTAAGGAGGGAGGGAGGGACGCCAAAGATAATGTGAGATGAATGTAAGCAAATGCAGTTTACGTGTACTTTGGCTTTGTTCATTGTGTTAAAAATGCATATTTGGCACCACGATCCCACTTTTCTCTGTGTGGTAAAGTAAGCAAAGCAAAAGCTCAAAACCCCATAGGGGAATTTCAGCAACCTACTTGGGACATCCTCATCTCCAGGGCAAGGAGAAGAAGCTTTGGCAGGGTGGGGCGCCAGGTCCGGGGGCTGGGTTTCGATGGAGGTGACTCACTGGGGAGGGAGCAGGGAACCATGTATTCCATGCCAGGGATTCTTTGGCAACTGTTGGCAGATGACTTCATTGCCTCCTAGTGCCCCAAGGGGAGTTAGGCACTGCAGGTAACCTCCTGCGTGCAGAGGGAGGATGCAAATTAACCTATACAAATTTTTGGAAAGTGGAATATGGCACTCTCAGAAGGCACTTTGAGCCAGAAAGGGAGTCATTGCCAGAGTGCAAACGTATGGGCTGAAGATATGGAAGGAGGCCGAACAGGAGGAAGACAGATCAGCTGCAGTTCCTGGTGATTCAGAGCCGGGGCTGGGTGGAGACCAAGTGACAGCTGGTTTGGGTATCCGGGGGATCTGGGACAAAGACTTGAGGCAGGGCGGGAGGGAGGGAAGTTCAAGCACAAGGCCAGGTGGGTTATTCCTCAAATGGAGGCCTGACCCTGACCTGGAAGTTTTTAGCATCAGAAAGGTCATTTGTGTCCGTTCAGGGGAGTTTGGGGGTAAAGTCAGCCAGATAAGGAAGAACGAAGCTCTATGCTGGCAAAAGCCAGCCCTGGAAGCACCTAGCTGCTTGAGCAAAGTGTGATAGTTCAAAACATCTTCCATTCCAACTTTTGGATTGAAAGACGGCAAAAGGTGGAAGTCTGTGGTCTGAAATTTGGGGGCTCTTATTTATTTGGTTTTATCAGAGATGTCACTTTGACGTGCATATTTCACCCGCAGCAGCTCATGATTTTAAAGAGTTCAGTGGAAGTTCCCCCCCCCCATCTCTTTTTTATAAGGATATATTCTGGATACACCAGTGGAGGCTGGTGCCCATCAGGAATGGTAGGGTGGAAGATAGGAAGAGCAACAGTAGGTGCCCTCTCCTGGCTGGAGAGCAGCAAACAGAACATATTTGGAACTCTGTTACCCAGGCTCTTCAACAGCAGCCACTGCTCTGCACTAGGTTCCAGCCTTAAAGACACAACCACTGTCACTAGCCCTGTCTGCCGCTGCCCTTGTTTGGCGAGTGCAAGCTTTGAAAAAGGGAAGGGAGGATTGATGAGTAGGGCTGATGGGGGGGGGAGAGCTTCCTTAATATTATGCCCCTGGCAGAATTCTCAAAGTGGAAAACCCTCCAGACATTTCTTAAAAGTTACCCGAGAGCTTGTAAAAACTGGGCTCATTTCCTTAAGATCTGGATGGCACACACAATGTAATTCTGATGTCCTTATAACCATCTGTGCCATCTCAAGAAATCCTCACAACTCATGTGCCCTAAGTAGAAAGGAAGTTTGCAGGACAAACAGCCCCCAATAATTCTTGCGAGCGAGTCAAACCGCAGTCTGAAGGGGAAAGATAATATGCTCCTTGGAACCTCCGCCGAGCACCATCGGGGTGGGTTCTCTGCATGTTCCTACTGAGCCTAGAAGAGTTGTCCAACCCCCCACCCCCACCCCATGCTGCAAGCTAGCCTCTGTCTCACTGGGAACAGTCAGTAGCTTCATACGTAGCTATATTTAGTGCCTTAATTATTATCCAGGGCCTCTGTGTGCATGGGGTTGTGTGTGAGTGCATTCTGGCTGGAGGGACTGTCCTTGAGATTTTGCCTTCGCCATGGCGTGATGCGAGTTGACAAGACCTAATGCTCAGAGGAGGAGAGGAATGAGTTAGGATTGCAGGAGGGTGTTTTTGTTCCAGTCCTGTGTGACAGACAAGGGGACGCTGTGACATCAGGCCCTGGGGAGAGGCCCTTCCTTGTTCTTCTCTCTCGGAGGTGGTTCTGCTGCAGCTCCAGAGATGGACATTCACACCCATGAACAAGAACGAATATATAATTCAGAGTGCTGTGGGAGTCCCTGTTAGGATGAAGGTTAAACTGCATGTGTAAGGAAAGTTAGCAAGCTGCTACTTGGCCCCCCACTCAGTGGAAGCTGGTCCACCAGGTCAATTGGAGGCACTTCCCCACCAGCCCCAGTCTGTTCTCAGTGAGTCAGCAACCTGGCTACTTAAAACCACTCCAAGGTCTGGCCCTACCTTCCAGATTTTTCCTCCTTTGTCACAATGTTGCCCTTGTGCAACTCACAAGGAAGGAGGATGAAACTAGAACTGGTGCCTGCCATTGGCTCTGGCGCCACCTACTGTTAGGCTCCCACCCTATCAGTCCAATGAGATGGGAGGCTGAGTTCCATCCTGCCTGGGAATGCAGCAGTGTGGCTCCTTAACTTACGTCTTCACTATAATAGGCAGGGGAGAGCTTTCTCTTGTATTTCCTTTGCCAAAATATGTTATAGTGAATGATAATGATAATAATAATAATAATAATAATAATAATAATAATAATAATAATAATATATTATTTGTACCCTGCCCATCTGGCTGGGTCTCCCCAGCCACTCTGGGCAGCTTCCAACAAATATAAAACCCAAATTCTACATTGTACAGAACTGACCTGTTGAGATGATATCTGCAGAAGGGTCTGCAGTGATAGGTTGGATATGTAAAGAGTGAGAGATCATTCAGAAACCTGGGCTTTTGGAGTAGTGGGGTTGTCTTCAACATCTCTCTTTCTCAGATATAAGTCTATGTTTATGTTCATATTTAAACTCTGTTAATTTTTTTTTAAACCCAGTTCTAATACTGAGTGTGGAGTATACATTCTCCAAAAAAAAAAAAAGTAAAAAGGAGTGCTAGGAGCAACCCCTTTTTCTTTTAAAAAGTTCACAGCTGTGGGCATCTTGGGGGCAGCATCCCTCAGCAAGAAATGCAGGGCACTGGGTTGATCAGCACAGAAGGGGCACTGCAAGGATTGTCAGTGGGGTGGGGAGACTTGGCCAACCTGGCCTGTGTCCTTTTGTCCTGAATACGGAAGTAAAGGGAGGTGGATTGCTGCTTCCTCCTGTAAGAGCTGTGACACGTCACCAGTGGCACAGCCAAGCCAAATGGTTGGAAAGGGCAGGCCTGCTTTGGCTGTGTGCCCCTTTGCAGGTCAGCTGGAAAGGAATGGGTCTGCTTCTTCACCCATCTTGCACTCATTTTGGGAAAGGACCTTACAGCAAAGAACAGAGACCTGCTTTCTTGAGAGTTCAATACTTACCCAGCACCATGCGTGACCATAAGAATCCAAACCCTCTGTCCAGAAAGGACTAAGTCTGCCTTAAAAATTAAACTATGCAAATGGATAAGTTGCTTGTAGCCATGCTTCTTCTTATTCTACTTCCTATTGTTCTTGTTGTTATTTAAAAGCTGTATGTGCATTTGCAAAACTGGGTTCATACTGATGATTGGTGGTTCGGAGAGGAGGTCAAGCGAGTTGTGGGGAGGCAGATTTTCATCCCCACCCCTAGACAAGAGGTGTTTGTGGGGTCCCCACCCCCAGGACATAGCATGTGCTTGCAGTGGTTAGCTATTGTATTTCAGGGCTGCTTTGCATTATATGTAATTTTATGCTTAGCATAACTGATACTATCTTAAAAGCAAAGCTGGCCAATGTTTACATATGGGATAGAAAATTACAGGAGATATTTGGAGGTGGGATATGTATGGCATGGTGTTATAAAGCAACAGGACGAAGAAGACCTGCTAACATGAGAATCTTGCCAGGGTAGCTATGGTTCAACATTGTGGGGAAAGGGGCTAAACCTAAGGTGCAATCCATCGAAAGCAATTTTGTTTACAGGAGAGAAAGCCGCCTAACCAATGTGGCTTGGAAGTGCTTAACTGTGGCTAGATTGTGACCTTTGCTGTTTGAACTTTTAAAGTTGAGATAACAGAGTATTGCAGAATCTTCATGAGAGCCTAGTGGGCGTAGTGGTTAGAGGGTTGGACTTGGATTTGGGAGACCAGAATTCAGATCCCCACACAGCCATGAAGCTCACTGTTGGGCCAGTGACTGTCTCTCAACCGTCCTAACCTACCTCACAGGGTTGTTGTGAGGGCAAAATGGAAAGGGGGGCAAACAGTATACAACTCCTTGAGGTCCTTGGAGGAAAGGTGGGAGATCAGTGTGGTAGTAGTAGTAGTAGTAGTAGTAATATGCAGGAAGGCTTAAGGTTCAGCCCCCTGCAGCTCCAGTTAAAAGGCTCTCCAGTAGCAGAGCTTGAAATGATTCCTGCATGAGATCTATGAAAACTATTGCCTGTCAAGAATGGAGAGTGCTGGGGTAAGATAGATCAATGGCCTGACTCAGTATAAAGTATACCTTACTCATTTAGGCACTTATGAATAGAAGGAATATGTAAAGTAACAGTTCCAAAACTAGCCTTCAGTTGTAACTGCAGATGCAGTTATAGCCTAGTCATATAGAGCCACAGGTTGCACACCACTTGCGTGGACAACACTGAGCTAGATGAACCAACGGTCTAGCTATAAGGCAGCTTCCTTTCCCATCAGATAAACCATCAGAACAAAGCAATACTTCAGTAGCTACACTCAAGGCTGCTGGGTGCCTATATTTTGAAGAGAAGAAAAAACCCAGCCATGTCGCAGTCAATGAACTGAAGCATTTAGTGACTTGAAAAATCAGAAGAGACCTTTTCAGATAGGTGGGTTAATAACAAAGAAACAGTATAGTCAGAGACTGAGAGT
The DNA here is from genome assembly GCF_009819535.1 of Lacerta agilis. Taxonomy (NCBI): domain Eukaryota; kingdom Metazoa; phylum Chordata; class Lepidosauria; order Squamata; family Lacertidae; genus Lacerta; species Lacerta agilis. The sequence continues at coordinate 30,351,024 of NC_046325.1, read as the reverse complement.
ATTGAAGCTTAAAGGTAAAGGGACCCCTGACCATTAGGTTCAGTCATGTCCGGCTCTGGGGTTGCGGCGCTCATCTCGCGTTACTGGCCGAGGGAGCCGGCGTAAAGCTTCCGGGCCATGTGGCCAGCATGACAATGCCGCTTCTGGCGAACCAGAGCAGCGCACGGAAACGGCGTTTACCTTCCCGCCGGAGCAGTACCTATTTATCTACTTGCACTTTGACGTGCTTTCGAACTGCTAGGTGGGCAGGAGCTGGGACCAAGCAATGGGAGCTCACCCTGTTGTGGGGATTCGAACCGCCGACCTTCTGATCAGCAAGCCCTAGGCTCTGTGGTTTAACCCACAGCACCACCCGTATCCCTGTATTGAAGCTTAGACCTACCGGTAGTTTATTTTTCACTTTACTATGGTGCTTATTTCCCCCCTCCCCCAAATCAGGAGGCATTTCAAAATGACAACGGCATGCAAGATGTATCACAATAAACAATCTATACTGTTTAATTGTTAACCAGTGAAAAAGCTTATACCTATTTTAAAAGGTCTATCTCCAGAGCGGGAACATATACAGTATGTCTATGACACGTGGAATTCATAGACATATATTGAAAAATCTGAAACTGCACTCCTATCATCCACCCTAATAATCTCACTACGTGCAAAGTCAGGAAAAGCTTGCTCTGTTGTGGTAGTGCATAAGTAGTTGGGTGTCCCCCCCCCAAAAAAAAACATTTATTTTCTGTTCTTCAGTGCATAAAACAATGACTTGAAAATATAGATCTGTTCTTGGGAATGACAATTCTAATCAGTTAACTGTTGATATAGAATAATGAAAATGAAACATTTTGCTGATCTTGGTCCCAATTTTTGTGAGGTTGTCATTAGCAGGATATATATACTTAAAAACCTTGGGCATTAATCTTGAAAAATTTGTAAGATAATGGTAGTCATATTTGGGCAATCAGTTCCCTCACATGACAGTTACATGAGGGCTCAGGGAGGCTCACTGCATCTCCCATTCCATGGATTCAGAAAAAGCCTTGAATGAAAGTTTCTCCTATTTTTGGAGGTGCATGAATTGGCGCTGCATATGATAAACTTGAAGCAAACTTATCAGCTAATGGATTATAGATCAGAACTCTTTAATGTGGGGGCAGGGGCTGTCAACAAGGGTGCCTGTTATCAACATTTTTGCTAGTAGCAATGGAATCATTTTGCAATTTGGAAAATTTGACCTAAGGGAGAAGCATTAGATAGACAAGCATATATGCATTTATATGAGGGGTACTGCTGTAAAATCTTAGTGAGAATGAATGGGCAAATTTATATGCCCTTTAATCAGTATCTTCTAAGTAAGGGCCAAACAGTTCATTATGTTCAAAGAAAAAATTCCAGCCACTAGTGGCTGTAACCAAGAGTGGATTTTTTTCTGGGAAGGGAGGAAGAGGAGGTGATTAAGGAATCCTGGGTGGTCAAATTTTCTCTGTTCTCTCTTTTGTAGGAGGAAGAAAATGGAAACAGAACAGGTATGTAGCTGTGTTTCTTTTACTCGAAGTTATGAGTGGGATCCAGTCTTTTGTGTGCGCAATCAGAATCAAGATTTTTTAAAACTTTACAAGTGCAAGAATTCACACCCACAATATTTTAACAGTTAAGACATAAGGGATTCTGTTAAGGGAACAGTTAAGGCAGGATCCTGTTAAGGGATCCTGAGTGTGCATTATTGTTTAAGAACATAAGGAAGTACCTTGCTAGAATAAACCACAGACCACCTAGTCCAGACTTCTTTGCAATGATTAGTTTGAGAACAGTAGATGAACAATGACATGCACTCTAAACAGGAGTGCGTAAAGAATGGCAATGCCAGCAAAATAGCTAGTGAGGAAGCAATCTGTGCTGTTCCATCTAAATTGTGACTTCCAAATGGAAACAGAAAGTTGTGGATTGTCTTACTCTAGACATTTTTTAAGATCTCTGGTTTGTAAGGAACCGTGGGATTTTAAGAAAACATGTATGAGACCTCTGGGGCATTCCCACAAGACTTTCATTGAACTCGTATCTTCCTGACATGCGGGGAAATGAATATATTCCTGTATGGCCATGCCGCGAATGGTGAAGAAGACAGGGATGGCCTCCAGAGTAATAACTGAAGGGAGTTCAAAATACTGGTGGCTTTTGTTCCATTGTGTACTGCACCTGTGGCCTTCTAGAGGTTTTTGAATTCCCATCGGCTTCAATGGAAGTTAATTACAGTGGGGCTTTTACAGGAGAGCATCCAGTGGATTGTGGGAGTTCTTTCTGACTCCTGCTCTGCTCTCCCTAATGACACCTAAAAACTGCTTCCTGAGTTGGGTGCCTTAACTTGCTCCATGCAGAGGGCTTCCTTTGCTTCTTAGTGCTAACAAATCTGTGGTGTCTCTGCAAAGTAGAACCTTGGCAGGGAAACTTTTGTGGTGCATCGCAAATGCTGCTTCTCAGATCATCTTTGCATTCCCCACCACCAGAGGAAGAGATGTATAGCACGACAGCGATGGATACGGATAGCTTAGTTACGATGATCAGTCATTGCTTGATGTCACGACTGCTTGGTTGGACTATTACAATGTGTTATACATGGGGCTTCCTTTGAAAATAACACAGATGTTTCACTTAGTTAAGAATTACCGTAGGCTCCAGAAATTTGGTCTGATGTGGGCAGGTGGAACCACATTACACCAGTTCTTAAAGAATTGCACTGGCTGCCTATTTGCTTCCTGGCACAATTTAAGGCAATGGTGCTTGCCTATAGAGCTCTAAACAGCTTTCTACCCAAATACCTGAAGGCATGCCTCCTCCATCACTGCTGGCTAGCGCCAAGGGGAGTTACGGTCCAAGATATCTGGAGGGAACCAGGTTGGCAGAGGCTGCCGTAGTCCGTTCTGGTTTGCAGTCGGTGGAGGCTGGTGCCCATTGAGACTGTTAGGTGTGAAGGACATAGATGTAAACAGTAGATGGAGCCATAGCCAATGATAGGCAAAGCCAACGAATTCTAGCCTTCTCTGTCTGTCCCCCTGCCGCCCAACCTGCCCTCCTTCCCTGCTGAGTTTGACAAGGAGAGTAGTACTGAGATTAAGGAGGAAGAAACCGATAACTAGTGCCATCCCTTGGATTGGATGCAAATCAGAAGGCAGGCAGAGGAGGGCAGGCTGAGGTTTTTGGGGCAGCGCCTCACTTGCTCTAATGAACCAGACTCCATTCTTGAGTGAATGACTGGGGGTTCTTGGCACTGGAGTTTGAAGGGCAGTCCCAGGATTTCTTCCACCGTAGCTCAAAGGGGGCATAGTCTGCAGATAGCTGAGCTCCAGTGAATAATGCCACTCTTTGCTTCCTTTCCTAGTTGAAGGACAGGTCTGCGACTCCGGTGCCTTGAGGCGGGATTTTGAGCTGAGCAGATCTGATGCCGTCGGAACGCATCACTGCTCTTTATCCTTGATAGAAAAATTTTGCTTTTCTGGGAGCTGCACTCAGTCTCATCCTTAAGGGGGCAGGCACTGGGGGTTGTGCTCTAGCCAGCTCCAAGGGCTGCTGGTAGTCATGGGTGATATGACCGTGCACCCTTTTTGACTGTGTCACGCCATGGCTGTTTTCATGGTAGGTCAGGCCTAAGCTTCCTGGTGAATCTGTCTCATGGGCAACTTCCCAAACCACCTGGGACTTGTGGGCATGATTCCACTCCTGCACGGAAGACCATGAAAATAAGTATGAGAGCCATCAGGATTTCTAGCATTCCTTACTTAAAGTGCTCGTTATAAGTCACTTAATGATGTTCTCCTTCTACATGGACGTACCCAAACCTGAAGATCCTCTTCAGAAGGGAGATGGGTGACTACAAAGGAAGAGGGCTTTCTCGGTGGTGGCACCGTAGTTATGGAATAGCCTCCTCAGGGAGGATTGCTTGGAGACATTCTACCAGTAGCAGATGATCTTCCAACAGCTGGCACACTGCTGAAGAAGAGGGGGAGGTGGGAGAGAGGTTGGCACAGCAGAAATACACTAGCAGGAGCACCAGATTGGCTATTGTTTTTATGGCCTTTTCAGCACAGAGCAAATACATTTCCATTCACCCAGGCCAAAGCATCCCTGGCTGGCTTTAAAGTGGCTTTAAATAAACCTTATGCTCTCACTGGTTCAGCGTGGTTTTACGCTGAGCTGCTTCTGTTGCTATAATAAGCAATTAATATGATTGGTTTTGTTTTATGAGCTGCCTAGAGAATTTTGTTGAATTGCTGGGCATCCAGATTTAATAAATAATAATATCAAAAGCACTATCTCGCTTTCTCTCCATCCCTTAAGGCCCCTCCCGGAATCGTCTGGAACCCATGGACACCATCTTTGTGAAAAGTGTGAAGGAAGATGGGCCAGCACACAAGGCTGGCCTCCGAACAGGTGAGAGAAGGGACTTCTTTTTGAATACAAAAGTACATTGTTTTATTTGGATGCCGCCTTTCCATAGTTCAAACCACTCCCAAGGAGACTTATGACATGAAAAAAATAATACCGAATTACAAATAACAAAAGTAGTCATAAACAATTAAAGAATAAAAAATACAGAACTGTTCCGAACAATTTCCACACAAATAAAAAAGGAGATCTAAAATAATAAAATTTAATATCAATAGTAGCAACCCCGCAATTTAGGTTACTCCCCTGATTATGTCTGTAGCAGTACCCAGAGATCCATTCTCATTGACTGGCTATTTTTTGACTGATTCTATCCATTTTCTTTTACCTGAGCCATTTCTTGGTCTTGTGCATGGCCCTGTTCAGCCTGAAAGCATGGGAGCACAAAGTTTGTCGGGCCTGGAGGGTATGCTGCCTCCACCCCAACCCTCGTGCATTGAGGGGCAAGGTCCTAAGTGGGTTTTGGCTAAACATCCCTGCAACAGAGAACCCCGTCTTAACAGGGTTCCTGATCACTAAGAGACTTCCAAGTGGCTGAATGTGCTTAGAACCCCCCTCAGACTTTACCGCTCAATGCAGCCCTGTTTAGGGAAGTTTTTAATGTTTGATGTTTTATTGTGTTTTTAATATTCTGCTGGGAGCTGCCCAGAGTGGCTGAGGAAACCCAGCCAGATGGGCAGGGTGTAGGGGTGTGTGTGTGTGTGTGTGTGTAATTTATATAATGGGAGCCCCCTCCCCCAAGGACACATTGGGTGTCCTCATTCTTTCAGACTGAATGGGTGGCTACAAATACATAGGTCACTTGCCTGCATATTTTTTTCATAATTGATCCTGGTTTCAAAACCCAGCTTTTCTTGGTGCTGGTCACCTTAGCAAAGACCCTCAGTATTTTAGACGTCTTTTGTTTTAAAAAACAAACCTTTCCCTGCTCCCTTGCCTTCCATACAGGGTGAGATTTATAAGCAAGCGAAACAAATCCTGAATTGCTTGCCTCCTGTCCAATTTTGTGTTGGTGGGCCTTTTTCTGTTAACCTGTCCTCTTCTGCAGGAGACCGTCTTGTCAAAGTGAATGGCGAAAGCATCATCGGGAAAACCTACTCACAGGTCATCGGCCTCATACAGAACTGGTGAGTTAATCTCCTCCATCTTTCCCCTTACAGACATTTCAAGGAACACGGGCTGCGCTTTGAAACTGCCACCTCCTCTCTCTCTCAAAACGTTTTATGTGGTGGTTTTTTTTGGGGGGGGGCGTCTTCTTTTGGCCAGAGACAGAGCTTAATTGAGATACTTCACCCATTTTATTTATTTTAACACATTTACAACCTGCTCTTCCATGCTAGCCACGATGGCTCTATTCTACCAACGTTGTCGAAGGCAGTATGCCTCTGAATACCAGTTTCTGGGAATCACAAATTGGGTTGGTCCTGCTGTGCTCGGTTCCTACTTTTCAGACTTCTCAGTGGAACCTGGTTGGCCACTGTGAGGAAAGAAGGCTGGAATAGAAGGCCCCCTGGTCTGATCCAGCTCAGGGCTCCTCTTATGATCTTACATATAATTCTTGGGTGGTATTTTGCCCTCTGGGTGAGCTTCTGTATAAACTCAGATGGTTGCTGAAATGATTTAATAGCGTACACACACACACAAAAGCATGAGTCTCTCCTTTATTTGATTTTAAAATGGGCCCAGTGTCTTTGCCTTGGGCGTCTTGCCCAAGTACCCCTCCCAAGCACGTGTCTTCATTGCTCCAACTTGTAGTGCTCTTTATAATCCGTTTGTCGTGTTTGCCACATTCTCTGCTTTCTCCACCTCAACTCCGCTCGTTCTGATCGTCAGGCGGGCAGCAGCTGTTTTAAACCCCCTGGCACCACAACTGGTTTTCTCACAGGGACGTTGTTTGTCTGGTGATAACCATATGAGCCCCCACTTCATTGGGCCTTCCGGGACAAACCTACCATTTGAGTCCTCCTCTCCCAGAACTCTTTCCCTCAGCAGCATTTCCACCAGGCTGCATCTGAGGGAAAGGGACAGACAGCAGAGCCCACATCATCTGGGACCAACAGCCATTTTGGCTCCCGGAACTGTCTCCTTGGTGGTAATTCCAGCTAAGAAACTAGGTTCCTGAATTTCTTTGCTTTCCTCCACATTCCCTTTTCTCATTTGTATTGTGTTTCTTGCAAGATTGTAAGCCTATGGTCAGATATACCTTAAATAATAAAAATAATCTGTGTACAGTGACAATAGGAACCCTGCTCTAGAACTTTTTGCCTGGCATACTCTTGGAGCAGAACTACACGGGGCTGCGACTGAAAATGACATTTTTGCCCTTGGTCTCCCTATCTCCCCTCTGTTCAGCACCTTCTGTTGATGGGCAGGGTAATTGGTGTGGTGACATCAGCACAAAGAGGGAGGAATCCAAATCCCATGTTTGTTATAATGTATAGTTTTGTTCAGTGCTTTTTTCTGGGGGTGGGGACGCAGGGGTACGTATACCCCTAAACATTTTGTGAATCTTTGTACTTTTTTCCATTTACTGTATTTATTTTTCCTGATTTGAACTATAAAATGGTGATTTTCTTGAGTCAAAATGAGACTGAAATTTTTTTTAAAAAAAACAAAAATAGCACTGGTTTTGTTCTTATAATCTATAGATTCCAGTTCCTCAGGTGACTTAAGTTAGCTGTGTCTGATGATGGTTACAGGCACTTCTCTTAAAAAGCTCTTGTGAAAATGTATCACTTCCCCTGACCAGGGGGAGGCGCTGCATTCAGCACTTAAAATTTGGCCTGTTCCTGAAGCAAAGAGAAAAAAAATGGCCTAATAAGAGGCACTGCCTCACCGTGTTTTGTAATGTGGCATTGAGCTTCATTAGCCTTCAGAATTGCGTATGGGACGTGGGGAGGCCAGACTAACCTGAGAAGGGGACCTAAATATAGCGAATGGGGAACGTGTAAAACGAAATCAATCCAGCCAGGAACTATATATATAAAATGCCTGGCCCAGAAGCATCAAAGGCTTTTTGGGGGGGGACCTAGCTAGGGGGAAACAGAGAGAGACAGAGAAAGGACAACTCTGCAGACAAGCTGCAAAAAGCAATCGTAAAGGTTGCCCGTCAGATGACTTGCAAGCCTTGCGAGAAAAGTTTGGTAAGGATCACTTCCCTGTCTTTCTGGCTTGAGGCCCTCTTCTCAGTTGTCTGGGCAGGGTGGGGTGGGGGGTGAGGAACTGGAAAACTTCTGAAAGCCTGGTTGCCATGAAATCCAGGGCTGACGCCTGAAATTTTGGAAATATTTCCCCCCCCCCCATCTCTGAGGGAAAGGAATGGCCATCTTTTTCCACCTGAGGTAAAGGAGAGGGGAAATAATTAACTGTGTATGTGTGTGCGCGCGCGCGAAGAACAAAGCTTAAAATGGGCAAAAATAGGATAAGCATGGCCAGGCCTCAGTGGTTCACGGAAAGAGGCAATCTTGCCAATGCATCAGATTGATTAAACAGCTATTAACTATTCTGGACTGCTCATTGAACAAATAGTTTGTAGTGTGGCCTTGCCCTCCAGGTGTTTTAGACTGCTGCTCTCCTCAGCCCCAGCCAGCAAAGCTGTGGGAGTTGTAGTTCAAAACATCTGCAAGACGCCAGACTGGGGGTGGGTGTTGTAGTATAGTGGGTTGCGGAAGGCTGTTGCAGTGTTGAGCTGTGAGATCCTTGTGTTTAATTTCACCTCAGCTTTGGAGTTACTAGGCCTGAGGACCTAACTAGATATTGTGGAGGGCATGCGACTGTTGCTGACTCATGTCTGCCCCCCGCACACCCCTCTGGTAACTTCTAGTAAAAGAAACATGAGATGTGATGTCAAAGAGTCATGAGGGCAGAGACTCAGCCCCTGGCATTTGCAATGAAAAGACGTCACTTGGCAGGGCTAAGAAACAACTCTTGTGACTTGAGGGGCTGCTGCTGAGTCGGCCATTGGGCTTGACGGGTTGCTCTCCTGACATGGTGTGAAGCAGCTTCTTTACAGCAGAGACGGGGAACATGCGCCCCCCCCCCCCCGGTTGTCGCTTGTCTACAGCTCCCACCAGCCTCAGCCACCATGGCCAATGGTGGGCGATTATGGGAGTTGCAGTCCAACACCACCAGGAGGCCACCAGGTTCCCTGTCCTTGCTTTACAGTTTAGGTTAGGACCACATCCCTCCTCATCTGTGCATTAAAAACATCATTGGAAGCCTTTCTCTGGGTGTTTCCCCTTTCTGAAATCAGGCTTTAAGCAACCACCAGGAAGGCCTTCTCGGTGGTGGCACTGCATTTATGGAAGGCTTGTTTGGTGCTCCTATTTTTGCACCAAGGACTTTTCTGTTTTCTCAGCTGCTTTTTAAAACATGAGCCAAAATTGGTTTCAATCTGCTGCCTTGGTTCTAATTCTGTGATGCTTCTGTTGATTTTTTTTTTTTAATGTCTGCTGTTTAAAATCAAATTTGTTTTGTTGATTATCTTGCTTTTACTTGTTAGGATTCCTGAGAGTATTTAATCTTGAGGATGGGACTTAAAAGTTTCAACAAACACACAGCAATAAATAAATAAAAACTGTTTAAATTAGCTTTCCAGTTTGATGAGGGGGTGGCTAGAGGTGCCCCCTGGTGTGGCTTCCTTTCCACCTCACCTTCAGCACTTTATATCTGAGGGAGCATCTCTATCCCCATCGTTCAGCCTGAACACTGAGGTCCAGCTCCAAGGGCTTTCTGGCGGTTCTTTCACTGTGAATAGTGAAATTAAAGGGAACCAGACATAATGTCACCTCTACCCTGTGGAGCACCCTCCTGGCAGATGTAAAAGAGTTAAACAACTATATGGTTTTTTCCGTAGACATCTGAAGGCAGCCCTGTTTCAGGAAGCTTTTAATGCTTGGTGGTTTTCTCCCCCCTACTTTAGGAGTTAGGTTGGGTGGTTTGAATACATTGAGTTCCTATTCACCACTAAATTGTTTTTTAAAAAAAGCACCTTAGAGACCAACTAAGTTTGTTCTTGGTTTGAGCTTTCGTGTGCATGCACACTTCTTCAGATACAAGAAAGCATGCACACGAAAGCTCATACCAAGAACAAACTTAGTTGGTCTCTAAGGTGCTACTGGAAAGAATTTTTTATTTTATTTTGTTTTGACTATGGCAGACCAACATGGCTACCCACCTGTTACTAAACTGTTTTTTATTTTTCCTTTTGCAACATTCTGTCTCCTCATTGCAGTGAAGATGCTTTGGAGCTCTCCATCATGCCCAAAGATGAGGATATTCTACAGCTGGTGAGTAACTTACTGGATGTTCTCCTGGTGGTGGTTTTTGCTGAGCTGCATGAAAAGCAGCTTGGACACGAAAACAAATCGGGGTAATAGAAGGCTGTGCGTGAAACGTAAATAACAATACAAGTACAATGAGAAGAATTGGAAGTCTTTTATTTAGAAATTCAATGAATGATGCAAATTCTTTTTTTCTATGTTTTCTTCCTTTTTCATTTTTTGTCTTAATCTTTTCTTTTTTTATCTCAATGTATGTATATATATTTGTATTTTAATTCAATAAAGGTGATTATTATTAAAAAAGAAGAAAAGAAAAGCAGCTTGGACTTGCTGAAATGTCCCCATGTTGATTAAGGAGCTCAGCACAGAAAACCAAAACGAGCCTGTGTTACCAAAGTGTGGATCATTTTATTTTCACAGTACAGTCGTACCTTGGAAGTAGAACGGAATCCCTTCTGGAAGTCTGTTCGACTTCCAAAATGTTTGAAAACCAAATTGTGGCTTCTGCAGTCAATCAGAAGTCGCAGAAGCCCCATTGGACGTTCAGTTTCCAAAAGAACGCTCGCAAACTGGAACAATCACTTCCAGGTTTGTAGTGTTCAGGAGCCAAAACGTCCGAGTTCCAGGGTGTTCAGGATCCAAGGTACAACTGTATTTAAAAACACCCCACCCTGCACTTTTCATTATACATATGAGCAAAATTTTCTTGATTAAAATTTTGAGTGTGTGTGTGTGTGTGTGTGTGTGAGAGAGAGAGAGAGAGAGAGAGAGAAAGAAAGAAAGAAAGAAAGAAAGATTGATAAAGCTTGCCAGCAGTAAATTGAACATCCTCAGTCTGAAGTGTGCAAGGCCCAAGCTTTTTAGCGCATTACAGGCTCAAAGCAGCACTTTGAATTATGCTGGAAAGACAACAATGCTGATGTAGGAACATGGATGCTGTTGGTTCTTGGTGACCTCCAAAGTTGGCCCAGGGCAACTTAGGAATTGTTCTGAGCAGCTCTCTTACGAAGTTCGGCGCAAAGGATCACAGCCACAAAGGCAGTTACTCTCAGTCGAGGTGTAAGGAGCTGGCCACCCGAAGTTGCTTTTTCCACATCTCGTACAGCAAAGGAACCTTTGTGTGGGTTTCCCTCTGCCCTGGTGCCTCACAGGGGTGTGTCAGCATTCCTGTGGTGCGAAAGCCGGCTGGGCCAGCCAATGGGAGAACCCTGAGTTACAGAGTGACTCTTGACAGGATGCACGGAAAGGAATTCTCTCGGCTTTCTATATCCCTCCCACATCAGGACGTCCCCCAGTTCTCTCTCTCTCTCTCTCTCTCTTTTAAAAAAGCAAAACTTAAAAGGAAAGATTGAGAAAGAGAGGAAATATTAGCTTGGACGTCAGAGATTCCCAGGGGAAGGGAGGACTGGTCTTTTTTGAAGAGATTTTGAGAGAGAAAAGAGAGAACAACAAAAGATACAGGACTATAAACACAGCGGCGAAGGAAGCAAAGGTAGTAATTTTATATTGTGTGCATTCTGTCACTATTAAAAATAAACATTGTGGGTATCTTTGGCCAGATCTATTGGCCTGAAAAATGGAGCAGAGTTTCTTTGGCAGGCAAAAATGTCCTGATTTTTAGCTAAGTGGCAAGAGGGTGGCATGCCATCCCTGCTCTACCTAGAATGGGTTTCCAAATGGACTTTGCCTTCTTTGCCACAGTGCCTGAAGTTTGGCAGGGGGGGGGCGGAGGGTTTTGTTAGCGCCAGGGGAACTCTTCTCTAGCAGCTGATGAAAAACATGTATGGCCTACAGGAACACTCTTTTTTTTTCTTCTATTATTTTCTTTTCGTTCACTCTTGTCATCGGCTGCCTTAACAAGGAGGCTCTCGCTACTCCTTTCAGCCGAGGCTTTGTTTCAGACATAGCTCCTTTTTTGGATCTTGGCAAGACCTTGGCCAGAAATGTGGTTTCTTCTAACAGAGGCAGGATTCCAGTGTGACAGGAGGGCTGGGCCAGGAGCAGCTATGAACCTTTGGGTCCTTAGCTTGGTGCCCAGGCATAGATTCTAGTGAAGGCACCCTAGCAAAGATTTAAGGTGGGAGGGTGAAGAAAAGGGGCATCCATATGTGCTTGAAATGGTGAAGGGGAAGAATGGGAGCTCTTTCGCTTTACCCTTCCCACCCATCTCTGTTTGACTCTGGCAAGGCCTCTCTCAGTGAGGAGCAGCTTGTTTTTCCTTCTGCACACAAATTGCATCCTGGGATTCTATCCTAGCTAGCAATGCTTCAGATGTGGGCATGAGTCAGAATAAGTATTTTTTTCCTTTCATGCTCGGACACACCAATATCTGCAGTCCTCCACCCCCAACCCAATTTAAGACATAGCAAATTCAGTCCCCATCCCTAGCTTCTCCACTTTCGTTTTGTTTCTGGAAAACCTTCCATTTTTATTTCCCAACTTTCCTTAAACTCAAACCACCAGGGAAGCCTGGTGATTCAAGAAAAGCGAGCCTGCTTTAACGTTAGAGGCGTGTTTGTGTCATTGCATGGTCGAAGGAATAAAAGAAATGTGCAGTCTCTTATATCTGAATCCTAAACATTCTTACCTGCAGCCTCTCTGGCGGCGTTAGAAGTTAACAAGGACACTTCTAGCAGGTTCACATCCAGCTTTTGGGTGGCCACCCTCCTGTCTGGTATTCCCCGCTCCATGTTTCCATTGACCAATTGCTTGCCCAGAGAACTAGCATGGAAGCAACCTTCAATGGTTTTTAGCTTGCTGACCACTGCCAGCTCACTGGCCCAACCAGTGGAACAAGTGGGCAGGTTGTGGGGGAGGGCCGTAGACCTGGGTCAGAGGTCAGCTTGTGTCTCCCCAAGCCAGGTGCCTACCCCTATCTTTGTGTTTCCTCAGCAAACAAAGCTTTGAGGACATGCGTTTGCTGAGGTAATGCCTAGATTTTAAAGAGCCAGGTTTGTTATGTGGGGAGGGGCAAAGAAAGGCTTGGCTGGGATACACACCTGCACAAATACATCCTATGTATAAATATTTATATGGGCTAAAAGCCCCCTTGCTACTACCATTGGCTGAAATGGCTGTGATTGCACAGAATCTTGTGGATTTGCAAAGATGGCTGTAAGTTAGGGGCGGGGAAGCTGTGGCCCTCCAGATGTTGTTGGGGGACAACTCTCATCAGCCCCTAGCCAGCTTAGACAACAGCCAGGGGTAAGGGGAGGTTTAGTCCAGCAATGTCTGGAGGGTCACAGCTCCTGTTTCGCTGCTATAATCAAAGTAGTCTTTTCTCTTTTTTCTCTTACTTTTGGCTGCTGCTGGTGGGGAATCTCTCAAAGCAACTGGAGAGGTTCTAGCTTGGCATGGAGGCTGCAGATATAGAGTACTGGTAGTTTAGGAAGCGGTGGAAGAGTTCAAGGGAACCGAAGCAATGATGCTTATGAAGGAGGGGAAGAAACTCAAAAAAGAGGGGCTATGGACTGTTGAAAGGGGCATATGTGTGTGTGTGTGTGTGTGAGAGAGAGAGAGAGAGAGAGCGCAGAGTGTTACAAAGGGGTGAATATCACGTTTTTTTCCTTTCTAAAAATATGCTTGATCATTTGCTACAGGGCTCTGGAATGTGTGTGACTAGGGTCAGCATCTGGTTTTGCTAGAGGGCCACTTTGAAAAGGGCCTGGGAGGCGATTAGCCAAACTTCGGACTCTGCCTGCAGTTTCTGTTTTTATAGCCCCAACATCCCTCCAGGTTCCTAGGTTTGCAGCTGGAGAACAAGGCAGCACACTTGGGGGGGGGGGCAGGGGGAAGACACCATCAGTTGCTAACCCCTACAATATAATAACGCAAGTGTACTCAGCCACATATATTAATTTCTCTGTTTTGTGGGGCACATTTAAGGACCAACTCCTTGCATGTTGCATCCTTTTTTGCCTTTTTAAAACAAACAAACAGACCATGTTTTTATTTGTTTTTCAAGGTACAGAAGACACATTTTGAGAAAACATTCGTTACAACAGTAAACAACAAACAACTTGTCCCAATAAAATCATACACTTTTGTCATGCTATGTGCTAGTGTTTTGTTTATTACCCTAAAATGCACATTTCCCATGAGTGTTGGGTGGATCCCTTCCACAGTCTGAACAATTTATGTGTTCAATAAACATTTGCCATAAAACAGTTTCCTCTTGATAGCTCAGCTACCTGTCCAGCCCTTACCATTTCCCCCCCTATTTCCCCTTCCTTTCCAGGCATATTCTCAAGATGCCTACTTAAAGGGCAATGAACCGTACTCTGGAGGGGCCCAGAGCATCCCTGAGCCACCACCCATCTGTTACCCTCGCAAAACATACCCGTTCCAGTCGAAGGCCTCTCCTCGCGATGTCCCAGCAGCTGAGACGTACCAGGGACAGCAGGTGGACAACAGACAACCCTACCATTCGGGTTCTTCAGGCCCATCTTCTCCTTTGAGCAGCACTGTGGTCCAGCGTATTCCCCCCACTGCTTGGGCTGAGCCCGCACAGAACTTCAGTAGCAACCATTCCAGCCCTGCCCACCGCACAGAGGAGGTCCAGTATGGAATGACCCAGAGGGTGCCTGTCACAAGGCCTCTCCCAGCTTCCGGCTCCTTTTCCCGCTACTCCAACAGCAGTTGCCCGGGTTCTATAGCCTCCCCCTTGCCCGAGAGGTACTGTGCCCCCCCTGCTCCCTCTATGCCCAACCACGCCTGCTACGGACCCCCCAAACAACTCCCTGACCACCGTGCTCATGGCGGGTTGAAGGACGCTCCCCGCGAGGGCCGGCCCTCCCGGGACTGTGCTGGAACTGGCCCCAAATCTGTCAGCCGCCTAGAATGCCAACAGGCCTTGTCCAACTGGATCTCGAGCCAAGTGCCGCGGCGAAGCTCTTCGGAGGAGCGCGGCTGCGCCATGCCACCTCGCTACCGGAGCATCTCGCAAGACCGCCTGGGGGATGCCCCGGCTTCCCGGGGCTGGCCTCACAGTGCTTCCCAAGACACTTTAATCCAGTCCCCTGCACACGACAGCTGGAGTTACCGAGCTCGGTCGGATAACTACCTGGTGAAATACGGGCAATCCTCGGAAGCTCTTGAACAAGGTGCTTTGATTTCTCCTAGATATGAGAGATGTATGTGGTCACCGGACAGGTTTTACCGGCACGGGCAAGTTAATCGAGCCCAGCCTAGCCACCCAGGTTCCTATATCCCTTCTGCCTCTTCCAGGGATCCGCCTCCTGCACATGTGCAGAAACACCCTTCCCAACCCAACCTCCAGAGCATCAATGACTCTGGGTATATTGGTTACCGGAGCTACAGCCCTTCGTTCCAGCGCAGGACTGGCTTGCTCCATGCCCTGTCGTTCCGGGATGCTACTTTTGGTGACCTTCCGACCATTAATATTTCCCAAAGGCAAGGAAACCACTCAACACCACCTTACGTTGAAAGGCCTTTGCCCACTGCCGTGCTCCCAAGTGCCTCTGCTCCTTGCCCGGACCCTCCCTTGGGCAGTAGCCCAGAAATCCCCATGGACCAAAGACCAGCCAAGCAAGAGAATGGCACGAGGCCTCTGGAGCGGGCTTCTCCACCTCAGCCCATGGAACGGTTGCAGCCTGAGGCCGAGGAAAGGAGGGACGAGGTGGTTCTCCGGCAAAAGCCCCCAACTGGACGCAAAATGCCTCCTCCTGCGAGACAGATGAACTTTGTCTTCCCGGATGACATGAAGGAAACAGACATTTGCGATCCCCCTCCGCCGGCGCTGGCAGCCGGTAAAGAGAACAAGCGGGGAGTGGCCCCATTGGCTACGCCAGAGGATTCCCTAGCGTCCATTCCATTTATTGGTAAGTAGAGAATGCAGGTTGCTGTACTTGGGGAAGAGGCTGTGGACCAGAGTAGAGTTACCGCAGAGTTTTCCCTAGTGCAAAAATGGCAGGGCAAGTTTGAAGTTTCGGATAAGTCAAATGAAGTCATCTAAGGAGTATTCATCATATTCTTGGACTGGTGTTTGCCCTCTCTCAGCAGATTATCCATTCTGTTTCCTCATTCTGAACGAAATTTCCATTAGTGGCAAAGAGGTGGTGAGCAGTTCACACTAGGCAGCAGAAAGCAGAATCTGAATCTCTGAATTCCTTTCCGTGATTCTGAAGTGTGAATCAATCCCACACCCACACCCACACACAAACCTGGGGACCCCACTTCCCAGAACTCAACCTGTTGGTTAGGTGCTGAGGAGCAGGTAGGCCGGAAGGAAAAAAGGAAGGGTTTGTCTATGCTGCAGTGTAACAGCACAGTCTCTGAGCAAGGTAGATTAATAGGGCTCACACCATCTTAGCATCAGACTGTCTGCTATTTGTGCTGTTGACAAAGCAGGAGCAAAACCTGTGTTAGTACAGCTGTGAGCTGTCCTTGGGCCAGAAGACGCTGTTCTCTTCCCCACCCACCACCCCCGTCTTCCTTGGTGCTGTTTTCTTCTACCTGGCAACCAATTACTGTCGTTTTTGCCTCCCCACCATTAAGATTCCTTTTCACAGCCAATTTATATTTACAAGCTGGAGGCCTGCGAAAATATGTGAATCTGTTAGGGAGCCACATGCATTGGAGTCTTGGAGACCACAGATTCTCTTTAATACTTCGGGGTTAGGGTGTGTGTGTTTAGGTGTCGTTTGTATTCTTGGGCACCACACAGCCGCAGACAGTTGGGTTGGGTTGTGCGAGTAATTCCCAGTAATGGATATTTTCCTGCAGGTCCCAGGCTTTTAATTGCAAAACTCCCAGTCCTAGCTATACTATGCTGTGAAGTGGCTATTGGCAGTGTGCAAAACAGGAACTTAATACAGAAAAAGGCTCACAATAACGCAACAGTCGTTGGAAGGGGCAAGGAACGGGGTGAAGGAGAGTCTGCTTCCTTCCCTTGTATTAACATTTCGTTCCCCCAGCTTGGGTCCCTCCCAGCTGGCTCTGTTCACCGTCAAGAGGCCGCACCCTGAAGGGATGCCAGGCTGCGAATGGTGTTGTGGCAGTAGGGGGCCCTTCTGAGCTGGTGTTCAGAAATAGCCTGGGCTTCCCACTGTGGAGCAGGCAACTGGTCCCAACAATATCCCCTTCTTAAAGAGCAGTGTCTGCTCATAGAGGCTCTTGCTTTTTACCTGTGTAAGCTCTCCTTCCCTCGGTATGTAGGGCTGCCTTCACAGTAGTAAAAGGCGCTTGGGCATTGTTGGTAGGACATAAATCATATCCGTATCATGTACCTTTTGCTGATGCTGCTGTGGGGGTGGAAAGCTGGTGTCTGGGAAGATAAGCATAACACACACACCCTAAATTTACTCCCAACTCAGCACTTCCCCTGTGGTTTATGCATATAATACTGACAAGAGCCTGAAATGTAAACAAAGGAGCAGAATGGAGATCTTCATCTGTTAGGCTCCTAGCTGCAGTCGGCATGAAGGGGAGACCGAACAGGGTTGTTTTTGGCTGAAGAGGCCTCTGGCTTCTGTCAGTGTAAAGACCCAGGAAGCAGGCAGTAGCAGGGAAGCAAGAGCAACAGCCAAAGCCACATTTCCTGCCCTGGAACAGTGCAGATTTACTTACAGTGCAGCTCCTTGCAGTTACTTGGTGCTGCATGAGTGAGGCTTCATCCAGCTCTTCTTTTCATGCTAGCACTGCTCACTTTCCAGTGCCACGTAACATTATACATTTGTGTCATACCACATGGCACATAGTAGTCTGGATTGCATGCCACAGTGAGCCAAACTGTGGCTTATCAGGACTGTGTGAATGTTCTGGCTTCCAGAAAGAAGCTCATGCCAACTTTGCTCCTCTCTGGTCCTTTTAGCTCAGTGCAGCATGGCAGCTAAGCCAAGGGTCTACCTTAGCTTGCCGTCTGAACCTGGAATTGCAAGCTAAATTTCTCCTTAACTATGATCTGTAGCCAAGAATAAATCATTAGTTCGGAGGACCAAGCCAGAGCTGAGTGACTGTCATCTCTGCCTGGGGAGCCAACGCCTTCCCATGTTTGCTCTAGGCCATAGTTTGGCATGTAGATGTGGCCAGTCTCTTGGAAGTAGCCAGAACCATCCACTTTCAGCAAAAATCCAATGTAGGGTGACAGCAGGCCATGATGTGAGCAGAGCTACAGGGTTGGCCCCCTTAGCTGTTGTTTTCACCACCTGCTTCCTGCCCACCCTGTGGAGTCCTTACCTGAGCTAGGTGGGAGCTGGGGTTGGGCATGAACCTCTTCTGACAGCTGTGATCACGTTCAAATGTTATAAGTGTGTAGGGGTCAGTTGCATGGGTACTTGGCAAAGAATTGCACCCTCCTCTCCTGGTGGGATGTTAAGTTCTTGGGGATCTCCCTAGATTGCATCCCTTCCTGAGCTGCACCCGTCTTCCCAGACTATACCCCTCACCAGCCTTCCTAGGATACTTTTGCCGGGCTGGAATATATCCTTGAACTCTGACAATGCTTCTTGCTTGCCAGGATGGAGGATTGTGAGGGTGGGGTGTGTAGAAATTAGCCTACTGCACAAAGGTAAAATTTGCATTTGTCGCTCTGCCCACTTTTGCCTCTGGCCTCTCCCACTGTTGGCATGTGGTTGCCCACAAGGAACTCAGCCTGACTCAGACTGGAAAATGCTCCCCACCCCTACTCTCTGTAAACCACTCTAGCCTCTCTTAAGGTGGCCTTCTGCTGCTACTGCTACTCAGCTCTCCCCTTGCTTGCCAGCCACTGGACTCTTTCCCACCTCCATCTCCCAGGGTCTATTTAATACAAAACCTCTCATTTAGAGACGACCCCCAAGTGTCTGAAGGGACCTGGGCAAGAGCCTTACAGGCTGGGGCAAGAGACTCATTCATCTCCCCATTCAGAGAGCTGCAGTCCTTAGTCTGAGTGCTGTCATGGAGGATAAGGTTGTCATTGGCTTCTAGCCACGATGGTTCAGTTCTGCCTGTGCCGTTGGAGGCAGCTTGTCTCTGAATGCCAGCTACTGGGAATCCCCAGTGGGGAGAGTGCTGTTGTGCTTGGGTTTCTGCTTCCCATAATAATCTGGTTGGCCCCTGTGAGAACAGAATGCTGCTTTTGGCCTGATCCAATTTTAATTTGTTAAGGTAAGGGGGGTTAGAGTTTGCCCCTCCTCTTCCTGTTCTGCCATCTTATGGTGTTCTCTGCTATTCCAGATGAGCCGACGAGCCCCAGCATCGACCTGAAGGCAAAGCACATCCCCGCCTCCTCTGTCGTCTCAAGCGCCATGAATTCCGCCCCTGTGCTCTCTGCCAGCCCTTCCTCGCCCACTTTCACCTTCGCCATCAACCGCCATTATTCCCAGGATTGCAGTAAGTACCTTTCCAACCCTGCTGCCTTCTGGCTCCGAACATCTTCCTATTTGGGCTAGAAATTGCAGGCAAAAGGAACATGCAGATTTCCCTTTTACAGAATCAGACCATCAGTCAGTCTCACACAGTACTTGCCTACGTTGACTCCTAGGATTTCGGATGAGCTTTTTCCCAGCCCTGCCTGGAGATGCCAGGGATTGAACATGGGAAACTTCCTGATGTTGTGCATGTGCTCTGCCACTGAGATATGCCCTTCTCAAAATGTTAGCAAGCCTGCCTGAAACTCTAGCCTAGAGAAGGGAGCCCCCACCTATTGTCAGATTCAATTGTTTGGGTTGTTTTAAAGACCAAACGTAACTTTGACATTTAGCAGAAATTCTATAAGGAGGATTTCTCAGTTTCAAACCTTTTGGAACTTTGCATTCAAAATTAGTAATGATGTTGTTGTTGTTTTGAAAGTTCATTCTGAATTCTGGTTCATGAATTTTAAGGCATGGACGATAAGTACCAGTTTGCTCAGTTTTAATACCGGAGGAAAGAATTCTGTTCCCAAACACGTCCACCAAGATTCTTAAACCACAAACCCCAACCTTCTCATTTATGGCTGCTGTCTTTTTTCCTCTTTTTTCAAATTTGGGGAAAAAAATATAGATCAGGTGGGTTTTTCTGAGGGGTGAGGAACTGAAATAAAATTTTGAGTTAGGAGAATTTGCTTGAGAATTGTTCTGCCCAACAGCTATGGTGCAAGAAAGATGGGGGTGGTGTGGTGGAGAGAGAAGCAATGGTATGTTTTATAACAAATTCCACTGAAGCTGAATCATGAGATGACTGGGAAAAGAGAGTTTGGAAGCCAAGTCTTTAAGCCTTAGACTTCTAAGGCAGTAGCTGTCAAACTGTGTGCTCTGAGGGAATTGCTAGTGTGATGCTGGACCTGTCAGTGGTGGTGAAATTAAATAATGAAGGGCTCCCACGAGCCTAAATTACTCATCCTGGGAAGAGGCTGTCTATCATGTCTGTGTGATCCACTGCTCTGGCCTTTCCTGCTTGTAGTCAGGAAGTACATTCAGGACAGGGACTCGTGCAGAGGCACAGAAGGCGAATTCCCCTAAGCACGACACAAGTCTCCTAATTCTTATTCAGGGGAGATGAAAACTTTGCCTCACAGCTACCAGATATCTGGGGGAGAAACTGCTTCTGGGGCACAGTGGTCTACAGTCTGTGTTTGCAACTAAGAAGATACATTTGTTGGCATGACTGTATTGACTGTATTGATACAAACACTTCAGAATCCCAATAAGCACATAATCTGTGTAGCTCAGCTTCTTGCCCCTTCCAGTCTGTCCACCTTCATGGGGGAAGATAGGATAAATGAGTGCCAAAATCCCAGGTGGAACTTTGCTTTGTGCCTCTCGTGCCTTTGCTCCAGACCCTGTTCAAATATGGGTGGGCTTTTGAGAAGATGAAATACAGGTGATAAATTGTAAGTGGGAGCCAAGGTAGAACATAGTTTAAATTTTTCTTGCGCACGCCATCTGTTTAACTTTACTGCTGTGAAGGCTACCTCTCTATATATCAGTATGAGATGTCTGCATATATTTAAATCCAGATCTCAGGGTTACAGCCCAGTCTAGCGTCACACAGAAATGGGTCAAAGGGTGTGGAATATGCATATGGAGGTGGTGGAGCTGTGCAAATTGGGACTGGCTCAGTGTGGATTCATTTAAACCCTGTCGGGCAAACTATGCAGACTTTATATTGTGAGATGCAATGGAGAGGAGGCAAAACATGTCTCCTTACCCTGGATAGCTGGAGTAGAGGGGCAGGTTTAGCCCTGACCCCAGCGTTGTCTGCAAGTGTACCCCTGCACCATATACCATTCCATATAGGTGAATGGCTGCCTATGTGGGAATAATGAAACATTGAACCTGGAGATAATATGGTGGGAACAAAAGCTGCCCACTGCTCCCAACCGTTGTTGGGCCAGGCATTGTGACCAGAAACCTCACGGCAGGGGGGGTGCGTTGGAGGGGATCCCAGCCATATGCAGGCTCCCAACTTACCAACAGTGACAAGCACCTCCCTAATTGTTAATATCCTCTCTAGCTCTTTAAAATGTGCATCATCTTGTTTATCTTCAGTCACGTTAGGGTGAGTCTGTGTTTGACCTAGTTTTTATAGGGAGATGTTGCTCCTTCCTACAAATCTACCCACACATGGTCAAATGAAGAGAGATCAGTTGCCAAACTACCCTTGATCAAAAGTTTGCTTTTGGCCAAGACACTGATTTCAGTTGCCCCCTCCCCATATACAGTCAAACCTTGTTCTGCGTCCACCTCCACTTGCGTCCGCTTTGGCGAACATCCGCGGCAAACCCGGAAGTACCAGAACGGGTTACTTCCAGGTTCGCTGCTCGCGCGTGCGCAAAAGCGCTAAATTGCGCTGCGCGTGTGCAGACGCGGCACTTTGATGTGCATTACTTTCGGGTTGCGGCAGGGCCTCCGGAACGGATCCCTGCTGTAACCTGAGATTCCTCTGTACTCACATACCCTTGGTGTCAGGGTGTTTCCCTCCGCCAGGCATTGGGGACTGTCACAGTTGGACACTGGGTGTTGGGTGGCTTGGAGATGCAACCTGCTGAACATCCCTAGAGATGACTCAGTGGGCTTTGCTCATGCTCAGAATCACTTGACTCATTGCCATGCTTGGAGTCAGGAGCTAATTGTCATTCCTGGGCAGTTTTCCCATGCACCTGAGTGCATTTTGCCATTCCCATACACGGCAGCACAATCTGCCTAGCCTTAACAACAACAACAACAGCACCCCTGCTGCCTTCTGCCAATGCACTTGCTCCTTGCAGGTTCCACACCCTGGTCCTCTCTGCAGGCTGGTCGCTGTGGGTAATAATAAAAGAATGAACAGGGTGGTGATACAACAGGGTGTCAATTGCAGTGGTCCCGGTGGGGTGGTTGGGCTAAATGGCCCCTTTCCAGCCCCTTCGACCTCCGCCATTTACTTTTGCTGACCTTTGCTTACCTTCCTCCTCCCCCCCCCCTTTGTCACAGGCAACATCAAAGCCAGTCGCCGGTCTTCCTACCTCTTAGCCATAACCACAGAACGCTCCAAGTCATGTGATGATGGTCTGAACACATTTCGGGATGAGGGGAAGCTTCTGAGGTGGGTTTGGTTCTTTGCCCCCCCTCCCCCCAGTTCCTTGTAATTAGCTGATTTTGGGAGGGGGGTTGTTGACTATTGTGCATTCTTTCTGAACTGTTTTGATTTGTTCGGTATTGGCAACACATTCCAGAGGAGCAGCTGCATTATGTGGGTGGAGCCAGGCAGTGCCTTCAGCCTTTCAAATGTTTTGGCAGCAAAACCAATCTAGAGGTCTCTAAAGACCTTATGCTGGTTCAGACCTTTTTGGTCCACCCAGCTCAGTCTTGTCTACTCCACAGTTAGCCAATGTGGTGCCCTCCAGATGTTGTTGGGCTTCAGCTGCCACCAGCATCAGCCACCATGGTTGGCCCTCTGGTCAGGGAAGGTGGGAGTCCGAGTCCAGCAGCATCTGCAGGAAGCCACCTTGGCTTACCCCCATTCTGCTCCAAAGGGGCAACAGTTCTTCCAAGATTTTCCAGGTCTGCAGCATGAGATCCTTCAGCTGGAGATGCCAGGGATTGACCCTGAGACATTCTGGATGTCAAGCGTGTGCTCTGCCACTGAGCCTTGGCCCCTCTCCCTATATGTTTGTATTTTGCGCAGTTATGTGCCTCTTGTCTATGTGGAATCACTGGTATTGGAACCCTTCTCCCGGGAGTTGTTATCTATGACTTAGTGGTTATGTTTGCAGGGCTCCCAACCTCTGGGTGATAGTGTTGGCCACAATTGTGTTGTGGTGTAAGCTTCTGTACACCAGAACCCATTAGATGCATTTGATAAAATGTGTTGCTGAGTCTTAATCTTCAAAATAGGTTAAGCTTTGTACCATAGAATTCTTCTTTAGTCCCCCCACCCTGCTGCTGCCTGCCCCGGTGGCATGATGTGTGCAACCTATGCAGCATGGAGTGTGGTTTCTTCCTCTTTTGTTCTGAAATGCAGGAGATGGATTAGAGTTAGTTGTACTCTGGAGTTTGGGGTGTGTGTGTGTGTGTGTGTGTGTGTGTGTGTTATGTGCAGTGACGTGCCTGAGTGTAAGCAGGGCTTGTTCCCTTTTTAATTTGCGTGGCTCATGTCAACCGTATTGATGGTTTCTCCTTAGGAGGCTGCCAAGCCGGGTGCCAAGCCTCCGCATGCTAAGAAGCTTCTTCACTGATGGGGTGAGTATTGTGGCTCTGTGATCCTCCTTTTCTTAAAAGCAGGGAGGGGAAGTGGATCACTAGATTCTGCTTGTCTCAATCCCACATCACAATTAAACAGAAAATAAAACTTTAAAGCACACCCACCGACTATTCCTTTCTAGTTTCCTTCTCTGGTTTTTCTTTTTAAGAAGTAAAAAAAAGCAACATTTTCTACATCTGTTGCTAGAACAGGTTCACTTCTCCTTCCCTCCCCATGCTTAAGCAATGTGCTCTCCTCCCCTGGTGCTCCAGAAAAATATTCTGAACCTCTGCCTGAGCAGCACTTGCTCATTTTTGTCTGCTCAAATGGCGTTTTGCCTGTACGCAGGCATTCAATCTGTTCCTCGGCCTAATTTGAGCAACTGTTTACCTATATTCAAGCAGCATTCTGGACTCCTCTAAGACTAGGGTTTTGTTTTGTTGGTGGGTGTATTCTGCAATGTGCCATTAGTGGTGGGTTTCTACTGGACCGTCCACACACCATTCTTCTTTATTAGTAGTTTTGTGATGCTTCCACAATGTTATATAGTGCAACAAAAGCAGCACAGCCTGGAACATTTGTATGGAAAGTTATAGGATTTCAGCAGGAAGTTGCAGGACGTGCACTGATTGGGAAACAAAGTAGTCTGTCTGCCCCAAGGGCAAACAGTATTGAAAGCAAGATCACGTATCACCATCCCAATACCACCATGAGCACAAATCATGTATGCACAATGGAAAGCGTGTCTGGAGGGGCCTCCCCTTTCTCTCTGCTTCCCCAGTGGTTGAGCAGTGGTCGCCTTCCCACCCATGGGTGCCCACCAACCTCTCTTTTGTTTCCCGTCCCCTTGCAGTCTTTGGATAGCCTGGGTACCTCCGAAGACACCCGATCGAAGCGGCATTCAACCTCGGACCTGTTGGATGTCACTTTCAGTGACGTGAGGAAAGAGGGCTGGCTCCATTACAAACAAATCCTCACAAAGAAAGGCAAGGTATGTTGTACCTTCTAGCAAGGATGGAGTAGTGTTGGTGTATGTCTTTGGTTGGAGTGGGGTGGTAGGAAATAATTCTGATATATACACTGGTAAGCACTGGCCATGACCAGTCAGGAATTGGGGGGGGGGGGGCTGATAGTAAACTGAATAGTCTGCTGTGTGTATAATATTAAAGGGGGGCAGTTGGGAATGGATGGCCCTCCAGTAGCTGGGACTCCCAACTCTTTAGTCCCAGCCAGCATGACCAATGGTCACAGATGCTGGGTGTTGTAGTCCAGCAGCAACATCTGGAGGGGCCACAGATTCCCCACCCTTGCACAAAAACATAGTTAAGCATTACAGCAGACCCATGGCTTATGCACAATTTACTTACGCAATTGCAGCTTTGCGCAGGTGGTAGGAAAATGAAAATAAATGGAGGCGGGGAGGGGGGAAGAGTCGAAAGGGGCCATCCAATATCTTGTGTAACCTTCCCATAGCATGGCAAGCAAGATGGAGGGCTTGAAAAGCTCTTTCTGCACCAGGTTTTCCTGTCACAGAAAGATTTGAAGCAAGCCCTCCACCTTGCTTGCTGGGCTCTGTGTAGGTTTTTATATCTGTTGGAAGCTGCTGCCCAAAGTGGCTGGGACAACCCAGTAGGATGGGCGGGGTATTACTACTACTACTACTGCTATTTCGGGTGGCCCCACAAAATCTCGTGAGAACCTCCCACAGCTTCCAGAGGCCTTGTGCAATGTTCCCAGGGGCAGTTCCTGCAGTCTTCCTGACTTCTTTGCCTTTGCATATGAGCCCCCTGAACATAACCCCCACCCCAGTTTTAAAATAATGAGTCTAATAGGAGTTGAACTTTAAAAATAGCAATACAGAAACAACCCAGCACTTTGGTTCTAGTGCATTACCTGTACTGTAGTGTGTGGAATGCTCAATGTTTTTTAGATTCCTATTCCCAAACAGATGAAAAATAAAATTTAAAAACAGCTTTCTCTGCTAATAATGAGTGGTGCTGTCCATCCTTTGTAACCCTCAGAAAGGGAGCTACGTTGAGATTTCTGTACTATTCTACTTAACTGTGGAAGCCAGGTGACTGATAAAAAAATCCATAATTGTTGGACAATCATATAAATAAGCAAACCTGCACATGTGTACTAAGTTTGGACCCTGTCCCCCCAGTTTGAAAGTTTGGTTTTCTTCTTGTAAGTAATTTCCAATAAAGGTGCAAATATAAATCTTTTAAGTACTGCAACATGTTCTTGAGTTCTTGAATGCTCTTCTTTTTTGGGGGAGGGGTTTGATGGGAGTTGTAGTCCAACATCATATGAAGAACATCAGGTTGGGGAAGGCTGGTGTAGGCGGTACTGCACTGCATATACCAGTGGCCTGACTTGGTATAAGGAACCTTCCTATATTTAGCAAATAGGTAACTTAGGGCAAGAGACCGCATCTTGCCCAAGATGATGTAGGGTATGTCCACATGAGCGCCTTAAAACACAGCAAGATCATCCCCACCCCTGCTGCGTTTCAAACTGTGTTTGCACAGTGGGGCTCACATCAGAAAAGTGGGGCGGGGAAATATCTTCACCAGACACACATGACCATTTGGGTTGCTCCGCCCACCCCCACTCCCTACAAACTCTTGCCCATTAAGCTTTCATGTGCGCATGCATGCTCATTTGTGCATGTGCGATGGCTACTAGGATACGTTCACATTTTCCTGGTTTCTAGTCTGATTGAAACTGGTTTGAGCAAAAAATAATAATGCATCAAATAGCAGTGTTTGCCAAGAAACTACAGGATCGATATGGATTGGGGCTGACATCGTGTGGATATGAAATCGAAAACTAGCAGTAGAAGTATGCTGGATGCAGAGCAAGCAGTAATGTGAACATACCCATAGTAAGCCTGAGACAGCAAAAGGGCTTGATCCCAGGCACTACTGAAGCTGAAGTGTTGCCTATCATAATTTGGTGCCCCAATACATCTTTGCAGGAAATCTCTCTCTCTCTCTCCCTCCCTCTTCTTCACCTCCCCTCTGTGTATTCCTCCTCCCTCAACGTGCGTCCAATTCCTACTCTCGCTCTTTCTCCCTCTACAGAAAGTTGGCGGAGGCATTCGGCAGTGGAAGCGGGTCTTTGCTGTCCTACGTGCACACTCGCTCTACTTATGCAAGGACCGGCGGGAGGCTGTGGCCATTGCCCCGCCCCCAGGTGAGGAGGAGCAGCCGCCAATCAGCGTCCGAGCGTGCCTGGTAGACATCTCCTACAGTGACACCAAGAGGAAGCACGTCTTCCGGCTGACGACCGCTGACTTCTGTGAATGTCTCTTTCAGGCCGAGGATCGGGATGACATGCTGGCCTGGATTAAAGTCATCAGGGAGAGTAGCAAAGCCGAGGGCGAGGTGAGAACTGCCCCTGGCTGGCTCCTGGGCCATTGGCTTTTCGGCAGTCTCCTCTTTGCTTTCTCTCAGGTGTTTGCCCTTTTCCCCAAGGAAGAGGCCACCTGCAAATTCTCAAGCGTGCCTGGTCTTAGCACACACATTGCTGTGAGCATCCATGGATCTCCCATGGCATGCTGGGATATGCACACATTTTGTGGCTCCCATCCAGTTGGATATAGGCTGTCTTCCAGAGGAGCAATATACACATAGAAGGGGGCGGGGACCTGTGTCCATTACCAGAGATTTCTTTGAAAATGCTGCTGTCTCAGCAGCTTCTACTGCTGAAGAGGCAAGCCACCATTCTATTTAAAAAGCAGCTTGCCTCTTTGTAAATCAAAAGTGCACTGAATAGAAGCCTCTGTCTGTGCATGCAGTTATTCTACATGAAGTTTCTCTGTATAGCGATCCCACAGCACGAACATGCACTAGTGTGAGCATGTATGCACAGCGAGGTTTCTCCCCCCCCCCAAAAAAAGTTTCAGCAGTCCCTGAGAATTCCATGCTA
Source organism: Lacerta agilis (assembly GCF_009819535.1). Lineage (NCBI taxonomy): Eukaryota > Metazoa > Chordata > Lepidosauria > Squamata > Lacertidae > Lacerta > Lacerta agilis. Next base: position 30,323,731 of record NC_046325.1, on the reverse strand, counting down.
GTAAAAGCTTAAGGCTTGGGAGAGCTGAAAAGTCAGTTTGGTGGTTCAGCCACAAGAGCTGCTGGAAGGCGAAAAGCCTCAGCCCACGCTTGGATCTTGGCCTGTGCATAATTCTGAATTTAGGAGGCAAATCGTAATACTCCTACTTGTGCTCTCAACCCTCCAGCGTGTGCTCTCAATTTTATGACCGTGCAATTGTTCATCTCCATACTTGGGCTTCTTGACTTTGGGAGGCACAGAAGTTGCTTTGTCCAAAAATTGGGCCTGGCTGTCTTCTGCCCCCTTTGGCTGGAGGTGATAGGAAGGATAAACTATCCATATACGTAGGGAAAGAAAAGGTTCTGCCCTAATTATATATGATTCCTGTTTGAATGTATGAGCTGTGCAGGCAATTAATCGGTTCAAACTCTGATTTGACAACTTTTTAGCCTGTCCCAGAATTTTGATGGAACTGAAAGGGGGAACTTTATTCAGCGGAGTAATGAGATACTGTTGAAACCTGTATGGCTTTGAGCTGACAATTAACCTTCTTTCTGTATCTTTTCTCTCCCAATCATCTCCAGGACCCTGGGTTTGCAAGCCAAGCACTTATCAATAAGAAGCTAAATGATTACAGAAAAGTGAGGTAAATTTCTTACCATTCTTTCTTCTTTGCTCCCCACCCCACCCCATTTTGTCAGTTTATGTCTAGTTCTTTCTAAACTATCTGGGCTGCACCACTTTAGATTGCTGTTGGGGACTCATGTGATCAAGTCTCTATACAACACCCCCCCACACACACAGAAAGCAAGCTTGTGAACGAGAAGCTGGGCTTAAGACATACTAGTTTTCTAGATGGAGGGGTTGTGGGTTTTGTGGGGCAGGGGTGTACAAAGGAACATCCTATTAGACCCTATCTGCAATCTGCAATCAGACACAGGTTACCTCAGTCAGGCATGGCCAAACTTGGCCCTCCAGCTGTTTGGGACTGCAACTCCCATCATCCTTAGCTAACAGGACCAGTGGTCAGGGATGATGGGAACTGTAGTCCCAAAGCAGCTGGAGTGCCAAGTTTGGCCATGCCTGCCTCAGATAGTACTTTTGGGGCAGGTATCCCAGCCTGCTGGTTCACGCATCCTATTTCTTCCGTTGTTCCTTGTTAAGTGCAGGGTTAGGTTAAACTTAACAATTGCCAGGAAACTCTCTCACAATTATATAGCAAATTGAAGCACGTGTTACCTCACTCAAAATTGTGCCACTTTCACTGGTTGGTGTGCAATACCTCCCCTCCTCTCCTCTTGGTTAGTTGACTTGCTGATAACAGAGTTAACCCTTAAGCTGCAAACCGAATGATCCCTACTGTTGCACTTCCAACACCCTGCTCTCATGAGCATAGCCAAGGGGGGGGCAGGGGGGCAGCTGCCCCCCTAAATAAACAAAAATCAATACAAATACTTAAGTAACTGAGGTTCTGCCCCCCTAACATAAAGCCCACCCCCCAACATAAATCAGGCTACGCCCATGCCTGCTCCACTCCTTCAAGCCTGCCCGCCTAGCTGTGGGCATTGGGGTCCAGTGTGAATGTCAAGTGTGACACACTCTTAGCTTCCATTTACAATTTCCACACCCTGCTGGTTCAATAGTGGCGCCTCTTATCAGTAGCCTTTTGTCTCTCTGATTGACTTGGATCAGTCTCTTTAGTCACCCTGCAGTTTAGTGCCTTATTCTTCCCAGAAATGGATGTCCGTAGACAGGATGAAAACCAGCATCATGAATCATTCCTGCAGCTGTTAATATTTGCTTCCATAAAATTATAGTACAGCTACAGCTTCCAGTCTAGGGCAGCTCCATGCAGAGTGATAGTGGAGTAGTCTAGCATTAGGGTGAGATATAATATGAAAGGTGAATTATGTGTACAGTAGTACCTTGGTTGTCAAACTTAATCCATTCGGGAAGTCCGTTTGACTCCTGGAACCGATTGAAAACCAAGGCGTGGCTTCTGATTGGCTGCAGGAGCTTCCTGTACTCAATTGGAAGCCGCAGAAGCCGCGTTGGATGTTCAGCTTCCAAAAAAACATCCACAAAGCAGAACACTTCCTGGTTTGCAGTGTTCAGGAGCCGATTTTTTCGGGAGCCAAGCTGTTTGACAACCAAGGTGCCACTGTATAGGTTTGCCATCATAAAGAAAGTTTCGAAAATCCTATGGTTGAATTGATGGCAAAGACCCATGTTTTGTATGTGTGAAGTTGAGGCCTTGAGTTGGTACATTGCATGTTCCTTTTCCCTTACAGCTCCTCTGGGACCAAACCAGACTCCTCCCCAAAAGGTCCTCGTGTGCCGGGGGTGAAGTCAGAATTGCAGAAGCAACTAGGAGCAGGGCCACCCCGTTCCCCACGGCAGGATACCATCACGCTAAGAGGTATGAGAGCCTTGAGCGCATCTGTCTGCGTCTTTGTGAGCAACAGGGTGAGAAGACACTCCGTATGCTTTGCACCTTAATATCCAGAGGGAGCACACAAATCTCTGAATAGTGCCTAACTATTTTTTTTAATCAACAGCTTCTGGGGCTCAGATTTTCCTAGATGTTCTGCTCTCTGAGGTCCTACTGCCTCATTCCAGCTGCAGCAGCAACTGTTTAATTTATCCCTCTATCATTCTACATTAACATGTCCTCAAAGCTGCTTATATTTGTTTTTAAGGAACAGTATAGGATGACGGGGGTTGCTGGTCAGAAGCCAGAGTGACTTATTGGATATAATATAGGATCTCTGGGAGTCTTGGGTTCAAATCCTATCTTAGCCAATGACCTGCTGGCTTAGTTGGGTTATGTATGTATGTACAGTGGTACCTTGGTTTACAAACAGTCTGGTTTGCATACATTTTGGATTACAAACACGTTAAACCCAGAAGTGCGTGTCTCGGTTTGCAAACTTTTTTTGGATTACAACCCATTTGTTTGGATTATGAACAGGTTTTTTTTGGAGACCCCATTGGCGAAAGCGCGCCTTGGGTTACAACCTGTTTTGGTTTACAAACGGACCTCCGTAACAGATTACGGCTGTAAACTAAGGTACCACTGTATTTAAGTGTCATCAATATACAGTCGTACCTCAGAAGTCAAATGCCTTGCGAGTCGAATGTTTTGGCCCCCAAACACCACAAACTCGGAAGTGAGTGTTCTGGTTTGCAAATGTTCTTTGGTATCCAAACATCCGATGCGGGTTCCACAGCTTTCGATTGGCTGCAGGAGCTTCCTGCAGCCAATCGGAAGCTGTGCTTTGGTTTCCGAACGTTTTGGAAGTCAAATGGGAACGGATTCTGTTTGACTTCCAAGGTACGAGTGTAAATGGCTCTGTACAAAATTATTTAAATTTTCTAGTTGTCTTCTGCCTCAGTTCCCTACCTGGAAGTTATTTGTGTGTGTCTCCATTAGCCAGGCTTGTCATTGTCAGGCTAGCTTTTCACGTGCACAATTACCATTTTTTAATGTGAGAGGGAAGGAAGGAAGGAAGGGTCACCCACCTGTCGATGACATCACAACAACCCATTTTCACATGCTGGTGTTATTCGAAATCAAACCATGCTGACAAAGGTGCGGCTTTGCAGGCACCAGTTACCAGCTGATCAGTGGTGCTTGCAAACCCCCACTTTTGTCATCTTTACCTGCAGCACACCTGATGCTCAGGTGTATGGCAGGTGGATAAAATGGTATGTTGGGCCAAATGGGGAGGAGAACTGATGGGCCTGATTATACCTGCAGACCTGTGGTACCCCATCATTGCTTTAGGCAGGCCACTGTGTGATAATTTTTCCTCTGATTTTGGCCTGTTCTGTTTCTCAGGCAGTGAACTTTTGTTCTTCTTTCCCCCTGCCCAGATGACAGTACCCCCCAGAAAGCTCCTTGGGGTATCAACATAATGAAGAAAAACAAGAAGCCTGCTCCAAGGGCCTTTGGCGTGAGACTAGAAGACTGCCAACCTGCCCCTGACAACAAGGTAGACCCTTGCATTTCCCTGCATGTGCAAACCTAGTGCATTAAATTGTAAGAAACCCATCTTTTCATGCTGCAGCACCTACACTTTCCCTGCCTGTTGAAAGCAGGAAGGCGCTGGACTTGTCGCTGCACCCTTAAAACATTTTTGTTTAGGAAAGCCTGTCCAGACACAAAGATGTGCTGCTACAATCAACCGGAATATGCATTTTGTTAACTAAGTAAATATTAGAGAGGCAGCACCTTGAGCTTTCCTAAGGGCCAAAACCCAGTTAAAATCTCTGGTAGGCTACCTTCCCCAATAATAACCTGTCATTCCAAGGACCGTCACCTGCCTTTGTGCTCTTCCTGCTTGCAGCCTAGTCACAGACAAGTGTGTGTTTGCTTTAGATAGCGAGTACCTGCAAGCATGCAAGTGGAGTCACCACATCCAATGGAAAAAGGTGTGTTGTGGGGAGTTGGAAGTGAGGAGGAAGTTGAGACCTATTAGCCTGGTGGAAAGAGAATGATTTCCCAGACATGGTCTACAGCAGGGGTAGTTAACCTTTTTATACCTATCACCCACTAATGCATCTTTCTTGATGGTAAAATTTCCTTACCGCCCACCAGTGCTCGATGGAAGGAGGATTCAGCTTGTGCTGTAGAACCCCCTATCGCCCACCTAGAATCCTGAAACACCCACTAGTGGGTGGTAGGGACCAGGTTGACAACCCCTGATCTACAGAGTTCCAGTTGGAGGGGCTGGGTGCTAAATGCCAGTGCGGTGCAGTTGGTAGAGTGTCAGACTAAAGCCTGCAAGACTGGGGTGCTGTTCCCCACTCAGCCATGAGGCTCACTGGGTGACACCTTGGGCCAGTTACTGTCTCTCAGTCTAACCTACCTCACAGGTTGTTCTGAAGTTAACCTTGAGAAGAAGTGAGATATGTTGTTGGCATCTGTCTGTCTTGAGAGACAATGGAGTGCACCTCTGGGGGTGAAGTCAAACCTCTGCGTTAGCAGCACCAAAGTGACCTCCCTGGGATGCAAGCCTGGGCAATGTGTATGGAGGTCCTGGGCTGCCCAGACAACAAGACTCCCCTCTCAGCCTCACAGTTCTCTTCCAAAGGAAAGCACAGCAATACATTTGCCACCTGCTTGGCTTCAGGAGTTGCTGGAAGGAGACGTACAAGGCACCACCCAAGCACCTTAGGGACTCCACTCCAGATTTGTATAGGGTTTACTCCTTATCCTTTTCTTCTCCTGAAGATATCTCACAAGGCAGCAGAGGTTTTTCTTCTCCTAGATGAGCTACCTTCCCAGGTTGATGAGCTTCACCTGCCCCTAAATGTGGGATATAAATGTACTAAATAAGTAAAGCTATCCAACACATTCCTGTTTAGGGAATGTGCAACATGCAGCTTAGAGGAGCACCTCGGCTTAATTGTGATACATGGTGATCCTGTGTTTTCGGAAGTGTAGGGATTTACTCTCGCATCTCATGCCCAGTTAAAACGCAGTGCCCAGGTTATTGATGTTCATATTCCGACAGTCTCTAGAAATAAATTGAAGTTCAGACTATATGGATTTGGCTGCAGGCAAAATTTGATGTTCCAGAAATTTATATGACATCCTTGCAGGGGATATGTATTGGTCATGTGCATGTTTTAGGACTGGCCAGCTATTTAAGGCCCTTTAGACCGGGTGTGGCATGTTGTCTGGCACCAGCCCATTTGCTTCTGCAGCTTTAATTGCTGCCGCCACACAACACTCGTGCCTTTGACTTGTGAAGATTTCTGAGACTGCTGCCAGCCTCACCTCCGCACTTCACTTTCTGCAGAAAGTCCCCTTGATTGTGGAAGCCTGCTGCAAGGTGGTGGAAGACAAAGGCTTGGAATACATGGGCATCTACCGGGTCCCTGGGAACAACGCTGTGGTCTCCAGCCTCCAGGAGCAGCTCAACAAAGGGTCTGCAGAAATCAATCTGCAGGAAGAGGTGAGAGCAGAACCACTCTGCCCCTCCCTGGCTCCTGCCAGCCTCCTGTTTCCCATCTTCGCTACTGTTGAAAACTCAGCATATAGTATACTGCTGCCACCTAGCTGCCACTTAGCTGTACTATAGACAGTGCACACACATATTTGCAGAAGACTGTACCTGTTGCACACCAAATGCTGGGCCAGTTCACAAGCCTCGTTTGGGCATCTGACTCATAGAAGCAAAGAAGTGGCAGCAAAAAAACTAAGCTAAAAAATCAGGAACTCTCCGAGTCAAATCATGTCTCAGCCATGAAACCACTAACTGTACTTTGGCAAGCTTGCCTCTCCCCACCCACCCCCTCTGCCAACTCGTGTTGTAATATAATGAGTACAGCATCCTTTTCCTGCTAAATCACCTGTTTTCTGGAGACAATAAATGACTGATGGAACTAAAAGGTGGTCCCTTGGCCATTTCTTGCCAGCATGGCCTACACAATTTACGATAGTGTAGATGTTTCTCCTGTTCTTCTCGGATCTGGTCTCTTGCCTAGAGTAAAAATCTTGGTGAGATTAGAAGTGTGGTTTTGAAACATCCCAAACTTTAAAATTACTTCTTTCTCTCTCCCTGTTTGGCCAGAGGTGGCAAGACTTGAACGTCATCAGCAGTCTCTTGAAATCGTTCTTCCGGAAACTCCCGGAACCACTGTTTACAGATGGTGAGTGACCCTGGCATGACACCCTTAGCATTTAAGATAGCGTAAGTCTACATTTTCTCTCTCGAATGGATGGGCAAGTGGGAAGGCAAAATGCTCGGGTGCTTGGGATTGTGGGGTGGGCCACGTTTTTGGTGCATTGGATGTGGGTAGGAAGGTCTGACTATGTGTCTGCCTTCTGGGTCTAAGCCTAGGCACTCCCCTCTTTCAGCAAATGAAATTGGTCTTGGCAGTGCAGGGGCAGACATGGATTGCAGGTGAGGAAAGAGAGGAAAGGGGAGCTTAAGTACCCGGAGAAAGGACTGGGGCTTCTGGCTGGGCAAGTGACTATATAATAGCAAAGCTCCCAGGAAGGCCTTTTGAATTAATTTCAGGTTTCTGGAAGGGAGGTATTTTCCCGACAGTCCTCTTCCTTGTCTTCAGTGCCTTAACCTTGCCCCTATTTCTTTCCCACCATGAGCAAAACACTTGCCTTTAAATGAGCAGCGTGGTCCGTAACAGTGGAAGGAAAATAGCCATCAAGTCAGCCGTCCTGCAAAAACCCTATCATGCAGGAGCAGGATCACATTTGAGTGCTCACCTGCCAGGTTTAAGTGACAAGGGTTTCCAGGCAGGCCGAGTGAGCAGGAGCCAACAGAGGAAGAGATGGGGCAGAGAGCTGTTGGAGGAGGGATGGAGCTCTCCATCTTCCCACTGCTAGTTCAGTGGCAGGACACCTGTCTTGTGTGCAGAAGGCATCTCCTCAGCATCTCCAGGTAGGGCTGGGAGAGGCTCCTGTGCAAATTCCAGGAGATCTGCTGCCGGTCACTGCAGATCAGGGGTCCCCAAACTAAGGCCTGGGGGCCGGATGCGGCCCGATCGCCTTCTACATGCGGCCCACAGATGGTCTGGGAATCAGCGTGTTTTTACATGAGTAGAATGTGTCCTTTTATTTAAAATGCATCTCTGGGTTATTTGTGGGGCCTGCCTGGTGTTTTTACATGAGTAGAATGTGTGCTTTTATTTAAAATGCATCTCTGGGTTATTTGTGGGGCATAGGAATTCGTTCCTATTTTTTTTTCCAAAATATAGTCCGGCCTCCCACAAGGTCTGAGGGACAGTGGACCGGCCCCCCGCTGAAAAAGTTTGCTGACCCCTGCTGTAGATGATGCTGAGCGAGATGGACCGGTTGTTGTAGAACAGGGTTTCCCAAACTTGGGTCTCCAGCTGTTTCCCATCATGCCTGACCACTGTTCCTGCTAGCTAAGGATTATGGGAGTTGTAGTCCACCTGCTCAGATCAACCCATTGCAAGCCTTTAAATTAATTTTTCCTCTAAGCAAAGGGGGCAGCTGTATGTTCTTTGTTTTCCCTTCCAGCCAGACTAGATTATTGTAATGCACTATATGCCGGGTTGCTTTTGAAGACTGTCCAGAAGTTTCAGTTGTTCAGCAACCCATTGCAAGCCTTTAAATTAGATCAACCCATTGCTCAGATCAACCCATTGCAAGCCTTTAAATTAATTTTTCCTCTAAGCAAAGGGGGCAGCTGTATGTTCTTTGTTTTCCCTTCCAGCCAGACTAGATTATTGTAATGCACTATATGTGGGGTTGCTTTTGAAGACTGTCCAGAAGTTTCAGTTGTTCAGCAATGTAGCAGCCAGACTTTTGCCGGGCATTTGCAGATCAGAGCATTTAACTGCAGGCTTTGATCTCCTTTGGGAGACTTGAGACTCCTTTGGGCTTCCTGTTTGCTTTCAGACTCAATTCAGAACTCTTTAAAACCCTAAGCAGCTTCAGAGCAGGTTACTTTAAAGAGTGCTTGCTCCCATAGAGGCCTACCTGGGAATTGATATCAGGGTCAGAGGTCTTGCGCTCAGTGCCATTGGTCTGCCCAGGTAAACTGCCACCTTATCCCCTTGCGTGGGGCTCCCGTTTCCTCTGACCAGACAGTGCCTAACAATCACAGATGAACTTCTTCTTTCTTACAAGATAAGTACAATGACTTTATCGAAGCCAACCGGATTGAAGATGCCAGCGAAAGGATGAAGACCTTGCGCAAACTGGTATGCAATTTGGGGAGGGGAAGTTGTCCTCTGTGAGTAGATGCTTTTTTCTTTGCAGTGCAGTGGGGGGGGGGGGAATCAAACACATCTCCTCTCCACCTTGTTGTAACAAAGCTTTTGAGAGGACAGGTTGTAGCTCAGTGGTAGAGCATCTGTTTTCCATGCCGCAGGTCCCTGGCATCTCCAGGTAGACTTTGGGAAGGAACTCTAACTGAGTCCTTGGAGAGCACTGGCCAGTTGATGTAGATCTGGGATGACTCGAGGGCTGCATTGAAAGTCGGTCAGACCTCTGCCAGTGGCAGAGGTGACCAATGAACACTTATGCATACACACACACTTATCACACATAGGGCACATGCACACTTAGAACACATACTGCAAACTAACTTGCACGCAAACTAACCACATACCGTATTTTCCGGCATATAAGACAATTGGGCGTATAAGACGACCCCCAACTTTTCCAGTTAAAATATAGAGTTTGAGGTATACTCAACCGCAGATTCTCCACCCGGCGTATAAGACGACCCCTGACTTTTGAGAAGATTTTCCTGGATTAAAAAGTAGTCTTATACGCCAGAATATACAGTATATATAGACACGTGGCACTGCCCACCCTCCACCATGCAGTTATGCAGCCATACATAGGTCTTCTTTATCTCTCGCACACAAGCCCCTTTCACTCTATGATGGGGGATGGCAGGAGATTTCATGCCGCCTCGTGGTCTTCAAGGAATGATACCTGAAGTTCAAGGGGCAGCGTTTGCACACCCACTGCAGTGCTGGTGGGCGGGAGGAGACTGGCCACTCTGGGTTCACCAACCCTAATGTAGACTATACTGAGCTAGGCAGCTCAGTGGTCTGACTCAATATGAAACTACTTCCTGTGTTCCAGTTATGCTAATGTGGTGGCGGCATGAGCCAGTCTTTAGCTGAAATTAAAAACTTAATATTGGTGTGGCTAACAGATGGGTTAAAGCATGTTCTCTACAGCAGTTATGTGTTGGGTCTCTAGGTAAAAAGCTGGATGCGGGAGAGAGAGAGAGAAATTGCCAGCATGGGAATGGAGAGAAGAGGAAGCCTTAAGTGTAACATGTTAACACCCAGCAAGTTTCAAGTCAGAGGATACTCCAAGAGCATCTATAAAACAGACAATTTACTTAACTGCCAAGCCAGTTATAAAAACACTTACGCCTTTAACACATTGAATGGCATCCAAGTCAACAGTGAAGCACGAAATTATTCTTAATCCTGGAAAAACCAGTATACAGAAATGATTTCTCTCTTTAAGAACACCGGTTTTATAACATAAAGCAGAACAAATTATGTAGCACTCCTCTCCAAACACACTTCATCCCTTGGCATAGGAAGTTCATTATTTAAACATAGTTTTAAACAATTAAAAAAATGTTTAAACAATTTAAAAAATCCTCCCTTTATAATCTTAAGCATTCTCTTGCCCCATTTTACATTTCGTAAAACAAACCAACGGAATCGCTCTGAAGAGTCTGTTTAAAAAAAAAAGACTTTCTTAACCCTAAAGGCAATTCTTCATGATGTCTGCTAAAGTAACCTCTAAAACCAAGGCCACAGGGAGCTTATATAGTCCTGAGTACAAACCAAAAGCCTCTTAATGCCAATTATGGAGGACTAAAGTGGGGGGGGGGAGGCCTGGCTGAATGAACCTTTTACTTGAATGCTGACGGTGTACAATAATTAACCTTGAACCAGTGAAGAGGGAAAAACATGTAGGAAATAAGTACATAGGGAAAGAAACCCAGTGCTAGTCATATACCAGGGAGAACCAACATGTAGCACAACAATAATCTGGACTTCAACTCCCATCAGCCTCAGCCAGTGTAGTCCAATGGCCAGGGATTATGGGAGTTGTAGTTAAGCAATGTCTAAGAGTACCGCAGTGGCTACCCCTGCCATATTTCTAACACCCTTGACCTGTTATATGTAGCTAAAATGTGTAAGATGTAATTAACTCCATATTGACAAATCCTGTAATGAGCCCCGCTCATGCTTGTAACTTTCTCTTTTGCTGCACATAGAATCCGAGAACTGTAGAGCTGGAAGGGACCACAAGGGTCAATCTAGTCCAACCCCTTGCAGTGCAGGAATCTTTTGCCCAACATGGTGCTTAAACTTACAACCTAGAGATTAAGTGTCTCATGCTGAGGTATCTATATTCCCTAAATCTGGGTTCTTTTGCAGTCGTGAGCACTACAACACCACAGCCAAGCAGTTGCTGATTTCAGGGGCAATTGAGTCACATGCGGGCAAATTCAGAATGTGCAGTTATAGTTAACTGGAAGGTCTTGGGCACAGGATTACCTGTCCACTCACACACTTTAAGCCTCCACATAGGTGAATTCCTCAGCATGCCTTATAGAGCAGGTACAGCTGTATCTTTTGGGGTCCAGCTTTGGTTTTGAGTTTCACGGGTTTCTGTGTCTTCCTAAATTCAGAAGCTTCCATATCCCTGCAGTTTGAGTGCCAAATTCATTTCTCCAATTTTTTTTGAGAAATCTAGGAGAGAGGGATTGGAGGAGTCTTCCATCTTTCACGGATGACTCAAGCTCTAATTGGTGGCTGCTGTTTTTCTGTTCTTCAGATCCGGGACTTGCCAGGCCATTATTACGAGACCCTGAAGTTTCTGGTGGGGCACCTGAAGACAATTGCTGATCATTCCGAGAAGAACAAGGTAATGTTTGCTGAACCGAAAGAAATACGCAGTATAATATGGTAGCTTCTTCATGTGGAAGAAGATCCAGGTAGGTGCAACGAATAGCACAAGCCATGGGTAAGCAACACTCTTCCACAACAACTCTGCTCCCAGAAAACAAAACCCCAACATCCCCATGACAGAGACATTAACCTCTGTGCAAATTATGTGAAAACAAATCAGGAAAGTTTCTCAGTATATATGCTTCATCTGAAAGCAGCCTTAGGCTAAGCAGTGGTTTGATCTTAGTGCCTCGTAAGCAATGTAAGAGGTCAGACCAAAGTCCAGTGTCCTGTCCCCACACCAGCCAGCCAGATGACTGTGGGAAGCCTGCTTGGGGGGGGGGGGCAGGAGGGCAGTAGTCCCATTCTGCTCTCATTTCCCAGAAATGAGAGGTATGTTTAGAGGTAGGGTGACTGATCCTAGAGTTAGCACATAGCCGTTGTGACTGTAAGATGTTGGTAGTCTTCTGTGGATTTGTCTAAGCCCCTTTTATTTATTTATTTATTTATTTATTTATTTATTTATTTATTTATTTCTTCATTCATTCATCTTTTTGTAATTTTATCTATTTATAATTTTTAATTTTGCAAGGATTCCACGTTCACCCAAATGCCAACAATACATTTAACATCAACTTCCTTCCCCCCCATTCCTTTGCTGCTGCATATTCTAAGTATTCCATATTCTGTCTTTTTCATTTTTTTAATCTCTGTTTATTTTATACGGCTGAAATGCTAACGGTTTGATTTGTTTACAATGATCCCCCCCCCAATATCCTACAAACCATTTCCAGTCTTCCTTAAAGATTCTTCCTGGTCTCTTATTCTGCTAGTTAAACTCGCCATTTCTGCACACTCCATCAACTTCGTCTGCCGTTCCTCCTTTGTTGGAAATGGGCCTTCTGTCTAAGCCCCTTTTAAAGCCATCTAAGTTAAATGTCCCTCTCTACCGTCTTCATAACTTCCACTGTAATCCTAGTCACTTACCTAGAAGTAAGCCCCAAACTTCACAAAAGACAATTCTCGGATTGCAGTTAGCTTGCAAGCTCCTTGGAGCCAAAGACCTGTTTACAGAATTTCACAAGCAACAGCAAAGTGTCTTGTGTACAGTGCAGGTGTTATATAATTATAACAACTAATGAAGACTGAAAGCTGAGATGTTTGTGGGAAACAGTCTTGTAGCTTCCTTTGCTGCCTTGCAGTCAAATGCCAGAATAGTCTTTTTTTCTTTTTTTTTAAGCCTAAAAACAACAATGGCTTGCATTGCAGATGGAGCCCCGGAATCTTGCTCTGGTGTTTGGTCCCACCCTTGTTAGAACGTCGGAGGACAACATGACCGACATGGTGACACACATGCCTGACCGCTACAAAATCGTGGAGACCCTCATACAGCACGTAAGGGGCATGGAGGTGCCTGCAGGGGCATGGCGGGGGCTGGGGCACAGCCAGGAGAAGACTGGCCCTGCCTCCTGGATGTGGGATGACCTCCACTTAATTGATTTTTTAAAGTCATCTGGATATCTTCTTGCAGAGAAATGCATGCAATATTTTTTAAAAATCCATTATAAGTTTCCGAGGTGGTTGCTGTGTTTTGCATTTGCTCCCGCCACTGTAGATATATGTGAGCATTTCTCAATTTATTGAAGTACGTTAGCTTAACCATATAAGAAGAGCTTTAATGAGATATAAGGAATATCTCATACGTTAATGAAGAAATCAGCAGTAGACACTACTGGTCTCTTCTCATTCCAGTATTTTCTATAATCGCAGCTAAGTCTATTGGCTGTTACTCTGAACTGGCTCTTGACCAGTGGATCAGTTGTGAAGTACTTTCACTGTTCTTGCCACCTGCTGCTCAGACATAGGGTTGATGGGAGTTGTAGTCCCATCCGGAGGACTCCTCTTCCCTGCCATAGGTCACTGCAGCATTTGTAAAGCAGCGGGGTTGCTTCAGAAGCACCCCTCACTGAGTTCAAACCAGATGTGTCTTTTCCTGTTCTACAGGGATAGAGGGCTGGTAAGGGAGAGGAGAATGGTTCTGCAAGTTTGAAGCATGAGCTGGGTTGAGGGAAAGTAATAGCCAGTGGGATAATGGTTAGGCTGTCACAAATAAATCCCTTCTTTGAAGCCACATTCTGCAAGAACTGGAAAGGTGCAAACTCGAATGCTTGGTACATGGTGTATTGCCCTTATGGGGAAAAATTACTCACAAATTAAGACTGGCACAAAGCATAAAGAAACTGTTGTGGGAGAATGGTGGAGCTTTATTTCATTCAGAAATTCTCCAGAAAACCAAATACCAATTCTAAAGTTTTCCGCTAACTTGTGGATCAATTAATCATAATGTGCTTTTAAGGGCATACACTGTTGTAAGTTGTGGTGTATGTATGGGAAAATAACCTGTATTTTGGGGGGAATCAAATTAAAAACTCAAATATATCCCTTCCTGGTTCCTTGAAGCCAGTGGAAAGCCAATGCGCAGAAATGTTCCTGTGTTGTGTGTTTTTAAAATAATAACAACAACAGAGAGGACAAAGGAACATGCAACTGGCTAAATACAACAGTTAGAAATTATTATTTGCAATAGGTGGGAAGCCCTCCAAAAGCATAGTGAGGAAGGAGGAATTCTGATGACTAGCTAACCCAGTGCCCAGCTTCTCAGAACATACATCTGTCTTGTGAAGTGAAAAGCCAGGAAGAGTCCATGTTTGCATTTCATGGGTGAAGAACCTGCCACGACACCCCTTTAAATCCAGGGCAGGCAGCCTCTTGGATTCCAGCCTTCATCTGCCCAAACCAGTATGGCATAATGATCAGGAGAGATGGGACAGGTGTAGTCCCATAACACCTGAAGAGCAACAAGTTCCCCCAGCCCACCTTTAAACTTGCGAGTCTTAATATGATGTTGGCTTTGACTGATGGGGGGAATTAATGTTAGTAACTCGACTCTGCTTTGATTCCTCTCTGCCTTTTCCCTTTCACAGTCAGACTGGTTTTTCAGCGACAAGGAGGATAAAGGTGAGAAGGTGAGTAACTTGGAAAGGAGGAGGATCGGTACCTGGAATGCAGAGTGTCAGCACAGCCCTTTCCCAGCGATGCTCTGTAGACAGTGTTTCTGCTGTTGGTTGTCAGAAAGGGCAGCCCTGCAGCTAGGGTGTTGTTGCGGTAAAAGAGCCTAAGGTTTATTTAGGGGCAAACCAGATGCCTGTGAGGAAACCCACTAGCAGGGCAGGAAGGCAGTAGCCCTTTCCCAACAACTGGTACTCAGAGACACAGTGCCTGTGATACTGGACATAGTATGCAGCCATAGTGACTGGTAGCCATTGATGCCTTGCCCTCCTTGAACTTCTCCCCTCCCCTTCAAAGCTGTCCAAGCTGTTGGTCGTCGCTGCATCTTTTGCCCATGAAATTGATAGTTCTAATAATGAGTTGGGTGGAAAAAATACTTTTTTGTCTGTCTGGAATCTCCCACCATTTTCTTTCATTGAATGATTCCAGGATTCATGCTGGTCACAGATCTATTTACGCAGGAAATACAGGAGGCAGGCAGTCTTTTTAAGAACGCTGAAATTGGTATGAAAGAGGTTTTGCTTACCAAGTTGTACACATGGCACTTCTTTTGGCTCCCTGTTCCTTCTGCCAGACAGGTGTTTCTGGCTTTTGGAATTATATGTTTATATGCATGTGTGTGTATATCTTGATTTCTAGAGGTGATGAGCATACAAATACTAACTGCTCTCTCCCAGGCTGCCACCCCCTGCCCCAAATGTATGAGGGTAGTGGACATATAGGAGGGGCCCCTCTGCCACTCTTAGCACCGGAGGGAGTCTGTGGGAAAGGAAGTGCTCTTTCAGAGATTTAGGACCTAAGTCCTTTAGAACTGTAATCATGAATGTGAGTACTTTGAATTGTGTCCATTAACAAACTGGCAACCAAGGCAGCTGTTTTAAAACTGTGGTTTAGGTTTCGTAGGCTTGAACTGTGGTGGACTGTTGAGTGGCTGGTCTTCCCTGTTGGGCCCAAGGTCAGATGAGATAATCTTTTAGTTCTTTTCAGCTTTATGGAACATTATGGAACATTATGAGATGGGAGGAGTGGTATTTCCCTTCCCTTCTCCCCATTTCCCCCCAGGTATAGGAAGGAAGGAAGATAGATGAGTGGAGAGCTCCCAGTTTTCCTATACTGAAATACTGAGACCTCCACAGTGCAACCAAACACACCAGTAAAAGAGTTGGCTGAGCAGAAAGAGAAATCCATAGAACACTGTACACCTAGCAGCCAGCTTGAATCTTTTCCTCCTAACCACAAATGCATCCATTTTGCAGACCCCTGTAGATGAGCAGGAGGCCCAATCAGTGCCGAATATTGAGTACCTTCTGCCCAACATTGGTAGGACAGCAGCACCGGGGGACGCTTCAGGTGAGTGGACATTGCTTCATCCTAATGGCTGTGGAATTCCCACAGTGCAAAATTCTGGCTGGTGTTTTGCAGTGTTGCCTCTCTGTAAAAGTTTTCCCATTAGTTGCAGTATTTAAGCACAGCGGGGGGGGGGGGGGAGTCCACTTCCCTTTCACACTACACGTTTCATACATAAGCCTAGATCTCATTTCTCTTAGTTTCCCCATAGGCCTGTAAATTGTCTTTAGCTCCTTGTTGTTGACCTGTCCATCTAACCCCATCCCTTGAGTGCACGATGTTCAACATCCCTTGCCAAAGCCATCTGCCTGCTTCTGTAAAACATTTGCGTTTGGGCAATTCTCTGATGGCAGAGAAGTCCGTGTTTGGCAAAAGCCACTGGGATTAACTCCTTCCCTTTGAGGCTGCACTGTCAGCAACAATGTGCATCTCTTTCTCCCTGCCCCGCTTTCTCGCAATTTCATAAAATATAATGCACCACTTGATTGGAGGAAGCTTCCAAACAGTTTACAAAGAGATGAAACAATAAAACTGAGAAAAATCTACAACCCTATTTTAAAACACACCAAAGTTAAAATGCCAAAGCAGATTAAAACTGCCTCAACTTTCCAAGCATCCGGGTAGGCTTGTCTAAACAAGAATGTTTTTAGTAGACACCGAAAAGAGTACAATGACAGGCTTGGTTGATCTCAGTAGGCAGGGAGTCGCAGAGTGCAGGTGCTGCCACACTAATTGATCACATTCTTAAAAATGTGGAACAGATATTAATTGGCACCTGCAGTAGTTAGTGCCAATTCCACCGATCAAAGCGGTCGAGTGGGCACGTGTTGGGTAAGGTGATCTTGTAGGTAAACTGGCCCCAAGTTGTTAAGGGCTTTATATGCTAACAGTGGGTGGCGCTGTGGGTTAAATCACAGAGTCTAGGGCTTGCTGATCAGAAGGTCGGCGGTTCGAATCCCCGCGACAGGGTGAGCTCCTGTTGCTCGGTCCCTGCTCCTGCCAACCTAGCAGTTTGAAAGCACGTCAAAGTGCAATTAGATAAATAGGTACCACTCCAGCGGGAAGGTAAATGGTGTTTCTGTGCGCTGCTCTGGTTCGCCAGAAGCAGCTTAGTCATGCTGGCCACATAACCTGGAAGCTGTATGCTGGCTCCCTCGGCCAGTATGTACGCCAGCTCCCTCGGCCAGTAAAGCAAGATGAGCGTCGCAACCCCAGAGTCGTCCGCGACTGGACCTAAGGGTCAGGGGTCCCTTTACCTTTACGCTAACAGTGATGGCTTGAACTTGGCCCGGTAGGAAATCAGCAACTTGTGCAGATCTCTGAGCACAGGTGTTATATGCTGACAAGGCCTCACTCCTGTCGGTAGCTGTGCTGTACCATTCTGCACTTAACTGCAGCTTCTGAATTGAGTGCAAGGGAAGCCCAACATTCCTTGCATTGCTAGCCCCAGAATGGAAAATGAGCGAGGTCCCAGCTAAAGAAGAATGGCAGGTTAAGTTGACAGAATATGCACAATTTGCAGAATTAACATATAGAATAAGAAAACAAGAAGAAGAACATACATTTAAAGAAGATTGGAAAACATTTATTGAATATATAGGAAATAATTGTGTACAGCTGAAAACGCTGGAAGCATTAAGATAACAGTGTAAAAAGTTTTGATGGAAGCAATAACGGAATACTGAATTGTATAGTTTTTGTAAAATATGCAGGGATTTATGATATGTGAAATGAACTATGGAAAGGGAAGAAGGGAAGCCATTGATATCTTAAGGATGTAAAATGAGTATTTTAAATTCTAAAACAGAAAATGTAATTAAAACACCCACACCCACCCACACACCATTGCCCACATTACTGTAATCCCATCTTGAAGTAACCAATGCACAAATTACTATGGCAAGGCGTTCCCGGTCCAGGAATGGCCGTAGCTGTCAAACCAGCCGCGGTTGGTAAATGGCACTTGTGGCCACTGAGGCAGAGCTGGATCCAGAAGCACTTTCAAACTGCCAACCTGCTCCTTCGCAGGGAGTGCAGCCCCATCCCAGGATAGTCAGCTGACCAATTTCCCCAACATGGGAGCGACTCATCCACAGTTTCTGCGTCTTGCTGGGATTCAAGCTCAGCTTGTTTTTCCTCATCCATTTTCACCGCTGCACCCAGGCAGTGGCCCAGGGACTGCACAGCCTCTCCCATTTCAGATGTAATGGAGAAATAGAGCTGAGTGTCACCAGCATACTGATTGCACCTGGTCCAGAAACGTGAAATAACTGCTCCCAATGGCTTCATGTAGATATTAAATTGCACTAGAGAAGAGAGAGTCCCTTGTTGCACCCCATAGTGTAGCCACCAGGGGGCCAAAGGCACTCTTCCAACACTGTTCTCTAGACTGTCCTGAAGGTAGGATTGGAACCACTGTAATACGGTCCCACCAATTCACATTTCCCAGATCCGGTCCAGGAGGATGCTGTGGCCAATAACGCCGAAGCAGGAACAAGATTGCACTTCCCCTCTCTGCAAAGGGTTACCAAGGCCAGCTCAGTTCTGTGGCCAGGTCTGGACCCAGATAGGAATGGATCTAAATAATTGGTGTCCTCCAAGAATGCCAACACTGCCCACCACCTTCCCCCCAAAGAGGGTATTGGCAACTGGTAGATAGCTGTTCCAATCCAACAGGTCCAGAGCCAGTTTCTTTAGGAGCA
Source organism: Lacerta agilis (assembly GCF_009819535.1). Classification (NCBI taxonomy): domain Eukaryota; kingdom Metazoa; phylum Chordata; class Lepidosauria; order Squamata; family Lacertidae; genus Lacerta; species Lacerta agilis. The sequence goes on along the minus strand of NC_046325.1, from coordinate 30,305,201 downwards.
GTCACACTGCTGCCTCTTTTCAGTGCAGCAGGGGCCACCCCCTCGTGCTGCAGTGAAGCATTAAACACACTCTGGACCCAGCCAGTCAGCCTCCCTCTGCTAGATTTGATAAGCCAGGTGGAACAGAGGTTGAGGGGGCATGTGGTTGGACGCCCTGCTGCTGGCACCATGTCTACATCAGCTGATTGCATAAGGTGAAACTGATAGCACAGTCCTTAGAAAAAAGGCATGCATAGCCATTGTCACCTACCCCACCCCTTGTCCAGTGGCAAACACAGCCTTTTAAGTTGGCAGAAGAGAAACCATATTTTTGGCACTGGAGGGGAATTGCTCTTGCGCCCCAGCTGGAGTTGCTAAAATTGATGGGAGGTATTGTTTAAGTGGGGTTTTGTTTTGTTCTCTCTCTCTCTCTCTCTTTCTACTGTTTACAAACTTCCTTAACCTTTTTTGCTGTCTTTCTCTGTTCCTTCTCTCTCTCTCTCTCTCAATCTCTTCCCTCTTCCTCCTCTTCCGTACTCCAGCGGAACTGCCGGAGCTCTAGAGCTGGTACGGTGTGGTTGTGCTCTGGTGTACATGCACTAATTCCATTGGGTGATTACGAGAGACTGGGGAAAACAGGAAAGCAGTTCTAGTTCCCATGCTGACGAGCTACAACTTTGGCGTGTACCATGATGAGACAGACACTGGAGGTTGAGCTCCTTACTGTTAAATAGTTGGGACTGAAAAATGAGGGCCGCTTCATGGGTCTGTGACTTCTTAAAGCCAATCATTGGGGGGGGGGGGAATCAATTTAAAATCAGTTGTGAAAATAGTTTAAAACAAAACAAATCAGTAGCTTTCTAAGCGAGTGCAGAACACACACACCCCCAGGCAGAATGGAAAGGTAGTTAATTTTTATCTTTAACAGCTCCAGCAATATGTAACTTTATTTTGTTTTATTTAGTTAGCATTTATCTAAAGCTTATTAGAACAAAAGATCTCGACTCAGTATAGACAAGTCTAAAATAAGATAGGAACAAAACTTGCTCATGCAAACAGTCTAAATCCCAAGATTTAAGTTGTCTTTCTTCTCTGCCTGATGAAGAGTTCTGTGTGATTTGAATGCCTGTGTATATGTTTGCACCAACTAATATTGGATCCCTGAAAATAATTGCTTCGGCTGTTTTGTATTCAGTTTTTCCACTGGGAAGGAAAAGGTGTCTGTCCTTAAAACTTGGGTGCCACAGCCTAGAGACAGGAAATGTTTCCTTCCCCACCTTCAGAGGTTTTGCTCTTTCAAGGACTTTGGGGTTGTGGGGCAGACTCAGAGCAACTTTCCTGCCTTTCCTCACTCTCGTTATTGCCAGCCACTAATTCCATGTTGTGGGTGGGGAGGAGGCCTTGGTTGTCAAGAGTGGGCCATTGTGACCATCCATTATCTTGTCTGTTGGTTTCATTGCCGCTGACGTTGCTGTGGCGGATTTTGTGTGTGACTGTGTGGAGGCGGGGAGCTATTGCGCAAACGGCTTGGCTGGTACTGTGCCCTTACGAATTTTCTGTGGTTTTCTAGCCATTATTTCTGCCTGTGCACTTGCCCCATGGGGTTTGCCAGCACCCACCTCTGCCCCCTGCTTCCTCTTTGCTGGATCTGCCTGGCCTGGCTTTTAATTTTGTTAAACTTCGAGGGGGGGGGGCTGCATTGCCGCAACTTTGCTTTAAGTACCCCTTAAAACATTGGGCAACACCTGCCAGCTGTTCTCTTAGGTGTGGCTCTCTGAACATGGCAATGGCTGAACTGAGGCAGAGGAGCAAATCTTTTTTTTTTTTTGAGCTGGTTGTGAAACTCAATCCCACCACCCTCTGTTCATGGCTCGCCTTCAGCTGTGTGGGGTGTAAAGTATGAGCCCCACTTTCAGCTAAGGCAGATCCCCTCTAGGACAAAGGACTAAGAATTCCCAAAGCACTGACTCTTAAAACTTTGGTTGTGTACACTCTATGCAGTAACAGCACATCTGTTCCCTCAAAAGAATTCTGGGCACTGTAGTTTGTTGAGGCTTGTGGGGAATTGTAACTCTGTGAGGGGAAAGCTACAGGGCCATTTAAAATGTGCTTTAAATGTACAGTGTGAACACAGCCTTCGTTGTACTGCCGGGCACTAATCTGGTTCATTTGTTGTTTGTGGGCCACTGTTTTGTTTCAGGGTTGCTGCTTGAGCAGCTTCTGGTTAAAAACGCCAGTTCCTTCTGCACTCCAGTGCACCTGTACTGTACATTCAGTACGATGGGGCAGGAGAAGCATTTTGAAGCATTCCGAACTCTGCCATGTTTGCCACATGCACAGCAGTCAAGATACCACTGATTTCAGAGCTGATTCCACCCTGGTGGCACCTGCTCTTCCGCATCCTCACAAGGGTTGAAAAAGAACAGGAGAATTCAGCACCCATCACAATTTTTCTTTGGGAGCGACTTGAGCATTTCCTTTTCTTTCTTTTGCCATTGCATCCTGTCGTGCTTTCAGAACCTATCCTCACATTGCTGACCATGAGTGGGAAACAGGACCCTGTTTCAGAATCACTGCTCAAGGAGATGGGAGACCAGCCCTGTCCCTAATCCTGTTAACACTGAGCTCCTGATAAACTCCTTATGATCCACAAGGCCAAATCCAGCCCCCAGTCATATATTGTGGCCTACTTTTTACAGTCCCAGGCAGGCCTGTGGGGGACTCCATATACCTGACCGATGAGCTCATTTTGCTCTTGGTGGGTCACATGCCTTACAAATCTGGCTTGGGTCTTGCCCCTCTGGGTGGGACTGTGGTGCTTTCCCTTCTGGGACTAACTGCGCACATATGTGCAAAGGCATTGAATGTTAGGACGCTGTGCTTTCCTGCCACAATGTTAGTGGGCCCATAGAGCAGGAGGCAGGCAGCTGTGTGTGGTGACAAGTCAGGTGTTGGTCAGATGTTCCACTGCCTTCCCCCTAACCGCTCTGTGCTCAATCTGCCTTTCTACTTCACTAATTCCACTGACTTTGCTCCACTAACCTTCCTGACAGCCTTGTCACCATCACTTGAACAAATGTGCCTGATGTGGTCCTCACCCTTACAAAGTCCCCATTCATTCATTCATGAAACTCTGCGTGTTCTGGGGTGCTTGATCTGTTCTTGATTTCCTCCCCTCCCCACCCCTTTTATTTTGCCACCAGTTCATTCAGTTTTATTTTCCTTAAGTAAACATGAGACAAAACGAAATGCTGGCTTGTGGTCCAAGGTGGCATGTTTGTAAACACCCAGGGTCAACTTCCCTTCCCTGGACTATTTAATAAGAGGGAGCCCCCTGTTCTCAAACCTTCTTCAATCTTGGCTTATTTTTTAGTAAGGACCCAAAATATTATTGGTGTTTTGCTCAGAGATGTGCTAGGATAAAGAAATTTGCATAGGGTCGCATGAGTCCCTCACTTTAAGACAATTTCCTCTGGCAAGAAGTGATGCGACAACATTAGTTAGAAAAAGGGTTTGCCTTCGTTAGACGTCGTATCGGAAGAGCCCCTGAATTTGGGGTACCTAATCTTTTAATTTGATTTTCATATTGGGAGTGTCCTTCCACAGGACACCACCAGGGGGCGCAAACGACCTTGTCATGCCTCACTGGTAATTGGGCCATTAACAGTCAATGCTCCAACCCACCAAAGTGCAGGCTGTGATCCTAATGAGATTGCTGAAGGGAGGAGTGAGATTCAGGAGTGCCCAAGTGTGTGTCTTAAGGAGCCAGTAGCCGACAAAGGAAGGGCAAGTGCAGCTCTGTGGCTGAGCTAATGAATACATTCATTGCAAAATACAGAGGTCCCCAGCTCTGCCAGCAGAAATGCATGGCTTGGTCAGGAAGATGAAGAAAATAAAAAAAGGCTTACTAGGTTTCCATTTGGAGAGCTTCATAGCTAGCCATTAGCTGAACTCACTATTCAGACTTTAGGGGAAGGTGAGCAAAGTCAGCCCTAGATGCCAAAATAGCACCTATTGTTGCCTTGCATTGGTTTTTTTACACCGTCCAGAGAGAGAGAGAAGCCTTTAGACTTCCATAGTCAGAACAGAAGAAACATCTGCTGAGTCATCCCTTCTTTTTTATGGGGTGCACCTTTTGGTTTAGCTCTAATGCGCTGCCTCGGGAGCATGACATACCTTTGGTGCAGGGAAGCCATGGGGACAAGTGTTCCCCCTGGAAGCCTCACAACCCACCCACCCTCCCACTTTCCCGACACTGCCCCATGCCCTACTGATCCTCTCCTCTCTCTCTTTCCTCTTCGTTTGATAACAGATTCGACCAACAGTGGCTCAGCTAAATCAAAGGTAAGGCTCCTTTCTGTTTCATACCTGCCCATTGGGGAGGAGAGATGGGAAAATATGGTTCAGCTCCTCTTAAGGGGTCCCTGCACTCACGATTTGTACTGGGGGGGGGAAGGGTTCCATTCTTTTCAACAGGACCCCCCTCCTTTTTTGCAATACCATACAAGTTGTGCTTTTGGGAGGCCTGATCTGGATGCAAAAGCCCCTACCCCCACCCCATGACTGATCCGGTCCCCCGCTCAACTAGTTTGTAAGGCAGGGGGAGAACCACACACACACACACACACACACACAAGGGTACATCTACAGGCAAGGTCATGCATTTCTTGGCCCATAGGTTGTGTGACTCACCCAGGTAGCATCCCCTGGTGATATCTGACTTTCCCGTTTTATACTTACCGCCAGGGCAAATGTAAAAGCACTTGTGAGAATTGCAAAACTGCATTCATGATACTGAATATGATGCTCTCTGTTAGGGCATGTAAACAGACCAGTGAGTTAAGGGGTTGACCAGTCTTGTAACCCAGGGGTTCCGTAACCATGCTCTGAGGGCCTGTAGTCTTCATTCAGGTGGTGCACGGCACGTCCCCATTCAAAATTCCTATTGGGGTTTTTTAATTACTTGCATTTTTCTCCCTTTTGTTTCTTTCATCGTATTACAGTTTAATTTCTGTGCAACGCAAATTAGAACAGAATAACATACAATGTAAGAAGTAAAAGAAGAAAGGCAGAAAAATCATTAAGTATCAGTATCAATATCATTAAGTGGTCCGCCAAGACCACCAGCAAATTTCAAGTGGTGGTGGTGGGGCGGAGTTTGGGGACCACAAGGCCTGAACATTTCTACCTTGTCTGCTTTGGACAGCTTTTCCCAGGCATAACTCTCTCCCTCCCAACCCCTTTTGCCCTTGCTGCAGGCTTCGTGGGGCTCCCGGAAGGAGCACTATCACAAGGAGATGCTTGCCATCTCCTTCATCTCAGCTGTCAACCGCAAGAGGAAGAAGCGGAGAGAGGCCAAGCGTTTCGGGAGCAGCACAGACGACGACTCTGAGCATGAGTTGGCCGCCAAGCCAGCCGCCAAGAGAGACGAGGAGGAGGTGGGGGCAGAGGAGGAACTGAACGAGGCAGAGGGGCTTGGGAGCAGCAGCGGCAGCAGAGGTCCAGAGCTTGATGGGCAGAGCGGCCCAGAGGGCTCTGTGAAGCTCGAAGTAGAGTTGAAGACAGCGGCACCTCGGGGAAGCCCAGAACCAGCCCACGATGCCCGCTCCATCGTGTCGGGTTACTCCACCCTATCCACCATCGACCGCAGCCTGTGCTCCGAGGTGCAGTCTGTAGCAGAGAGTCGTGGGGAGGAGGCAGATGATGAACGGAGCGAGTTTAGCCACGTGGAAACGGACACCGAGAATGGTTTTGTGCCAGGGCAGGCCGGGGTGGTCCCGAAAGGAGCCGGGTTGGAGGCGGTGGCAGGAGGCGGAGCTGCCGCTGCCGACAAAGCGTTCCACAGCCGAGCCTCCTTCAGCTCCCACCGCCTCATGCAGTGCGACACCCTGGCCCGGCGCAAGCTCTCGCGGCCCCGCTACAGCAGCGAGGCCTCCTCCAAAGACAGCACGGAAGCCCCAAGCTCTAGCTCGCCAGGGAGTCAGGAGTCACTGCAGCCCACGGGAGCCGCTGAGGCCCACAGCCGGCCTTCCCTCACGGAGCAGCTGCGCCTCCGCTTCCGCGGCTCGGCGGACGACATGCTGGCGGTGCGGCTGCGCAAGCCGCACTCGCCTGAGACACGGCGCAAGAGGAACAGCTGGCGGCGCCACACGGTGGTGGTGCCCGGCGGCCTCAAGGACCTCAACTACAACGAGTGGGAGGATCAGCATGTCTTGGGGGGCCCCGAGGCCCGTCCGCTGGATGCCACCAGCAGAGCTCCCCTCCGGGACAACAAAGACTCTGGGCTCTCCAGCCTGGAGTCGACAAAAGCTCGGCCTTCCTCGTCTGCGCTGGGGAGTGCAGTTGCTCCTGGCGGCGAGCAGCAGCACCACAAGGCCGGCTCTGAAGGGCGCTCCGCTCCCCGGCGCACAGCTTCCTTGCGCTTCCACCAGTGCCTCTAGGGGGCAGGCAGGGGAAGCCCCTGGTTGAAGCAGCAGGGGAGGAACCCTAGCTTGGCCATGCCAGCAGCCTCAAACTTCAGTGGAGCAAGAGTCTCTTCCCTGCCCCAGCCTCACTTTCTGACCCCCTTCCCCCTGGTCTTAATTTAATGACTCTCCCGTTTCGTGACTTGTGAATTTATTTATTCCCCTTCCCTCCCCAGGGAGGCAGTTGGAAGCAGAGGCGGGTGAAACGAGGGAAGGGGCTCTTTGGCCAGCTCATAGGAAGCTCTTGCCTTGGTTTTGCTGCTGGGAGGCTACCTGGGGCAATGGGGGTGGCCAGCCCCCATTCCTGCTTGGAAAAGCTTCTCTGGCTCTAGGGTGCTGGTCTGCAGGTTGGTTTTCAGGGCATGTGTGTGAAGGAGAAGGCAGACGGGAAGTTGTTCAGCAGGAGCCTCTCCCTGCCCATCTCTGCCTTGTTTGCCGCCCCACATTTTGCCTCTTTCCCGAGGAAGTTCTTGGGAAGCCCTTGACCACTGCCAAAGTTCTGCCGCTGATCAAGCCCCTGCTCCAATGCCATTCTGCCTCTGAGTCCTCCTTCCCAGGGCACAAGAATGTCTCGATCTTGGGGGGCCCTGAATAGGTCCCTTTAAAAGAAAGCAAGCAAGCAAGCAAGCCACCCCACTGCTCCCTCTGTGCCTTCTCCCAAGATGAGCAGGTGGGCAACCAGCTCCCCAGTTTCCCACCTCCCTTGGCTTGGCCTTTGCAACACCCCTGCAGAGTTGGCTAGACCCCCTTCAGTTGCAGCACTTGTGCCCTCTGGGCATGGGGTGGACTTGGCCCTGCACTTGGAAATTGCCCATGGAGAAACCAAAAACGACAGAGCCAGAAACGCCCTTTCTAGAGGCATGCAGCCTTTTCCACGCTGCTCTCCTCCTACTTTAAGTGGCACTGTCCCGTTTCCCCCCACACCAAGCAGTCCTGTGGTCTCTTGAAAGGCCAACCAACTCACTGCTAGTCTTCAAGGTGCCAGAAAACTCATGTTCTTTTTGGGGGGTTTACCACAACAGACTCCCATGGCAACCCCTCTTGGCAAAAAAGTAAGCATCAGAAGGAACCTGTGGAACATCCAGGTTCACCTTTGGGATTAGACCTGTCGTTTGCCCTTCCTGCCTGCGGTTTTCATGCTGCCTGAAGCCTTAAGAGGTGCTGCCTTGCGCTGTCGGTGTTTGTGGACCTTTATATAACTTAGCTCTCCCTCTGCCACTGAGAACGTGGGTGGGGGGAAAGCCTACCTGTGTCTCTGCCCGACTCCTTGCCGCTCTTCTCTTGTGACAGTTTGTACAAACCACGAGGAAAAATACAGTGGCTTTAGGAGTTGAACAGCCAAGTCCTACCTGTGTTGGGTACAGTTCAGGGATGCAGTTGTTTGGAGAGTAGAGGATAAAGACCGTTAGTACAAACGGGAAGTTGTCTGGCTGCTTTTATGCACTTGTAACATTTCCCAGTAACTCTTGGTGCTAAAGAGGATGTAGAGTACCCACTTGCTGCTTATGTGGAGGATTTCTAACATAAATCCTTTCTATGTAGATTGTCCCACTCACACTCAATCTAGCGTGACATTGCCCCCCCCCAAAAAAAAATCTGTGATAGGCTGAGTGTGAGCCTTGTGTGAGTTGTATTGTGGGTGAGAAGGATGGACATCAGGTACGGATGACAAGCACAGCTGGTTCCCTCCCTCCAATGCCCTGTGCAGGTATGCCAGTAAGAGAGTCTGAGAGATTGCTTAACTTTGCTGTTAAAGATTCCCATGATAACATATGTTGGGATTCCATTCCAGCCTTTGTTCCAGCAACAGCTGAAATGCCATAATCCTACCATCTTGTGCTATGCAGTTGCCCTCCAAAATCCACACGGACAAACTTTATTTGATACTTGCTGGTGCTACATTTCTTCTTAGCAATGTCTTCCCCTCCTTAGTTTTCTCAGTATGTTGGGACAGAAGTGAACCAAGGGCGCCACTCGTTTCTGTGTTGCAGATTAGGGCAGATACTCATACTTCTTGCCCATTTTTTGCATTTCCTTCACAATGAGAGGCCTCTTACTGATTTGCTTTCACCTTGTGGTGTAAAATGTTCCTTCTCGTCCCTGATCTTTGTAGAATCTCATTTGTCCATATGGCATGAGAGAGAAACTGGAGCGGCTCTATTAGCGAGTAAATAGGCATGGTGCTGTTTTAATATGTGAATGCTCTATGGTGAAGTGTAGGAGCTGCTTCTGCAGAAAAAAGCTGCACAGTCAGAAAATAGCCTCACTGAGATAGTGGCTTTTCCCTGTTGCACCCAAGCTGTAGCAAAAGTATCTGGTCACATCAGTAGTTAACCACATTCGAGCAAAGTGCTTTTGTTTCAGCAGTTTTCCTAGAAGCACCATTTCCAGTGCCCATGAAGTGCAGTGGGTGTGTTTTGAGCAAATTGCTGCTTGCCAACCTAACCTACTTGCCAGTGGTGTTAGCAGGCTTAACTGCGATTTTCAGCTCCTTTAGAGGGCAAGGCAGCATTCAAATGTGTTGGAAAGTGGAAAACGCTGGATTTCATAATTTGGGGGTGGCATTTAGAAAGCCATCCTCATCATTGCAGGACGAAAGGCAAACATTGCTGTCATGGAGATGTTTCTAGTCTCCATAGCAACTTCTTGCTGCTTGTATATGTCTGCAGGCAAAGTGACCTTGAAGTTTGCTACAAGAGCTTTATCTTGCCCTGCCTGTGATGAACTCAGGGCAGCGTGTGTCATTCCCATCCCTGCTTATTCACACAGCAGCCTTGTGAGGTAGGTTAGCCTGCTTCAGACGATCTTGCCAGGCTTCATAAACCATGGACAAAGCACTCCTTCCTCGACCGGCTCTTCCTCTTCCTCCTCATTCACACTGGCTTTAGTGCTTCATTCCTGACTTGCATTGAGCCAAGGTTCATTGTTAACACCAGAGCCAGGGATGTTTGGCTGCACATCAGTTAACAAATCATGATGAGAAACTGAAGCCTATGCAGAGGGGAGGGAAGACAGCTTGTCTGAACCAGGCCAGTAACTGGCCCAAGTTTACCCAGCAAGCTGTTTTGGCTGAGTGGGGATTTCATTTCTGCTCTCCCAAGTCTTCACTTTAGCTCTCAAGGGTAGGCTAGTTCATGCATATTCATGTTTTAATGAGTGCAACATTAAGGTAGTGATGTGTGTACCAATGAGCCATTGTGGAACAAGTTGCCAGGTGTCAATCAAAGCCTAGGGTGTTTGGGTGGAGCCGATTCACAGCTGCAGCTTTTGAGTTATCCAGTGTTTGGATCAGAAATTAAGTGCTGGCTATGCATGTGTGAGAGGGATCTGACCTGTAAGGGCTAGCAGTGTGCAAATTCTGTATGTGTCATAGGTGCAAATAGATGCCTTGGTAATCACCAACAATGATTATTTAAAAATCTAGTTTTTTAGTGTCCAAAGTGCTTTATGTTATGTACCTTCATAACCACCCTTATAATTACTTCTGAGAGTGTAGTGATTGTAGAGAAGCACAGGCAAAACCTGGTGGAATTCCACCATGATTTGTGCTGTTTACCTTGACACCAGGACTCAAAATATTTGGCCTGTAGGATCCCAGTTCACCATCCTTGTGCTTCCAGACCTGCTGGCATGTGCATTATTCAATTCCCACGTCATGTATGCAGCAGCTACATGTACTACATAGTCTATGATGCAGCACAACTCAGAGTAATATGCTCATTCACAAGGGCATCTGGGGGCTAGCTAATGTTAAAAATGTGCACCAGAGTATAGAGGGGACTAGCAGAAGCCATGCAGATTCCTGTACACTTTCTGCTCAAATTTAGCAAATTGATTCCACCAAAATCGCATACCAAACTTTGTCCCCTAGTTCCATTTTGGGTAGAATTAGGCTGCAACCCTGACCTTAATCCTAAATGAGATGTGGCATGCTGAGAGTGGCAGGCTTGAATCTGGAAATGGAACCCTGCTGGAATTTTTACATTTGTAGTTTCCCCCTCATTGGGAATGGACTCTGTTTTATGCTCTTGTTTTGAAAACCATAGAATTCTCTGTACTAGAGCAGAGAGATTGTCACAACTGGAGATTATCCACGTATTGTAGTGTCCTTTTGGTCTGGCAGTGGTTGCAGTGTTGGCCTCAAGTGTCTGGTAAATGCAGAGTATAAATTTTTTTATATATACCTGACTGCTTTAAAATGTCTATATGCGTTTTAGAACGTAAGAAACTCATTAGGCACATTGATGACCACTTTTGCCTGAAAGGTGAAGGTTTACATAAGCTCAAGCTCTGTCAAATTGCTGATTGGTTTCTGCAATTGGAAGCGAGTGGTGATTCTTAGCCCCTGCACCCTCCAGCGCTGACATGCTAATGGGTTCTGCAGGGTTTCAACAGAGGGTTTTTTTTTCATAAGACAAATTCCAAAAAAGACTTAAAAGGACAGAAATGTTGTTCATGCTGATAGGGACATAAAACAACTGTAACACAAAACACCAAAAAATGGAAATGCCTATAATTTGTGATACAATTGAATTAGCCACAAATGTTGCTGTGTGCTCCACACTCCGCATTTTCTAATGCACATCTTACAGCCATTCCATTGAGGCCTTGAAAAAGGGGTGTGTGGAGATGTGGAATTTAAAACTTAGCAAAGCTAAACTATTTGCTACACTGTTATGCATTGTTCTTTTATGCAAATACTTGCTGTAAAGTTTTATTTTTCACCTTATTTTGTAAATAACCTTTAAATGTGTAACATATGATAAAAGAGTTTATAAGGATTTTTTTTTAATGAAGGCTGTTTTGTTTTGCTCCTTTTAAAAACCCAGTTATATTGACAGTGTTGATTTTTTTTTTAAAGCACCTGCCTGCCTGCATGGTTTGTCCCTCTTCCCAACTTCACTGTGTTGTACAATGTCAGACATATATATATGGTCAAACGAAACAACTGAAGAAACCCAAACTCTGCTTTGAGGATCTCCTCAGAATTACAGTGATATACATATTGGAAATAAACTGGCTTATTCAGAGAATGTTTGCTCACTTTCTTTCTTTTTCCAAAGCAAAGAACCATAACCTGAAGGCCCTCTTTGGCCTGAGAGCCACATTCATTCATAAGCAACTTTATCAGGGCCACATGTCCCCAGTAGGTGGGGCTAGAGACAGAAAACAGATGAAGAGGCAGATGTGACTTTCCTTTGGACACTAGGCTGCATTCCAGCCGTGCAAAGAACAAGATGCATGTGTATCTACACAAACATGCCATCATCATCCAGGTATGCAAGAGATAGCAGCAAAAACACTCTAGGAAGGCTGCCTGATTTTGTCCACCCCTGCTCTAGAATACACTGTATACATCACTTGGCCTGCTACAATGCTACACAAGTACACAGAGACTGCACAGGGAGTGAGGAGAACAGCTCTTTCTCACAGTGTTAATTTCACTGCAGCTTATTCTGGATAAATTTATGTGCCACCCTCTCTGGTCACATCACTCCTTCCTTCAGCAGTTCAAGAGATAGAGAGGGCATATGCTGCCCATAAACAAACACTTTGCTTTTCTGAATATTCTTGTAAAAAAAATCAGATCCAGCAGAATTGATCCGGGCCTTGAAAAGTACATGGAACGGAAAAAGCATCACTTTCCCAATATTCTCCATCAGCTTTATGCTCTTTTTAAGGGAGAAAGGGGTAACCAACCTCATGACAGAGGGGGACAGTGGGGGCGGGGGGCTCAGAGGCTTTGAGGGCACCAGGAGAACATCTCAAGGGAGTCATTGTGCCAACAGGTGCCATGTTGGTGATCCCAGACCCCCCTCGAGTACACACATTGCCCCACAAATACCAAACAGCACAATGGAATATCTGCCGAGTTTTCTTTTTAAAGAATGGTTTTGAAACAAAGCTTTAAGAAAAGTGTCACGGGAAGGGGGGGAAGAGTATTTTATTAAAGTCAGACACTCTGATAGGAAACAAAACAAAAAAGGGGGAAATTAAAAAAAGCAACCTTCCTTCATTTGGAATTTTTGACTAACAATGATCACATTTGTCACAGAAGAAAACATGGCATCCATAGAATTTATACATAGAACTCTACCTACAGATAGCAGCAAAAAGATTTACAAAAGTTACAGATTATTTTTTTTAGAACTGTTGCTTTCTTTTATAACCAGTTTTGGTGTGGTGTCATTTATAGCGTTGGTTTTTGTTTTTTCTTTTAAAAAAATCAGTTCACAATAAAATCCATGCGAAGAGACACACAACATCATCATCAGTCCTCCCTACACAGTGCCTAAAGGTTTCGCTCTCTCTTTATTTTTATTATATATATATATAATATATATTTTAAAAAACCCTTTAGTATTATTTTTTTCTTTAAAAAAAAATCTGAAAACAACAACCAGACAAGTAAAGCGAGGCTCGTGGCATGCAGTGGTGATTGCTTCCCCCCCCCCCAAAACACACACATACAGACACACTCACTCAATAATACATGCATAGTTTGGTGCTTCATAATTGACGCCTTTGAAAAAAAAAAGTGCAGAACCTTTTTCAAAAAATAAAAGTATTGTGGCACAATTGTTGCTCACACAGCAGTTGGATGATGCCATGACAGTGACACACACACACACACACACTCCCAAGTGCAGCAACACACAATGAAAGGACAAATGTGCTTCAGACAAGGAAAATGGATGGAACTTAAAAGGGAATGGGTTCATGAAACCACTGTCTCCCTAACATCGTCCCTTTTTTGTCCTATGTTTCATTGGTCTTTGATTTGTGACAGTGTGTCCATGTTGCAAGCCTAGGGCGATGCGAAACACTTTTTGCTGATAAGGCAGAAAATCAAGATGATTTCCCGCCCCCCCAAAAAATATTCATCAAAGTGGGAAGGCATTCTCCTGCACAAGGCTTGCTTGAAATGAGCAGGATAGCACCTCTTCACTTTAATGGTGCTCTCTCTATCTCTCACTGCTATTCTTACTAGGGACAAAAGGCTATCACTGCATGCGATAAGGCTAACCCGTGTCCATGTATGCACCATTCCCTGCATATGGTAGTCTGTACATCACTATGCACGCAGGCATGGCAACATGCATCTTCCCTTGCTCAGAGTACAAAACAATGGGTTCTCCAAGGAGGTCTGCATGGATCCTATGGTTGTGTCCAACAAAGTCGTCCCGTTAGCGGAAGGACTCCCACCTGTCCAATGCGATTTCCTCTCCCTCTCTTCTCCCTGAATATCCCCTAAGCCCCTCCCCCAATCTGCTCCGGAGGGTCGGGAAAAACTCCGGAACAGATTTGTGGGGGGAGGCACTGGAAGAGGGGGACAGGAAGCCCAGTTGCACAAGCAGTTCTTGTGCTAGTGGATGTAATGGGAACATTTGGTTTCCCCACACATTGCTGAACTCCAACTCCCATAGCCTGGGTTGATAGGAGCTGGAGTTCAGCAACATGGGGGGGGGGCAAAGATTCCCCACACCTGCGTTAACATGATAACTTTGTTGGATACAACCCCTTTGTGATCAAGTGCAGCCCCAACTGAGCTTTGGCAAGGCTGCATCATCGGATGGCCTGGTAAGGCTAAAGAAGGTGAAAACAATGCATTCAGAATGACTGTAAAAGCTATTACCAGAAAAAGGCATTCTCTCTCCCTTTTCCACATCAACAGAGCAGGGATCTAGCAAATGCTAACACTTAACATCAACTGGGCAGTTACAGCCTCTGTGCACTGTGGGCAAAATGTGTGGGAACATTTTCCACTTCTCTGTTCTGTAAATTGGGTACTCATTAACAAAGTTTGTATTTTTTTTCTACCCTTTAGTACTCACTCTCACTCAGCACTTAAGTATGTGTTGGGTAGGGATTTTGATTCATGCTGGGACCATGTGTGTAGGCATAGCAGAGGAGGGCTGTATTGGCTTCCCATCATTTTCAATCTGAGTCTGATTTTCCCTGTGTCCTGGTGGTTATGTGCGAATATTCACTAAAAGCACAAAAAGGAATTCCCTGCAGCAAGCTGCGCATGCACCGCCCCAAATAAATTACAGAAATTCTCCAGATTAAATCTGAAGAGAGGTGGAGCAGAAGGCAGGAGTGCAGAGAGCCCGTGGAGCAATAACGGACTCAAATGGGGAAATCCACTCATCCCTTAGTCACAGCAGCTGTGGTTAAGTGAGCGGAGAAAATGCTGAATTTCCCTCTCCTTCCAATGCATGTTGATGGGTGAACTGGGGTTTCTACATCCACATTATTGAGTGTGAGTAAATAAACCAGAGCTGGCAGATGATGACTCTTAATCCAGATTAAATGTAGCAGAGTCTGAGTGAACCTATGCTGTAAGGGCTCTCAACCCTACAGTACCATCTGTGCTCTAAAACCCTGTGCTTTAGATTTTGGTTGTGAAGTGTATCTCCACTTTTGAACTAAAGTGATTGATCGTTTTTCTCCCAGTCCCTTGGATTCTTACCCTGTGTTCCTGTTCTGCAGATGAAATCGCTGTTTACTTATTGCAGCCTCCCCTTCATATGCCACTCTCCAGACATTTTGGACTGCAACTTCCACCAGCTCCAGCCAGCATGGTTGTGTTGGAAGGTGTAGTCTGAAATATCTGGAGAGCACCAGACTGGGGAAGGGATGTTTGGCCACCTCAAGCTACTCATTATTTGCAGTGAGTGCATAGCTATTTGGAAATTGGTCTTACTCCAGAATTGTGTGTGTGTGTGTTTGTAACTTAAACAAGCATCCTTTCTCTTCTGAAGCCTCACAGAACAGACATTCTAAGGGCAATTCTATACACTTTTTTCTACCTCTTTAACTGCCACGGAGTCCTCCCCAGAATGCTATAAAAGGTACCGGTAGTGGTTTGCTGAGCTGCTAAGAATTCTGCATGAAAGATCCCTAACCTGTCTCACAGAATAGGGTTCCCTGGGGAGGGGGGAAGGCCTTTAAACCCTCGAGGCAAACACCAACACAACAATTCCCAAGGCAACTCACACATTGCCAGAGAGGAGGAAATGCATTCAAGCAAAAGAGGAGGCGGATTTTCACAAAAATGTGAAACAGCTGTTACGATTTCAAACAGAAATGCAAAGCATCTCACCATGATGGGGAAGTCTGTGTCCAGGTGGCCCGCTCTGTCTCTGTCTCCGCTCTCCTCTCCAGGCAGCAACTGAGGATGGGCAATTTTCAGGCGCCTGCTTGTTCTCCCTTGCAAGGATTCTTTACCTTTAAACCCGACTGCCCTGTAAGTAGAGGACTCCTCCCAAAGCTGTGTAGAGTAGGCCACCCGGGAAGCCAGTTATTAAGCGGACATGCCTTTAAAGCCCCTGCTCAGTGACTCAAAGCCCTACCTCCCCTGCCCATCTCTGTCAGGCCTTGGTCCCTCTGGGCTGCAAAACAAGGGAATTCTCACGAAGAAAGATGCAATGGGATAATGGACACTGCTGGCTCCATTCGTGCCAGTGATGGACATAGAGAGGGAATATGAAAGTAACAGACAATCGGAAACAGACAATAGCAAGCCCCAGAGATGGAATGTTACCTTTGCGGAAGGGTTTCTAAACTCTGAAAGACTCTGGCGTGAGCCCCATAGACGCGATTGGAGCTGCCCAAGAGCAAAAACGCTTCCCCGTGGATCGTGGCCTCTAGATCTACTTTGCATCATCATCATCACCCCCACCACCTTTGATAGTTTCTAAAAGTACAAAGAGCTACGTACATAATTTAATCAGGGGAAAAAACACACACCATTCTTCCTCCCCCCCTAAATATACTAGACACAACAAGGATTTCTTTTTCTTTTTTCCTCAGTATTTATATATATATATTTATATTACGTATATTATATATATATAATATGTAAATATATTTCTTAAAACAAATATATAAAATGTTAAGACACTTCACTTAAATGTAAAGAGGTTGCTTTTTTTCTTCCATGTTTGTTTGCTGCAATCCTAAGAAATTGCATTTATGGACTGTTGTTTGTTGCTGTTTGTTGTTACATATTTGATTTTTTTGACTTTTTTAAACTTTGTTATTCAAAAAAAGGCTCTCTTAAAATCTTTATACAAAAATGATTGATTTACAAAAAAGAAAAAGAAGAAAAACCATAAAAAACCAATTCCCCGCAGCGTTTCCCCCCCACCAAAATATTCTGAGAATAATAGAATTAAAAAGGACGAGCTAGTCAACAAAACAAGGAGTGATTACATCTTGTATTATGTTGCATACAGACTCATTTCTTTTCTTTTCTTTTTTACAGTAGCACGCCATTTTGCTATACATGTAGAGGCACGTTTTCACATGTGCACCCATGCCACATTAATATATTTCTTCATTTTCTGCCTGTGCTTAACATTTTAGGCCAACCAACCTGCTCCAGCCTGGTGAGCTGCGGCTGTTTTGGACTACAACTCCCATCAGCACGCACTGGCTGGGGCTGATGGGAGTTGTAGTGCAATACATTGGAGGGGCACCAAGCTGGCGAAGGCTGTTTCCTGTTCATTCAATGACTCTTGTGCAGGATGACATTGCAAGGAACACCCCCCCCCCCACACACACCCTGGATTGCCATTCCGAACACACACCTGCGTACAGTGGTGCCCCGCTAGACGAAAATAATTCGTTCTGCGAAAATTTCCGTCTAGCGGGTTTTTCATCTAGCGAAGCGGCAATGACAGCCGCGCTTTCGCTAGACGAAGAAAAAAAAAGACGAAAACATTCGTCTTGTGAGGCAGCCTTCCGCTAGACGAATGCCTTCGTCTAGTGAGTTTTTCGTCTTGCGAGGCATTCGTCTAGCGGGGCACCACTGTATTGTACTTTTATCTGAAGAAAGCCTCCATGGCTACAAACTCTCCCTGTCTTTCTCGCTGGGCCTTTGCAACTCAGCTGTTGACATACGACATCCTTTCCTCCCCCCACCATCCCCATGCCTCACTTGTATCTCCCTCCTTGTGCTGTAATCATTATCCTTTTTCAACTCCCCTCTGTGCTTTCGCAGCCCAAATGCCACACGCAATCTTTCAGGAAAAACCCAAAAGCTTCCACCTCTCGCAGATCAAGAATAAACACAGCTCTAAAAACCCACCGAACCTTTTGCCCAAAGCTGATTTTTTACTATCCAAGCCCAAGAAAAAGGTCCCCAGAGGTATAAACTTGAGCTTTGTGGCCAATCACCCCATTGGCAGGACTAAGCCTATTTAAAAAACCCCGTCTGTGCCAGTCTTATTTGGGGGCACAATCCAATGGGGAATTCTCCTGTGCAAACCCCACTGAAACAAAGGACTTTCCCAACAGTCCTTTGTTTCGCTCTACAGCCCTGCCATCCTCCTCTCCTGGCCTGGAAGAGTCTCCACAGGCGGTTGGGTGGCAGGTAGATTTTCTGCCCATGCCAGCCATCCTGGCTACGCAGTGCTTTTCTTTTTCCAGCAAGGCTCCACAGTCTATCCTAGGAGGAACCTTTGCAGGAACTGAGCAAAGGAGAGTCGCCTGTTCACCTGCCTCCATTGTCTTTTGCCCACCAAAATCTTGTGCTTAGAAAAGGGCCTAATTCCACCTCCTTCAGCCTTCTCCAAATTCTCCCCAAACTCTCCTTCACCGCCCAGTTTCTTTGATACCCTGACACCGTGGTCTCCCTGAAACCTGCCTCCTCTATTTGGTATTCCACACGTTTTGAGGGCTCTTTCCCCCCCATCTCACATATATAGTAACTCAACGGACATTTAAAGTGCTACATTGTGTTGATTAATTCCACAGGAAGCTTGACTTTTCTGTTTCCGGACCCTGTTCTCAACATCGTTCTGCTGCCTGCTTTGGCTCTGACCCTTCTTATAACAGTCTCCTCTCCCCTTTCTTAACAGTACGTTGCTTCTGCATGGTTGAGAAGATTGTGAGGGGGCGGCGGGGGGGGGGAGCATTATTACAGGCTCAAAATTCAGTGCTCCCCTCCCCCCCCAGTCTTTGCTTTTCTTCCAAATTTAATCCAATGGCTTGGAAGAAAGAAAAAAATACACAACACCACACACAGATATTTCGGTTTGCGATGTGTACGCACACACACAAGTTCTGCCCCACTTTCCAGAACAGTCTTTGATACAGCAAGTAAACAACAGAATCCCACAAAATGGAAGCATACACATGCCCCAAGGTCAAAACACCGTTGATTCATGAATGACTCAGCACACACCTACAAGGATCCACGTTAATCAATTAATTACAACTTTTCTCTCTCTCTCTTCTTAAATGTAAGGAAAGTTGAATAGCAGCAAATGTCCATGGGGTTCTGAGGCATCTTCAGAAATTGGTTGCTCCCCTCCCCCCCTTTTATAAGCCTCTGTAGTGATTCTGCCCCCTTCCTCCCACCCCATCGTAAAGGAATAGCGAAGACTGGCACTGAGAAGTGTCGTCGTTGCTTGCAGGCTGTGGCAACTGGCAAAAATGTAAATAAAAATAATTCTTAATTGTTCATTATACATGAACAACATTAAGTTGTTGCCAGAGTAGAAAAGTTAAGGTTGGGATGGATGGGGAGTGGGGCAAAGGATGGGGTTGGGAGATCTGAGGGGAAACAGAAAACAGATGGGCAGCCATATTGTAGCAAGAGGGGAGGAAAAGAATAAATAGGTTGGCCAATTTGGGGGAAGAAGATAAGAGAGTAAACTAAATTGGCCATTCTGGATATTGGAAGGCAGCCCTGTGGGGAGCAGGAACCAAGTCCCAAGGCTGGCCATTTTGTAGGAGGAAATGAGAACCGCAGGGCGGCCATTTTTGAAGGAACATTTAAAAACGTCTGAGGGGAGGGACTTTTCTAGGTGCCTCAGTGAGACCTGGGGAGGAGGAAATCACAGAGAGAGACGGCAAGCACTCCCCAGTCCCCCAATAGCAGTAGCTTAGGAAAACAACCAAAGGAGAAGTTGGCAGAGGAGCTTTTAGAATGAAATGGAGGAGTTCCGTGACCCAAAGGAAGTCAGTACTGGGATGGAGGTCCTGCTCGAAGTAGGCTTTTCTGAGACTGGGCTTGAAGTCTCATTCATCGTGTTAGGGTCCTTGGTTGATCTAGCGGCCTAGAAAGAAAAGCAAGATTCAGGGAAAAGAAGAAGGAGGAAGGAGGAGGAGAAGGAAGGTGTGTTGGGGTTGGGGAGGGGGAGAACCAAACATTTTCTTCTCAAAGGATTGCAAGACAGAAAGAGAGAAAGTGCAAAAGAAAGTGAGTGAGAGAGAGAAAGAAAGAGACAAGAGTGGGAACTAAGTTAGGAAAAATTTCTATCAGAAACAAGCAGCATTGGCCAGGCCTGAGGCAAAAGGTCCGTTGGACAAAAACAGAGCACGAGATGAGCTGGTTTCTACAGGTTTACTGGACGAAGGGAAGGAGTGATTGTGAGAGGAAGCGGAGGAGACAAAAGAAGGCCAAAAAAGAGACAGAGCAGGGAGATGGGACGAATACGTAGGCAGGCAACGGAAGGGGGAGATGGGGAAGGGGATGGGGAAGGGACAAGAATTGAAATGTTAGTTTGTGGCCATGGACACCATGTTAGAATGACAACAATATTCATTTAGCTGGGGTGAGCAGGAAGAAATCTGAGGAAGGGGGGGGGTAGGGGTAGAGTGCAGTTTACCACAGAGGTGCTGTTTATCAGAGGTAGCCTCAAAATGTCTATTCATTTTATTGTTCACCTATGGGTACCATTTTGTTGTACACTGCATCCTTAGCTAGCAGGCCAGAATTTGGACTGGGATGGATAGAGGAAGGCGGCTTTCAATTTTAATGATAAATCTTGTTAAGTATGTATCCCTCATAGCTGACATGGGGGAGGGGTGGGGTGGCAGAAGGGAAGGAACAAATTGTGAAAGACATGTGAAAATAAAATACAGCCTAAAGCCAAACTGAACAAGCAGGCTTTCTTCTCCTCGTGGTTATTTTAAGAAAATGTTTTAGAAGTGGGCAATTCTTGAATCCCAGAATCCCTGCCTGAAGGAATGGCTCCATCATAACTGTTTTCCTCCACAAAGGAATACACACGAAAGTTGGAAAATCCTTGTGGGTTTTGCACAAAAGATTGGTGAGCAGGAACAGGCAGGAATCTAGTTGCCTGCCTGTTGCTCTTTGTGAAAGAACCAAAGAGCAACGAACTATAAGGTTAACTAAGGCTTAAAGTCCAATGCAGCAGGAGGAACCCAAACCTTAACACCCATCCATTCTAGGGATGGATATATGACTAGAAGTAACCCTAAGAAGTCCTCCATTCTCACAGATATAGGTAATCACAATTAATTGAAGCGGATATTATTCCAACCTGCTTGTAAAAGACCTCCAAGAATGAAGGTTCCACAATCCTTCATGCATGGTCCTCCAAGCACATTCCATGGTGGAGGAAATTTTTTTATATCTGAACTAACCTCCCTTGTTGGTTCTAAAACTGCCGCTCATCCCAATTGTGCGCTCACCTCCCACTGGCTGCCATTTTGATGCAAAGGGGATCCAGAAGAAGAATTGCAAAGTACTGCATACTTTGGAGACAGCAATGTGTCATGGGAAGTTCCCACAGCTCGCCCCTGCCATCTCAAACCCAACTTTAGCTCTAGTTGCATGGGGCATGCGTGGTCCTTCAGCACCCTTGCATGCAGATGCAAAGCAAATGCAAAACCGGCTCATGAAAATATTATCGGGGAAGGCGTACCCTGGGAAATGTTCCATGGCTTACCACTTAAGGAAACAGCACCTCTGCTTTGTGGCAAAGGGGGTACAGACTGCGGTTAGTATCAGGATGCAGGGACTTTGGGGGAAGGGAGTTGTGCAGGAAGTAGGGTTTGCATTTTATTCATTTATTCAGTAACAGTCCCATTTTGCTCACAAAGCGTGCTTCAAAATAGACCAGAAAGCCACGGCGGGTGGGGGGAGACATGCTCACAGCCAGACATCCACTCCTCCCACACTTGTGGGGAGGAGGGGGTGGTCCTCTGTGTGTGCATATGTACCACAGAGAGGAAAACCAAAGGGCCCTGCAGACAGGCAGACAGGACGTAGGAAAGGGTTCATGGTCTTTGCCATTCGTCATACAGATCTGGCATGACAAAAATAAAAAAATAAAAAAGCCAGGAGCAGCAGGGAATTCTAGGAGACGGGCTAGCATATCAGATGCGTTTGGGAAGTGAAAGGGGAAGGAAGAATAACGAGATTTGTGTGGAAGGGGGTCAAGTCAAGGCTTGAGAAATCAAGGGAAGGAGAGAGGAACAGGTAGAGATGTCGTTGTGGTTTAAGGGATGAAAAAGTGGCAGTTGTTACCTTGCTTTGTGGCCTCAGAAAGTTGGCCAGCCACTGGGCGCACTGTTATAGCGTCGACAAGAACACAGAAGTGTGTGAACCCAGCTGAACCGTACTGGCCTAACCATTAAGACCCCAACCAATGCAAATGCACATGGGGCATATCAGGGGGCAGGGGGTGGGGACAGGAAATGGTGAAAAGGGTTTCCACGCGGAACAGGGAACTGCCACTGCCCAATGCACACACCTGTATTTACTTATGTAAAGTACAGATATATTAAATGGCCAGTTACCTACTGTTGAGACACAGCAGGACACAATTTAAACATGTGCAGCGCCTGATAAAAACAACCTAGCCTCATGGCACTTTAGAGTAAGCGATTTATTGCAGGAAAAGTAGAAGCATCTAGTGCACCAAAGCTTATGTCACCAGAAATTGGCAAGGCTGCAGTCCTGTACCCGGTTACCTGGAAGAACGCCTTTTTGATGTCAATGAGACATGCTTCTAAGTAGACATCAACAGGACTGCCCTGCAAAGACTCTAAGGTGCCATAAGATTCTGTTGTTGTTGCAAAACAGAGAGCTGTTTCACTGGAATGTGCCTCTGATAGATTTGAACATAAAGGTGCTTAACAGTGTGAAGGACTCTGAATAATAATACTTTGAATACCAACAACAACAACATTAATACAAAGGAATTCTGATAATGACAGTTGCAAAAGCTTAGATATCAAACAAGCGGTTTGATGCTCTACAAACAGTACAAGCAGTTAGATATGAAACAGTTTTAAACAAACCAGTGTCTTTCAATGTTATTCTAACATTATTATTTTTTAATTATGCTTGTTGTAATAATCTTTTGAAAACTGATTTTGAAGTCTGGCTGAAAAGTGGTGCATGCAGAAAAATGGGGGGTTGGGAACCAACTTGCCCTTGTGCTTTACTTATGAGTTTCTTCTCTCCGGTGTGTTCACATTTCTAATGGTTTTAAAGCAGGGGTATGATCTAATCACAGAGTTAAAAACTGGCAGTGATCTACCCCCTTTTTGGGGGGTTCAGGTCAAAGTTGTTGGGGAGGTAAAATGGTGAGCTTTTTTTAGGGGAGCCACAGTTGTTCAGTTTCTTTGGGGGGAGCCAATGATCTACCGCAGACGCCCAGTGATCTACTGGTAGATCACGATCTACCTGTTGGACATGCCTGTTTTATAAACTTTTTTTTAAAATTGTTTCTTGTTTCCCAAGTGTGTATGGAGTATACTGTAAGCCTAGAATCACAGATTTTAGAGTTGGAAGGGACCACGATGTTCATCTTTGGCCCAATGTGGGGCTTGAACCCACAGCCCTCAGATTAAAAGTCCCAGGCAACTTCAGCGGCCAGAAGTGCCTGCTTCTGGTTTCAGCTGGTTTGCATGCTGTGGCCTTTCCTAAACAGCTTGGCTGCTGTGATCCATGCTCTGGCATGGGAGCCAACTCCGTTTGCCCCCCCCCCTATAAAATATTTGAGGGGCCAGCCCCTCAGAAAAAGTTGATAGGCATTGGCATTCAAATGGTGTGTGAGATATTGTTTTAATTATGCTCTACACTGATTTAGAATACTATGTAAAAAGTGGTATATAAATATTTTTAAATAAATTAATGGTTATTTTTATGTCTCTCCCCCCTCCCTTTAACTTCTTTGTCCATTTGGTTCACATAACGATTGCAAATGCATATGTGAGTTCTGGGCCAATGCATCGGTTTTGGCAAACAGTTACTCCGAAAAAATCCCAAATACTTCTGTCAATATATATCTTATTTATAAAATCCAGCAGTAATTTGTATAAACTATACTTACGTTTTAAAAATTAGCATACATTTATTTGGAAGTACGTGGTGTTCATTGGGAGGAATTTATTATTATTATTATTTGCCAATATAGCATCTTAATGCCACACTGAAAAACCTAATTTCTCAAAGTAATTGTTGTGCATCATCTTCCAGCCAATAAATCTTCCCCAGAGCTGTTGAGACCAACCTGACCCTTCTTGTAACCAACTGTGCCAACTGGGTGTGTGTGTATTATATATATATGAATGTCAAGATGGGTAAATAAAGCTAAATGGCATTTGGCTTTGGCTTGTGAGTGGCTGGAGGGGGCCGCTTCCACTTTTCAAGAGGACTCTGTTAATAATATAGAGGTGTGTCTTGTGTCCTATTCTCTCGAGAATCCATTATTCCTATCTGGAGCCTCTTATGAACTCCTACCAAGCATGCGGAGGTGAAAACAGCCCCATTCACTTCAATGGTGTGGGCAGCTTTGCACATGCACGTAGCTCTCCTTTCCCTCCCCACAGCTGAAGCCAATGAAGCAAGTGAGCCCTACATAAACATTAGAACTCTTATGTCTGCATAGCAGGATGCTTTGGGTTTCCATTCGAACATGGTCAAGCGATCCGATATAATCTTCTTCTTCTTTCCCCTCCCCACAATGCACCATCTCTTGTCTTTTCTCTGCTAAATATGCAACACTTCTCTGTGTGTGCCATGGGCAGGAAAGGAGTTGGGGCATACACACATGGACATGTTGTGAAATGCAGGGTGTGTGTGTTGGGGGTGTGTGTGAACATGGATTCGATCACATCTCACAACCGATACCACTGCCTTTCCTGGCAGGGAAGAGGGCCTCTGACAATTTGTTGGGTTGCGCCTTCACAAGTGGGCATTTTCCTTCTTCTTTTCAAAACACTGCCATATTGATAGCACGCTGCAGGAAACAAAAACTACTTGCCCCCCCCCCCCAAACAAAGCAAAGCAGGTGCTTAGCCTTACATAGACATAACTGGGCAGGGGAATTCTTAACCAAATCAAGAGGGTGGGTTCCAGTTGATGTTATCTGGAATTCAGGAGATTCTTGAGGAAGTAACAAGAACATGGAACTTTAGCGACAGAGGACTTAGGTTTAGGTTTGAGGGAGATGGGAGTCCTATCTGGACCTCACAACATACAATTTTTGCCGGGTTTGGCTCCAGCTTCTGACGTATGCCTGTGGAAAGCAGCTCCCCATCTCTCTCCTCTACATTCACTGTCGTGACACAAATAGGTGCATCTTCTGACAGAAATTCCCAGCCGTAATTTCTAAAATCGCTTCCAACGGGCATTAGGAATTTGTGTTCAAGTTTATGCAAATATACCTGCCCCTGACCCTGGATCAACAATCCTTCGCCAACTCACCACTCACCTCCGCTCAAAGGCAAAAATGAAGGGATCCTAACAACTCAACCTGCCTCCACCCCAGTGCTCCCATAACAGAGTGGTGTGGCTGCCTACAGATAGACTACCTGTTGTTGTCCCTGGATGCGCATGTACTCCATGCGTTGTTTTATGTGCTTGCTCTTGTCGGGGCTGCCTTGCTGGGTTTGCTTCAGCCGTGATGCAGGATTGACCATCTTCATGGCAGGGATCGAGACGCCACCACCGCTCTGGAGGGAGAACAGAGGAAAGGATGACTTTGGAGAGGTCCTAAGGAGCAAGGCTTAAGTTGGCAATAGGTTAAGGGCTTGCCACCGGCTCTGCTACTGCTGCCAAACACATCTCCCTTCACTCCCATTGGCTGAGCTGCCATGGTGTCATGGAATGTTCACAAACGTTCAACCACTTAGGAGAAACCTATCTGCAGGCGAATTTTGACACACAGTGCTGCTTCTATGGAGGAGATGAAAGGGCTGTTTACCTCTTGCCAGGGTTCTCTTGCTATCTTGCCTGCTCAATTTGTATTGTACACATGTCTCCAAGCTCTGCTACAAAGCACAAGAACTTTTGAAGGCAAGCAAAATATCCTCGAAATGAATATAAGGTAAAGGTAAAGGACCCCTGAATGGTTAAGTCCAGTCAAAGGCGACTATGGGGTTGCGGTGCCCATCTCGCTTTCAGGTCAAGGGAGCCAGCATTTGTCCACAGACAGTTTTCCGTGTTAGGTGGCCAGCATGACTAAACCACTATAGGTGCAAAAAGGACCGTGATGAGTGCCAGAGCGCATGGAAATGCCATTTACCTTCCCGCTGCAGCAGTACCTATTTATCTACTTGAACTGGCATGCTTTCGAACTGCTAGGTTGGCAGGAACTGGGACAGAGCAATGGGAGCTCACCCCGTCACGGGGATTCAAACCACTGACCTTCCGATCAGCAAGCTCAAAAGGCTCAGTGGTTTAGACCACAGTGCCACCCGCATCCCAATATATATATCATAGCTACGGAGCCCCTTTCCCCTGACAGAAAAAGAACTGTTTGTTGCTGCCATAGACCTACAAAATGACAGAACAGTCGTACACTATCACAATCAAAGCACAATAGAAATTGGGGGTTAATTACCCATTTGATCTTCTTCTTGCCCCCCCTTTCTTTGCTAGCCTGGAAATTCATTAGAGGTTCAGGGAGCAGAAAGCACTGGATGAAGGGTTAGAGAAGGGTCTAAACCAGAGAGCTGAATAGCCAAAAGTAAAGGAAGAATGGGAAAGGGTTTTATTTTTAGCATACTGATTTCTCCACACATTTGGCCTGACCCAGCACATGCAATCCATATAGAGAAGTTGGTCCCCACTCACAGACCAGCTGTGCTTAATAATAATATCAGTTAACCACACCTCACCCCCCACGTTAGAGGCCTGAACCAACTAGTTCTAAATATATACCAAAAACCACTTAAGCAGCAATAGAGTCCATGACAAACAATTTAAAGCAATAACAATATCAGCCAAAGCCTTAGTAAAGGATTCCAATAAGAGGCGTCAGAACATTATAATATGGCCGTTCAAGTCTGGAAGGAAGTGGAATGGCTTTTCCCCACCCCAAATCCTGAAGTTAGCTAACTTGGAAGCTCAATGCCAACTCAAGATATTACGCTGCTTGAAGGAGAGCCCAGATGAGCCCCTTTCAGTTATGTACAACACTTTGAAAAGTCTTGCTGCACCATTCAGACACAGGGATGCAAGAAGGCATTGTTTTTAATTCCACCTGCAAAAGTCACAAGCAGCAGTGTTTCTGTTCCACTGCCTTTCATCTTCCATAGCAAACTATGCTCTTCACCTCGCTGTCTGCTGCGGTGATATTATGTAGCTTACATACTTTAATTGTATAAATTACGTTGCTATTACGTTATTCTACCCCATGCATTTCAATGCAAAATAAACAAAATGTAAAGTGGGCGGAAAGGGATATGATTAATTACATATCATTTGCAGACTGAAAGCAACAACGACAACAGCAAATACTGATCATATTTGCCAGATTGATTTTCATTCTGGACAGGGGGTGAACAAGCGAACATTGACCATTTCTGCTCCTGTTTTGCTGGGATGCACTGACATCCCTAATGAGACACGGGTTCCTGCCTTCATCAGTACCACCATATGTCCTGGGAAGACAGGACTAGCCCTGCATAATGGGGAAGACAAACAAGGGCACCCCCCAACTGTTTCAAGATATTACGGAAGCTATTCAATCACACAGAGAGAGAGAGAAAGTATCCCAGGGTTGCTCCACCTCTTCCTCTTTTCGTGTTGCACCTCCTTTTGTCGAGTAGTTTCAGTTCCCAACTGGCACACCCAGAGCTTTAGGCTTGCAGATTTAAAGTGGATTAAAGCACTCTGTCGCCCTAGCACAACTAATCCACTTAAAAAAAGAAAAAGAAAACAGACTTCTTTGCAGGTTAGAAAGTGATGGAGAAACGCATTGAGAAGTGTGGGATGAACGAATGGTTAACAGGAAAATGTGTAAGCATCCCACTAAGTGAATCAGGATGAATGCAGGATGAATGCTGGTTGTCATATAACCACCCTACAAACAAAGCAGAATACTCAATAAAGACTGGATGTACGAGCCCCTCTTTATGTCCTTTTTATTGTGCATTCATGATGATTTGTACTCATTATGGCATCAGGATGGTTATACGTGGTCTCACCTTCAATACTGTTTGCACCTGCAAAAGTTTGGGGGCAGTTACCAGGCAGCAGACTTTTGTACATCCAGTAGTGCAAAGCCCTGTTAGCACATGCAAATTTTACATTTTCTGGATTTGGCCAATAGCTTCCGAAGCAGGGGTGGCTACCCTGTGTTCCTCCAGATGTTGCTGAACTACAACTCCCATCATTCCTGTCTGTTGGCCAGGTTGATTGGAGCCGTTCAGAAATATCTGGAGGGATGTGGGTTGACCACCCCTGTTCTAAAGGCAATGATTTGAAAGTATTCTGGACACAATATAGTCAACTTTAAGCTTTTTAAAAAATCACTAATACTGGAGGGAGAGACCTAAGCATGATGCAGGCTGCCTCTCCTGTTGCATTAACTGGATTAGAAGCGTTTAACTTCAGCTGGTTTGTGCTCTTGATTTGTGATTATTAGTCCCAAGGCTCTTGGTTATCTTGAATTTTAATTGTTCACAAGTACCAATCGATCTTCATTATTACAATCATGGACCTGCTACTGAATTACAATCAAAGAAACGCAAATTTACAGTTTCCGGGTCAGTGAAAGACTGGAATTAACAGCATGGCAAAGGGCTAGGATATGTGAGTGCATTGATGCACATTCACACTTAACACTAGAGTGAATTGTTGAAGGCTATTTGGTTAGTAAGGCACTTTAATCATCCTGTTCCTAGTAGTACATGCTGATGCACAGAATCTTGCCACTTTGATGGGAATCTCCATGATTCTTAACCCAACCCCTAATTAGATTTCAAACAAATACATTCTGCTGAAAGAAGAAGAGTTTGGATTTGATATCCCGCTTTATCACTACCCGAAGGAGTCTCAAAGCGGCTAACATTCTCCTTTCCCTTCCTCCCCCCACAACCACTCTGTGAGGTGAGTGGGGCTGAGAGACTTCAAAGAAGTGTGACTAGCCCAAGGTCACCCAACAGCTGCATGTGGAGGAGCGGGGAAGCGAACCTGGTTCACCAGATTACAAGTCCACCGCTCTAAACCAATACACCACACTGGCTATAGAGGATGTTCTATGCAGGCCTACTTCTCTTTTGTTATATTGAGAGATATATTCCGGTGTCTTACGTTTGTCCTCTTTGTGTCTGTTCTTCACTCACTCTTGCTGTGCAGATCATCTCATCAGGCCCTTGCTGCCACCATCTCTTTACCAATAATTGTCTGTCTCTTCCCTCTTGCATTCAAAGTACAAACTGCTTCTTCTCATATAGTTCCCCTCTGCTTTTCTTCTTCCGAACTGTCTATAATTTCTTGTTCTCTCACCTTTCTCCTTGTTTCACCACTCAAGCTCTTATCTCTGTCTCTGGCATTTAGGTCACCTTTTCCTTTTCCTTCCTCTTACTGCTGGAATTCTTCGCCTCTTTAATAGCATACATCGTGTTGCTAGGCTTTCATGAGGCCTTTCCCTCCTGAATTTTGGTAACAGTCTTCACATCTGGCAATTGATTAAAGGGCCTATCTACTTTACATGGCACTTGTCAAAGTATCTATACCTCTATCTTTTTTGATTAATTAATTTCTATTCCTTCTGTAACTTGTGTTAATAGATTGTGAATAATTGGCTGAGTATTTTCTTTTTAAGAATGTACATCACCTGGCACAACATTAGGCTATCATGATTATTTAGCCAGCTCAATCCCGGAGATCCTGAGCAGACATTTTGTACAATCAAATATTTCCTCTCTTTTTTTCAATTATCATCTCTCGGCCTTCTGCTACTCTAATCCCCATGCCTGGATCAATATCTTCTTCCTCTGATCATCTAGGCATACCCCTAGCCTCCTACAAAGTCCTTCTCAAGACTTGCACCTTTTCCAGATATATTTTTTTTCTGGATCCCTATAGTCTCACTTTGCCTGCACCTCCAGTGCTGCCAGACTTTACTCTGCTAATCATGGGTTGACGCCTATTAAAGTACATAGCCTCTCTCCTCTGCCACTCTGTGCATCACAGCCCTTCACACAGCTCAACCCCCCCCCCCTTTCCATCACAAGGGGAATGGGACTGCAAACATCTTATGACCAAACTTTCCCCCTCTAAGCAGTTCGGATGTTCATGAACCGTCCATGATGTCACAGCATGTCAACTAATAGCTGAAGAGAGGACAGTCACAGGGCCTATCAGCTGCCCAGCCGTTTTCAATACATTATTGCTGCTGTATAAAATCCTAAATAATTTGGGACTGGGATATCTAGCAGATTGCCTTCCCGTTATATCCCTGGTTGATCTTCCAAAGAAGCCTTGCTGATCATACCAGAACTGCCAAAATGTCATCTTATGCAGATTTTGCTTCTTTTTAAGCTTCATATGGGCATCTTTTACTCATTGCCTGGGCAACATCCTTCTCCTGGCAAAATCTGAAGCTAGCAGAGACTGAGGTTAAACTCTGGCTGCCAAGCATCTCTTGCAGGTTCTGCTTTTGAAACTGCTGCTAGGATTTTTGGGAGGGCGCTCGCCAAATTAACAACCTCAATTCTCATTTGCCCATTATGGCAGTGCGAAAGAAACTTAACAAGGGTGTGAATTATCACCACTAAAGTCCATTTTTAAAGGACGTTGCTCCAGGGCCTCATGGTTAAACATAAGTCACCAAAAAGAATCTAACCAGAGACAACATCTGTACTGTACCTTTAAAGCAGTACCATGCCTCTTTCAAAAGTAACCACTCCCCTCAAAGCATCCTGGGTACTGTAGTTTGTGAACAGAGAGAGAGAGAGTCAGTGTGGCATGATGGTTAGAGTGTTGAACCTGGAAGCACATGGTTCGAATCCCGACTCAGCCATGAAGCTCACTGGGTGACCTTGGCCCAGTCACCACTTCTCACAGGGTTGTTCTGAGGATGAAATGGGGAGGAGGAGAACCATGTACACCACCTTGAGATCCTTGGAAGATAAAAGTGGTATATAAGTGAAATAAATAAATAAAAAAGAGTGCTCAGAGTTGTTAGGAGACCCTTATTCCCCTCACAGAACTACGATTTCCTGAGTTGCATGGGGAGAGAGGTTGATTGTTGAACCACTGCTGGAAACCCCTTTACAAAAAAGGTCACTTCCCCCCCCCCCAAGGTTTCTTGGCTGGGAGGCAGCAATGTCAGTTCAACAACCAGGCCTTGTGCAGCTAGTTTGCATTTGTAGTTCATATTGCTCAAAGTGAAATGCAAAGAGGGTGCTGCACTTTCGTTCCTATTAAGAGACAGCCTTCCCTACATTTCAGAGACAGATTCGGTGCCAGTGGTGAGGAAGAAGAATAAACTAGCATAAACAGAACGAAGTGAATAATCAGACTAAGACATGCCATTACCATAGCCAGAAAGAAAGAGTAGCTCAAACAAGTGGAAGGCACCTCGTTTGGCTTCCTAGAGAGACTGGACTTGAAATTCCACTGAAATCTACAATTTTGCAGAGACCCAGCCTCTAAGATGGTTCACACCTTGTCTCTTAAGAGCAGGCCAAATCTTGAGAGGACAGACAGGAGAGAAGACTTTCAAGGAGGAATCTAGAGGTACAGCAGAACAAGAGGAATGTTTAAAACAAGTGAACCTGTGGGTCGTCGTTCAACAGGAACCGAGGTTTGGGCAGCAGAGGAGGTTTAGAGCTGGTTGGAGAAGTCTTGGGTGTGCTGTCACTTGCTTCATACTGTTTTAAATCATGGCAGTCAGGCTGCACAACCACCGAACCAGCATGGCTGCATTTGGGCACATGCGTGCCCACCTTCCATTCTCCGTTTCTGCAATTTTCTGAGCCCAGAGGCCCAGTGTGATTTTGAGCAAATATAAGCTCAGTAGATGCCTGGCAGCTAATTTCACTGATAGTCATTTCGAGTTCTCTGATGGTCTCTTCCAGGTTGTCCAGCCTTCGGTAAGTGTCTTTGCACATCTCTCGGCTTCTTATGGTCATGTCTTCAAGAGAAGTGCTTTCCTTTTGCTTGTCTTCTAAACCTGTGTCTATCTCGTCCTTGTCTGTGCTGGCACCAACAGGAGCCAGGGATGCTGCGTCATACCCAATGACTTCTCTATTCCCAGGGGATTCTGGATGCTGCAAGGGAAAATACATTTCTGAAGCATCTGTCAGATGACCTCTCTGCACTGGTACAATAGCAACATCAGGGCCTTTCAAAGCTATTGGAACATCTTCTGTGATCTGATTGGCTTCTTCGTTTTTTGATTCTGCAGTGTTGCTTCTCTTAGCCAACCCTATGAACCCATCACCTCCTTCTATTGGCGAAGAAAATGTCTTATATTCAAGTGTGACAACAGGTGCTTTGTTTTCTTTTGAATGGGTCCCAATACCTTGGACAGTTGCATGTAGACTACTTGCTTGCTTGCCCCAAACTTTCACAAATATAGCATCTTCTCCTCCAAGTTGAACAATTTCATCTTCCAGTGACGTTTTTGTTTCTTCAAATGCTACCAAGCCTCCTTCTCCCCCATGATCAGTGTCACAAATAAGACCAGTTCCAGGCAGATATCTATGAGATTTCACTTTAGCTGGCAGAGAATGAGTGCATATTGAGGCCTTATTGGACAGGCCTCCTTTCAGCTTCCTTTCAACCTTGCTCAGCTTTCCCAACAAGACCTCTGGGCTCTCCCTCCTTTCCACCATAGTCCGTCCAATGACTCCTGTCTGTCCTCTGGTGCATTGGTGATCATGGGTCCGAGGGTTGCATATCCCCTTATCAGCTTCTGGCTGAGATTCAGGAAATGTCAAGCTGGACACCCACTCAGAAATGGCAATATGAGGGAGGTGGGAATTGTAATCAGATGGAGGTTTTGAGAGTCCTGACTCCTAAGGGAAAATTCAGACAAGAATTACTGAGGCGGGAGAGTTTGCTGGATGAAAAAAAGCTAACAACGGTCTTCTCGGCTCAATATTCGAATGAGTTCTTAATAGTGGGCCTGGAGCGACCTGTTTGGCCATCTGGGCTACTCCCTTGTTTTGCAGTGCAATTCCCATCACCTCTGAACACTAGACATGCTGGCAAAGGCTGATGGGAGTTGCAGTCCAAGACATCTGGAGGGCAGCACATCGGAGAAAGCTGGTCCACTGCGAGAACTAGTCTGAACATCACAGACGTTTCAGGCACCAATGTGGAGGTATTTCTTCCACAAGACCTGTTGAGGTTGGACCCAAATGAAGGATATTTAGCAAAACACCATTCCAAAATTTGATACCTGTGGATGGCAGCCCAAATCTTGATGTCTATCAAACAAGAAAACCCTGTCAGTCATCTCAAGGTACAGTTTATAGGCAAAGCCAAATGGCTAATTTAGAATGCAATATCATTCCAGGTTATCCGTGATTGCTTCCCCCAAATATTCCTGGAAACTGTAGTAGATAGATAGATAGATAGATAGATAGATAGATAGATAGAGATAGAAATATCTGTTGTAGATCTCTATTTTCTTTTGCAAAACTATGATTCCTAGGAAGCTAGTAGTAGATGTGCCCACGGAAATGAAATAAAATCAGAAGTGATTAAGAAGCCAAGTATCCCGACTCCTTGCACATAAAGCAAATCCAACTCCCCACAAGTAGTTTTGCCCACAGAATCCAACCCACAGCTTGCCACAAGCAGAGAGCAGGCACACACCCCAGGAAAGTTATTTGTAGAGCAGAGGGCTCAAGCATGACAGTCAAGCTACAAACAGTGAGGGGGGAAGATAATTAAAAATCTCCTAGGACAACTGGCAACGTGAACTGCAGGTACATGTCCTCCCCCATCTTAAGCATGGGATCCCAGAGCATGAGCACACCCATCTGTCAGTCCATGCCAATGTAATTTTATTGGCTGCCACTTCAGCTCACCTAACATTTGGTCTCTACTTATTGCAGCTCCTGAAGGTGCCCGAGGTGGTGGGGAGGGAACCACAAGATTCTGTGCTAGAGGAGAGTGTGGCAGAAGAAGAGCCTGCTGAATTAGGCCAATGGGCCATCTAGTCCGGCATCCTGTTCTCACAGGGGCCAACCAGATGCCTGTGGGAAACGCAAAAGCAGGATACCTGCGCAGCAGCACTCTCCCCTCCTGTGGTCTCCAGCGACAGGCATTCAGAGGCATCGCTGCCTCCAGCTTCCTAACCCTGCTGGAGCACCACTGAGACAGTTTGAGAGAAATCAGCAAATTCTCAATGGTATGCCACTCTCTACACTGAACCAAATCTCCAGAACTCTTCCAGATATTGCATACTAACAGTAATAAAAAAAAAACTTTCCCGATTTCACAGAATTGTAAGGTAGGATATGACTCAAGCCACAGATAACAACAGAACGGAAGCATTGTAGTTGGATGTGGCATTCTCCGCCCCCCTCACCCCCCCCGCCCCCCAGATCCATGCACTTGGAAACGAGCAGTGAGAACAAGCACCCAGGCTCTGCCCAAAAGGCGTGGCATGCATTTGCAATCAGGAAATCCTTTTGGCTAGAATAATAGGCGGAATAATAACGCAAGAGTGAGTTACCCCCTGCTAAACAGTGATCAGCACTCTTGATTCCGCCCCAGTCCAAATTTCCCCAGCATTCTTTGGGGGGAGGCCCAGCAAATCATACGCCTATCCCTTCAAAAGAGTCACACAGGGTTAGTGCCAGTTGGATCCCGTGCTGTGTCAGGACAATGCACACTACTTGTGTCAGGTGGGTGACGTGGTGAAGAGCCGTTAGTTGGTTAATGTACGGAGAGGTAGAGAGAGAGAGAGAGAGAGAGAGAAAGAAGAGTTAACAAGGGGCTGCAGAAAAGGAAGAGGAATCCTGTTAGAGGTGCTATGGCAGGTACCCAGTCAGAGGGAAGGAAAAGAAGAAGGGAGTTGTGATCCGTCCAAGCAACGGCTGTGTTACCTTCCATCCTTCGGTTGCTATGGTGGCCCCATTGGGCCACATGTCTGCGGCAGGGGTGAGCTGGTCGCAATGGAACTTAGGAATAAATGAAGAGCTTCTCTGAAATACCTGAGGAAGTCAGAACATGGAAGGTGGTTGCTTGCTTTTTTTTTTTTTTTTTGAGGGGCTGTATACAGACAGAAAACAAAACAGTGTGGATTGCTAATTCTGGCTCAAGGAGGATAACCACGAGCTTATGGGGTGGCGTGGAACTGACAACCAGGAAACTGACCAAAGGGCTTGGCCGTACCCTCGGTTTCAGAAAGGATCTGCAGGCAGATTGTGAAAAACTGAAATCAGGAGATGTACCGTTATGAGAACACCCACTTTCAACCGTGTAACACACAGTATACTGTGCTACAGAATGACAATGACACCCAGAAATGGGAATACAGTAATAAATAACAACAACATATACCCCTTTTAGGTCCTCAAAGCTGCTGGACAGGAAACCTTGAAATTCACTTGTAGGTGAAAACCTTTCAGATCAAAACAGGCACACGCACACACACACACACACACACACGCTTGTTTGTTTGTTTGTTTGTTTGTTTGTTTAAAACATACCAACTATAAACCTTTCTTGATTTTAAGCCCACATTCACCCAATGATCTTGGCCCAATTGTACTGACTAGTGATAAAAATACATTGCAGTGATGTTTGGGGGCTGAGGACAAAGGAAGAAAGTTGATCTAGGGGTCCTTCTTGGCACCCACAAATCTACTGCCATTTTTGTTTCCAGATCTGCAGTAATTCCAAATTCTAACAAGCTTTGCTAAAGTGAAGGAGAATTGCATTTCTATATCACACCAAGCTCCATCACTTGATGCTACATATTACACTTAGCTCTGCTTTTAAAAAAATCAAAATGAAAGTATATAAGGGTTTCAGTCCCAAGTCTGTAAGTCCCCCTTTGGAGGTCTTGGCTGTTACCATAAATGATGGTTCAGAGAATATGTTAAAATCATAATATTCAGAATTAAGAGTTGGATAGTGTAGTTCTCAGCATGCCCACCAGGAGGCAGCATTTCCCCATAAACTGCTTCTAAACTCTAATTCAGGGACCATTCCAAGTTGCATTTCACAGTAGTAACAAACAACCCGGTGAATTTCTGAAATCTGCAGGCTCTGGGTTAAGTTTCATTTCCTTTGCAATCCAAGTGGCATTTTTTAGCAGCTGAAAAATTCATTTTACCCAAGTTTGGGACAATATGATATAACACTGCAATAACTTTAGACAGGACCTTAAAAAAAATTATACCAGTTTGGGAAATAAACTTTATCAAGGGGAAATCTGAATTTCTGGGGATACACAGTCAAAGGGCATAACCAAAGCAGAAAATGGGGAAAAAAACACAACTCTTAAATGGAAAAATAAGGGAATTAGATGCATTTGGGAAAGTCACTATCCAAAGTAAAAAACCAAACAAAAAAACCAGCTGGATCCTTGGGGAAACAAGATACAGGAGGGTTAAAAATGTGAGCACCAGAAAAACCTACATGTGGATGGATAGCATTGCTATGATAAAAATGAAACATCACAGAAATTGCTGTGGCGTTCCCTTAACTGTACCTCCAATAATTTCACAAGTGGTAGAGAAGAACTTAATTCAATTCAATGTCCTGTTTGAACAAATTTACCTGGCTCCAAGAACAAAATGTGGATTGTGGCTGTTCTTCCTGTAACCAAAAACTACAATACAGCTGTATAGCTGGCTTTGACATTTTCAGCTGATGCCCAGGTAACAGTGGGAAACACTGAACAATGAAAAATACAGTAAATATTCTGCCAGCAACATGGATTTGAGAAAATTAAACCAAATCAGTCCGAAATGTAATGGAATATATAAAGCCCTAATTAGAACTTGGGATAAACACAGAGAATAATTAACACCATTGCCACCACTTTAATACTGTAAAGATTTTTCAAATGGCAAGCGGATTAGATATCTATGGTATCTGAGAACAAGGTATTTTTTTCAAGTTTCTGTGGGGTGTGGGGCTGGGTGGGAGGGAGGGAGGTAGATGTCATTTATAAAGCCATGAAATGTAAAATGTAATCACTTCCTGATTCCCCCCCCCCCAGCATTTTACAAATTAGGAGTCAAATTCAGGCAATACAATGAGAGCTAAGTGACACGAAATCTGACAAAATTTGAACAGCTGCTAATACGTCATGTTACTTGTAAAAGCCTCTTCTCTGTGGAATTATGTTGGAGACTGAGCCTGAAGATTACAAAGATAAAGATAAATGGGAGAGGGATTTACAGGTGTCAATTTCAAACTCTCTTCGGATTTATATCTGTAAAGAAGGGCCATCATGTTAACTGTGTATAATTAACCTATATAGATAACTTTTTTATATAAATGGTTGTAATGGTACCATATTTCATCCAGTAAAAAGAAAATACATGGAAATACATCTTGTGCTTTTGGGAGGCATTGTTAAGTCAGTGCAGATTGCATGTATATATGGCCATCCCATAAGAAAGCGAGTTTTATATACTGGAGGACTGTTATTAGAAAGATCAAATACATTAACAGGTTACCCCCTCAAAAAAACAAAACCAAAAAAACCCACCCTCCCCCACTAAACTCCTTAGTAATTATCCTGAGTTATTTGAAACCTTACGTCTCAAAAATATGCAGTTCTGCTG
The DNA here is from genome assembly GCF_009819535.1 of Lacerta agilis. NCBI lineage: Eukaryota > Metazoa > Chordata > Lepidosauria > Squamata > Lacertidae > Lacerta > Lacerta agilis. The sequence continues at coordinate 30,267,990 of NC_046325.1, read as the reverse complement.
TGGTCACAAATGATTTTAATAATGTATTAGAAAAAAGAATGGTGTCGCCCGCAACACAGGAATAGATACAGAGTCCAGCAAACAGTGTTAATTCACAAGCTGACCTTTTACAGACAAGACATTGATGGGAAGGGAAGAATCAGATGAGACAATCAGATGAGACAATCACAGTCAACAGGGACTGTTCGTTCCATAGCAGCCTCATAATGGACCTAATGAAAATGCCTGACAATGAGTGTTGTCAATAGTGCAATACTTTCATTAATGAGACTTCATTTTGAACAGGACTGGAGGGAGTTTGCGGCCTTCCAGCCACCACCTTCCCTGACTATTCACCACGCTGAGTGGAGCTGATGGGAGTTGAATCTAACAACATCTGAAGGGCCGCAGATTCCCTCATCCTTGGGGATAGTGTACAACAAGCAGTTAGTCCCTAGTTGTTCAAGTCTTACTGGAGGTGTTGAGAACCTGAGGCTCTCCAGAGAATGGACTCCAGCTCTCATCAGCCTCAGCCAGCATGACCAACAGTCAGGGATGGTGGGAGGTTCCTCACCTCTTAGTAACAGCAACCAGATGTTTTCTGAGTTGATGTTAGTGTGTCCCATATTTTAAATGTTTTTTTTGGGGGGGGGTCCAACATTTGGTTAATGCAGGATTCCAGACTGAGTGTAATGTCTAGAAGCACAAGTCATGCTTAGGGATGCAAACATTTGCTGACATTCAGCCTACAAAGTGAATCTCCACTTAAGGAGATCCTGCTCTGCAGGGTTTCTCATTGAATTTCTCATAATTCTAGAATCTACTCCAGGCATAGGCAAACTCCGGCCCTCCAGAGACTACAATTCCCATCATCCCTAGCTAACAGGACCAGTGGTCAGGGATGATGGGAATTGTAGTCCCAAACATCTGGAGGGCCGGAGTTTGCCTATGCCTGATCTACTCCCTACAAAAAATTAGGACGTCCATCTCTTGGCTTCACAGGCCACTAGAGCAGGGCTTTATCAGTCTGGCCACAGTGCAGCCACTGAGTCACCTCAATGACATGGATGGAAATGGCCACACTGGGGCCAAAACTGCTTCTGCAGTTCTGCGGACCATTTGCAAGTGGCTCCTTCTTACATATGCCCCGCCTACCTCGAGCTCTGCAATGATCCTGTCTTCCTCGTCATCATCTTTGATGGCAGAGGCAATGATGGGGGGCGTTGAGGCAGGCCTGGCGACCTCTGACACAGTCCTCCTCAGCTTCACCTGTGGCTTCTGGGTCTCCAGCTCTTCTGATTCCGCTTTCTGGAAGAACAAGCAAAGGGAGAGCTGATGAATGGGAAAGAGGAAGGGGGAAAGGGCACGGAACAAATCTAGTTCACTGGGAGTGCTCCCTGTTTTATGGGAGGGATTAACGTTCATACCAGAAATTTAGGTTTGCACAATCAAAGTGGATGAAAGTGCTATTTCAGCCTAAAATAGCATCTGCTTTTTGTTTGTTTGTTTAAAAAGAGAGGCTTTTGCAGTTTGGAAACAGGTGGAGAAATATATTGAGAAGTGTGGGGTGAATGAATGACTAATGGGAAAATAAAATCGAAAATTCTTTCTAGTAGCACCTTAGAGACCAACTGAGTTTGTTCCTGGTATGAGCTTTCGTGTGCATGCGTGTGGTCTCTAAGGTGCTACTAGAAAGAATTTTCGATTTTGTTTTGACTATGGCAGACCAACACGGCTACCCACCTGTAACTGGAACTAATGGGAAAATGTGGAAGTAAATCAGGATGAATATAGAATGAATGCTCACTATCGTATAACCACCCTGCAAACAAATCAGAACTAATGCTCAATAAAGACTGGATGTATCATAATCAAGATGTCCTTTTTATTGCGCATTCATGATGATCTGTGCTCACAATGACATCAGGATAATTAAATATACAATGCACTTTGAAAACTAACAAATGGACTTTCAGTTGTTTGGAAAGTGATGAGGAAATGCATTTAAAACTGTATGATGAAGGAACGATTCATAGGAAAAGACTTGTAAACATCTCACAAGCAAATCAGGATGGATGAAGGTTGAATGCTCGTTGTCATAAAACTGCCCCATAAACAAGTCAGGATGAAGACTGGACGTAAGTCTAACCGCTGTGTAAACTTTGTGCAAAGCAAGGCAGAATTAATGCTGAATGAACAGGTCGTCTGGAGGAGCCCCTGGATATCTCTGGCCTGACATATAAGGGATTCATACCTTCATGAAACTGGATTCCTTTTTGCTGGTGACGATCACCTCTCCTGTACGGGTGGTTGTGAGACCGTGGGAGGATGGGAAACTCCGCCGAGGTGGGGGTGGGGGAGGAGACTTGGAGGGCTTCTCAGTCCGATATCTGGGAACCGTCAACTCATCTAGGGAGGTTGACAAAGTTAGCGTTAGGAGCCATGCATTTAATTCACAGCATTCTCCAGCACACACAGTCTATCTGCCCAGATGGATCCGCACATTGGAAGCTGTGTGCAGCTGTCTGGAGGCAGCAATAAAGGACAAGGTCTCAGAGACTTGAGGAACATACATAAGCCTCATCCACAAATGATTAGAGACTGCAAGGTGACACCCACAACATACGCTGAAATCAGTTTTATACCACTGTTAATTAACAGCCACTTTAACTCCCAAAGGATCTTGGAAACTGTAGCTGCCCCCCTCATTGCCTTGGCTGCTCCCCATCACCGAGCATTGCACTGTCTGTCTCCCCACCGCTCTGCACCTGCCTTACCTGATCCACGGCGGCCGCTGGGGTCCATTTTGGTTGTGGCCTTCTGTGCATGTTGGGGTTTGGAGGGCTTGTGCTCTGGGGTGGAGGCAGCGCTCCCACTGCCACCGCTGCTGGAGGTCTGCTTGTGCTTGGCCGCAAACTCCAAGTCAGGGATGGCTTTCATAAGCTCAGCTTGGGTCTCTTCCAGGAGGCGGTTGATATCCTTAGCGCTGTACTGGGTTAAGGCTGCTCGCTTCTCCTCCCAGTCTCGCTCGGCAGCCTGTAAAGCAGGGCTGGGGTAACTGATACACTCATTACTCTAGGCCAGACTAGACTCTACATAGCAGCTGAGCATTTGATTTCTCAAGTAGGAAGTGCTGCGGCTCAAGCCTTGAACCTTGAGGATGGAAAAACAGGGAGGCTACCACTGAGTGAGGAGCGCTGGACCTTTTAGAGAGTCAGAAGGGGGGGGGATCCGCCTTCCCCTCTCCTTGCTGTTCAGAGGGTAAGAAGAGGAAGGCTGGACTCAGGCCAAGCTATGGTACAATCCCTGTCTGTGGAGGTGATTCTGTTCCTCTGAGCTTGTGGCAGTGAAGTTTCTAACTGATTGACTGAGCTGGCATGGAATGTTCACAGACATTGCACTATGGCAAGTGAAGTCAGTGAGAAACCATTCCAGCTTATCAGCGAACAATGCTGCCAGAACAGCCTGCAGGCCAGAAGGGAAAATTGTTTTAAGCTGGGCTGTGATTAAAGTCTCACATAGGTCCTAGGGACAGGGGTAGTTTTGTGAGGCAGGCTGTGGGCTCGGAAAATGTCTCAGGAGGTAAAGGAGTTATGGGTCAAACATGTATTAGAAAAAACACATGGGCAAATAGCGGCTAGGTAGAGAGGAAGGAGTGTTGATGAGAGAGGGACTCAGGAAAGGAGAGGATAGTGCATGGGTAGGCAAACTAAGGCCTGGGGGCCGGATGTGGCCCAATCGCCTTCTAAATCCGGCCCGCGGACGGTCTGGGAATCAGTGTGTTTTTACATGAGTGAATGTGTCCTTTTATCTAAAATGCATCTCTGGGTTATTTGTGGGGCCTGCCTGGTGTTTTTACATGAGTAGAATGTGTGCTTTTATTTAAAATGCATCTCTGAGTTATTTGTGGGGCATAAGAATTCGTTCATTTCCCCCCCAAAAAAATATAGTCCACCCCCCACAAGGTCTGAGGGACAGTGGACCGGCCCCCTGCTGAAAAAGTTTGCTGACCCCTGGGATAGTGAGTATGGAGGAGTGAAGGGAGATTTGGCTGGTGTGAAATAAAATGAACAATATGGCCGGAGCAGGGATGAGAAACCTGCCACCCTCCAGATGATCTTCGACTCCTGCTTCCATCGGCCTCTGCGGGGATGATGGGAGTTGTAGTCCAACAACATTTGGAGGGCCATGTATTCTCCATTCCTAGGTTGGAGTCTGGCCTTAAAGAACTTCTATACCTTAAAGAGTTACACAGAAAGGAAATTCTATCTGTGGTGGCCTCTACGATCACTGGAGCATTGTGTTTTTGTAACATTACATTATTTTTACTTTGTGAAAGCAGTTACAGGTTTTCTTTAAATTGCATACATAAATCACTAGGAAGGTAATTCCATCAAATGAGGGGCCACCACTGAGAAGATTCTGTCTCTCCACAGGCTGGAAAAAGAGGAGGATCGCCAAGGGAGGGAAGAGAGGTTAAGTGATTGCTGTCAACATTGGTGATAGACTGCACTTGCTTGGAGCAGAGAGACAGCAAATACCATGGGGCAAAGTTTTAGTATGGCTCTGGATCTTGCCTGAGGAGTAGCTGTTTCCACAGGCTTTGCATACAAATTCCCTCTCCTGGAGTACTTCCAGACTGTTACATTTTAGCACTCACTTCTCGCTCCCATTCCATTTTGTTTGTTTTTGTCAACAGCACAGTTAGGGTACACCTGTCCACATTGCCTTATCCATTTTACCTGCACTCCTCCCCTGGAACGTTCTGGAATGTTTCTATGTTATTACACCCACAATGGGTCTTGCCCCACCATTATGAGCCCTTACCAGGTTTGCCCCTCCCATTGTTCCACTAACTCCCGGATGCAGTGCCCCCTTTTAATCACCCCCTCCCTCCCCGAGCAGAAATGTGCAATATGGAAATGCTGCATTTCTGTGACCTGGTAAGAACCACCATGTGTTTGATGGGAATCCAGTATGTGAGCTGCATCCTATTCCTTAAGGACCTTGTTTCTCTTCCGCTTTATCATCAATCAATCACTTTATTTCAACTTTAAGCTCATATAAAACAATACTAAGACAAATACACAATTTATCATCATAAACTGCTCTCACCTCCATAGACACTGATCTGTCCACGCTCCTCTTGCTGGGGGTCTCGGAGCCTGTCTGGGTCTTGGCAGCAACCATCTCTGAACCCCGGGATGGGTTGCTACCCTTGGACATGTGGCTCTGCATTTGGCTCTGCCCGTAGCTGCTCGTGCCCAGGCTGTCCGTGGAAGCAGTCAGGTCGTGGAGGTTCATTGGGGGACTGGTGGGTACCTCGAAATCCAAGCCCCTGCTGAAGTCACTTTCCGGCTCCACTTTCTTTGGAGACTGGCTAAGGAGGTTACTAGACGAGTCCCAGACCCCTTCGTCTACTTGCCTGCCGAGAGAAAGGTCAAAGGTCGAAGTGTGTGGGCGACAGACTCAAAAACGGCTGCAACCTGCAAATAGCAGCAAAGGCTGCTGCATCTGTTTGCCTACAAGGGCCGTTCTCTGAAACTGCACATTAAGGGTGCATGAACAGCAGCACTGATAAAACGATGGCTGAGGAGCCCACAGGTCAGTGAGGACGAGAGAAGCTGCGGCCGTTTGGAAGAAGCAAATGCGGGTGCAATGGCAATCGGAGCGATGATGGCAGCGGATCCCTGGCCAGTGGGAGGGGCGTTGGGGATCAGGAGGCGGGGCTTTAAAGAGACACCACACTTACATCACCCGGAGAATGGGCTGGTGACACCTGAGGTCATTTTCGCTTGTGAAGCTTAAGCAAGCCCGATCCTGGCCAGTACCTGGAAATCCCATTTAGGAATCCCATGTGTTCTGCTCTGAGCTCCTTGGAGGAAGCGGAGGGACGCAGGCACGGCAAATAAAAATGCCAGGCGTTTCCAGGTACACCTGAAGGGAACTCTAGCAGGATGCCATGAGCATCATTGTGGGAGGGGACAGAAGGTTACGTCTCGGCCTATCGGGTCCCAAGAGAAACAAGCAGGGCTTCCGCTCGCTCAGGAAGGGGCTCACTCACTTGCGGACTTGCGTCAGGGTGTCGGTCACCGCCTTGCACCGCTTGAATAGGCCGTCCAGCCGGTGCGGCTCTTCCTTGAGGAACTTCACGGCCTCCACCTCCACGCGGAGGACCACGCGCATTTTGCTCTGCAGGCTGGGGAAATTAGCTGCAATGCCAGGGGCGGGCAGAGAGGGAAGGGAGAGGCACGGGGGTCAGAGCAGGCCCAAGGAAGGCAATCACCTGAGGGTGGGCGGGAGAGGGAGGCACAGAGCCGAGAAGGGAAGCAGGCAGGCAGGTGGGATGGCAAGGCTCAGGTGAGTGAGAAGTGAGGCCTCCTCTGGCCGGTACTGTTCCTTTTGGCCAAAGAGGAAGGGATGGCGTTTGCACCCCACCCACCCACTGTGTCAACACCCACCACCATGTCTCCCCCCCCACACACACTCCCAACAGCAGAGCCAGTCAAAAGCAAGGTAAGCAGTTGTGTGTTCTGCATTAATGGGGGGAGTGTGAAGAAGGGCTGCAAAGCCACAGCTGCTCTGCGCCCTCTGTGGAGATTTGTTTTTTTTTTCCATGAGAGCTAGCAACTTAAAACATAAATGAAATCTGAAATGTCCTCGATATTCCTCTCCTGCCAGGCATGGCAGAGGGACTGGGGAGTGGGTCAGGAGATGGCGTTGATAGCAAAACCAGCACGGCCTAATGCCTGTCAACAACCGCAGGAAACTCATACAAAATGTGTCACGTCGCAAGGGGGGGGGGGCGTCAAGACTGGTCCTCATCAATTGATCTCTGATTCAAACATGAAAGTTATCAGGATATCCCTTCTTTGTTGCTTTTACGTAGGTCCCCCCCCCCCCGGCTTCTGTTGGTTCTGAATGTCAGAAATTTAGTGAATATTGGCCGGCACTAGTAAAAAGAAACACCCAAAATCTCTGTATTGTGGATCTGCTTTTGGACACTTACACTCAAAAGACCCAAGAGGTTCTTTTTCCTGGAAACGGTGCAAATGAAACTAACATTATGACACTTAATAAAGGAATTCCATTAGCACTGACGTTTCTTAGTAAATGCCTGTATTTTCTAAAACGTCCTTCTTGGATCTATTGAAATATTAAGACTTGCTGGAAAACGCTAAGATCTGGCAAGTTTTTTTGACATTTTTTGATATCTGCCATTTTATACTAGCTTTTCACATTTGCCATAATATGATATAGCGTCCTTCCTCTCAGAATGTTTGGGAATGCAATTTTATATCCACTTACCTTGAAGTAACCCCCACTGAACTCCATTAATCTTACTTCTGAATAGACATGAATAGGATTGCACTGTAAAGCTCGGTTTTGACCATAGTGAGGATGAGGGTCTATCAATTTAGGTTTTTCCCCAATCTTAAGTTCAAATCTCTACATTTTCACACATTTGCAATTTTATTTTATTTTATTTTATTAAAAAATCCTCACGAAATTTCAGATATATGCAGTTATATGCACACTACAGTGGTACCTCGGGTTACATAAGCTTCAGGTTACAGACTCCACTAACACAGAAATAACGCTTCAGGTTAAGAATTTTGCTTCAGGATAAGAACAGAAATTGTGTTCTGGCAGCACAGCGGCAGCGGGAGGCCCCATTAGCTAAAGTGGTGCTTCAGGTTAAGAACAGTTTCAGATTAAGAACGGACCTCCGGAACGAATGAAGTACGTACCCAGAGGTACCACTGTACTTGGATGGCCACCTGTCATGGATGCTTAAATTGAGATTTTCATTTTAGGGGGTTGGACTAGATGACCCTTGGGGTCCCTTCCACCTCTACATTTCTATGATTCTATATATATTTTTGCACACACTACCTGGCCGGAGAACTGCGCTGGCAAAATTTGGAGGAGCGCACATTACAAAGGATGGCTGTATTTCGGGTTGGCATATCGTTTTGGAAAGCAGATTTGGTGGGTTCACCTTTAAATGTGGACTGAATTGAATTGCTCCTCCATCCATAGGTTAAAGCGAAGGAAAAGGAAAGGCCAAGAGCCTATCTACGTATGAAGGGAAGGGGCACAGGAAAATGCAGGAACTGCCACATTTGATCAGCCCGAGTCCCCGGAATGTGCCCAGGCAGCAAGCAGCAGTGCAAACGAGGACACCAGCAGGCAGGCATCACGCAGGGGATCTGCACACACTTCTATGCATGTTCAATTGCCTGTGAGTGTGTGTGTGTGTGTAAATGCTAAGGGTGCTCACTTTGCTAACAAATGAATAAATAATGGGGAGTGCGCACACGTTCTGCGGAGTTAACTGTAAGACTCTTCTTTGGGGGGGGGAGCAGCTCTATGCCACTCTTAAGCTTGCTACCCTAGCCTGGGCCAACACAAATTATTTTAGCTATATTTTTTTCTATCATACTTGATTGTATTTTCCTTGAGGTTTTTACATTTCCAGGTTGCTTTTTGAATGTATCATTATGAAAAAGCGATCAATACATGTATCATTATTATCATCATCATTATTAATAAATAACATCGGCATCAACACAGCTGAGTGGTATGGGAAGACTGAAAAAAGAAGGAATTGTTTTTATAAGATTTTTACATCTGAATGCCACTTTTTGAATATATGTCATTATGAAAATGTGGTCAACACATTATTATTATTATTATTATTATTATTATTATTATTATTATCAGCAGCAGCATCAACACAATGCAGTGCTATGGAAATAATAATAGAAATGGGGGGGTGAGCTTTGTAATCATGGACACTGTGCATACAGACCAATTTATCATGTGGCAACTCTCCACGTAATTCCCTTTTCACACTGATCATCTCTAACCTCCTGCCAAATGGCGAAGAGGAGAATTTTAACACTCCCTTGCGCGTATGGATTTCCAATCGAGCACAGAAGCACAGCCAAATTCTCTCCAACAGGGGTGGCACATCCCACTTTGCCCCCTGAGGTATAGCGCAGATGGGACCTCACGGTCTACCAACAGCTATTGGCTACAGCGGCCTTCCTCTGCTTGGTATCCTCCAGAGGTTTTGGACTACAGCTCCCATCAGCCTCAGCCAGCACTGGCAGAGGCTGATGGGAGTTGTGGTCCAGAATATCAGCGTGGCACCAGATTGGGGAAGGCTGGGCTATGCAATAAATTAAAATGAAGCCTCCATGTTCAGGGGCAGAGCATTGAGTTCAGGGGCTGGCACTGAGCCACAGGGGATGTCTGCCTCCCTCATGCCCCGCTTGTGAGCTTCATGGGGCATCTGTCTGGCCACTGTGGGGATTGCTGAGCTCAGAAGACCTTTGGTCTCAGCCAGCATCGTGATTCATGGGTTCTCAGGACTAATATCTTGGAAAGGCCACTGTTTCCTGGCGCTTTTACAGATAGGCTGTTCGTAATCCGTGTGACAAATAACACTAAGCTTGACCTGGGAAAATGAAAAATCAACTCTCTGCACTCAAGGGAAATCTAGACTGTTTTAAGGCACAGCTTTCTTATTTCTCAACAACCACAACAAAAATAAACCCGCCTGAAATCCATTTAATTCTGAACGTGAGATTTGGGTTTTGATAGAATTTATACATCGTTTTGGCACAATGGTGGCAGAAGCGAAGATGGAGGAAAAGAGCAGTGTGGAGACGTGTGAAACAGGGGGAAGATAGCTGGAGGAAAAGCCAGTGAGATGCAGAATATAGATGCCCAACATCTTTGTGGGAAATGACCAGAAGGCCAAACAAGAAAGGACCATTTGTTCACCATCACTCCACACACAGATCAACACAAATGATGGAAACCCTGTTCCTAGAACATAAAATCTAGATTTCTGCAGACACACCACCTATCCTTTCCTTAAATTCACCTCTCAGGCAATCATCAGGGCTGGAAACCTCTCTTTTTAAAAAAGATGAAAGCATAAATTCTCACATACTTATGTTCTGTGCTAGATACTACTATACACATTTCCCAGCCCATGGAACAGTACAGAAAAAACTTTATCCCAACTCAATCACAGTGATTTGAGCTCCCCCAGTCCCCTCTCACCTTTCAGCTCAGTCAAGGTATCTCCCAGCTGTTTAAGCACCAGGGATTTCTCCTCCAGCTCTTGCGAGGAGATAATTCGGTGATTGTGCATCAAATCTTTCTGGATCCTCTCCACCGATTTCTCCAGGTCGCTGCAGACACACAAAGACACCAACACAGAAGTCAGAGAGTGAGAAAAGGATGCAGGTAGGGAGAGACAGATCTTTCTCCCAGATTCTCATTTTTCCATTCTGAAATCCAGTTCTCCACATTTAATGCAGCAATTAGCATTTTTAAAAAAAAACCATTAAAATTGTCAGCATTTTAGCATTTAGAATTTCTCCTAATAAAAACAATTCTGTACGTCATTTTCAATGAAGTGCATATTTTTGCAAGCGATTTCCCCAAACATTTCCACCAACACATTACTCCTAAAGCATGCATTTTTGTAAATGCTGTTTGGTTGGAGAACTGCACTGCAAAATCCAGAGAAGTACAAATTTTGAAGGATATCTATGTTTCCAATCCTCATACCATTCTGGAAAGCAGAAATTAAGTTGTTTTGCCTTTAAATGCAAACTAAATCGACTCTCTCCTCCGTCCCCAGAGGTAGGGCTGGTCTTATTCTTCCTTCTTTCAAAGAACATGGAAGGGGAAGGCAACATGGCACCAGTGAACTGGTTTTAATAAGCTTCAAACTGGAGTAGGAAATGTTGTTTTTTTCCCCCAGCCCAAGAGCTGCATTCCTCCAGGGTCAACCTTCCATGGGCTGCATGCAGGGCCAGAGGCAAAGCATGAGTGGATCAATGGATTTGTACAGTGGGCTACATTTCGGATACATGAAAATTTGAGGCTTCTAGACACACCATACAGATCTCTCCAGTGTTTTCTTTTCTGGGGGGATGCAGGGGTACACATTCTCCTAAACATTTTGTGAATCTAAGTTTTGCCTCACTGAGGGGCATTATTTCAATATGAGTAGGAAAATGAGACTACCCCTAAACATTATTATTATTATTATTATTATTATTATTATTATTATTATTATTATTATTTTAGGGGGGGAAGCACTGGATCTCTCCATCCAGGTATGCAGGAGGCATCAAGAACGCGTTCCAACCAATCAGAAGCACTAGAGGAAGAGGAGGAGCAGGGCTGGTGAGGGGCGTGACCTGGGAAGAGGGGTGTGGCCTGGGAAGGGTTTCAAGCGCCAGGTAGAGAGGCTTAGAGGGCTGTTTCTGTGTTGTTTATGGGCCACTGTTTAGCTTGTGCGCTATTTTAGCCACTTTGTGGGGATACTCTCCCAAAAAGCTGGGATATGCACCTATGAAATAAAGAGAACAAATCAACCTGACCACCTGACATCTAGGCAACAGTACTTTACTCATTACTGGCCTTCGCCTCCTGTTGTCTCTCCTCCCTCCAGCCAGTTCATATAACCTTTGTTAAGCTAATTCTACAATCACATCATGCAGGCTTGTAAACAGCAATTTAACCGATCCACTGGCGGCAAGTGAGACTGATTGATGTGTGAGTAGGAACGTTGGGGAATTCCAACGAACATGGAAATGGGAGTGAAATTTGCCGACACTCGCTTATTCGTTCCATGTCAGTGTCAGGAGTGCGTGCAGGAACCAGGCCCTGTGGCTGATAGGGCCTCGCAGGACTGGGGCCTTCCTGAGTTTGGCCTGGAAGGGCAAGGCGCAGCTGCACAGGTGAGGCTTGACAAAAGACTCGTAGCACCTGGCGGCAAGGGCTGGGAGGGGTATATAAGACCAGCATTTCCCCTGGGCTCTTTGCCACAGCAACACGCTACCCACCTAGCTGTGCTTCGGCTTCCTGACTCCTGGTATCCTGACTCTTGGACCCTTGGCTTCCTGACTCCTGATTTGTGGACTCTTGGCTTCCTGACCCCTGGGCTGCTGACCCTGGACTGCTGATTCCTGCTTCCCGACCTCTACCCCGGTCCCGATATACCAAACCAGGACTCCGACTGTCTGTAACCCGGACTGTGACAGTCAGGAATGAAAATCGATCTAGGGAATACAACCAGCATTGGCTACTGCTGTTGCTTTCAGCCCACAAACAACATGCGATTGATTATGTTTCCTCCTGCTGCTCGTTTGCATTTTGTTTCCTCTGCAGTGAAATGAATGGGATGGAATACACTGTAACAACAATGCAATATTTTTAAGTTACAATAATTTCGCTAGAGTGGGCAGGGTGAGAAATAATGTTGGTTTTGGTGGAAGATGAACTGCAGAAAAATGAAAGCAGTGCTGTGTGAGACACATACGGGGCAGAATGGGGGGGGGGCAGGGGATGCATTCTTACATCCTTATGTGTCGGATGGGATGTATGTGAGAGTACGGCCGTAACAGAGTCAGGCATGGGTTTAAGCATGCTCAACAGTATTGTGTGTGCATGAATGGTCCTTGAGTTACTGGTATGTGTGTGAACATGGATCCTGCTGCAAAAGAATCACTATGGGGTAGAAAAAGAATTCAGGATAAAAAAATAAAAAAATAAATCGGGAAGGTTACTGAAATAGAAATGGTGAAGTAACAAGCAGTTTCCCCTGCCTTAAAACTGACTGGATTAATGTAAATTTGAGTCATGACAAGGAAGGAACATTTTTAGATGCAATAAATGATTATGCTTTTGGAATAGTTAGCCATTGAACTGACTCTTGATTTATCTTAAACCGTGCCCGGAATCTGGTGTGTGAGAAAATTGCCCAGAAAGACTGACCCAGCCATACTTTAAACTTCAAAAGTCAGGATTTCTCCACAAATGAGGGGATTAGTTATAAAGGAGCCGAAAGGTGTAGCTAGGAAGGTCAAATCCCCTCAGCAAGCCTGGAGGTAATTTAAAACCATTACAATACAGGCTCAGATAACATGTACACTGTAGATTAGAAAGAGACAGCAGCACACTGAAGACCAAAAGGTTACCAGTGTGGTTAAACAGCAAAGTCCAGGAAGCGAGAAAAGGGAAGGCGGCTTCTTGTGCTGTGAAATTCTCAGGTATGCATGTGCAGTAATTCTCAGAGAGTTCAACAGGTCTTATTAGATTCTAGTAAAGATGTTGGAGACTGCAGGCAGCTATATGACGCCTCTGTAGCGACCTGAACTGCAGAAGACATCAGAGGAGATATGTACAGTGAAACCTTGTTTGGGGGAAGGGCGGCTAGCTTTTAAATTTTGTTACATCATCTTCAAAAGAAACCTGAGTATCTTAAAAGAACAAAAGCAAGTTGTATTAAAAAACCAAAATCATAAATATATCAAAACGATAGTATGAAGCTGTGAACAAAAACAGAAGCATACAAAACAAGACACATACCAGTATATAAAACTAAATAAAGTGCTAAATAAAGAAGAAAGTTCTGCAATCCAATTAAAGAAAAAGTCACTCAATTGATTATTTAATTTTGGTCAATTAATCTAGCTGTTACATTTGCACAAATGTAATTGAGAAACCAGGGTGAATTGCAGCAAGGTAATCAAATATGGCCTGCTTCTTGGGAGGAAAGCAATGACAAACCTAGACAGCATCTTAAAAAGCAGAGACATCACCTTGCCGACAAAGGTCCGTATAGTTAAAGCTATGGTTTTCCCAGTAGTAATGTACGGAAGTGAGAGCTGGACCATAAAGAAGGCTGATCGCCGAAGAATTGATGCTTTTGAATTATGGTGCTGGAGGAGACTCTTGAGAGTCCCGTGGACTGCAAAAAGATCAAACTTATCCATCCTTAAAGAAATCAGCCCTGAGTGCTCACTGGAAGGACAGATCCTGAAGTTGAGGCTCCAGTACTTTGGCCACCTCATGAGAAGAAAAGACTCCCTGGAAAAGACCCTGATGTTGGGGAAGATGGGGGGCACAAGGAGAAGGGGACGACAGAGGATGAGATGGTTGGACAGTGTTCTCGAAGCTACTAACATGAGTTTGGCCAAACTGCGAGAGGCAGTGAAGGATAGGCGTGCCTGGCGTGCTCTGGTCCATGGGATCACGAAGAGTCGGACACGACTGAACAACAACAAATCAAATACGATAAAATCCAGAAAGCATTCATGCAGTCTGATCCTATTCATGAATGCAAATGCATCTCCATCTCTTTAAAACCTTTGCAAATAGCACCTGGGGTGCAGGAGGAACTGGGCTGAGTCTGCAGCATGAGGAATTTATTCCTGCATTTGTATGTCTTGACTTTCCCCACTCAGAGCAAACAGCAGACTGCAGCAGAAGGGATGGGGTGGGAGGAGAAAGTGCAGGGGAAGGATTAAACCCTTACTGGTCCTGATCTAGATAGATTGGGTGCACATCTGCTACTGTAAAAGTAATAGACAACTCACTGAGTTCCAGGGGACTTAATCCCTAGTAAGTGAGTAAGACTGCAGCTTTAGATGGCTGCACTGAATAATTTGATTGGCTACCCACTTTCCTTTCTCCTTATTTTTCTTACCTTTCCCCCCCCCCCAAGTACCCCTGCCTTTAAACCATGTTCAGTTTTAATAACTAAAGGAAGCCCAAGTTGTTTCGTAGTGACTGTTCCTGCAGTAACTCTGTGTATGTTCAAGATACAGATACATAAATAGATAACATACCGTATATACTCGAGTATAAGTCGACCCAAATATAAGCCGAGGCACCTAATTTCCCTACAAAAATGTGGGAAAGCTTATTGACTCAAGTATAAGCCGGTTCACCTTTGCCACTGTGGTAGAGGAGGAACGAGCAGCCCAAAGCAGCCCTTTGGGCTGCTCCTTCCTCTTCCTCCTTTGCTGCTGTGGAGCTCACCCCGTCGCAGGGTTTCGAACCGCCATTCTTCTGATCAGCAAGCCCTAGGGCTCTGTGGTTTAACTCACAGCACAATGTTCCCTTGTGTTATACAGAGAAGGCTGGGATCCTGTCCTGTTTAAGCAGGAGCCAGGGAAAGTGAGCACCTGTGGGGTTTTAATACTTCCTTAACTGAAGGCTTTCTGCCTTCTGGGGTCTAAAGTTTGCATTTATGTGAGCAGTTCAGGAATGGAACAAGCTGCCTGGGGAGAGTAAAGAACCGCCATTCTTGTACACTTCTTAAGGAATGGTTGACTTGAGTATAAGCCGAGGGCAGCTTTTAAAGCACAAAAAGTGTGCTGAAAAACTAGGCTTATACTCAAGTATATACGGTAGATAGGCAGATCCCTTCTCGTTCTCCTTTCCACCCAGGCTTATAAGACTATGGCCATGTACACACATCTGGAGCACATTTTGCTCCTTCAAATAATTATGGGCACTGTAGTTTATTCAGGGTTGCTGGGAATTGCAACTCTGCGAGGGGTAAACTGTTGTGCCCAGAATTCTTTGAGAAGACTGTACTCCAAATGTGTTTTCAACGTATAGTGTGTTGCACAGCCTAAGCCTTTCAAATCTCTATTCTAATGATTTCATGGGGGCAAACCTAGTTGTATTTCAATTGGGAATTTGGGACTAGTGAGTCTATAGGGAGTGAGATTACATGTTATCCAGGGAAGGTTGCTGAGCAGAATGAGCAATTTGTCACAGACAGTGGACACACACACAGGGACACTTTTGTCTCTGGATGCCCTTCTGCAGGTATGCACAAAATTTTATTTATTTACCTAAAAGTGTTTCGAAACCACTTTTGTGTTTTAAAACTCTAAAAGTGGTGTACTGTATGCTATTAAAATACATGAATGCCACAGTTAGGTGTGTGGAATTGTTTCCTCTGACATAGGGAGCTTCCAGACAATGGCTTAACACTCTGAGCAGGTTGTTTAGAGTCACTGGCAATAATTTTCTTTAAAATTCCTAGATTTTCTCTGAAAAGGGCAAATTTGGATTAAACTGTGGTGGCAGGGGGATATAGGCCGGGATGATGTCATGTGCACGCTGCAAAAAATGGTGCTTGTGTGAGAGGCACCAATCCTACGATAAACACCCGAGTAGAAGCACCCACACCTACACATGCAAATACACAATATATTGTGGGATGTGATAAATAAGTAGCAGTCAAGTACAACATTCCTTGTTGGACATGCGGGGGAATGTTTGGTCCAGCCAGTCGAAAACTTCCTGTTTCCTCCTGGCTGGGGCATACTTCCTTTTGCATGTGACTAGAGGTGGGTGTGACCTTACCTGTCCAGGTAACAAAAGGGCAAGTCACCCAGCACAATCTCTCTTTGACTTCCTCCATCGTTGGAGCAGCTTTTTAGCTAGAAATGCTCTGCCAACAGAGGACACTGGGATCATCCCCATATGGGATAGATCCACGTGTTTATACTTTGTAACTAAGTCTGCCTTCAGAAATCCAAATGTGAACTTATGATGTGAGTATACTTATATACTTTAAACAAGATTGGGGCATGTTTATTCTTTTAAGAGGGATATAAGGGAACTTACCAGGAACCTAATCGTGAGAGGCTTACACAAGCCTGCAACCAACTATGTGCTGTGCGTTTAAAAGGGGAATGTAAAACTCTGCTATGTAAAAGAACTTGCTAGCGCAAGTTAGGAAGGATATTGATAAACAATATTATCATCTCCTGCCTCCCTGAACATTCCCACATATATCCCCTTGCAAAACCCTCACTTTAGCTGTTGGGTGATGAGCTCTTCCTCGTTGAGGTAGCGGAGGCGCTCCTCTTCCACCAGGGTGCGCTGGCGCTGCAGGGGATCCTCCTGCTTGCGCATGGTGTCTGTCACTCTCACGCTGATCTCCGTCTCTGTCCGCCTCAGCATTGTCTTCACCGTCTCTTGGTTTTGAAGCTGCAAAGGACAAGCGGGGGTGGGGGTGGAAGGGAGAGAGAGAGAGAAAATCAAGGTGTTGCAGGAAGACAAGCAGTTGCAGCTTAGAGGAACCATCGAGGCCACGGTGCATCAGAGGCTGGGAAAGAAGAGGATGAAAAGAAAGCACCTCCAGCCCTTTTGGGAGCACACTTGAAGAGCATCCTGAATAATCAGGTGATTCAGAGCGCAACTAATCTGCCGCTGAAGATAACGGGGCTGCCGGCTGCTCTCTGCAACGTGCATCTATTTCCTTTTAAGTTTGTGGCTTCACGTCAAGGGCACTTGCTCTGATCCAAGGAAATGAACCTGAGCATGCAAACAGCAGGTCCTTGTGAGGAGATCTGATGCTCAGCGCCGGCAGAAGCCTGGTGTGTAGAAGGGAAAGGGCTTAACACACGCCTAAAGCCATCAGCGTTCCCATAGGACCCCCCCCTCCCCAAAAAACTGGCATACTTTTCTCTGTGGGAGCTCTACAATTCTATGAATCTTAGTTACAGGATACCTGCAGGAAGTTACAGGACATGCACAGATTGGAAATGAAGCAGTGTGCCCTGCCCCAAAACTTTCGTAGGCACAAACAGTAACTGCCCTGATACTGTCATGAGCGCAAATAATCATGAAAGCACATTAACAAGGACGCCAGGGGAATCCCATAGATTCTCCCTCCATTGCGCTCACAGGATTGCTCTGCCTACTGTCATATAATACTTCAAAAAAGGAAATATATGCTAGAGCTAAGCCCTGACAATAATTACACAGAATCATGAAAACTAATATCTCTGAACATGGGATTTCTGTCTGTCCCAAAGAGCTTGGATTTCTTGCACTTGGATGGATTAACTTTTATTTCACATTCAACAAAAGAACAGGCCAGAAAGATGAAATTATTCTCTCCACAAGTTACGGCTCTCGTATACTCAAGTTAACCTCTTAATGTGCTGGGCCTAAGGCAAGGCTGCCTTTTGGGTGCAGCACCTAGAAGAGAAGATTTCAGGATGCTCTCCCAGAGCCCAGTGGAGTGATGCACTCCGCACGTGATTGACAATGACGGAAGAAGGCAAGGCTCAGAGACCGGACGTGGAATGCTTTCCAAAGTTCTGAAGCGTCTGGGGGAAATGAGGCAGTGTGAGCCATTTGCCTTTCCACCCCTCTGCACCATTCGCCACTTTCCTGCTTCCAACAAGCTGTCACTGTTAATTAGCTCTGGAGCTAAGCAACTCCGAGGAAAAACACTGGCGCCTCCCACGCTCGGGGACGACAAGATCGGATCGCTGGCTCTGGATGCGCAGCTGCCATCTGGACTTTCGCTTGGTGCCAGATATTCCAAAATAACCCGTCACCGAGAAGGGTTTGTTTTGGTGAGCGCTGCTAATGAGAATAAAAGCCAAATGAAAAGGGAAAAGAGATGGAGGGCGAAAACAGAGCAAAATGGATTGGGCTTGGGTTTGTTTTTCCCCTTTTTGTTTTCAAGGCAAGCAGCTTGCTTTTCCCCGGACGTCAGAACAAAGATCGCTGCAAAAGGAAGGCTTGGAAGCGGCCGCCGGGACCATATAAAGAATCTACGCTGGCTCCCAGTAGGTTTCCAAGCACAATTCAAAGTGTTGGTGCCAACTTTCAAAAAGCCCTAAACAGCCTCGGCCATGCATGCCTGAAGGAGCATCTTCACCCCCATTGTTCAGCGCGGACACTAAGGTCCTCCTCCAAGGGCCTTCTGGCAGTTTCCTCACTATAAGAAGTGAAGTTACAGGGAATCAGGCAAAGGGCCTACTTGGTAATGGCGCCCACCCTGTGGAATGCCGTCCTATCAGATGTCAAACAGATAAATAAATATACAACTTTTAGAAGACATCTGAACGTTAGAAGTTTTATTATGCTTGTATATTTGTTGGAAGCTGCCCAGAGTGGCTGGGGCAACCCAGTCAGATGGGCGGGGTACAAATAATGAAATTATTATTATTATAAGTGTGATACATGAGACTTTGCTCTTTATCCCCAACTGAAATGAAGCTTCAGTACCAATGAGAACATAGAAAGCTGCCTTCTCCAGAATCAAACCAATGATACATCTAGCACAGCATTGGCTACCCTACCGTACGGACTAGAAACTTGCCCTTTTTAAAACGAAACCTGCAATTTCTCCCTGATGTGCCCAATAAAATATATTCCTAACTTTCTTTTATTTTTCACTCCCATAGAAAGGCAGTGTAGACACAGCCCTTTTCCAAACCTAGCTCACCTGCAGTTTCTTCAGCTGCTGCAGCTGGTTGCGGAGGTCACTGGCATTCTGCTGCAGGTCGTGAAGATGCAGCTGCATGTGTAGACGGGTGATGGCAGTGGGCTGCCCGCCCGGTGTCCCAGAAGTGGATGGGGGTGGAGGACCAGGTACAGGTGTCCCAACGTTGCTTCTGCTGGGGGCTGAAAGAAGGACAGCAGGAGAGATTCATAACTTGTACAATCCAGAGTAACAGAGACTTGCAGTTGCTTTCAGTCCAATATTGAACAGGCATTATACTCTAATGTCCAGTGCAAAGCATATGTGGCTTTCACTGTAGAGATGCCAAGACCTGGACCAACATCACTCAACGACCATAGAGAATAATGGGACAAGAGCAACTCTCAATTCTTACCACAAGTTTGGACTGGTGGGGTTATTCTCTATGGTACAATTGTGTTGATCTCACAACTCACCCCATCCCAACTTTTCCTGTTCCTGTCCCTCATTTCTCCTTCCACCCCTATCTTGTGCATGACAATAGCAAGTCTCTCTGGATATGAGATCACATTCTAGTGGTCTGTATAAAAATGTTTTAAATGAATAAATAAAAGATTGAATGCCTGCGTCAATTCAGCGTAGTTTTCTAGCTTGGCTCCTGAAGCAGGCAGGAGAGGGCGGGTGAAAAGGGGCAGGTGCAACAGGGACACAAAGGTCTTAGCAGCTACGTCCTTCCTCAGTACAGCAGAGCTTTATTTTTAAAAAAACATTTTTTATTAAAGATTTTCTTGATTTACAAAGGTATGTGTAATGTCTCCCTCGTATTTTTTCCATGTAACATTTTTACAAATCAGTTACGTTTGTTGAGACATTAGGAAGAAAAGGGGGAAAGAGGTGGGCGGGGTGGGGAGATGGGTGGGGTGGGGTGACAATGTTTCTATTTTACTTAGTATATGTAGGGCTTGGTGTCAGCATTGTTTGTGCAGGTTCTTTGTTGTTCGCTTGTGCTCCTTTGGTGGTGAGAGAGGTTGGGGTTGGCGTAGGGTGTGATTGTTCATTTGTGGTTGGCTGTGGTGGTCTTTGGTTTCCTGTGTGAGTGGGGTGGATGAGTGTTTTTGATCAGGTTAGCCATATTGAAGCAGAGCTTTCTTAATGGACCTATATCCATGTTGCTTCCAGGAGGCATGTCTATTGAGCATTCATCCCGATCTGTTTGCACCAAGTTTGCGGGAAGACTATTTGATGTCTGCTGAATACAGGTCATTGACTGATGGATGTTTATTGAGCATCCATTTGTTTGGGCAGAAACCCTATGTCATCAGGTCAAATACCGTATATTCTGGCGTATAAGACGACTGGGCGTATAAGACGACCCCCAACTTTTCCAGTTAAAATATAGAGTTTGAGATATACTCGACCACAGATTTTTCCCACCCGGCGTATAAGACGACCCCCGACTTTTGAGAAGATTTTCCTGGGTTAAAAAGTAGTCTTATACGCCATAATATACTGTAAGTATTATCCCACACTTTCCAGTGAATTTTCCATGATTTTCCTTATTGTAAAAAGTCTGCAGTTTGCTTTCTGTTAGGGGTGAACAGGTTTGTTATGCAGAGGTACCAATTTGACCAAGTTCAGAGATAACAAAAGGGGTGGGTATCCCAGCATCACCTCTATCCAGCAGTGGAGCCAATATCAACCGCCTCTATCTTGTGATAAGGCAGCCTTGGGGACACCAAAGCAAGATGCTCACTTACGTGCTGAAGGAGGCGTCCCTCCGTTAGTCCCTTCTGTCCTCTCACTGCAAGAAAAACAAGGATTAGACACAGAAAAGGAAGACCCACTCTTACTATGATGGGGAGGATGTGAAAAATAACAGAACAACATTGTGCATCTGTTGCAGGGATAAAAAAGTCTACCAGCTTTGGTTTTCCAAGTTTCTAATGTTTCCAGGCTTAAATACTGTTCTCTACATTTCCTCACTAATTCAAATTATTATTATTTAATTTTTTTAAAGAAAAAACAGCCTCACAACTATTTGCCACTTTAGTGTGAGCTTCTAATAAATAATTTTTTGTATGCAGTTTTGACTAATACAAACATTTTTGTAAGCAGTTTCCCTTAATATCATGCCTGCTTGCATGTTATTTTCCATAATGCATGCATTATTGTTCATATTGCTAGGTTGGCACACAGTGTCACAAAATTCGGAGAAGTGCGAATTTCAAAGGATAGCTGTGTTTCAGTTCGCGTATTGATTTGAGAAGTGCAAGTTAGTTAGTTTCTCATTAAAATGCAAACAAAGTTGAATTTCTCCTCCTTCCCCAGGTGTTGTTTTGGGTGGCGCCTGGAAAAAGTAACTGATAAAAGGGTCCTGATCAGCAGAAAGGGCTGTCGACAATAAAATGTTTTTTTTGCATTCAGTCTAATCTTATTGACACAGGAAGATATAATTCAAGTCAATGAATATTTCCAATAAAAGCATCTCATGTGAGAGGCAGAGCATTTATACCACAAGAACCATGAGACTGAGGAAAGGAGCAGTATTTTAGTACTGTACATACCTAAGAGAAGGCAATGTAAGGGTCTGTTTTGTGATGCAAATTGATATACAGACGTACCTTGGAATTCAAACAGAATCTGTTCCAGAAATCCGTTTGACTTCCAAAACGTTTGACTTCCAAGGTGCGGGTTCCGACTGGCTGCAGGAGCATCCGGCAGCCAATTGGAAGCTGCGGAAGCCGTGCTAGAACATTTGGCTTCCGAAAATCATTCAAAAACTGGAACACTTTAACCATTATACTACAATGGCTCCCATCTCTGTGGATCTGTATATTTATACCAACCCTCAGCAGGGAAATGCCTGATCCACAGACTACCCTGCCTCCTCTGTCAATGAAGAAAAAAAGAAAGCATCAAGAACATGCAATACTTGCCACAGCCTCTTACCTAGGATTTTCTGTGTCAGAGCTTCGCATCAGGGCACTCTGCACCAGTCCTGTGAGGCTGGCAATCTGCTTCTCCATGGCTTCCATGCGGTCCCTTGGGGGGGTGTGTGTGAAAAAGGAACTGGTGAGGCATGAGTTTCTTGCCCTCTCTCCTCTCTGCCTAGTTATGGAGTGGAGAACCTTTTTCATCCTCTGGGGCACATGCCAACCATGGGGTAAAGGTAAAGGTACCCCTGACCATTAGGTCCAGTCGTGTCCGACTCTGGGGTTGTGGTGCTCATCTCGCGTTACTGGCCAAGGGAGCCGGCGTACAGCTTCTGGGTCATGTGGCCAGCATGACAAAGCCGCTTCTGGTGAACCAGAGCAGCGCACGGAAACGCCGCTTACCTTCCCGCCGGAGCGGTACCTATTTATCTACTTGCACTTTGACGTGCTTTCGAACTGCTAGGTTGGCAGGAGCTGGGACCAAGCAACAGGAGCTCACCCCGTCGCAGGAATTCAAACCGCCGACCTTCTAATCAGCAAGCCAGAGGCAAAAGTGGACGCAGCAACTCATGTGAATTTTACCTTTGTATGGTAGGCTAATTTTTTCACACTTGCACATCCATCTCTATTCTCCATCCAGGCAAGAAAGACACATTATCAGAGTTCAAGGACACATTCCAGCCAGGCAAAAACACTCAAGGAAGGTGTAATGCAAGGTTGGTAGGTAGCATCGCCGGGAAAGGTATGAGGCCTGGAGAGAGTCTCAAGGGCGATAGCAAGAGGCTTGGAATCCAAATTCTGCTCCCAAA
This sequence comes from Lacerta agilis, assembly GCF_009819535.1. Taxonomy (NCBI): domain Eukaryota; kingdom Metazoa; phylum Chordata; class Lepidosauria; order Squamata; family Lacertidae; genus Lacerta; species Lacerta agilis. The sequence goes on along the minus strand of NC_046325.1, from coordinate 30,245,206 downwards.
CTTCAGGTTTCCCATCCCTAGCCTAGTGCTGTGGCAGTGTGAACAAACATGCTAGTTTATAATTATTATCTGTTTTTATAAACTCTTCTATCCTGCCTGTCTCTCAGCTTACAATATAAAGAAGTCAAAAACATTAAATTCACTGCAGCGGAATATATATTAGTAAAGTAACAACAAAATGCCAGGAAAACCATCGGAAAGTCTGCATTAAAAAGAAAGCAGCACCTGAGCAAACTCAATTTATCATCCTCCATAATGCCCCCTGGAAGAGAGGCGTCTTCACAATTCAGTGAAAACCGAGGAGCAACGGAGCAAAACAATGGAGCTTCCCGAGGACATATGAGAAATGTAAGAACATTAAGAGCAGCCCTGCTGAAATCCATCCAGTTCAGCATCCTGTTTTTGACAGCAACCCAGCCAGGTGCTTTTGGGAAGCCCATACCCAGGGTAAATAGGACATAGCATCAAGGGTGTTCTGTAAATCTGTTTTCCTTGTATGGAAGCCTGGCCTCCAGCAAGTCTCCATTGAAATGGCTACTGTGGAGAACAGGAAAGAAGCCATTTCTGAGGTGGGGGATGGTCCTCAATTCTGGAAGAGAATCAAACGCCAACCCCCAACCTGTTGATGTGAGTGGTTGTTATGCCAGTAAAAACTGCCTATCCTATTGAGGTCAGCGCAACTTGGGCAAGCTAAGGCAGCCAGCCCTTTTCTTTTCGGGGGCCATAGCTCTTGAAAAAGAGGTAGGAGAGGTGTGGGGAATCTTTGCCCTCCAGATGTTGCTGAACTAAAGCTCCCATAATCCTCAGGCGCTGAGTGAGCTGTATTTCAGAAATATCTGCAAGGACAAATGTTCCTCATACCTAAGGTAAGGCTTAACTCATAAAGGGGAAAGGCAAAACCCCCATAAAACAGGTCTATTTGCACCAAATCTGGTGGAAAATGCAGTTTGTTTGGATTTCTTTTGGCTACTCTCTCCCTCAAAATGTGTATCCCAGAGGCATTCCTCCGTCAGCATTCCTTGAAGGTTCTGTACTGAGGAGAAATGTCTCTCTCTCACACTTTATGGTACATTAATTTCTGACAGGTCTGTGCTTGCCATTCCTTTGACCTCTCTCCTGCTTGGCTTTCACTCTCCCCCGCCATCCATCTCCCCCCAACCCGCCCTCTCTTGCTGATTCTAATCATTTCTTCCTTCCTATCTTTTGGTTATCCTAATGAGCTCTGTTCCTACCATTCCCCCTGACAACTCTACTGACAACTCAGGAACCATCCTTGCTATAGAGATTTGGACATGGGGAGATTGAACATCAGATAAGGTACGATTTTCTTTTGCTAATCTAATTTTCCTGAAGACAACTTCTGCCTGCACCCAAAAAAGAGAACGGAAGGAGGAAGACACCGTCAAGTTCCAAAGGATGGGAGAGAAAGGGGATGGACAGAGAGCTAGGGTGGCAGGGAATACACACAACCATTCCAACTATTTGGGATGAAAGCAGCTGGTTCCCCTGCCCTGCTGGTTCCCCAGCCCTACTGAGATATTGCTTTGCTGCAATCAGGTGGAAGTAGGATTAAAATGGCAGCTACAAAGCACGTAATACAATGCTATTTTATCCAGCAATGCCTTTCTCCATGGCTAGCTAAGATTCTTTTATAGCATTTATCCAGAAGACAGTCTCATTCAACAAAGGCCCTTTCTAAAGTTTCCTGTTTGCAGGTTCTGCTCATTATACTTATTGTGATTGGGAGATCAGTGATTGATTGATTGATTGATTGATTGCCCCTTAATTGCCCCATGAGCAGCAGTGGTACCTTCAGGGCGTAACTCTGGGGCAGATGTCCAGGGCCCCCACTCAACAGAATGAACAAGAGGGTCCGCAAATGCAGCAGGGCTGCCTTGCAACCACTGTCCCTGCTACACCATTAAAACCACTAACCCAGTTACCTGAATGTACCACTGGCAGGCAATGAACTAAAAAGCAGACATTTAGGGGAGGGGTTGCTAGAGGAGGTGAACACTTGAGGGTAGAAAGGAGAAGGGGGCAAACTGAAGATAGGAAGGATCGATGAGAAAGAAAGACTGGAAAAAGCAGTCAGGATTTTGTGCGATTGTCAGGAAGGAAGAAGAAAGACAATTTTTGGAATCTGGGTAGACAAAACAAGGCAGGCAATCATGGGGGTCAAATAAGTAGGTGTACCACTGTTCATGCAGTAAATCCAACGCAACTCATCAAAATCTCTCAGGGCAATAGCAATTTTGCACAGTGCCAAATTCTGCTCCAAAGCAGCAGGCTCTGCATTTGAATGTTGAAACTCAGAAAATACTTATCAAGCTGCCAGTCACCTTACGAATGGCAATGGTGGTCCGACAGCCTCCCATCTTACCTTGTTTCCGTATCCTTGGCAGGCACAGGTGAGCTGAACCCAGAAAGGGGGCGTTCCCCAGGTCCAGGGAAGAGCTCTGGGGGCCCTGAGGAGCTGGGATTCCTTGGCTTGTTGACAGGGCTTTCCATGAAGACCGAGGAGCATGAGTCTTTGCGGAAGGTCTGGCGGACTGGAGAGGAACGGCTTGGGGGCCCTGAGTAAGGGCTGTGGGGGCTTTGGCTCTGCTGAACATCTACCAGCCGGCCGTCTGCAATTTTCTGCGGCGACGAAGGGGGCAAGCGGAAGCCCATCCCCGGACCGTAGGTGTCGCTGTAGATCTGTGCGTTGGGCTTATACAAGCTGTCTTCCAGTTCGGACTGCAGGGCAGCAGCTGAGTAGGTGCTGAGGGAACGGACAGAGCCCCGCTTGTAGAGACCCCCTGGGTAGGCAAAGGGGTCCCCCATCCCAGCCAGGGACTGCGTGGACGTGATGCTCAGGCGCCCTTCGTGCACCATGCTGTAGGGGTCGGCATACAGGCCCTCGTTCTTCACAAGCACCATGTTCTTCCCAGCCATGTCTTCGTCTGGCTTGACGTCCCGGCGTTCCAAGATAGCGCTTGGGCTTGGCGAGACCCCCTGGGCTGGAGGAAGGTTGGAGAGCCGCTCGCCGTGGTGCACGGGGCTGCCGGCGTAGGAAGGCGGGCGCCCGCCGCTGTAGGACATGCGGGAGCGGGACGGCGAAGACGACTGGAGCACTGGTGGAGGCGATCCAGAGGTGAGGTGAGAAGCAGGTGACATGCTGTTTAGGCGCCGGGTGGGAGAGGACTCCCTGGAAGTGTAGACCATCTCTCTCTGGGAGAAAAAGTGATCAGAGAATGTTATAAACTCTGCCCTCCTCTACACATGGGGCCCAGGTCAAAAGTTGCAAGGAAAAGGTGGGAAGAATAAAACTGAATGAAAAACAGACTCACCTCTCATCCCTATCGTCTAGCTCACACAAACAGAAGATGGAAGTGGTAAAACCCGACCCTACCACTTCAGACTGCAGCAGGGCAGGAGGTGTACAGGATGCCTCCCCGTGAGAAAAACCCAGTATGTACAAATTTGGCTTACCAGAGAAAAGGCTACACTAAAACCATTCTCCCTGGCTTAACTGATTTCTATCTGGAATGAATTTCATACATCAGAGAACATTAAATAATGTAATCTCCCATTTGTAGTCCAAAGTGGTAAAATCCTAGAACCAGTTCACTTTGATTGCAGTGTGAACTAGGCCTATCGGTGGCGCTAATCTTCTCTGATACCTCAAATTCTGCATCGAGAGCTGAATTCTGCAATGTGAATGCATTATGCAGAACAAATATATTGCTTTAACTTTTTATTCACTACTCCCATAAATCTCCTGCTGTGATAGTGATGCTAAAAAGGTTTTTCCTGGCCCCACAATTTCCCCAACCCAATTTGTCAATCTTAAAACAAAAATATTGTTTATTCTTTTATCGACTGCTTCTATAGGCCTCTCAATGTGATATTGTGATGCCAAATGTTTTTTTGTGAAACCCACCCCCCTTTCAAAATCCCCCAAATGTGTTATACATTTATATATGCAATGCTTGGCCTGAAAAACGATAGACAACCCTGACACAGACAGCGTAAAAGAACATATCCTAGGCATCTGCAGAACGGCTTTGCTTGCAAGATGACCATCATCTGGATTGTGTTCAATGGGCAGGCGTTGCTGAAATCTTCCTTAGTAATCTGCCCCGCCCCCACACCTACCACTGCACTAACATCCACTGAAGACAAAAACAGCTCAGTGGCCTTACTGCAGCCCACCGCTCTTACCCTCAGGTCTCCGTTGGTGATGTGGGATCCGGGGAAGGAAGCATAAAGGGGCTCTTTCCGGTAGATTTTGATAATGCTCCTATCCTGGATATCCCTGCAAGAACAAAGGCATTAATGGAACAAATGAATGGCAGCCTTGGTTATTATTCTAAGGGCCAGACTATGCATGACTATGATGGCAGCAGTGACAGCTGCACAGAGGCAGCCTGATGACGTCATTGGCCCATGCCACAGCTGCTGGAGACTATTGGGCAGGAGTCCTCCTCTTCCTTGATATTGAGGATTTTATTTATTTATTTATTTATTTGGAGTAACCTGCTGTTGGGTTTAGATGTGTGAGTTTGTCTGCATAATTCCACTTCTGGCTTTCGCACACGGATTCTGTGCTCTTGCTAGTTAAGTTATGGGGCTGAAACCGCAACACTCTCATCAAGAGAATGCTTGGATAAGTGGTATGAAGTGATCTGGCAGACAGCTTTGTTGGAAAAGCTAACATGGAAACTGTGGGTAGCAAGAGGCCAAAAGAAAAACGGTAACTTCTACACAGCATGGGGCAAATTTATTGGAACACACAGGTGGTGAGGCACATGGGGGAGAAGTGTTTGGGGTGGGTAACATACCAGTAGTTTGGAATACTTAAAGTATACATTTTAACCTTTCAAATTGTTGCAGATACAATGTATTCCTTCCTTTTAATGAGATTTAAGCACATGGTGTGTTATTTTACGGTTTTAGAAATTATGAAAATGTTTGAAATACATGCTGTGGCACATAAACCGTATGTATGTATGTATGTATGTATGTATGTATGTGAGAATGCTGCCAGACTCCAAACAGGAGGTGAGGGTTGTGGCTCCAAAGCATACCTTTAAACCACATACACCCCTAAATCCTGGAAATGGCAGTTTGTTAGGGATTCTGGGAACTGCAGCTCTGTGAGGGGTCAACTAAAGTTCCCAGGATTCTTGGGGTGGGGTGGGGAATGTGCTTTAAACATGTTTTAAAGGTATGGTGTGTGTACACAGTCAGAGAGTCTACCCAAGGGCAGAAATGTGACTGCTCTCTGACCTATTAAAATGGCTTAGATGGGATATGTTAGACCAGGGTGGGGAAACCCTTGCAGGTCTAAGGGCTGTGTTCCCTCATGTACAATCTTCTGAGAGGGCTGCATGCCTGTGGTGGGCAGGGGCAGATGAAAGTTGAATTCCATCTGCACAAAAGCCTGATGTTTTTATATGCCTCCCAACACACACATACCCATCTTTTCACCCTCTGCCCTGGCAAGTAAGAGGCATTATCACAGTTCAATGACTTCATCCGGCCAGGCAAAGGACCTGAGGAGGGTGTGGAGTGTGGTCTGAGAGCAGCCCTGAGAGCTTGACCGAGAGGCCTGGAGGGTGGCATTCAACCCATGAGCCAGAGGTTCTGCACCCCTGTGCTAAGAGGTTTCTGGAGAGGGTAATAAAGCAGCAATAACTAGGGAAGCACTGTGGTATAGGTGTCTCAACAATTATGCACAATGCAAAGATAATTGTTTTTTCCCCCTCTCCCTTTCTCAGAATAGCAAGACTCTGGGTCACCCAATTAAATTGACTGGCAGTCGATTATGGACGGACAAAAGAAGCACTTCTCCACATAGCACACCATTAATTAACAGGCTGGATTGGCTGCCACAAGGCGTGGTGATGGCCACTGGCTTAGATGGCTTTATAAAAAGATTCACAGTGGACAGTTTTATGAGCATCTATTAGCCCTAACAACTAAATAAATAGAGCCTCCAAGTTCAGAGGCAGTAGACATCTGAATAGCAGGCGCTGGGGGCAAGCAATTAGGGAGGTCTATTCCTTTCATGCCCTGTTTGTGAGCTAGCTGTCCCAGAGGCGTCTAGCTGTCCACTGTTGGAGACCGGATGCTGGGCTAGGTAGTTTGAGGTAGTTTGAGCTTGAGTGCAGGAAGCTCCTGCAGTCAATCGGAAGCTGTGCCTTAGTTTTCAAATGGTTCCGGGAGTTGAATGGACTCCCGGAACAGATGAAGTTCGAGAACCAAGGCACCACTGTACCACTTCCAAGTGGTTTACAAAACATAAATACCAATTGCACAATGCATAACAATTCAAAATACGTTTAAAAGATGACCACATAGATTCATGGGGATAAGGCTATCCAATGGCTACTAGCTATGATGGTTATGGCCTACTTCCACTGTCTGATACAGGATGCTAGGAAGGCCAGCTGTTTGGAGTCACAGGTGGAGAGAATGATGTTGTGATTGTGCTCTGCTTCTGGGTTTCCCATAGGAGCATCTGGTTAGCCACTGTGAGAACAGGATGCTGGTTTTGTTGAACCTTTGGTCCAGCTGGGCTCTTCTTATGTTCCTATGGTTGTAGAGGACTTCTTCCCTACTCCTCCCGCTCCTCCTTCCATCACTGCATTCACCCACCTCTTCCCACCCTCCTCCTCCTTCCTAGGCTTTCCATGCCCAAATTAAATTAGGCCAGTGGCCTCATTTGGCCCTTAAGGCCGCAAGTTGCCCACTCTTGATTTAAAGTTTCATACAAGCACAGTGAATGGAGCTCCGGGAATGAAAAGAAAAGCACAGTATCAGGAGGGAGGGAAATAGCAGACTGGTCATATAGTCCTCTACTTAGTAGTCAATGTCACACTTCCTCCAAGCATTTAGTAGTGCCTCCAGCAAGCCACTGCTCTCACCTGACATCCTCCAGCTCATAGAAGACATTACGGGATTCGTCCTTGATCAGGATGGCAGTGTTGGGGGACTTGAGCATGCCCATTGTCAGCTTCTGAGGAAACATGTGGACAATAAGGGCATGCAGAGTGTCCATGCTGCTGATTTCGTGGGTGATGTGAACCCGTCTTGTTTCATCCCCAAACTGCAGGAAAAGGACACCTAGGAAAATCAGAAAGGGTGTGTGAGAGATACAGAGGAGACTGGAAGGAAACAGGTCAAGAAATGCAGATTATCAGTCAAAGCAACTAACGCTAGCAGAATGGAAAGCTTCTGGGTTGCACAATACTCTTCTTCAGGTGGTAAAGTGTTAGCAGAAATAAGAGTCACAGAGTCAGAATGAGAGATGGAATCATCTACTCACAAATGTGAACCCTACACCTACTGAAATCTCTTGGGGGTGGGAGGGGGCTACTGAATGTTTCATTCATCTCGAAAGTGCATTCAGTGGCTACCTGTAGAAGACATCAGACAGTACTTGTGCCAAAACTCTGATATTTCTACTAAAGAACAGGGCCTTTCCCCATCTCTCCTTCAGACATCTGGATAGCTCAGCTGGTTAAAATGTGGTGCTCATAATGCCATGGTTGTAAGTTTGACCCCTGTGTGGGACAGCTGCATACTCCTGCATTGCAGGGAGTTGGACTAGATGATCCCCGGGGTCCCTTCCATCTATTCTATTCTATTCTATTCTATTCTATTCTATTCTATTCTATTCTATTCTATTGTTCTGCTTCAGAAACAACAACAAAATTCCCAAAGGAGTGAGTAGTAACTGTGTTACTTTGTTGCCACAAAACCTAACCAAGGTCTACTCAGAGTAAACCAATTACAATTAATAGCTCTAAGTTATTCATGTCCATTAATTTCAATGGGTCCACTCTGAGTATGACTAACATTGGATACAACCCAAAGAGTCTTGTAGCACCTCAAAGACTAACACATTTATTATGATGTAATAATAGGCTTTTGGGGACCAGAGCCCACTTCCTCAGATGCATGGGATGATATATATTGGTAGTCATATATATACATGGGAACAGAGCAGGTATGAAGAACTTGGTGTTGGACTACAGCTCCCATCATCCCTGTCCACTAGCCATGCTAGGTGGGGCTGATGGGAATAGGAGTCTAACAATATATCTGAAAGGCCACAGGTTCCCCATCCCTGGTGAAGAGAGAGAGAGAGAGAGAGAGAACAACAACAACAACAACAACAAAGTATGGCCAGAGGAAAACGAAAATGCAAGAACACAGACCATGATAATTAAGTTACAGCTCAAACGTAAAAAAATTATTACAGTGATCACTCACAAAGCAGTGCTGATGATAATAAACATCTTGGCACTGGGTTTTTATTTGGTTGGGCGTATGTAAGGGAGTAGTTAGAGGCATGATTCCCTGCTGCTATCATTCAAAAAAGAGCCCTGAATGGGCATTTCCAAATATTTTTGTAATTTTTATTTATTTCTTTATTTAGAAATGTTTTCCCTCAACCACCTTGAGTTAATTTGTTGAGCGAGCGATAATTTGTAATATAAACTAAAACAAGCAAGCAAATTACTATAAGAGTAGTACTAATAGTAGTAGTAGTAACAGTGGTATTTCCGTGCCACCCCATAGCCAGCTATCTGGGTGGTATATATAAAAATGGTTAAGATAAAATTATGCACCAGGAGTTGCCTTCCAGATGTGGCTGGCCTCCGGCGTCCCTGACGGGATTTGCAACTTCTGCATGGCAACATAATGGGAACCCCAGGTATGAACAGTAAAAAGACTAGCTTCAGTTATGCATAGCAGCAGAGACTATGCGATTAAACTGTACACAGACACAGGTCTTTAAAAAGAAGCCAAAACCTCAAAATCTGTTGTTGCTGTTTTCAAATATATGCAGTCTGCTAAACTTCACCAATCTGGTAGCCTCCAAATGTTTGGGAGCTACAACTCCTATCAGCCCCAACCAGCATGGGATTTGTAGTTCAAAACAGATGGAAGGCACCAAGTTAGCAAAGGCCATGTGCCAGTGCCACTAATCTGGGGAATTGCAGTTGTCCTATCAGCCAGCCCTTGGGACTGTGGCTTCTGTTACTGAATTTCAGGTCAGCTCTGAGTAAGAGCTCCCTCATTCCTGATTTGATTATGGAGGAGGAGGACCATTGGGTCTGTGTCACTGAGACCTGAGTGGGTGAGTAGGGCAGAGTTGGTCTCATCCAGTTGCGCTCACCTGGGTTTTTGGCGCAGCATCAGGGCAGGACTTGAGGGTCGGGGAGGGAGAGTTGCTGTAATTTATAGAGATTCCATTTCTCTCTCCAGGCCCTCTGTCCAGTTGCAGGGGAAGTATCTAGTGCTCCTGGCACTGGGCAATCGGGACATATTAGGGATTCTGTTGGTTTACCACCCATCTGCCTGCCCATAAGTCTGAGCTGACTGAGCTAGTTTTGGAGGCAGTGTTGAGGATTCCTAGACTGATGGTTCTGGGGGACTTCAACATCCAGGCCAAGGTGACTGGCTCTGGGGTGGCTCAGGACTTCATGACTGCCATGAAAACCATGGAGCTGTTCCAACATGTCACCAGACTAAAACATGTGGCAGGCCACACTCTGGGCCTTGTTTTCTCAACTGGGCAGGAAGAGGGGGATCTGAAAGTGGGGGGTATTGACACCAGTCCCTTGTCATGGTCACATCACTTCCTGTTGAGATTTAGGCTTTCGGTACCTTTTACCCTCTGCAACCACAAAAAGTACTTGGAGCAAAATAGCTCCAACTGCAGGTACCCCTGAGCCCCACAACAGACGCAACAAGGGTGACAAAAGTCGGCTTTCTCAACAATGAGATCTGTCTAAAATCAGGATACATCTCTGCTAACTGGGGATGCTTGAGAAACAGTTCTTACCTGGAGACCGGAGTTTTGTTTGGCTGGTGGAACGGGACAAAGGCAAGCTTTGCCGGAACCGGTTCATTCTGTTAAACCCAATGGGCAGCTCAGCTTCAGACATGGTTTCCAGAGACTCGGCAGAAGCAAAGGAGAGTTTGGCTTGATCGGCCAGGCCAGGCTGGGAGCCCTGTGAGTGCCGGGAGCTTCGGGTCTGAAAGGTAAAAGAAGAGAGACAGAGCAACACGGTTATGGGGAGCAAAGTGTTCTTTTTCTAGAAATGTGGCATTGAACAGATTTCACATGTGTCACCTCTTCCCAATCACCTTTTTTAGAAAGGCATTTTTTATCATGAAGATATTCCATGTGCCATGAAAGGCAGCAGTGGAAAACATCCCTAAATATTTTTTCCTGCTCTACACATATCAACCCCCAAACATATCTATCCTAATCTCTGGCAATTGATATAGGGACTCAAAGTGTAGCTACACGCTTCAACTGGTTTAGTGTAGGTAGATTATTAGTCAACCATCAATCCAGTTACTTCACTGATAGGGGCTGATTTTAACTCAGGAACATTTCATTTCATGTAGCACTGCATTAGCAGCATGCCTGTTTAATTTTTTAGGCTATTTTTGGTTCTGGTGCACTGCTGCAATTATTACAGTGGAACAGGAACTGAAAAAGAATATATTGATGGTGGCGTTTCCTTCTTACAACGAGAGCTGCGGTGTTAGAAATAAATAAATTATTGTGCGGACTTCGGTATCTTTTTTAAAAACAAAAAACAAAAACCCAAACATAAAGCCAAACCCTATACTGAGGTTTTGCATGGTGTGAAATTTATATAAATTTAATCAATTATATGACCGGTCTATTAAAAAAAACAGATGATTAATCAAATAGAGATTCATTAATTGGTAAACAGCCCTTGCTGGAATGAACTCCTGCCTCATGGAGGGAGTCCATCTCAATTAATCTAGTCAAGTGTTCATCCAATTTGCTCTTAACGATACAAGGTGATGAAAATTACACAGACACTCTCCCTCCCTCCCTCCCTTTCTCTCTTTTCTTGGCAACCTGTTCCAGTGCTTCATCAACCATACAGTTAGCTTGAGCCTACATTCAGTACACTCTCATTTCTTGCCTTTCTTTGCCCTTCTCGTCCCAATAACTTCCTTCCTCCCATTTATGTTGCCTTTCTAATCTGTTCAAGGTGGTTTGTGCCCCCAGGCATCCGGACGCGAGCTTATGGGAGCAAAAGATGACACACAGAGACCAGGGCTAGGCGAAAACATGGCCACAACTTTTTATTTACTAGAATAATAGTGGAGGTTTGGGTGAGGCATTGGGACAAGGATCCTAATATCAGACAGCTCACTTGCTGACCAATGTCTGTCTCACACACCCAGCCCACTGGCTGGGAGCTGACAGGGAGTTTTGGGGGTGTTAGGTGTGGCTTACCTCATTGTGGGCCATTCCAGTGGGCCACTGTCTGCAGTATGGGCGAAAGCCAGCTAGCCTCGGGCCCCTGAAGTGGAGCTGAAGATTAGGGCAGCTCCACCCAGGACTCCTTATAGAGATCCCCTTACTTTTTTGTGGATCCTGACCCATCGCCCTGCCATGCCAGCACCAAAAGTTATGATACTCCAGTCCTGAATAACTGTGATTGGCTCCTGTCCAGTTGGCCCATCCATGGTGCTGCACCATCAGAACCAAGGGGACCTGCCACAGATGACAACAAAGAGGCAGGCTGGAGCATTTACTTGAGTGCAGACCTACTCTGCTTGTAGAGAGGTCTCCAGCCCATTACAACATGGCACACAGGACCCTTTCCTTGCAAGCATTTAAGAACAGACCAATGGCCCACCTGGGCCAGCATCCTGTCTCGTACAGTGACCAAACAGATGCCTCTGGGCAGCCCCAAAGCAGGGCACAAAGGCAAGAGCCCTTTCCCCCTTGTTGCTCCTCAGCAGAATGTATTCAGTCCCTGCATCTGAGCCTGGAGATTGCATATATCCATCATGACTAGTATCTATTCATACTAGGCCTCTCCTCCACTGATTTGTTTGAAACTAAGCTGGAGGCCATGGCTACACCTAGTAGCAGCGAATTCCACAAATTAATGGCATGCAGCAGGCAAGCCATGTTTCATTTCTAAGGCAATAGTAGATAGAGGAGGGCAGTTCCATCCCTCATCAGTCTCTTGTGGTTTCAAGGCAGCTTGTGCCTTAAAACATCAGACTGGCAGGGGAGGAGCTGCTGCTGAGCGGATATATTTGCAAGCAAGTGAACCATCACGTCATCTCTAGCTGCATGTGCTTAGGACACTGAAATCCTACCAAAGCGTCTGAAGTTGTGACAAACATTGCAGAGGAACTGAGCCCCCCAATTCAGAAAAGGGGGAGGCTCAGAGTACCACAACTACATTTTCCACCTGTATCTGTATGTAGCACCATAGCAGCACTTTGAAGCTATTATGCTACAGCAGAAATGGGGAGCCTGCAGAAATTGAGTAATTCCCACCATCCCTGGCCATTAGCCATGTTGGCTTGGATTGATAGAGCCCTTTGACATCTGGAGAGTCATTGGTTCCTCATCCCTATACTTCAGGCACCAGCTGGACACTTTGTTGAGTTGCTACCTCCTCCTCCTTTTAGGGAACAAAGCAACTTGCAGATATTTGTCTAAAGTGCAAGGAGAGTGCCCCACTGCCACGCAGGGCACTTTCTCACCCAGCAGCAGGAGGTGGTGACAGAGGCACCAAGGGTCAGGACAGGTGGACTTCCATACCCCGGGACCAGAGCAATTGCTTGCAAAAGCCTTGTTGGTCCTGGGACTCATTTCTTTCCTGCCCACACTATCGATAACACCAGGAAAGGCAGAATTAGCAGACAGACAAGTCAGATAACCTTTGAAGTTGCAGGAGGCTGGCTATCCATTATGCCCGGGGAAACAGCTCCGGGGAGACATAAAGGGGCCCATTGTGATGCTGGAAGGGAAGCGCGATAGAGGTTTATGGCTGCACGGAACAGGCAAAAGTAATGGGCATGGAGTCCCAGCAGTAAAGAACAGTAATATGCCAAGAGTCCCATTTCGCGTGAATGACCGTATATCTTCCCGGTACGAAGATGCCATTTCCACAGGGGGGTCGCAAGGGGGAAGAGCAACGCTGCGTGCAACACACGCTAAAACAGCATGCTGGTTTAGTAAAAGATATCATGTTCTTTGCTGACTCTAGGCCAGTTGATTCAATCAGTAAAATCGAGATGCAAAACTATTTTCTGGACTGAACCACTCCAGCCTGTAAGTGTGGGTGTTGCTTGTATAAAAGTGCTCCAGTTACAGGTGAAGAGGCAGGGGAGCCCTCAATTAAATCCACAAGTTGCAGCCCTTAATCCCTAGTTAATATCCAACTCATACTCACCCCCACATATATGAAGGCCACTTGCCAGAAACTGCAGGAGGGTGCTTTTGTCATGCTCAGATCCTGCTTGTGGGCCTCCCAGAAGCATCTGGTTGGCCACTGTGAGAACAGGGTGCTGGACTAGATGGGCCACTGGCCTCATCCAGCAGGACTCTTCTTGTGCTCATCTGTAGCCTTATAAATATCAGAGGCGGATTTAGGGGAGCATGACCGGTTTGGTAGCACAGAGCGTGGAGCCTTACGGGCGCCCCAACTATTATTTAAAGTGGAGCATGAGAAGCGAGGGCACCGAATTTTGGCATTGCCCAGGGTGCTGCTGAAATTTGAGACCCCACTGTAAATATGGTACCTAAAGGATACACCACAAAAAATAAGGGGGGGTGCGCCTCCTCTGCCCCCCCATGTAATTTGAGTTCTACTGTTAATTCATAAAAGGACCGAAATTTATGAGCCAATATCTTTATTTATTTATTTATTTTAAAGGGAACATTCAAACATTTGGTTGCCCACTGTAGCCCACTGCAGCCTGAAGGTAAATGCATTGTGTTGTTCACAGTATAAACTGCACTGGCAGGTTCAGGTTTTTGTTCTTCAGAAGGACACCCACAAGAGAAAGCAAATGGGAAAAGCTAGCAGGTTTAAAGCAAAGAAGTCTAAGTTTCTCCAAAGGTAAATTTGAACACCATCTTAGCCCTACAGTCCTTCTGGCTTTTAAAGCCAAGCCATGCCATGCCTGGGCTTATTCTGCCCGTTATAGAAACAGGGCACTGATTATCAGGACTGTATTTCACAATTCCTTGGGCTGCTTAAGTGCAGAAAGTGACTATGAGCACATAATTCAGCATCTTGAGAATCTCATTTCCCCTTAAAAAAAACAAGTTTCTAGTCCTTATTTATTTATTTGAAAACTTTACGGCTACAAAGAGAAACAGTGGATGGAAAATGCCTGGTGGGATCTCAGTAGGGGGGACTTGGGGCAATCAGGGTAATGGGGCTTTTCTCCACAGCTTGTTCCTTTAAAGTTCTTCTCGAGTAGTAAAAAAAAGATTACTGGTCAAATTTATACAGGGCACAGAATTCATGTGTGTGCGCATGCGTGTACATACGTGCACACAGGTTTTTTTTTTTTTTTTACTTTTCCTTTCTTATTTACAGCTTTGGATAAAACATGCACTCCTGGGTCTCCTGCACCACTTTAAACAGAAAAAGAGCATTAAAGGACAGCTTTGAAATCACTTCAAAGTGAACCACCACAAAAGTCTACGTGGTACGGCAGCTAAACAGATGATGTGTGTCTCTCTCTCTCTGTGTGTGTGTGTGTGTGTGTGTGTGTGTGTGTGTGTGTGTTCCAAGAGAGCTGTATTATGGCTCTGACTTGCCATTTTCCAGCTGCTTGTTCATATATCCCTGATGAGTCTGCTAGAGAGCATGCATAGAGAATGCTCTGTGGCTCCACCCTAAGGCAGCTTGCACCAACAGTACCATACACTTCAAAGCTGTTCGCATTAAGTAATTGTATCCTACTAGATTGGTGCAGTCTCTAATTAAACTCAGATTCGAGAAATAGGACTCTTCTCTCCTCCCTGAGACCATCTGGGCCTATTTCCTTTAATATGGCCTCGGCATTTGTATTATTTAGTATACTTATATGCTGCTTCTGAGAACAGCTTATCGGGGGGCTTTCATGCCATCTCCCACCCAGGCACCAACCAGGCTGGAATCTGCACCACTTTTTCACAGCAACAGCAAACAAAGGCTGTCAGATCATTCTCTGGCCCCTCAGGTGCTTTTTAAAACTGTAAATTATTTAAATACCGAGTGAACAAGAGCCGCACCGAAAAGCATTTTAGAACACTGACTCCCTGGAAATTGCAAGATTATACACAAGGCCTTTTACCATCTGTTGAATTTTTTTTTGTCCCCCCCTTCCCATTGCAGATGTAGAACTTTAAGGTAGAAAAGGAGAAGGGAAAGGGGAAAGGAGTCAGAGTTGTATTGTGGAGACTTGGATTATTTGTTTTATTTGTTAATAATAATAATAATAATAAACACTCCAAAATAGTGAGCAACATTACCTATTTTTAAAGCATAACCTTGGCTAGGGTACTGTATTGCAAAATTCAGAGAAGCACTTATTTAAAAAGATGGCCGTGTTTCAGATTTTGATTGTTTTGCAAAGTGTGAATTAAGACATTTAGGCAAACCTACCTAAGTTGGACTACAACTCCCATCAGCTACAGTCAGAAAGATCAAGGATGGTGGAAGTTGTAGACCAACATCTGGAGCGCCAGAGGTTCCTTGCTCCCTGCTTTGAAGGGTTGAACAGCTGCTCACACTAGGTGAAGAACTGGCATTCTGTTCATGCACTCCCTATTTTCCATTGCAATTCTTTATGTTCCAAAGCTTTCTAGCAACAAAAACAGGCTTGGCAGGGATTTGTTTATTAATGTCCATATTTATAAATGCTTCATTCTCTGCTGGGCACATAGCATAACCTGATCTAGCTTATAAAACCAGATTTAGAACAACTGTGAGAGGTCGGGTGGGCGGGAACCCACACAAGTCAATCTATTTAAACTCACATTGTGATAAAACAGCAATGAGCTCCTGCTGAACTAAAGCTCAGTTCTCCAAGCATGAGGCTACTTGACGGTTGGTTTAAAATAGCTTCCTGTTTAAAGAGGAAGTTATGGCTCAAGAGATGGTGCCACCTTCCATATTATATGCAGAATTTCTGTGTGCCAGGAGGCAGGGTCAGCATTAATATCCTGCTCTCAATCTTTAGCCCACTAATGGCCATTATACCACTGTCCACATTTCTCAGAGAGTAACTACTCCTCGAGGGTCTCCCTGGACATCTTCCAGGGGTTAATCCTCCTCATGGTACCTTTTCAGACCCTTTGAATAATGCCATTTCTCATGTCTGAATGTAGCCCAGTTTCAGACAGCCACACAAGCATTTCAAACACAAGATTTACATCGGCAGGGAAGCTATTCAGCACCCAGAAGATGCGGCGTTTGTGTGGCTCCATTTTATCTTTTAAAACACACACAAGCACACAGAAAGAGAAGCTTTTTCCTGTCAGCAAATGCTAGCTGAGAACAAACAACCACTGGAATAAGCAAGCTGGGGAGATGTGTGGCTGGCAGGGAGGAGGGACACTAATATTTTGAAACCAGATTTTAAAAGGAAAAGGAAAAGAAGAAGGGAAAAGAAATCAATATTGAAATGATAACAGCCATAATCATCGTTTAAATGAGGCATTAATTGGAGAGTTTAATTATTCCTGTGGGGTGGCACAGAAAATGTTCTCTCCGTAAATAATTTACCGTAAAATTGGCTGCAATTTTTCTGTCTCTCTCAACGTTGTTGCCAACATGGAGCTTTCAAATTTCCCAGCCTTCAAGGAACAGCTTGCAGTAGGGGGCTTAAAGGCACAAAACTCCTTCACTGGTTTGGTTTGGTACAGTTTGGTGTGGCATGGGATAGGCTCTGAACCTTGTTGGTTTGGGTGTGGGAGGATAGATTATGGAAAGATGTATTATGGCTATATTTAGGAGGAGCCATAGCTCAGCAGTAGAGGACATGGTATGCATGGAGAAAGGCCCCGGGTTCAATCCTGTGCAGCAGTGACTGGCACCCGCTGGAAGTGGTGGGCCAGAAGGCAGGGGTGCCAACAGTTGGTGGAGCCAAAGCCATCAACAGACAGAGCCAACCAATTCTAGTTTTGCCCCCATGATCCTCGCCGTTGAGTTGAATAAAGGCAACACTGAGAGTAAGGAGGTGGAAGTTGATAGCCGATGCCACCCCTGGACAGGCTGTAAATAAGAAGATGGGCAAGCGAGGGCTGGCTGACGGCAGACTGAAGTTACGGGGATACTACTCCATTTGTCCTAATGGACAGGTCTCCACTGATCCCCCGGATGTCTCAGTAGGACTGGGAGACACCCTGTCACGAGTAGACAATACTGAGCTAGTTGGAACAATGGTCTGATTTGGTATAAGGCAGGTTGCCTAGCTTAGCTAGCTTCACATGTTACAACTGAGGCCTAGTTCAGACATTATCAAGCCAGTGCTCCAACCTGCAATTGTATAAAGCAATTTTCTATGCTACATGTTGCCCAATTTGAGTAATTATTCCCCTTGGAAAAAGTGGGAATATTTATTTATTTATTTATTTATTTATTTATTTATTTATTTATTTATTTATTTATTTATATGCATATACCACCTGACTCATACCCTCAAACATTGCTCCAATAAAAATAGGGACATTCTATTACATAGTAATAATAATAATTTTATTATTTATACCCCACCCATCTGACTGGGCTGCCCGAGCCACTCTGGAAGGCTTCCAACATACTGTATATGAAAACACAATTAAATATTTAAAAAACTTAGCTATACATGGCTTCCTTCAGACATCTTCTAAAGGTTGTATAGTTACTTATCTCTTTGGCTCGGGGGTTGTATAACTCGCAAACCCTCCAACGTTTCTCTGATTAAAATAGGGACAGCCTATCATACCCCCCCAACATTTGTCTGATGAAAATAGGGACGTCCTAAGGAAAAGCAGGACATTCTAGGATCAAATCAGAAACCAGGATGGCTTCTGTAAATCCAGGACTGTCCCTGGAAAACAGGGACACTTGGAGGGTCTGCTGACTGTAATAAAACCTGCATGTGGGGAGACGTGTGTGTGTGTGTCTCAGTTTAAAAAGCAGTATTTAAAACTATCGAAAGATAATTAAAATAAACAGTAAACTAAAGAGAGATTAAAACACAGGTCAACACTCTACACATCTGGACAGGCCTGCCTAACCAAAAACACATTAAGTAGGCACTGAAATTAAGTATCTCAGGTTTGAAAGGCCTGTCAGAATAATATTGTTTTTAGGAGATGACTGAAGACGAACAAGATTAGTTCCTACTGGCAAGGAGTCCCACAGGGCAGGGTCTGCTTCAGTAAAGGCCTGGATCCTTTTAAAGGCCAGCTGAATCTCAGGGACATGTGGGACTCCAAATGGTGCCCAAAATCTACCACTTGGAAGCAGCTGCCTCATTTTACCTCATGTCCTTTGCAAACACAGGATAAAAATGGTCACCATGCAGATTGCAACTGTCAGCTCTGACTTTTAACCTGAGGCTTTCTGTCTTTGTGTCTTTATAAATACTTGATTCTGCTTTGATCCCTTGGTTAAGCTGAAACCTTGCATACATCCTTATCTTTGAAATAAATAAAAAAACCCAGATATTTAAATTCAGACATTTCCCAAAGGTATCTCCCATCATCAAACCATCTTCAAGATTATCTCTGAGCAGCTGTTTTTGAATCTGAGACAAAGCTCAGGCAAGCAATCTGTTTTTCCCCCCTCCCCATCTCCCTGATAGCTTACTTCATTGAGAAAAGAAAAAAGAAGCATAAAACTGACTGGATAAAGAAGGGGAAGAAGGGGGGGAGCTGATACAGCTGTATTTTGACAATGGTGGGGGGGGGGTTCAGCCAAAGAGCTGCCGTTGCTATGCTCTCAACTTGGTTGCTAAGGGGCTTGGCACACGTGCATGGCGAAATGTCAGGGTAGATGACTTGATGGTACTTTCTCAAATCAGTGGAGGTTAATCTTTCACAGAATTGACATTGTTTCGGTTTTATCAGGTGGAACACTCAGGAAAAAAGTAAGGCTTAATTTATGCCAGAATTCAAAATAAATCAAGGCTTTTAGGCCCAGAGCTCTCCCCACCCCCCACTCCAACCTCCAAATGCCGGCCACAAAATACACCTCTTTCTGGATACTGATGGGGTTCCTTCTCATGTTACCTCAGCGGTGTGGGAACTGCTTCTTCGTGGCGATCCCACACTGCTGCAGTAAGCATCTGTATATTGAACCATGTGGGCAGGACCAATCGTGTGGGTCTCTCTCGCCTGATCCTCCTCCTCCTTCTTGGCTGGTCGATCAGGGCTATAGCCAGCCTTCCTTGCTAGATGGGGCTGCCACATTTCCAGGAGGGGCTTCAAAGAAATGAATGGAAAATCAGTTATATCCTCACAACCAACATAAAACATCTACAACTCTTGTCACCTGAGCTCAGTAAGAGCAATCGGCTTGAAAGTCTGGAGGCTTTTTGCTCACTTCAATGAATTTACTCAACCCCCTAAAATGAAAAACAAAACACAGCTGCTTCAAGCACCCTGCGATGCTCAGTCAGTATCCAAAAGGGGACTCCCAGATCACATTGATAGGAGGGTGGTGATCTTGAAAAATCCACCCAGAGCTAAGTTTGAGAGGGCAGAGTAGGCTCAGGTGAATTGAGTTTGAAGCCATGACCATTTCTGGGGGACAATCTTGGGGTGGGAAAAACAGTGGTAGTTAAACACTTAAATTTGCCCATTCTGAAAACAAGATCACATTGCCCCCCACCCCCCGGAGCTGCTGCGTGCATCCCTGATTGATGCGTAACTTGACATCAGTGTGAAGGGGGTTCATTATGGAGCAGCTTCAAGGTACAGGGATAGCTGGGCCTGTTCTTCACAGCCCTTCTCGTGCTGACAGCAAACAAAACTACATCTCTCCTGTGATATCACGCTTCTCTGAATTTTGTGATGAAGACCTTCCAACTCTACAGTGCAAATATACAAAAAAGCATATTGCTACACATCACCCCAATCTCTGAGCGGTGTGAGATTCCAGGGGTCTCAGGCACTTAGCCAGTGGTTATGTTTCCTTTTGGAAATGAGGCATGGCGGAGACTGTGGTGTCTTTATGGTAAATGGTTTATTTACACATACCGGTACGTATAACCTGAGCCTACAATGGAGGGGTTCATGGCATTAACACTCCAATAGGGTCACGCTACTGGCATAGGCACAGCCTTGGATCAAAATAGACATCAACCATTGTCCTCTGACCCTTTCTTTCCAGCTTGCCGCCTTTACCAGCCTGCAAACTTTTTCCTCAAGGTCAAGTTACCACCAGCTCCCAATCTCCACTTCAAATTCTGCCTTTGGCTTCTAACGAACTCTGAGTTGAGGGAGGTGCCCCTCCCATTTGCTATCTGGCAGAGTCCCCTCTCTTTGGCTTTCCTTATGGCTCACCATCTTCCTTTTGCTCTTCTAATGAACGGCCTCATCAATTTCCTCATCAGGAAACTGGCCTGGCTTATAGGCCTATTCTAACATTTGCTGAATCCAGGGGTTCAGTGTCTGGCACCCAGAAACTCATAACACAGACGAATCTGGCACCCACATGTTGGGAGGAAACGTGTCAAAATGCATACATCAAAGAAAATAACATACAAAATTACATTAGAGGAAATTGCTTTCAAAAACATGTATATTAGGCAAGTCACATAAAATATGCTTTATTGGGAGAGATTTCCACTAAAATGCTGACAAATTTTTAGGATTATTTTTTTTAACGCAAATTGCTGCAGAAACATGGTAGGTGAATTTAAGAACAGTACATTTGAGAAAGGAAAAAGATAATTTTTTGCCCATCCCTGCTCTGTGCCAAACAACTGCACAGGGCTTATCTATCCTGATACAGACATATTTTTCTTTGCAGTTTTGTAATCTTGCCTCAGAGATGCAGCTCCTACAAGAAAAAGAGCCCAAGATACATCCCAGGATTAAGTATTGTTTGGTTCACATTTTAATGCAAGCCTACCTAACTTGCACTTCCTGAAACAAAAACCACAATGAAGTGCAGCCATCCTTTGAAATTCAAACTTCTTTGGATTCTGCCATGCAGTTCTCCAACCCAAAGAATATGTACGCAAATGCATATATATAGGATGGTTTAAATCAATGGATTCATTCATCCCTAATACAAAGGTGCTATTGTGTGCCACGGATTTCGTGACTTCATCACACAAGAGGATACATTACAATACTGGGAGCATGTCAGTGACTTCTTGAAAAACACAGGGCTTAACTATACTACAAGCCTAATCCGGTTTAACAGCCATTCCATCGCTACAGGGAATAACAGCAACTGTAGAACAGTGAGCCAGGGGGCTTGGAATCTTTAGCAGACATGGTGTCACTTCCCTTACTAAATTCCCAGGATTCTTTTCGGGAAGCCATGACAGTCAAACGTAAAGGAAAGCAGTTTCCCCCCTAGATATTGTTTCCAGCACTTACATCTGAAGAGGTAAGTGGGAGATTGCAGCTGACGAGTTAAGTTTCCAATTCTACAGCTGTGTTGTGTCTCTCCCATAGCTTCTGCTAGCAGAATAAATAAATGAAACTATGATGAAGGAACCAGTGCTCCCTCCTTCCTTGTTGGACAGGCATGGCCTTTTAAGTAACGAAGCACTGTCAATACACCCCGCCCCCAATTATTTAGATATGCTAAATCTAGGCACATGGGAACCTGCAGAGAAGTTCAGACTTGTACATGTAGAGAAGGGAAAATTTTAGTAGTCATTTAGACAAGAGCAAGCACATGGATGACACCAGTCCTGACAGCAAGCAGAGCTTTCCAGTTAACTCCAGAATTCTAATTTTAGTTTTTAATTAAAGCAGGGGTTCCCGACCAACTCTTTGCAGACCAAGCTTCATTCAGGTGGATTTTGGGTTGACAATAAGGAGCAGCACATTCATCACACTAAATATTCATATTGCTTTTTAACTGTATTTTTATTGCTTCTTTTACTTCTTGTACTGTGTTTCACTGTGTTACCATCTGAGTTTGATGGATTCTATGGAATTAAAATTGTCATTCAATAAATACAACACATAAGAAATAAAAGAAGCAACAAAATACATTTAAAAATCACACAGAAGCTAGCAAAGGGGGGAGACATTAAGCAGTGTACTAAGACCCTCAGCAATTTTCAGGCAACTCATGGGGGAAAAGTTTGGGAACTATTGTCCTAATACATGCAATTCTGTATGCAATTTTCCTGTATGCATGTTACTGCAAGCCATTTCCCATGACAGAATGCATTTTTATATGTTATTTTCATGAATATATGCATTTCCAGGCGCATGTTTCCCTGATTTACACATTTTGGTACCCATGTTTTTGGTTCCTGCAAAATTCAGAGAAGTACAGATTTCAAAGGGTAGCACCTGTTTTGGCTCACTATTGATTTGGAAGTGAGAATTAGGAAGGATCACCTTTAAATGAAAACTGAACTGAATTTCTCAACCTTACTGACAGATGGGGAGCAGAGCTCTAGTCAAAAGGTGGGAATGGCTGTGGGTTGCCAGGGCACAGATCTACATTAGTGGCATGGAGATGGGGTGCTTAGCACTTGTCATTCACAGGAACCTGGGCAAGAGAGGTTTTCCTTCGGAAGAATGTCTCATTGAGTTCCTGTCAGAGGGGATTAATAAAGGAGAAAACATTCTCCTGAGTCTTCAGGCAATGTTCAATATTCACATGTTGGCCTTTCTTTGCACGAGGAGAATAGTGTTTGGAAAGAACTGATAATTCTCAAAGGAACAGAAATATTTTCCCGTTGCTTCTGCCAGGGATTACAGCCAGCTACAAAGTATGTTCTCTGTATTGGCAAACAGGTATGTTTGCTTGCTACAGAACCCCCAAATGTATGCAGTTAGTCCATACTAAGAGGGTAAGCAGACCTCCATTCTCTGCATGCTCCATTCTGCCGCTGGATCTGACAACTTTTGAAAATCCAAAAAGAGGGAGATTTAGGTTTGCTTCATGGCCATTTATTCTCACCCTCTCAATCAGGGGCGTAGCAAGGTAAATTGGTACCCGGGGGCAATTTTTTTTGGCACACCCCCCCCCCCAGGCATGGGAAGGTCAGGTGGGACCCGGTGCGGAAAATTTCTTGTCAACCCCCCCATTGATTCCCCCCCCTGCAAAAATTGTTTTACGTTATTTCATATTTTCTTACAAAGGAATAACAAGTAATAATAAAAAACCTTTTATTTATATCCTGCCCTCCCCGGCCGAAGTCGGGCTCAGGGTGGCTAATATCAGATACATAACATTGGTATAAAATCAAACAATAATTAAATTACCTCCCAAAAACATCTCAAAATCAAATTAAAGTCTAATTAGATGGCTTTCCACAGGGTTAGGGTTGGGAACAGTAAGTGTTCTCTGAACTGAAATTTCAGCCTTCATGACATAGGAAAACAGCCAAGTGGAGGAGGGTCAAGATATTAACCAATATGCATGAAATTTCATATATAGCTATATAATCCCTAGTATAGTAAGATAAGACCTTTGGAGCAGGCATTAAAAAAAATTTCAAAAAATATTTCCTTGATAATTTGTCACCCCCCATTAGGGAACACAGGGCGGCCCGCCCCCCTCTCGCCACGCCCCTGCTCTCAATCTATGAGGAAAGGGAGGCTAAACAACCCTCCTGTGCCTGCACATATTTACATATCTTATTCCCATTCTTTTATGGCTGAACAGTGGATGTATGTCTTCTCCGTCCTTTGCACATTATATGCTAGGGTGTCCCCCCCCCTTGCATGGTTTGTACGCTGAGCATTTGATCAGAGAATTTTAACTTAATTAATTTGCTCTCCCCTCCAAAAACGAGGCTACTGCCTTGTAAAAAGTTCAACTCTGATCTATCAGCTTGGCTTCAGCAAAGGCTTATTAAGAGCAGAGCTTGGCAGATCAAAGCACTTGCCAACAAACCTGAGCTGGACTGCAAAGCATACTTCACATGGCGCATTGCATGGCACTTTGCAGCATAGCTGGGGTCCTTTGTAAAGCTCTTTCCTAATTCCCTGCAAAGTGTTAGTTAGCTTGCAATGGACCTGAGCTGTGGAGCAGTTTGCTTTGATCTACCAGGCTCAAATTTCAATTTCAAATAACACTGAATAGGAAACTTCAGTAAGTTTCCGAAAAATAAGGAGAACATGTCCAAATTAATGGAGTAGTCAGAAAACCAGAGTTTACGGGGGCTGAGAGTATTTGCAAAGGGGTGCCTTATGAGCAAGGAAAGAGGGTTCTTCCCTCACCACTAAGCAACCAGAACCACACACACTCTTTACCTGTGATTTAGGATTGTCATGTAGACAAGAAAGAGTACTTTTAAGGCTGCATTGAATACTTCCAACTCTTATTTTAGGAATTAATAACATTTCAAACATGCAAACATTCTTATGCATTGCAAATGACTGGTGTCAAACATACAGGGCGTGTTAGTTTTGCAAATAACCCCTTTATTTGCCACGCACATGTTTTCTGTGACTTGTCACCTGCTCTATGTATAATGTATTGATTTATTTCAACGGTTTGTCTACTGTGCTGCCTTAATCACAATCATCTCTAAGCATGCTATCGGAGACCCAGTACGAGTTAAGACTAAACACCAGTTTGTATAAAATTTCGTCTGCTGGGTTTACTCCCTCCCTCTTCTGCCTGTTGAAGAGCCCCATGAATCTCAAAAAACCTGCCTGTGTTAAGTTGGCTAATAAGTATTCTAGTCTATATACCATGTATCTTCTTACATTTCATGAATTATTTTATGGCACAGTGTGTCAAGGGATGAGAGCTGTGAGATTCAAATGGGCATCAGTGGTGATGATATGCTCTTATATTTATGGAACACCTTTCACCCAAGAGACCCTCTTGACTTCATCTGTGTACCTGCCACTCTACTAAGATGCCTGGGCCTTTGAAAGCAAAGCCTGTGGCTGTTTATACCTGGCACATGATCCGCACAGGAATAGAAGCTCACATCCCCATCACTACATATAAAGGGTTTAAAAGCTACCGTGCGGCTGATGAAGGAAGAAAAGAGAACACTGGGGAGCTAAACACAACACAATCGATGAAATTCAATGGTTAGATGTGGGGGAGCTCACCTAACCAAGAGCATCTCCAACTGAAGATGCCCAAATTCACTTCCAAATAAAAAAGATTACACTAAATTGTTTCATTATGCAAATGAAGGTGACATTATGCAAATCAGATGCTTTGTTTTCCTGACTGTGACACTCTGAGTGTTGTTTAGCTCTTCAAAAACAGAGTTGATTTATTGTTGCTTTAAAAAAAAGAAGAAATTAAAGGGATAAACATGGATGGGAACAAGCCAGCCAAAGGTAAATGCTTCAAGACCCACAGATTTCAATGGGAGATTGAAGCATGTTTTTACATATTACCGAAATCAAAAGCGGTGGAGCTTGTTTGCTGAAGTTGTTTGACACCAGCAGCAACACGGCAGATTACACCCGAACTGACTGACAAATGTATTTAATTGCATGCTTTAATTGCCACCACATATCAGATTTTTGAGAATTTATTTTGCTGGATCAGATTCAGCATCCACATTAGCCCTCTTCAGGTGTTGCAAAAGTCAGTTAATTCAACATGCAAAGGGAAGAGTCCCTTGTATTGTTCTCAATAAGTTGGAGGACTAATGAATGAAGCAGGAAACTCTATGTGCTTGTGGAGGATCCCCACATGTTTTAAAATCCCTGGGGGAAAAACATGTAGGGAGCCTCCACACATCCAGGAGGCTCCCTGCTTGATATGTTTGCCTTCCATTTTTTGCAGAGTGATATGAAAAGTGAGGAGGGGCAGAGCT
The DNA here is from genome assembly GCF_009819535.1 of Lacerta agilis. Classification (NCBI taxonomy): domain Eukaryota; kingdom Metazoa; phylum Chordata; class Lepidosauria; order Squamata; family Lacertidae; genus Lacerta; species Lacerta agilis. The sequence goes on along the minus strand of NC_046325.1, from coordinate 30,219,427 downwards.
TGCAAACTTCTCCTTGTCAACAGCCCCCCTCCTGGTGTGTTGAACAAACTGTAAAGAAAGCATGGCTTGGTATCATGCGCTGGCTGTGGAATTTGCATCAAGACCAAATCCAGCCTTCTGTAGTGAACAGGCAAGAACGACCCAACAGCTAAGCCTGGAAGATGGAGTAGCAGGCAGCACTTTTGAGTAGGGAGCTACAGTGGTACCTTGGGTTAAGAACTTAATTCGTTCCACAGGTCTGTTCTTAAACTGAAACTGTTCTTAACCTGAAGCACCACTTTGGCTAATGGGACCTCCCACTGCCGCTGTGCTGCCAGAGCACGATTTCTGTTCTTACCCTGAAGCAAAGTTCTTAACCTGAAGCGTTATTTCTGGGTTAGCGGAGTCTGTAACCTGAAGCATATGTAACCTGAGGTACCACTGTATTCGTGTCCTAAACAAATGAACATTAAGTGGTCTTGAGATAACTACTCTTTTGCACCAAACCTGCTCTATTATCCTAATATTATAAACATTTGATACATAACTGTCTGCATTGTTGCAAATGAAAGCATCCATGTGCAAGAGCCACACCTTGTTAATGCTTTCACAAGACCACTGAGGCTGACAGACAGGAGCCTACAGAAAACCCCGCCCCCGGAGCCTGTACAGTCAGAGTCAGGACCCTCGTGGGCACCTTCCCCTGATCCTGAGCAACCAAATGCCACCCACCATAGTGCCACAGTACCTCATTGGTCCAATAGTGCAGGCAGTGCACCAGGCAGGTGGTCAAGGAATGTAGGAAGCATGGCTGATAACACCAAGGTTGCAGGTTTGATCCCTGTAAGGGACAGCTGCATATTCCTGCATTGCTGGGGGTTGAACTAGATCAGGGTTTCCCCACTGTTGTTGGACTACAACACCCATCATCCCTAGCTAGCAGGACCAGTGGTCAGGGGTGATGGGAATTGTAGTCCAAAAACAGCTGGAGACCCAAGTTTGGGAAACCCTGGACTAGATGGTCATCAGGGTCCCATCCAGCTTTATAATTCTATGATTTCCACGCCCATCTTCAGGCCAGAGAGTTGGCCCTTTAAGAATTTGAGTTTTCCTCAAGGGGTGGAGCTTAGGAGAAGTAGTCTGGCAGCAGACAGTTTAAAAACGCTCAGGTTGTCTTCAATCTTTTGTCAGATTTGCTCACTTGGAGCTCTCCTTCGGCCTGCCTTGCTCAGGGACCAGACACTACCTGACACCAACTCCAACACGTGTATGCCCCCCCCCTGAACACTATGATGCCTTAAGACTACAAAACCCATGATGCAGTACAACTTCAGACAAAAGGCAGGTGGACAACAGCTGCTGTTCCTGAAAGGAAGTTATAATAAAGTTGAATTACATGGTGCAGATGGCACCAGAATTCAAATAGGCATCTGGGTTTGCTATGGAAATCTGCTGCTCAAATTAAGGAGACAGGACTCAAAATGAATTTTCTCTGATGGGCTTTTGCTGTGCTGTCTAGACTTGGCAGCAGCGGCTTAGTGTGCTTTGAGTTTGCTGAACTTTGGTACCCTCACTGATTTGGTGGCTTTCACTAGCTGTGCTGGCTGCTGTGCCCTTTCAATTCTTTGCCAAACTGATAATCTGTAAATTGACAGGGGTTCACAAAAGCAGAAGAACTTCCAGTTCCCTTTCTCGCCAACACGACCAACAAAGGAAATGAGTACTGCAGAGGTTACCTTGAACATTTCAAAGACTGGAAAAGGGGAGATAAAACATCATGATAATTTTCAGACCCAGCCTAGATCGCAGGAACACAGCAAGGTGCCTCATACTCATTTGACACCATTACAGCGTAGCTATATTAATACCTGTAAAACTATCTCACCATTGTGCTGGAGAGGCTGCAGTAGGTACAACATTTCACATGTGGTGGACGTTTGAACATAAAAAGCTCTTCTGGCAAAGGGTGTTTACAGAAATAAGCTATATTACAGGCCAACATATGGAATGCACCCCAAGTTTGGGATTGTTAACTATTTTTAAAGAAGGGCAACCTGACCTTTGTTACAAAGAACTAATTACTTTTCTTTTAGTAGCACAGAACTGGAAAGGATTGGAAACAGAATATATGGCCTATTGGTGTATCAGAAAAATTAACAAAGAGATTACAGTACATGCATTGAATAATACGAATGATATAGATGATTTTGTTGAAATGTAGCATCTCTATATAAAACACTTTACTGATAACCCTGAAGAACGGCAACTACCAAAATCACAGGTTGGACTTCGGCAAGCTTAACTAGATTGATCCGTCCTGGACAGGGACTAGTTGGGATTTTTAGTTTAGGGCTGCCATACATCTGGAATTTTCAGAAATTGGTTAAAATGTCTGGAAAAATCCAGGCACATGGCAGCCCATATTGGAAGTGTTGCTTTTTTGGTGACACCCCCAACCTACCTACCTGGAGATGCCCTGGTTTGAACCTGGGGCCTTCTGCATGCGAGGCAGATCCTTGGCAAACCCTGCTAAAGGATTTCAGGCAAGGGACATTCCCAGCTGTAGCTGGAGGCACTTGGGACCTTCTGCATACAAAGAATGTGCTTTTTCACTAACCTATATAGCCTTGGTTATGAGGACAATTATTTGTAAAGCTACATACACGCAGAGAGAGAGAGAGAGAGAGAGAGAGAGAGAGAGAGAGAGAGAGAGAGAGAGAGAGAGCAAATAAGGGAGACCACCTTCTCTCTCCACAACCCACTCTTTTTCAACATCAGGACTTAATCTAAAGGTTGTCATATATGCCAAGAACTGACCTGGACCAATGTGGATGGTCACTGCGTTTATCCTATTATGGATGCTCAATATGCAGGATTCTGTATACCACTTAGCTTGGAGAGGTATTGTCACCTTTTAATATAAAACTGAATCCTGACAGGGTGGTCTTGAGTATGCTCAGCCAGTGCTGTACTTTAAAAGGAGGGAGAGAGAAGGGGAAGAGAGGGGGAAGAGAGGGAAACCTTTTGAAATCTGAGAGGTTAGGGGAGTGTTGTGTTCCTGCACAATGGATGCAAGAGGCCTGGTCTATCTACCCCATCAGAGGGTGCAAAACTCAACTCAGCAGTCGTTCATCCGAATGTTCAAAATATCTGCCCTTCTCTCTGCTGATTATTTATATATTATTTAGCCAATATGCAGACCGCTTACTAGAGAGCTAGCCAGCGTGGTGCCCTCCAGATATTTTGGATGACAACTTTCATCATTCTTGACCATCAGCCACGCCATGTAGGGTTTTGTTACCTTCCTCCTCTGATGATTTTTATGAGGGCAACACTGAGACTAAGGGTGTGTGGGTGTCTTCAATCATTCCCCATTTTTCCCAAGTTAACTTTGCTAACAAGCAAAATAGCGGTAGCTGGCAGTGTTCTGTTAGGCCTTGAACAATGTAAAACAGTGGCTTAAAAATGTTACAAGACTGCTCAGCATGAGTAAAGACTTGAAAACGCAAATACAAGAATTGTCATAATCACACAGAGATGGAATAGCGCAGCAAACAAATCCCTAGTGGTTTTAATTTACTTTCGCCCAGGGATTTTATTTATTTATTTATTTATTACAGAACTGGCTGCCATAAAGATAAAGCTCAATATGGCTCACAAAATGTGCAGCCCTACATTTCTCAGAGCCGTTCAACATGCCACTTAGACTGAGGAGGCAAACTGAGGGCCCCGATTCATGATGTATTTGTGGTTTCTATTCAGTTTCTTCCCATGCTGCAAAGTTAACTCAAGGAGTCCTAGGCTGTGTGGGAGGTTGCCATTCTTAGAGCTCCTCCCCTCCCACATATTACCCTTCCCGTAAACTGGTACCAACCTTAGAGACCAACTAAGTTTGTTCTTGGAAGTGTGCATGCACACAAAAGCTTATATGAAGTACAAACTTAGTTGGTCTCTAAGGTGCTACTGGACAATTTTCTTATTTTTATATATATTTCGACTGCGTCAGACCAACACGGCTACCTACCTGAATCTGGTACCAACCTGGCATGGCTTAAAGCCATAGTGTGAGCTGCTTCCATGAGCCTTGGAGCTACTCGTGTTACCTTTGCTCCGTGAAAAGCAGCCACACTGCAGCAGGTTCCACACAGTAAAGTTAAAAATCAAAATGGGAAGGGCTATAGCTCTGGGGTAGAACGTCTGCTCTGCATGTAGAAGGTCCAAGGTTCAGCCCTGGCATGTCCAGGTAGGGATGGGAATGTCCCCTTTCGGAAACCCTGGGGAGCCGCTGCCAGTCACAGCAAAAAATGCTGAGCTAGATGGACCAATGGTCTGACTCAGTATAAAACAGCATCCTATGTTCCTAAGGGGACTTGAAGTGGCAGAACTCTGGACTGTATCACTTCAGGACACCAGTGGTGGATGTCATTTATTGGAAGGCTCTGTGCTCATGTAATAAATCTCCCTGCACATAGTACATTAGCACACTAAGGTTTTGGCATAGCTCTCTCCCTGTGTGTACTGCATGCTGGAAACTTTTATGTGGGGGAGCAAACAAAATAATAAGCCCTGGGTGCTTCCACACTGCAAAATAGCCAAATTTTATTTACTTGCTTTTTACAGGGCGTCTGCATGACGGTGCAATCAAAACACATTCCTCTCCAGGAATGTGTAGTGGTTAAGAGCGGTAGACTCGTAATCTGGTGAACCGGGTTCACGTCTCCGCTCCTCCACATGCAGCTGCTGGGTGACCTTGGGCTAGTCACACTTCTTTGAAGTCTCTCAGCCCCACTCACCTCACAGAGTGTTTGTTGTGGGGGAGGAAGGGAAAGGAGAATGTTAGCCGCTTTGAGACTCCTTCGGGTAGTGATAAAGCGGGATATCAAATCCAAACTCCTCTTCTTCTTCTCTCATGCTTTCCATGTTCAGTTTCCATTTTCCCATCCACCCAAAGCTCAGACTATATTGCAGTTTACCCAGGTGCAGGTGGTCTGTTCAATAGTGTTCCTGGCTGGTCACGGCTTGTATAGAGCTATTTCCTTCTCTATTGTCCATCTCTCCCGTCTAGAAAGCAGCTCCATCATTTTCCCTTTCCCAGTAGTCTGGCTTTGCAATGGGGATCATAATCAGGAGTGCAGTGGATGGCCGAGGGAGTGGGTTTAACCTCCACCCACCCACCATGATTCCAAATGAAAATTTCCCAGCACAACATTTGGTGCTGTGGAAATAAGAACTAAACTACAAAGTGGCAATGATGATACAACAACAACAACAACAACAACAACAACAACAACAACAACAACAACAACAACAGAATTGCTATTTGCTATTTTAGTTTAAAAGCAGTACATGCATTATGGGGTGCTGCTAAATTGTCCATGTCTGGAAGCACCCGCTGACGTGCACACATGCACTTTGAAGTGGTACAGTCCAGAATAACTGAAGCCAGCCCACATGATCACATCAGAGAGAGTAGAGTCTCAAAGTCAGAGGACACAACGCCAAGGGAGGCTCGAGGCTCTGCAGCTTCTTTCTTCTCAGAAACAAACCATCTCCATTCCCCTGCACTGGGCTATTTTTCATGTAAACATGAAAAGGAGAAGGAGGAGAAGAAGAAGAAGCTTCTCGGGAGGACACAGAAAGGGAGGAGGAAGACACCCTGACACAATTAAGCAATTCTCAAATCCCATGCAACAATCCCTTTATTGTGCCTGCTGAGAAACAACTTCATTATATCTGCCTGGTTAGATAAGGCAGCTTTTCTGATGCTGCTTCCCAATGTGCCTGTCTCCCCTTTCCCTACCCCCACATTGCTGCACCACTGTGTCAGCCGATATTACGCTTGCCAACTCTGCCGTCTTGAATATTTTGTTGCTGGAGGCTTCAAAATTGGCTTGGGAACAGAAGTGGAAGGGAGGTGTGAGGCAGACGAAGGGACGAGGACACTCCAAATTATTTTGTACTGCACAGAAGCTCTGCCCAACCTAAGTCCCTCCTTAGTATACACGCAGCCCTTTTCCCCTACTTGAACCCATAAATCCAACTCTTCCACACATTCCGCCCCCAAGAGGTGCCTGTCCTCAAGTCAAGCCATCCTGTCTGGATTCTTGTCTCTATGTTTCACACTCCAATGTTTAGAGCAGTGTTTTTCAACCACTGTTCCGCGGCACACTAGTGTGCCGCGAGATGTTGCCTGGTGTGCCGTGGGAAAAATTGAAAAATTACTTTATATATAGTCAATATAGGCACAGAGTTAAATTTTTTAACATTTTCTAATGGTGGTGTGCCTCGTGATTTTTTTCATGAAACAAGTGTGCCTTTGCCCAAAAAAGGTTGAAAAACACTGGTTTAGAGGCGGGGTTTCAGGCACAGACATTCTCAGCCATGCCTGGGGAAAGCTTTCTGGTTTACCATGGGGAGGGGCAGAAACACAGAACCATTTCAAGGGGAGGGGGTCTTAGGGTTGTCACCTTTTATCTAGCAAGGCTCCTGTACCTTTAGCAGCTGTGTGACATACAGAAGTTTAGTGGTCAAAGCTTTTCCAGGCCTGGAGATATCAGTGGCAGGAGCTGCTAAATGTCTGTCTACTGTGTAGCTACGCAGCCACACCATGGAGTGGAGAAGTGGTGGTGAAGTTCAACTTTGGCTCAAACTGAGTTATGCTCATAGTCTCTCCCCCCTCCCTTTATTTAAAGCTTTGCCCAATTTCTGCCTCCCAGTCCTCTGGGCTTTTCCAGATGACCTACTCGTTGAGCTTTAGTCCAGATTTCATTTCATAAAGTTTGCATGGCAGTTATATAACAATGCCTGCTCTTCATTGAGCATTAATTCAGATTTGTCTGCACAGAGGTTATACAACAGTGCATCAAGCAACTGGTACCCCACGTTTCCCTGTATATTTTCACATCACTTTCCTTACTTTTTTTTAAAGTACGTTTTGAAGGGGAAGGAGTGGTTTCGCTGTGCAACAGAGGCAAATCCACTTTGACTATGTTACCTAAAGTTGTCGTTTTATGATTGAATCCCACCTGCAAAGCAGCCAGTCTGGAAGCAGCCATGACCACTTGCTAAAAGCCAGAGATACCACACAGTCAATGAAATCAAGCAGCTGTCAAATCAACTGATGCTTTTGGATTGCACTCAGTAGTGATCTAAGAATTCCACCCGTTGTCATAAATGCACATTCAAATCAGTCCATGTCCCTAGAGGTATGTAAACTGATGCAGCAGCTACTGACAAATCAAGGCAACTTGCAGGGAGAGGGAAAGGGGGAGGGGGAGAGAGAGAGAGAGAGAGAGAGAGAGAGAGAGAGAGAGAGAGAGAGAAATGGTTTGATGCCTTTTTTTCTGGTGGAGGTAGCTATTCCAAGCCAAGTGTTAATGTGCTCTTGTCTCCTGATCTGCAGAACAGCCACAGGCTCTAGCTTGGAAGAAATACTGTCCCCCTGGAAGGGAAGACTACGCTTCCCTGAGCAAAAGCCCAGAGTTATTGAATGGCTTCGAGCACTTTACCACCAAAATCACCCACCCACTACAACCCCTTCCCCTCATCTCTGCCCAGTTTCCCCTCTCATTTTCAACCCCCGCCCCAACTCCACACACATAAAACAGAAGTTCTATAGCAGTGTTTTTCAACCTTTTTTGGGCAAAGGCACACTTGTTTCATGAAAAAAATCACGAGGCACACCACCATTAGAAAATGTTTAAAATTTTTTAACTCTGTGCCTATTTTGACTATATATAAAGTAATTTTTCAATTTTTCCCACGGCACACCAGGCAACATCTCGCGGCACACTAGTGTGCCGCGGAACAGTGGTTGAAAAACACTGTTCTATAGTCATGGCAACATACCAAAGACAAGTCTTCCGCTATTTGTTTAACATATCCCTATCCAATTTTCTTTTAATGCTATAGTGCTTTCAATCCACTCAAACACACAGCACTCTGCTATATAGAAAAGTATCAAGCACCTCCTCAGCAAAGCCAAAACATGGGTCAGACAATCAACCTACACCCCCCAAAATACCCCATGCCCCCCATTGCAAACACAAACAAACAAACAAACAAACAAACAAAACCAATGAGTGGCAACTTTGGAAATGCCAAAGCAATGCATCTGGACCAACCAATAAATAAAACACTGGATACAAACTTTCAATTTGCACTGAACAGAGATACCAATTATGCAGCTCAGATTCGTGTTCTTCCCTGCATCCCCGCCCCAAACTGCAGAAGTCAAAATTTTGTGTCCACAGCTCTGAACATTGAGCCACCCAAATAAAGACAAATAAATTGTCTTTCCACTTGCACTGAATCTGGTCACTAAGGTTTTGCCAAGAGCCCTGGTTTTGCCATCCCATCCCGACCATTATAAAACACAATCTGAAAGTAAAACAAAACTGAAATGTTATGTCGGATACTTGCAAATCTTTTAAGCGTCCCAAGCAAAGGCATGCTAGTAGCAGTAATAATAGCCCCAATGAATCACCATTGAAAGCTCAAGAGCCAAACCAAGAACCCCAAAAACAAAACAAGACTTCAGTAGCAAAGCCCCAATCTCACCCACCCCATGATGGCAACACTTCTCTGACCCTGCATCTGAAGGGTGCACAGCTTCTCTTCTCCTGTCCCAAAGGGTGACTTTCATAAGCTGGGGTTCCTTGGCATCTCTCCGCAGACACAGTTCTTCAGCAAAGCCACCACCAAGTGGCACCCGGTCACTGAACAATGTCTAGCAGCTGCCGTGGGATCCCCGGTCATTCCTCCTTCACAGCCAGTTCCGTCACATTTTGCTAAGATAACAGCCTGGAATGCGTTCAAGGCAGCCAGAGGGCTGGCAGGGAAACCACCTCCTGTGTGGATGGAGAGCATCCCTTTGAAGAGGATGCCAAGAAGTCAATTTGTGCAGTTCCCACCGGATGCCTACCAGGGAATTTTGCTGGTGGGATAACTACATGTATCGCCCCCGGGGCCACAAAGTTCTGTGGGCAGAGATGAGGGAAGGCATACAGGCTTTGAGGGAAGCTAGTGGCAGAGCCAGGCATAGCTAAATTGAGCGGTCATTTGGCAAATGAATTAAAACCTCGATGCTGGAGCACTGATCTGGATTAATCCAGCATAATCCTCCTTTAAAGGCAGCCTCTAAGTGGTCACCAAATGGCAGCACCCCCATCCCATTGGGCAAAGTTTGCTCCCAACTTTCCAGTTGCTAATGGGGAGGGTATAGGGGGCTGCAGGGGGTCGTGGCCGTGGGAGTTTTCCAGAGAGCCAGAAGAATCTTCTGATGAATAAGGAAACTTATCAGATTTGGTTTGATCATTAAATAAAACTTGAGGTATCCTTACAAATACAGTGGTACCTCGGGTTAAGAACTTAATTCGTTCCGGAGGTCCGTTCTTAACCTGAAACTGTTCTTAACCTGAAGCACCACTTTAGCTAATGGGGCCTCCCGCTGTCGCTGCACCACCAGAGCACGATTTCTGTTCTTATCCTGAAGCAAAGTTCTTAACCTGAAGCGTTATTTCTGGGTTAGCGGAGTCTGTAACCTGAAGCGTCTGTAACCTGAGGTACCACTGTACAGAGGGTGTGGTCATACACAGCTAGGGATGGGGGGGAGGAGTTGTAGAAATTCAATTCAGCTTGCATTTAAGGGCAAATATACCTAATGTCAGATGGTGACAGCAGTCACAAAATTAAAAGACACATGCTTCTTGGGAGGAAAGCAATGACAAACCTAGACAGCATCTTAAAAAGCAGAGATATCATCTTGCTGACAAAGGTCCGTATAGTTAAAGCTATGGTTTTCCCGGTAGTAATGTATGGAAGTGAGAGCTGGACCATAAAGAAGACTGATCGCCTTAGAATTGATGCTTTTTAATTATGGTGCTGGAGGAGACTTGAGTGTCCCATGGACTGCAAGAAGATCAAATTTATCCATTCTTAAAGAAATCAGCCCTGAGTGCTCACTGGAAGGACAGATCCTGAAGTTGAGGCTCCAGTACTTTGGCCACCTCATGAGAAGAGAAAACTCCCTAGAAAAGACCCTGAATCACAGCCACACCCCTCACTGGGATCCTCCTCCCCTTCCTCAGTGTCCTTATGAGTGAAAGACACCCAAATGGGGATCTTTCCAACAGAAGGGCAACATTCTAACAACAAACCATCAGAATGTGTTTGATATATCATAACTGGGAAGGTACATCAAAACTTCATATACAATCACTAATGCAGGTCTAGGCAAAAGCAGAAGATAATATCCATTATTACACACACACACACACACAGAGAGAGAGAGAGAGAGAGAGAGAGAGAGAGAGAGAGAGAGAGAGAGAGACCTGTTCTAAATGATGGCAAGACAAAAGGAAATAGTTGCAAACCTCCAAGATAACACAAAGTGATTTGGGGGGGGGATCAAACCCAGTAGTTTCAGACACAACAATGTTTACTAATCCAAGCTTAATGCCTGAAGCACATATTGAGGAAACAGTTCTGTGCAATATCCTTCCCAGAGCCGATGTGGGGCTGTTTCATCGACCTGTTTCAAACTGGATTCATACTCATAGAGATTATGCTTCATATACAGGAGGCTGAACATCCAACCTTGTGGCCCCAAGTAAAATCCCTTGTTGGTTCAGATTAGCACAACTCAGGGCTGACTGCTGTAGTTCTTTAATTCCAGATTCCCCTTGAGCATTTGTAAACAAACATAGCTCCCTCCATCCCTCCCTGTCTTGGAAGGAAGATGTGACATTAGGGCTGCAAAAAGGGATACTGAGTCGTGGTCAGCAAAGGTTTTAAACTTTAACCCTCACTCCAAATCATAGTTCCATGTAGAACTGATGTTTTCATACTGACACCTTAACTGCGCAGTCTCGTGCTATTTTACAACACAGCTCCATCCATCAGAAGCCAGACTGGGCAGCCCCAGAAGCCTATCAGATTTCATCATGTTAGGGAGGGTGTGTGGGAAGAGGCATCATGATCTACACAGTGTGAAATCTATAAAAGCAGAATCCTTTCCCTGGTGAATCATTGGGCAACTGCTTTCTTTGAAGGCATCTGATGCGGCAAATGCAAAGAAAACCACAGCATTAAAAAGAAGCAGCAGAAGCAAAAAAATAAAATAAAAGAAAAAAGTTTAGCAGCTGGAAAGCAGCTGGGAAATGCCAAAAGCCTTCTGATCATTCCATACTTCTCCAAGTGGAATGGGTTGCCCCAGTAATCCAGAATGTACCTTCAGCTTCTAGGCTGTCGCGAGGTTTCCATGGCAGATGAAGTATGCCTCTGTCCACACAGCTTTCTGAAGCATAACTGCCAGCTCTGGGGAAATTCTGTTATGTACCCCGCAATTCCCCAAATAGTGGGAAGTCTGAGGTGGAGGAAAGCTACAGGATTTAGTGTCCTGTGGGATGGGGATAGTTATGATGCCGTTTATTTACATGTTGAGTATGAAGGAGCACATCACCAGAGAACGCGAGTCCACAAAGGAGAATCAGTTCTCCAGAGCAAACAGTGCACCTCTGGGGACACACACACACACACACACACACAACCTGACTCCTTCTTACAAGCCATGTAACAAACAGTCCTATCTTCCTTGCCAGCTACATCCCAACTCTGTTCCAGACATACAGATATATGCACACACAAGCAGCACAATGATCCGCAAACCCACATTAAGCTATTAGGCATGCAGGAAGAAAACCTTCCTGCAAACACGTAAGAATATATCAGGCCTACTTGATCAGACCAATGGCCCACCTAGGTCCCTTCCACGTATTGATCATTCCTCCTGATTTGTCTGCGGGGAACTTAAGACAACCTTGCCTTAAGCAATGGTTGACCCACACTTTTCACTGTGCATTTATTTCCCTGACACTCTCCTTACCACAAGAAGTCTGATTTTGGGGGAGAAGCAGGTTCGTTGCGCAAGAGCACAAATGCTCCTAAGCATTTAAGATGCTGGAAAAGCCAGTCTCTTTTTGCAAATGCATCACAGGCTGTGTACACATCTGAAGAAGTGCGCATGCACACGAAAGCTTATACCCAGAACAAATTTAGTTGGTCTCTAAGGTGCTACTGGACAATTTTTCTATTTAGGTGTACACACCGCTAGCTTAAAACGCAGATAGGTTGCTCGTTTTCTCAATTTGGGCCGAAGCTGGTTGGGGTATGTGTGGTATGTACCAAAACACAGTATTTCACAATAAATGAAAGGCTAGATACTGGATAGATATGGATTATGGCTAATGTTCCTAAACTGACGGTGGAAGCACAATGCACGCAGAGCAAACAGGGTTGTACATGCAACTACAGCCACAAGTGAGTTCTTGCACGCAGCCTATCCTCACTCGACAGAGTGAGGTGTCACATGGAATGCTCCGGTCTGGGATTTGCCCTGTTGCCTTGGAAACCCCATCACCAGGCAGCGAGCGTAGAGCACCAGATGTGCGGTGCCTTCGCCGAGCTCCCTTGCGTTATTCAAATGGTGACATCAGGACACACCTGGAAATGAGCCACTCAAGCTCGCTCTCTGCTTGCTGCAGGTGACACTCTCCTCGGTGCCACAATATCCTGCAGCTGCCAGGCCTGCGCAGCCGCTTTGTGCCAAAGACACAGCTTGCTCTCTGGCAGCCAACCCTGCCTCTAGAGGTGACGCGCTCCTCTCCTCTTCCAGAGCTGCGGAAACATTAGTCGCAACAAGCTGTCAGATTCCAGCAGGGGGGCACTATTAGTCTGCTTCTAGCCCTTCCCTCTCTACCTACATTAAAGATATAAACATGCTCAAGACCACAGTGGGGTGGGGGGTGGGGTTGACACCTTGCTTCAGGTGTGTGAATGTGTCTAGCACTGGCGCGGAAAAGATCTGAAAGTTCTGCTCTGCATGCTCTCATCAGAAGGTAAAGGTTCTAGTGCATCCAATGGTGGAGCCTTATTTAATTAATTTAATTTATAATTTTTCATAATCACATATACAAAGCAAAACATTAAACTAAATATCGACTTCCCTTCCTCCTGCTTCAATGGTTCCTGCCGATTACCCCTCGCTGCTGCATAGTCTAATTACTCTGCGTTTTTCCTTTCTCATTTTATCCCAACGCAATTTTTACTGCTGAATTTACTCTAATCCTGCTAACGTTTTTTTTTTTAAAAAAATAATTTTTATTGATTTACTTTTCTCTTTTTTTTAATATTTATTTATTTATTATTATTATTAAACCGCAAAAACACAAGACGTACACAAATACACAGATACATAGTAAAAAATAAGGAAATAACTTAATAAACACATCAAACCAAAAACACCAAAAGAAAAATTCCTATTAGCAAACAACGAAAGAATACCTTGTTCCCCCCTAAATTCCCAAATGACAGAGTAGCCAATCCATATCACCTATACATTTAGATCTTATTCATTGATTTACCAAACCAGCTCCATCAAACACAAGATTTTAATAAAATCTGGAACCTTACTTAGTGATTATTTATGTCTCTTTTTCATCCTTCTGTACCTTTTGCCTTTTGCCACCTCCTTTTATATTAGAAGGGGAGAAAGGAGATAAAAAAGAAAGAAAAGGAAAAAGCAAAAAAAAGAAAAAAAAAAGGGGGGGAAAGGAGGAGGAGAAAATAAACCAAAGGAAAACAACAACAACAAAAAAAAAGGAAAAGGAAAAGAAAAAAAAAAACAGCAAATATACCCACCTACATATATATATATATGTATACATACATACCTACATACATACACATATACATACATATACATACACATACATATGAACCCTTGTGTCCAACTTCCTGGTAAATCCCCTTGCTTTAACTAAGATTCGATTTGAGTGCTTACGACATCGCACTTTATCTTATATTTACTATCCCATGCATTCTCTAAAGTCTATTTACTCCACCATCTCCCTTTATCCTACCTCTCTTCCCTTATTCCTCGAAAGCTGGCATACTGACAAAACTTTTGTTATGTTTCAACACATAATTTTTGTAACATTCCCATTTTTCAATGAATCTCTGCTTAGACTTTCCTCTAATATTTCTCGTAAGTAGAGCCATCTCGGCCAGTTCTTGTAGCTTAACTTGCCAGTCAACGACACTTGGTACATCCTGCTGTTTCCAAACCTTTGCCACTACTAAACGGGCCGCTGCAGTTGCATACAAGAAGACTTCCTTAAATTTGTTCGGTATCTCTTTATCTATTATGCTCAATAGAAACATCTCCGGTTTTTTAGGGAAAACAATTTGCATCATTTTTTTCAATTCATCATATATCTCCCCCCAAAATGCTTTAATTTTTCGGCACCTCCACCACATATGTATAAAATCTCCGTTTTCCACTCCACATCTCCAACAAACATTTGCAACACATTTATGCATTTTTGAGAGTCTAGCCGGTGTGAGGTACCACCTATGGGCCATTTTCAACATATTTTCCCTTATAATCTGGTTTGCAGTAAATTTTAGATTGACCTGCCAAAATTTCTCCCAGTCTTCAAACATAATTGGGTGGCCCAGATCCTGCGCCCACTTTGTCATTGAGGCAGTTACCGTCTCCTCCATTACCTCATATTCCACCAACATCTTATACATATGGGATATTATTATTGATTTACTTTTCTCAAAACAAATGTGGGAATATGTTTTGGGATTTCCCGCGCTTTTGCCGCTTCACAAAACCTTCCGTACTACTGCACGGAAGAAAAGAGATCCGGCTGGTGACTGCTGCCTGGATCCCTCCCCGCCTGCTAGAAAGTGCACCAGGAAGCCTCCCAGTAACGGTCGGAGACTTGTTTCCCGCCCGGAAACACTCGCTATTTCTGTGTTATGATTGGTTACTGCTTATGCTATGACGCTGTTCAGTTTGTCAATAAATGGCCCCTGTTCTCTGTTAGCGGTGAGTAGAAGCGTGAAGAAACGAGAGAGAACACGCACAGAGAGTAGTTGGGAGAGCGCACCCCAACAATAGACTGCAGTCTCTTATTTTTTATTTGGCCTCTTTCCTGCCTTCGGCCGCACCTTTTGCTATTCTTCTTGCTGCCTATCCTATCCTCTTCAGAAACCTTTGCAACTCCAGACAACTTCTCACGACCTTCAGGAAAACCTCATAACCAGCGGACCCATCATAACCAGTGGGAGCAGGCTCTCCAGGATTACTGGTTATTCCAGAAGCTGGTTATCCCGACAAACAAATATCCAATATCATAGTTAAACATACATTTTCCAATCCCCCCCCCCCCGTTGACTTCCCTCAACTACCATTTCTGGTTTATTACATCAGATGATACATTCTGCTGTTTATATACAATATTATGTCGTCACATTGTTATGCTTCTTGTTCTCTGTAAATAAAATTGTAAATGTTTATTTACATCCTGCCAGTGCGACCATTTCTTTCTGTTGTTTCTGCAAATATATTGCAAAGAGTTCCCATTCTTTTTCAAAGTCACTATTGTCTTTTTCATGCAGTTTGTCCATTAACTTTGCTAACTCTGCATAGTTCATCAACTTTTCTTGCCATTTTGCTTTTGATGGTACTTCTCCGGTCTTCCAATTCTGAGCTATTAAGATTCTTGCCGCTGTTGTAGCATACATGAATAATGTCTTTTTTTTTCTTTCGACAACTCTTGTCCTAAAATACCTAATTAAAAGGCTTCTGGAATTTTTAAACAAATGTTTTTTAAAACATTTTTTTTTAGTTCATTGTATATCATTTCCCCCAAAATTTTAATAATCTTACAATCCCACCACAGTAATCCTGCTAACGTTTTAACCTGTTGGCAGTGATTCTTCCAATATTCTACAAACGTCTTCCAATCTTCCTTAAATACCCTTTCCTCTGGATCTCTTATTCTGTTGGTTAGGCTCGCCAATTCGGCATATTCCATCATTTTCATCTGCCACTGCTCCCTCCCTCCATTTCTGGCCATATTCCATTCAGGCTGCCCCGTAGTTGCGTAGAGAAACAGATTACAGTTATGTAGTTTTAAGCTCAGGACTTAATGAATTTATGGGGGAGCCCTTTTTAGACGGTAATATGCATTGCTTCTCTTACTTCCAAATGTGGTTGGCTGGCCACGCTGCATTTGGGATCCCTCCTGCTCTTCCTGCTGAACGGGACCCTGGACCTCTGCCTCAAAGCCCTGCCCCGACAGCTGAAGTTGGATGCATCTCCTCTCCCCCCTTCTAAATAAGCTTATTGAAAGAAGCAGCGTGGAAAAAGTGAAAGATGTAATCCTTTCAAAACAAAAACATGTTTCTAGTTCTTAAGGTATAGGGCAGTGGTTTTCAAATGTTGTTCTGGGGAACATTGGGGGGGGGGGGTTTAGAAGCCTATCAAAGCTTTCTCAGTAAGAAGGATCACTGACGGTAGAAATGTTGTGAGGATCTGAAAGGGTTACACACAGATCTAGCTACGCCGTCACACAGGAACTGACATGTGATGTTATGCTTTGTAATATGAGACTGCTATAATTCTCAGACCGAGTCTGAAGTCTGTGTGAGAAGGTTGCTTTCGTTTTTGCCTGTACCGGAGAGGAGCCATGAACGCCTCATCTCCGGGCTTTTGAGTTATGCTACGCTGCAATAAATCTGCTTTGCTGACAGTGGAGGAGTCAGTGTACGTTTGTTAAAGACTGCTGATTAACAAAGACGATATTGCAGGGGGTTTCGCTTCAAGAACGCTGTGCATTTGAACTCTGCTATGAAGGTGAATGTGTTTTGGAACTGCGCGATCGGGAAGCCTGCCGGACCCATTTTGGTGATTTGTGGCTTCTGAACGCAGGGGTTTTATTGCTCCTGACCCCTCGCAACACAAAAGGTTATGGGCAAAAGGTTATGGCTTTGCTAATTGCCTGCCTGCTATCGTCTTCAAAGGGAGGAATGGACAGCGTGCCACGGCAGTGAAACCCAGCTGGAGTGCAGCCAGGGCTGGCAAGCATTCGCTGGTGGGACGACGCCATTAATCCGGAGCCGGGAGTTTGAGTTCTACAGCAGTAAGTAGAAAAGCCCCGGGGGGAGAGAATGGCTGCCGCTGCTGAAGGAAATGAATCCTTTTCCTGCCCCTTTCCTCCACTGAATGGAGAAAATTATTTGGAATGGAGAGTGAAAGCCCAAGCTTGGATTCTTGCCAGAGGGCTTAGTGAATGCCTGAGAAACCCCCCTGTCCAAGCTGCTGCTGGCGCTGGAGCTGCAGCGGTCGCAGCTGCACAAGCTGAGCAACGCAGGGATGAGAGAGCCAGGGGAATGCTCATAATGGCCCTGGAAGGTTCCCAATTGCCCCTGATAGCTGGACTTGAGAGTGCCCACGCTATCTGGGCCGGGCTGGAAGGAATTTACATGAGACCTACAGCTGGTGCAAAAATCAATTTGACCAGGCAGCTGTATGGCTTAAAACTGGCTCATGGACAGAGCGTCCAAGAACATGTGCAAAAAGTGATAGCCACGTTGGAAAAGCTGAGGCTTTTGGGCATCACGTATACGGAGGAGCAGAAGTCGTATATCTTGCTCACTTCTGTTTTTGATGAGTATGAGAGCCTTTGTCTCACTCTGGAAGCCATGCCTGCTGCAGATCTTAATCTCCGGTTGATTGCGGGACGCTTACAGGAGGAGGAGAGTAGGAGGCACAGTGACTCCGGCAATGGATATGCTGGAGGCTGCCCTGTTCCCAGCAGGAGAGGGGGGGCAGCTAGAAACAAAAGCCATGATTTTACTGTGCAGGCCTATGCTGCTACACGTCGCTGTTATCTCTGTAATTCGAGTAGCCACCTGCAACGAGACTGCAAGGCCAGAGGCGCTGCTAATGTAAACACACAGATAAGAGGTTTCGGCAAGCCTGGAAACGCACGTAGGAGAGGCACAGGTGGGGGCTCATCGTCTGGAGGAAACCCACGTCATCTTGCTGCTGCTATGGCTACCGTCAAGGACGTTCCTGTTGCTAAGTTACAGTTCATGATTGACACAGCAGCATCTCACCATTTTGTGCCATCTGGTGACCATGCTCGGGACTGCAAGGACATTGTTGGAGGCAAACAAGTTTCCCTTGCTGATGGTTCAAAGAAAAAGCTACAGACTGAAGCTACTGTCTTTGTTGATTTTTTACAGGCTGATCTTCAATGCTTTGTTCTTCCAGGCATGAAGCGCTGTTTATTGTCTGTGTCTTCTCTTTTAAGGGATGGGTATGTGGTTCATTTGGAGAATGATGTCTGTACCATCTCTAAAGGGGGTAAACTGTTGGTCAGTGTTCCTTGTAATGATGATGGAGTTTTTGTTTTGGAAACAGGTAACAGTACCTCTGACACAGCACAGGCGCTGTGCGCGAATACGCCGATGCATCGTGATTGTTTACACTTATGGCATCGACGCTTTTCTCATAGGAATTGGCAGTACGTAAAGAAGGCCCCAGGTAGCACGCAAGGGTGCGAGTTTTCACCATGCTCACGGTTTCTTGACTGTGCTGCATGCAAACAGGCCAAGGTAAAAACGTGCCATTTTCCTAGATCAGATAGAGTCACCACGGAGTGTTTTGCCCTAGTTCATGCAGATCTCTGTGGTCCGTTCCCGACGCCCAGCATGGGCGGAGCCAAATTCATTCTAACTCTCACGGACGACCACTCGAGAGCAGGATGGTCGATTCCGCTCAAACACAAGGGGGAGGCGGCCAGCATGATCAAGGAGTGGGTCGTTGCGGTTGAACTTGAGTTTTCCTGCAAAGTTCGCAGTTTTCAGTCGGACCGAGGAATGGAATTCTTAGGGTCCACACTGCAAGGGTTTTTCCGCCAGAAAGGTATCAAGCACAGGTTGTCAGCTCCATATGCTCCTCCCCAGAACGGAGTTGCCGAGAGGAGGAACAGGACGCTGCAAGAGGCGGTGTCAGCCATGCTTTTCGATGCTAAGTTGCCTCAGAAGTTCTGGGCTGAAGCATGGAAGTGTGCTTCTTTCTGTTTGAACCGCACCTACAATTCGGTGGTAGGTGACACGCCCTATGCTCTGTTGTATGGCAAGAAGCCAAAGGTTCACTTCATGAGAGTGTTCGGCTGCCAGGCTTATGTGCTGCTGCCTAAAGCCAAGCGCCGCAAAGGTGGACCTAGATCCCAAAAGATGATCTTCGTCGGGTATGAGCCAGCCTCCAAGGCCTGGAGGTTCGTCTACCCTGAGGGGAAGGATCAGTCTCGGGTAGTGCTCAGCTGCAGTGCTGAGTTCTGCGAGCAGGAGGGGTGGAAGCGTGTTCACGGCAATCCAGAAGTTCTCACTGACATTCTGGAAGGTCCTGAAGATGTGGGACAAGCAGGTGCACCACCGGCTGGTGGTGGTGGTCTGGGTGGTGGTCCGGCTGGTGGACCAGGTCCAGCTGGCGGACCAGCCCCGGCCGTTGGTCCAGCTCCGAGAGGTGGTGGTGCTGCCACTCCTGGCACTTCTGGTGGTTCGGGCCGAGCACCCAACCAAGGCCAGGTTGCACCACGTCCAGTAGCTACTCTGAAGCAAGAGCCGCGGAGTGCACCAGTTTCTCCAAAGGCTAGATCTGGAAGACAGTTCAAGCGCAGTAGAACGTCTCCAGAGGCTGGTTCAGGGGAACAGTCCAAGAGGAGCAGGTCAGTAGGAGAGTCACCAGACGCCAGGGACTCACAGGCAGAGTCCAGCTCGTCTGGGTCAGAGGGGGACTCCAATGACACACTGAGGAGGTCCCAGAGGACCACGAAAGGAATTCCTCCTGACAGATACACAGCCACTAGCGTGTGGGCTTGTATGGCTCTGTGTGAGCCAGAGAGCTTTGAGGAAGTGCAGAAATTGCCTGAGCCGGAAGCCAAGAAGTGGCACCAGGCAATGCAGAAGGAGATGGACTCCATGAAGGCACTGAAGGTGTTCTCCACAGTGATGCTGCCCAAGGGCGAGCGTGCTGTGAGCAGTCGCTGGGTGTTTAGGCTTAAACCCACAGCAACTGGAGAACCTCAGTATAAAGCTAGGCTAGTAGCCAGAGGCTTCACACAGAAGAAGGGCTTGCATTACACGGAGGTGTATGCGCCGACTTCTAGAAGTGAAACTCTCCGGTTTTTGTTAGCTGTAGCTGCTCAGAGAGGCTTTGTAGTGCACCACTTTGATGTGGACGTCGCTTATCTGAACTCGTCTTTGGAGGAGGTTCTGTACATGCTACCTCTACCAGGGTTCGAGGGCAATAATCCAAATGTCGTGTGGAAGCTACACAAATCCATTTATGGCTTACGGCAGTCCGCCAGGAACTGGAATTTGTGTCTCCATCAAGCGCTGGAAAGCATGGGTTTCCAGCGGAGTCTTGCTGACAGTTGTCTTTACCTGGCAGGTTCTGGCCAGGAGCAAACTCTGGTGCTCTGTTATGTCGATGACATCATTTGCCTTGCCAAGTCAGAGAGTCAGGTGCAGGAGTTTGCACAGGAGCTTAGTAAGCACTTCAAGCTCAAAGAACTAGGTCCAGTGAGTGTTTACCTAGGAGTCAAAATTGAAAGGACTGAGGATGGCAGTTTCTTGCTAAGTCAGGAGAGCAAGATCGAACAGCTATTGGAGAAGTTCAGGATGTCTGACTGTGCCAGTGTCAGAACACCAATGGAGACTTGTTACGTAAAGGACAGTCAGTCCGGGGAACACTCTGCGTTCCAGAGCCCCGAGGTGTTCCAGTCAGCACTTGGAAGTCTGTTGTATCTCTCCCAGTGGAGCAGACCGGATATAGCCTTTGCTATAAATCTGCTCAGCCGGGAGGCAGCACAACCCAGTGTGCATGCCTGGAATGGCATCAAGAGGGTACTGAGATACCTACAAGGTTCCAGAGATTGGCGCCTCAAGCTGTCAGCAGAAGGTGGAGCACAGCTCTCTTGCTGGTCTGACAGCAGCTGGGCCAATCTGGATGACAGGAAATCAGTGTCTGGACTCGTTGTCAAGTACGGGGAGGCTCTGGTCGGGTGGAGATCCAGAAAGCAGAGTCTTCTAGCTCTCTCCTCTACAGAGGCTGAATTCAGTGCGTTATCTGAAGCCTGTAGGGAGATGGAGTTCTACAAGTGCTTGGTCCAGGAAGTCAACGGGGAGTGTTGTTTACCCATCACAGTTTGGGAGGACAACCAGCCCTGTATGAAGCTGGCAGAGACTGGACAGTTCAAGTCCAGAACCAAACATTTGGACATCCGGTTTAGAAATGTTTGTCAGAGTATTCAGACAGGCTTGGTAAAGCTGAAGTATTGTCCAAGCCAAGAGAACCTAGCGGATGGGTTCACCAAACCTTTGGGGTTCCAACTGCATTGGGAATTCTGTAATGGTTTGTATCTGGTGTAGGCCACAACCTGCACCATGCCCTGTGTGTCCGGCGAGAGGGGGTGTGAGGATCTGAAAGGGTTACACACAGATCTAGCTACGCCGTCACACAGGAACTGACATGTGATGTTATGCTTTGTAATATGAGACTGCTATAATTCTCAGACCGAGTCTGAAGTCTGTGTGAGAAGGTTGCTTTCGTTTTTGCCTGTACCGGAGAGGAGCCATGAACGCCTCATCTCCGGGCTTTTGAGTTATGCTACGCTGCAATAAATCTGCTTTGCTGACAGTGGAGGAGTCAGTGTACGTTTGTTAAAGACTGCTGATTAACAAAGACGATATTGCAGGGGGTTTCGCTTCAAGAACGCTGTGCATTTGAACTCTGCTATGAAGGTGAATGTGTTTTGGAACTGCGCGATCGGGAAGCCTGCCGGACCCATTTTGGTGATTTGTGGCTTCTGAACGCAGGGGTTTTATTGCTCCTGACCCCTCGCAACACAAAAAATGTCTCCAAGAAAGATTGCCGAATCACTACCCACAAGGAGCACTTGTTCCCGTGGGAACTGAATTCCAGTGGGAACTGGCTTAATCCACATCTCCCGGACTTAAGTGAGGATCAGAACATAACTATCCTTCAAATTTCGCACTTCTCCCAAGTCTCCAGTGCAGTTCTTGGCTCAAAGTAACATACCAATATGTGATAACAATCCATACGTTAGGATACATTTACAAATGCATACATTTGATGCATACAAATGATGCATTTAAATGTGAATTTTGTGCAGATTTTTCAAAGCCAATGGCAGATTAATAAGGCAGGGTGGACTTATGAATGAACACATGCAAAACTGGGTGTTAATGTCAGGGTTAGCTACCATGGTGCCATGGGGCTGATGGGAGATGTAGCCCATAATATGTGATATTATTTAGTTAGTTACAAGCATTTATGTATTGCTTAGTTATTGTTTTTTTAAAAAAATCTCTGCAGTCTACAAAACAACCAATGCATCATGAAAGCACTAAAAGAGAAACAACCTCAAGCCAGCAAAACAGAAAAAACCATACCCTCCAACATCCCACAGAGGAAAATTCTTTTGGCACTGCGCTCTAGTGGGAACCAAAACAGGATATCCTGGGGTTCAACCAGAAACCGGGGTGGCTTCTGTAATTCCGGGATGTCCCGCTCAAATCAGGACAGTTGGAGAGTAAGGGGGAAATGCGAACACATGAAAGCATATAAAACAGAAACTCAGAAGATTCAAATACTGTATTTAAAACAGGTTCCAGTCTTATGGGTCAGGGAAAGCCTGCATGAAAAGCTAAGTCTCTACAAGACACCTGAAGCAACTTATGGATGCTGCTTCACATATGACATCTGGAGGGCATCCTATCGGTCTGTGCTATACGTTCCGAATGCTGACCAGATGGATTGTGTACCCGTTGAAGTTTCAGAACCATCTTCAGTCCCACGCAGAGCAGAATGCAATAACAGCCTCGTCTAGATGTAAGCAAGGCATGTGGGTGTAAACTGAGGCAAGCTCTGCTTTCTCTAGACAGGGTCACAGCTGGTGAAGCAGCCTAAGCTGGTAAAAAGCATTCCCAGCCACCAATGGCACCTGCTCCTTCTCCATAGACATGTGCTGAGCCCAGGGAAATCCCAAAGCTGCAGCCTTGAGGGGGAGTGCAGCCCCATCCAAAACTGGTTGCAAACCTCCATCCAGATCAGTCGCCTTCCTAACCCAGAGTACCTACATCTTTTCCAGATTAAACTGCCATTTGTTTGCCCTCATCAGGTCCAAAACCGCCTCCAGACACCTGCTCAAGGTTTCCAGCGCCTCGCTAGGATTAGTAAATGGGAAAGAGAGGGAGAGCTGTGTGTCATGCATGCACACGCTAAGATGGCAATCTAGCCCAAGCCTGAAGATCACATCTCCCAGCAGTTCCACGCAAAAGTCAAAAACCACAAGGGACAAAATGGAACCCTGATGTACCCCATTCCACAATAAATGGCTACTGTAGAAGAGTCCACCTATTTTGCAGTTAACTATGGGAAATATGAACATTGCCATCTCTTTTTCCAGATTAAATCCAAATGTTTATGTTTCCTACCATAGGGCACGTGTAGCGGGTCTTTGGGGGGGGGGGTGAATGCAAAGGGAACATTGGCATAAGGGTACAATGTCACTATTTTCAGGTATTTCCACAGTCAGGATGCACAATTGAAGTTGACTCCCTTCTGCATCAAACCCATTTCCCCACCCAAACTGGATTGGTTTGTTTGTTGTTTATTTATTGTTTGTGATAAGAGCAGTGAGACATGGGGTAACATCTCCTAGGGGTAACGTTGTATAAATCAAAGCAAAACAAATCAGAATGAAGGCTCAATAAATAGCCAAGGTCATCTAACCTCCGTGCAGACTTTGTGCAAACAAATCAGGACGGAAGCTCAATAATAGCAGGTCACCTGGAAATGACCTAAGTCTGGAACTGGGAGCAGGGGCAGAGATGGCCAGTGTGGGGCTGATTGTCTGACAAAGGCAGAGGCTGGGAATGCTGCAAGAGACACACTGCTGGATGCGGCTTAGGAGCTCAAGGGAGATCAATCTGATTCCAAACGAGAGCCTAATGTGCAGCTATCATATCGGCTTCATCTTGGTGACTAAGTGTGTGATGATGGGAAAGCCAATGCATTTCCAAGTGGACGTTCTAAACATCCCAGGTTATAATTCCAGCACACGCACACACTCCAACAGATCTGAAGATAAGTATTTACATTTTACAGGACCCATAATCATAGATCTAGGCACACAAGAATAATGCTGTGTGACTATCTTCTCCTGCACTACTCTCAGCTGATAATGTGCTCTGCAACATAAGTAAATAAAAATGAAATTTGAAGATCTAATTTCTGGTTTTGCTAACAAAAACAGCTGCAATGTGAAAGTTTGATTTGCATATACTTAAGGCATATTATACCTGCATGTTGGTGAGTAAAGACTTGAGTAAGCCGCTAAATCAAACAATAATTTGGTTTGATTTTATTAGTAGTAGGCCCTTGGGAGTTTTGTAGACACGGAGCCTACAGTGCATAGATCAGATGATACAAACCCAGACCATTAGAATTTCAGGTGTATCGAGTAAATAAGTCAATCCACATGCTGCAAAGAAAGGCAAATTTTAATCCTGCCTACTACTACAAACAGTCATGCTTAGAGAAGCAGATGGGTGCTAGTTTTAATTCAGAAAGACTTCTACCCTTGACAGGCTTTGGTATATGGTATGACTCTGGTCCAGCAGAAATAAAATCCCTGTTTCCCTATCCTTGACGTCTAACTCCTGGCCTTATTCCCTTTCTCACCCAGCTTAGGCCTCCCTGATGAATTTCAGTGTTCAGTATTCTTTTAAGGGTAACAATTAATCCGTCGTATGCTTACAACGCTCACCATTTTGTCAGGATTATCCCGATTAACCTAGAATTAATCCCGATCTCAGCATTAACAAGATTACTGTTAAAAATCGGATTAGTCGGGAAGATGTACCCCCTTGGCTAATGCATGTGGGGTGAAAAGCAGGGTGGGCGGGTTTAAGAGAAGGGTGTGTGTCTGGATGCAACCCACCCACGGAATGCAAGAGAAGGAGATCAGCAAAAGGCCGCCTTAAGTTTTTCACCCAAAGCAAGGGCCTCAGCTATTTCTGCTGATTAACACCTGCCAAGTGCTAGGAGCTGCACAGATGTATTTTGATTCAGGTTTTATTTCTTAGCTATTGCCAGCATTTCCCCCACTGCCTTTCAGATCCAAAGCTCTCTTACCAAAGGCGGCCTGTGCACAATGTGAAAATGTGAAAATACAGGTGTCGCCAACTTTTCAAGGATGATTAAAAAAAACAAAGCCTAAAGCAACAGTCTAGAAAGGCTTGATCAGTCCATCATTGCAATCCCAGTACAACAATGTAAAACCTGGTGTCCTCTGGATGATGTTGAACTCTAGTCCCCATCAGCCCCCACCAGCATAGCCAATGGTCAGAAATAATGGGAGTTGGAGTCCAGCAAAAGCACCTGATTGCACCATTTTAAGCACGCCATATACTAAGAGATCCAACACAGCACCTTTAGCTAGGGACGGGATAAATTCGATTCAGTTTGCATTTCAGGGCAGTGTAGTTCTAATTAATTCACAGCAGGGTGGATTTGATTTAAATCACAATTTAAATCACTAGGCAGTAAGACTAGAATTAAATCACTAGTCAGTGAGACTTGATTTAAATCATTTTTTACAGAAAGACTCATTCTTGCTGGTATAATCATAATATTTACAACCAGATGAAGGTTTCATTTTTGGAATAATAAATTTTTAGAGTAGTTTTTACAGTTATATCAAAAATTACTGATTTGGTTATACTATTAGAAATGCAAAGACAGGTAATTATGAAACTATTGTTTATATTTGGACAACTTTTCTGCTGTACTTTATTGGAAGGAGAAAAATAATCATTTCCTTAATAACAATTTAAACAATTTATTTAACTGAAACAATAACATTATAGTATATGTATCCATGTTTATTAACTGATGTGGTTAAGCAATTAAAAAACCCCACAAAAAACTTAGACTATGCTTTAGCACACATGAAAAACTTAAAACAAATCCTTATTTCCTGATGCACACCCTTTGGACTATAATGTAACTTAAGTAGAAAACTATCTTTAGGAAGATTTTTCCTGCAAAAGCATTTTATTTTAAAAATCAGATTTTTTTAAAAAAAATCAGATTTAAATTTTAAAAAGTCAGACTTAAATTAAAAATCCATTTCTCTAATCATTGATTTTTATCCACCTTGATGCACACTTTCCAAAGCAATGTGTAAATACATCCTTTGAAATTTGCACTTTTCCCAATTTTGAAATGCAGTTCTCCAGTCAAGAATTGTGTACAAAAATGCATGAAAAGGTAAAGGACCCCTGACAGTCATGAACGACTCAGGGGTTGTGGCGCTCATCTCGCTTTGCTGGCTGAGGGAGCTGACGTTTGTCTGCAGACAGTTTTTCCGGGTCATGTGGCCGCTTCTGGCAAAACCAGAGCAGCACACGGAAACGCCGTTTGCCTTGCCGCCGGAGTGGTAGCTACTTATCTACTTGCACTTTGACGTGCTTTTGAACTGCTAGGTTGGCAGGAGCTGGGACCAAACAACGGGAGCTCACCCCGTCACGGGGATTTGAATCGCTGACCTTCCGATCTGCAAGCCCAAGGCTCAGTGGTTTACACCACAGTGCCACCCGCGTCCCTACAAGAATGCATATTCTAGGGTTAAGTGTGTAGCTCAGCACAGTTAAGAATCCTCCCTATGACCAGGAACCTTGTGCAATCTGGCCTCCTGATGGATGGAGATTACAGACTCCTTCTGGAGGTTAGGACTTCTCCTTTATTGGAGGTTTCTAAGCAGAGGTTGGATGGCCATCTGTCATGCATGCTTTAGCTGAGATCCTTGCATTGCAAGGGGGTTGGACTCGATGACCCTCGGGGGTCACTTCCGACTCGACGTTTCTATGGTTTTATGAATCAAGTTCAGCTGAAAAGAAGACGAGATCCCCCTGCACACCTTTTTGGCTAAATGCATGGATATCAGGAGAGGAAGTGGGCAAATCGGCATGTGTGTGGATCAGGGCCGGATTTAGGTTTGATGAGGCCCTAAGCTATTGAAGGCAATGGTGCCCTTTATATGTCTAGCTTTCCTTTGTCAACAATAAATTGTCGCTGTTTTTTGTGTTGAATTTATGCTATATGGTAATTTATGGACCTAATACCGTGTTTCCCTGAAAATAAGACACTGTCTTATATTTATTTTTCCTCAAGAAGACATACTATGGCTTATTTTCAGGGGATGTCTTATTTTTTTATTACGTCAGTTGCTGCCCGTCTTCTTAACCGCTCCGCGTCGGTACACTGCATAGCCACGGCTATCGCTATGTCTTATTTTCGGGGTATGGCTTATATCACGCAAATGCTTAGAAATCCTGCTACGGCTTATTTTACGGGTATGTCTTATTTTTAGGGAAACACAGTAGGTGTCTAAAGCCATTTGCACACGTTGACACGCAACCACCCCCATCATTCAGCCCGGACACTGAGATCCAGCGCCGAGGGCCTTCTGGCGGTTCCCTCACTGCGAGAAGCAAAGCTACAGGAAACCAGGCAGAGGGCCTTCTCGGTAGTGGCGCCCACCCTGTGGAACGCCCTCCCATCACAGGTCAAGGAGATAAACAACTACCTGACATTCAGAAAATACCTGAAGGCAGCCCTTTTTAGGGAAGTTTTTAATGTGTGATATTTTTGTATTTGATTTTTGTTGGAAGCCGCCCAGAGTGGCTGGGGAAATCCAGCCAGATGGGCGGGATACAAATAATAATAATAATAATAATAATAATAATAATAATAATAATAATAATAATTATTATTATTATTATTATTATTATTATTATTATTATTATTAACCAGCCCATGCAGAATGTAGGCACCCTATATATAGAACCAGTGATATTTTAGGGAGCAGGCTAACAGGCGGGGCCCATTACTTACATCATAGGAGCCTACACAACACAACACAACACAACACAACACAACACAACACACTGTTGCTGTATGTAGGTTTTATTTTATTTGTCTTTTATCTTGTATTTTGGAAATGTACATCCAGGTTTTTTCCCCTTTAATTTTTATGGGGGCCGCCAAGAGAGTGGGGCCCTAAGCTATTGCTTGTTTAGCTTATACGTAAATCCGGCACTGGTGGGGATGTTATAGAAGCAGGGTCTGTGTGCCCACACCCTTTACCCAATTTTGGGGCCTGTCCCTCACACATCCTTTTGAAGGCCTGAAGCAGCTTTTACCTGTGGGAAGCACTGCCCTGCCCCAGAACACATGTTTTTACACATCAAAGGGTAATGAATAAAGGCAGGATGCTGAGTGAATAAAGACGGATGTTTCCCTCTCTCACAATACTAAGAGTCAGGGTGACCCAATAAAAAAAAAAGGACAAAAGATTCAGGGCTAACAAAAGGAAGTGCTCCTCCACACACTGCGTTACTGAGGATTTGTTGCCATAAGAGGTAGTGGTAGCCTCTGGTAGCTTAGATGACTTCAAAAATAAAGAAAAGACCTGTTCACAGAGAAGTGGGTCTACTAATGGCTTTGAAGCAAGGCAGCTAAATGACACCCTCCATGCTCAGAATCAGAATACACTGAGCTGAAGAGAGAGACAGCCATTGCTGAAGGTTGATAATGGGTTTAGTGTATTATTCACACATTTCCTTTGTCCCACTGTCACCAGTGCTAAACAGGTTTTCGGGTTTTAAACAGCAGAACAAAAACAGTTTACCGGAGGTGAGGGCCTCAGCACAGCGACAAACGTTATTTGTCCCCAGCATCTCCCATAAAAACTGGGAAAGCCTCCAGGTCTGAATCTCTATCAGTGTAGGGCAGATTCCTGCACTCTTGCTGATCTCACTTTCAAACTACCTGCAACTCTCGGGTGGGGTGGCAGAAGGGAACGAAACCTCTGCCAGCTATCATGTGTCTCCCAGCTTGGAATAACTGATGCTAGAGGCAAGCAGCAAGGCATGGCTGTCTCTGTGAGGCTCTGCTTGTGAGAATCCCAGGCCCATGTGGCTGACCACTATTGGAAGCAGTATGCTGCGCTAGGTAGACATTCAGTGCCTATTGGTTGTTATTATGTTCTGTCTACATAGGTGTACATAGCTTGGGGGAGGGGACACACACACACACACACACACACACACACACACAGCCCTGCATAGTCCATCATGTGTGAAGAAGGCCTTCTGGCACTTCCCTCACTGCAAAACATGAAGCTGCAGGGAACCAGGCCACAGGGCCTTCTCAGCAGTGGCATCCACCCTCTGGAACGCCCTCCCATCAGATGTCAAACAGATAAACAATTATTTGACTTTTTGAAGGCAGCCCTGTTCAGGGAATTTTTTTAAAAAATAGTTGATGTTGTGTTGTGTTTTTAATAATTTTGTTGGTGGCCACCCAGAGTGGCTGGGGCAACCCAGTCAGATGGGCTGCATATGAATAATAAAATTATTAGCATTAGTATTAGTATTATTACATGTATGTCTTTTGCACATCTTGAAAAACCCCTTCCTGATAAGATATGAGTGAGGACTCTTCATGGACCTATTTTATATGTAGTCTTTGCATGTGATGGTATCAGTTCTGTGAGCTATGCACACATACACACTTGTGGAGAAAGTATCACATGTGAAGCAGCCTTTAGAGTTTGAAGTGAAATGAGACAGACTCTTCCAAACTTGCCTTTTGCCCTGTGCTTTCTAGACTTTAAAGCTCAGCATTTTATTTTTTTGCCTTGCCACTTTCCCCAGGAAAACCCACTCTTTAAGGTTGTATCAGAACAAACGGCAATTTGGGTTTATCACAGATTGCCTTTTGCTCCGATTCAGTGGTAAAGAGCCAGGGTTTTCACAGGGAAGGGCAAAAAAGCCTGCTTGGACACAAGAGTTTTAAGGTGCAGGCCTGTGTTTAGAAACATGGCACTAAAGGAAATCTGAATGAGTCCACAGAGTCAGCACCCCAGACAAGATTAGGGTTCAGGTGGCTTGGTTAACCATTTCCCCTTCTCCAAGAAGGTATTTTACAAAACCACACACACACACACACACACACCTCTGAAAGCTCTTGCTCACAATCTCAGGCGTACTGTAGCTGTTCAGAAGAGCAGAGAACAAACACAGCCTGTACATGCTCAGATGCACTGTTTTGATTGGCTGTTTTAAAGTTTAGTCAAGGCGTCAAAAAGTTCTGGTGATGAAGCTTGGCTTGAATTACGCCCTGGTTGCCAGGCTTAGCAAAACGCAACCTTTCATTCAACTACTCAGAGGGCAAATTCCGCAACAGCAGCAACCGCAGAAGCAACAGCAGCACAGAAGGCACAGATGTTTCTCAAAGCTGCTGGCAGGCCTGGCCTTCAGGGCGCTGGCTACGTTTTGGCAGAGGATTACAGCACTAAGCCTGCCTGACATTTGCTTGACTTGGTAGAGCAAATATCTCTGATGCTTGGGTTCCGCAAACTCCCTGGCCTGCTGGAGGAACGCAAACAAAAAGAGACCCACATAAGGTAAGAAGAAGCTCCTGTCTCCTCTGAGGCCTTGGCCTGCTAAGGCTTCAGAGCTGAAGGCAGTTTGGTGCTTAAGGTGGAAAACCCAAAAGAAATCTTCTTTCCTAGTACTCACTATGGAATGAAATCCATTGGGAAAATCTCCTACGAAGCCCTAATTGAAATGAGCAGCAGCCACATTTCAATAAAGAAGTGTTCTTCTGGCCATGGACAGAATGCATTCCCTGAATCAAGGAGTAACAAGGTCTGGCTTTACTCAGATCTGAGATTTGAGGTTCCACTAAATCAGAAGTAGGGAGCCTGCAGCCTTCCAGATGTTGTTGGATCCCGGCTCCGATCAGCCACAGGCAGCATGATCCAGTGATCATGGCAATTGTAGTCCACCAACACCTTGAGGGGGCATAGGTTCCCCATCCCTGCACTAGGGCTTAGCCTTCAACTCTGTTGTTAATATCAGGGCTAAGATGTGTATTAGGGACAAGGGTGACGCTGTGAGTTAAACCACAGAGCCTAGGGCTTGCTGATCAGAAGGTCGTCAGTTCGAATCCCCGCGACGGGGTGAGCTCCCATTGCTTGGTCCCAGCTCCTGCCCACCTAGCAGTTTGAAAGCACGCCAAAGTGCAGGTAGATAAATAGGTACCGCTCCGGCGGGAAGGTAAACGGTGTTTCTGTGTGCTGCTCTGGTTCACCAGAAGCGGCTTAGTCATGCTGGCCACATGACCTGGAAGCTGTATGCCGGCTCCCTCGGCCAGTAACGCAAGATGAGCACCGCAACGCAACGCCAGAGTCGTCCGTGACTGGACCTAATGGTCAGTGGTCTCTTTACCTTTAAGATGTGTAGTATAACAACAAAAAATACAGTGCCTCTGAGAAATACACAGAGCACTTTTCACAAGCTATAGCTCACAAATAAACTTTTTAAGATTCTGAAAATAAGTCTGAAAGCATAATGTGAGGTTTGCAGGCAGAGATGTCACTGATTTCCAAAGTAAAGGTAAAGGTAAAGGGACCCCTGACCATTAGGTCCAGTCATGTCCGACTCTGGAGTTGCGGCGCTCATCTCGCGTTACTGGCCAAGGGAGCCGGTGTACAGCTTCCGGGTCATGTGGCCAGCATGACTAAGCAGCTTCTGGCGAAGCGAAGCAGAGCAGCACACGGAAACGCCGTTTACCTTCCCGCCAGAGCGGTACCTATTTATCTACTTGCACTTTGACGTGCTTTCGAACTGCTAGGTTGACAGGAGCTGGGACCGAGCAACGGGAGCTCACCCCGTCGCAGGGATTCGAACCTCCAATCTTCTGATCAGCAAGCCCTAGGCTCTGTGCTTTAACCCACAGCGCCACCTGGGTCCCTCGGATTTCCAAAGTATTTCAGTTTGTTTTTGATTTCCAAAGTACTGTAGCTGTTGGTAATTCAGAAACCAACTGAAATGTGTGTGTGTGTGTTTGTGCGTGCGTGCGTGCGTGCACACACAAAAGCAAATGAAGCAAGAATAATGCTCTCAACTATTTTAGCATGCAAAGGAAATGGTAAGTTGTTTTCTTAAAACAAGAATCGACAATTACTAGTTCTAGTGTCCCACATCATCTTCCCTTCTTCTGTTGCTGGGGATGCAGTTGCTAGGTTACTGAAGGACTACTGAGTACCAAGCAGGAGTGGGTGATCAATGATAGAATTTGCAACGGGACAAAGAGACCAGAAATTCCTCTGACAATTGTTGGTGAGGGAGTGGTGCTGATGGGAGGGTGGACAGCTAAGCTGTGTGATCTGTGGCAGAGCCTCAGTCAGGCAATAAGCTGGGAAAGAGAAGCACATATTTGTGGCACAGCAGGGTGGGATGGGATATATGAAACTACATATGCTATGGCATGACAACCCAAATCAGGTCATGCAAGATCTCTACAATGTGGAACTAGGTGGTTATTTAAAGCATAGTATGGGCAGAATGAGCAACTTTATTTTTTAAACAAAAAACCCTACACTAAAATTTGCATTTAAACACATACGTATTTCAAATGTGTTTTCTCTATTTAAAAATGCACATTACTAAGCATATTAGGCTGTTTCTAGATGGATTTTCTCTCAAAATGCACATTTTAAAATGCATTTTATTTTTTATTCGAGAACTCTCAAATCTGCCACAAGTAAGAATTCTGCGGAACCTGAAAGGTTGCACAGTCATCAAATTATACAGGTATTTTATAAAAGGTATTTGGCTTACATGGTATTTCCTATGCTATGGGATCAGCACAGCAACTAACATAATTTCCTGAACTGCAGTCTTCTAAACTCAAAGTCTGGAAGCCACACTTGCACACAGGCAATGTCAGAATCACAGAGTAAATCAGCTTAGGTGTCGTGAACTTCCCTCAAAGAAATCCTGGGGAGTTGAGATATATATCTCTCATATCGACAACTCGCTCATCACCCTCTACCAAACCAAAGCAGTTTTATTTTGCTAAATGTCATGGAGAATTCAGAGGAGCAAGTGGCAGAAGAAGCGGAGCAGTGGCTCAGGGATGCTGAGGCTCAGTGGTTTCAGGGATGCTGAGGCAGTGGCTCAGGGATCCAGAGGTTGGGGGGGAAAGGGAGCTCAGACTCTGGAAGGGGAGGGATTTCACATCAGCACAGACAAGGAGGGAAATGAAACGTAAGGATCAAAGACGTCTCGCGAGATTACCACATCTACTCTGTTGGCGCGGGAATTGAAGGAAGCCACTCCCCGAATCTGACCCAACGGGTTCGGACGCTTAATCCTGAACTGTAGCTGTTTCTTGTACATATGTAATAAAGACTGTAAATACCAAGCTGACTGAGCCAGGCTGTTAATGCGAAGGGGAGACGACACCTTTACACTAAAGCAAAAAAAAAAGGGAAAAAAAGGAGCATGCCGAGCGAGCACGACACAGTTCACCCCAATACTCACTCCTCTATTATCACACTGAGATCATGCAAAATTGATTTGTGTTATACTTTGGCTATGTTTTTACTGAAGCAGTAATGTACTGGTCCTCAAAAAACAAAACAAAAAACAAAAAACCCACCCTGTTAAGGAAGAAACTAGGCTGGAACCCTTTTCCTGAACGTACTAATAATCTCTTGTCTGGAGATGGAACATTTTGAAATTTGATTCCCCCACCTGACCTGGTATAAAGCAGCTTATGGAGTTCAGATTTTGTTTTTCTACCTGGAAGTACACAACCTGGCTTTTCTGCACACAAATTCTGGAAGTACAGGTGGCAAATACTTTGTGATAATTCCCCACCACCATGCACACACAAACAAACACAAACTATGGTCTACGGGGCCATCCCATGCTGGAATGTGTATATATGTGTTTTCCAGGCCTTTACTGGAGATTACCTGAAGGAGCCCTGTATACCCGAAGGGGCATCTCCACCCCTATTATTGAGCCCACAGACTGAGTAGGGTCCACTGCCCTGGCTATACTCTCTGCATCGCCCTAAAAAAGAAGAACAGTTTTAAAATAACTCCTGCTACTCTGAGCTGATGGTTCTCCTCTTCGAGTCTAAGGAGATATTGGCCACGATTCCTACCCCTTCTTGCCAAACCACCAAAAAGGAAAGATTAATTTCTGGTGTACAAAACAGGGTTGGCCTTACCATGCATCAACAGGACGCGGTTGCTTCAGGCAACGTATTTCAGAAGAGCTGCCATTTTTATTTATTTATTTATTTATTTTGCCTTTACATGGGGATTTTTTCTTTTTTAAGCTGAAAGGAAATCCAAACCACAGCATCATTTTGACTTTTTTTTTTTTTTGCCTCAGGTAGGAAACCGTCTAAGGCTGACACCAGCGTTGCAGGATCCCTTCTTTTCCCCTTCCGCGGCTGGGGAATCTGGGAGAAAAGCTCGCTTGGAGGCAAACCACATTTTGCATCTTAAAGTGATTTCCTGCAAGACAACTACTAAAGGAGTGAAGGCTTGAGAGCATTTTGAATCATCCCTAAACTCTTTTGATCATTCTTCCCCACCCTACTGGGTCTTGAAACCTCTCCTGGGAGATGCTGGCCATTCCCCACTTTATTGTTACCTGGACCCCCTTACATCAACCCTCCCTGCCCAATCTCCTAAACTGATCATGCTAAACCAATCTTGCTAAAGCGCCACATAACTGTTTTTTTTTTTTAACCTAACACATAGATAGTTCCTGAAAATGTTTTGTGGATGTATTGACTGGGACTAATTAGCTGTACGAAAGACAGAAAGTGCTGAGCTGACGTGGCCGTCTGTATGACTTTGTCAGAGCCGGTTAAAACTTAGGCGTAAATTAAGGACGCGGCTGTGCCGCACATTGCAACAGCGCATTTAATCTTCATCCTCTGCTGAAATGAAGTTTAAGTGGTCATGTCTGCATTTCCTCACACTGCATTCCCTTATTGCCCAGCTTTTCACCTCCGCTGCCAATATTTAAACTGCAAAATTGAAGGCGTCAAGGGATCAGGCATTTTGCTTTGAAAACCTTGTAGAACACCGTGTATATTGATGGTGGCCGTATGAAGAATTATGATTTTTTACACTGGTTTGAAATGTGATTGGGTGTTGATGAGAGAGGGACTCAGGAAAGGAGAGGATAAAGCATGGGTCCCCAAACTAAGGCCTGGGGGCCGGATGCGACCCAATCACCTTCTAAATCCGGCCCGCGGACGGTCTGGGAATCAGCGTGTATTTACATGAGTAGAATGTGTCTTTTTATTTAAAATACATCTCTGGGTTATTTGTGGGGCATAGGAATTTGTTCCTATTTTTTTTTCAAAATACAGTCCGGTCCCTCACAAGGTCTGAGGGACAGTGGACCAGCCCCCTGCTGAAAAAGCTTGCTGACCCCCTGCCTTAGAAGATTGAGAATTACGGTTTTGTGAGAATGCTGAATGCTTTTTTGGGGAGGTGTATGGGGTGTGTGGAGAGGAGTAGTACCTCTGGCTGGGTACATGTCATGCTCCTTCTGGGCAGTTTGTTCACCATTGGTCCTGCCCCCCTGTATTCAGCTATCACCTGCAGCTCCTAGGAGAGCTCAGTGCATAACAGCAGCCATACCCTGGGAACAGCCTCAACTGGCCGGCTAAACCAGGTGAGGATAGCCGATGGGTCTCAAACCCTAGCTGAGTTAGGGACTTCCCCTGCATGCAAAGACAGGCTCTGGCGTATTAGACCAATAGTGGGTTCAATGGTCAAGAAGGCAGCTTCTGCACATGCTGTAGAAGTGAGAAGTAGATGGGGCTTGTCCACCTGGAAAGGGAGCCCATCTAGAAGAAGGAAAACTCCAGGCCTAAACCTCTGATGCCTTGTGAGATATCTTACAAAGAAGGAGTGGAGTCCCTAAGACAGTTGGACGGCGCCTTGTACGCCTCCTTCTGGCAACTCCTGCAACCAAGCTGTTGCCAAACATATTGCTCTGCTTTCCTTTGGACCACATCAGCAAGGCTGAGAGGAGGGTCTTGTCGTCTGAGCAGCGCAGGATGTGAAAAGCTGTTTCAGGATGTTGTGAGGTACACAGAAGGATGGGTAGAGGTGCTTAACTCATTTCTTACGAAACATTCTTTAGAGGTGTGTGTGTACGGGTGGCGCTGTGGTCTAAACCACTGAGCCTAGGGCTTGACAATCAGAAGGTTGGCGGTTCAAATCCCTGTGACGGGGTGAGTTCCCCTTGTTCAGTCCCAGCTCCTGCCCACCTAGCAGTTTGAAAGCACGTCAAAGTGCAAGTAGATAAATAGGTACCGCTCTGGCAGGAAGGTAAACGGCATTTCCGTGTGCTGCTCTGGTTTGCCAGAAATGGTTCAGTTGAACAAGGTTAAGCTTCCCCTTCTCATCTGGCAGCCTCCCCAGGCTATTTTCATTTTTTTAAAAAATCTAGAGCAGTGATGCAGTAAGGTAGTTTTAGATTCTGCACTTAATAGTCTTATTAGTGCAGCCTCGCACCCCCATCCCTGGATGGAAATGTGCATTGCTTCAAAAATATAATAAGCCAGCCCTGCTGCTCATTCTGCAGAGTGGGGGCATGGACCTCTGTCCTAAAGTCCTGCCCTGATGGCAGCATGAAGACAAATATGCAAATACGCCATCTCCATGGGACCTCTCTTCAACCCTTCCACTTAAGCCTGGCCACTTACAAATTGCAAAAAAAGGGAAAAAAATAGACACAGATTTGCAAAGAATTCACATGTGCTAATTTCTAGTTATAGATGCAAATGTGGAAGTAATTGATATAATTTAAATGGGGATACAATACCTCTCTCCCCAATCTTCCTCACAGAGGTATGTCTGGCACTTTCACTAGCCAGTTTTTGGTGAATGTGGAAAAACCCCCAGTCTTTGCTCTGGCCTTTGACACCTGAGATATGTGTGTGTTTGGGGTCCACCCAGTTCCTGTGGCTGCAATTGATTTGAATTGTTTTTAATACTGAATTTTAAACTGCTGTAACCTGCTCAGGGAAAATTGTAAGGTTCAGAGGTTAGGCAGGAAGAATCAGATGCACAAATATGAGATGGGGTAAACCTGGCTTACTGGCAATACATGTGAAAAGAACAGTTGAAGGAGGTGGATATGTTTAGCCTGGAAAAGAGGAGACTGAGAGGAGATATGATAGCCATCTTCAAATTATCTTAAGAGCTGTCACATGGAAGATGGAGCAAACTTGTTTTCTCCTGCTCTGGTTGGCTTCAAGTTACAAAAAAGGAGATTCTGACTAAACATCAGGAAGAACTTTATGACAGTAAAGGCTGTTTGACAGTGGGTCGGACTTGGAAGCTGGAGGTTTTTAAGCAGGGGTTGCACGGCCATCTGTCTTTGATACTGTAGCTGCACTGCAGGGGGTTGGACTAGATGACCCTTGTGGTCCCTTCCAACTCTACAATTCTACGATTCCATGACTCTAGGCTCAGGTGGTGATTATTGAGGAGCTACTCCAAAGCACCAGCTGGTCTCCCTTCTTATGGTTCTTCAACTTTAAACTGGACTTGGACTGGATAATTCTTCAAATAGAGGACTCCTTCCAACAAAATTGGGGCCTCTGTAATGTAGGACCCATGGGCACCCTACTCTGGGTACCTGCAGGCTTTTTCCCAGGGTGGCAGGAGGCAAAGGAAAACACTGAAATGGAGAACAGGCTACATTTTCACACCAAGAGAGAAAGAAACAAGGAGAGAGAGCAGCCCCTGTATATTTTGCCTCTTAGCTTAGGTGCTAGGAACCTACTCTTTTAAAAAAGAGTCTGAAGATTATGTCTAATCTGGAAGGGCAACGTCCCCCCCTTTTCTCACTTGTGGACACCCATGCACACTGTTTAAAATTCCAGTTCACACTTCCAGGTGCTGCAGCAATTTCCTGGAGCCCCCCCCCCTCCTCCATGCTTGAGGAGGCTAATGTGAGAAACAACTCATAGAAACAGGAGATCTGGTGCAAGGAAGAGAGGGCAAAAGCCGCAGATACCTCCCCAATCCCCTCCCCAAACCTGTGCACACCGTACAGAAAAAAATACAGAGAAAAGGGTGGGAAAGCGCATGCAATTTTCCTTTATACGAAAGCGTTGGGTGTGGGTAAAAATTGGAAGTACTGACCTTAAAGCTCCAGTAGTTGGGTTGCTAACAAACAAAAAAGGAAAAGAAAAGAAAAAAGAACAAAAAAAAACAGAACAAAAAAAATACCATTAAGATTTCTGTTTTGAGAAAACAGTTGACTTTAAACTGCGTGAGGAGTTGCTGTTTTTAAGTTGGTTTGTTTAAAGTCCCCTCCCAATGGTGTTTTTTTATATAAAGAAAAGAAAAAGAAAAAGAAACAAAACAAAAAAGCAATGAATTTGCTAAAATGGATAGGTAAATTAGGTGGGTGTTCTCGAGGAAGGCTTTCAAACAGGTAGAGATGCAGCTGTACCTGCATCTTCGCTGCAGACTTCGCTGCAAGTGGATTCCTCTGCCCTTTTAACACACAAACACAAACACACACACACACACACACACACACACACACACACGTGTCAAGGATCTTTTAAAGGAAGGTTGGGGGCAATATTCATACCAATAAAAAAGTGCTTCATTTTTTTTTAAAGAATGAAGCAAATATTATGCAAATTAGTAAACATGATACAGAAGCAGTTGCTAGTTCTGCACAATTTGATTCCACTGCCTAAAAAGTTAAGACTCTTCAAAGAAGGTCTGCACCAGGTGCACACAGACTATTCCAAAGGTTGGGCTGTGTCCATCACGGTCATAAAGTCATCTCCCTGTAGCAAGACAGGGTCAGCTCCTGCCAAGTAAGAACACAGTCTAAGCAGATTTAAGAGTGAAATCAACAAAATGTATGCTAAGTACGTGTCACTTTTGGTTATGTTCACCCCAGCTAATAGCGTAAGATCCTGTCCCACCACCTAACGCAAGGTTGGGAACCTCAGACCCAGGTGGGCAAGACCTCTCTCTCTGGCCCCTGGGACTCTCCCATGCCATGCTTGCTTTGCACTCTCTGTGCTGGCTCAGTTCACACCAACAGCTGTCACACGAGCTCTCACGCACGCAATCAATCAAGGAGGAAGGTATTATAAAGCTATGGCGGCGACAACAAATCCAACCAACATCAAGCAACTTGGACATCCCATAGTTCAGTTGGTTGCTGGTAACGCCAAGGTTGCAAGTTTGACACCCCCCCCCCCAATGTGATAGCTGCATATTCCTGTGTGGCTTGACTACACAATCCTCAGCATCCCTCCCAACTCTACAATTCTATAATTACAGTGGGAGAAATCCCCCACGTGCTCAGTACACTCCCCATGGAAAACAATGGGGTTTCAAAGTGCTTCGCTTTGCCCGGATGGTGCCCAAGCTCACCGAATCTTATGGGTCTGGGTGGGGAAGGAGCTCTCCTGCTGATCGTCAGTGGCATCACAGACACAACAGGCGCCTGTGACATTTGTGCAACCTCATTCAACACAGCAATCACAGCGGACGAAAACCTCTGGGTAAAGAACAGCTTTTTCCCAATACAGCACACACAGAGAGAGCACTGTGAAAATGCCACATTGGTCTATGAGAAAAACAACCAGAGAGAGGGGGAGAGAAAGATATCAGAGAACTATGCTTAACAACAGTAGACTGGGGCAACTCTGGAAGTGGAGGAACTTAACGATTTCATTCTCTTTACAAGTAAAACTGTGGGCAAGCACTCTAACATGCCTTGGCTAAAATTTGGTAGGGTCTTCAGAAGCCCAATAGAATTGCTTTGCGAGCTGGATCATACCCAGGTGCCACTAACAGCTCTCCCCTAGCTTAGTGCATGAACTGAAGCAAACCTTTTCCTTCCAGTGTGGTGTAGTGGTTAAGAGTGGTAGACTCGTAATCTGGGGAACTGGGTTCGCGTCTCCGCTCCTCCACATGCAGCTGCTGGGTGACCTTGGGCTAGTCACACTTCTCTGAAGTCTCTCAGCCCCACTCACCTCACAGAGTGTTTGTTGTGGGGGAGGAAGGGAAAGGAGAATGTTAGCCGCTTTGAGACTCCTTCGGGTAGTGAAAAGCGGGATATCAAATCCAAACTCCTCCTCTTCTTCTTCTTCTTCTTCTTCTTCTTCTTCTTCTTCTTCTTCCTACCTGGTCGCCAACCATGCACGTACGTGGCACTTGCAGAGTTCCACAAGTTCTCTGCCCCAAATGAGCTTACAGTCCAAAATTTGATAGAAGGGGAAACAAAAAGGGTGCCAAGGAATGTGAGAATCAAGTGAGCAAATGAGAACATGCTGTTGTCTGCACAGCGCACCGTATGTCTGAGAATGCGCCTCTACAGTATAGCTGCAAGGTGAGATCTGGGGTTGCTTCCTGTTTAATGTACCACTTGTCCTGATTTGCTTACAGGGCGCAAAGAGAGATTCCACCTTTCCCATCATTAGTTAACACAATAAGTCTGGTCTTCTGGGGGAAGCGGGCTTCTTGTCCAAGACTTCCCAATCAAGTGCCATTAGTGAATGTGTGTATCTGAAGAAGTGTGCGTGCACACGAAAGCTCATACCAAGAACAAACTTAGCTGGTCTCTAAGGTGCTACTGGAAGGATTTTTTATTTTTTCATTTTGTTTTGAATGTGAATTTGTTAGTTATGAGATTGGATCCCACTTCAAAAAAGCAATAGCCTGGAATTGCCCTAGAACAAAAGTGATAGTTTTGCCTTATTGTGGCTTTGTGCTAGAAGCCAAGAACCAGGGCAGAAATGTCCCCAAGTGCTCTGAGTTTGTAGGACTTGGAAGCCTGCACAGATTTCTGCCTTAGACCGAGCTTTGCAAATGATGGTTTCTGATTAACTGATTGTCACATATGTTTTTTTAAAAAAATGAGAGAGGAAGTGGTGGTGGTAGGTAGGTAGGTAGAGCCTCTGGTGGCTTCTCCTGCAAAACAGGTTGATTCAACAAAGACTCAAAACCTTTCAGGTTGATAAATGCCAACTGGCCCAAATAAAAGAGTTCATCCCACATGTTGTATGTGGCTCTAGGACCGTAACAGCAGACTTTGACGTCTCCTATAGAATAGCAGTTTTATGCTCTCTCTCTCTCTCGGCGCCATCGTGATACCCTCTTGCCTCAGTGGCTAACGGCTCCCTTCGCATCCTGCTCAGAGACCGGCTTCAATCACTTGAACAATGGCATCGGATGAAGGAAAACTCTTCATTGGAGGGCTCAGTTTTGACACCAATGAGCAGAATCTGGAGCAGTTGTTCTCCCCCTATGGAGACATTGCAGAAGTGGTTGTGGTGAAAGACAGGGAGACTCAGCGGTCCAGGGGTTTTGGTTTTATTACCTATTGCCGTCCTGAAGATGCCAAGGATGCCATGAGGGCCATGAATGGAGAGTCTGTGGATGGGCGTCAGATCAGAGTGGACCAGGCTGAAAAATCCTCCCGTGGCTCTTCTGGAGGCAGAGGGCGTGGACGTGGATTCTCCAGAGGCGGTGGAGGATATGGAGGTGGCCGTTACGATAACAGAAGCGGCGGCTATGGTAGATCTAGAGACTATTATGGCAGCAGGAATCAAGGAGGCTATGGAGACCGTTACTCTGGGAGCTCCTACAGAGACAACTACGATAACTAGCTTGCACCGAGCATAAATCCTTCCTGAATCAAGATCGTCCTTCCAATGGCCGTATTTATAAAGATTTTTTTTTTATAAGATTTTTATTATTTTCCATTAAAACAAAAGAAAACATAACATAACATAAACACCAACATTAACACTATAAAAACACAATACAAAACACAATCAAACAATAACAATAAAAAGAAACATATACAAACCTTAAACTAACACTTATCTTCTTACTTTTCTTGGTACTATCTTCTCTGTTTTGGGGGCTTCCCCCATTCCCTCCACTGTCTTCAAAATCGTATCTATCTTCTAGGTAGCTTTGTATCTTATTCCATTAACATTTGCCCAATTTTTGATATGCTTAACTTTACTTAATCAAATACCTAATCAAATATAAATCTTAACTTAAACACCAAATCTTAACATATTTTCTAACAAATAAATCGTCACACAAAAATTTCTTCCTAACAGTTTTATCTAACATAAACCTACTAAAGCCGATCTTCTATTTAATTCTGCTCAAATGTTCAATTTCACTGATTTAACTAAATAGTCTTTGAATTTTTTCCAATCCTGTGACACCTTCTCCTCCCTCTGGTCCCGGATTCTGGCGGTCAGTTCTGCGAGTTCCATATAGTCCATCATCTTCATTTGCCATTCTTCCACTGTTGGTACCTCCTCACCTTTCCATGTTCTTGCCAATAGGATTCTGGCTGCTGTTGTGGCATACATAAAAAACACTCTATCCTGGCTGGGTATCTCTTCATTGGTTATGCTCAGGAGGAATGCCTCTGGTTTCTTGCTAAAGGTAACTTTCATTACCTTTTTAAGCTCATTATAAATCTTATCCCAGAAGGCATTTACCGCTGGGCACAACCACCACATATGAAAAAAGGTACCTTTCGCATGTTTACATTTCCAGCATACATCTGACATTTTGGTATTCATCTTGGCTATCTTAACTGGTGTCAAATACCATCTATATACCATTTTCATTATGTTTTCTCTTAAACTATTACAAGCAGTGAATTTGATACCTTTCTGCCACAGTCTCTCCCAGTCATCCATCATAATATTATGTCCTACATCTTTCGCCCAATCTATCATTGTCGATTTAACCAGTTCATCTTTCGTATGCCACTCTAGCAAAAGATTATACATTTTAGAAAGGTTCTTAAAGTTGGATTCTATCAGTTCTGTTTCCAGTTTTGATTTTTCTACTTGAAAACCAATTTTTTTGTCCATTTTAAATGTTTCATACACCTGGTAATATTGCAGCCAGTCGGGGACCTGATTTTTAACTTGGTCGTAACTTTTTAACTTAAATGAGTCCCCTTCCTGCTGCAATATATCCATATATCGTAACCAACTTGCAGACATATTCGGTCTCTTATAGGCCTTGGCCTCCACTGGTGAAATCCATCTAGGAGTCTTTCTCTCCAATAAGTCTTTATATCTAGTCCAGACCTGATACAGGGATTTTCTGACTATATGAGTCTTAAAGGTTCTGTGAATTTTAACCTTGTCATACCAAAGGTATGCATGCCAACCGAACATGTTATCGTGTCCTTCCAAGTCCAGCACATCAACGTTCTCTAATTTAAACCAATCCTTCAACCAGCAAAAGGCCGCTGCTTCAAAATAAAGTCTTAAATCCGGCAGGGCAAAGCCTCCTCTCTCTTTAGAGTCTGTTAGGATCTTAAACTTAATTCTAGGCTTTTTGCCCTGCCATATAAACTTCGATAGGTCCTTTTGCCATTTCTTAAAACAGTCCAATTTGTCCAATATTGGTATGGCTTGGAATAAAAACAGCATCCTTGGTAGGACATTCATTTTAACCACTGCTATTCTTCCCATTATCGACAGTTTTAATCTTGTCCATATTTCCATATCTTTCTTTATCTCTATCCACAGTTTTTCGTAATTGTCCTTGTACAGGTTCAGATTCTTAGCTGTGAGATTGATACCTAGATATTTTACAGTTTTAACAAAATTGAGGCCAGTGCCTTCTTGTATTCCGTATTTATAAAGATTTTTGGAGCTTCGCTGAATCTTGTTTAGTTCTCTACCTGTATCTTCCCTTTTTGTAGTCTTACCACAAGCAGCCCAACAGCTTCTGCTACAGGATGGCCTGTTAGAGCTTTCTGAAGGAAAACATTTTAATTTGCCTTTTTTTTACAGGTGTGTTTAAGCATTTTTGAATACATACTTTTATTGCTTTCCCCCACCTCCACCCCCTGGATTTCTTTTAACACACCAAGATGGGGGTTCTGACCTATTCTTCACCTATAATTCCCCAGAGTCTGAGCAAGGTGTAAGGATCCTCCTTGTTTTTATAAATGCATTAATACCTTGTAGTTTTGTAAAAGTCCTATGGTGTAGCAAGCAAGGGGTATGGTGGAAGGCAAAACCCCCTTGATTATAAAGGGAGACGTGTGTTTGATCTTCAGAAATCAGAATTTATACTGTATGATGTACCTAGAACTGAAGCTTGCAGAACTTGCAAGTTGTTCTTGAAAAACCGTTTGTTTATATATATTTTTTAAACTGGAAGACACACATGTAACTCGATATTGTACTAAAAGTGGTTAAGGAATTCCTGTATTCAGTTCTTTGGCTTCACAAAGCCTATTAAATGCCCTTCTGAAAATGAAAAAAAAAAAGAATAGCAGATTTACTGTGCGATCCTATGGTTATCCACTCAGAAGTAAGTCATCCTGGTAGGTATGGGTAAGGCAGGGGAATTCTACAGCAGGCAAAGGAAAAGGCCAGCTCTGCACATTACCAAACCCCTCCTAAACTATGGAGTGATCTATTGGGGGGGGGAATCATGTTGTACAACAATGACTGAAGACGGCACACCTTTAAAACACAGGTTGATAGCTGCTTGTTTGTATGTCCACGAAAAAAGACTCTCTTGCATGTAGAACTGACCAAGGTTCAACAAAGCGAGTTACTGGGGCACTAGAGGGGCATATGCTTCTAGGCTATTTTAAGACACGTATTGTCAAATGGCGGTTTGCTTACATTTCTTGTGTTCGTATTCTTTGGCTTATGCTGTATGGAGCTGTCAATGGAGCGTATTTCCTTGCAGGCGGGTGAGTCATTGGGAAAGATAGTGATTTGTTTGCACCCTGGACAAGACAGCACTTTATTTGCACTCTATGCACTGAATTACTGAAGGTGGTAGCATTCTTGCAAGTGTGGGGGAAATCATGGACTCGCCCACATTGACAACAGCCAAACTAAGGGTAAGTCCATACAGCATTCCTGACTTGAAGCAAAAAGATGGGCTGAGGTGAGGCAGTTCTGCTTCAGCAATGGTGATGATTCAGCCATGGTGTGGACTGGGTGACTGAACCCTGGTTTAAGGATAAGCTAGGCTTAACATGCTTGTTATTTGCCTCTTGGCAAAAATGTTGATCTCTGCAGCGGAACTCAGCTATCCCCCCACAGCAATCTAGTGCATAGCCTTCAGTGCAGCTATTGGCATGGGAAATCAATTG
This sequence comes from Lacerta agilis, assembly GCF_009819535.1. NCBI lineage: Eukaryota > Metazoa > Chordata > Lepidosauria > Squamata > Lacertidae > Lacerta > Lacerta agilis. The sequence goes on along the minus strand of NC_046325.1, from coordinate 30,174,448 downwards.
CATTGCAGCAGGAGAGGGTGGTGATGACATCAGCAGAATATTTTTCTTTTTTCAAAGGGAAAGCAGGAAGGAGAGGCACAATTAATATCACTCTGTTTGGATGGGAGAATCAAAGGGAGATAAGGGCAATATGAGTGGATTCGAAATGACAGCCTTATTAGCACCGATAAAAGCAAGGCAAACGGTGCGGAAAGGACGATATGAAGAATGACAAAGGCTGAGGAGTGGATTGCAACATGGAATAAAGTACAGCAACATGATTAAAGAACCACAGGCCAGCTGAAGGTTGGCTTTTGGGCAGACTGAGCCAGAGCTACAGCCCAAAATCTGTCTCCAGTGCAACGATTTAAGTTCATGTATCACTGAAAGATAAAAGAGGGGGGGGGAGCTTTTGAGTGCGTGCTAAATGCTTTTCTTAAAAAGTGGGAATCTGCAACAAAATGTTGCTCCTGATCAAGGTTCCAGAACTCCATCTTCCTCTCCAGCTTTCTATTCCAGCCCTAGTCAGTCAGAATTCATGGCCACTGTGAATGCTCAGTCCTCATTGGACAAGTTATTTCCCCACCCCATCCCTTCCCTCATTGGAGGGTTTTTGTTGTTGATGATCTAAATGTTCTTTTGCACACCTGCAGATTTTGGGGCTCTACCAAGTCTGCTGAAACTTACCTCTTATGCATGAATGGTTCAGTTCTGGCTATCTTAAGGACCCACACTCTGCTAATAAGTTTGCTTAAATGAGCGCATGTAAAATAGAAGCTGTCATGCTGGGAAAGAGGAAAGGCACATTCAGGGTAAGAGCATCTTGTTGTCTCCAATGGTGACCAGCCAGTCACTCCACAGAAACCCATTAGTGAGCAAGATGGTGCTGGGCATCCCTGTGTCGTTTTGGCCTCAAAGGTCTGCGAAGTAAGTAGCCCCCCCCACCTCAGAATAAAGGAGAAGCCATTCCCTCTGCGGGGGCTCCAAATCACCTGCCAAAACAGCTATTGGCCAAAATTTTGGCTTACCTTTTGGTAAGCATGGGAACGCTGTCCAGAAAAGCACTTGCAAAGGCCATGTTAAGGCTCCGGCAGATTTCCTGCACATGTCCATACACTTTGCTCTGACAGTTCTCCATTTAGAAAACCAGATATGCAAAGCCTGGTGTGGATCAGCTTGGGAATTAACCACCTGGCCCTACACCAGCCTGCTCTAGAAAGGAGAGTTTGAGAACCCTTCACGTTTCAAAAAGGCGTTTTCTTCTTTGCAGAGAGCCTGGAGATCACTCCCCACCCTGCCACAGAATCTGACAGCATGCGTGCAGATGGTTTTGAATCCTTGCTTTGCTCATCATTGCTGCGCTGTAAGTTTCTCAGGTATCCACAATCCACTCTCAAATTCTGGAGGGGAATCTGCATCTCAGCAAATGGCATCCCGGTTCAGTGGGAACCTGATGTGACAGCAGGTGCAGTTCCCTGATAAGGCAGATCAGCCAGGTTTCTCGCTCCCCCTGGCTTCCCACCCTAGCATTTCCCTGCTCCGTTCTCCCTGCTTTCCATTCAGCAACAGAGAGAGCCATGGGAACTGTGACCAGGAAGTGGCAAAGCTGATCAAATTTCAAGCACAGCCATGACAACAAAGACCCAACAGAAAGAGGCTGAATGCAAAATTTCAAGGAGGCCGGCCATTCCTAGCTGTGCCTTTTAAGGGCGCACATTTCAGTAAATTAAATGCTGATCAGTTACCCATTAAAATGCAGTGCTCCCTACTTGAACTAATAATAACAGGGTTTGTTTGTTTGTTTTTAAGTACTTCCCACCCATTATTTCAACAATCCCCATAACAACCCTATGATATGGGTCAGATAATTATCAGCAGCTGCAGCGTAACCCCGTATCAAAATTGGGAGACTGAGAACAGATGCCCATGGCTACTTAGTGAGGTCACAGCTGAGAGGTGAGATCTGAACCATAGACAAGGAAGGAAACAGGGATTGTGTTTAGCTCCCATTAAGAATTGTTTCCACATCCATTCACCCCCCAAAACAGACTCTTAGTCACTATGAGACACCAGCTCTTAACATCAATTGTATGTAAAAATTGGACACTATCAGCACATTCCAGCTACTGGTAATTCCTCGCTCTTACAATCAGCTTAAACCCAACTATCATGAATTAGACTCAAAACAGAACATTATCCTGTCTATTTTTTTTTAATTGGTTAGGTGTTGTTTTTTCAAAAAATATCCTGCACTTTAGGAAAAGGGGGGGGGACTCCCAGTGTGGCTTACAAATCACTGCAACCCAGGCAATCCCTGCCTTCAAGCTTACAAGATGTCACACAACTCAAAAGGAAAATGAAGTGGTAGGGAGGAGGAAATAAGTAAACTCAGGTAAAAGTTCTTAATCCATTGGTGCTCAGGTCAGAATTTGGCACATCATGTCCCTTTTGCTTTAAAAATCATACTCCCACCCTTGCTTTTATATGTGACTGAGACAGACCCGGGTTTAAACAAAGCAGGTCAGCTGCTGTAATGCCTCATAGGCAACTCTAAAATCACGGCATGGGGAAAAAATATATTCTGTGGAAGTACTGTACAGTATTACCATTGTCTGGTCAGCACAGCACAAACAGAGCCTTCTGTAAATGAGCAGATGGGCTCTGACCATAAAGGCTGCCCTCTGGCCTCCCCCTTGTCACCCCAATGAAGTCAACTTAGAATCCCAGAAGAGCTTATTTCCCTCTCATTGGTCTCCTCCAGCAGCTCATTTGCTTACATCCTCCTTGAGGCAGGGGTGATGAACCAGTGACCCCCCTGCACATTGTTAAACTACAGAACCTGCTTCCACAAGACGTGGCAATGACGAAACAGCTTGGATGCCTTTGAAAGAGGATTAGACAAATTGGTGGAGGATGAGGCTCTATCAAGGGCTACTAGCCAAGTTGGAGATGTTCTCGGAATAGCAGTTGCTGTGAGTCTGCCTTGAGTATCCTATCATTCAACTTCATCAGGTGAACTTTGGGCTTTCAATTTTCGGCGGCGCCCTGTGCGATGCCAAAATTTGATGCCCCCTCACCTCTCGCCTTCCGTTGTACACTGTTGTTGCGGTGCCCCCTGCGGCGCCCTCTCGGCTTGGTGCCCAGAACCGGTGAACCAGTAGTAGTTGTTGTTATTCAGTCGTTCAGTCGTGTCCGACTCTTCGTGACCTATCCTATCCATTGGGAACCTATCCATTCTCAAGGAAATCGGCCCTGAGTGCTCACTAGAAGGACAGATCCTGAAGTTGAGGCTCCAGTACTTTGGCCACCTCATGAGAAGAGAAGACTCCCTGGAAAAGACCCTGATGTTGGGAAAGATGGAGGGCACAAGGAGAAGGGGACGACAGAGGATGAGATGGTTGGACAGTGTTCTCGAAGCTACTAACATGAGTTTGGCCAAACTGCGGGAGGCAGTGAAGGATAGGCGTGCCTGGCGTGCTCTGGTCCATGGGGTCACGAAGAGTCGGTGAACCAGTTGCACTCCCCTAAATCTGCTTCTGACCCAGAGGTGCCAACTTGAATAAAATTTTGGGGAGGCCCACATAAAATCACATGACATGGCACACACACACACCACTTGAATGGCAATGCCCAGCAACGTTGGAGGCCCCCTCAGATATTTTTTGGGGGGTGGGGAACAAAGAGACCTTGGCCCCTAGGAGTTGGCTCCTATGCTCTGACCACTGGTTCTAGATATTGTGAGAGGGAGAAACCTCAGTCATTCTCCCCTTAGGTTAAACGCGGTAGTTTTTCCTCATAGGAGAAATGCTCCAGGTGGCACTTTGGCTGCGCTTTTCTGTATGCCCTTTTCAACTCTAGAAACTGTTGCATCTCAAAAAGGCTACTGTAAACTAAAACTGTACAGTATAAGGCATTCCAAGTGTAGCTGCCACACAGGTTTGAAGAATCAAAATTGATACATGAAAATGGGAAGCACAACAGTTAACATCCCAATCTCATGCCCAGGACTGGGACCAGTTAAAAGCTCTATGTCATTTTATGCTGTATTTGCTCACTTCGCCTGTCCTCTTCAGATTTAAAAGCCAAGACTGTGTTTGTCTCTTTTTGGTTAATAGGATGGCATCATGGAACTATTTAGCCAATCAGGTTTTAACTATATGCAGACATCACTGAGGGCAAGTGAAGCCTATTCAGAGTGGAAGCAATTCTTCCTGAGTCAGTCACATGGGCAGCCCCAGCCAACCAAGAGTCACCAAAGGAACAGGATGATGTCATGATGCTGCAAAATGATCACGGGGAGGGAGGTGGAGGGGGGAGATCACTCAAAGGTGGGTGCTTTTAACTTTAATGTCGCCCAAAATTGTTGATGAGAACAATACCGTTCAAATTGTTCATAAGAATAATACTGAAATCTACCTTACAGGGATCTTTTAAGGATTCACTGAGGTGACATATTTCGTCACTTTGTAAACTAAAGCACTATATAAATGCATTATTACTACTGCTGCTGCTGCTGCTACTACTACTACTACTACTACCACTACTAGAGGAAACAAAGAAAACAGAAGGATCCAGCCACAAACACATTATCTAGAAAGCCCAAACCCAGGAATTAATTATATCTGCCTTTACAGTTCTGGGGAGATGAAGCTTTGATGGAATCAGATGCTATGATGCAGGTACCGTTCCATCGCATAGCCAGCTTGTGTTTACGGGGTGCCACAAGGGGACAAGGCATCCGCCAACCTGCAGCCATCAACACAGATGTCCCCCCTTTTCTCCCCACCCCCTTCCCTCCAGCCACACACAGATCTACATCAATTGTTTTCAGGGAGCTGGGAAGTAGGAGTGCTGGAGTATTTGTTGAAGGCGAAAACATCCTTGTGCTGCCTTTTTGTACACAGCAGCCGTGATCAAGTGCCCACGGGGCCACTAAAGAGCCTCTAAGCTGCTTGCTTCTCTCCCTCCCTCCTTCTTTTGAAGGAGCCCCTTCCAAAGCTTGCTTCCTCATTTCTTTCAGCAAATATTCCCAGCCTCGTCTGGTTTGCTCATCCGCTACTACCACCTGCCTCTTCCCCACTACACATTTCATAGAATCACAGAATTGTAGAGTTGGAAAGGACCACGACGGTCATCTAGTCCAACCCCCAGCAATGCAGGAATCTTTCACCCAACATGGGGCTCGAACCCTGTGATTAAGAGTCTCATGCTCTATTAGCTGAGCTGGTATGTCTATCCTATTAAAACCTAATTCCTTTTTTGCAGGACTCCAGCCTTCTCTCCGCCTAGAATGTACTGCAATCCCTCTGGGGCAGAGAATGGGATCATGCTAATTTGATGCTCTACATGGGGGGGTGCTATATGGGTGCTGTTTATTTGTTTGTTTTTTTGCATTATGCGCATATGCAATTTATTTATTTTTATTTTTCCTCAAGGTGGCATACATGATTCCCCCCCTCCCCATTTTATCCTCACAACAACCCTGTGAAGTAGGTTAGGCTGACAGTGAGCAAACGGCTCTAGGTCACACCAGGGAGCTTCATGACTGAGTGGGGATTTGAACCCTGGCCTGCCAGGTCCTAACCAAGAACACTAACCATTACACCACACTGGCTCTCCCCATCTCTTACGCATCATACTAGCATAAGTATGCTCTAGGACTCAGGGTGAGTTACAGCCTAAAAACGACACATATTGAGAGTCATTGATGTCATAATAAAAATCAAATGAAGGTCAACTTCTCACTGAGGAATCACAGCTCCAATATTACTTATCCAACTTAAACACTTTCATCCCACTCTTATCAATAATAAGCCCTCAAGATCACAATCTAAAGGACCTGGCATAAAAGGAAAGAGGATTGGGGAGGAGGAAGAAAATCCCCAGACACTACTTCTTAATTACAAGACCAGGCAGAATAGAAACACTAAAGGACACAAGGAGCCAAACGTCATCGCTGTTCTTTCAGTGGAGTGGCTTAAGCCAGCAGAGGGAGGCATATATAATTGAATGCCCGTCCACACATGCACACACACAAATGCTCTTCCTGTAGAAAGCTGGCATGTCAGGGAGATGTGTCCTAGCCTGCTCCCATCCCTGACCGGCTAGTTTTCCATCTGCACAAATCTGCTGGAACATTAAATTAGATCCGTCTACACATGCAACAGAGTGAAGTAACAGAATCCTGAGATGGTACACTGGATTGTACCACTTCAAGATGGCGGTAGAGGAAGAAGAAGAATATTTATTAAATTTCGGTGCTATCCTTCCTCTCTAAAGAGTCCAGAGATGCCATTTTTGAATGCCACTTTAAGTAAAACAGAACAAAACAAAACCCCAAACCTTCATGCTAGCAACATCAGGGGGAATGTTCCTTCCTAGTTCACTCCTTACAGTGCTACTTTTCTACTTGCAGGGAGCACTAAAAATTGGAATAAAGAACAGATAAAAATGGCATTCAAAAGAAGAATCTCCCATGTGCATTCTGCAGTGGACAGTCTGTTGCATGTAGACTAGGCATCATGTGAGCCCCAAGATACAGTCTGAAGTGATATTTTTCAATCTCTGTGAGAACTAGGCCTAAGGCAGCCTGCTGACCCTGATTCGCTGGATGACTGCAGCCACTATGCTGCCCAACTGTTTGCGTTGCCCAACTGTTGCACAAATGAAAAATGCGGTGCAAAGAGCATTAAAAATGTTATCACCTTACAGTAACATTCTCGGTAGATCACAGCATAACGTGCAAAATTGGAAATTGCATTAATGGAGGGTGAGTGAGGCAAAGTTTTTATTGCTGATGCGTGTGGTGGTGGTAGGCATGGAAATGGGAGAAGCAAAAATAGATTTTCTGAGGTTTTAGGGAGTCATGCAAAAAATATTTCCTTTCTCTCAAAGATATTTAAGAATGGGTTGCAGAAGATGACTAAGGCAGGCACATATCATGGCTCTCTGGTTTGACCCATGGGATCCTGTGAAGCAGCCCAGAGAAAGGAATAAGCAGGGAAATCTTAACCTAAGAAAGGGCTTGGCAAGGAGGTGTTCACATTACAACCTTAGAGCACAGTGAAGTTGGTCCCCACCCCTTTGCATTTCACACAGCTCTTTCTCCATTAGCGATTCTCATCAGCACAGCTTCATTAGAGTCAGATTCGCTTCTGCTTGTGTCACACCAGAGGAGGAGTGGACAAGGCAGGGATGTCAAATTAGGAATAGCTTAAGGACTAACTAGAAGCTAGTTTGAGAAACAACACATCAATCAAAGTGCAGGGTACATACGCATTTTGGACAACGTCTTGCAAACGCTGATTAAAAACCCAGCACTGCAAATGCAGTGAGTGCACAGCAAACAGGAGTGTGGACACAGCCCAAGACTCTGCCCCATTCTCAGTGCTATGGCTCCATCTTGCACTGTGTGAAATAAAATGAGGAGTACTTTTGAGCATGTGCAAGTACACTTCTTCCACTGAAAATGTAGAGAAATCACACATCTGGGGGAAGGGTTTCCAGTTTAGTAGATCCACAAAGGAGGTCCTTTTATCATTATCCCTAGTATAGTTGTCAGAATGCCAGCCTAAAACTAAGGAGAAGTGGGTTCCAATCTTCCCTCAGCTTTGAAAATCACTGGGTGACCTTGGGCCAGTTAATGAGTCCCATCCTGTCCTGACCTACCTCACAGGGTTGTTATGAGGATGAAATGATGTAGCATCCATGTGCATCACCACTGAGGATGGGGAAGGGGTACAAACAGTGCTTTTTTCCTAAAAAACAAAAACAAAAAACGTTTAGGGGTACTCTTGTTTTCCTACTCATATTGAAATGCTGCCCCTCAATGAGGCCAAACCTAGATTCACAAAATGTTTAGGGGTATGGGTACCCCTACGTTCCCCCAGGGGAAAAAAGCACTGGGTACAAATGTAACCAACCAATCATTATCCTTGCCCCCAAACGACGCTGCCCTTTTCTCCAAAGCTTATGCCGTAATACAGTAACAGGCTTCAAGGTGCTGCAAGCCTCTGTCAGTTTTCCCCGGCTGGGGGGGGGGGCACGCATACGAAACACACCCACCTCACTCACACTAACTCCCCACCAAAATTCAAGCTTACCCTCGGAGTCTTGCAACTGATGTGGCTTAGCAACAACACAGGAACACACAAGCCTATCTCCCCTCCCCCCCCCCGCAAAAAAACATACAAATAAAATAAGCCCAACAATGCTAAGTATGTAATGGTCACATCCAAGCAGCCACTGGGAGAACAAGGTGTGTGTGTGTGTGTGTGTGTGTGTGTGTGTGTGTGTACCCTATAGGGTAACCATCTGTTCCTTACATTAGTGTTCCTTATTGCTCCTCACTGCCCCCCAAAGCCATCTGCAGCCCCACAGGACACACGGTGACGTCCTTCTAATTTAGACTCTGCTTTTCCCTCCCTCCCTTTCAGATTTGGGATGGCGGCGTGTCACTGACCAGTTCTTCTGTTGCACAGTTTGGTGCAGTGATCGAATTACAGGGAAAATTGGGGAGGAGAAGGCGTGGAAAGAACAAATCTCTTTTTCTCGGTTTTATTTTTAAAAGGTTCCGACACACACACACACACACCCCTCAAAAGCATCCGCGGAAGTCAGAGGGGTTGGGGAAGGGGGCAGCAGCAGCTCAGGTTGTGCACTTTCTCTTCCCTCCATAATTTGAGCACCGGTGGAAAGATGCAATAGCTGAGCTGCCGATTCCTACCGCCGTTCCATCCCTCCCCGAGCACCACTGCCATTTCTTCCCATCGCCTTCCTTCACCTGTCCTCCTCCTCCTCCCTGCTTCGACTTTGCTTCCGCCCGTCTCCTTACCTGCCACAGGTTAGATCCCGCTGGGCCACCTTAAACAGCCTCCTGCTCCTGCCATACCTAGCAGCAGCCCGTTGCACACAATGGGAGGCTGCAGTGTCTATAAATTCATCCGTCAGCGGCTCGCTTTTTTGTCTTCTTTCCCCGCGCTCCCTTTACCGCTGCTGGTGGAGACGGTTCTCTCTCTGTCGTTCTTGGGTTATGCTGAGGTGGAGATGGAGAGGGGGAGATGCCAGGTTTCTTTTTCGTGGGGAGGGAGGGGGGAATCACCCGTCCTCGGAGGGGAGAGTAATGCAGGTGCAGCTCTCCCCCCCCCTCGGGCTCCATCACACGCCTGCCATCCTAGCCCCCCAAGCCTGACCTTAGCAATGCAACGGGAGCTTCCTCTAGCTTCCCTTAAAAGGACACGGTCGCCGTGGCAACCAGGACTCCACCTGTCTTTTGGAGGCTGTGGATGATGCCCGGCTGGAGCGATAGGGGAAGGAGGAGGAGGACAACGGCTCGGTCTGGTCTCAGGCTTTGGGGGTTGGCACCACCAGATTCTAAGCTCTGACTCCCCCCCCTCCCCACCCCACAGCCCTCCACACGTCCTGATCTGGACTATACAGGGGTCATATGAGCATCTGAAGCAAGTTTATAGCAAGCCCATTTGCCAACCCATCTACTCTTTGATTGGCAGCAGCTCGGGATCTTTTTAAACTAGACTGAATGCAGGGGTGAGGAACCTCGGGCCTTGCAGGTGCTGTCGGACTCCAGATCCCATCCACTGTGGTCAATGATCTGGGATGATGGGAGTTGCGGTCTAGCAGCGGCTCAAGGGCCACACGGATCCCTGACATATGCTCCGTCGCTGTGGTCCCTTTGCATGCTCAAACACCTGTCTGCACAAGGAGAGCATCCAGCCCTAAGGCAAGGGATGGCGAGGGATTTCACTCCTGCCTTCGGATGAAGCAAGCTTTAGGACAGGTGGGTGGCCCTCTATATGATGCTGAGCCACAACTCCCATCATCCCTAGCAAGCACAGCCAATGGCCAGGGGTGATGGGAGTTTGCTTGTTGTCTGAAAGGTTTTGTTGTTACTTATTATTTATATAGCACTAACAGGGCAGATGGAGCTCATCAACCTCTGATCCTAAACCTCTGCTGCTTTGTGAGATATCTTCGGGAGAAGAAAAGGCTATGGCGTAAATCCTACACAAATCTGGAGTGGGGTCCCTAAGGTGCTTGGGCGGTGCCTTGTATGCCTCCTTCTAGCAACTGCTGGAGCCAAGCTGGTGCCAAGCCAAAGTATTGCTCTGCTTTCTTTGGGACCACATCAGTAAGGCTGGGGGGGGGGGTTGTCATCTGGGCAACCTAGAACCTCCATACACACTGCCCAGGCTTGCACACCACGGAGGTCACTTCAGTGTTGCTAACACAGCAGTCTGACTACACCCCCCCCCCGGAGGTGCACTCCATTGTCTCTCAAGACAGACAACTCTCAGTTTTCATGGCAACATAACAAACAAAAGGACACAGCCTTGCCCCAAGAAGCTAAATTTGGGAAGTGAGCAGTGGAAGACAGAGTAGCAAGGGATGGATCAGAATAAATGAGCAATGTGCACGAGGGCTTCCTTGCCACTGAGTAACTGGGAAAAACTCTGGAAAACAACCATGAAGTTCACTGCATGTTATAACATTAAAGAAAATATACTTAAGATGCAGTATAGATGGTACCTGACACCATCAAAGCTTTCCAAAATGTATAAGAATATCGCCAATAATTGCTGGCGATGTGGAGTAAGCAATGGAGACATGTAGTACCACATGTGGTGGACTTGTAGAAAGATTAGAGAATTCTGGAATCTGGTATATGAGGAACTTAAAAAAAATGGGTTAACTTTCCTTAAAAAGTTTTTTTTTTTGTCTTTCTTTTCTTTCCCCCCTTTTCGTTTCTTTCTTTTTCTTTTTTGTATATAATTTTTGTATAAAAGGTATAAAGCTGAATGTATATTAATTTATTATTATGTTTAGTCAAAAAGTATAATAAGCACTGTATGTTAGTTGTTAAGTTTTGCAATTAAGTATAAAATTTTAAAAAAAGAAAAAAGAGGATGAATATTAAAAGGTTAGGTAGGCCAGGGGGAGGCAAGATCTGGTGGTAACATCCTGGGTGATTTACAGTAAATCAGCCTGGTATTCTGATGATCAATTGCTTAACAACAGAATCTATTAAAGAGGCTTCCTAAATTAGGCAGCTGAAATGAATGAAGCTTAGAAGGAAAACTAGGAGTGGATTTTTGTCCAATAAGATTGTTGGCTTCTGGTACTGGAAGCATATTCCTTGGCTAAGCTGGCCCATGTTTCAAGGTTCCCCATTTCTTAATTGTAAACTTTCAGGAGTAAGCATGATGCTGAGAGGAGGAAAATGAAATCAGGTAAGCAGCATTAAGCCATGGTTTGCTCGCTGCAGGTTTAAAAGTTGAAACCACAGTTTGCGTTCTAATCTGCAGCTAGTGCAAACCACAGTTTAGCATGAGAAGTGCAACGAGCCACTGTGTTCAGTCTTTTACCCTATGCACATTTTTAGAGTCCAGGGATAACACCCACACACAACATAAACCACCCTAAGGCAAGATTCACTAATAACTAAGCAACATCCACAGGCCCCAGGCTTTATGAGATCAACCTCACAAACAAGACTGGAACCTGGCACACAATACTGGTACCACAAACTGTATTACTAACAAAGCAGCTGCATCTTTGGTTTGCATGTGGTCAAAAACGCCTACTGGCGTTTGGAGAAGGGCCAGACCCCAGTGACAGAACATCTGTTTTGCCTACAGAAGATGCCATATTCAACCCCTGGAATCTCCAGGGCAAAAATTCCCTTCTGAAACCCTAGAGAGCCATTGCCAGTCAGTGTAGAGTCTGAGCATTGATCTATCTAGCTTAGCATTTTGATGCATGTAGCTCAGTACTTTCTACACACTGTAGGCATTGCCAAGCTAGATGGGTCAATGGTCTTGCAGTATAAAGCAGCTCAGTGCCAGGAGACTGAGATTCTTTCCATGAGCTCTTATTCCAGTTGTTGGAGATGGGGATTCTGCTACAAATTATTAAATTGAGTACTAATTGAATCTTAAAATTAAGTAAGCACTTATAGCTCAGGGCCAGGGTTCGAGCCCCATGTTGGGCAATAGATTCCTGCATTGCAAGGGGTTGGAACAGATAATCCTTGTGGTCCGTTCCAACTCTATGATTCTGACCTTAAAGACAGCAGCTGTAGAAGAAAACATCTGCTGACAGACTGCACCATAAAATTATCCAAACGCAGGGGGGGGAGTGTTCGCAGATCTCCTAAAGACCAGCAAAACAGGAACCAAATGTATTTCCTTGCAGAAGACACTCCAAAGAAACAGGGCCACCACAGACAAGTCTCTGACCTTGGTACTCACTAACCCAGCCTTCCCCAACCTGGTGCCCACCAGAAGTTTTGCATCACACCTCCTATCAGCCCCAGTCAGCATGGCCAATGATTGTGACGATGAGAACTGCAGTCCAAAATTTGTGCATCTTATATAGGTCTCAAACCGTTTAAGGCTTTAGAGGTTAATACCAGCACACACATCTTCCTGCGGCTTGGGATGAGCTTGAGCACTGGCAAGGGGCCTCCAATTCAGCAAGAGGCACCATATGCACTCAGTGCTGGCTGTAAGGGGTTCTTCAGTACTGTGAAGCACCACTTTTGCATGCATGGGGAGCTGACCCAGAAGAAAAGATCACACAGGGGTTAGTTTCTACAAGGATTGCCCTTGGTGAATGAGGTGATAGATTAAAAAATGCAGTACACATTTAAAAAAGCCACACACCTCTGTGAATGTATAGTGATCACAATTGCTGTGAATAATTGGGATATAATATAATATAATATAATATAATATAATATAATATAATATAATATTGAAAATAATATTTGTGCATGTTCTTTTTGCTAGGGGGGAATCGTAGGGAGCAAGGAGGGCTGGCTGAGAGATCCCTGGGCTCTCACTTAAGAGGAAATTGGAAGGTATTGCTTAAAGTTTGATTAGAGTTGGTTCTCCAATTTATGTTTTTTCCCCCTTCTTAAATCATATTTATTCTTCGCAGCTGTAAAAGATGCAGTTGGCAAAAGCTCGTTGGCTTTTTTGAGTATCCCACACACACCCCAGCAGCTGCAAATCCCTCCAACATTTTATGCATTTTCATGTGGTTTTTACAGGGTTTTTTATTTTAAAAAATGTTGTTGGTTGTTTTTTTGTTTTGTTTTGTTTTGTTTTTTTGCTGCAATGCCGAAATAAACAAGTAATTCCCCCATTCAACGCTCCTTACCCCCTTCTGCCACTCACAACCTCCAGGGGTGTTGGGACGGGGAGCAATTTGGGTCTTCATGCTGTCACATCTTCTCTTTAGAAGTTAAGGTCAGGCAAGGCTTTGCTATCTCCCATTTCCCAGCGTTTATAATTGCATATATGTGGTGTTGTGTGTGTGTGTGTGTGTGTGTGTTTTACGGTGCATCCCAGACTGGCACATGCCACCCAGGTCTCAGCTGACACAAGAACATTTTCAAAGCAATTTAGCTGCTCAGAAGGCAACAAGGACAACGGAGGGTAACAGGAGGCCAACCATTAGGAAAAAAAATTACTGTATTTTTCTCCCCTTTTCAGCTGCCGTTTCAAAATCACCGAGGAACAGTTTGGATTGCACCAAGGACATTTGAAGGATGGCTAGTCCTTTTGCACTGTCAGAGGACTGCTCTTCTCTTTTTGAGGAAACTAGGAAAAGTTAATAGTGTTGGTCGCTTTTTTTTTATCTGGTTTCAGTGTTTACAGGCAAATTGCCCTGTTTGCTTTGCCTGAGGTTGGCTTCCCTTTGTCTTCAAGACTCCAAAAGACGGTTAGACAAATTCCTGGAGAATAAGGCTGCCAGTGGCTACTAGTCCAGATAGCAATGTTCTACCTTGGAGAGCACCAGTGGTTGGGAACCACAGGACGGGTGTCACAGACTGGTTTGATGCAGAGGAATGCTGGGAGGAAGCAGCTGGGAGCTTTCCTTTGTGTTTATCACCTGGTAGATTCTGACTTACTGTACTGAGCAGCACTGCTGGGTGGAAGGTAGCAACTTAGAGAACAGATATACGGAAATTCATGCCTGGAGAATTCTGACTTTTGCTTAAACAACCTCTCTCCACCCGCAAGTTTCCAGCCAAGATGGTGGCAGAGGGAAACTTAGGAACACCAGCTTGCTCTATGCCAGGAATAGGGAAAACTGCGGCCCTACAGATGACGTTGGACTCTCAACTCCCATCAACCCCAGACAGCATGTTCCAATGGCCAGGGATGATGGGAGTTGTAGTCCAGCAGGTTCCCACTCCATGCAGAACTCCCAAGTCTTCCGCCTGATGAAGAATTTGATGAAATGCAAAAGGCTGCTGCCTACACTTTCAATCTAAATTTGTTCAGTAAAAGATACCCTTTTATACATGGTGGTGATCTTCAGCTACCACTGAGCACTGGGAGAGCAATGATAGATGAACAATCAGACCTCCAAAGGGTGAGCAAAACCCAATTGGATTCCTTCGTCAATGTCAGCTTCCCATTTCCATTTAACTGGAGTACCAAAAAAAGAAGAAAGAAAGAAAGAAAGAAAGAAAGAAAGAAAGAAAGAAAGAAAGAAAGAAAGACTTTGCGCCATGAGTGTTAAACAAGAAAATACAGTGGTACCTCGGCTTAATAACTTAATTCGTTCTGGAGGTCCGTTCTTAACCTGAAACTGTTCTTAACCTGAAGCACCACTTTAGCTAATGGGGCGTCCCGCTGCCACTGTGCTGCCAGAGCACAATTTCTGTTCTTATCCTGAAGCAAAGTTGTTAACCTGAAGCATTATTTCTGGGTTAGCGGAGTCTGTAACCTGAAGCGTATGTAACCTGAGGTACCACTGTACGCGTTTGCCATTCATCAACCCTTCTTCTTGCATTCCAAGGCCTCCCTGTACAACCTGCCAGGACACAGGATTTTGGTACCATCCTATCTCTCCCCACAGGCAGAGACAGGAGGTATTTTGTTTTTTTAACTGCCGAACATTCCCTTTTCAAATTATCTCCCTCCCATCTGGATCTTAAATTAGCTGAGCCTTTCCTTTCCTTTCCTCATTGTTGTTGATCTTCCTGATGGATGTCTATGCTATTATACATATGCCTTCCCCTTGCTTTCACCCTCCCCATCAGTTACATAGACGCACGATTAAAATTAACTCCGCACTCGCTTTCTGATTGCGCTGCATATTATAATAACGGCAGCGGCAGCGGCATTGAGCAAAGCTGTGACATTTGCAAAGCGTTTCTATTCATGTCAGGGGGGCTTTTTTGCACACACACCCCAGAGACCACCTCTGAAACAAGAAGCCAAATTTCCCAGCATGCCTCCAAATAATGAGGCATTAAATATATTTAAAAATCTTACACAAACCTCAAACATTGGGGAAAGGTTTCAACTGCCTTTCTGACTCATTCTCCAATGTCATTTAAAGGTTGTTGTTCATTCAGCTTCCACTCTACATGTATACGATGGCTAACATTTTAGGGCAGGAGTAGGCATGTGGTGCCCTTCTAATGTTTTTTGTACTACAACTCCCATCAGCCCCAGCCAGCATGGCAATGGTTGGGGCCTATGGGAGTTGGAGGCCAACAAAAACCGAATGGCGCCACATTGGCTATTCCTGTTTTAAAGCCATGACTCTGATGCAGCAGCTAGCAAAAAAAGGAAGACTTCATAGAGTCCTTGAGGGGGTAAACCATCTGTTGGACTGTTGGGCTGCAGTCAGCTTTGATGGGTCAAAAGTTGTGCTGGCCCATTTTAGGGCAATTAGTAGTATTCTTAATTAAATTTGTATACTGGTCGTTATCCAAAGATCCCAGGGTGGTTCACAACAGGAAAAAAAATCCAAAATACATTAATAAAATGCAGGTTTGATCCCCGTATATGGGATAGCTGCATATTCCTTCATTGCAGGGGGTTGAACAAGATGATCTTCATGGATCCTTCCAACTCTACAAGCCTATGATTCTATGAAAAGCAAAAGCAAACCAATAACCCCCCTCCCACAAACACATTTTAAAAGCCATAGGATGTTAATCAGCTGAACACCTGGTTGAAGAGAAACATTTTCGCCTAGTGCTTAAAAGTATGTAATGAAGGCGCCAGGCGAGTCTCCCTGAGAAGAGCATGGGGGCCACTGCAGAAAAGCCCTGTTTTCATGTTGCCACCTCTGGACCTCTTGTGGAGAAGGCAAACAAAAAAGGGCCTCAGATGATGATCATGGGGTCTGGGTCAGTTCATATGGGGAGAGGCGGTCCTTGAGGCACTGGCTGAATAATTGGCAAGGGACAAGTAATTAGGACTAGAAGTTTTATTCAGCCAATTGGCTCACTCAAGTCCACTAAACCAGCATCCCCCAAGCTCCAGATGTTGCTGGACTTCAACTTCCATCATCCTTGGCCATGCTGGCTGGGGTTGATGGGAACTGGAGTCCGGCAACCCATCTAGGATAATACCAGGTTGTGAAAGACTGAATGAAAACGTGAAACTTTGGGCTGAGACTTCAACCTGAGAGATAGGACGATGTTTCAAGGGCATGTCTTTGCTAGGCTATTGCCCTTCTTTGCCAGAACCACTCCCAACAGTCCCCACCCGAAATATGAATCTTGTTTCCCGCCCACTTCTAATAATCAGTAGGTGAGCTGCATTCCCCACCCCCGCAAGCAGGATGGTATCACGCTTCAGTTAGCTTAGTTTCTTTATGTAAAAAAGCATGCCAATCAGCAGCTAAGAGAGAGAGAATAATAGAATCGTAGATTTGGAAGAGACCCCAAGGGTCATCCAGTTCAAGCTGCTGCAATGCAGGAATCTCAGCTAAAGCATCCATGACAGATGGCCATCCAACCTCCAAGGAAGGAGAGTCCACCACTTTCAGAGGAGACTAAAAGGTGATATAATAGCTATCTTCAAATATCTAAAGGGCTGTCGCATGGAAGATGGAGCAAGCTTGCTTTCTCCTGCTCCAGAGACTAGGAACCAAGCCAATGGATTCAAGTAAGGAGTTTCTGACTAAATAATAGGAAGAACATTTCGACAGTAAGGAGCTGTTAGTGGAACGGACTCCCTTGGAAGCTGGAGGTTTTGAAGCAGAGGTTGGATGGCCATCTGCCAGGGATGCTTGAGTTGTGATTCTCGCATTGCAGGGGCTTGGACTAGATGACCCTTGGGGTCCTTTCCAACCTCTTCTTACAACTTGCTGTTTGAGGGAACAGCCTGCTCCTTGTACAATCCTTGGCACCTTCCTATTTGCAGTCCTGCCAAACAACATCTGCAGGGTCTTTTCAGCTGTGGCTGTACTGTTGTGGAACCTACTTCCAAGTCTCAACACCATTTGCCTTCTGGAGACAAGCAGTCAAAATACTTTATTTAGACATGTCTTCCACATGACAAATTAAAAAGTTAATTATCAACTGTATTAGATTTAAAACAAGGATGGCTTTTAATTTCACCAATGTATTCTGTACACATTTTAAAAAATAAGTATATTGGAAGCAACCTTGATATTAACTCAAAGGGAGACGGGATAAATATCTATGAAAGGGTGGATAGATCTTTGTCTCTTGAGTGTGATAACAACAGCTATCAAAAGACAACAACAAAACCAGTCTACCACTGTGCCTAACTAGGTAGGGAACCTCAGCCAACCATAGTTCCCTGAGACACTCATCTCTTTGTCACATGCCCACATTTCATGGTCAGGTATGCTCTAAGCGTGCACCTTAAAAAAAAAAACCTGTTTTGTAAAGCAGCTCAAAGATGTTGGAAAAAGGGAACCTTTTGTAGAGGTTTGCCATTTGGAAATTTATTTTAAAGGAACTGACAGCTTGGTCAGCTGAAACAATCTTGTCACAAAGATTTGAGTTACACTTTAATGTTCCGATTCTCAGAAATAGCTGTACCTGTTGTTTCTGAAGGCAGGAAAGACTAGGTCCCTCTCCTCACCCTCCTACTCTAACTTGGATTGTGTCCCAGATGACTAAATCAGGGTAATCTTGGGACATGTTTCTGAGGCAGAGGAAGAGAAGTGGCAACTGCTCTGCTTGGATTTCACAGCCTTTTCCCTCAGTGGTCACCTCTGCTCCTGGAAACCAAACTCTGCCCTACAAGGACCTTCCCACCTGTTGCAGCAAGGTGTCCCCGCATGGAGTTGTATTCAACTAAGTTCTACTCAAGAGTAGACCCGTCAAAATTAATGAACCTAAATTAAACTCAGTGGATCTGCTCCAAGTAGGACTAGCATTGGACAGAATCCTTGGTCAGGACACTCAAGATGGAGAACAAGATAGAGATTAGCCAAAGAGGTAAACAAAAGAAGGAACCCTTTTAGTCATGAGGAGTGTGGAGCATATAACTCTTCGGAGGGGGGGGTATGCAATATATTACTGTGTCACTCATACTAAGAATGGACACATATCTATGGCAGCAGCAGCAGCAGTTGTGCTTCTGCAGGTTTTTCAAGGGTACAGCTCCAAGAGCTGAAAAGCTCTGCAAATTTTAGTTTAGCCAGTGGTTGTGATGTACGAGCAAAAGTGAACAGGCCTAGTGTACCATGGGCAGCTTCCGAGTCTCTGTAAACAGCCCCATATGGCAGGGTGAAGATGGTGATTGGCAGACCGGGAACACAAATTGCTAAGGTGGCATTGCTGGAGGTCAGATGTGGGGACCTCCTGCCATACCTTAATGTCGGTCATGCTGGTTACAGATGGCGTCCAACAATATCTTGAGGACCACAGGCTCCCCACCCATGGTGAAAGCATTTCTGCACCTGAAATAAGAAGTCAAAAAGGCACCCCTTCCTTCCATTTGTCTTAAACGACCCAGAGAGGCTCTGTGGCTCAGTTTGCACTTAACACTCAGCCAAAACACAGATAAGGGCAAACAAGCAACAGTGCATGTTCCTGGAGTGAAGATCACAGCTGTTGTGCTCCTCCCCTGGTCCTGCTGCCCAGGGCTAAGCCATAGTTTGAATTCGTGTTATATCTGATCCTGGGTTTATGTTTCGTTCTTGGTTTGGTGCTCATGGTTTGTCTGGAGGAGATGGTTAGGATCTCCACTCTGGGAACCTGCCCATTAGCTCCTTTGTTCTAAGCCAGTTTGGCTTCTTGTTACATGCAAACCAAGCCCATGTCCGCTACACACAGTGACTGCTTCATGTCAATTCAGGCCAGCCGAGATAACATGCATCTGCCAGACAGTTTTTCTGGAATATCAGCTACATTAAAAATGACTCTTACATACCACAACATCCATATTTTATAAATTCCTCCACCCAACAACATCACTGCAAAAGCCTGCTTCTTCTCAGTTAATACAGTGGTACCTCTGGTTACGTACTTAATTCGTTCCGGAGGTCCGTTCTTAACCTGAAACTGTTCTTAACCTGAAGCACCACTTTAGCTAATGGGGCCTCCCGCTGCCGCTGCGCCGCCAGAGCACAATTTCTGTTCTTATCCTGAAGCAAAGTTCTTAACCTGAAGTGTTATTTCTGGGTTAGCGGAGTATGTAACCTGAAGCATATGTAACCCGAGGTACCACTGTATTTGGGAGCCTCAGACCAGGCAGTAGAGCCAATATGGGTTCTCCTCCTGCTCAGCCATTGCCTGGCTAGGAGCGCAAGGCTTGGAAGGGAATGTGAGTTGAACTGAATTCATGTGATCCTGAGCTTTTCACTATCATGATGGAAGTACAGAGAGCGATACAGAGTAAGGACTTCTGAGCCACTGCAGCAATCTGTGAAGGAGTCCAGAGTGCTAACAAATGCTCTTTCCTACCTGTGCCTTAAGAAATAATGTAAGATGTATGTAAAAAGAGGAGCCTTTACTTCCGAATTAAAGACGTCCTCCTTGGGACAGGTGAGGTGTACAAATCAGAAACCACAAATCCATGGAAAGGCTGATTTGTAAAACAGGAATCGAAAGACCCTGACAGCCACGGTGGGTGATGTGATACAAATTCAGAATTGCACACTGCAACTTTTGTGAAATCTGATGAACTGCTAACCAGGAATTAATTAATCACAGTCACTTGAAGCCGGCTGGTGCCTTCAAAGGGAGAGAGCTCAGGTTTCAAGTGCTAATCAAAAGGAAACCAATTCATGAACTGGATTTGAGAATTTGAAAGGCATTTCTTTTTCTTCTCTATTTTTTGGCTCTAAGATGAGTCCCTGAGTTTCTTGCCTCCAGCTCCCCTGCCTGTTCAGTTCAGATAATAAATTCCCTGTGCATGTAACAGATATGTAGCCAGGAGGTCTAGACATCTGCATGGCAATGATCATGCCATGCCATGTGGAATCCCAGAGGAAACGTAGAAGATTTGCTTAAAAATATTAAGCATTATCAGCATTTCATACTTTTTTTAAAAAAGGATTTGGATTCTGAAAATGGATAGGTGGTAAAAAGAATAGAGAACCTGAAATTGATAAGATTTGACTACCCTAAACTACAATTCCCATAATATCTGACCACTGGCCATGTTGGCTGGGGGTGATGAGAATTGGAGTCCAACAACATCTAGAAGGCCGGAGGTTGCTCACTCTTAGTGAATGGTCTCCTGCTCCTTCCATAGTTTTCTGGACAAGGATGGAAGGATGGGAAAAATAAACAAATCTAGATTTTGACAGCTACAAAACCCTACTTCTGCTTCTAAAGTAAATGAGGCAAATCTGCTACATATCTGCATAAACAAGCTTCATTTGCAGGCTCGTACCATTTCACAACTGTGCAGTTTTAAAGAATCTCAATAATCACATCTCAATAAAGAAAATAAAGCCAAAAAAAAGGATAATACCATCCTATGTAAAGCCAGGGATGATGCAGGATTTAAACAGAATAATCCTCCTTTCATGACACCTTCAGAGGTGCTGATTTCTCATTTATTTGTACAAAATTTGCACACTCAATTATTTGTTTTGAAAGAGCCCTTTGACTTCCAGACAATATTCCCAGCCGATCAAAATAAAAAAACCATGTCAGTCAGTAGGTGCTGTCATAGTATTATTCTTCGCCGGTTGCTGTTATTTTTCACCCACCCACACCAACAGTTTCCCTGCACCAGGAACATCTAAAACAATTCACTGAAAATAAATGAAAACAAACCCAGTAAGAGAAAATGTGGGTTGCTTTTGCCTTCTAGAGGCAGCAGCCAAGTGAGCAGGGAAGGAGGGCCAGTCCAGCGGGACATTCTACTGCACAAGCCCCGCTGAAATGAAGAAGAGCTGTGCAGGAGCCCTGCTTGGTTTCGACAGGGCTTGCTTTGGAGAGCTTCCTGCTGGACCAGGTCCAAACGGTTTGTTAAAATGCCGCACAAGTGCTGGTGACTCATCCAGAGCACTGTCTCTCGTAAATGTGGCCTAGCGCAACCCTGGCCACCGTCTGTTGAGGAGGAAGCAGTCATTAAAAATTAATGGAGCCTGCAGAGCAAGAATGAGAGCAAAGCTGATTCGGCAGCCGCTCTGTGGGGCCTCTGGGCTGGCCTGGTCCTTACCCAGCACTTTGGCTTTTAGCCGTAATTCTGGCGTGCCCAAGCCAGGACAATGGGTCAGTGGCAGAGACAGGACTTGAAACAAAATCCAGGACCAGCTGACTGTCAACTATAGAAGATCCACAGAGGCAGGGTCTGGTATCTTGCCAAGAATCTACCTGCATGCTCTCAAACAGATTCTGCTTTCAACACTAAGTGCTAGAAACATGCGGTCTGTTATTGTTATTGTTGTTGTTGTAGTAGTAGTAGTAGTAGTAGTAATAATAATAATAATAATAATAATAATAATAATAATAATAATAATAATAATATATTTATTATTTATACCCTGCCCATCTGGCTGGGTTTCGCTAGCCACTCTGGGCGGCTCCCAACAGAATATTAAAAACATGATAAAAGATCAAACATTAAAAACTTCCCTAACCAGGGCTGCCTTCAGATGTCTTCTAAAAGTCAGATAGTTGTTTATTTCCTTGACATCTGGTGAGAGGGCGTTCCACAGGGCGGGCGCCACTACCGAGAAGGCCCTCCGCCAGTCACACACACACACACACACACACACACACACACACACAATGACCCTGTGCATTTGTTCGCCAACTTTACCTACCCAACAGCCCCTTTGCCAACCCCCCTTCCCCCCACCTGTCCAATTCTTCCTCTCTTTACACCTCGCCCACTCCCTCTCCTATCTCTTTCCAGTTCACCCCCACAGCTTCCTTTTATAGCTCGCCACAACCCCATTCCCCTCTTTAAGCAAACACGATTAGGACTGGGTTGCAAGACAGGCAGTCTCTTACCCAAGTCTGACTTTTGGGGGGGGCGAGGAATACTGTACTCTCCAAATGCTCAGAGGCACTTTGTTCAGCATGTGCCACAGGGATCACTGCCATCTCCCAGGTTAAGTCAGAATCTGGAAGGAGAGCAGGGAAACAGTAACCCATTGGCATTCTTTCCCCAGTATGCCCACCAGTGAGATAATGGTCTGGGCAAGGTACATATCCTGCCCCGAATGGGCCACAGAGGACGGGTCTTGGTTCTCCTTCCCCTGATCAGTTCTTGCCAATGCAATCTTAGTGCATTTTCTCTTCATTCCCACTTGGCTCCCTTGCCTGTCCCATGCTGCCTCTTAGCAGCAGCCATCTCAGATGCTCAAAGCACCGTCACTCTCACCATATGCAAGTCACTTTCCCAGCCTCTTTAGGGTCTCTTTCGGCCGAAACAGAAGAACCATAGTTAAGCACCTCTTCCCAATCTATTAAACAGCTCGCCTAGACTGCCTGCCCCCTGTAGCCACACGAACAGCAGCATGACAACAGCTTTACATTTTTATGTATATACGAAAATATTACAATTTTTGGTTGCTGCTATAAAAACAGAAATCCACATTTCGTGGAACCCCAAATCTATTCCAAATACCACGTTCTATTAGTGTGTATTCAAATGAATTTCATCACATCTAAAACAAGGGTCTTAAAATAGATAAATAAATACTGTTATATGTTTTAGGGCTAGAGTCTGTGGGTGTAAATCAACCATAAATCATGGAATTTGTAAAAATTAGAATTAATCAAAGTTGGATTAAAGGTAAAGGTAAAGGGACCCCTGGCCATTAGTCCAGTTGCAAACGACTCTGGGGTTGCGGTGCTCATCTTGCTTTATTGGCCGAGGGAGCCAGCTTACAGCTTCCGGGTCATGTGGCCAGCATGACTAAGCCACTTCTGGCAAACCAGAGCAGCGCACGGAAACGCTGTTGACCTTCCCTCCAGAGCAGTACCTATTTATCTACTTGTACTTGACGTGCTTTCGAACTGCTAGGTTGGCAGGAGCAGGGACCGAGCAAATGTACCAAACACAGAAATCCCTGGATTTCGTTTATGCTACCGGTAATCGAGCCGGGCCAGCTCAGCAGATGACCAAGGCTGATGATGGCCAGTCATTAACCTATTAACAATGCCATTAACAGAGTCTCCAGGCTGGACACAAAATGGGGAAAGCCCCTCCCTGAGGTGAGAGATAGTTAGCAGAGGCAAAAGGCCACAGTTTCAGAAGGGAGGGGCAGAAAAGCAGTGGGCAATGAAGTAAGTGAATGGGGGGGGGGGTCACCTGCAAGCTGGAGGGGGCCAGAGCATGAGGCGGGCAGTCTGTTTTATGCTGCAGAGAGGGTCAGATAATCTTAAAATCTGAGGCTACAGCAATGTAAGGAACAGGACCCTCTTGGGATGTGAATATTCAGCACCCCTCCCTCTAGGTTCAGGCTGTATATATGTGTGCAAATAAACCATATATTATGAAGACACCACAGTCTCTGCTGTGCCTCATTTCCAAAAGGAAACACAAACCCTGGGGAAGCTCCTGGAACCCCTGGACTTTCACACTGCTGTGGAGAAAGGGGTGGTGTGTATCATTACTATCAATCCCACAAATATTCCAGACATCGTCTTCAACAAAATGGCACTCAGCTTCTCTCTCTCAGAATAATGACCCCCCCTTTGCAGAGGGTCTGGGAAAATTTCAGGGTAGAAGAAAACAAAACGAATTATAGGGGGTAAAAAGGGCATCTTACCTTACAGTCCACGCAAGGTATAAAAAGGAAGGCTGCTGAATATGGAGAGGCTGTGTGTGAAGGACTCCGTATCTGAAGATGATTGCATGTCAACCTTATAAATGGAGAAGAAAGAGGCCTGCAGGGGCTCTCTGCGAAATGTGCTCTCTCTTTCCACTCAAGTCATTTTTATAGATCTGAGTCACCTTTATGCCTTCGAGAGAAGCCTTGTTAGTGTTCATACAGGATTCCTTTCATGCAAGCCTTGGGAATTAGGCCTCAAATCTACCAGTAAGTGCTCAAAAGCTATATCCTGTAGAGATGGCAGATGAAGTGGAGAGGGTATACTGGTTCTCCCCCCGCCCCCATCATTCCTGTTTCCTCTCTTAAGAGCATGCCATTCTGCTTCTGACATTATATATTCCTTACACCTAAAACAACAACATGAAAAGCATGTCTGTGTAAAAGAAAAGAATAAAAACTACTTGTATATTCTCTCATCTGACAATCAAATGCAAAACATTCCTCTGCAGTATAATGCAGACGTAACATTAAAATGTGGTTGGCATTAACCATGGTTCACTTTCTTAACTCTAGTTACAACCCTGAACTTTCTATGAAACCAGCTGGCAACCTAAGCCCTACACCTGGAGCAAGTGCACAGGGAGACCACAGCAAAACCTGTATATCATCTTGCAAACAGAGACAGCAAGTTGCCTTAATCATGGTATTCTTGGTGCAGACACTGACCTTTGACATTTGGACAATCAGATATGAACAAGGTTTGTGCCTACACACACAGCCCCTTCTCTCCTTGCAACAACTATGCCCATAAGTCTTCAATCAACCATAGTTTCCAGTTATGTCTGACCTGGGAAACTATGGTTACTGGGTTTGGAACAAGTCAGAATCTTAAACCAACTTCAGATTGGCTTGCTCTGAACCCGATAACTGGTGTGTCCTGTTTCAGAAAACATGAGAAGCTATGGTTAACGGGAAGCTTTCGGGTTTATTGCAGTGTGCTGAGAAGGGGTTGTGTATATCTTAGTTATTAAGATGAGATATGACCATCTGAACTGGGCCATTCATGCTTATCAATGGCTAATTCAAACCTCTTCAAGCCATGGTTTCACATCCTGGTTTCTTCCCCATCTTTAACCATGATTTAACTATTCAGATACTATAGGACCTACACATTTTTCAGTTCTTTATACAATCTCATCAGTTTACATGGTGCTTTGCAGAACGACACAAAAACCTTCTCTGCAAAGGTTGCAATCTGAAATTTGACAGGGCAGACACATCAGAAGGAGAGGAGGAAAAGCAGGGGCAGGTATGTTCAGTTGGACATACTTAGGCTTAGATCTTGAACGGACTGAACACTAAGGGGTTCAGACATAGCTAATAGTTTGAGAGAGGCCCTGACTAAGCTGTCCTCAGTGCCTTCTGCTATTGTGAGGCCCCTCGACAGGCACCCATCTTACACTGTTTACTAGTGAGGAGGGCAGGTTGCACCACCAAGCAGAGCTCCTGAGCCATGCAAAAATATGTGTGCCAGCTGACACTGCCATGTTTGCAATGCAAGTCCCACATCCTAACATGTGTCCTGGGGTAGGGCCAACATTATTAACATGAGGACCCCAGAGTGTTCACACATGCAGTGCTGGCCTGGAGCTCCGCTCTGCACTGGCATCACCCACCTGAGCCACATCAGCTGCGGTGGTGGTGCCTTCAGCTCATTGGCAGCTGGACCTGTCGATGCACAGGATTTGCCCCCCCTCCCATTCTAGGTGCATTTTGAGGGAAGGGCCATGGCTCAATGGTAGAGTACATGCTTTGCATGCAGAGATTCCCAGGTTCCATCCCCAATATCACCACGTAGGGCTGGGGGAGAACCATGCATGAAACTCCAGGGAGCCACTTCTAGTCGGTGTAGACAATACTGAGCTAGAAGGACCAGTGGCCTGATTCAGTATAAGGCAACTTCTTATGCTTCTGCGCTGGCACCATGCCTGAAAAGGTTTTGCAGACAAAGATGGATTTTGAAGACAGATTTGAAGGAAGAGAGAGCACATCACACAGAAGTTCCAGACATCGAGAGGAAGCAAAAACAATGGCCAGAGTCTGTTAAGAGAGGTACGATTGGAGCTGTCAGGCTTTGAGCTTCCTCTCCCTCTGTGCCATTAGCAGCAGGACTGGCATGGAGAAACAGAGCGGCAGAAGCTTTTCATGGCATGGAGATTAAAGGCACTGCCAGACAATCATTTTCGGGTACAATTCAAATCCAGGTTGCACAATTACATTTGAGTGGGAGGTCTTGCACAACAAACTTGCTTTCCCAAAAGACCAGAATTTTTGCAGGAAGGAAAGTGATGGGGAAATACACCTTAAATTGCGAGGCAACACTTGCTTTGATGCAACGTTGTCTAACCCCCTGAAAACAAACCACAATGAAGCCAACATCATCTAAAGTCCCTCCAAACAAATTAGGAGGAATGATCAATATCGTGACTGGTAAAGTTACAGGTGGGTAGCCGTGTTGGTCTGCCATAGTCGAAACAAAATAGGAAATTCTTTCCAGTAGCACCTTAGAGACCAACTGAGTTTGTTCTTGGTATGAGCTTTCGTGTGCATGCACACTTCTTCAGATACACTGAAACACTGACTGGTAAAGTTTCAATCAGCTAATGAGTTTCTGCATCTCCTGTAAAGCTGACAACCCTCTGAGGTCCACAAATTCAGGCAGCATCGTATTTAAATGTGTGGCCTAACCTATCCCAAAGGCTCGAGTCAGAGCAGGAAACAAAGCAGCAAGGCAAGGCAAACAAACTGAAAAGCAACTCTCCCCACCACCCACCAAAAAAGAAGAAGAAGGGGGGGAAAGAACTGCAAGCACAATAAAACTAGGAGCAACCACACTGGTGAAACAACTGTGTTACTGCAGCATTTAGGGCTTTACAAGTTATAACCACCAGCTTGATTTTTGCCTGGCATAATATGCATCTCATACATACTGTTGACATGTTTGCAAATGGGATGTGCTAAATTGAGACCATTCATTTGCATTAATCCAGACAGGTGTTTTTCCCCCGTCCCCCTCCCTTCAACAGGAAATGCAAGGCAAGGACAGGTTTTCCTCTGTCTCTGTTTCTCCCTTTCGCACCCCACCTCAGGTTGTATCCAACTAAGTTATACTCAGAGTAGACCCATTAAAATTAATGGATCATGTACATTAATTTCAATGGGTCTACTATGATGAGGACCAACGTTGGACAAAAGGACTCTCATACTCCTACTTGACTTGTTGACAACGCACTGGGAAGTGTCGGGTAACAACTGCTTGACACGGTGTCATCTGACATGGTGTCATCTAACCTCTGCACAAACAAACCAGGAAGGATGGGCAATAAACAGGTCATTTGGAAGGGTCTTTGCTTAGAAGTGATAGGTGGACATGCGGCAAGGATAATAATAATAATAATAATAATAATAATAATAATAATAATAATAATAATAATAATAATAATTTATACCCTGCCCATCTGGGGCGCCTTCCAACAAAAGCCACTCTGGGCGCATTTCAACAAAAGATTAAAAATACATTAAAACATCAGTCATTAAAACGTTCCCTAAACAGGGCTGCCTTCAGATATCTTCTAAACGTCAGATAGATGTTAATTTCTTTGACATCTGATGGGAGGGCATTCCACAGGGCGGGCACCACAACCGAGAAGGCCCTCTGCCTGGTTCCCTGTAACTTTGCTTCTTGCAGGGAGGGAACTGCCAGAAGGCCCTTGGCGCTGGACCTCAGTGTCCGGGTTGAATGATGGGGGTGGAGTCGCTCCTTGAGGAGGAGGAGGAGGAGGAGAAGGCCAGTGGATTCCAGGGTTCTCAGAAGGCCACCCCTTCTGGGTGTGGGACTTGACAGATACCCAACTACCTTGACCCATGCTACTAGCCCTGGCAATGAATTCTGGCAATAGGTCTATCTCCTGTAAGAACATAAGAGCCCTGTTGGATCAGGCCACAGGCCCATCTAGTCCAGAACCGTGTTCTCATAGTGGCCAACCAGATGCCCATGGGAAGCCCACAAGCAGGACATGAGCGCAACAAGCTCTTTCCCCACTAGTGTTCCCCAGCAAAATAGCCATTGTATCTAGCAGTCATTCATAGCCTGGTCCCCCCACGAATCTATCTAACTCTCTTGTAAAAGCGTTCAAATTGTTGGCCCCCACACACCTTGTACTAACAAGTTTTGTAGTTTATCTCTGTGCTGCGTGAAGATGTACTTCTTGACTATTCCAACAATCAGCTTCATTGGTTGTCCCTTAGTTCTAGGGTTACGGGGGGAAAGTACGCACCCCAATGCCACTATTATTCAAGGCTGCCGGTCCTAGCCCCCACCTTGAGATATGTGGGTGGGGAGCCTCAAGCCACAGGTTCAAATGTGGCCCTCTGAGCCTTTATACCTGGCCCTTAGGAACCTCCCAGGCCCTGCCCCCTCATAAGCAGCCACATTCCTCATCAGCCCTGCTCTGTGGCCTGCCTAACATTTAGCCTGGATGGATTGCGTCCTTGAATGGTGTCCTTGAACTTGCTTGCCAGGATACAGAGGCAAATGTGGGCGAAAGAACCTCTGCTACAATATAGGTAAGGGCCACTTTTTCTCCGGCCACTTTTGCCCCTTGCCCACAGAACTGAAGAAAGTTCCCCATTCCTATTGTAGGAAGAAAAGTAGAATGGGATATGAAGATCTAGATACCCTGATCTAGAGAGTGTTGCGCATATAGCTTTGCCACTTATAAGTGCCTGTAGACACGCAATGGTGCAAGTGAGGGACCCCAAGCAATCACAAGTGCACTAAGAGGTTTCCTGACATTTCTCCTTTGCAGGTGGCTTTTGCATAACCCAGCTGAGTGCACTGAAGCAGGATTGCTTTGAATGGTGTAGAAAAGCAAAGGCTTGTGTTAAGGCCACCCTAGGCCAAGCCCATGGGCAGCTGAACTTGAATGCAAGCTGGGAGAATACTTTCTCCAGCCCAGACTAGAGCTGGGAAAAGGAGGATCCTGAAGTAGAGATACTGCTCTAGTGCCCAAGGAAAAGCTAACAGCCAGGACCCAACGCAGAATGCCAATTACGCAGGCTGGTGTTGCACACTTGTATTCTCTTATGTGCACAAAGAAGGCTCTGAGGTTTGAACAAACACAATTCCAAGAAATTTGTGTACTAGGCCACGCCAATCCTAGTAAAAGGGCCAAAGCAGGGATTGGCAAATCTGTAAATTTTGGTTTTCTTTGTTCCTCGTTTTTCCCAGTTTCAAGTTCAGTTCTCCTCATTTCCACATCAGTTTGTGTGCCTTTAAAATAAAATAAAATAAAAACCCCATGAAGATTTAGTAGCATTTTTATATGCATTCCCCCAAAGTACAGGTTTTTGCAAAGCAATTTCCCTGTTTTTGTATGCTACTTTCACCAGTACATACATTTTTATGCATGGTTTATGCTAGCAAATGCACTTCTGTATGCATCACGTGGATGAAGAGCTGCATTGCAAGATTTAGAGAAATTGTGCCTCAGTTTGTGCGTTGTTTCAAAATGTGTAAATTAGGAAGGTTTGCCTTTAAACATGGAATGAAACAGATTTCTCTGCCCAACCTCCCAACTCCCAGCCATAGCTGTCAAACCCCCCCCCCCCGTTTTAAGGGAAATTCCCTTATTCCGAATAGGATTCCTCGCAAGAAAAGGGAAAAGTTGACAGTTATGCTCCCAGCCCCAATCTCTAGCCCAGAATACCTTGCTCACAAGGGCACAAAAGGGCAATAAGAACCGGGAGGCAGAAACCCCTTTCTGGCATAGCACACGCTCAAGGGCACTCTCATCTTTGATACTGCTTCACCTTTTCCAGCACAGCTGAACTCTGGAGTCAAGAGCAAGTCCTTCTGCAAGTTCTTATGACCTTTCGTTGAAAATAAACTCAGAGCCTTGCTTTCCTCTGTCCAGTTAAGCACATACCCTGTCACACTGAGGGATAATGTAGCACATACTGTCAGCCTCCAAGGCAAAACTGGGGCAAAGGGAGAGCTTGAAAGACATTTCGCCCCCTTGCCAGAACGATTACGTTCCCCATGCATTTGAGAGGAAGCAAATTGCTTCTGTCTGCTAGCAGCATGGATTCGGCCAACCTATCTTTTAATTTGGATACAAGTTTCTAACCTCCAAGGCATGAGGAGAAAAAACTTAGGCAGAGCTCTGATTCTAAGAGAAGGTTTGCACAGGTCAGAAAAAAACAGGCTACTTTTAAGAGCAGACCGCAGATCTGGAACCTTGTTAGCCTGACACATACATGGCACAGTTAAGGGTTAACATTTCTAACCTAGTCTGCAACTTTCACTGATCTAGCCTTGAGCATCCCATGTGCCCTGCCAAAGCCCCATAGGACTGACTAATCTCTGGGCATCTATCTTGCTTTCTGTTCTGGAACCACCACGGAAGCCGTTCTTCTTGACCTGCAGCTCCATCTGCTGTTTTAACACTGCCTCTTTCGCCGCCACCAATGCTCAGGGAGAAATTCTCTCTCTCTTGCTCTCGCTCCCAGGCACCTACGACGGACGCGATAGAACCAGGCTACCAGTACCAAAACTAAAGCAAGTGGGGGGAGGAAAAGAATCCTTACTATCTAGCAAACCATTTCAAAATAAAGAGAGACACTGTTAATTCCATAGCAGCTGTAAAGACCCCAGGGGGCAGAAGTGCACCCTAGGTGGTCCTAGGGTTTCATGTACACCCCCTGGCATGATTTTATTGGGAGCCAAAGGGGAAATAGGGGGACAGCAGAAAGAGAGAAAGGGTATGAGGGGGGCAAGGGATGTGTTGTAAGCTGCCCAGACACAAGACATAATAAAATAAAAAAAAGTATAAATAATAAAATTGTTGTTATTGTTGTTGTTACAGGGGTTTCACTGCCCGCGTTTGACTCTAGCCCCATTCACTTTTGGCACCAGCCACGGCCACCATCAATATGTGGCCTCCAACTGCTTACCCCAGGGGGAATGTGGCCCTTCTCTGCCCCTGCAGAAACACAAAGCTGCCTGAAATGAGCTGAACTGATATGGTCAACCTATGTTTTCATCATATAGAACTGGGCTTCAACCACTTAAGATTTCCAGGTGGGGCTTTCTGGAATTGGGTTCTGGGTTCAAGTTAAACCCTGATGCCGGTTCATTTATTACTTCTCTAACCACGATTCTGCCTGCCCGCCCCCAATCCATATAAATGAACCTGGGCTACAAATTGGTCTCATCCATACATCCTTTTAAACCATAGCTATGCTTAACTGTGGTTTAAAGGTGGGCTGAAAATCGTGGGCATGTCATGGTCCTTCCACACTCCTGCTGTGCCGTGCTGCCAGGAGTGAAGCCACGGTTTGTGACTGTAGTTTCTTTCAATGTGGCAAACCCTACCTGCTGAAATATTAAAGGTGCAGGAGTACCCTTTCCCTTTTTCACTAGGTCACTCTAATCCCTGCCCACTCACTCCCTGGGAAATAAATGCTAACCTGACCTTTGAAACTAGTAGCAGATGAGAGATTTGGCCTTAATTTATCAGGCAATAAATAGCTGTGCAACTACATTAAGACTTCACTATCCAG
Source organism: Lacerta agilis (assembly GCF_009819535.1). Taxonomy (NCBI): domain Eukaryota; kingdom Metazoa; phylum Chordata; class Lepidosauria; order Squamata; family Lacertidae; genus Lacerta; species Lacerta agilis. The sequence continues at coordinate 30,142,855 of NC_046325.1, read as the reverse complement.
GTCATAGGACTGAACCTTAGATCTGAAAAGAGGTTCCTAAGTTGAGCCCCAGATCAAATAAAAGCCCAAATGTGGAAATATCAGTGCTACTGGGGAAAGGAGACTAAAGCCCAGCAGAGCTTGAGAATCTGGCTTTCGGCAAGGCTGCTCTGTGCTGAGTTTCAAGTCATTAGGCAACAGGAGGGAGTCGAAAGTGATCCGCAGGTGATCACAGGCACATTACTCACAGCGCTGAGCCTGCATGCAGAACAGGTGCCTCTAAAGAAGTGCCATTCTCTCGCACACCTGGCACAAAACGAGACATGTATTTTTCAGCTCTCACACGACTAATTCTTAACAGTTTGTGTTACAAGCACTTAAGCATCTGTTCCAGAAATGGAAGGCACTACAGGACTTGAATCTCTTGTCGCGGGACAAGAATGTGTGAGCTCTGGCCATCACAGAGAAAATGGTTCACAAATTACACATTTCTAAGCGTAAAGAATGCATTTCTAAGGCTGTTGGGCGGGATTTCATTTCTTACACATCAAATTCAGCTATACAAAACTTTCTTCCACCCACCAAATCACAAAATTTGGCTGAACTCCACAAGTTCTTGCATGATTTCAGCTGACAGCAGCTTCTGCGCCTGCAGCGGAGTGTCTATAGGGCTACTGCCTTGGGGACTTCAGCCACCTCAGTCTGCCTAATGGCTGGGACTGATAGGAAATGGAGCCCCAACAACATATGAACAGTAAAGATAAAGGACCCCTGGACGGTTAAGTCCAGTCAAAGGTGACTATGGGGTTGCGGCGCTCATCTCGCTTTTAGGCCGAGGGAGCCAGTGTTTGTCCACTGACAGCTTTCTGGGTCATGTGGCCAGCATGACTAAACCACTTCTGGCACAATAGGACACTGTGATTGAAACCAGAGTGCATGGAAACACTGTTTACCTTCCCGCCGCAGTAGTACCTATTTATCTACTTGCACTGGCATGCTTTCGAACTGCTAGGTTGGCAGGAGTTGGGACAGAGAAAGGGAAGCTCACCCTGTTGTGGGGATTCAAACTGCCGACCTTCTGATCAGCAAGCCCAAGAGGCTCAGTGGTTTAGACCACAGCGCCACCCGCATCCCATACGAACAGTAGGGGGAGCCCGAGCCAATGACAGGCAGAGTGGCTGGAGCCGGCCAGAGTGGCTGGGGCAACCCAGCCAGATGGGCAGGATATAAATAATAAATAAATTAGGGTGGTGGTGATTATGATGAAAGGCCACAGGTTAGCCTCCCCAGGTTTTGAATATAGGTATACTTTTCAGAGTACTAAATCTGGATGCATAGTCACTGTACATCTGTTGTTTGACACCATGTACTAAGCCTTAGGGTAATATCTGCAGCTCTTGCTGCAAAGACTGGCACTGCCTGGAACAGTGGTTTTCAACCGGGGTACCGTAGCACCTTGGGGTGCCACAGGCAACTCTGGCTTCTGTCCCTCTATCCTTCCCTCCCTCCTTCTGATGCCCTCTTGAGTCTCTGCCTCCCAAAGGCTTGCACAGCTGTTCGTTGCAGCAGCCCTGGCTACAAGCTCCCCGGGCGAATGGTGCCACTGGGGCTGGCCAGGGGGTGCTTCCCAGGCCTCTGTGGGGCAGTGTGAGGAGGCACCTCTCTTTGGGGCAGGGAAGCAGCTCACAGACCAGGGGTGGCAGCAGCAGCTGCCCAGAGGACTCCCAAGGAGAGCAGAGAGGGGAGGAGCCTGAGGGAACGCTTCACAAGGGAAGGTGTTTGGAATAGGATGAGAGGCTGCCAGCTCTGCAGGCAAGGGGTGACATAACTGGGCTCCTGAGCCCCACAGGGGTGCCGCAGAAAGAATGTAGTTGGTCAAGGGAACCGTGGACTCAAAAAGGCTGAATACCTCTGGCCTAGAATGTTATGTTTGCAGTGTTCACTGACACCTATACATGCTCAGCACCACACTGCTATGCTTGGCACAGCAACACTGTGCAGGCACTGCACGGTCAACTCCAGAGGTTGGCAAGATGAGGCATATGCTAGAGCCCTTAGGTCAGAGGTTTTCAACCTTGGCACCCTTGGATGATTTAACGATTGGCCAGGGGTGCCGCAGGAGGCCGCCCCCTCTTCATGTGAGCAGTCCTTCCTTCATATTTGCAAATCTCTCTTGATCTATCTCTCTCCCAGCCCAGCCTGAGTCCTGCTGCTCCTCCTGCTTTCTGTCTTCCAATCATTTCCAGATTCCTTTTCTCTCTCCTCCCCCTCCACTCTCAACAGGGCAGGGTGGGCACAGAACGGGGGAAATCCCCACTTAAGCACTTCCTGTAATGGAACCCCAGTATAAATGGCTTCCAAAGGGGAGCCACAGAAAGAATGTGGTTGGTCAAGGGCACCGTGGACTCAAAAAGATTGAAAACCTCTGCCTTAGGTTGTCATGAGACTCATTGCGGAGGACTGCAGAAGTTGGATAAAACCAATAAAGGGTCTTTGCTTTTCTTTACTCTTAACTAGCCATCAATTTTCTGATGGCAATGATCCAAAAAGCTGCAACCTAAAGCGGCATTAGCAAATGGGCATGGAGGTTGGGTAGCTAGTATCTACGTAATAATGGCATTGTGTAAGAAACATACAAACCAGCTTATATAATTGTGCAGAGTAAGAATTACCAAAAATAAAAGGCTGTCTTACAGAAATGAAATGGTCTTGCGCAACATCCCAGAACATACTACCAATTTAAATGTGTTTGAAACCGAACCAGCTTCCACTGTGGACTCCACAAAAGGACCTGGGAAACGGGCGTTTCATGATGATGCTTGAGAATTCCTTACCAGGTATCCCCAGTGCCTTATTGTGATCTGTAATCCCTCAAGACGGCTTAGTATACAATTTTGAACAGACCTGAAATATGTACTTAAATTTATAGTACAGCTAGACATTTCTCCTTGAGAAGCAGGACCAAGGTCTTGGCTATTCCATAAAAGCTCCAAAGTCCCGCTTCACACCACTTGTTGCCAGAACGGTATCACCTGAATAAGTCCCATGGCTTTAAGGCAAAGACTGGGAAGTTGTGGTCTTCCCGATGTTGCTAGACTACAGTTCCCGTCATCCCTGACTATCCGCCATGCTGGCTGGGGCTGATGGGAGTTGTAGTCAAACAACCTCTGGAAGGCCCTAGGTTCCCCATCCCAGATTTAAGGAATCGGGAGGAGAATGCTGCACATACCAAATTAATTTCCTCGTTTGCTCCTGATCGAGGTGGGTAAGGAGGACTGATAGAGTCCTAATTGAGAAAGTTGCATCTTGCCTATGTTAAGCCATGAACCCAGAGAAAGAAAACATTGTGAGTGTTGAGAGAGGAACTTGATTGAAGAAAGAAAGGCAGCTCTTACCTGGTCCCGGATCCTCTCCTGCTGTCCTCGGATGGCCAAAGCATGCTGGGGGTATTTGCTCTTCAAGTGGTCCATGAAGGCATCTCGCTTCCGTTCCATCTCAGACTTCTGGAGCCCTGTCAGGGCCTCCAGGCTCTGGGCAGCGATGACCGTGTGCCGGCGCTCCGAGGTGTGCACCAGGCCTACGTTGGAGAATCGGCGTGTGCCATTGCCCAGGGTCCGGTATTCCCGTGGATATTCTGCATCGTCTGCCGAGATCATGTGGGCGCTGGTCCTCTCGGGATCTACACGGATTGGGAGAGAAGGGAAGGAAGAAACAAGAGAGGGAGTCAGGGTACCTTTCTACTTACCTTACAGTGCAGAAAGGGGACCAGGGATGTCGGCTCCATAGGAAGGAGTGGGAGAGCTTTCTCAAAAAGGGGTGGGCAGGGTAAGGAGAAAGATGGCAATCAGAGGCTATGTTAGAATGAAGTGTTGATCATTCTTCAGCATTGCATGACTCTCCTTTTCGGATAGGGAAAGAACAGTCTCATCCAGGCACTGGCAGGATTTTCCCTTTGGCAGTGGTGCCCGTTGGAACTGGTAAGTTGGAAGGCAGGGAGGCCAAGAGTAGGGGGGGCTAGAACTAATGACAGGTGCAGCCAACACATTCTAGCTTTGTGTACAGCCTCCTTCCTACTGAGTTTGACAAGGGCAATGTGGAGACTAAGGATGCTGACAGCCAGGGCCACTGCACCTGGAATGGATATAATTAGGTAGGCAGGCAAGTAGGGGCAGGCTGAGGTTGGTGGGGAAGTGCCCCATTTGCCCTATGTCAGGCTTCCTCAACCTCTGCCCTCCAGATGTTTTTGGCCTACAACTCCCATGATCCCTAGCTAGCAGGACCAGTGGTCAGGGATGATGGGAATTGTAGTCTCAAAACATATGGAGGGCTAAGGCTGAGGAAGCCTGTCCTATGTGGACCAGCCTCCATTACTCATTGGTTGCAACAGTCTCCAAGAGAATTAAGACTTTGCTACAGCTTTCTCTTCCCACGGATCAGCCTCAGAACAAGGCCACAAAAATTTTCAGACTCTTGAAGGAAGGGGCAGGTAGCTCTCGGTCTTTACAGGGGCATGACAGAGGTAGGTAAGAGATGGGGAGATGGGAGGAAAGTCCATTCCAATCACTTTTATTCCAAAGTGATTTCAAGGGGGTTTCTCAGTGCAAAGGGGACAAAGGGCGTGCTTGGGGGTAGGGTGGGGTGAGGGGCAGAAAAGAGGCCATCACCCGGAAGACAGACAAGACAAACATATCAGGACGACAACTGGGGGCGGGAGGTACCACGGAGACATCAAAACTGCCCCCCCGGGGGGGGGGGGCTAAAATCAAACATAAGACAGTCATGAGACCTCAATGGGGATGATGGCCTAGGTGCCCCTGCTCTCAAGCAGAGGCAGACAGAGGGACAAAAGACAGACAAACATCCTGCAACAGTAAATACGGACATAAAGGAACTGAAAGAAAACGGAAATGAGGTGCAGGTTGGTTCATGGGGGAGGAGGGAGGAATTTTTGTGGAAATCGCTCTGAAGCTCAGAAATAGCTAGAACATCTGAAAACTGGAGAAGGGGGCTTCCGCTTCTGACGCCTGCCCCAAGAAAGGAAAGAACAGCAGCACAGCCTGGTTCCCAAAAGGTTCGTGTCCCTTCAGACATCGTGATTCATTACCATCAGTAAAAGAGGCCAACAATGCTCACATCCAAAGAAGCAAACTCCACCTCCCCACCACACACCAGCTAACTGCACTGTAAACATTCCTAGATAGTCCTATGATGCTGTTTCCATAACCACTCACACCAGTTTCAATGCTCCATATGAAGTATGGGACAGCTATATTCTGCCCCATGTATTTTACACAGAAAAATAATCTTCCCTTTGTCAACTTTCCCTCCTGCAACTGTTAAAATATTTATGAATACTCTATGACATCACAGCAATTCAGCCAATGGTTTGGAGGGGATGACCTCAGCTCTGCAAGGAGCCCTCCAGACCGGTGTTTTCTCGTAGGTATATTCAGCAGTATGTTCTTCACACAGGAGTGGTGGGCTTGTACTGCTTTATTAGTTCTTCTGCAACGCGTCCCCCAATGCTACCACATTTTCGCTGTCCAGAGGGGCTATAGCACAACAGTAAGTGGTACCCAAAAATGCATTTGTGGTGTGAAAAGTTACAGGATTTCAACGGGAAATTGCAAGATATGTACAGGTTGGAAACAAAGTCATATGGCCGACTCAAAACATTTGCGCAAGCAAATAATATTGAAATCGGGGTCGCATATGGCCTGTCTAATATCATGAGTACATAACATCATGAATGCACAATGAAGAGGATGTCTGGAGAGGCCTTACATCTTTAATCAGGTTTTAAAAGCATACTAACTTAGGTTTCTTATGAGCTTAAGTCAGAGAGTTGTTTTAGAATGCTTACCTAGCTAATCTACTGTAACTCATGTTGCTGTTTTATTTTAAAGTGGCATACGCTTTTAAAGTTGCTTCTGAACTATATTTTACATGTCTTTAGAAGAGCTATTCAAAAAACAAACAAACCCCAGCCTATAAATGAATTTATAAATAAAAGAACTGTGAATCCCTTACTGCTATAAGACCATAGAGTCTGACCCTTCATGAGGGGATCAGCTAGTATGGTAAAATACATTTCTGGGCCCAAAGATGGTATCTGGGGAATAGAGGGGATTCCAATAATGCAGAAGAAGGTAGACATTCCTGATCAACAGCACCCATAAATTAGTAGTCTCCATAAAGGATAACACCTGCTGAGCTGAAGATAAGAGGCAAAGACTAACTCCTGAAGTTCCAACACTACAACAGACTTCTCCTCTATAGTCACTGGCATGGAAATTGTACTTTCTCTAGCAGAGGCAAGCTTTGATAGGACCAGGGTGACCCAAGGAAAACAGGCTTGCAACACTGGCAAATGCCTGGATAGCGTCGTATAGACATGGCTGCATCTGGGTAGAATCAGGACTTTCTAGTAGCAGTTCTGTTCTGATTTAAAAGAAACAGTTAACGGTATTGTCTAGCTTTCTGACTGCGGCGTCTTCTAAATTCATGTTCTTCCAACATGGGTCCCCAGATGTTGCTTGTTTACAACTCCCATGAGTTGTAGTCTCACAACATCTGGGGACCACCAACAGGAAGAACATTGCTCTGAGCCTCCCATGACAAAAAAAGGATAGTACCGGGTAGTTGTATCATTAGCCACATACTTCCTTTGAAACCCCTCCAAAACTCGGAATGCCAATTTTTATTGGTGCTCTTCTTGGGGTGGGGGTGGGGGTGGGGGTGGGGGTGGGGGGAAGAGTTTTTTTCTCTCTGGTTTTTGTATTGAGCAATTCAGTTCTCCTCTTCATTTTCTACTTCCTTTGATAACCAGAAGTAAAACTTCTGTTTGCAGCATCAGTAGCTTCCTAACCACCACCAAGAGATAAGAGTCTAAGCTAGGTGTAACTTAAAACAGGCTTAAAACAGCGTAAATCAACAGAATACTGAACAGCTAATGCAGTATTCCTGTGAGCCAGCAGAAGCAACCCTTATGTTCTTAAATCTATCGGACACTTTGATTTCCCTGATAACTCCACATTCTTTGCAAATGCTCAATAATCACAGAACCCACAAGGTCCTGCTCTTGAGGTTGCTGACTCTGCCTTCTGAAAATGGCACAGTCCCAGTTATGGGCTGAGCCACGTCAAGATGGCCATTTTGCAATAATATATGGCTTCAGTTAGAGCTGTAATAAGCAGTGGAGTGTACGGATGGCTCTAGAGATTGGCAAAGTAAAGACAAGCTTTCTCCTCCATAAAAATACTTTATGGGTTCTTGTTATCTGGAAAGAATGGGTGGGGTGGTGGAAGAAAACTAGTGTTGAAAAAAAATTAAAAAGAGATTTAACAAGGCAGTAAAAATGAAGATCAGCTCAGCTGAGCTCTCAGCTGCAGATTTCATTTCATTTTATTGCCATTTTAGGGAAAGCATCTTCTTGCCACCTTTGAAGTGCTACCCTGAGGAAGATCAAGGGAGGAAGGAAATGGCTATGGATGTGGCTTGGCATCACACTTTGTGCCCCCTGCCCACCAGCAAAGTTAAACATGTCCAAACTGGGTCCAATATTCTGAATCTAGAATGAAGGACAGGTTGTGGTCTGGCAGGTTGTGTTTGCTGATGGGATGTGCTGGCAACCTTGGCTCCTGAAAAGTTCCTCTCCTGAAGGCCCACATCTTTAACATGGCTGTCCTCAAACCACCTCTCCTAGCTCTACCTTTCTGGCTCCCTGGTTGTCACTCTCCTAGTCCCAGCACACATGTTGGACCTCTAGTCCGCAGCTGAATGTGGCCCTCCAAGGCTTTCAGTCTGGCCCTCGGGGCTCTTTCCAGGCCGCACCCCTCAGTTGCTCTGCTTTGGTCCTTCCTCAAGAGCTTTTTTTCATGATGGAATGTGTCCTTGGGCACCGGAAATGCCCCTTGCTTGCCTAGAAGGAGAGGTGTGTGGGCATAGAAATGCCTGGCTTTTACACATTCTACTGTATGCAGCACCTATTACCTAAACTTCCTGTATAGAAAGGGAAGCCACAATTTGAAGCCCTTCAGACTGATGTAAGATACAGCTCCAAGCCATCATCACTCCTGCTTGTCACAATTTGTCACTCTGCTGCAAACTCCCACTCCGAAGTATGTCACATCTGACACCCCCAGCACACATTTTTAATGCCTACACAGTAAACGATCCCATTTATTCCTTGGAAGGAGTGTCTTTTTATTGGCAAATACAAATACCTCATGGAAAGCAGGCACAAAGAACATCATTTTGCACCATTCAAAATAATCCTTCAGGAGCAATGACGACTGGTGTCCATTGGGAACAGTGGCAGGGAAGCAAAACGAGAACCCAAAAGTAGGTGGAACCAGCTCCAATGACAGGCATGAGTCAATGACAGGTGGCGTCAACTCAGTCTAGGAGAAGATGGAGAGGTGATATGATAGCCATTTTCAAGTATCTGAAGGGCTGCCACATGGAAGATGGAGCAAGCTTGTTTTCTACTCCAGAGGGTGGGACCCAAACCAATGGAGTCAATTTACAAGAAATGAGATTCTGACTAAAAGTCAGGCAAAACTTTCTGGCAGCAAAATCTGGACTCTTCTTCACTGGAGGCTCTTGAGCAGTGTTTGGATGACCACCTGTCAGGGATTCTTTGCATTGCAAGGGATTGGAAAAGATGACTCTCGGGGTCCCTTCGCACTCTACATCTTCTCCCTGCTGAGTTGTACAAGCGCAACACTGATGCTAAGGAGGAGGAGGAGGAAGCTGACAGCCAGGGCCAATTCATGGACTGGTTGCAAGAAGGCAGGCAGGTGGAGGCTGGCTGAGGGCAAAGTGAGGTTGGTGGGGCAGTACCCTTTTTGCCCTAATGCAGAACTTTTCAACCTTTTTGAGTCCATGGCTACATTAACCAACTCCATTTTTCTGCAGCACCCCTGTGGGGCTCAGGCGCCCAGTTATGTCACCCCTTGCCTACAGAGCTGCCAGTCTCTCGCCCCTTTTCAAACACCCTCCCTTGTGGAGTGTTCCCTCGCCCTCCTCTCCTTGGGAGCCCTCCGGGAAGCTGCTGCTGCCATCCCTGAGATGCTCCCCCCTGCCCCAAAGAGAGGTGCCATCCAGAGGCACCATTTACCTGTGGAGCCTATAGCCAGGGCTGCTGCAATAAACAGCTGTGCAAGCCTTTTAGGAGGTAGAGATGTGAGAGGGCATCCGAGGAGGGAGGGAAGGGAAAAGGGACAGAGGGCAGTGTTGCCTGAGGCACCCCTAACCATCCTTCAAGGCACCCAAGGGTGCCATGGCACACTGGTTGAAAACCACTGCTCTAATTGATTGACCTCCCTTTTGGGGAAATTGTGTGTGTTTGCACATGTGCACTTATATTTTTATCCCACTCTTCCTCTATGGAGTTTCAGGGTGGCTTACATAATTTTTCTCCTCCCCATTTTAGCTTCAGAGCAACCTTGCGAGGTAGGTTAGGTTGAGAGATAGTAGTTGGCACAAACCCAATCACTGCAGCCCGAAGTAGTACAAACCAGGCACAGGATGACTACCTCAGTGGAACATAGGAAGCTGCCTTCATACAGAGTCAGGCCATGGGTCCACCAGTCAATGCCATGGGTCAGGCCAGTATTGCCTACACAGACTGGCAGAGGCTCTCTGGGGTTCCAGGCAGGGGTCTCTCCTCCCAGCCCTACCTGGAGATGCCAGGGAATTGAACCCGGACCTTCTGCATGCAAGGCAGATGCTCTTTCGCTGAGCTACAGACCTTTCTCAAAGTGAGAAGGAACTACTAAGTTGTTGTTACTACTTTCCCCCCACTCTTGATGCATGCCTTGCTTTTATGAATGGCTCTAAATCCCTGCCACTTTTATCACCCTACTCCCATGTCTCTGTTACACCCTGGGAGAGGAGTGCCTTAGAAACTAAATCACTCGCACTCTATGAAATGGCCCTCGTCAATTAACACAGGAGACAGATGATAGCTCTTTAAGAGAGTTGAAAATAGGGTTGCCACCTTTTAACCTGACAAATTATGGACAGTCCAGCTATTTACCACATCAGTGGGGCAAAACAAATCAGACATCAAAAGGGTTTATTGAGATCACAGTGATCCTGTGTATCTTGTCCCCTTGCAGTAATTATTCAACAGGTCACTGAGGTAAGAAGGGAGATTGTTATTAGCTTTCAGAATGATTTCAGTCTCTTAAAAACTACTTTTGAAACATATTTACTGGGGTTCTCTTAGGGACAAACTAGATTACATGGCAGCAGACTCAAGGCAAACCATTATAAAGCAGAAGTGGAGTGGAGTAGGGCAACTGGAAGTGCAGCATGGGCTGAGGGTGGGAGTCGAACCCTCCCATGCCCATGTTTTCACTCCTGTCTCAGCGATGTCTACTCTGGCTTGGTCATGTGCACAGTATGGAAGACGGCAGGATGCCCAAGGACATGCTCTACAGGAAGCTGGGTTCAGGCACAAGACCCATTGGCAAACCAACTCTGTGTTACAAAGATGCCTGCAAACATGGCATGAAGGCTGACATCAACCCCACCGTGTGGGAATCCCTCACAGACAATCACAATACCTGGTGACAGACAGTCAGGTGGTGCATCCATAGCAGTGAACAGAGGAGGAATGACTGCTGTGAGGAGCACAGAGAGAAGAAACGCCATGGTGCATCTGCAGCAACACAATCAGATGCCTTCATCTGCCCCAGCGGGAACAAAACATGTCTCTCCCCTATCGGTCTCTACAGCCTCAGCAGGTGCTGAGCTAGAGCTATTCCTACAATTTCACTCCCAAAAGTGCACTCCTCTGTTGACTCCCAAGACAGATGGATACCAACAACAACAGTATGGCTGGAAGGGACCTCAAAGGGCATCTAGTCCAACCAGCTGCCAACGAAGGAAATCCACTGACAGAAGAATCTGCCTTATACTGAGTTGGACCACTATTGTCCATATCAGGGGTAGGCAACCTAAGGTCCAGGGGCCGGATGCGGCCCAATCACCTTCTCAATCCGGCCCGCAGATGGTCCAGGAATCAGCGTGTTTTTACATGAGTATAATGTGTCCTTTTATTTAAAATGCATCTCTTGGTTATTTGTGGGACATAGGAATTCATTCATTCCCCCCAAAAAATATAGTCTGGCCCACCACATGGTCTGAGGGACAGTGGACAGGCCCACGGCTGAAAAAGGTTGCTGACCCCTGGTCCACACAGACGGACAGTGGCTCTTCAGGATTTCAGACATGCCGCCACTCCCAGCACTCTCTGGTATTTACCTCTCACAGAGTTAGAATTCCTAGCAAACCTTAACAAACAACAGTGCCCACAGTTCTTTAAGGAGGGAAATGTTTCAGGTGTGCTTTAAAGGTATAGTGTACACACAGCCTTAAAAACACAGGTCTGAAGCAATCACACTTAGTTTGGTTCTTAGCTCTCCTCCACAGTATACCTCCTTTTTTGAGACAAGACCAAGGACGCTCCACTATGCCTTCACCAACATTGGATTACTGCTGATTATGTTCCCCAAACATGAACAATCTGTAAAAATTATGGGCAGTTGCCAATACCCACCTTTGTTCCAAAAGGTTTCTAAAACAATACACAAACCCAGCTGTGTCTGGAGCTGAAAATCAGCAGAATGAACAGGAGGATCCCCAAATGCAGAAGGGCTGGTTTATCACATCTTGAAGTAATAAAGACATACACATGCTCATAAAAAAGAGAGGCTCCCTGTAAAACCATTTGAAGCAATGAAGTAACATCCAAAGAGCAGGTTCCTGTGAGACCATTAAGTCCAGAATCTAAAAGCAGGTAACTGCACAACCAGATGGCCACATTTCCTACTTTACACAAGGGGCAATACTCTACTTGAAGGACGGACCAGACCAAGCCCAGTTTAAAGATACAGAACCCTAAGATGGTTCTTTAAGGAGGGGCCTTGAAGTTGCCCATCAACAGCGAACTGCACCTGGGCAGGTGCACAGGCCATCTGATCTCAGTACTGCTTGCCCACTATGGTGAAATTCTTTTTAATTCTATTTAAATGAAAACAACTTGATCCAAATTTGCATCTATGTTGTTGTTTAGTGGTTTAGTCCTGTCCAACTCTTTGTGACCCCATTGACCAGAGCACGCATCTATACATGTATATTAAAATGCCCTGGGTCCCAGTTGCCAAAGATCAAGAACTCAAATCAGGATTCTTTCCCAAGAATGCCATGTTTTGATTGGTGCAGTACATTATGAAAATCACTGGTCTAAGGCACAGGCAAGCAATACTCATAGCTAATCCCAGGCACGGATGCACAAAGGCGGGAAACCTAACTACCCAAAGTGAAGGCATTGATTCAACAACAACAAACCCCTTGCTATCCTATATAAAGGAATGGGGCAGGCTCAGCTTAGTGCAGCAAGAGTTTCCGCTTGTTAGCAAGCAATCACACACGCTGCCTAGGAGGAGGCACCTGCAGCATCTGTTTGCTGTCTTTCTCCTGGACATAGCTGGTAGGGGAGGTGTCTCTGCCCCCTGGCAGATGGATGGGGCAGGAGGAACATCTCCCCGGAGAGGCATGGCTATTGCCAGTATCTGACAGCACAAAACGCACCACAGAAGCGTCAAAAATAGGCTCCAATAGCTATGGAGAGGGAGGCGGGGCTTGTGGCTCATGCCGTGGGGATGGGGGGGTTGAGAGAACAGGTTGAGAACCCTACACACCCACTTGGTTCCTCTCCAGAATCCTCTGCATCAGGCAGAAACCTCTCCCTCCCACTGGAACCTCCCCTGGGTCCCTGACAAACTATCCCTGTGCATCAACAAGCCTGTGATGTAATGTATGCAGATTTTATGCTAATATGTCCTTGTCTGTCTTCCGTTTTTTGGTGATGCATTTCTTCTTTCTTGGCGTTGGGTCAGTGGCCACCCTACAGCACAAACTTGCCAAGCTTGCTTACCACAAGTGGAAGTGGGATGAGTGTACACATTAGAAGCAGCAATTCACTTTGTTTTAAAAAAAAAACCCAGCTTGAGCTCCATGGGGTAAAGCCAAACAAAAGCCCTGCTATCTTAACTCTATGCTATGTCACTCATCAGCATTCATGCTTCCTTGAGTTTTTGCACCTTCCACAAATGCAGCTTCTGTGATTTTCACCGAAATTACTTTGAGGCCCTTTCAGACTAGCTTTCCCTTCATCTCTTTTTGAAAACGTTAAAAGCACAGCAAGTTGCCTTGCACTTTGCTTTTCATAGCTATAGTTGGCTGCATTTGGGGGTTTTGTAGATGATGGGGGGGGGAAACTGCATTAGAAAAATAAACATACACACACACATAAGGAGCTGCAAATCTGACACAAAGCCCACAGCCAGATGTTTGGGATGGAGTCAGGAATTGGGGGAGGCAGGGGGTGGGGAGAAATGGAAGAAGAACCACTCTTGACTCTGCTTATTCCCTGTGGCTGGAATGAGTTGTGCTTCTGACACTAGTTTAAAAAAAAAACCAAACTCACAAGGTAAGCAGTTTTCTCAAGAGCTATCTGCAGTGATGCCTATTGGCCCAGCTCAGCTGGCTCAGAAATTGGCGCCCAGCTGCTCACGAGATAAAGAATCAGAAATAGCAGCAAAGCTGGCATCCTGGGGTGGGTGGGAGGTAAATAAATAGCCTCACAAAGCAAAGTGTCGCCAACAGCACCTAAGCAAGAGAAGCAGGAAGGAATTTGAATGCAGCTCCTAGATCCTTTCTGTCCCATTCAGCACATCGTACCATAGCCCCTTCCAGAGTAGTGTGTGTGTTTTATTTATCTGGCAAGTTCCTTCTGCAACATGTCACTGGCACACTATTAGTGCATTAGTGATGCAGTAGCGGTTTAGTCATGCTGGTCACATGACCCAGAAAGCTGTCTGTGGACAAACGCCGGCTCCCTCAGCTGAAAGTGAGATGAGTGGCGCAACCCCATAGTCATCGTTAATTGGACATAACTGTCCGGGGTCCTTTACCTTTCACATAGGATTTATATTGGACCGTCCACACACCACTCCATTTTATTAGTTGTTGGGCTTCCCCAGTGCTATCACATTGCTGCTGTTTGGTGGGGCTATAGCACAATAAAAGCACGATGTCCACTGCCCCCTGACCCCAAACGTTTGTGGTCCAAAAAGTTACAGTATTTCAGCAGGAAGTTGCAGAATATGCATTGGATGGAAGGGAAGCAGTGTGACCATTCAAAAACTTTTGCAGGCACAATCAATCTTGAGAACAGGATTGCATAGAACTGCCCCAATAGCATCAGGAGCACAAGTCATCATGAATGCGCAGCGAGCAGGACATCTGGAGGGATTGCAGACCTCCCATTGTCCGGACTCTCCCTATCAGACTTGGATCTCAAACTGTCACCATGTTTGGAAGTTTTATGGTTTTAATTAACAAGTCGGGACAGTATCCCGACATGGGTTACAAATTCATAAGGCATGGCGGAAATCTACAGTATCGTACCATACATGGCTAGGCCAGTGACCAATCAGACTCTCAGTAGGCAAGCTCCCTTGTGCCTGCAGAGCAACTGAGTCACTGGCAGTCAGAATTTCCAGAGGGGTAGTCAGAGTTCCCATGCACACAACAATTTATTCTAGAACCAATGGAGACTGGATATTGTTTATTCCACGTAGTCCACACACAGTTTAGTTCTATTGCATATTATTTTGGCCCTTGGAACGTGCTTCTTGAGAAACCTATTTCGTTCCAAAAATAAAAGCTCATCGCAGATTGATTCCCCACTACTCCCAGCGTGTCCATCTGAACACAGATGAAAACAATTGCAGTACACCATTTCCCAAACCAGTGGATGCAGAACAAATGGAAGCGTGGACAGGGGCTGAGTAGTTTTGATTGTGACAATGTCGCTCAAAAGTCTCTTTCATTTCCTGTCCCAGTGGCATGCTTCACCATCTCATCTGTCAAGAAGGTTTGGAAACTGCTTCATACTCATGTATGAAGCTGCTCCCCTCAGCCCACTAAAGCATCAGAATAGATCAAGGGAGAGGTATCAAGAGAGCCATAGTGATCAGAGGTTGCAAGGGAGTAAAGGAGTGTCAGAAGGGACATTCACCACCATCCTTCCCATCACACTGATGGGACATTAAGTAGTTTCCTATCCATCAATGCTTAATCCTCGTTGACTCACTCCATCTCCTCAATGAGGATGTATCAATGTCATTCAGGTACTTCTGCAAATAATACAGAAAGCTGATATTTTGTAGACAGGAAATCTGGGGTACTCAGACTGCTAGAAAAAGCCTATTTTACTAGAAAAGCATATTGGCTGGTTTACATAATTAATTATGAGAGCATTAATCAAGATCAGGCTTGAATAAACTCACTTGGGGTTTAAAATCAGAGGTTCCTTGGTGCACACACTGGGTGGGATCTTTCTGCTACAACCTGCAATTATACACCACTTATTTAATGTATTTATACCCAACTTTTTAAAGTTAAGTTTGGCTCCTAAAGTGGCTTTACAATTAGATAAGGGTTGCTGTGTTTGATCAATTAAAGACCCTACAGGAATCAACAGATAATACAGATGTCCAGTTGGAAGCCTTTAGAATGCATGGAGGCCAAATGACCCAAATGACCTTGTGAAATCATTCTGCCCTATAATAAAAAATACCCTTCATTTAGCTGAAGATGTGACTCAGACGTACAGCACATGCATTGCTTATAAAGGGTCCTATGATCGATCCCCAACATCTGCAGGGAGGGCTGAGAGAGGCCTCTACCTGAAACCCTGGAAAGCCACTGCCATTCAATGTGGGCGATACTGAGCTAGATGGACCAATGGTCTGAGGTAGCTGTCAAAGAGCAAGCTGGCAGTAAATCACACCATTCAAAGTTGGAGTTGTCTCTTTATTAGCAAAAGTACAATCTTCACTTGGCTGAGTGTCAAGCCTAATGAGCACAGCAGCTAATTTCTGGTGGTCTTACTCCAAGACTGAAAGTCTCCACCTCCTCACAGCCATCTAAGTCCCCTCCTCCCCAGGGCTTTTTCCAAGCAACTGGAGACTGTGCCTGCAGGCAATCAACCTCTCCTCCACCCTTTTCATGCCTCTTCTGGATCTGGAAAACAAGTGGGGAGGGGGGCTCGTCGCAGCAGGAGGAGAAGACACCCGCGCTTCTTCACCAGCCTGACTCATCTCTGCCTCTTGGCTTCCCTCCTCCCATTTGCCACCTTCAGCTTCTGCCTCTGACCCTGGACTTCTCTCTGCTACTGACTTTCACTGCTCACTAAGTCCAGTTACCTTTTCAGCTTCCAACACCTCCTCTTCCCAGTCTCCTTTCTCTTCTACCTCTGACCACTCATCACATTGTCCCACCACAACTCCCTGGGCTCTGAGCCTTCTTCCTTTGGTGGGTCCTCAGCTGGTTCTTCCACCATTTTTCTGCATCCAACCAGTCCATAACAACACCTTCCTATATTCCTATGCAAGACAAGAGTGCTCAAGATGCTGTACGCTTGAGATACAGGAACGATACATTTCTGCCTAGACCAGGGATGGAGGCTCCTATCACCACCAAACACATTGGCTAATGGTCAGGAATCATGGGAGCCATGAGTTCCCAGCTCCTAGAGTATGATATAATTTTGGACACTGGCTTAAAAGAAAAACAAAAGGCAAGAGAGCTATATAACGCCATCACTGCACCATGGCATTTTACAGAGTAATGTAAGTAGGAAAGACAGGTCCGTGCCCCAAGGAGTTTACAGTCTAAATTTAGACAGCAGGGGAGGCAGCAAAGAGAGGGAGGGAAGATGCCCAAGGATGACAACACAGAGGGGAAGGTCCTTTGGAAGCAGGTCTTGGCCTAACGGACAAAAGAGATTTGACAGTAGATGATCTTGGGCAATGCAGCGGAGCAAGAAGGCATGTAAAGAGAGACAAGGGAGTTGATTAAGGGGCAGCGAGACGGAAAGCTTTAGAAGTACCAGAGCTAGCGCTGGTATCAGTATCTCCGGTAAACCATCACTGCTTCTGCTGATGCTGAAGAGTAATTCTGTCCACAATCAGATGTCATTTGCATAATGGAAAACATCTGCACCATTTTATCCTGCTCACTTGCCAAAACTGGTTTTTCTAACTATAGAATTTGCATTGCATTCCACCCCCACCCCCCTATTTCGGTGAAACAGTGATCCTTTCTGTGAAAAAAGTACAACATGGCTTTGATCTAGCTCTGTTGGGTGGGCAGGAGGGACTCACAAGGCATCACAGTTTTATTTATTTTATTTATTTACAATATTTGTGCACCGCCCAAGAATGAAGGTCCGCCCTCTGTCCATTTTACAAGGGCTTAGCCCCAGAAATTTCCCTCCAATGTAAAATCTCAACCCCGAAAGATATGCTGTGATGTCCTAAACAGAAAAGGGTGCTTTTATACACATGCAGAGTGCCTCTTTTGCCACAGAGGGCTCGACCTCACTCCCAGCTGCTACAGCATCTTTAGATCAGAGTGAACAGAAGCAAGAATCTCAAAGTTTGACCATCGTTTAGCATCCTTAGATTGCTCCCCACCTCAAATTCACCTCCAGAGGTCAGAGGCTTCAGCCTCATTCTACAACAGAGCATGGAAACACAAAGTCCATTGCTGAAGCGGGATTAGATCTCAGGACTCCCAGTCACAACTCCAGCCTTTTATCCGCTGGGCTACATCAGAACTCTGCATATATGGTAACTCAGAGCACATGGCCAGGACAGGCAATGACCCTGACGCAGCGTTTCAGGATGTGGGGCTGATCCATCTAACAATATTGCCAATTAAAAGCGCACAACATAGGGACACAAGAAGCTGCCTTACACAGAGTCTGACCCTTAATAAAGCCTGCACTGACTGGCAGTCACTCATCAGGGCTGGCAGGCAGGGGGTGGGGCTCTCTCACAAGCCCTACATGGAGACACTGAGGACTGAAACTTGGTCCTTAGCCTGCCTACTCAGAAGTAAGTTCTGCAGAGTTCAAATGGTCCAACTCCCAGGTGAGTGCACGGAAGATGGTTGCTGTGGCCCTTCTGGAAATCAGCAGCAGGGGATGAGAGACAGAGTCATAGAATCATAGAGTTGGAAGAGACCACAAGGGCCATCCAGTCCAACCCCCTGCCAAGCAAGAGTGTGTAGTTGAAACATTTCTCCCTGAGGAATCTGCTTAGGAATCTGTGCTGCAATGCTCCTGGAGAAGGCTACACTATGAGCTCTCTCTCTCTCTCTCTCTCTCTCTCTCTCTCTCACACACACACACACACACACACACACACACTCTTTCCTTCCCTCTTAACCCCAACAGCTAAAGCATCAGCATGCAGTTCCCTTCTCTCTAATTACACGCTCGGATGGTGGAACATGCCAGCTCTCCTGACTGCTAAAGAGAACAATTTTCTCTCTCTCTCTATCTCTTAAAGGCCTTTTGTGCTAACTGCAAAACGGGACAGCCATGGTGCTTGTTTGTGGTCTTTAAAAAAATTAAAAAATAACCATTCCTTCCCACAAGCTCCCCTTGTCTACAGCCAGCATTGTTTCCCCCCCAAAAACAACCAGGACAGGTGGAGCAGTTAGCACCCAGCTCTGCCCCGAAACTCAGCAGGTGGCAATTTGAAAGCAGGTTTGGGGGGTGGGGGCAAACCTTGCAAAGGAGCAAGAGGAACGTTGGGTTAAGCATAAGATACAGGTGAGAGCTCGAGATGCAAGGCTAACCTGAGAGTGTCGTCCCCCCCCCCTCTTTTGCAGCATCCCTCCCTTGCAGCTTCAGCATCTGCTGCAGAAAGATAAAGTGCAGTCGAAGATGTATAGAACCAAATGGATAAATCCTCCAGTGGAAGAGCGGGGGGGGGGGGGGAGAGACAGCACTCTGCAACCGCTGAGTGACTGTCTGCAATCATTGCTGTACAGCACAAAAATGCAGAGATTTAGCAAAGAACGGGTGGCAATGTGTCAACCCTGTGTACGCAGCCTGTGTTGCCAACTTATTTTTGGCAGGAGCATGGCACCTGTTCATTTAAAAGCTGCCACAACAAACAGAAAGCTGCCAGGGGAACCTTTTCCTGGCATGGAGATGGAGCAGTGGGAAAAGGCTCCCCCTGCTAAGTCTCCTCCTGTCAATCACACAGCTGCAAAGGGCACAGGAGCATGGGCGTAGCCAGGATTTTTGTTGGGGGGTGCAGGCCTTTTGTTGGGGGGCAGAACCTGCATTAGCTATGTATTTTATTGATTTTTACTGATTAGGGGAGCAGCTCCCCCCCCCCAGCTATGCCCATGCACAGGAGCCCAGGAATGGGTGGATGGGAGTTCGAAAGCAAAAGGACTCTGCAATCTACATGAAATGATCAAAACAGCAATGAAGGAAAGGAGTCAGGAACTGAACAAATGGCTAATGGGAGATGGAAGAGGAGGACAGGTAGCCATGGAGAGGGACCTAAGGTGATTTGAAGAAGTGGGTCTTCAGGAGACAAGAGACAGAAAAACTGAGAGGGGAGGGTGTTCCAGAAGCCTAACAGGAGGTGGAAGGAGGCAAAGCATCTGAGCAGGGAGAAAGATAGGGATATAATTCAATTAATCCATTTACAGATAGGTGGAGCGTTTAAGGATGAGGAGTGGAAGCTTGAAGTCTATGCAGAACTTGAGAAAGAGCCCAGTGCAGAAAATTAGAGATTGGGGTATCATGATCAGAGAGCAGTGGGAGAAATTTGGCCACATTCACCCTAATGAAAAAATAGTTGCATTTCTGAGTCTATGAACCCTTCAGGGGTGCAACCAAACTGTGAAGCATAGAGAAACCAGCATATGCTTTGCATGGAGACTCACTCCAAGTACAGGGTGCCCACCCTTTCCATCTGCTACGCCATAGCTCATTCAATCATGCATTCCCATTATGCCTCAAATGGTATTTCATGATGCTCCTGGGGAAAACCTGACCAGACAGGGTAACTTGGGCAAGGATGAACTCTTCACTAGGCTATTGAGGATAACCTAAAAGTGCAGAGTCTGGCCCATCTTTCTCTACCAAACTGCAGGACCTCTCATTGCCCTGATTGGTTAATGGTCTACCCCACTTACGGCTTTCTAAGTCACGTGTTTGGCCAATCATCATCATCATCATCATTTATCATTTATACCCTGCCAGTCTGGTTGGGTTTCCCTAGCCACTCTGGGTGGCTTCCAACAAAATATTAAAAATACATTAAAACATCAGTCATTAAAAACTTCCCTAAACAGGGCTGCCTTCAGATGTCTTCTAAAAGTCAGATAGTTGATTATTTCCTTGACATATGATGGGAGGGCATTCCACAGGGTGGGTGCCACTACCAAGAAGGCCCTCTGCCTGGTTCCCTGTAACCTCACTTGTCACAGGGAGGGAACCGCCAGAAGGCCCTCAGCGCTGGACCTCAGTGTCTGGGCTGAACGATGGGGGTGGAGATGCTCCTTCAGGTATACTGGGCCTAGGCTATTTAGGGCTTTAAAGGTCAGCACCAACACTTTGAACTGTGCTCGGAAACGTAACAATGCCAAGGTGGTTCTACCTCTCTAGAGCAGTGGGACTGCTCCTTGCTCAGGATTCCAGCTCTGTGTCAGTCTTCTAGTCCTCAAGGTGCAGCAACCAAAAAAAGGCACCCATATTTGGGCTAAGGAAGAAACAAATTCTGCAAATCATGTAAATCATGAAAAGCTTCTTTTGTGGGTTTACGTCCCATTTTACTCCCTCTACTACTTATAGAGAAGGGCCAAAAAGGTGTGCAATACACTCAGGCCTTGATGACAGCAAGTGTTAAGTCTCCTTGAATGGTTTTAATGACCACTGCCCAGATTTCTTATTGCCCAGATTCTTCTGAGGTTATTTTCTGTGCAGCCATAAGGGCTAGAAACTTGCATATTTTGCATATGTTGAAGCGAATTGTGTGCCACAGCCCCGATTTGATGCTGGTTCTAACTCTAGGGGAAACAGCAACTAGATTTAAACACATTTAACTATGTGTTGGACTGCAGCCCCAAACAATATGAAAAATGCACTCGGTAACCCCCGATTATACAATGCTATCCTTCTGAACCTGGTGTTTATGCCATCTGTTCACCAAAGCCCTTTCCCAACCCCCATTCTTTATTTCCTTAAAACGTGAAAGGAAAACAGATAAAGCCTTCTTGTACAGTAGAGGAACATATGACGCTGCTTTAACATTGAGTTAGAACGGCAATCCATTTAGCTCAGTGTTGCCTCCACTGACTGGCAGCAGCTCTCCAGGATTTCCAACAGGGGGTTTCACCCAGCCCAGCCTGCCTGGAGATGTCAGGGATTGAACTTGGGACCTTATGCATGCAAGGCAAATGTTTTTCTTCTGAGCCATGGCCCTTCCCCAGTGGACTGCATCCCACGTTCAAGGAAAGGCGGGAGGGGGAGACATTTGGATTTTCCAACTCATGCACCAAAGTGCACTGGGCCGGCCTGCACTGGAACAAAACAGGCTCTCATTTCATGTCATGCAAATTAAACGATTATGATAGGAATGAACTGGGCCTTTGGGCAGAATCCGGATTTTTGGCAGGTGTCCTGCATCTGCTGCTGTGGCTAAATCCTGAAAGCGATTCCGGTGGCGCAACATTAAGGTCATAAATAATCCAGAGGCCTTGAAACCCACCCGCCCCCCTCAATTTGTTCTCCCCCGATACTGCACTAGACCTCCATATCTTGCCTTTATTTCGCTCCCACTACCCACCCTCTCATGTGGAACTGTCCACCCCTGCCAACTTCTCCCCCCCCCCCGTCTCCTCCAGCTGCCAAAAGCTCTCAGGTTCCCATCATGCTCCATGAAAAATGGCATGCTGCCCGAGGCTCTGCCCAGCTTACAGACCACCCTCACCGGGCTCAGCATCTCTCATGGCAGCTAATGGCCAGGGTTCTGTGCGGAATGCCAGAAGCGATTTGAGCAAGGAAGAGATGGTGGGCTTTTTCTCGCTCCACAATGCAGCAGAAGCAAAGAGACAGAGAGGAAGTGAGAGAGATGGAGAAGCAGATTAATCCAGCCCCCACCCCCCACTGCCTCCCTTCCCTCCTCACTACAGTGGGCTTTAACCACTTTCATGCCAGGGCAGTGCTATGGTCTGCAACAAGAACATCAAGCCTCAAGTTCAAGAGCTTTCAAAGCTTAGGAACATAGGAAGCTTCCTTATACTGAGTCAGACCATTGGTCCAACTAGCTCAGCACTGTCTGCACTGACTGGCAGCAGCTCTCCAGGGTTTCATGCAAGAAACTCAGCCCTACCTGAAGAGTCCAAGGATTGACATCCACATGCAATGCAGATGTTCCCACTGACCTACGGTCCTTCAAACCTTATGCTTTTAAAGTGAACCTGTACCGTGCATTTTACAGACACAGATGCCTAGCCCTATTAACGGCATGCTTGCTATGCACAGAACTCCTAGACTCCCTGCATAGGAAAACCAGTGACACCCCCTTGTCACGTGTGAGGCAGCACCTATACGAGACCAAGCGAAAAGGGCAAAGGCCTACCTGTAAGATTCAGGCCTGCAGGGGTATCCTTTTGCCAGCTGCTGCAGCTGGCTAGCTATGCCCCACTGCTGGTTTAGAGAAGGCAAACTCGGTGGCAGTGAGAAGGAGCCAGGCGGTGCCTCTCATTTTGTACCACCAGGTTCTGGTCCCAAACGGCCATTTTGTTCCAGGGGAGGGGTGTTGCCTAGCAACCGACTACCCCAAGGAAAGCCAGGTGGCTCCTCACAACCTGCCTAGAACCAAACAGCCAACCAGGCTCAAAATTTGTGGCAGCGATGGCTGGATGAGTGGTTCAGATTCAGAAGTTTTGTCTGGGGTGTGGCGTAGAGGGAGGCAGGGGAACCCCGAGATTACAGGCACCAGGGCCTCCGTTTGTTCAGAGGGACAAACTGGGCTAATGAAAAACATTTCCCTTACCCTTTGGATAACTCAGGAGGAGCTCCAAGCAAGCTGGAACGATGCCACTCCAACCAGGTAGTTTCCAAGCTGCAGACCAAGAAGAAAAAGGAAGGGCTTCCCTCACAGGCACATGAGCTCCTCAAGCCAGAATCAGAAGAGAAAGCAAAGCAATGGCAAGATAAAATCCTTCTAGGAGGGGAGCTGCATTGGAGGGCTTCACTGGAGCAAGTGGAGGATTAAAGCTCTTCTGTACTGACCCATCCATTCGATCTCTTTTTACCTGCAGCTGAAGGCTTCTTGCCTGTTCTCTGGAAGACACACCTGAGGATGCTAACCAGGTACGGAAAGGGGACAAGGCCGTAGCCCCTTTTCCTCAGAAAAACATGAGGCAGGAAAAGTGTGGCCTTTGCAAGAGGTTTTTTTAAAAAAAAAAGAAAAGAAAAGAAAAGAAAACAGTGGCAAATCCTCTCCGAAAAGCAATCCTGGAAAACCTTGCTAGGTACGTAGCACGGCTGCTGGTGCCTCGCTGGACGACGGCAAGATGGGGAGGGGTCCCAGGCTGGACATGGCTGCAGGCTCGCTCAGATCACACCCACCCTGTTGGGCGCTCGCCCGAGGATTATCGGAAAAGAGAATCGCTCAAACACAGTTTATTACTGCAGTTCCATAAATCTTCATGAAGGCAAAGTGAGACAGGCAGCTGGGCCGTGAAAGGAAGCAACAGCACTCAGCAGAGCATGAAAAAATAGGGAGTGAGTGAGAGAGCGATCATCTAGAAATGAACCAGGGGAGGTGGGGAGAGAGAGAGACCTGCTATAGGTGAAGAAATTGCATTTAGGTGGACAAGGGATGACAGAAAGGAAGAAAAATAAGTGCAAAAGCTCTCAGGGTGATGAGAATCTTCCACATCCAGGCATGGATGAGAGGAGGGAGAGAGGCATGCTCCTGTTTCCCAGGAACTGCTGCAGCTGTCAAGACGTGAGTCTTTCCACTCTGCATACGCAGTGCCTGAGGAAGAGGCAAGCCATTCGTTGGCTCGCTGGAGTTTCCCCAATACGGAGATAACCCCTTCCGCTCCACGCTGCTAGTGAATCCAGAGCCTCCCCCTCTGCTCCCCCCTCCACACACTCCAGGACTAAAGGCAGCTGTGCTCCATAGACCAGGGCTGAGTTTAAACCAGGGCTCAGTCCTCACACTTGCTTACAAGCAACTGGGGAGGCAGGGGCAGGGGCAGTTTCACTTTAAGAGGAGGCAATGACAAGTTGAGTGGCAACTGATGAAGGAAAGTCGAAGGAATCGGGCACGTTTAGCACAAAGAAACTGCATCACCACCACATTAGATCACTGCATTATATAATATAAGAAGGGAAAACACGCATGCCACACAGAAGGGCTGTTTACCCTTCTGGCTGAAGACAGGTGTCAGCACAGGCAGCTGAGCACACCAGAGCTGAAACATAAGCCATCTCAGGATAGGGAACAAAAGCTATCTGGAACTTTGGGACAGGCCCACAAGTGGGCCAATGAGGAGTCGGGGGGAGTTCCGGTCCAAAGCGTGGTTCCAATCAGGGTGACAATGAGGAGGGACAACAGGAGCTAAGGTCAGAGGTAACTGAGAGTAGTGCTCTTCAACATAGGTTTCCCGGATGTTGTGAAGACTACAACTCTTATCCACTGGCGATAGGCTAAGCTGACTAATGGGAACTGTAGTCCAATGATAGCTGGAGACCCCAAGTTGAAGAGCACTGGTCTAGAGTCAACTGCAGGCTGGTAAAAAGTATCTAAGCACAGCTTCCAGCACCACGGCCAGCAGCAAACACACAGAGTAGGTGGTTCTGAATTTCAGCCCACTTGAAGCAGGGAAAGAGCCAGAGCAAAACGGTTTTGTTAGGGGTGGGTGGGGAGAAGAATTAATAGACTGTGTGGAGCCATCCTAGAGCCAGGATAGCTCAATATTGTTGTTTCCCCCCTCCCCTTTATGGCTATAAGTGGTTCAACCAGCAAGGGGCACCACCATAGAAACCAGAAGGCCACCAGTTCAACTCCCCATCAAAAGGAGATAGAGGAAGGGCTTTAAAAACTACAGGTTTAGTTGAACCACTTTCACACGAAAACATAGCACAATCTGCAATTTGTTAGAATCATCATAACTGCAATCCAACAGGAGGCCACCTGGGGGGGAAAAACCCTCAATCCTGTTCTAGAGTACATGCTTTCTACTTGTGCAGCGCTGACAGCTAAGACCAACAGGCCTTACACTTCATGTAAATAGAGTGCGCCCTAATTCCGCCCCCTCCCCTTAAAAAAAAAAAAAGACTCTGCAATGTTTCATGTTTGATCTGGAGAGATTTCTCAGCATAAAAATGGATGCAGAAAAGGTTACCCGAGGGCGGAAAGTTTGAGAACCACTTAATTGAGACATAAAGAAAGCCCGTAATAACAAACAACAGAAGTTACACTAAAGGCAGAATTATATTCATACAGAATTGCCCACCACCACCACACTAAATTAAATCGCTTTGAACAAAATCATGGCAGATCTTGGCAGCTGTCACAGCAGAACAAGCTGCCCTGTTAGTCACAGCCAAGTCCAGATTATCTGACAATTAACAAAACGTCTATCATTATTATACAGGCATTATATGTGCAGAAGAGCGTTCTTCAGTGTTGGGTTCCCCAGACGTTGGGCTGCAACTCCCATAATCTGACCACTGGCTCAGCTGGCTGGAGATGATGGAAACTGTAGAGCAACAGCACCAGGGAGTCCAAGATGGAAAAACACTGGCACGGAGGAAGGTCTTTTTTACTGCAAGAAATACAGGTGCGTGCAGTCCATCTCTGTGTGCACAGAAACCCCATGTGCGAACAAGGTTCTTGGGAGTCAAGCCACCCACGGTCTGTGGTGGAGGGAAGTTTTGCCATCATCTCAACCATCTCCCCTGGCACATTTTATCTTGTAAGAATTGATAGTAGCCATTTATTTGTATGACAGAAAGCAAGATAATATGCTTGGGGACACCATTCAGGATATACCTGTGTCAGTGGCTTCCGGTTATTGAGAATCAAGCCTGCAAGTTTACCTGTGAGATCTCTTTATTCTGTATCGGCCCACTGTTCGGATCTGCAAAACTGGCCCTGTTACAGGTGCCACATAATACCCATTCTGTGTTTGTAAGAATCTGATATTCTAGTGCCCGGGTATGTAGAATGTTTACATGTGTTTTAATCTATTTTTAGTTTGTTGTTAGTTTTAATTATTATTTGAATGTTTTAAATAGCTGTTTTAACTCTTGTTGCTAGGGCTGGGCAAGATCTGGTTTTCAACGTCACAATGCATCACCAACAAAACATTGCGATATTTCGATCTATCACAATATCTGAAATAAGGATGGAGCTATGTAGAGGCTTTGGTGGGCTTCACAGTTTTCCCCGCATGGTGATTTTTGCCGGTGTCTGCTCTTGTGATTCACTGCCCCCTGTATGAGGCAGAGGAAAGCTGAGCCAACAGAGTTAACAGGAACTGAGAGAAAGACTGGCCTGCTTCACTATTTTTCCTGCATTGTGATTTTTGCATAGCACACACACATCACAATTCACAATATATTGCAAAGTCAAAAGTTATGAAACCGATATTGCAATATGGGCTTCAAACCAGTTTTGGATGATTTATCGATATATCGCCCAGCCCTAGTTGTTACCAATAATTTAATTGTTTTATTATTTTTGTAACCTGCTTTGAAGTTTTGATTTGCTTTTACAATCAAATGGTGTATATATATATATATATATATATTATAAAATAAATAAAGGCCTGCTCCATTCCACCAAATTTCCACCCACTCACTGCTGAGCTTCTTCCTAGACTGTTTCTTGATCACACAACAGGGTGACAGGATGTTTGGAATTGTTATACCTGTAGGTAGCTCAATTTTGCTGTTGGGACAAGTTCTAATACAGTCGTACCTCGGCTCCCGAACACCTTGGGAGTCAAACGTTCTGGCTCCCGAACTCTGCAAACCCGGAAGTGATTGTTCTGGTTTGCGAACATTCTTTTGGAACCCAAATGCCCAACGGGGCTTTCGCAGCTTCCAATTGGCTGCAGGAGCTTCCTGCAGCCAATCAGAAGCCGAGCTGTGGAAATAGAACATTTTGGAAGTCGAACGGACTTCCAGAACAGATAAGACTTAGCTGAATACCACCAAATGATCTATGTGAAACCCTGCCCCTTGACCACAGGAAATCCTGATTCCTATGGTCAAGTGCCTGGCACCACAACAAATAATCCCCACACTTTTCCCAGCCTAAATTCATAACCACAGGGGCTAGAAACTTGCAGGTTAAAAAAGAAAATGAACTCTGCTCCAATACCAAACTCTGTGCTTAAGTAGTACAGATGCAGAACCAGCCAGTACTAAACCCTGCACATCACTTGTGCAGGATAAGCATTAGCCTCCTTGGAAGCCCTACCCACAGCAAAGTCGAGCTTGCTTCTCTGTCTGCTGAGAGGAAAAGGTCAGGGCCCTGAAGGCAGCAATGGGGTTTCAATTTGCTTGGAGGGAAACCTGTCAGCTCTGCATGCCTTCCTCTGCGTGACAAAGGCAAGCAGGGAGAGAGGGAAGGGGACGCAGGGTGGGGATGGCAAACAAACCCAACCACCCAAAAACAATAAACAGCCAAGCAAGCAGCCCTGAAGGCATCGCTCTAAGTCACTTTGTCTCACTCGCTCAGGGGTCTGCAGGTGGGAAGAGCTGGTTACAGCCCAGCCTGGGGTAGGAAGCACAGTTCACTGTGAAGCTATGGTTGGAATGGGCAAAGGGTTAGCCTTCACGCAATTCTAGGTTCACACTTGTGTTTTACAAATTCTTATTGGGCTCTGACTGTGATATTATTACGAGGTATGTGGACAGTGTTAGAAACTGAGATATGAAAGCTTGGAGCTAAATGGCACCTTAAACCTATGTTATGGGCGCAACAACGGAATGTCTAGGTGCGTTTTTTTATATGACAAGAATACAAAGCTGAAAATGAATGAACTGCAGCTATTATGTTCATTTTTCACATGGTCCAGTCCTTCCCCTCCCCACCCCCACAATACTCTTAAGAGGGTCTCTTCGCCAGTCTTCAGAGAGTTGCTGGAAGTGGGGAAGCAGAAAAAGGCCCTCCTTTCCTTCCACCCTGAGGTTTTAATCTGAAATCTTAGGCACGGTACCTGCACCCTGGGCTCAGAAACTACTTAACTAAAAGTAGAAATTGTAGAAAATTTTTGACAGATTTTTTTGAGCATTTGGGGTCAAAAGAAAATAATTCAAAACAACTGTTGTTCAGACATTTCATTCCAAATCTGCTAGAAAGAGCCAGACAGAGGATGACATGTGAGTATCCTGGCCTCCCCCCCCCATATAAAACGGGGCAAGGCCATATGTAGAATATAGCTTCAATGTGTTGCACACCTATTTCTTTCCAAGAACCCCCTCCCCCCAAAAAAATTAGTGAAACTGGGGGTGGCAGAGGGAGAGAGATATTAAGCATATAATTTATTCCAGCAGAGACCAAGGCAAGCCAAATACGCGAGGGAAAACAAGGGTGTGTAAATTCTCCCTTCACACACTTGCACTGGCTACAGCTTGGAAGGAGGATTTGAAATAGTGGTCAGAAAAATGTGGCTATGCTTGCAAAACGTATGTGAGTGTGTGCATGTTTGTACATATACAGACACACATTGATTTATCTGTTTACCTGGATAACAAATAGCAGCAACACCACCACCACCCCAGCCATTTTGCTTTACGTTGGAAACGGATCGGGCGGCTTTTTCTCTTGGTTAATAACTTTAAAAGTTGGAGTTCTTGATAGAAGCAATGCAGAAAATAGTAGAAAAACAAGAACTCAGGCCACAATGATGATTCAATTGATTCAAGTTTTTCAAGTCTCTTATGAATAGATTTATTTCTTGAAGTTTATATACCAGGTGAAATGAATGTGCCATTAGAAGGCCCTGTTTGGGTGATTCAAACATACTTTGAGTCACCTAACTCTAAGCAACCAGTACACGAAGACTTTAAGACTCTATTAGCTGAAGAAGAATCACCGAAACAGGGCCTTGTCCTGGCACATTAATTTCACCTGGTATATAAACTTCAAGAAATAAATCTATTCATAAGAGACTTGAAAAACTTGAATCAATTGAATCATCATTATGGCCTGAGTTCTGGCTTTTTCTCTTGGCCTGGGAAAGAGGCCCCTTGCGAAAAACTCACATGTACGTGGTCTATGCCAAGCAGCAGAGCAAAAGACAGGGAGACAGGTACAGCAACAACAACAGGGGTGAAACAAGGATCGTAGGAAATAGAAGCCTGCACAGAGCAGGCTGTCAGATGTTGGAGCAAAGACACTGAGCTGATGAGACAAGAAGACCGCAGCTGGGCACGGTCAGAGGTGTGCTGCTGTTTTTCTTCACCACAGATCAAAACTGTGCCAGAAAGCTGTTCGCATGAATGGGAAATGGGGAGGATCTTACCTTGCCACATGAGCTTACCAAAACGTACAAAGAATTGGGTTGAAGGAATCAAGGAGGAACTCACGCCATCTTGCAGTCACTGGGATGCAGGGCCAGCCCTACCATTTGGCAGAGTGAGGCAGCTGCCCCTGCCAACGGCCAGGGAGCGGACAGAGTGGTGTGTGTTGTGCAGTCTGCTTTACCATGTACCCCTGAAGCTGGACTGTTGTGCTCAGCTGCAGTGGAGAACTCCCTTTTTCTGTCCACATGGTAGCTTTCGGCTGAGTCTCCTCCCTCATCATCAGCAAAGCTCTGCTTCCCAAGGCACAGTAAGCAATATGGTCATTTGGTTGCTGGGTCCTAGAAAACGGGCTGTACCTCTTTTGACTTCATCAGTTCAATTAGTTTGGAGTACTTCTACAACAGACCATTTTTGCCAGGGGGCTCTTGGGATTTTGTTTTAGCAATACGGCACACAGGTGCCCCTTCAGCTGGCACGAATGAAGCAACATTGAGGAAGCCTCTCAAAACAACTAATAAAGTGGAACAATGTGTGGACAGTCCAGTATAAATCTGCCACTAAGGCACTATTATTGCATCAATGACATGTTGCAGAGCGCACGCAAAAATTCCACCAATCTGGAGAGCCCTTTACTTAAGGCTGCTGGATCTTTATTTACAGAGGTGTCTCCAGCAGTGCCTTCACCAGCTGCTCTGCCTAAGGTTCTCTCTGCCTTGGCCCACTCTTTAATTAAAGAATTAATTGTCACATTTTCAACTTCCCTTCCTCTAAGATGCTCAGAGCAGCAGCATTGCTTCATACCAAGCCCATTACACCGAAGGGTAGTAAGTAGCCTGGTCACTAAGTGTCAGAGGTGACACTTATGTGCTACACCACACTGGTTCTTGGTTACTTTTAAATGGGGACCATGAAGGCAGCTGCAAGTGAAGGCATTGAGCGATGCACATGTATTTGTGAATCAGCCCTCACCTTGATTGAATGAATGAATTTTGCAATGGCAGCCATCAGTTTAAAAGTGTGTGTGTGTGTGTGTGTGTGTGTGTTGTAGATCCGCTCCCTTGCTATTGCCTTCCTTTCTGATTAACTGCAGCTGTGCAATCCAAACACGACGTCAGCGCACTGCCCAGCGCATGTCACCCACTGAGCCATTTGCCTGACTATGTGCTGATGGCTGTGTATTTTCAAGGAAGCAATTGACTTGTCTTTAGCATTTGCTTCAGTGTTTTGTTTTGTTTTTGAAAATCCAACCTCTAAACTGGTGTGGAAAGCCGATGTTCCCTAGCCAAGCAAGGATGCATGCGTGAGTCTAAAGTGCAACAATGCCCAGGGGGAGATTTCTTCAGCAATGTGCTCAGAGAGAGCTCCGCATTTCTCTGAGCTGCATTTCCCCCCAATTTTTCCTTCTTCAAAGCCTTTTTGCTGTGTGACAATGCAAGGCCAATCACAGTAGGCAGGCCCTTTGTTAGCCACCCAAAGGTGCCTACCTCCACTGTCCACTTAAAACAGCAGTGGGGAACCATTCTCAGATAGAGGGCTGCATTTGCCTGCAAGCAACCTGTGTGCCAGTAGCGGGCAGAGGGAAAGGCTAAAGTGGGCGGAGCAATGGGTGGGACTTTTACCATTGTACAGTACTGTAGTCTACAGCCACACAAAATTTAGAGGTTTCGATAGACTTACACACACACCATCTTTCCCTTCTGCATCCAATCAAGCCAGAGGCATAATCACATTTCAAGGGTACATTCCAGTCAAGCAAAAACACAAAAGGAGGGTGTGAAGAATGTTCAGTGGGAGGGGGGGTTGGTTTGGGGAATGGGTGTGACCTGGCGAGAATCCTGAGGGCTAAACAGAGAGGCCCACAGCCTTGAGGTACCCTACCTACATAGAATCATACAAGAGTTGGAAGGGCCATTTAGTCCAACCCCTGCAAAGCAGGAATCTTTCGTCCAACGTGGGACTCGAACCCACAACCCTGGGATTAACAGTCTCATAATCTACCGACTATCTCCAGAACTAATTCCTAACCTAGCTCCCCTCCAGATTGGAGTTGTGGGGTGTTTTGCAGGCATATTCTGCAGCAAGTCCTTAATGTAACAATAGTGCACTCGAGCCAACAGAGCCAATGGTCAGGAAATATGGGAGTTGGCATCCAACAGCACTCGAAGGACACCACATTGACTATCCCTGTTTTAGATCGCAGCTCTGGTCATTCCTGACCATTGGTCATTCCAGTTGGGGCTGGTGGAAACTGTGGTCCAAAACACCAGGTTGGGAAAGACTGTGGGCTAGATGGACAAATGGTCTGTCCTGGTACAAGGCAGCACCATGTGCTCAGCGATTTCCGTGTTTCAGACTTCCCATCTAATATTCTACTCCAAGGTGCTGGCTGGGCAGCAGATCTAGTTTGAATGTATTCCTTTGCTTTACTCTTACCACAAACTACATCACATGAGTCCTTCAACCTCAAAGCTTCCCTCGAAGCTTCACAGTGTTAAAAGTAGTGATGCTTGCAGGCTTTATTTCATCCAAACTGATTCCCAGACGGATACACAGACAAGCACACACAATTTTCCCAAGCTAATATGCAGATTGGAAAACAAAGTGATTGCCCAGCTTTTGCACTTCACCAAAGTTTGTGGTACAGTTCTCAACTCCTAAACCCAAAATGAGTATTAAACTGTGTGCTATAGGATAGTATACACATTGTAGAGTAATGTGTACA
Organism: Lacerta agilis; assembly: GCF_009819535.1. NCBI lineage: Eukaryota > Metazoa > Chordata > Lepidosauria > Squamata > Lacertidae > Lacerta > Lacerta agilis. The sequence goes on along the minus strand of NC_046325.1, from coordinate 30,110,702 downwards.
AAAAAGATGTGTACAAAAATAATGAGAAGGGTTTTTGTTTTATTTTTGATCATGCAAAAAACTATTTGCTAGGACAGACGTATGAACGAACACATGCAAAACTGCCCCAGACTGTAAATCAAGGATAGGCAAACTAAGGCCCGGGTCCAGCCGAAACGCCTTCTCAATCTGGCCCGCAGACGGTCTTTACATGTTTTTACATGAGTAGAATGTGTCCTTTTCTTTAAAATGCATGTCTGGGTTATTTGTGGGGCCTACCTTGGTGTTTTTACATGAGCAGAATGTGTACTTTTATTTAAAATGCATCTCTTGGTTATTTGTGGGGCATAGGAATTTGTTCATTCCCCCCCCCAAAAAAAATATAGTCCAGCCCCCCACAAGGTCTGAGGGAGAGTGGACCGGCCCCCTGCTGAAAAAGTTTGCTGACCCCTGCTGTAAATAGACCATCTGTCAATCCCTCGATACCTGATAGATCACAGCTATTCCCAATGCACAGATGAGAAACTGAGGGCACAGGAAAGACTTCCTACATCGTGGCAGTCAGTACGTCTTGAACTCAGATCCCTTGGATTCAAGTCTAGGTCCCTATCCACCAGACAATGCTTGCTACAATATCCACAGCTGTTAGGTATGCCGGAGGGGCAGAAGTAGTACTAGACACCCATATTTAGTGTTCATGTCTGCTGAACCTTCCCATCTTCCACAAGCTGCAGTTTACCATCCAGACAGATGTATTTATTCATGCATGCATGTTTGCAAATAAAAAAACCCCAACAAATAATGGTGGCACAGTGGCAGAGAACATTTGTTGCATATGGAAAGCCCAAGCTTCAGCCCCCAGGCATCTTTATTTATTTGTTCAATTAATTAATCAAGACATTTCTATACTGCTTAATTATTCTCGTTTCTAAGCAGTACACATATAAACAATCCACAGAAAATGGGACAATGGAACCATAAAAATGCACCATAAAACCAAACACCACCTTAAAATGCCTGCTGGAGCAGGGAAGCCTAACGTAAGAGCCGCCTGATGCATCAAGCAAATGGCCCATCTAGCCCAGCTCTCACAACAGCCAACCAGGTATCTGTGGGATGCCCACAAGCATTGCTTATGCTTTCTGGATGCCCCATGATCATATTATAAAGTAGTTGTGTTCTACATTATAAATTTAGCAGTGCTAGAACACAGGAGTTGCTTCATTTTGTTTTGCAATGTATTTCTTATCAATAAAACATTTGCTGTGGAGCAAGCAAATGTTTATTCTGAAAATGTGACGCAGAGAAAAAACGTTAGAGAACCACTGAGCTAGAGAGAGCTGGTGTTCTGGCTCAGCATCAGGTAGGCATCTATGTCCACATGTATCCACAGGCCAAATCCCAGCCTCCCATAACCCCCTATTTTTACCCAACCTTTGGGAAGCTTGCCCCTGGGGTCACAACTGCAATTATTCTTCCACCAGCCCCCTTCTTCTCGCACACCTCGGCTGGCTCAGTTTCCCCCCATGGCTGATCCTTGTAGAAAGATCCCCCAGTACGCATAAAGAAACAGCCTCTACATCTCCCAAAACCAATATGAACTGGACTAACCACACGCCGGCGGTGGTTAGAGACAACGCCCCCACCACCCAAAAAAAGAAATGCCACGTGACAAACACACAGAGGCGCTCGCACTCATCTCTCCCCATATGCTGAAACCAAATTAAATGCGGTTTAACTAATCACTTGGCATTTAAAGCAACATGCTGTCTCTGTCAAGTTAAATCCAAGGAGACAGATCGCGTTTGCTTTTAGCTGTTTATGTTAATTAAATACGGAACCCAGCTTCATTATTAAAACATGTTATTTCCCACGCCTTGCCACCGCTCCCCACCGCCCTGCAAACACAGCAAACTTGGTGGATGCGGCAAGCCTTGTTTTGTTGGGCCCCTGAATCTGCCCTTTCGGGGAATCTGTCAACACTTTAACAAAGCTGCCACATGAATCCAGTGGAGGAGGGAGCTGGATCTTCTGGCATAGAATCACAGAATTGCAGAGTTGGACTGAACAGAGGAGGAGGAATGGTGGAGACCGCCTCCCCAGCCTAACCCTTCCAGAGAAGAGGAAGACAGTATAGATTTGCAACAGTGGTTTGTGGGAGGTCACAGCTCAGAGGCTGATGAGGGGGAAAGCTGGGAAATCATGGGAGAGGAGCAGGAAGAAGAAGCAGCACCAGGGGAGAGACAGCTGACAGACTCAGTGTCTTTAGAAAGCATTCCAGTCTCCTCCCAGAAGGCATTGAAAGTAGGAGAGCAGAAAGCTCAGAGGCAGAAGGCACAGGTCAGCCACTGTAGGAATGATGTATAATAGGAGAGACAGAGGGGGTAGGATTTTACTTGGAGCAACGCCATTACTCCAAGAGGCAGCATTTCTAAGCCTCTCTCTGTGAATATTGAATAAAAGACATTGGTAAGAGCTTTCCTTGTCTATCTATTCCTGGCAGCCTACCGTGGGGGAATCAGATTCCCTGACACCTGAAATTAACAAAAGATGCTATCCCACTATAAGAAGATAAGATAAGCCTGTTGGATCAAGCCAGTGGCCCATCTAGTTCAACCTCCTGTTCTCATGGTGGCCTATGGGAAGCCTGCAAGCTGGGTAGGGAGCACAGCAGCACTCTGCTCAGCTTTGATTCCAGAAACTAATATGCAAAGTGGAGGTAGAACACAGCCATTGTGGCTAGTAGCCATTGGTATCCTTGTCCTCCATAAAGGAGAACAGGAAGCTTCCATCAACCCCATTGAAATGAATAGGAGCTCTGCAAGTGCACTGCCGTTCATTTCAATGGAGGACGCACAAGACAATTGCCCAGAGGACTGTGACCCAGGGGCCAGACCTTCCGTTTCGCCTTCTGCTGCCCTTAGCAGTGCCCAAAATCTGCCACTTGAGGTGGCTGTGTGTTTGCAGAAATGAATCACGCACATGCAATCTCACAAATGCACATTAATGACACACCATTGTGCTCGCTCACACATGTGTTATCTTCTTCCAAGGTGACTCACCATGAAGTGGCAAATGACAACATTTGTCATACCAGAGCAACTTCTGAGTCTCTCTGTGGCAACAGATGTAAAGTTCTGAGAAGAAAGTGGGCTGCTGATTAAGCCAGCAGCCGATTTTACCCAATATTGTGAATAGAATAAATTATAAAACCTGTACCCTCCCTAACAGGACACATCCCTCCCTTTTCACTCACACCATAGGGAATGCTTCTCCTATGAGGGTGCCTGTTAAGAGTCCCACTGGTGTATTGAGCTTCATTTGGCGGAAAGGTGGGACATAAATCTGGCAAAGTATTTTAAACTAAATTAATACATGCATCATTTAAAAAGAAAAACTATGCTCCTTGCTGCAGAACTGTTACTTTGACCCATATGCTCATTCATGCAAATCTGATCATTGGGTTAATCAATTAATGGATGGGTAAAATTCATATGATTATTCAAATACGATAGCTTTCGCCAACCTGCATACCCTCCGACATTTTCGTCCCCAAAATCAAGACATCAGCAGGGTCACACCAAAGTGCCTTCCAGTCTGGAACTCTGGTGTTGAGTCAGAAGGGCCTGAAAGATGCTCTGCAGCAACCCTGTTGTCTCATGTGAGAGTGAGCGTCTTTTGGTTTCGCACTCTAATGTGAGTGCCGGACCAAAACACGGGATATTCTGGGATGTGAACAGAAGTTTTGATAGCCCCCCCCATTTATCCACAGCCCTAGGTATTGATACAAACCCTTTTCTTTCTCATATACAGTATAAGTGAATGGTTGCATATGGGTGGTTATTCCTATGGCTGAAAGAAAAACAGTGCCCTTGGGGACGCCGGTGGAATGAGGACAAAACCTGTCCTCTGTGCTAACATGGGTGATCTCAGCACTCACTGGCAGAGTTCTTAGGGTGTCTGTGCATGAAATGTGCCTCTAATGCATGGGTAGGCAAACTAAGGCCTGGGGGCCGGATTCAGCCCAACCACCTTCTAAATCCGGCCCACGGATGGTCCGGGAATCAGTATGTATTAACATGAGTAGAATGTGACCTTTTATTTAAAATGTATCTCTGGGTTATTTGTGGGGCATAGGAATTTGTTCATTTTTTTGTCCAAAATATAGTCCGGCCCCCCACAAGGTCTGAAGAACAATGGACCGGCCCCCGGCTGAAAAAGTTTGCTGATCCCTGCTCTAATGCATAGAGATTGTTGGGAACTGCTAGCCACTTCCCTATGTGGGAAACCATGTCACTACAGCTTCTTAGTGAAGAAACTTGTGAACCGACTCCACCCTGGCTGCTCAATTGGCTCCTCCTAGGTTGGAAGCAGTATAGCCGGGCTTCCTGTCTCAGTGGAGCTTTGCTTGACCAACACAGTCTGCCTTAGCTCTGATGTGTCTAGCCAAAGGGTAACTTTGGCTCAGACTCTTGTCCTGTTCTCCGGCCCTGCCATTTGGTTCACCTTCTAATCCATCCTGATTGCTCCTGGCTGCTGCCCATCACACAACATCCCCCAATAAGATATCCCTGAATAACACAATCTGTCCCTACACTCATAGGGCTCCTCCATAAATAGCGCATCAGTGGTGAATTTATACCAGACCATCCGCACACTGCTCTGCTTTATCAGTTGTTCAGTGACGCTTCCCAGATGTTACTGCATTATTGCTGTCTTCCATGATTGCACGTGTATGGCAGTGCAACAGAAACCACACCAAACCCCAGAACACTTGTGGTATAAAATGCTACAGGATTTCATCATGAATGCACAATATAAAAGGACGTCTGGAGGGGCCCATACTTCCACGCATACACAACCTAACATATGACAATAAATTGTGCTAGTACATAAAACAACTGGTGCTGGGAGAAGGGGTGTGTGTGGCATTCTCATTGAGTCATTCCCCGAGGTTCAGTGACGTCTCTCACACCTAGAAGTGCAACTCCCTCTCCCTGCCAGAAGCAGTTTACAAACCAGGCACACGCAGAAGCATCATTTACACCTGCCGTCAAAGTGCCAGGCACGGGGCAGCACAACAGCAGATGTTTGACAAGGGCCAGACAACACTTTAGGGCAAGCGAGAGCAAGATGCTGCATCAAGATTGATACTGCTAGTGAATCCTAAACAGATGGGCCCCGCCGGAGTCTCCACAGCATGGCAGGGTTAACGGGTGTGTGTCAGACGCTATCTGCTGTTTGGAGTTTTTTTAATCAGGAGTAACAAGTCCTCAGGACGTGCAACCTAACCCCTCATTGGGAAAGTGTGAATAAAACAAAGACTTCGCTATCACATAAATTATGATGTACTAGTAACAATTACTGAGAAAAGGAGAGACCTTTCTTTGCTATCAACTTTTACCTCACGATCAGATCTGGAAAGTGAATGTTATTGACTATACAACTATATTATATAAATACGCTGTCATAAAATTACCACGTTGTGTTAACAGACATCAGAGATTAATATTGAGGGATGTTTTGTTTTTAGAGAACATTTTAAATTTTGTATTAGTATTTATTAAATGCATACCCCGCCCACCCTCCCTCAGCCATAATTGTAGGCTGAGCCGATCTGTGGGCAAAAGGCACATTCTCTGAATTGGTCCATCGCAAGACTTAAGCACCCTCATTTCAGAATAACAATTCTCTCTGCCCACAGAGTATTCTCATCCTCTTTACATTTTCCTTTTGTTTCTCATTATCCGCTGTTCTCACAACTCTCCAGAATTCTGTCTCTCTGTCTTGCTTCCTGGTTAATTTTCAATTAGGCCTTCCCAGCTGGGCTACCTCTTTTCAATCTTTTTGGTGGCTGCTCCTAGGCTCTCAAGTGTTCCCACCAGACATGGCGGTGAAGGTAGTGAGACTGAGAGAAGGGTGTCCCCCCCAAATATCTCAGAACCTGGGCAGGTACATATGGGAGAATATGGCCCTTCAGATAGCCTGGCTTAAGATGCAGACGGCTTTATAACCAGCACTTTGAACTGTGCCAAGAAGCACTTGGGTAACAAGGGAATCGTGTTATCCCTAAAACCATCCCTAGTCTGCAATATGACTGCAGCTCTTTGGGACAACTGCAGTTTCTGGGCATTTCAAAGGCAGTCCCATGTAGAGCACGTGACAGTAATTTTAATTAGAATGTAACTAAGATGCTGTGGTCTAAACCACTGAGCCTAGGGCTTGCCGATCAGAAGGTCGGCGGTTCGAATCCCCACGACGGGGTGAGCTCCCATTGCTTGGTCCCTGCTCCTGCCAACCTAGCAGTTCGAAAGCACGTCAAAATGCAAGTAGATAAATAGGTACCGCTCCGGCGGGAAGGTAAACGGCGTTTCCGCGTGCTGCTCTGGTTCGTCAGAAGCAGCTTAGTCATGCTGGCCACATGACTTGGAAGCTGTCTGCAGACAAACGCCAGCTCCTTTGGCCAGTAAAGCAAGAGGAGCGCCGCAACCCCAGAGTCATCCGCAACTGGACCTAGAGGTCAGGGGTACCTTTACCTTTACCTTTAAGGCATGGGTGGCAAACTAAGGCCCAGGGGCCGGATCCAGCCCAATTGCCTTCTAAATCCAGCCCACCGACGGTCTGGGAATCAGCGTGTTTTTACATGAGTAGAATGTGTCCTTTTATTTAATATGCATCTCTGGGTTATTTGTGGGGCATAGGAATTCATTCATTCCCCCCCAAAAAATATAGTTTGGCCTCCCACAAGGTCGGTGCGACAGTGGACCAGCCCCCTGCTGAAAAAGTTTGCTGGTCATCACTGTGGCCAGCTCAGATACCCCCAGGAATGTGTGTGGCTGGTGCACTAGCTTTCTCCATGCAAATGCACTCCTGGCCACTGCAGAAACCTGAGCATCCATGCTCATGGCAGAATCCAGCAGCATACCCAACCTGCGTCTTCAAGGGAAGTGTAACCCCCTCCAGCATAGGCTGAATCCCTATTCCCTGTTCTGCCTTCTGACTGACCAGGAGTACCTCTGTCTTGTCTGGCATAAGCTTCAACGTGCTCATTGTCATATCCAGTTCATCATGGGTGACAAGACACTGGTTTGGAACCAAGACAGCTTCCATGAAATTAGGTAGAAAGGAGAAATAGAGCTGGGTGTCATCAGCAGGCAGGGCACACCAAACCCCAATACTTTGGGCAACGCCTTCCAGCGGTTTCATGTAAATGTTAACACTGATGGAAATTATCTATCAACAAGTGGACAATGCCAGTCCTGAGGGGAGAACCTCTGGAGAGAAGCAGAAGTCACTTCACTTAGCAAACAAGTAACCAGAGAAGGGATTGTCACTGGTTACCAGATGTGTGTCAGTGGGGACCCTACAAGGCAACAAATCTACAGACACATCTTGTTGTTGATGCTTTGCAAAAACACACACAGAGAGAGAGAGAGGAATCAGAACTGGTTTTTCATCTTTCAGTAATTAAATTGAGGCTCAAATTTCATGCGATGCTGAGTCATGCAGAACCCCCCCCCCCAAAAAAAAGCTTTTCTCTTTTTCAGTAATTACAAACAACAAGGGAGAGGGTCTGCTTAACCCTTGCCCTTCCTGCCATTTACCTCCTCCAAGCGGATTTCCCATCGCTGGTGGAAAAAGATATGAGGATTGGCTTCAGTACTCATAAACGTACAGATGAGTGAATCAGCCCAGGAAAGGACAGTGCTGCTGTTCTGATCAAATTCCGTGTCCTCTGTGCCTGCTTCAAAGTAAAAAAAAATGCAACAGCAAGTGATCCAATCACAGAACTCTTGCATAGGTTTGGTCTACAGCTATAAAAGAACTCAGCACATGCTCAAATACACTCTTTCCCCTAATTCAGTACAAGAAGTTCCAAAGGACGAGCCTTTAATTAAACTCTGCATTTAGGGCTGCAATCTTAAGAATACTTAGAATCACAGAATCACAGAATTGTAGAGTTGGAAGGGACCTCAAGGGTCATCTAGTCCAACCCCTCATAATGCAGAAACCTCAACTAAAGCATCTATGACAGATGGTCATCCAACCTCTGCTTAGAAATCTTCACTGAAGGAGAGTCCGTTCCACTGTGAAACAGTTCTTCCAAATGTTTAGCCAGAATCTCCTTTCTTGTAACTTGAAGATGTTGGTTCGAGTCCTACCCTCCAGAGCAGGAGAAGTTAAGTCTTACTGCAATCGGTGGAGTCTGCTTCCAAGGAAACATTAAGACTGGCCCCTGAACTCTGCCCTATGTTAAGCTCAGATTAAAAGCAAAATAAAACGCACAGACACCTGAGCATGCCAGTTGAGACCGTGCTACATAAAGCAAAGCTCAACAGAGAGGGAGAAGGGGAGTAACATACACATTGCATTGGATATCTAAAGCCTCCGCTCGGGCCTTTTGAATGGTCTCCCTGCCAATTTATCTGTGCAGATTTAAAACCCACCGAAGGGCATTTGGCTGACGAGCTGCTACACGGAAGCCAATTAAATGGCCTTGTTTGAAGCAAACTCATTCAGTCACCTTCTGGGGAAGAAGAGGGTTCAGCAACTGAGTATCAGGAGTTATGGGATCCAGATTTAATTGAATGTGCCTTGCACACACATAATCAGGAACAGTGGAAGTTATAGTGGTACAACCTTCTGATTATGAAAAAATAATGAGGGTGGGGTGATTAAAACCACCTCATGGACAGACAGGATCGAGACTCGAGTCCACCCACAACCATGTTCCATCACCCCAAAACAACCACAGCAGTTCTTCCCATCACCAGCAGAGGATACGTTTTGCCTTGAAACTCCATTAGGAGAAAAAATGTTTATCTAAAGCACCTCCAGAGGATGGGGGAGGGGGGAGTTCAGCTCTCCCTTTCTTGCAAGACCCCAGTCCTTGTTTTATATGAATTCTGTGGCTGGGTCTGCTAGTATAGTCTAATTTGGTCATGGCTCCTCAGATTTACTTCTTTTTTCCATCCCACTCCACCCTTTCTCTTCTATTGCTGTTTTAGCACAGGAACACCTGTCAGACCATTGGCCTGTTTAGCTCGACTTCAGCCACACCAATCGGCAGTGGCTGTCCAGGATTTTAGGCAGGGGTCTCTCCTGGCTCTGCTTGGAGATGCTGAGGTTTAAACTTAAGGACCTTCTGCATGCAGAGCGGATGATCTACCGCTGAACTATGGCAACATCCGCAACGGTGTCCATGCAGACTTGCTGCTGTTGCGGTGCATATATCAAAAGGGGATTTCTCTAGAAATATGTGGCCAAAAAGAAAGAGAGCCCTAACCGCCACCGATAACAGGCTTAACCGCATGCAGCCTCTTCCTCTCTGTAGCCTGCAGCGTTTCATTCTGCCCTCTCTCTAAATGTCTGCCACTTTCATCTCACCCACTTTGAAGATGGCAAGCCACACCAGCTCTTCCACATAATGAAAGGGCAGTAGCCCTTTTTGCAGTGAGGTCATGCTACATGCAGCCCAGATTTAACCACTCTTGATTCTATTTTTCCAGGGTTTGGGGTGGGGACCAATAAGGCCAACCCCCTGTGAGATGATGGGTGTTGGACAGAGCAGCACCCACATCTCTGCTGAGGGATAGTATTGCAAGCTTTGGAGGGGGTGGTGGACAAGACAGAATTAACAGCCCATCTCTGGCTGGCCACAATCCAAACTAGGGAAGATCTAAACTTAAAATGCTTGTTGGTAAAGGAAGGTGTGGGCACCAAAAAAAAAGGACACAGACAGAGCCTGCCTACTATTCAAGGGGAGGGAATTCTAAAGAGCAGTTGCCACAACAATAAAGGTCCCATCCCTACACTGTGTGAAAAGGACGTCCTGATAAGATGGTGTTTGTAGAGCACAGTGATCCACTGGGCATATAAGGGGTAAGATGACCTTCCAGGTATTACCCCAAGAAACTCTATTTCCAATGTCAATACTTTGGGTAAACTCTTATCTGCAAGTGTGTGAAAACATGCTAATATTCAGGAATGTGACACCCCAATCTGCCTGACTCCACCTTGTCTGTGATGTAACCATGACACTTAACACAGGTGATCTGGCAGAAGGGGATCTCCTCCTCCATGCTGAAATGCAAAGGAGTTGTGTTCCTTTGTTCTGGGTCCTTTACCTCCTGACAAGGGGGGTGGGCACTCTGTTGCAACAGATAATAAAAATCAGCCTTGCTTTCACTGGATTTCTGCCTCTCAGCTCATTAATCTCTGGCCGGTAACAAATTTAGGGAGTTGGGCCATCAAAAGGCACGTCCACCCCCCATTTTTGGGTAACAGTATCCCGGTCACAAGTTGTAGACATCCAAACCAGAACCTTGAACTGAGCTCAGTAGCTAATTGGCATCCAGAATTGAAAACTGAATGGGATGGGATATCGCAAAGAATAGCATGATTAGCTGAGTGGATCACTGAACAGAAGCAACATTTTTTGCAGATCCTACCTGTAGGGTCCTATAATGTATAAGACCAACTGGAACCTCACAAAATATACTATCAAAAAGGTTTGTTGGACAGGGGCGTGGGAGGAGTCTTCACCTTCCTCCTGCAGGTCAAGATATACGGTAGTCTTCTTTGGTGATCGCTCGTAGCCGAGTAAGATTGTCTTCCATAAACATGGTTTTAACAGTGAGTCCAAATGAATGATTGTGGAGGCCAATTCTGGATCCACACGTCCTTCCACAGTTGGGACATAGGTTTCCAGACGGGAGTTGATCACAGTGAGGGTTTGCCAAGCGTGCCTTTCTCTTAGCACATTTCTTCCTTTCGTCCTGAGTTCAAGTGTCTTCAAAGCCCATGACACCTTTGGTAAAGGCTGTTCTCCAACTGGAGTGCTCAAAGGTCAGGGTATCCCAGTTGTCGGTGTTTATACTACTTTTTTTTAGATTTGCCTTGAGAGAGTCTTTAAACCTATTTTGTTGACCACCAGCATTACGCTTTCCATTCATAGGAAACTGTCTTATTGGTCAGGCCACTGATCCATCTAGTTATGTACTATCTGTCAGGAAACGCCTCTACGCACAAGTAGGACCCTGGCAGAGACACATGCCCGACTAGCATGTTCCCTTCTTCCTGGACGATTGTTCGGGAGCTTCTCATAGCCTTCCTCAGCCCCTGGACATCGCAGTGATTGATTTGGGAGGACATCAATACACATACTGGATCCGCAGAGTTTTGCCCAGCTTGTGTGACAGACCACAGCAACTCAGCATGTTGGCTAACCTACTTTATTACATATATACACAGTCGGAGCACTTCAACATGGCTCCCTCTCTCTCTAGCATCAGAAAGCAAAGAGAAAGAACAAAGGACAATAGTCCTACTTCAGGGAAACAGTAAGACAAACATCCTATCTACGTAACTTCCCACTTCCCTCTCTGTGGAATGAAAACACATATCCAGTCATGTGATAAACAACAAACCCATGACTGCACACAGGGGAATGAATCTCCCAACAACCTCCCCGATTCATGCACTGTGCTGCAGTCAACAGTCATCAGTGTAACTGCAACAACCATACAGACATCATACACACAGTATACCTCTCTATCACCCGTATCACCCTTGGAACTACCTGCAACTGGATTGGTCTTGGGCCTTACCATCTTGCACTTCTGACTAGTCTTGGTGTCATAACCTTTCTGACTATCAGGAAAACACACATCTGGCTTTGTTGGGACTCGAACCCTAGCCTTGTTCCTCTCTGAGGAATCAGTGTTGGCATACACAGCCTCTGGACGTGGTCCAGCTTCCTTCTCCAAGGATACAGTGTCTACCCTTACAGCCTTTGGGCGTGGTTTCCCATCCCTCGTGGACAAACCCTGTACCCCTTTCAAGACTCCGGGATTCAAGACCTGTGTCAAGCCACTAACCACAGCGAAATCTGCAACAGCTGTGTTAGCAAACTCCTGAGCACACCTTTCACCCTTTGTAGCTCCACCCAAGTTGCACACCTGACGCATCTCTTCCACTGTATCGGCGGAACTAACCTCAGTGCACCTTCTGTTTATAACAGCAACAGACTTACTATCCAAGTCTCCAACAATGGGGTTGCCTAGGAAAACACACATAATTCCTACTCACTCTGCACTGCACTCAACATCCCTAGTGAGTAAAATCAGCTTGGCATGAGGTCTTAGTACTCTGTACATGCCACCATACCACAGGAAGAATTTACGCTTCCTACCTCATGACGTCTCAACCCACATGTCAGACCCAACCATTGGCATCCTGGCCAGGATTTCAGCTAACCAACATTCCAAGCCTTACCTGAAGTTGCCATGGATTAAGAAAGGATTTCTTTGCAAAATGAATAATTGAATAAATGGATAATAAAAGGTAAGGAGTTAAATAAGAAAATGATCCTGCTTAAAATAGGAGAAAAATAGAATCCAGGTAGGGAAGATCGGAGGAGGTCCCATAAAGATGTTAAGAAAATTAGATAAAAATAGCATACTGTTATTGTTTTAATTGTTTATGTCATGTTGTTGTTGTTGTTGTTGTTGTGTGTTTGTTATACATTATAAAATGAATAAAAATTATTATAATTGGATTAAGAATGGATTTCCAGAGCTGGAGAGCCATGGCCCTGCTCCTGATTTCTTGCAGATTTCACCCATGCTAGACAGAATATGGAGCAGGGCCTTGCCTGATGACCTCAAAGTGCGGGAAGGCCTCGTGGCATTTGTACAGCAAAGTCCAAAAGACACCGTAGGTGTGTGTGTGGGGAGGGAATGCTTTAGACAGCAGCAGCGTTTCCTACCAAGGGCGTTTTATATCAACATTGCACATCCCTTCTGTATATGGAGACCAAAAAAAGAGAGGCAAGTGTGAAAAGGGACCTTGCAGCTGCTAAAATGTAAGAAATAAAATCACACATGGATGAAAGCCTTTGGTGTGGCGTCTGTGCACTCCTCGTAAAGGCACTAGGGAAATAAGAGTGGGTGGGTTGGGGTGGGAGTGGGAGGCTGCACTGCAGGCCAGAGGTTGTATTCCAGGCACAGTACAGACTTCTGGCTAAGAAGGTGGGAGTTCTAGAACACAGAGGGAGAGCACAGGCTTAGGGGTGAATATTTTAATGCTGACTTAGTAACCCAATTAATTAATTAATTTCTTCTCTCTCTCTCTCTCTCTTTCTCTCTCTCTCTCTCTCTTCCTCCCAAAAGGAGCTCATCACGGCAAATGAATTAGCAACACAATGCAATAAGAACACATTTAAAAATGTTTTAAGAACAGCCACAAGATCTACAGGTATAGGGCGGTATGCAAATTTAATAAATAATCATAATAACCTAAAAAAAAATCAAACATTCAGGGAATCTGAAAATAGTCACTCTCGTAGCAAATAATTTCAAGGTGGCTGGGAACAGTGCATTTCATTCATCAAGACACATGGGTGAACAGCAATGTTCTCTAAACTCCTCCGGGATGTTAATAATGAGGGAGACAGATGCACCACACCAGGGACGGCATTCTATATATATGGAGAGCCACCACAAAGAAGGTCCCGTCACGGGTCACAGCACTAACCAAGCAGCACCCATTAATTTTATTTACAGAGCAGTAGTAAAGGGCAGCCGTTTACCTTTCGGCAGTTAGCTAGCAGGATTGGACAGGTCTTTTGCTGTTTCAAGTGCTACAATTCTGTGAGTGTAGAAGCAGGTGGCAGTAGTTAGCTGAGGGAAAGGACCAAGCCTGGTTATATTTCTGCAGTCTGGCATTGTCCGTGTGTGTGTTTAAAGGGAGTTGGAATTGTGGCAAGAATACCAGCTTTTCTTGCTTCTGTCACAGCCAGTGAGGAGGGAGCTGTCAGATTAAGCAAAAGAGAGAGAGAGAGAGAGAGAGAGAGAACCCTAACAAATAATACCTTAAAGCACCTTTCAATGCTGTACATCCAAAAAAGTTCTCCATATTAAAAGGACTTGCTTCCATGCCTGCGTATAAAACCAAGACAGGCTCTTGAATAATAAATACTATGGTAAAACCAGCAATGAGGTGGAAGATCATTTCTTTTCTGTGAATTGGTGGATGCAACTGATCCAAGAGAGAAGTGGGAGGCAGAGAGGCTGAATTTCCATGCCAAATGATGGTGATGCCTGCCAAGGCCTGGTTTGCCAGGTTGTGCTGGCAAGGCCAACCATGGCAGCTGAGTTTGACAAGCATGACTCAGAAAGTTTGCACTTGCCAAACAGGCAGTGGATGGGGCAGAGAAGGGCAGAGCTTGCTGTTGGCAAAGCAATCCAGAGCAGCTGCCCTCCCTCTGACAGACTGAGAGCAAAGAGGCTTATGGAGCTCCTTAGAAGGAAGGGAAACATTCCAAATATCTCAAGAAGTGGCCCCGGGTGGTCAATTTATCATTTTTTTTTAACACCAGGAACACAGAAGTGGTGAACAAATACACATAGTCACACATACCCATATTCGCTTTGCAGTGTCATGGGAAAAAGTAATCCCATCCAACTGAATGGACTGAAGTCTTCACCACTTGCAGAACTGGTTCTGCATTCCATGATAATTATTAACAAGCAATCTCCACCCCACTGCCCTTGTAAATTGCAAAATAAAAGTGGACTTCAAATGTTCAGGTCTGGTTAAAATAAGTTCTTTTTCGTATCCACAAAGCTTTGAGTTGATTCTAAAGACCTGACCTGACCTTTAGTGTGTCGATGTGGCTTGACATTGGAGGTGGTTTTTGGAAGGTTCTGTGATGGCTCCAAGTAGCATGCATCTGACAACAGAGTTCAAAGAAGAGGTCCAAGTAACAAGATTTCTTGTGCCCTCCAACAAGAGGCCTTGCAGTGTGCAGCAGAAGTCCCTGATGGATGAGACTCAGGTTGCTTCCTCAGAACAAGAGGCTGTCCATACCATATTTGGCACCTTTCCAGCAAGAGAACATAGCCTGCCAACATTCCTGGACTCAGAGGGTGAATCCCCTGCGGTACATCAATCTCTCTAGCCTTGCAGAAGTCAGAGACTGCAAGATCAGTTGAGGGTCCTTCAACTAGCCAGCTAGCTTCTCCAGCAGAGGTGGAACAGGTCTTATCAGCCTACTACATAAGGCAGTGATGGCCAAACTTGGCCCTCCAGCTGTTTTGGGACTACAATTCGCATCATCCCTGACCACTGGTCCTGTTAGCTAGGGATGATGGGAGCTGTAGTCCCAAAACATCTGGAGGGCCAATTTGGCAATCACTGACATAAGGCTTCAGTTGGACGAAGATCTCCTTGGGGAGGCATAGGCAAACTCAGCCCTCCAGATGTTTTGGGACTACAACTCCTATCATCCCAAGCTAACAGGACCAGTGGTCCGGGATGATGGGAGCTGTAGTCCCAAAACATCTGGAGGGCTGAGTTTGCCTATACCTGTCCTTGGGACATATTCCCACAATTATCTTGGTAGGTAAGAGCATCAACATGCAAGGCTCACTTGGAGCTATCCAAGGTCCTGTTTTCCCTCTCGCCCTCAGCTTCGGACTTGACTTCCTTGCCTTGATCAGACTTTGACAATTGCGGCTTGACGTCACTGGAACATGCTTAACAGCACATCTCTGTGTGGGGAAAGATCATTACCACAATTTAACGACCTAAGTAGTCCAATCCTCTGGGCTCAGCAAGACAGCTACCACCACACACCTGCTCACAACAGTGCAAGGTAGCTAACTACCCTAACCTGGCTCACAGCAATCTTAGGGTTCCCACTCCCGCTGTAAGATTCTGAAACCCAAAATGTGCATTGGATTCTACCACTAAGTACAGTGGTACCTTGCAAGACAAATGCCCCGCTAGACGAAAAACTCGCTAGACGAAAGGAATTCGCTAACGAAAGGGTGACTCGCAAGACGAATTTTCCTATGGCCGTGACTCGCAAAACGAAAACGTTTTGTGGGTTTTTTTTCGTAAAACCGCGCTTCCTCCGACCGTGCTTTGCAAGACGAAATTTTCGCTATTCGACAACACTCACGGAACGAATTAATTTCGACTTGCGAGGCACCACTGTATTCGTGTGCAGATGGAGACTATATCCTCCATGCCATGCCTGAGGTCTTCCCAAACATATCTGATTGACAATAGTAGGAAGCAGAGTGCCGGACAAGGTGACCCTATGGTCAGACCCACAAAGTTACACTACACAGTCCACCCTTTCACACAACTGGTTGTGGCTATATCAAGTCACAATCAACCCTAGTGGCTCTGTTTAGCTATTGTTGCTTCTAGCTTGGTACCCTACAGATTCCAAGGGTGCCCCTCCAGGGTACCTCCATGCCTGATAATAACTGAAGAGGTGTAAGATTAATTACAGGAAGCAGATGCTCTGAGCTGCATAGGATTTTTGGCACTAATCTGCTAAGGATATAATTAAGCTATGTATATAAATCACCAACACTCCTCCGAGCTCGGTTTTGCCCTGGCCATCTGATGTGGAAATAAATTTCCAAGCACATCGTCTATTTAATTTAGATTGTGTAGGACACCAGAGATGGTGACGAAGCCTCTCCCTGGGATTTGCACAAGGAGGAGGCATAGGAAACAGCCGCAGCATAAGGAATAAGGGTGGAAGCAGAGTTCTAAAATGTATGGAGAGATTTTCAAGAGCTGGTTTCATGTCACACTTTTTGCCAGGTGTTCTGGCTACAAAGCAGGCAAGTATCACAGGCGGAGAGGAAGGCAGGAGAGGAGGAACAAGGCTGAAGGTAGGCCAACCAAAAACCAGTACTCTGGCAATGACAGAGGAGCACCTAACACTCTCAGTTGCAAGTTCCCCAGACTAAAGGAAAGCAAGAGATCTGGGAGTTTTACATCAGGCAGTGGCTCTGGATTGGTCCTCTGGGGTCACCTGACTCCCTCTGCCATGATGATTCTCAACTGGGCTGGGAGTTCACTTCTCCTGGTGGCAGAAGAGGCAGGAGCTAGCATCCGATTGACATGGCCTCAAAGCGCATGAGCAGTTTGTATATACTGGAAATAACCAGGTTTGTGGCTCATCCCATCCCAAGGGCCAGTGGGGGTTAACAAGATGCAGTTTATTCCATCCCAACCACCTCTATTTACCCATCCATCCCTGCTCCATCAACAAATGTCTAATCCAGAATGCGGCAGCTAAACTGGTGACTGGGAGCGGCCGCCGAGACCACATAAAACCGATCCTGAAAGACCTACATTGGCTCCCAGTACGTTTCCAAGCACAATTCAAAGTGTTGGTGCTGACCTTTAAAGCCCTAAATGGCCTCGGCCCAGTATATCTGAAGGAACGTCTCCACCTCCATCGTTCAACCTGGACACTGAGGTTCAGCACCAAGGCCTTCTGGCGGTTCCCTCACTGCAAGAAGCGAAGTTACAGGGAACCAGGCAGAGGGCCTTCTCGGTAGTGGCACCCGCCCTGTGGAACACCCTCCCATCAGATGTCAAAGAAGTAAACAACTATCTGACGTTCAGAAGACACCTGAAGGCAGCTCTGTTTAGGGAAGTTTTTAATGACTGATATTTTAATGTATTTTTAATCTTTTGTTGGAAGCCGCCCAGAGTGGCTGGGGAAACCCAGCCAGATGGGAGGGGTATAAATAAAGTATTATTATTATTATTATTATTATTATTATTATTATTATTAGCATATGGAAAGGCAACTTCACCACCCAGTGACGACGAGGCAGAGAGTCTGCCCGTCACCGGCTCTGCTTCCACTTACTGTTAGTCTCCCTGGGAGCACTACCCCCAACTGCTCTGTACAGCACCTAGTTGTCACTATCAAAAAAACAGTAGTACAAGCAATAACTAGTTCTGACAATCACACACACACACACTGCCTCAAAAAGTTGGCTGCTTCATGCTATCACCCAGTGGGGTGATATTCCGGGGCAACCCTGCAGCTCACCAGTAAAGCCAGTGAATGTTTTGTTCTATGCTTTCAAGAGAGGTATTTGTAAGTCTCTGCAGAAATTAGAATCCTGATGGCATTCCGTGCAGCCTTAATGGGGTCAATTTCCCCTGGAGAAGGGAGAGCACTAGAACTTATGGTGCCTTTGCGATTGTTTGCTTACAAATGTACGCACTGAATAAGCATTATACTGGCGCAGAAGGAAGTATGCAGGCAAACAGTACTACCTTAGAATTAAATGTATACACTAGGGCAGTGTTTTTCAACCACTGTTCCGCGGCACACTAGTGTGCCGCGAGATGTTGCCTGGTGTGCCATGGGAAAAATTGAAAAATTACTTTATATATAGTCAATATAGGCACAGAGTTATTTTTTTTAATCATTTTCTAATGGTGGTGTGCCTCGTGATTTTTTTCATGAAACAAGTGTGCCTTTGCCCAAAAAAGGTTGAAAAACACTGCACTAGGGACATATAGCTCAGCCTATTTACTGTCTGTGTCCGTTTTACATGTGATTCTTCAAAAATCATTTTCTTCCTGTTTCTGTCCATGGCTTATTTGTTTCTTAATTATTAAAAATGCATGTAAAAATGCATGTAAAAATGCATATTTAAATATATATTTTACCTCAGTGTGTGCATTTCTAAACATGTTTTGTACTAAATGTACTTTTTACACATTTTGGTAGGCTTTTGAATTGCATCACAAAACTGGGAGTAGAGTGAAATGTGCAAGAAAAATTACATTCTGAGCCATGCATTAATTAGTCCAGGAGGTCTAATAATCAGGTAGGTTTGCTTAAAGACACAGACCAAACAAACCTCTCCTCCATCCCTAAAAACACACACACAGAATGCCAACCTGCTTAGGACCTCCCCCAGATAAAAGACAAAACATGATTTCAGATCCTACCTTGGACAGGTGACCACGATTTTTGGCTTTAAGCATGGGTTTCAGGGATTATTAATGGTTTTAAGGTGAAATAATGGTTTGCACAAACACAGACACCCCAGCAACACTCAGCCAGGGATGAAATCTGGTGCCTGGGCATTCTACAGGGGAGGCTTACCGCTGGATTTGTCTTCCACTGCCTGCCACTTTTCGTTTCAGTCTATGCAGGTTGGAGAAGAGATAACCAATGCCGTGAGAGGGAGAAGCAAGGCCATATCGGCCAAGGATGAGTGCAGATTTCTGCTGCCCTTTGAAATGAGAAAAGCACTGAGGTGTGTAAGAGAGAGATGCTAAAAGGAATAGAACGCGGCAAGGAAATTGCTTTCTGACAGCCTGCCACACCCCCTCTTCCCCAGGCAACCGCGCCGGCAGCTTAAAATACAAAATGAAACCCACTCAAACGACAACCCCCCCCCCCCAGAAAGGATGACCTCTACCCAAGAGGCTTAAAGCAGCTTAAACAAGATAAAAGGTCACGGAATTACCACAATCCAATTGATAAGTATGTATCGCTGGCAGTAATTAAAAATATACAGAAGTCAATGATGAAAGTACTGCCTGTTTTAGAAAACACGCAATGTAACATTGGAAGGATTTCTACATTGCTTCTGGGGACACTGGAGGCTTGGACACAAGCGAACTATTTAAAGCCGAGAAATCTGCAGCGTTGAGACCACAAGGATGAGGAAGTCCTTCTGCAGCCTGCAAACACGCTTACCTTCCCAACAGTGGTGATTTTCCTTCCTATTGGTTAAGGCATCTTGAACCCTGGAGTCTGGCAGCCAGTCCCAAGCCTCTAACACACTGCACTATCATGGTAGCTTGCCAAGAGGGGGAGCTGTTGCCATGCCACCAATACAGGTGAGCTGGAGGGGCAGCACTGAAGCTTCTATTTCAGGTGCTCTCAGGTGACAGATAAGCGGTTCCAGCTCAGAGTCTGAGCAACTCATTGCTTCAAGGTAGGCTAAACAGGCCTCAGACCGTCCACATTGGCCTGCCTGCCCCCTGCTTGCTTTGTTCCAAGGCATCAGCCCCAACATTTATCTTTAAAGAGAGGAGGCTTCACATTGACACCATCGGCCCCTCCCACCTTCTTCTAGGCTGCTTCTTTCTCACATCATGATGCTAGCCAATCAGCAACCACATGATGATAGTGATGATGTCAGAACGCCAAACAACCAATCAAGTTAGATGTTGTGACAATGCCTTTTTTATTATAATTCAAACAAACCTCCACTTCTTCCTTCCCTAGCCCTACTTCCTCTATCAACCACACCCAACACGCTCAATGTATTAATCTCAAAGAAGACTTCTGGCCCAGAACCCATTCTAAATTTGATCCTAGAGTACGTGAAAAAAACAGTGCGCCTCTGAGCATTTGCAAAGTGTGTTTCCATAAATGCAGCTCCATTTCCTACATATGAGATTAAGTGAGGCATCTTTCTAAGCAAGCTCTCAGCCCAGTGCCGGCCCAAGACATTTTGCTGCCTGAAGAAAAGGCGTTGATGGCAGCCTCCTCACTCCCCAAGTAACAGCTGATTTTTTTAAAAAAAAATTAAATAAAAGTCTTGCTGCACCATCCAGCTCCTGCCTCCATCTATTTCCACCCACCCACCTTTCCTGGTGCCACCTGAAACAGGTCACTTTTACCCTGTCTCATAGAAGGGCAGGCCTTATATGAGCCATTTAACATCACAGAAATTAGCTGCCACATACCAGGACTCCGAATACAGAGAACCAAGGAAGAAGACACCCCACAAAGAAGACACAAACGCATGAACAAACCTTCTGCTGCCTCCTCTGTTCGCCTCACCTGGGGGCCTCTCCTCCTCTCCGCACACTGATCTTTTTTTAAAGAGTTTCCTGATTTATTCCTGATTTAAATCAGGACTCTGTTAGCAACACGCTATTACCACTGCCAAAAAAACAGTAAGCAAACCGCATTCTCTCTCCCCGCCTCCTCCGGTGCTCCATTTGTATTTCACTGCTCTTTCCCCATTTGTAAGCCGCGGGAGAGAGCAATTTAAGGCATCTGAGCGAGATGCTTAAATTAACGATTTACAAATAGTTTAATTGAGGTCCTGCTCTCTCTCTTTTTCTGAGCAGAAGCTGCTAAATGGGTTCCGAATCTCTTCCCCAGACCCCTTTTAGTAGTCCTTACTGTGATGTGAATGACAAACCACGGGCTTAGGATACAGGCTCCGAGGCCATGTTCCAGAGCTGGAGACAGTTGGGGGTGTGCTGTTGAAGTCAGGAGAGGGAAAACTTGCTGAGTTTGGGAAAGGGGGGCAACAGCTCTCTCTCTCCCTCTTTCTCTCTCCAGCAGCCTGGGCTCTAAACATGAAGGACAGACGCTGTCAAAGCAAAGGACAGGTGGGGACAAAGGACCTTGAAATAGGGGGACAGAATCAAAGGCTGCGGTCACATTATCATTTACTCCGGCTCCAGTGCGCTATCGCTGCGGATGTTTGAAGCCACGTACACGTGGCATTAGCCACAATCCACATTGATCCTGTAACTTATTGAGAGAGGCTCCTGTCTGATGTGCTTTCCTTCTAACCAGCTTCCACCTGATTTGAAAACGCAGGCCTTGGTTAAGCTGACGTGTGTTCTGCTCAGACAGCCATTGCGCATGTGCAGATGACAGCGCATGGACAACTGACACCGTTAATAATTTCATGTGCTTCTAACATGCCCTCCCCCTGGCTTCAGGCTGAAATCCCTTACCCATTGATCTGGGATTAAGCCCTAGTGGACTTAATGGGATTTAACTCTGCGTAAACATGCACAGGTTCACACTTATCACCTCCACCTTCTCCCAAACACTGCATGGGTGCTACTCTAGCGCCCTAGTCGTTTTGCTTGCCCTTCTCTGCACCTTCCAAATATGGATGAAGTGCAAGGTGCACAAATGGAAGCTTGAGCAATGTAAGGGGCAGCCTCACTGCTGGGGTGGGGAACCTGGTGCCCTCCAAATGTTGCTGGGCTACAATTCCCATCATTCTCAACCACTGGCTATGCTGGCTGGGGCTGATGGGAGCTGGGGTCCAATAATGTCTGGAGGTCCACTGATCCCTCATCCCTGCCTTAATCAGACTCACACTTTCCCCATGCCCTCTGTTTAATCTTCATGGATTCAAATATTTCCATCTGAAGCCGGGTGTGTGTGTAATCCATTTGTGCCTCTCTTTATATCAGCCTTCTGGCTTTCAAATTTCTTTCTGAAGAGGTCATGCTTGGCCATGGTGCAGGCCCCGGATAGGCACTCAGAATCCCACACTTCAGCAACGCACCAAGGCAGTCCTGAAAACGGGCTCCCAAGTCACTACACAGCACCCCCTGGGGCAGCGGGGCAGCTCACACGGGCTAAGCGTCGACAGATTCACCCTGCACCTTTCCTTAATGGCAGTAAAAGGTCGGCAGCATCCACAGAGGCCACCATTTCCACGCAAGGCCCCAACGCTCTTCTGTCCCCTCTGCAAGACAGCCAAGGACACCCCTGTTGGCACCAGACAACTCTGTTCTCATTCTAATTCCGGCACATCAGACAGTAATTATAGGTATATCAACGGCACTGACAGATTGGAAGCTCATCATCCCTGCACCTGTCAGTGTTCAAATTGCAGACACCTCGGGAGATGGAACGGAAAGGGAGGGGGGCTGCCTCGCTTCACCTTCCTATCCAACATCACATCTCCCTTTTTGGGGGGGACGATGACACTTCACCAGCACCGTTTTGTTTGCAACTCTCAAGAGAATTGCAGAAGTGTTTGGAAGGAACAAAATGGTCCCTCCCACCCCCACAAATACCTTGTAAGTCGCACTGTTCACCCTACAGGTGTCTCCTCATATACCCTGGCAGTTCAGCCAACCCTCAAGCCCTTCTTGGGTTTAGAACCAAGCATGCAAGCCAAGCACAGCCAGGCAAAATAAGCAAATATGCATTCTGAATTAGGAGTCTTTTAGACGTGAAATTTAAACTCTGAGGAGCTCAGTTGGTTAGAGCGTGGTGCTGACAATGCCAAAGTTGCAGGTTTGATCCCCATCCCCATATGGGAGAGCTGCATATTCCTGCATTGCAGGAGGTTGGACTAGATCATGGGTAGGCAAACTAAGGCCCCGGGGCCGGATTCGGCCCAATCACCACCTAAATCCGGCCCGCGGACAGTCTGAAAATCAGCATGTTTTTACATGAGTAGAATGTGTCCTTTTATTTAAAATGCATCTCTGGGTTATTTGTGGGGTACAGGAATCCGTTCATTTCCCCAAAAAAAATATAGTCCAGGCCCCCCACAAGGTCTGAGGGACAGTGGACTGGCCCCCTGCTGAAAAAGTTTGCTGACCCCTGGACTAGATGAACCTCAGGGTCCCTTCCAACTCTGCAATTATATGGCCATGCAAATTACTGTAAGCGAGGTGGTGTTTTTCATGAGTTTTTTTTGTCTAGCTTGACAACTTACAAGATGCTTCAATAATGGACACAATAAGATATTTAGCTAGATGGCTGCTGGTCTTTATCATATGTGGTGGTCTTGTAGTAAGGTTAAAGCTTACTGCGAGATGATACATAATGAATTGAAAAGGATTTTGTTTGTAAAAAAACAACAGCCAGAAGCTTTTCTTTTGGGAATTATAGGGATAGAACTACCTAAACTGTATAGAAACTTATTCATGTATGCTTCTACAGCGGCGAGAATGTTACTCGCCCCAAAATGGAAAGAAGCAGAAGTCCCAGCAAAGGAAGAATGGATACAAAAACTTATGGAATATGCAGAAACGGCGAAACTTTCTGGAAGAATAAGAAATCAAGATAACCAAACTTTTTTTTTTATAAAAGAATGGAATTGGTTTATTGAATATTTACAGATGAATTGTAAACAGATAAGAATATTGGCAGGATTGTTGTAATAACCTACAGTTTTATAAGAGCTATTACACCACCTACCCACCTAAATAAGGACTGATAAGAAATAGTATGACAGGTTGGAACGCAAGCAGTGAAGGAGCCAATAAACCAGAAGAAGCCTGTTGGAAGAAAGGTCCAGTGGCTTTTTTAGGGGAAATGATGCTGCTCCATCAGAGTATCCATCAAATCTCTCATTCTGGTACCCCACCATGAGCTAATGCCGGGGTTGCTAACATGGCACCTGCAGTGGTCTTCCCTGGTCTGTATATACAGTCCCCTGCTTCCCTGAATTTAGGATTGAAAGAAGCATTCTTTAGCACCCAGCAGTACTGGGTGGGATGTGCGTGTATGTATGTGTTTGGTTCCCATGACATTTCCTGCTCTTTGCAAATGTCCCCCACAGGTCCCAAAAGGTTGGCGCCCCCTGAGCTAATGAATATCCGTACATAAATACATACAACCGCTCCAAGCCATCATAATGCAGAATGGGTTTGCCGATCTCGAAGGCGCATAGAGTATGCTGCGAAAGAGAGAGCCTCCTTTTCCCTCTTGAAGTCTTGTTCCCATTTTAAAAAGACAACACATCCCCAGCACAGATCAAGCAGATCTGCTCCTTTTCGGTTTGACAAACCCCCAAACTCATGCACAAACCAGCAATTCGAATGCCCCGGGTTAGGAGCTGGGACGATGTCAGAAAGCATAAGAGTGAGCTCCCCCACTCCAGAACTGACGGGGGGACCACTGTCAGAACCTCAGAAAGCATTTATTCTTTCCCTGGCTGCAGCAACACTCAGCCGCACTGTCACTTGGGAGGCAGTGCAGCTGCCACTGGAAACAAATGTCTTTGTTTTCCGTGGGCTGGGAAGGAAAAATGCAGCGTGGATCTCCGCCCAGAGGTATGAAAGCCCTGGCCTCAAGCCCTCTGCCCTCTGCCCTCTGCCAAGGATCTCTTGCAGAATGGGTTGCCATAACTCTGCTTTGCCTTGATGACAGCCTCCTCAAAGGCACAGAAGAAGGTGAGAGGGCGATGCCTTTCCTATGGAACACCAACATTCCAGTTTAAAAGTTTTGAGGCAGCTTAATGGAGGTGTGTGTGTTCCACTAGAGAAGCTGCAGCCAGATCAAGGTGAGGTTCCTGTGGCCCTTCAGGGGTTCCTGGACTACAACTCCCACCATTCCCAGCCATTGGACATGCTGGGCTGCAGCTGATGGGAGCTGGAGTCCAACCTACGGACTCATCCCCGCAGTTAGACGTACCAAGCAGAATACTGGCATTTACAGGTTGTATCCAACTGAGTTCTACTTTGAGTAGAACTAGCAATGGATACAACCCAATGGGAGAAATGAAACTCCAGATGTTTTGAGAATACAATTCTCATCATCCCTGACCAATGGTCCTGCTAGCTAGGGATCATGGGAGTTGTAGGCCAAAAACATCTGGAGGGCCAAGTTTGAGGAAGCCTGCCCTAAGAAGATTGAGCCATTAATGAAACCATTTCTGCTCTCCTGGTGGAAGAATCTTTCCTCTCCTTTTTGCATTTGTTGGAATTTTTTGATGTTTATTCCCCTGGGTTGTTTTGTTTCTTTGCTTCTTGTTGTTAGGGAAAATGGTAATTTTAATTAAAAGGCAAAATGGAAATTGACTTGAAGCACAGAGTTATTAAAAAGCCATTGAGGCTGTGAATTATTCCTCTCTGTGCTTCCTGCTGTGGGAGGGCAATTACGCTGCAAGTGGGAGCCCTGATGGCCTGGCCTCTCTAAGGAGGTGCTAAGTGGGGAAGGTTGAAAAAGAATCCCTAAGCAGCCTGGAAGGCCAAACCTCATTCCCCCAACCTCTATCTGCACAGATCTCAGCTAACTTGCCCCCCCCCTTCAGCTTCTCATTGAAGCAGGACTTCTGTGGACATTTGCAAAGGTACTTTCCAGTCTTCCACTGCATTCAGCCTCACAGCAATCCAGTGAAATAGGCTGCTATTGTTCCCATTTTACAGCTGGGGAATGCAGACCGAGGCCTGGCCTGCAAAAAACTGCAGGTCATGTGTTAAAATTGTTCCTGGGTTCAAAGGCGGATTTAGGAGAGTGCAACCGGTTTGCCCACACTGGGCAGTGAGCCAAAAGGGTGCTGGCAGGGGGCGACATAACAATGATTTAGAACAGAGGTCGGCAAACTTTTTCAGCAGGGGGCCGGTCCACTGTCCCTCAGACCTGGGGGGGGGGCAAGACTATATTTTGAAAGAAAAAAAATGAACGAATTCCGATGCCCCACAAATAACCCAGAGATGCATTTTAAATAAAAGCACACATTCTACTCATGTAAAAACATGCTGATTCCCAGACCATGGGCCAGATTTAGAAGGCGGCTGGGCCAGATCCCCCCCCCCCCCGGCCTTTGTTTGCCTACCCATGACTTAGAACAAAAGGTGAGAAATGGGGAGGCGTCAAATTTTGGTGTCACACAGGGTGCCACTGAAATTTGAAAGCCCAAAGTTTGCCACTGCTGGGCTACACCATTTCACACTAGTAGTTGGAGCGGGTCAAATGTTTGACTGTTCCCCTATGGGGGGGATCTGGAAACATAGCAATCTAGTATGTCAGGGGGAAGGCTCAGCCTTGTCTAGGAGAATTCACACATGTGACCCCCTTGACCTGGATCTTAGGAGGAGGTCCACTCACATAATCTGCTGTTTGATTAACCTATGACTGAAAAAGCAAGGCTTGCTCTTCAAGTCCCGCTGCTTCCCCGCTCTCCAAACACTACTCCTGTGTGCAATGTTTGTGCTAAGTGGTGAGGGCAGACTTGAACCTGCAACAGCCACAGCTTGCTAGCTGGGAACTCATTGATGGATACAGCTGTAGAGGCCGGCCAGGACAGAAGAGCCATTCCTGCAAGGACGCAGAGCAAAGTGGTGCCAGTGCATAAGCAAAACCCCTGCTGCATTGGACCCAAGACAGTGAGGTGTCTCCTCTGCCACTCGAAGCCCAGATCTGAGCGTAGGGAGAGTCTAATACGTGGGTTGGGGGCTAGTCATTTCTCCATAGCCTTGAAT
The DNA here is from genome assembly GCF_009819535.1 of Lacerta agilis. Classification (NCBI taxonomy): domain Eukaryota; kingdom Metazoa; phylum Chordata; class Lepidosauria; order Squamata; family Lacertidae; genus Lacerta; species Lacerta agilis. Next base: position 30,083,942 of record NC_046325.1, on the reverse strand, counting down.
GTGCAGAGGCCTGTTTCTGGGAGCCACAGGGTTCAAACTTTTAGTGGTGAATGAGCCCAGCTTATAAGAGGGATACAGGGCTTGGTGGGTTGGCAAGAGGCTGGGCAGGGCTCCTTGGCTCCAGAAGTGGAGGTGGAGAACACAAACCTGCGGGAGAGTGGAGTGCCAGTGCAGGCTTTAGCCCCCATGGAAAAATCTGTAGATCTGGCACTGATTTACAGTCAAATATTGAAAAATATAGAGAATCTTCACAACACTGGTGGACTGAACCCTCATAATGAAACAAAACAAGCCTGAAAAACAAATAGAGGGAGATCTTGCAGTAGGAAGCTTGTGCCTACATCTGTGCCTCTGCCAGTCTCCAATATCTGCCAATGCAGCTTTCCTCCTTGGAATTTTACAGCGCTGTTAATAAGGGGCAATCAGCTGTTGGCGGCTTTCATTCATTTCCAGCCAATTACTCAACTCATTCCTCAAAAAGGGTACACCGAGCAAAACGTGAGCAACATCCTCAAGAGCGGAGCGAGGGGGTGTGCGGATGAGGAAAGTTCCCACGTCAAGTAGGATGGGAGGTTCACAGCCGTCTATGCCTCTGGCCATCATTACATCTTGTAGCAATTAATTCTGTGGGTTAATCATGCATCACTTGAAGGAGTACTTCCCTTGGTCCACAATGAACTTGTCTCAAACCAGCATCACCGGATGACCAGAAGTTCTAGGGCGATCATTGAAAAGGGTGTCCCTTCTGCACTGCAGCCTCTGTAAAACCTACAGATCATTCCCAATGCTCAGCTGGTAGGGGCACAGCAAGGCAACAGGAACCAGAGGCAGGTTTTGTTCTTGGCCATTGGTGGAGCTGTTGCATGCGTTTTTCAGCACATGCTGCACCCACTTCTCAGACAGCACTCCAAGTCACTGAAGCCTCAACTGGCTGGGGAGAGATTTGCAGTTTCTAAGCACCAATATACATATTGCAGGATTGAAGGACGGGGAACCTATGACATTCCCACAACAGACATGCTTCCACAGGCCCTGGGCAACGTATGAATACAGAAGCATGCTTTTATCATACAAACAGGGTAGGGTCATAGGATCTTGGAAAGGCTAGAGAGGGTTTTTCTCTTTTCGCCCTTTCCAGGATTATGCAATCTTTCCACAATTCGATAAGCATTTTTGCACAGGCAGATTTGCCACTAAATGGCTGCAAACCTTAAGTGACTTATATGTATGAAAACAGCCAACAGTTCCTTGCAACCCTTTTCAGTGCGGGCATTTGATACGTTCCACTTCAAGGCCTTGTGTGATTTGTCACCGAGTCATGCACATGGGTGTGTGAAGCAGCTCTTCCCTGACTAAATCAATAAATCATTTGGAAAACTAACAAAACTCAGAAATCGTGAAATGGTGTTGAAACACTGGCTTTTATGAGTCAGATACAGCCATAATTCGGCTCCAAATTGTCTAAAAAGGTTCTGCTTGATCCAAAATGGGCCTAAATTATAGAGTGGTGTTGTTGTTGTTAAATAATGAAAATGATGAGGATGTTGAAGATAATTTAATCCTGCCCCTCACCATCAGGTCCAGGGCAGGGTTACATCAATTTAAAATTCAATGTTGAAAAACGATTTAAACAAATCACATTCACAGGAATGGGAAGGTGTTCCCCCCACCCTGAAAACATATATCTCAAGTGTCAAAGGCCAGGGTAAAGAGGTGAGTCTTTATCGTATGACGGATGCTTTGATACTTGGACGTTTTGGCTCCCAAGTGCCACAAACCCGGAAGTGAGTGTTCCAGTTTGCGAACGTTCTTTGGAACCTGAATGTCCAACACGGCTTACACGGCTTCTGATTGGCTGCAGGAGCTTCCTGCAACCAATCAGAAGATGCACCTTGGTTTCTGAACATTTTGGAAGTCGAATGGACTTCTGGAACAGATTCCATTTGACTTCCAAGGTACGACTGTATAATGAAGGCACCAGATGGAACTCTGTGGGGAGGGAATTCCACAACCTAAGAGGTGCCTGAGAGAATGTCCCTTCCTGGGCCACTGCTACCACTCCTGAGCTTCTGAGGGTGACAGAACCACCAACAAAACCCTCTCTGCTGATCTTAACATCTGTGAGGGTCTGTAAGGAAGGAGGGGTTATTTCGGCCTGTAGCTGTAAAAACAAAAGTCTTGTGACACCTTAATAACTAATTGTTTGATTATGGCATAAGCTTTTGTGGACTATGGTAGATGTCATCTGACGCATAAGGTGTTATCCTCGGTTGGAAGAGGTGTGCATGTCACACAGACACACAGACACACACACACACGGAGGTTCAAGTAGTCATGAAATATATTAAGGGCAACTTGTGACAAATCAATACAAGCTTAAATGTATGCAAAATAGTATGCAACTGCCTCTGTTGTGGTGTTCCCTGAAGCCCTCCCAAGCACCACAACCTCTCACGCAGCTGTTGTTGTGTGTTAATCTTTCTTATTGCTTTTGTTTACTGGTTTTATAGTTATGGGTGAGAATGGTTGCAATTAGCTGTGAGCCACTTTATAAACTTCAACAATAATCTTATCCAGACTGGGGTAGGTAGAGCTGAGTGAAGGACTTAATAAAATGCTGAAACAGGAACTGAGGCCCTGGACCCTGGTGCAACAAAGCTAAGGGGTCACTTGAGACAAAATCCAGATCTTTGGCCAATATAAAGTCCATGAGCTAGTGGTCAGTTCTGAGTGTGGTCCTTTGCGAAATTCCCAGTTCTGCCATGGGCTCACTGATCACAATCTAGCAAATGCAATCCCTCATCAGAAGTGTGGAACTCGTGACCAGCCAGGTGTTGTTGGGTGCCAACTCCCATCACCTGCAAGGATATTGGGAGTCGCAATCCAACAATGTCCAACTGGTCACAGGTTCCCCTCCCCTGCACTACGCAGGAAGAGGCTGCTGCAAAGTGGGGCTGCATTCAGAAGTGGGATTCAGTTTCGGTTTCCCATATGGAGAATGGGAATAAGACTCACCTACCTTATGGGGTTGTTGGCATTACACAAAAGTGCAAAAACATTCCGAAGCACTTTGCCAATTGAGAGTGTTCTATTGTAACCCATGTTTTCCCCCTGTTTATAATTCACTGGATTATCTTCCAGATACCGAAATCAAACCAACAAGAAATGTAAAGTTTCATCATATATTAACTATCCCCATTTAACATAAATAATTCACCCTTCCCTCCTCCCAGCAGAACCAAAATAAAAATGTATTATAAATAATAGCATGTTACATATGAAGGTCAAGACCGCACAACCAGACCTTTCTGAATTCCTCAACCTTGTTTCACCTTTTATATTAGCAAACCTCATGCTGTCAAGTCCAAAATTAATTGGTCTATATATAAACAATACTTATCATTTATACAGCAATTTAAAAACGTTCCATATCCTTCCTATCAATTACCTTGTTATAATTCTTGCATTAACCCTGTAAGATAAGACAAGTGACGTGATTCCTCATATTTGGAGATAGGGCTGAGAGAGAGAGAGAGAGAGAGAGAGAGAGAGAGAGAGAGAGAGAGAGAGGTTTGCTTTAAGGTTACTAGTAAGTTCATGGCAGAGGCAAGATTCAAAACTGAGGCTTCCCGATTCACAGCTCAGTCTCTTAACATCTATGCTAATCCACAGCACACATTTAAAGCATTCTTATACCACTTTAATAACCATAAAGGTAAAGGTAAAGGTACCACTGACCATTAGGTCCAGTCATGAACGTCTCTGGGGTTGCTACGCTCATTTCGCTCTATAGGCCGAGGGAACCGGCGTTTGTCCACAGACAGCTTTCGGGTCATGTGGCCAGCATGACTAAGCCACTTCTGGCGAACCAGAGCAGCGCACGGAAACGCTGTTTACCTTCCCGCCAGAGCCGGACCTATTTATCTACAGTGCTTTCGAACTGCTAGGTGGGCAGGAGCTGGGACCGAACAATGGGAGCTCACCCTGTCATGGGGAGTCGAACCGCCGACCTTCTGATCGGCAAGTCCTAGGCTCTGTGTTTTAGACCACAGCGCCACCCGCGTCCCCCATCATGGCTTCCCACAAAGGATTCAGGGAACTGTCAGTTGTTAATGGCGCTGGGAAATGAAGCTGTGGGGCGGTCTCCTAACAACTCTCAGCATTCATATCGAACTACAGCTCCCAGGATTCTTTGGAGGACACAGTGACATAAGAGTGCTTAAAATGTATGCTGGGAGACCACCGTCTCATTTTTACAGTGTTGGAGGATCGACCCTGTTGCCACACAGGCTGCTCTCCCCTAACAAAATAATATCCCTGCTTCCCCCCATGGCTCAAATTCCAGACGACTTATAACCAATGACTCCTCTGGCCACCACAGTGCGGAAAAATGAGAGGAGGAAGGAGGAGCTTGGTTAACTAGGAAAGAGCTAGCCCCTATGGCACATCCTATGCATGCTTTCTCAGATGTAAGTGCCATTTATTTCAGTGTAAAGCCAGGTAGGATTACAGTCTAAAGCTGCACGAATATACAGTGAATACAGTATGATCCAAAATGGCCGCCCACAGCCTGCAACAACTATTTGCTCCCAGATACTTCAGGGGCATCTAGCAACAAGGAAGGTTTTTGTCTGGGAAAGGGCAGCTGCATACCCCATGGGGTTGCTTCTCCTTCGCCATTAAAGCAGCAGCTTTCAGCAGGCTCTTGTGCTTAATATAAGATAGCTTTGGAGAACCTGTGGCCCTTCAGATATTGCTGGACTACAACTCCCATTAGCCATCTGGACCACCTGAATCCCGTTTTTTGCGTCGCCTCAACCGCTGAGGTCTCCTGACAGGGGCACTTTTGGTGTCCCGCATGCCCCTCAGGTTCAGCCCGAGCCTTAGTGTGGCAGGCCCTGCCCTGTGGAACTCCTTGCCAGTAGAAATTTGGCAGGATCCATATCCCCGCTCATCTGTAGACATCTTCTAAAAATGGTATTCAGAGACGCCTTTCAAACCTAATATCCTTTACTGATCAACTCTTACTAACCTGTTCGGTGTTTTCATTGCCATACTTTGCTACAGGTCCCCATAAAAGTATGGTTTATAAATAAACAAATAAATCCATTTTAAAACAATGCTACCTAAGGCTGATAGGAGTTGGAGTCCAAACCATATATGGCAAGCCATAGATTCTCTACCCCTGATACAAGATGCCATTAGGCCCTTAGTTCCAAGGCACAGCATTGCGCTGAACGTAATAGGTATGTGTGAGGCAGCAGGATTAGTAAACAAATTTTTGCAGCTAGTAACTTTCCAGGGCCTATTAGCAAGACTGACATAAATGATAAATAAATAATGGCAGTACAAGTTTCTACTCTCTCTTTATATGTTTCCTTTTTTACACTCTTTTCTCTCCGCACACACATACCCCGCTGCTCTCTGCTAATTTAAATAGGCTTAAGCATTTCTTGGCAGCTGTCTCACTTCAAAATGCAGCTCGCCCGGAACATTCAAAGCCAGCGCTTGCCATGGAAATAAAATCTATTATTGTGACAGACGCAGCAGGGTTTGCTGCTGCGAAGGCTAGAGTGCATTTTGCATTCCTATTATTATATTTTTATTAGTGTTGGGCTTGTTTGGTTTTTAAAGCCATCGCTTACAATAAAGCCACAGTCATTGGGCTAAAAATGGAACCCCTTCAGCATAAAGGCAGTTAGATTCCACAGTAGGGGTATAGGGGTCGCTTCAGCCAGGCCACCACACAAGCCTGTTCACTTGCTCTCTCCAAAATGAAGAATGCCTGGATATAGCTCCATTGGTTAGAGCATGGTGCTGTTAATACCAAGGTCACAGGTTCGATCCCTGGGATGGCTGGATATTCCTGCATTACAGGAGGTTGGACTAGATGATCCACATGGTCCCTTCCAACTCTACAATTCTGGGATTACGGGATCCACCACTGGAGTTTGGCATAGCAATAAGAAAACGGTGAGCAGTGACGGTAGCAAGGAAAAAAGGAGTTGTGGAGTGGGCCCAAGCGCAGGGCCAGTGAAAGGGCTATACTATAGCAATGAGATGATGGCGCCTTGCCCAAGCCCCAAGCCGCCCCACAAGGCTAGAGAAAAGACTGCCAGCAAAATGCTAGTTGTCTAGTCACTGTAAGGACTGCTGTAAGCAGGGAAAAACAAAGCCAAGGAGGTCAACAGAGCATAGACGAGGTGGGCAAACAAATTTGCTTCATTTGCCATTTAATGCAAACTTCCTGAATTGGCACTTCCCAAACCAATACACAAATCTAAACACAACTCTCCGTCTCACTTCTCTGTATTTTGCAATGAAAGTTGTCCAGCCAAAGAACATACTACAAAAAAATGTGTACGCTTATGAAAGCAAACATACAAAAACTGCATTCTGCTTGGGGGAAACTGCTTGCAAAAAATGCTCACACTAGGCAAAATCATATGACGAAATACATGTATTATGAAAATGCATACAGCTTTTCATCCATACATTTCCCCCACTTTACTTTTTTTTACAATCACAAAGGGGAAAACTGAATTTAAGACTGGCAAAAGGGCACACAAGACTGGCAGAAACCGAAATTGACAGGTTTGTCTATCCCTGAGTAGCATAGGAAGCAGGAGCAGAGCCCAAACCAGCTTGCTCATCATCGGGTGACAACAGTCCTGATCCCTCACTGGGCAGGAACAGCATGGAAGTGAGGCTTTAGTGACCCTTTCTAAATCAGCAGGCACTGACAAATGATTCACTGTTCGCCTTAGCAAAAATCCACAAAACAAGCAACACTTTATCCCAAGCCTGAAAGGCATCATGATGACTAAGATTCCAATCACACTTTAAAAAGCATATATATGCGCGCAAAATAAGGAAAGGGGTCCAAGCGCTACATGAGGTGGTTGCAATGGAAGAATGGTGACTGGGTGGGTTGGTGGTGTGGTTTCGGGGGAACAGTTAAAACGGTGATGGATGGAAGGGAGAGGATCCCACCAGTTAATACAACCACCCCGGATACTAACCTGGTGACTTTAAACAAAGGGAACAGAGTCCAGGTTTCTTCCCTCCTGCAATTCGCCCGACGCCTGGTTAAGGACAGGAAAGGAGGAAATTCAGGAACAAACAAATTCAGAAAGGGATTGGGGGCAATGGGTGGGAGAGGATGAACGGTGGGTGCAGGAGGCAAATATATTGGGGAAAACAGTGGTGTGGGGTTTGTTCGTTTTTTAAACAAAACAACATCAGCAAAGATTTTTTTGTTTAAAAACTTAAAACACAAACACAATGAAAGATGGGAAACGAGAGAGGAGGCTGTCATTTTGTTTGTTTGTTTGTTTGTTTGTTTGTTTGTTGCATCGCCCCAAGTTGCAGTCTTGGGACTTCATTCGCCAGGCTAGAGATCGATTGCCTGCCACCTGCAACAACCACAAAAGCAAAAACCCACGCAGGCTTGGTTCGTACACTTACCAGGTTCACACACTTACCAGACTGGAGCAGGTGCCATGCACCCCACCCTCTCTTCCAAACACGTGAGTGGCAGGTTGAGGCACCTTGTGGAAACCAAGACGTTTCCCCTCCCCCAGCCACACAATCCTTCATCCTCAGAAAGGCGGTGCCTGGGAAATCGGGAATTCATGGAGAGTGTCAACACCAGATGTCACGTGGCGAGGGGGAAGATGGGAGGAAGCATATGGCATTGGCTCAGGAAGCATCTGAATCTGACTCAGCTTGCACTAGGGCACCTCCCCACTCTAAAGCATCATCCACTCACACAATGTGTGAACTGGCAGCTTCCTGGACCCCCCCACTGTTCCAACATTCATTTCAGAAATTGTCAAAGATGCAGCTGAAGTTGGCATGTTAGGTGGATCATCACACCAATGGATGGATGCCTGATTCTTGCCACCCTGGGCTCAGTTGCTACCCCCACCTTTAAGTGGTGCGTGTGAAATTATAGCTGCTGTATCCCTTGCCTCTTTCTTTCAGCAGCTCATTCTCCTGCCCCCCAGGCTACTGTAGTGGTATGGGTGTTGAATTAGGACCAAGAAGACCTGAGTTCAAATCCCCACTCAGACATGACGCTCACCAAATGACCTTGGGTTTATAACTGCCTCTCTGTCCAACCCACCTCACAGGGTTCTTGTTAAGATTAAATGCAGAGAGGAATAACAATGCACACCACCTTGAGCTCCTTGGAGAAAAGATGGGAACTAGATAGATAGATAGATAGCAGGGGAGCTGGCAAAATTGGAATCCTTTCGGCCACAGTAAGGGAAGGTATAAGTGAGCAAGAGAGCCTTGGATTAAAGGTTGAATTAAGTAAATTCACAACTCATCATCCTGCAGTTAAGCATCCTGAGAATATTTCATTTAAATACCCACAAACAAGTGTCTAGTCCTGATGACTCCACAATACATTTGAGAACAAATGGGCAATGCAATTCTGCAAGACAGTATAGAAGACATAGAACGTGAGCTTAGATGCAGAATTTAGCTTTCCAAGCATCCTAGCCTAGCTTTATTTTATTTCTAGCCCTCGTGATGATAAAACTTTTGAAAATACATGGGGAGCAGCTGTAGAAATCTTAGGTGTCAGAATGGTATCTGCAGAAGATCTCATACTCTCTGCCTTTTCCCATGACCAGCAACAGCAGTGGAATAAATAGGAGGAAAGGGGGGGACTGCAGAAGGACAAATTGTACAGTAGGGAAATGGGTGCTATACAGCAGGAAGGCAAGGTGTAAAGAGTCTCACTAAATTAATAAAATCAGTCATTAAAATAAACAATGAGAACAGGTTGCAGAATCCTGCTTTTCTTGTCACAAAATATGGGGCATGAGGATATATCAGAACACATAATGCTTTGAACAGAATTAACCGTATGTAGTTAGAACAGAAAACACACCTGCTACCTTCTCCAACTCCCCATGTCATTTCTCATACAACTCCCCATGTCATTTCTCATACAAACAGGACACACAGAAACCCCCAACACCCATGGCCCTTGAGAACAGCATGCACACACTTAATTCCACTGACCCCCGAAGCCATTTCCACCAACAGTATTGTGCGCAGATGAGCCACAGGAAACTTAACCTAGCACACACAAAACACCACACGCACAGAGTTGCCCTCATCCATGAAGAGGCACATACTCACCTGCACACACAGCCTTACCCAAAGTATAGTCAGGCTGCATTAGAGCCTGCAGACCACCAGAGAGCAGTTGGCATCTTCACCATCAGCAAGCCACTGGTTAATCCTACAGCTCCTGCAGTCCTTTCCCTCTGGAAGGAAAAGCCTGGAATCTTATCCAACTTCCAAGCACCGGAAGACTCCACAAACCACCAGAAGGGCTGCCTCAGTGGGCTGTATCTTTGCAAGGAGGAACCAGCCCGTCCATTTTGACCGGCTGAGATGCTAGGGGTGCCGTCCGAATATGACACAGGTCTTTGGCTGAACCAGTCTAGAACATGCTATGGAAGGTAAATGGTTCCCTTAAGCCTGATCTTCCTACCACCTAGGAAGGTCATCCTTTCATGGGAATATATGAAGTTAAGAGAGAGTGAAAGGCAACAGAGTCCCACCAAGCCTCCCACAAGTGAGTCCAGCAACCTGGAATGTTAAATGGGTTTGAGCGTATGCCACAATTCCTAGGGAGAGCAGGAAAAGGGAAGAATGTGGTATTGGTTGCAGAATTACGCTTTCTGAAATCTCACCCCTTGCCTTTCCCTGCAAGACTAATTGCAGCCGTTTAGAATCGTCAACAGGTTTTCCACACTTATCAGCTGATCACCCATTCCCACCACCCTTCTGAGTAATACCCCTCCCCACTCCCTCACTATATTTAAGGATCTGGTGACTTCGATTTCAGTGTATCTGAAGAAGTGTGCATGCACACGAAAGCTCATACCAAGAACAAACTCAGTTGGTCTCTAAGGTGCTACTGGAAAGAATTTCCTATTTTGTTTTGAAATAGCTCAGTTTCCCTTAAATAAAAAAAGGGCACGTTTCTAGCACTGCTGGTTGCAAAGTCATGTCTACTGTAATCTTAGGCTAGAGATGTGACTGCGGTACATAAAATTTTCAATTTCAGGGGTGGGGTCAGCGTTTAGCAAAACCAGAATCAATTCTGTAAAAGAGTAAACATTCAAGAATCAATTGTGCAAAACAAGACAAAATATGTAAATATGTAGTGTGTGTGTGTGTGTGTGTGTGTGTGTGTGAAATTGCTGGATAACATGCCGCAGAATTCACATGAAGGGAGCATTGTGAGCAGGTTGTCACAGGGCAAGCCTGTCTAAACAACTATCTGACTTTTAGATGACATCTGAAGGCAGCCCTGTTTAGGGAAGTTTTAATGTTTGATGCTTTATTGTGTTTTTAATATCCTGTTGGAAGCCGCCCAGAGTGGTTGGGGAGGCCCGGCCAGATGGGCGGGGGTAAAAGTAATAAATTTATTTATTTATTTATTTATTTATTTATTTATTTATTATTATTATTATTATTATTATTATTATTATTATTACTACTACTACTACTACTACTACTACTGAATGCTCCACAGGAAGAGAACACTCACACCCTCAACGGGGTCATCAACCTTTATGATCAGGAAGACCATTCCTTTCCAACTTCAGTTACTGAAGATGCTACTGAACAATACCTACTAGTAGTCATAAACTCATCCTGGGGCTTATTATCTTAGGGGGTGCTACAGACCCCACAAAATAAATAAATAAATAATTCGGGGGAGGGGATCTGTAATTTTTTTAAAAAAATCCAAACAGCAAAATTTTACATGCTAGGTTATAAATGATGCATTTTATGGTGTAAAAGTAGTAAAATAAGATTAGTTTTAACTAGAAAGTTAAATACTGAGCACATTTCCTCCAAAAGGTCTGTGTCTAGCCCTCTCACCAACAAACTCCACGCAAACCCATACCGCAAGTTTTCAAAATTCACAGAAATTTTACATTTCTAGTTACATGCATCTCCTAAGTGGCATTTCAATCCAGGATGTATCCAATCTCATCTGTTATGTATTAAAGATTCTTGAGCTGCAGCTGTGCAAATGTCAGAACCGCTGACATATCCGGAAACCTACTGCAATAAAAAAGGCAGCTTTATGCTGATCCCCTTGACCTTGAAAGCCTCACCCTCCACACTTGAGCCATAATGAAAATACAGACAAGAGAGCCAGTGCTGATGTGTCAAATCCAGACTAAGTTAGTTGTGCTTTGATTCTGCTTAAATCAATGCAACAAGTAAGGCACCACTAAGCACATTTCCCACCTGCCCCCCCCCAAAGATCCACAGTAAGTGTTGGGAACCTTTGGCCCTCCAAATGTTGCTGAAGTCAAGCACAATTCCCATCCTCCCTGGCTACTGTCCATGCTTGCTGGGCCTGATGGGAGAGCCCCACACTTGATCTACAGTGTGGGACATTATGGAGAGGCTGCCCTCCTCCAGGCAATGGTGCAGTCAGGGAATTACGGTCTCACGCGGGAGAGAAGCATCTAACTAGAAAGCATTATATATATATATATATATATATATATATATCCTTCACTTACTTTAAATGTGGTAAGCCAACTTTGCTGCATTTGGGTTTCCTCCTGTTCATTCTGCTGAACTCTGAACCTTCTGCACCAAAGTTCTGCCCTGATGGCAACACTACCTCCAGGGATGTCTCGTGGCATTTCACAGGAGTGGTAACCTATGATCTTTCACATGTACAGCCAAGAAGGCTCCCGTTGCTCTGCCCCAGCTCCTGCCAACCTAGCAGTTTGAAAGCATGCCAGTGCAAGTAGATAAATAGGTACTGCTGTGGTGGGAAGGTAAACGGTGTTTCCGTGCACTCTGGTTTCCGTCACGATGTCCCGTTGTGCCAGAAGCGGTTTAGTCATGCCGGCCACATGACCTGGAAATCTGTCTGTGGACAAAGGCCGGCTCCCTCGGCCTGAAAGCGAGATGAGCGCTGCAACCCCATAGTCACCTTTGACTGGACTTAACCGTCCAGGGGTCCTTTACCTTTACCTTTAGGCCCACGAAAACCATGGGATGTTGGCAAAGTGTGACATGCAAAGAGAGAGAAGGGAAAAGCCTTATCCAAACTGCTTGGCGTGTTTTTTTGTGGGTGTATCCTGCAACACGCCACTGACACAATAACAGTGCATTAGCGGCGGATTTCTATTGATGTATCCACACATCACCATTCTGCTTTATTAGTTGTTCTGCCACACTTCCCCAGTGTTACTGCATTATGCTTGTCTGGAAGGGGCACTCTCATACTGCAGCGCAACGAAAGCGGGGCAACGCAGACACGGGAACATTTGCAGTATAAAAAGGCACATGATTTCAGCAGGAAGCTATGGGACAAGCGCCAATTCAAAATGAAGCAGGATGTCCGCCGCCAAACTTTTGCAGGCACAACGAGTACTGAAAGCGGGATCATGTGTAACCAGCCTGATATCATCATGAGCAAAGGACATCTAGAGGAGCCCAGAGAGAGAGGGGTAGCTATTCCTTCTGCGGCCTCCCTTTGCTTTACCGCCACCTTCTCAATGGATTCCCAAAGCTTTAAAAGAGCCTTTTGGTTTGGGAGGCAGCTGACGGCAACTGGTGCCAAACGCCTGGAGAAAGCAACCCTAAGATGCCTCTTTGATCTTTTGTCTTGCCAGGGAATGAGGTCATTTTCTCTTCTCCTTCCTCTCTCATTGTGCTTTTCAATTCAAGGTCTCCAAGGCCTGGGGTGAGAGAGACAGAGTGGGAAGAGGAGGAGGAGGGAGAGATGACACAAACGTTTAAGCTTTCACAAGAGTCTCATTCCACAAGGGTTGGCAAGAGAGGGAGCAATGCCCAATTCCAGGAAAGCAACAGGCGCCTCTACTGTCCTCCATCCATCAAGGGCTGTCATTGTTTTGACCCTTTTTGTCCAGTTTCTTGTCACCTGGCTTCCACTCAAGTGCCATTCTTTGGCTTCTGATGCACGAGCTTGCAAGTTTTGCAAAGGTGGCAAGTGAGGGTGGAGGTCTTCTTTACTGGGCTTCTGTACAGCACCAGCACCACTGTGATCTACATAATGAAATAACCCAAACAACAAAAGAACCAAGGCAGGAACTCTTGCGGGGCTGGCGGCGGGCATTGTAGAACTAAAGCCTGGAGTCCTTCAGCTTCATCTCACAGCCAAAAACCTCAACCAAACACCCAACCTGAAAGGCCTGACCAACGTTGAGCTTCTCTGTTGGCTTCAGAATCTCTTAGGTCTAAACTCTTGATTGGCTGCTCGCCCTCTGTAAAGCCTTCCATGCCAGATCAGACCTAGCCCTGACGATTCAGTTGCTCTCCACATCCATCAAACCAGGGTCTCCTTATTTCAGTATGTTTTGAGGCATTGTGGTAGGGATATGGCTTCCTAATCCTTATGGGAACCTCAGGTGTAGCAGGCTGGGCAAATGCAATTAGGACTCCACATTGCAGCTTGAGTAAACCATACAGCAAACCAAGATTTTTTTTAAAAAATAACAACACATATTTTCCACTCTTACACAGACTTACACACATCTGCCGTTAGCCAAGCCTGCTCAGCTTCAGCAGCATCACAGCACCCTATTTCCCCATACCATTCAATGGGTCATAGGAGACTTAAGAGAAAAAAAATCAGGGCCAACAATCTACCTGATATGGAACTATGGTTGGTTGAGAGTTTTTTTGGGGGGGGGGTCACTATTGATGGCATCTGGGACTACCAGAATGCACTGCCACACAGGATTCACTTATTTATTTTAACACACAGGATTCACTTATTAATTTTAAGAGGGTTATTTCAGGGAATAAATGGTGGTAGCACCACCAGGCCGACACAGGTCACTTCAGGCCGTGGCTGTGTTGAGGATCATGGAAGAACGTGTTTAGAAGATAAAAGTAAAACCCACAAGAAACTATATTCTACCTCCAGAAACAGAGGCCACAACATGCTTGGGAATACCACTCAACGGAGAACTACAGCAGGAGGGGGCTTTTGCCTTCATGTCCTGCTTGAGAGCATCCTGTTGGCATCTGCTTGGCTATTATGGGCAGCAGGATACTAAACTAGATAGGCTGTTGGTCTGAACCAGCAGGGCTCTTCGTATGCACACTTAGGACCTGCTGAACACCACACCCCCCGAAGAAGCTATTTTTAAGTAACACCATCCAGCTCACTAGGTTTCTCCAACTAATGCTGAATGCTGAATCTTCCCTTGCTATGACATTCTCCGAGAGAGAGAGAGAGAGAGAGAGAGAAGAAATGGATTGAAAAACAATAAGAGCGACTATGTTGAGTCTGGAGAAGGATGAGAGAAAATTGTTCCAAGCAAGGTGAACTGCAAAGAAATAAACTGCAGCAGCGATGTAACGAAAACAGCACCCACGAGAAAACAAAAATTAGCCAGGATAATCTTTCACAAAACATGCCTTTGTTCATTTGTTTTAACGATTGTCACTTACGTTGAATTATTTACATGGCATTTATCTATGCATCCACTTTCTGGTCCCTGTTAAACATAAGAGTATTGTGCATTCAGCAGTAGCATCACAAAAACTCAAGCGTTTGGGAACAGAGGCAAATAGGTCTGGGATGCCACTCGCCTTGGACCCAAGACACTGGGTCAGCAACACCTGCTACTCAAAGCATGAACACCCTGAAGACAAACAGATAAGGCAAGTGAGAGGGGAAGACTAGAGTGCTACACAGCTTCCCTGCTCCCATTTGAAAGTCACCACTTGAATGGGAGAAGACTAAAGCTGTGTACACACTATTCTTTTAATGCACATTCAAAGCACATTTATTCCTCCGTCAATGAATTCAGGGCACTAGGGTAAACTACAGTGCTCCAAATTATTTGAGAGGAAAAACGTGCTTCAAAGATATAGTATGTACATAGCCATGGAATTAAGGAATACAATGCCTCCTGGGACAAACTGAGTGCTGTTATTAGCCATGTTGAAGCCCGAGGTGCATCACTCAACCATTTCCTCCCTATGGTGCAAATCCTACCTGTATGCCTGCGCAAGTTGCATTACTAGAAGTGTCAGATCAGGACTGCATTGGAACTAGGCCCATTTGGATGAGGACAGTGAAGACATGCTGCCCCTGTATGTCTTTGGGACAATACAGGCAGCAAGTGAGCATGTTTAGTAGGAAACAGGAAGTATTGAAGTCTCTGTCTTTTCAAGGATCTGACTAGCTAGGCCAGCTAGCATGCTTCCTATTGGTTGTTGGGACTACTGTATACAAAGGCAGCTGCAGGAAAGTGGAAATTATCAATGCAAAGTGATGGCTGTTTTGTAGTGTATAATAGGATTGGAAACCAAGCAAATAAACACCATGTAATCTAGATTTCTAAATCTGAAAATCCAGGACTGTTTGAGCCACAAAATATGCCAAGGCTGAGCCATAAAACATGTAAGAACCAAAATACATGGTACATTAAATACGTAGCATGAAGCTGCATCTCTGTTGATCTAATCCTGCAGTGCACAGGGAGGGTAAGTTTAACCACCACCACCACCCCAACTGTAATCCCTACAATAGCACCCAGCTCACTGGGAGCTTCCTACTTCCCGGCTAATTGCAGCATAGGGTGAGGGGAGGACTGGCTATCTTCATTGAGGTTGGGGTCCGGGAAGGAAGGGTTAAACTTCCCCTTCCTGCGTGCCATGGTTCTGATGAAAATCACATACACACAGTTTAGGATTAATGTTGTTTGGCGCTTCCTTTCCTTTCCTTTTTTAAAAAAAATACAGATATAATTACATAGCACACATTTAATAAAAAGTCTCATTTATCCCAAGCAACTGCAATAATCACCACGCATCTAAGCACAGAAAGGCAGGCCGACGTTGGCTTCAGCCCTGTTAAATCTCTTTTTTAAAAAAAGAAGTATGCAGGTTAAAACCACTTGGAACATGAGCCCATTGCTCAGCTCAACAACAACAAAACACCAGAAAGTGTGCCTCTGAACATACAGAGTGTGTGTCACTCACTACTGGTAAACCACAAGCCCCAGCATACATCCTGGAACTGAGGGGCAGTGTTTTTAGGTCTGAGATTGCCAATGGTGTAAGCAGTGTGGGGTGGGAGGGATTCTTTTGCAGGTGTCTTGCAGCCCCACTCATCGTCCTTTAACTCATATCGCACCACCTACCTCTTTAAAATTAACTGATGCAATGTTATGTTATATGCCAGCGGTTGCAAAACTCACTTTTCCCATAGACCACTTGAAAACTGGTGAACCGCTTCATCATGTTTTCTGCCTGTTGAAGCAAGTGCGGTGCTAGATGCTGTGTGACTGTGTTTTTATTGCTTCTTTTGTTTCTTATATTATATTTTATTTTATTTTATTGTGTTGTGATTTGAATGCCATATAATTCAAACGGTAACACAAGGTAAGAAATAAAAGAAACTACGAAAACTCAATTAAAAATCTATGTGGATATTTAATGCAGACATTCCATGGACCACCTGTATGAAGCTTGTGGACCACCTGTGGTCCACAGGCCACAGTCTGGGGACACGTTTTATATATAGAAAATAACAGTATGTGTGATCACATATAGCATGCCTCTACTCAGCACTGAGTAACTGCAGTCTGTGATTTCTTCCCAACACCCCTCAAGTGATGAACTAGGGCTTCCTTCTACATCAGGTGGCCAGATTCACATATTGACCACAGCCTGAGAACTTCCTGGTGGCACTCTGAGGGTACAATCCCAAAATGTTTTGAAATGTGTATTACTAATTATATTTGCATCCTGCCTTTCTTCCAAAGAATTTAGGGCTGCATAATGATGTCCCCTCTTTCACTTCATTCGTACACCTCTGTCAAGGTTGAGTGGGGATTTGAACCTGGGTCTCCCCAGTCTTAGTCCGACACTCTAACCACTATACCACAATGGCTCTAAGTTCCCCATCCAGCACCATTGCTACTAACCTTGCCTCATTATACCTGCGCACTTGCTTCACTTGGGGTTGAATCTTGCAAGGAGTCTTGAGTTCAGACACCACCTCCTGCCTTAAAAATCTAAAACATTTTAAGATATTGAAGAAGTGTCCCAAAAGATCTGTGGAATCTGGAGATTTTCCAAGGGCACAGAGAACAGCGATACTGTACAGGCAGAGGATCGTGCATATAGGAAAGGGGAGCTGAAAGAAATAGATGGTGCATCATATTCTCTTCTAAAACTATGGTCTGATGGTTCAGTAAGGAAAATTGGTAGGAGACCTGCAAGGCAGTATCAAGAATCAACCAGGAGGTTGTCAAGATTTTTTTCCTCCTTTGCAAAGAGGGAAGAAGGGAGAGATTCTCAATAGCGTCGTCCTTGAGTGTCCTTTACCAGCTTTTTACACGCAGTGCAGTGGATGAGAAAGGATTGAAAAATCCCCAAATGCTCTTTTTGTTGATTCCCCTTCTTCATCCCTCCCCACACCCTCTCTCATTCCTGTGTGCTAACTAAAGCAAGAAAGGGAGGAGGAAACATTCAGAAAAGGGAATGGAAAAGTAGGAAAGCGGGGGTGGCTAATTTCATTCACTTTATCAAAGACTTTTAAAGCAAGCTAGTTAAAAATAGAAGGTAAGGAAGGAACTGCGGTGTTGTTAGAGGGTAAAGCATGAAGCCCAAACTCAGGGTCTTTTGCCCAGGATCTCCAGCCCCAAATCACCCCTTTAAACATATTTTTTTTCTTTAGCTTTACTTACAGGGTGTCTGAATGTGTTGCAAAATGCTGTGCAGCTCAGACCTCAGCTACCTGTCACTTGAAGAGAAAGCATGCATAACATCCTATATAATGTATGAATAGGATTGTAGCTTAAATTGTATTTTGTATTAATGATGATCATGTTGTGTGAGCTGCCTTGGGCACCTCAGGTTGAGGCAAAAACGCAAGATAGAGAAATGTTTTAAATAAATAAATCAGTCACTCGCCTACCCAGCATGGATAAGTTGCATCCAATTTGCTCCAAACGCACAAGGACTGGGGCTTTTGCATTTCAGAAACTTCGTCTGAGATTTCAGCCTGTGTTTCTTGGTTGGGAGGGTTTTTGCTTTGCCTTTTTCTTTCTCTCCTTTTCTTTCTATACAGAAAATGCCTCTCTGCTCAGCCATAGATTTCAATTTCTTAAGCAACGAGAGCAAAATCCTTCTCAGCACCTTGCTCATGCTTGCCCTGGTTTTGCAGGAGCGGCACCAGCAGGAAGTATGTATGAGTCCAGTGTGATGTTGCAGGGGGAGAGCCTGTCTTGCAGACCTTCATGGGGGAGGCACACACATCCGTTGAAAAACAAAATCTGGAGAAAGAAATGGCAGGACGTAGCTGAAGAAGAAGAGTTGGTAACCTTGCTCCTATTCATCATTATATTATCTGATATTTATTGTGGTGGAGAGACTTATCCTGGGAGTAACATGCAAAAACAAAAAGCAATGCCAAAAACTGATTAGACATTGAGGAGGGGTGGGATTGTGTCCCTTGGCATCTATGATGCTCTGCGCATTATTATAACAACTGCACTGCAATGGCACCCACAGCAAGAGCAATGGCAATGGAGAAGCATTGAACCAGGAAAATCAAACTGCAGGAGGATATATGTTCACAAACAGGGTAGGCCCAATACGTTTCAGTCCCTGAGGCAGAAACCTGAAATGGTTCTCGGCATTTTAACTGGCATGGGCTGCAGTCAACAGAAAGTTGTCCTGTGGAAGTCCTATTGCATGGAGTTTGTGCAGCTCCCATGTAGCTGAATGGAGCTTGTAATGGAGAATGCCACACAGATCTGAATCCTTCTCCATCTCCAGGGCTGGCCATACCACCAGGCACAGCAAACAAGCTGCCCGAGGCAGCCAATTTTAGAGGTGTCATGAAACGACAGAAAGTTTCTAGTTACTACATTTATTTTTATTGTATTTTTAACACCAGGATGGATATTCAAATAATTTGCCCAGCTTTGTTGGGTAGTAGACACCGTGACTTGGGGGCAGGTGTGGCTGTCATTTGCTATTCTGCCTTAGGTATAATAATAATAATAATAATAATAATAATAATAATAATAATAATAATAATAATTTATTCTTCATACCCCACCCATCTGGCTGAGTTTCCCCAGCCACTCTGGGCAGCTCCCAATCAAATATTAAAAACAATACAGCATGAAATATTAAAAACTTCCCTAACCAGGGCTGCCTTCAGATGTCTTTTAAAAGTAGGATAGTTGCTTATTTCCTTGACATCTGATGGGAGGGCATTCCACAGGGCAGGCGCCACTACCGAGAAGGCCCTCTGCCTGGTTCCCTGTAACCTCACTTCTCGCAATGAGGAAACCGCCAAAAGGCCCTCAGTGCTGGATCTCAGTGTCCGGGCTGAACGATGGGGGTGGAGATGCTCCTTCAGGTATACAGGACCGAGGGCGTTTAGAGCAGTGGTTCTCAACCTTAGGTCCCCAGATGTTTTTGGCCTACAACTCTCATCAACCCTAGCTAGCAAGACTAGTAGTCAGGGATGATGGGAGTTGTAGTCCAACAACATCTGGGGACCCAAGGTTGAGAAAGGCTAGTTTAGAGCTTTAAAGGTCAGCACCAACACTTTAAATTGTGCTCGGAAACATACTGGGAGCAATATTAAGCTGTCATCCCTTTGCCTTTCATCTGACTGCTGCTCTTCTCTTTGCCCCTTATCTGCAGCCTGAACTGGTACCACCCGGTGGGGGGGGGGAACCTTTATCATCTCATTCTGCTGAGCATCAGGGCTAAGTGGCCCCTAGTGGGCCCCGGGAAAGGGCACAACTTGTCCACAAATTCCACAACCGTTTCTACCCCTCTGCCACGCTTCCTAGTACAGACCTCGGGAAAGGCCCTCAACGACGCCTTTGAGCCGGCAGACACCAGTCCACTTGGCCTGCGCAATGTCTTTTTAATGAGCCATATAATGCTCTTCAATTATGTTGGAATCATTAATTTTTCCAAAATGAGACAGATTCCCCCTCAAATCCTGAGGCGATGCCAAGGCGACTTGTTGTGCTCCTAAGCACGCTCTCTCTCTCTCTCTCCCTCTCCCTCTCTCGCCTGCTCTCCGTTTTTATGACTGTGTCGGGGCTCTTTGGTATAGCCCAGTGCTGCCGTTGGCCTTTGCACACTCACAGAAATGAGCCGGCATGAACTCATCCCTCTCTTTCGTCTCTTCTTCTTTCCACTTCTTTCCTCCATCTTTTTTTTTTAAAAAGGGGGTGGGGGTGGGAGTCAGGAAAGGAAAGCCTGGAAGCATGAAAGGAAAGGATTCTTAACCAAACAGGTCAGCAGCAATGACAGGCCTCAAATGGATGAGTGCAGGTGGAGGATGGAGGCGCATACAGATATCCGGAGGCGCCAGAAGCCAGGAGGAGTAAACAGTGGGAGAGATGCAAGTGCCAAAGACAGAGCCAAGGAAGAAAACAGCCCCAGCACTCTCCCCAACTTGATTATGATGGCTTCTGGGGCATGCCAAGCACTGGGTAGCCCATGCTAGCAGGGACCACCATCTTATTCCATTATTTAGTAAGCCCAGCTCTCTTTAATGGGAAAAAAAATCACAGCGGCAAGTGGTTCAGCATGGACTCATTAGCGCAGCACAAAGTCAAAACAATACAGGTGAACAAAGTAAAGCAAGAGCACGTTGTCAGGTCAGGGCTGCAACGGCAAGCCTTTACGGGGGAAGAAGTCCCATTAAACTCAGCGGGACTTCGCTCTCAAGTAAACATGTGCCGGGTGAGGCTGCTGCACAGCACTAGAAGCTTGCTGAAGTAGACGAGCTGTTCCTCCTATCTCTGAAATGTGGCTTGTGCTGGACTTTCTCTGGGAAAGAAATCAGGTCACTTCCAGACATCCTCTTTATTGAACGTTCCTTCTAAATTCTTTTCAGGGAGTGGGACAATTAGCTAATTTTATACTCTGTACTTAATGGGTCCCCCCCCCAAAAAAATCTTTAGATGGCAAGCCTGTCACTCGGCTGAATTGGGTCTGAGACTTCTGCCCCCAAGTCCTGCCCTGATGGTGCCATTGCCTTCCAAACTCTCCTCACCTTCCCGTGCTCACACTGCTACCTGTTTCTATTTCCTGAGTTCTGACCTTGGTCTGCCCCGACTACCTGCTATTCTTGATTCAGTCCATGTGTGTCCACAGGGCAGGGCTACTGTCCCACCTCTGAGGAGTCGCAATCCCTACCTTTTTAAATTTTTAGTAAGTTTCTAGCATTTGTGGTGTATGAGATATAAGGCAAAATGTATGGGCACTATCCTTCTCATTTTTTGTGAGATGTTAGCCGGCTCCCCTCCTCTTTTCAACGTTTTACTCCCCGCCCACCCTGGGGGGAAATCCTGCAGATGACCATGGACAACCTGTGGGACAATCTGCAGCCATCCTTTTCATACCCCTCAATATCTCCTGGAAGATAGCCGGTATGCACGCAGAGTTGAGATGGGCAGGCCGTGGTTGATCAAAGGAAGCAGTGGGGAGAAGCCAGGACCGGGAACTGCTTGCCTCCCATATGGCAGGTGGCAGGTAGTGGAGAGCAGCAGAGGCAGTTGGCCAGCTCGTGTCAGCGCATGTCTTGCAGCCGTGTCTGGTTCAAGTAACACCAAAAGCTGTTGCACAAGCCCACACACTAGCCACAAGGCTCACCCTGCCCCCCCTTGCTTCCTACCTAGCAAGTAATGTGTGCAAGTCCATGGCTGCACCACGGCAGCCTTCACGACAGGATGTCACCGGAGATGGGTTGGACATTTGTTTTTGGAAGATGAACAACAACAGCCCATTCGCCAGGTACAGGATTTGTGAGGCACAGGCATTGGAAATCATTCATTTGGAAGGTATACAAATTTTGAGTTTTGAGGTTTGAGGGGGTAGCGAGAGCAGCAAAGTCCATCATGTGTTGACCTTGGGGAAGGACATTTTTACCTGGCCCAGCAGACACCACTAGATGGTAGCAGAGTGCTTCTTTGCACAACATATCGATGGAATTCACTACCACAAGATGTAGTGACAGCCACCAGCTTAGACTTTATCTTTTAAAAAAGGGGGATTAGATGAATTCACAGATGTTAGTCATCCATGGCTGCCTGTCAGGATATCGATATATTGCCTCCAGTATCAGATGCAGTATGTCTCCAAGTACCAGATGTTGGGGGAAAGAAGCAATGCCTTGGCCCATATTGTGATTATTTATGTGGTACTATGGCTGCAAAAGGACAATAGCATTGTTCTGGAGCTGGAAACCATAATGTCAAACCAGAAGAAGCTCTTAAAAGGAGAGGGGCAGACAATCATCTAAAAGAACCGGAAGTTGAGGCCCACGTCGTCAGGCTGCAATGTTTATGAACAATACAAGATAGTGCTTATAGAAAAAGGAATATGCTTTTAAAATGTCTAGGACTGATAAAATGAGCATCCTGGAGCTTTGGAGCAGAGGACAAAGACAAGCAAGTGATCACTTTCTTGAATCCTTTATCTTGGTGGGACCAAATGGTGCTGGAAAAACGACTATCATAGAATGTCTCAAGTATATTTTGCACTAGGGGAAACTCATTTCTTCATGACCCAAATGTCACCAATGAAACAAATGTCAGAGCTCAGATTCGACTTCATTTTCGTGATGTTAATGGAGAGCTTGTCCAAAGATCCATGGCATGCACACAAAAGGGAAAGAAAATGGAATTTAAAGCTCTTCCTACGCAGGCTTGAGACACAGGTTTTGCCTTGAACCAAATAGGTTTGGTTGTTCTTATTTCAACAGCAAGTAAGAGTGGGGGGGGGGTGTTGCTGAGCTCTCGTCCTGCTTGCATGCTTCCCCTAGCCATCTTGCTGGCTACTGTCAGAACAAGATGCTGGATTACATCAACCTTTTAGCTTGATTCAGCAGGGCTCTTCCTATGTCCTTACCCCCAGAGAGGCATACAACCTTGGATAGCTGAGTTGGTTGGAGTGTGGTGCTGATAACACCAAGGTTGCAGCTTCAATCCCCGTGTGGGACAGCTGCATATTCCTGCATTGCAGGGAGTTGGACTAGATGGCCCTCATGGTCCCTTCCAACTCTATGATTCTGAGTAAATTTCTAAGGTAGCAGGAGGAAACCCGCACTTTCCAAAAGGGGTTCCATGGCTTCCTGGTAGAGCATCTGCATTGCATGCGCAAGGTTCCAGGTTCAATTCCTGGCATGGAAATGACACCTGCCGGAAGTGCCTCTGTGAGTCAATGTAGAGCTAGACAGACTTGTTGGTATAAGATGGCCTCCTGTATTTTAAATGTTCCAAGAACTATGGTAGCTACATTTGAAGAGGAGCAGATTTGGGGCACAAGCGCACACCCACATCAAACAAGGCCTAGCGGGGCACAATTGGGAGTCCTGACTGGCCTGAGCAGAGGATGGCATCAGCTGTGCTGTCAGAGGCATGGCACGGGAGCAGTTGCTACCATGGAGTGAACTGTATCCCAGCCCAGCCCACACCCAGCTGCTCATCCATGCTCTGACTCTACCACACACAGAACCTTTGGGTCAGATGCTGGACCACGACAACAGCCCAGGCCAATGTGGAGAGCTTCTACAACTCCGCATAGTGCACACCTTTTCGCCCCAGTTGGAAAGGTAACAGAAGAGTGGCACAGTAGGAAAAGGCAATGCTGTAGCATGGAATGCAGCCAACCCACCTTGACGGAGCTCGGGCTGCTATGCTTGTTCCTGGCTGGTTTCCCAAGCCCTGTACAGAAACATTAATGGACTCGTGCTGGGGAGAGTCGGGGGGGGGGGGTAGAGATGCAGCATCATTACTTTCAGATGCCAACAAGAAACTTCATTTTTGTTTTTTTTATAAAACATGACTTAGAAATAATTCTGAATCTTAAGCAGTACCCAAATATCTGAAATACATAAATTAAGTTGCCAGGGAAGAGTACTAGTAGAATTAGTAGCAATAGTCATGGAATCACTCGTTTTGTTGAACGGGATTATTCAAGCAGAGCTTGAAACAGAAATGGGACCCTTTTGTTGAATGCCCTATGTATGATGTGAAATATACCTTGGTATTCTGCTCCTGTAATCACTGGTTTTAGTGTTTAAATAAAGTTTATTTTAAAAAATTGCTGTGTGAAGTGTCAGCCAGCCAGTCAGCCAAGTCTGTTTTCAGGATGTTCTGTCCATCAGTTACATCCACAGCGCCCAAAGGCATTTATCAGTCTGCGGCCTCTAAGCATGTTCAGTCATCACTGGGGCAGGAAGGAACTGCCTCCTTAAGGTTTTTTCCCCTAAAGCATTTTTATCACAAATAGAGCCAACTTGTACATTCAGCAGAATCAGGTGGTACAGCTTTTCCTGGATTGTGTATCACTTCAGGCATGGTATTTAGTTTTGCATGTTTGAATGTTCTCCCACGGTGCTTGTGTGTGTGGATAACTCTGCACATAGTAAACTAGCACATCAAGAAGAGGGTGGAGCCTAACTTTCTCCCTGATACGGAAGTTTTCTGAGTGAAGGGAATCTCGATGCTCCCTTAGGAAAATCAAAACTCTCTGCCTGCAGCCTGATAACGTATTAACTGATTCATAGTCTGTTTAAACCACCCAACTCTCCTTGTGTCCTAGAGAAAACTCTGCTTTGTTCGTTCTTAGGCGACAATATCCCAGAGATGAATGCCATTTTTAAACAAATGCTTTTGGGGTTTTGCTTTGAATTCCTGCGCCTGGAGAATTCTGTGTCGCTCCAAAGCTTGCACACAAAAAAGATTTGAACACTTGAATTCGACCAAGAGAAGTTGTCTCTTTCTCCTCCTCTGGAAAGCGCATAGCTGCTGGGGACTCTGATCCTGTAGCGTTGCACATTCAAGTTTCACACCCCCTTCTCCTCTCTGGAGATCACTTGATTCCAATAATAGAAGGCAAACCGCACAGTACTTTTCCATGCTCTGCGATCTATAAAACGGCTCGCCTCTTCCCTCTTCCACAGCCCTCTGACTGAAAGAGGCAGAGGGAACAGAGTCTGGTTCATTAACATAAAGCCAATCAGCTAAACAAACATGTGCATTGTGACAGCATTCGCCCAAAATAACGAGGGAAAGGGATCGTTTTATTCATCTCCGATTCTGCCCTTGCCAATGGTAATGGCAGCCACGCGGGGCGGGGGGGGGGGTAGCGCCAACTGACAGGTAGTTGTTTAAGTCCCCATTATCAAGTCATTTAGTGCAGCAGGGACTAGCTGCCTCCCTCTTTTCTTGACAAGACTGATCGTATTTCCAGCATTGGGGACAGCAGGGTGTATGGAGGTGGGGGAAGATGGTTAGGACAGGAAAGTGTTGTTGCATTGTTTACACCCCTTGTACGCAGTCAGGGGACAGGGGCCTGGGTGACCTTGGATCCTTCATTCTGCCTCAACTTCGTGGCACGAAGCAGTCCCCTTGTGTGGTGAACAATGCAGCGCAGAACCGTAATTCTGTTTTCACATAAATAAAGGAACAAAATTCAATAGCTAAAAAACACCCCTGTGGGAACAGCAAACGGTTGGTGAACAAACTGGCGTGCATGCTGGAAAGGCCTAGCTGGGACTATGGGCAGGTGTCCCTGGCTCCTGAGCCTGGGTTGAATTTACTTATTTATTTATCGCAGTGATATCGTTTATTTATTTATTTTACAGTATGGATTTATAGCATGCATTTATAGCCTGTCTGTCCTCAAGCTGTCGCATGGAGGGTCACATACAGCTTTAAAATGTACAGTCTGGATGTGACCAGTGTGGGGAGATGCCATGGGAGAAACATTTTCTTCCTTTTCCTAAAGTGCTGCACTTGGGGCTACTACATCATCAAACACATGCCAGGGGAGGGAACTGCCGCATGCTTGCACCCAGCTTGTTAAAAGAAAGAAGAAACAAAAAAGCATGAATGAAAGGAGGGAGGAAACTGTGAGGAAGGCGGGGTGGGGTGGGGGAGTCAGAAAAGGAGAAGACTTCATCTCCCTGCATGCCCTTATCTTCCCTCGATGAATAGGCAGTTAGATGAGTGAACATTGTCAAGAACACCAGAAAGGAGAAGCTGATGCTTTTAATCAGGGAGTATTCATGAGGAAAATGCTACATGCAAAGGGGAAAACGGCAAGAGCAACATTAAGAGAGGGTTGGAAGCTAAATGCTGCAAGCCACAGAATCATCGCACCATATTTCCCCACCCCCCCTTGTTGGAAGGAATGGGGACAAAAGTAGGGTGGAAGAAGTGACAGGAGGTGGTGAAAGTGACGGGTGGGGAACAGGAGAGAAAATGTTCTTCTGGTTTCCAAGGAGAATCTGCTACTATTGTTTTGTTTTGTTTTGTTTTGTTTTGTTTTTAAGGCCGACCAGCCCTCCTAAACATAAACAGATAAGACCTTGTGTGCCCCTTTTACCTCTGGGGCACAAAACAATGCTGTAAGCCAGGGATCGGGAGCATTCCTTTGCTCCACAGACCAGATCCTTGACCTCCTGGGTGAAATCTGACAGGGACTGCCTACCTGTCAATCACCTGACTTCACAATGATGTCAGGTGTTTTGCTGCTTTGAAATCCCAGAGAAAAACAGCTCTCTAAAATGGAGGGGAAAGCCCTGTTGATTCAGGAAGGGTTTGCATTGGGAATCTTGCAGAACTGGGCAGGATTTAATGCCCCAGGGCTGCAGGATTTAACAAACACACACCCCTCAGTGGGTGACTGCGTAAATCCTTCTGCCTTGGCTTCACATGCCAGGAACTGGCTCTTGCAGCTGACAAAGAAATGAACTTCACTCCCCTGCCCATTAGTTGACATCATCTGCAGAATGATGTCAGATGATTGACAGGTGGGGGAAATGAAATGGTGTCTCAGGGCAAACTGGAGCCCCTGGATTGGACCTGTAGGCCAGACGTCCCCCACCCCTGGTGTAAAGGAACAGGATGCTGGGGAGCAAGTTGCTGCATCAAATACCATTTCCTTGGGATGGAGGTAGTGAGGTTTTGCTCAAAATGAAGATCTAAGCTAGGGGTCACCGACATGGTGCCTTTGGGTACACGGCTGCCCAGGGAGACCTTCCCTGGTGCCCACGGGGTCCCTCCCTCCTCTGCCCATGCTGAAATTAGGGTGCAGAGCTCCCACGTCTGCCACAGCAATGACAGGGGACCCAGGTTTCGCAGCCTCACTTATCTATATCACAAGTGCCCATAGAACTGTAGAGTTGGAAGGGACCCAAGGACCATCTAGTCCAAGTCCTGCAATGCAGGAATATTTTTGTCCAATGGGGGCTTAAACACACAACCCTGAGATTAATGTTTGTGTGTTTTAAATATCTTCACTGCTGTCAGTTCCCACAGGCTTCATGGCTGCCTAGTATTGTTGTTAAGTTTGGACGTGTGATGGAGGCAGGGCTATCTTTAAAATGGTTTATTAAGAGGACTTTATATACAAAAGGGAGATGTGACACCTATTACTGGGGACCTGAGGTGCTAGCAGGCAGTTGTCACAAACTCAAGAGCCACTGCTGTTGCCTTGTCCCTCAAGCAAATTACTTCCACACCTCCTTTCACCAACCAACTCCTTACTGACTGACTGACTGACCGACTGAATCTCTCACTGACACACTCTCTCTCTCGGACTGTTGATCTCCAACTGACCATGAACTGTCTGACTGAATTTTCTAGCCAATCAGAGTGAAATTTGCCTGACCCAAGCCCTGCCTCTTTCCCTCTCTGCCAGGAGCTTTCACCTAGCAACCCCTGCTAAACAGGCTCATAATATTTTAACATTATAAGGCCCTTATGGCACTCACAACAAGGTCACAGCATATATCCTCCTTTTGAGTATAAACAGATACAGTATACAACTTTTGCCAGGGGGTGAAACAAGCATTACGTTGCAGCCCATGGGACAGGTTGCAGTTTGTACTTACTGGTACTTTGTTGCCATGTGCGTGTGGAGCAGCAACAGATTCTCCAGTTTGCAAACATGTCCACCTGTCCCAAAAGGATACCAATCCCTGATCTAAGTCATTGTTATACTTGTGGTCAGGAAAGATATTTGTTCCATAACAGATTGATTAGTGGTTCTAGATTCAGGTAGGTAGCCATGTTGGTCTGACGCAGTCGAGATATATATTTTATTTTGTGTGTGTGTGTATATAACAAAATTGTCCAGTAGCACCTTAGAGACCAACTAAGGTTGTTCTTGGTATAAGCTTTTGTGTGCATGCACACTTCTTCAGATACACTGAAACAGAAGTCACCAGACCCTTATATATAGTGGGAGGGTGGGGTGGGGTATGTTTACCATACCCATTGAGTCAATCACCCATCTCCTACTACCCTGAGGAAAAACTCCACCCCACCCTCCCATTATATATAAGGGTCTGGTGACTTCTGTTTCAGTGTATCTGAAGAAATGTGCATGCACACAAAAGCTTATACCAAGAACAAACTTAGTTGGTCTCTAAGGTGCTAGTGGACTTGTGTGTGTGTGTGTGTGTGTGTGTGTGTGTGTGTGACAGTGAGGTATATATGTGTTTGAGTGTTTTAACTTTACATGGTAGCTGTGCAGCTTGGCTCACCTGCCCAAGTCATCTGAAGCTATTGTTCCATAAGTATTTTGTATTATGTACTGTGCACACAGAAGCCTAAGGTTGCATAGTCAGTTTTATGTCTGATTGTATGGACAACTTTGATGACAAGGGGCTGGACTTCTTAGAAAGCATCATTTTTATAGTTCTACGAACATGGATTTCCAGCAGCTATGAATAGCAGCAGACACCAGGGCATATGAACATTCAAAAGTACAGCTTCTAATTTATTTGTGCTGAAAAGTATCCACACACAAAATGCTCACTTTTCAGTGGCTTATAATATCCTCAGATAGAACAAAATGACACAAAATAGGGGGGGGGATAAATGTACAGCAATAAAAACAGCAGAAAACAGAAGAGAAGGAAAAATAGCAGAAAAATGGCAAACAAACCCCAAAAAGTCTGCTTAAATGTTTTCCATGCCCACTAAAGGTGAGCATTGAGGAAATCTACTAAACCTCCCCAAGGAGAGTGCCAGGATAGAGGCCGTCCATTTCTTTGCTTGTTACATTAAAGCCTTATTATGCAATTCCAGTGGCACAATCTCAAAGTACATGAACAGGAATATATATATATATATAATATTTTATTGAAGTTCCTCTTTTATAACAAATTACAAATAGCAATTATCCAATTTTACATTTTTCACACACACACACCGTGACTTTCCTCATCTTCCCTTTCTGGTTTGTTACAAAAATTGTTATCTTCTTCATGAACAGGAAAATATTAGAGATGAATTAGGAGACACCGCTGGGAACTCTGCTGTTCTTTTATACAGCCAACAGGCACCCAGAAAATACTATGGGTTGGATCCATACCAAGGCTGCAGTCCTAACCCCAGTTACATAGGAGTAAGCCCCTCTGAATTCAAAAGTTCACTGAATTCATGGTTAGGATTGCGCAGTTAGGTGCAGTTCATTCTTACTGAAATCAATGGGACAGGCTCATAAAACTGGAAAAGATAACATAGGTCAGCGACTACATAGCCCTGTTGATGAGGGACTCTACTGCTATAGCAACCTTGATGTGTGGTCATCTAGCCTCTGCTTAAAAGACTCCAACAAAGAAAAGTTCCCCACCTTCCAAGAGAGGCAGTCCTGAAGTTCTTCCTAATGTTTAGCCTTAATCCTTTTGTTTTGTAATTTCAACCCACTGACTCAGGTCCTGCCCTAAGGAGCAAAAGAAAACAGATTTGCTCCATCACCTATGTGAAAAGCCTTTCAGATATTTGAAGATGGCTTATCACATTGTCTCATAATCTTAGCTTTCCCCAGGCTAAGCGTATCCAGCTCTTCCAACCTCCCCTCACAGAAGATGGTGCTTCACCATCCTTGCCTGCCCTCCACTGGACATGTCCCAGTTTGTCAATATCATTCCTAAACTGCTGTGCCCAGGAATGAACACAGAGATCTGACCCAAGCTGAACAGAGTGGTAGCATTATAACTGGATACTATGCTTCTGTTGATGCAATCTAGGATTACATTAGCACTTTTAGCCACCAGACCGCACTGCTCAGTCACATTTAGCTTGCAATCTACAAAAGCCTGTAGATCCTATTCACCCATCCTGTATTTGGGCACAAGTTATTAGAATCGGAGAATGCAAAACCGGGGGTGGGGGTGGGGAATCTAGGCAGGCCATTTTATCTTCAAGCATGACTCGCCACAGCACATGCATGCAACTCAAGAGTGGGGTGGGTGAGAGAGAGAGATTTCAGTCCAAGGGCCACATTCCCTGTTAGGCCACATGCCAGTAGTGGGAGGATCCAGAAGCAAAAGTAGGTGGAGCATCAAGTGTTAATTTACTCAAACCTCACATCTAGACAAGCAAGCAAGCATTATCAGAGTTCAAGGGCACATTCCAGCCAGGCAAAAACATTCACGGAAGGTGCAAAGCAGGGCTGGTGAAGGGAATGGCCTGGAAAGAAGCCATGCAGTCCCGAGAGCTAGATAGAAAGGTCTTGAGGACCACATTTGGCTCCCAGCCCAGTTTTTAGATCCTGTGTTACACTAACCCCTAAAGAGGGGCAGTATTTGTAGTGTAACACAAACAAAGATGCACGCATGCGAAGTATGCCACACAGTGGTGGCGGCGGTGGTGGCTACAGCTGGCAGATAATAGCTTCGTGAGCCTGCATGCATGGATGCATGTTGGTTTTCCAGCTATTACATAGGGCTGCCAGCCCATATGGAGACAACCACAAGCCTCTCTTCCTCAGCCAAGTGACTACCTGCCTGCCACATCATCCTAAGTCAGCTTTCAGATCAGGTCAGTGCTCAAGGTGTAACTGTCAGCCTAGGCAAGGAAGCAGAAAGGGTGAGATGCAGTGTACCAGATTACACAGCACACTTGAACTGCCTCTGGACAAAAAGGGAAAAGAGTCCTTTTATAGAGGAAATATTTTTCAAAGGGCTTTCGGAGGAGGAAGGAAACCCTATAGTTAACTGCTTCTATTGGGCAATTGTTCTTCTGTGATGTTTTTGTTGTTGTTGTTTTAATATTGTGTTGTTTTTATGGATTTTTACCTGTTTGCCTTGTTGCAAACTGCCCTGTGGGTTGCACAAAGGGCGAGGTCATAGATAGATATAAAAATCCCTGCATATTCCTAGAGCCAGCCAGCGTGAAGTGCCATAATTTTTATTCAGCAGCCACTGAAGACTCAGGTGCTCACTCTGCACATTTGCCCCTTGTCATAAGAAGTCCTGGGTTGATGCTTGACCCTCGCCTCACCTGCATGTGATCAGCATATTGTTTGCTGTAGCTCAGGTGGACTCTGCACTCCCTACTGCTCTCCACAAACCTAGCTTGTGTTCGGTCTTATTGGATCACCCTTTCCAGGTGGCCCTGGCTGTTCCAGCTTTGACCCCACACGTTCAAGATCCTGTTACTGGTAATAATAATAATAATAATAATAATAATAATAATAATAATAATAATTTATACCCTGCCCATCTGGCTGGGTTTCCCCAGCCACTCTGGGCGGCTTCCAACAGAACATTAAAATGCAATAATCTATTCAACATTAAAAGCCTCCCTAAACAGGGCTGCCTTCAGATGTCTTCTAAAGGTCTGGTAGTTGTTTTTTTCTTTGACATCTGGTGGGAGGGTGTTCCACAGGGCTGGTGCCACTACCGAGAAGGCCCTCTGCCTGGTTCCCTGTAACTTGGCTTCTCGTAGTGAGGGAACCGCCAGAAGGCCCTCGGCACTGGACCTCAGTGTCCGGGCAGAATGATGGGGGTGCAGACGCTCCTTCAGTACATCCTGTGTACCATCCTGTCCCAATCCAGTTATGATTCTCAACCAAAGGAGAGGGATTTCTCAGCTGTGGAACTCCAGGTACAGTACCCCATTCCCAAGGAGACACGCCTTTTGGCATCAGGTTATTTTAGGCTATTTTTTATTCTCATTGTCATTGGTTTGTAGTTTAAAACAGTATTGTCAGGATGTTATATTTTAAAACAGTATAACTGGATGTTTTGCATTGCTCTGCAAAAAAAATGAAGGCTTTTGGCCAGTCACTGTCTCTCAATCTAACCTACCTCACAGGGGAGGTGTGTATGCCACCTTGAGCTCTTCAGGAAAAAAGTGGAATGGAAATATATTTATTGTAAATATAACAGGAAGAAAAAAGAAACATCAGCTCACAAAAAAATAAGAATAATCCATCAATTCCAATTTAAGCATATATAAAGCTGCTTTACTTAATTAATATGCTTTGCTTATTTAATTCCTGTACTGCACTTATTATGTTATTGATCACTTTAAATTGGTTTATTGTATATATTGTTGTTGTTGTGCTTGTAATTACATGGTAAACTACCCTGGAATAAACACTGTGAAGGGTGGTTTACAAATATCTTAAAACAAATAAAGAAAACTTCAGTAGACAATTCCTGACTTGCCTGTATATCTATGCTATAAATCTAAACCTGCTGGAAAGTGATAAACTGCCATGGCTTTCCTCCAAAAAATAATGGAAATTGTAATTTTTGTCAGGGTGCTGTGATGTGTTTTATTAATATTAATGTTAATAACAGCTCAAGAGTCAAATTGCATGTTATTCCAGAGATCTGTGAGTGGACCTGTCAACATTTCGATTATTATTTTTTACTTCAAATAAGCCACTGAGGGAGAGAGCTCCAAATTCTTCCCAATCTTTGTGTGCAGGTATTTTCTTCGTGGGGCTAACTCCAGGCTCTGGGGAGCAAATAGATCAGGAAAATGACGCGGGCAATGGTTTAGTGTTAACTGTTGAACTGCAGGACCTTATAATGACATCTCCCCATAGCCACAGTCCCCAAGGGAATCCTATGCTTAGTTACCTCTGCATAGTTACCAGTACCTGAAAGTGAACTCTGTTGCATGGAGTGGTGCTTACTTCTGACTGCACATTCAACACTGGACAGAATCCCAACACAGAAATGGACCTCATAAGGGGTGTTGGGTGTGGCACACAATGGCACCAGCTCTAGCTTAATGGGCTGCTGCCTACATGGCCAGGTTGATGGCAGGGACCATTGGAATGGTCAACACTGAGGTTGCCCCAATTATTAGCCAACGCCCTGGTGGAGGCAGCTCAGCAAATGGCTGGGAGAGGATTAGGTTAGCAGGTGAGCCCCAATGTTATGGTCAACCAACACTTTGCGTGTGTGTCATTTAAATGGGCATGCGATGGCCCCCATAAGCATGCACGCAACAATAGGAGGGGTCTTTGCTGCCTGCCTGACCAGCATCTGGCTCTGGTGAGGCAGACACAACTTGCCACAATGCCTGTGGGACAACCATGTGCTGTTTTGGTCCCTGGAGTGGGGTAGGTCTGAGCCAGGTGTGGAGGAACCTCCCATCCCATTTGGCCCTCCCACAGCTCCACAGCGAAGGAGTAGGGAGCAGTCTCTCCACCTTGCCAGTCAATGGACATAGTAACACACCCATCTTCCCTCCCTCCAATTTCAGCCTCTGCTTTGAAGAAAACACGCACGCCCACTGAGCTCTAACCACACACAAAACCAAACAAAACCTTAACCGCCAAAAGGTAACATTTAACTTTTAATTAGAAATCTGAGCAATATTGCAAAAGAAGTGTTACTCATTGAACTGCTAGAAGCCTCATCAAAGGGGGGGGGGGGTAAAAGTATTCCAATCTCTGCTCCATTATTTCTCTCATTCTCCTATTTTTCTACGCAATTGTGCCACAAACAATACTAAAACTTGGGAGCCTCGTTATCTCCTTGTTCACTCCAATTATCCTGGTGCTATGACAGATGACATCATTCCTCCTGCTCTGAAAACAGTGCTTTCCTGCTCCCTGCCTGCGCTATTACATACCGTGTTAATGTGCCAAATCAAGCACTACTGCTCCAAACAATTTCAGATCCTTCCAAAGGTGCTTCAACATAAAAACAAAAATGTTGGGAGAGCCAGTCACCGATCTCCCATGGAAAATGTAGTTTGGCTTAAAATCCCCTTATGAAACTACAGTTCCAGGAGATGCTCCTAAATTGTGAGAAAAATCCTCAGCCTGACGAAGAGAAAGGGACAGCAGGGCCTGCTGGCCCCTAAAGAAAACCTGGGCTGTTTGCAAAACCACCACCATTTTCTGCTGGATTTCTGCCAAGTTCTGTGAAATTTTCTGAGGCTGCAGAATCTACACAGCCCTGGCATAAACCATAGACATGCTTCCTTGCTTGTTTGTTTTTCCCCCCTTTGAGGCACAACAGCAAGGAGCTTAAACAGTGTCAGGCATCAGAAGTCGTTTTGGAGCAAGCGCTTAATTATGAGGCCTCTTGAGAACATGATGCTGCAGAGGGCAGAAAGGCAGAAATGCAATAAGGCGCATTATTTCTCATCTGAGAGGTGCTGGAGTGGCTAGGACTAGAAAGATGAGAAGAGTGGGGCGGAAATTTAGCCCATTGACAAAGGGCCCCTGCAGACATTATTTTTTACTGTACGTTCAAGAAGATCTGTGCTCATGATGCTATTGGGGCGGTTATCCTGCTTTCAGCACCATTAGCGCCTGCAAAGGTTTGGGTCAGGGCACACTGCTTCACTGACAATCAGTGCATGCCCCCATAACATCCTTCTGAAATCTTTTAGACTGCAAATGCTGCAAGTTTGTTTTTAAGCTACATCACAAGGGTGCCCTCACAGATGGGTGTCCATGCAATAACACAGGGGAAGCATCAGAGAACTCTGTGTGGACAGTCCAGAATAAATCCATCACTAATGCACTACTATTATGTCAATGACATGTTGCAGAAAACACCCACTAAAAAAACCCCAAAGGCACTAGGGCTATCCGGGGAGGTCCTTAGACAGTCAACCTTCGGAAGGACCTGTTAGTCTACCCATTACACATAAACATATGTAGGCAAACCCAAAAAACCCTTTTATTTGAGGAAAAGCAGCTTCAGGAGGAGGGAGCTCTGGAACAAAGGGATGCCAAAAATGTAATGATTGAACTGGCTATCTGAACTGTGCCCTTTGTAAGCTGATCATAAACCTGGGAGAGGGAATCTAAAGTGCATGTGGTTAAAAAGGCAATCTGAAGTTTTAAGTACTCCCCAGATTTCATGCAAGCAGATAAAATTTCAAATGGTTTGTAATTTATCACAACTGCAAGGGTCAACAAGGGCAGAAAGGTCCTGCAATAGCTTCTGCGGCAAAGTGCCTCTTAAGTGATGTGAGTTGTTCAAGGCTGCAGAACGTGAGGAAAGGGGGAAACTGTTTTCTCCCAAATCCATGCATGGTCCCCCTCTCATTTCTTCAAGGTGGCCCATTGGATCCTCCCTGATCTTGCTTACCTATACTTCCAGAAAGCGTTTGCACCAGGGCTGGCTCACCCATGAGGCAAAAGTGAATGGGCAGCAGGATCCACAGGGGGAGCAGATTCCACCTCCAAGTAATGCATCACCTGCTGCTGCTGCTGCTGCTGCTGCTGCTGCTGCTGCTGCTGCTGCTGCTGCTGCAATGGTGGCAGCCACGGCTGTGACTCACTCCTTGGAGGCCAGATTTGCCACCTCCTCGGCAGCTCCACCCTATGCTGCTTCTACGGTGGTCTCTTGGCAAACAGGAGGTGCTGCTGGTCTCCTTACACCCTTGTTCCCAATGCAGATCTTTATTTTCCCCTTCTTCCTGATGTAGATCCTCAGCCATCCATTATTCCCTGGCGGGAGGTAGAGGGGACCATTTTCTGGTTCGCCTCAAGTGCCAAAACGTCTTGGCACAATGGTTTGCACAATGGTCAACTGACTGCCTATTACTTGGTGGTTGTGTACACATTATAGCTTTGAAGTTTATTGGGAGCACATTCTTTCCCTCAAAGAATTCTGGACCCTGTAGTTTATATACTGCATATTCATCAAAAACCCCAAGCAGTTTACATAAGACAAAATAAAGTATATACTGAAAAATACAGATAAAATCAATTGTTTAAGATAAATTGGCCTATAAAACAGTATTTTTTATTAAAAAAATACACATAAAAAATAAAAAGACATGTCTGGGCAGGCTTGGTTAAATAGAAAAAAACGTTTTAGCAGGCACCAAAAACCATACAGTTAAAACACCTGCCTAATATTAATGGGTAGAGACTGCAGGCAGTGCAACCCAGAATAACAGATTCCTTGCACATTCACAATAAACATTATGTGGCATTTGTAAAAGCGTCAGTTTCAAAGACTGAAGCAGCTGAGTAGACATACATGGCGCAAGGGAATCCTTCAAGTAAACTGGTCCCACGTTGTTGAACACTTTAAACACTAGTAGTAGTATCACAGATAGCAACTTATACTTTTTCAAAACATTTCATTATGGTGCAACACTTGCTAGCAAGGGCACCAATAAGGGCTACTTGTGCCCTGCAGCAGACAGGACCTAGTAGCACACTGAAACTTATACCACCAATTACCAGCTATAACTGCAAATCTTTCCAGACAGGAGTACCAGTACAACTGATTTCACTTTCAATTTATTAAACTCACGTATTGCTTCCCACTAATTTTCTTTTTAATCCCAAAGAAATGTACAACCAAATTAAAAAAAATGTGATTATGAAATCACATAAACATATCAAAAACAGATTTCTTAATGCAATATCTTATCATCGGTGCTGCCTGAGAAAACAAAAGTATATTTGCATGGGGCCAAAACAATGGCAAGGTTGGCACCAAGTGAGCCTCCCTGGAGAGATAATTCCATAAACAGGGGGCCATGACAAAGGAGGCCCATTCTTTCATCACCACCCTCTGGACTTCCCGCAGAGGCAGCACACAGGCAAGGGCCTTGGATAATGATCGCAGGATCTGAGGAAATGCAAGAACCCCCATTAGTCCCAAGGTCGGCCTCACCTTGGCCCCCTGATAACCCCTCTGACCATTTCCTAAACCCTGCCTTGATCCGGTTCTCTTCTTTCACTGCTGCCTCCACCACAATGTCTCAAGTGCAAAGGTGGCAACAGAGCTGGTAAGAAGCCCAGTGTTGCTATCAGGGGTTCCTGTTTAGCTGCCAGGAAGGTTCTATTGCCAGTGGTCTTCTCTGGAGCAAGGCTCTACCCAGGAGGAAGAAGAAGATACAGTAAATAATGATCCAGCAGATGACCAGGAAGAGGAGGAGCTAATGGAAGCTCTGGGCCTTGCTGGGTTAGCAGCTACAGAGCATTCTTGTTCACTGGCAACTCTCATGCCAAGTGCTGGTCACGATCAGCAAAGAAAACAAAAATCAAGCCCTGGCTTCTGGGTGCAGCAGAGTTATATAAGACTCTATGAAGTGATCCTGCATTAAATATATACTGATGGAGTCCATTTTAAAAGAGGATGTGTGCATGGCCCTTAAAATGGCTATTGAGAATATTTTATTATGTTCATTAGCATGGATGGTGGTGCTAATCTACAAGAGAAAGAAAGCGCAAACAAAATACTGCTCCACTGAGTGCCTCAAACTAGCTGTTTTGCCTAGAGAGGCCCATGCTGGGGGGAGGGGAACGGAGTATGTTTTAAAACTTCAAAGGAAACTTAATTTACACATGCAAAGGTTTCTTTCGGAGCTTTGTCTGTTTCAAGTAATAACTCATTAAGGTGCAAAGATCTGCCCTGGTACAATGAGCCCTTGGATCATTCCAGGTCCATTAACCCGTCCTTTCCTGTTTGTGCCTTACTAGCATGGACTTGGTCTTTAAAATTTGGCCACTACAGGCAAGTGTCTCCTGACTTATACATGAGCTGTGGAAAGCAAAACCCTACAGATCAATTTGTTGAGAATGAACTGGGCATTACTTCCCTCTAGTCACACTGGTGAGGCTTCTCCCATGTACCTGGGGTCAGCCTAAGACATTTTGGTGTCCAAATGGCACATGCCACCCCATCAACAATAATTAACATGCACCAAAGCACTGGTTCACTACCAGGAACTTGTCCTGCAGGAGCTTAACTGAAACAAACCAGAGTCACCTCCTAAGTTCAGGATACTTTGCTCCCCAAAACAAAAAATATAGGCAAAACGTACTATATAAAGAGAAGATGTATCATGCCATATATATAAAGGTACAGCCTTATACTTTAATTAATTCCTACTTCATATCTCATGGTCATCATGTTAATGCAGTCCATTGCCCCACTGAGATTTCTGCGGTTGCATGTTAAGTCTCCACCTCTCTCAGGAACTTTCCCGCATTTGGTTCGCCTCCCCATTACCAGTCCTACCCCCCATCTTAGCCTCACAACAGCTCTGTGCGGCAGGTTAGGCCAAGAGATAGTGGTGGGCTCAGAATCACCCAGCCAGCTTCATGGCAGAGTAGGCATTTGAACCCACATTTCCTCATTCCCAGTCTGACATGGCGCCTAAACATTTGGAAGAATTTCCTGAGTCTGCAAGGTGTTCAGCAGTGGAACAGGTTGCCTCAGACACTGGCAATATCTCCATCATTAGTGGGTTTTTCAGCAGAGGTCTGATATCCATCTAGCAGGGATACTGTAGCTGTGAATTCACTGCATTGGTAGGGGTTGGCCTAGCCCTAGATGATCTCTGAGGTTCCTTCCAACTCTATGATTTTATGACTAAGGCACCACAGCATGCTGGCTCACTACCTTGAGGGGCTGTTCTAGGGATTACTAAGGGAATATGTGTGTGAAGCAAGTGAAACACTCAGAAAGTACTATATAAGCTATTATTATTATTATTACAACATATGGAGCATGACCTCCACCGCACACTTTATTACCCACTGAAACATTGTGAAAAGTCCATTCTGCTTCTGTGTACAGCTGGATGGTTAAGAAACATCAAGGGGAAACATACATTACATCAGTATTATGCACCTTCAATCTATATCAGGGAAACGCAATGGGAGCAACCTCTCCAAACTTCATTTTCCGTTTTGCAAGAATGTTCTCGATCCCAAAATAGCCTCTCCCTGGGTGAATCAGTAATAGCTTGGGGTTCTCTAAATTCTGCACCACACAGCTCTGCAGCAAGTTGGGGAGACTGTAGGAAACTGCAGCCTGCAACATCCCTAGACAAGCTTTCTCTTACTCATTTGCCCATTCATATCAGTGAATGTGGCACTTTACAGAATGACACATAAGAGGTCTCTGCCCCATGACACTTACAGTCTAAATTTTTGATAGAAAAAGAGGGGGGCGGGGGGAAAGGAAAGACACATTAGTTCCATTGCCTCAAAGAAAACAGTATTTGCTGTCTCTGGATAGAAACTTGAAGGAGTTCCTTTTCCATCAGCTTTGGCTCAGGGAAGGCCAAGCCTACACACCCGGGGCCAACATAGTGGCATGTCCCTTAAAAGAGGTTCCCCTTGCCCCAATGAAGCTGAACGTTGGAAAATTCAGGACAGACAAGAGAAAGGACTTCTTCACATTTCACATACTGAAATTTTGGAATTGAAAGAGAATTGGATAAATTCATGGTGGATAAGTGCTATCAATGGCTACGTTCCACCTCCACTCTTGGGGGCCGTATGTCTCTGAATAGCAGCTGCTGGGGGGATCCCAAGTGAGGAGAGTGTTGCTGCACTCAGGTCCTGCTTTGGGCAAGCTTCCCATGGGCCCTGTGAGCACAGGATGCTGGACTAGACACACCGCCCTTGTTGTTAGAACCCTGCACTCAGATGGAATAATCAGGAGGGAGATCTCAGAAATAAACAGGGTTCGTGTACACTGCACCAAGCTGGCGCCAAAACAGAATTCTGCATCCTGTATAAATGATACCAAACAAACCAGATGCACATTCTTTCTTCAGTCGTTCAGTCGTTTCCGACTCTTCGTGACCCCATGGACCAGAGCACGCCAGGCACCCCTATCCTCCACTGCCTCCCGCAGTTTGGCCAAACTCATGCCAGTCGCTTCGAGAACACTGTCCAACCATCTCATCCTCTGTTGTCCCCTTCTCCTTGTGCCCTCCATCTTTCCCAACATCAGGGTCTTTTCCAGGGAGTCTTCTCTTCTCATGAGGTGGCCAAGCTTATTTTACACAATTTATGCTGCATTCATCAGAAGAGCAATGCAGGGCACTAAAACCCTCTCCAATCCAGCCACTTAGTTTTCACCGGATGCTGTTTGCATCTTTTCCACTATCCTCACAACCTTAAGGGGTACAAACTCCACATGTGCCATTCAACATTAGAGATGTGATGGCCTTAAAAAAAAGAAGAGAAGAATAGGGGGCAACATATTCACCACCATTAAGCACTTTAGATCTGTTTACTTCAATAGGGAAATAAAAGATTTCCCACTGAAAATGGCAGGATGGTGCCACTGGAAAAGATTTTGGGACAGAAGCTAAGGGACTCAGTCAGAAGAATAAGCAGGAGGGGCCTCATCAGCTTACCATATTTGAAGTGAGTGAAGTAATACAGAATGTGGTTCCCGTGGGTGCACCTGCACCCGCAGATGTCTTCCTGGGTGTCCACAGGGTCCCCTCCCCCACCTGCTGACCATTCAGTCAAGGAATGAAAAGGGAGATTCCCAGGATGTTGAATTATCTCAACTGAATTACAGGTACATATTCTGTGCTTTTTTCCTGCACTTGCAGAGAATCTTGGCTTGCAACTTTCCACCCCACGCCAGAAATAACAAGTCTGAGTTCAATGGAGAATAGTAGTTACAATATAGAGATGGGAAGACTAAGCAAATGAATCAGTCTTGCCCAGGTAAGCAGAGCAAAGCAGAAAGAGTGCAGAGCTGACAAGTGTTAGGTATGGGTGGCCCATTTCCAGTTTCTGAACAGAAGAGAAGGTAAGGTGTTTCTTTAAAAAAGGTCACAAAAACATCTGAATCCCTAATCTAAAACAAACCCTACCTACCCAGTCCCAGCCTGTATCCTTACCAAGATAATAAATATGTCCACCTTTCATTGTTTCAACACCTTTTTGTGTTATTTTCGGTCATGCTCTGCCTCCTACTCTCTTCTATTCTGTGAAATAGCATCGTTTGTTTGTTTCTATGACTTATTGATATATTACAAAGCATCTTAATGGCAAGAAATAGAACAAAGCCCATCTCTGTCTTCTGGAGGCCTGAGGAACAATGCTGAATATTAAGCGTTCAAAGCGGTTCCCAGGCGCAATTGTAGAATTTATCATAACTATTAAGCTTGGTCAGTTTCATTATCCCTATATCAGAGATGATTGGCTGAAGCTGAGGAAGGTAGCTTGCCTGAGACTACCTGCTGAGTTTGTGGTGGGATTTTAGCCGAA
Organism: Lacerta agilis; assembly: GCF_009819535.1. Classification (NCBI taxonomy): domain Eukaryota; kingdom Metazoa; phylum Chordata; class Lepidosauria; order Squamata; family Lacertidae; genus Lacerta; species Lacerta agilis. Next base: position 30,042,635 of record NC_046325.1, on the reverse strand, counting down.
GACCTGAATCCAGGGGATGGAATATATGGCTGGTGTTATATTGCGGGGGAAGAGGCATAGCGCAGTGAAAAAGCTTTAGTTTTGTATTCAGAAGGCCACAGGTTCATTCCCTGGCAGCCCATATCTGCTCCCCTAAAGTCTAATGGGAAACCTCTGCCACCAGGCTCTGAAGATTGGCCCACAGACTCCTCAGAGAACCCCAAGAAGATATCCTTGAAACTCCAGGGCCTAAAACATGGGTGGCTGACCTGCGGCCCTCCAGATCAAGACCGGCCCACCCATGAAGCCAGGTGAAGCTGCCACCTCAGGCGGCAGAAACCTCTGAGGCAACATCCCCACAAATGTCCCACTTGCCCTGTAGGGCTCCACCGCTGGTGGGGAAGAGGCACCAGCACCAATGCTAATTTCTGGCGAGATCTCATGAAATATCACGGAAATTGGCACCGACACCGGTGGCAAAGGCAGATGGTGCAGCAGCAGTGCTGGAGGCAGCACAGCAGGCAGGGAGGCACTTCCTGTTTTGCCAAAAATGGCAACACAGGACGAGATGCGCCTGCTCCAGATATTGTGACTACAATAACTCAGCTGGTTAGAGCACGGTGCTGATAATGCCAAGGTTGCATGCTTGATCTCCATATGGGACAGCTACGTTTTCCGGCAATGTAGGGGGTTGGACTGGATAATCCTCAGGGTCCCATGCCACTCTACAATTCTATGATTCTAACTCTCTTCTTCCCTAAACATTGGTCGTGCTGGCTGGGGCTGCTGGGAGCAACAGTCCAACAACATCTGGAGGGTCACATGTTGGCAAACCCCTGACTTAAGAGAAGCCAACAGCTGTAGAGGAAGGCAGTAGCCCTTTTAACTAGCCCTGTGCAGCATTCAGAGGGTGAAGCCCCTCGTCAAGCAGTACCTAGCCCAGGCTATGAAGATCTCCTAGTTGCTCCAGGGCAACTTGTATGCTGTGCCGCAGCTGCAGGACTGTGAACTGCAGTCACGGGACACACACCTAGGTCCCTCTCCAAGGTGCTGATCCAACTCCTCTGCCTTCCTGTGTGCCTGGAACCCTGGAGCTTCTCATCTGCCCTTTCCTTGGGCCATCATCACATATACATGGCCACTGAAGGACCCCGTCCCTGGTACCTCAGATGGTGGTGGAATCTGGAGAAGTGCCATAGCTCAGAATGTAAAAATAGCCACTATGCTGCTTCATTCCCTAAAGGAAACAAATTCTTTCCCTCCACACCAACATGAGATAGGCAGCCTGATTCCCTCCTCATGCCAAGAATATTCAAATGCAGCCACCCTCCCCTCCCCTCCCCCAATGGCACGCTGGCAGAATGAGAGGAGTGTGTGTCTGCTGTGTGCGTACATTGGGAGGCCAGCTTACCACAGAGGGCAGAAGGCAGCTGTGCTGTCTCTAGCAATGACTGCCCAGTACAAATCAATGTACAGCAAAGAGAAGAATCAATTCCTATAATTAAATCCTAGCTTGTTTCATTTTTATTTAGTTAGAGGACTTCTCTTTTTTTCAGCCCCTTTTGGCAGCCCTCCTCCTTGCATGGTTACAACGGGCCTCTTTGCTACAGCAAAGGTTTGGTCCGATGCCTGGTACCGCTGTTAGCTCTGCACAGTCTACGCTTGGCTACAGGGCAGCTGGCTGGAGCTGGATGCCTTCTCAGTGAGAAGCTGTGGCCGCTGGAACACTGAGCAACACTCCCTCTTTAGAGCATTGAAGAAGATGCAGCCATAAAGAGGACATTGATGGAAAATAAGCACAAAGATCAGTTCCCCTGCATCTCGCACATTTGGCTTTTCACACAGACACAGGCAAGCAAAACAAGTGGATTTTTCCAGTGGGGCTGCAGACGTTCAAGCTGTTTTTTGTGAATACTCAGTATCACAACTGGGAGGGAGGGGAGCCCCTTCAGAAAAGCAGTATGAACCAGGACATGATGAGATGCCAAGTGGACTAGTTCGAAACACGAGAAATTGCAAAAGGAAAAGAGGAATACCATGAGGGTGGGGGCACGGAAGGCATTTGCCAAAGAACCCTGAAGTTTAGGGCATGTGTGACAGGGAATCCATCCTCAGCATCCCCATGAGCCTGGATGAGTATCAGTGGGCACTTCCAGACTACTGCTATTTTTGGGTAGGACAATTATAGTGGGTTGGGAGCTCTTGCAAAAAAAAAAAAAACTTGCTTCCCAAGGCCCCCCCCAAATAGTTGACTTTTTGCAGTGAGGGGAAATTGCACAGGAAGGTGTGGGTTAACATCTGCTTTGACACAAGGTCATCTAGCCTCCCTGAAAACAAACCAGAGCAAATGCTCATTATAAATAGCCATCACTGCCTTATCTCCCTTCAAATAAAACAGGACGAATGCTCATCTGGAAATGTCCAGTATTGCGTGACCAAGTGGCCAGACCTATGGACTGAAGCAACGGTGGACAGACTTCAGTCCTGCAGGATCTTATTCGTTGTTGTTCTTTTACTTGAACCCCAAGGGTCACCAACCTGAGCCAAGTGATACAGCTAGAATTAAAATATTCAGAGCCTAGGAACCTGTCTTGAGTATCAGAACTCATAGTCCTTCCACTCAGAGTTAGCCCAAGCTTTCTACATTTCAGCAATGTAATTCAGAGTGGAAAGGGAGTCATTTTGTTACTGCTACTGTTTAGCAATTTGGAGTCAGATACCCTTGCTGAGTTACTGCAAATCAACCAGAGATCTGTCAGAAGATCCAGCTCTACCATCTGCCCAAGCCCTGGGCTAAATGACCACAGAGGAAAGGCTAGTCTGGTCATTATGACATACTGGATATCCTAGAAGAATGCCAATCTGGGAACCAGGAGGATAACAAACAACAGTGATCTGAATGGCAAAGTAGCAGGGTCACTGCTGAGAACCCCTGAAAGGACTGCTATTATTTTACCCAGTGTATACCTTGTGACTTAAGTAAAGTTAATGGGCTGAAAAGTTCAATATGCTGAATAGCTACACAGGGCACATCTGTGTGCTGTCCAATTCATCTTAATCCACTCTGAATGGAAGCCAAGCAGATTCGAGAGGTGATGAACTAGTGAGCTGTTAATAGCTCTAGAGCAGCTTCTGAAGAGTCCTTAATACATAGGAAGCTACCTTATACTTGAGTCAGACCAGTGGTCCATCTACAGACTAGTGGTTTTTCCCAGCCCTACCTGGAGACAGGCCCGTCTCATCCATTGGGGCTGGTGCCGCGGCACACCAGGGCGCAATGGCCTGGAGGGCGCCTCCGCCCTCCAGCCCCGCTGGCAATGCCTGCCGGCAGCGCCCTCCGACTCTGGCTGCCCGGCAGAACACAGGAGAGAGGCCGCCCTCTCCTCCCGTCCCGGAAGCGCTGGAAGGGCGCGCAGAGCCCCGCGCCGCTCCAGCGTCACGCCCCTCATCCCCCGCTCGCCCACCCCCCCTCCCAAGGGGCGGCAAGCATGGGAGGGAGGCGGTGGAGAGGCGGCATGGCGGGGGCGCCGGAGGGATAGCCGCACCAGGGCGGCCGATCTCCTTAAGACGGCCCTGCCTGGAGATGCCAGGGCTTGAACCTGTGACCTTCTGCCAAAGAGATATGAACCTTCCCCAAAGGCAGAACAATGTAGTGTGGAAAGGAAGCAGAAGTGAGTGTTGCAATATGAGTCTCTCTGTGTCGGAGAGTAAGAAAGGGACCCCAAAGTTTAGTTGCTGGTGGATGGGCCACACATTAGGACTTGGCTCTGCAGCCCACCCCAGTTTTGATTCCTTAGACCTGTGTCAGCAATGCCGACTCTTTTCTCTGTACCCTTTTCAACACCTCCACTGCTTCCCCCCTATTTCTAGCAGTTGCTAGGCAACTGCAGGCTGTCCTCCCTGACCATCTCCAAGTCAATCTCCAGCCCTCAGGCCCCAGCACACAGGACAAAAATAATCCATCAATTCAAAGGCATGGGCCAGCAGTCCTCTGCTACTACTCCATCTCCCTAGTCCTCCATCCCCTGCTTCCTACATGCCCCTATTTCCCATGAAAATAAAGACTTCAGACTTTGGGGTGGGGGGTTATGTATTTAAGAGTCAAACTGATCTAATTCGGCATTCAGCTAGGTGCCATAACAAACGTCACAAGCAATCCAGAAATTGATGGCAGCAGAGCTGGTGTTTCAGAGTGGCTATGAACTGAGTGCTCCTAGTTCAAATCTCACTTCAAGACCGAACTCAACAGTTCAGGTGTGAGAAACCTTTAGCCCTCAGGTTGTTGCCATTACAGTATTGGCCATGCTTGCTGGGGTTGATGGGAGTTGTAGTTTGACAGCATCGGAAGGGCCAAACTTTCCCCACGGCTGCAATATGCGGTCTTCGGCAAGCCACTCACGCTGAGCCCCAGTCCCTTCCCCTTCTGTAACATGGGTTGCCTACACAGGGTTATTGTTAAGGAATACTGAGATAAAGCTTTGAGTGCTAAGGAAATAAGAAATATAAATATACCTCTCCAGCGGGGTGGGGGGAGACAGAAGCAAGTGCAAGTGGGACTTGCAACAAAATGTAGTGGTATGGATTGCTGCTCTACAGGGCTCCAGCCACTCAAATGCATTCCCTGCTCCCATTTTCCCATCTCCTCCTCATCCGCAGTCTTTGATGCCCACTGAGCATGCTCAGTCATCATTGAGCTGTTTTGCAGGGGGCGTCCCCCTAAAGTTTCTTTTCCCGCTAAATATATTTTGTACTTTTGCAAGCCTTTGGGAATCTCCCGAGTATGCTAATACCCCCCACCCCCTCCTGTGTGGTGCTGTTTCGGCTACATAAGCAAGGGCACTCGTGGTTTGAGAACATCGGAAATCGAAAGAATCATAAATACCAAGCATTATTATTTTCCCAGTAACTGTGCATGAAATTCAACAGCGGTGGTGGGGCATTTGGGAAGGAATAGGGAGTGCCTTCCCTCTTGCCTTCCCCTCAACCCACCCACTTGCTTCTTTCGCCCTTCCCCACTTAACCCCACACACTCCTGCCATCACAGCTCCTCGACCTGTTTCAGCTCCTCCCTCCTTGCTGGGCCCCACTACCAACTTTTACTGCTAATTTACCTCACTCCCCCTCCAGTGCTGCTGGCTCCAGTCTTTTTTTGAGGTGGTATGACAATCTTCCATCCCAACACTGTGAGTGCTTGACCAGGAAGGCTGTGCCTTGCTGTGTTGCTGGGCAGCCTAACAGGGCATGATTTTCTGAGGGTGAAGTCATCCAGAGCACTACATGCTCCATTCAGACCCATCCTAAAGTGAGTTCCTGAGATGGACATGGGCAACACATATCATACCACTCTTTCAACCCAAGAACTGGCCTTGTTTCCCCTAGTTCTGTTTCCCTATACAGTACCTTTCAGTACTCCCGTTTTCCTCTCCCTAAAACATGACAAAGAGATGGGATTTTGGGCACTGTCTATTATTGACCCCAGTCCCTAGATTCTGGCTGAACGAAGTAACTTGGCCCTGAAGCAGAATGCTCCACTGCTGTCTATCATGGTTTGTAAATACTAGGGAGACTATTCCTCCTGTTCCTTGATTTGAGAAGTGGCTTATTCTATTATTACTCTATGATGGCCATCAAAACACACCATAGCAAAGAGTTTCACAGATTATATACATGTGGAGTTAAGAAGTTTTTCCTTTTTGTTCCAATGATGAAGGAAGGAGCATATCTTGTTTTCTCCTGCTCTGGAGGATAGGACCTGAACCCATGCCTTCGTTACAAGAAAGGAGATTCCTAGTAAACATCAGGAAGACCTTTCTGATGAGAGGAGCCGTTCCATGGTGGAACGGGCTCCCTTGGAAGGTGGTGGTTTTAAAGCAGAGGTTGGGTGGCCATCTGCCAAGGATGCTTGGATTGAGATTCCTGCCTTGCAGGGGGTGAGACTAGATGACCCTTGGGGTTACCTTCCAACTCTTACCATTCCATGGTTCTATATTTTTAAAATGCTGTGTCTTTCTCTGGTGAGCCTAGTCTCTGCCCTGCTGACTCCTTTAAGCTCCCCAACTCACACACCCTTTGAAACTCTTCCTTCCTTGCCCTGTGTCACTCTGTCCTCCTCAGCAATCTGATTCTAAACAAAGGGGAAAGTTCCAAACCTCTCTATTGTATTGTACGAGCCAAGCAGTTGCTTGTGTACCTAAGCACGGCATCTATTTTATTTTTTGATTAAACAATGTTGCAGCACTTCTATGAATGTAAAATGCCAGTTTTTTGCTTAGAAATATCTTTCTTTGCCCACCACCAAACACTGAGAATCCCACAAACCTCAGATTTACTCATCTTTTTCAGTAGCTTTATTATCAGCACATACATTTTGATTTTCAAATCTCCTACTGCCAGCAGATCAAGGCCAGGCACTGGGGCCTGGAGTAGAGGGGCAGGTGAGGACGGGGGGGGGGGGGACACAGAGAACTTTTCAGAACTGGGCAACTCCTGCCTTACAGGCTAGATCACACATACCTGTTGGGGGGGAAATCCATCTGTTGCTCTTTCAAGGATAACATACAAAAGAAACACAAAGGGCTGCTGCTTCTCCAAACCCTTAAGCAAATCTCTCTTGCCTTTTAGAATTTCCACTTCCCCCAAGGTTTCTTTTTGCTGCTGCAAATGAATTAAAATGCATGCACCTATGCATGTCTTATCTGTACTCTCTTATCAGTACCTGTATTGGATTTGAAAACACTTTTATATATTATTTTTTTTAAAAAAATTGTAAATGCAATCGTCTTTATGTTTTGTTCTATTGTGAAATTGCCTAGAGACGCTTCAAACAAAGTAACTAATGAATTAAATTATTGTTGTTATTAATGATAATGTCTTATCATATGGCAAGTGGAATAGCAATAGCACATTAAATGATCTAAAACTTGAGTGTTATCCTATTCATGTTTAATTTCACTCCCTTCTTTTTAAAACTGTATCGGTGCCAGGAGGGAGGCAGGTGAAGATAAGAAGATTCCTGCCCTGTGTGTCCCCATGAAATGCAGGAGGGGTGGGGGTTTCACCCCTCGAGGGAGCTTTTTTTAAAAAAAAAATATTTTTATTAAAGATTTTCTCGATTTACAAAGGTAATGCAATGCCTCTCTCGTATTTTTCCATATAACATTTTTACAAATCGGTTGTTATTGTTGAGACATTAGGAAGAGAAGGGGGAGAGAGGTGGGTGGGGTGGGGAGATGGGGAGGGAGCTTTTAAGCTGCTTTTGTGCACTTCTTGCACTTCTTGCAAAAGTCAAGGCAGAGGCTCCCTCTTCAAGACATCTGCATAGCTAAGGTAAGATGCCCCTGGAATTCTGGCAACCTCAGGCCATTATGTAGTTGCCTCCGTGGCTAAGCCAGCTGTAACCACAACATGAACCATCTCTCCGTTTCCTTACTCTTCCCATCAGAGACCGGTCTCCCACCATAAGACTCTTCTCTTCCAGACCCCCTTGTGAACCTCAAGTGGACACCAAACTCGATCACAAGCTCTTCCCTTGAAAGAGGCTGGCATACGGTAGCTGGCCAAGTGGGGTGAGGGTGAAGAGAGAGAAAGAACTTTGCTAGGTGATTTAAAAAAAAAAAAAAGAATTGCACATATCTAAGATGCCTCCAACACGTACATGTGCGTGCACAACATCTCCCGGGAAACGTGCTTCTTAACCATCCGTCATGCATGTCCCCACACAAGCATCCTATGTTCTGCATCACAAAGGTGAGAGAGAGAGAGAGAGAGAGAGAGAGAGAGAGAGAGAAATCAATGCATTCTTTTCCATTCTCCCATCTCATATCCCTGATGTGGCTTTCTTTTATTTATTTTGGTCCAGCACGGATGCTAAGAGAAGGAAGCAAAGAATCCCCAAGTTGGAGATGCAACCTGAAATCCAAAGTGTCTTCCACTCTGCAATCACACTCAAGCTACTGAGAAGAAGATGAAGAAGAAGAAGAAGAAGAAGAAGAAGAAGAAGAAGAAGAAGAAGAAAACCCCCATCAATTGTCTCTCTTCTTCACATCTTTTCTCTTTCTTTCTCTCAGTTACTTTCTCTCCCCCAGTCCCTACTGCCTTCCTGAGTTAACAAAGCAGCCAGCAACAACCTTAATCTCCAGCAGGGGAGAAATAATAATAATAATAATAATAATAATAATAATAATAAGGTGGTTTGTGTGCGGGGAGGGGGAGAAACAGCAGTGCAACAAACTGAAAGCAGGCACATCTTTATGTACCTTTTCATGCCAGGTGGCGGGGGGGGGGGAGGTAACAAAGGGGCTCTTCTACCTATCAATATGTGCTGCCTGTCCACCCTCCCCCCTCCATTTTCAGCAATATTTCTAGGGCAGCAGATTCGGTAGCTAGTTAATCTCCCCGGAGCTCAGCAGCCTTGACAACAATGGGGTGGGGAAATATACAGACCCAAAGAAAGCACTGGCCGCACAACTGCTCCGTGTTTATACATTAAGATCTCTCCCCCAGCACACACACCCTACCACCCACTTAAGTGGCAGATTTGATAGAATCCTACCTTGCCTCCCCAACCACAAGGGGCAGGGGGGAGCTTCTGTCACCCCGCCACACACCCCTTTTTCCCCTTTACAAAAAATGATAACACCACCACAACCATGTCCATTCCCTGCGTTTCGATTCCAAGCAAAATGCCGACACCTCCGGCTATAACGGCACGACCAGAGCGGCAGGAGCATCGTTATGGTACCAGCGGGGTTTGGGAAAGAGAAAGGGAGGGTTGAGGAAAAAAAAAAAAACACCAATAAAAAAAATACCTGCTACTTAAGAATGGATGAACATTGACATGCCTTGAGACGGTGTATTTCCCATTGTTGTCTCGGCTTTGTTCCTCTGCCTCCGTCTGCCTTGCCTGTCAGTCACTCTGCCTCTCTCTCTCTCTCTCTTTCTTTCTCTCTGTCTCTCGCGGACTCGCTCAGGCCCAGCCAACCATCAGAGCTCGGTGGCAGAAGTGCAACAAGAGAGCGCGGGTGAGTGTGTGTGTGTGTGTGTGTGTGTGTGAGTGTGTGCGCGCACGCCTTGGCGATAGTACAAAGGAACAGAATGGGCAAAACACATTAGCTCATGATAGATTAATGTGCTGGGGGGAGACACATACTCTCTCTCTCCCCCCTTCTCCCCCTCTTAAAGGCCCCTACCTTTTATTCAGAGATGGGTGTCTAGCACAAACGCCAGGAGGATATCACGGTGGTAATAAGAATACAAGGGTGGTGCATAATTACTGGCATATGCTGCCAGGTCCGGTGGAGGCAGCTGAACCTGTGTGGCCACAATGCAAAGCCAAATCCATGGCCTCTCTCTCTCTGTCTCTCTCTCTGTCTCTCTCTCTCTGCATAAGCTGGGTTCCACAGATAAACATATAGACAGGGTAACCCTAGAACTGCTTCAACCATGAACCTTCATGTAGTAAAGTTGTTCACAGGCATGTTCTGTGAAAACACATTTGACAGAAAAAGAGTACTGGGGCTGGGAGGGCAGCAACTTGCCAAAGGATATGACACAATTCGAGTCCAGTGGCCTCCCAATCCCCGGCCACTTTATCCTCTGGCCACGAATGTATGCCACTGGTCAGTAGGTAAAGATATGGGACTCAGAAGGGCAATGGACTCTAGTTTGTCTGTATACAGAGTGCTTTGAAATGCATATGTTTGTTTGTTTGCTTGCTTGCTTGCTTGCTTACTCCTCATGGACAACCCTTATGTTGGCCGCAGTGGAAATAGAGCAGTCTGCGCAAACCATATCTATGGCTGCCTGGAGATAGGAGCCTGGGCATTGTCATGTTCCAAGCCCTACCCTGCAGGGTTGTTGAGAAGGCAGAATGATGTAAATAGTGCAAAATGTTACTTGAAAGATCCATTTGAAACAGAGAGGGTGGAAGAGAAATCAGTGGACGCTCTACGATCTGCGGCCGTCACTCACAGTGCCCCCATCCCCACCCCCATCTCCAGATGGAAATTGATATTGATTTCACTGGAAGGGACAATTTCATCAGAAAAGAAAATTGGAAGGGGTGATGGGGGTAGGAGGAGGAGATGGAAGAATAAGCTCAATGCAGTTTCTTTGTTGCAATCATTTCCCCCAGACAACGTGGCAGCTGTCAATCATGCCTTAGCCACTCTCAGTCCATTGTTTGGCAATTCAGCGTTCTTTTCACAGAACTATCAGCAAGGCAGCAGCAAGTTTGGATCTAGTTTTCTAGCCTGGGATCTGGTCACTCTCCACCCCACCCCCAACCCGGCTTGCAAGAGTATCTCTGAATTTTTATTTTTAGAAACGCTTCTAGTCCTCATGCTTGCCCGAAATCTGCAAACGCAAACATTTGTAGTGAGTTAAGGAGGGTTCGAAAGCACGTCAAGTGCAAGTAGATAAATAGGTACCGCTCCAGCGGGAAGGTAAACGCCATTTCCGTGCACTGCTCGGGTTTCACCAGAAGCAGCTTAGTCATGCTGGCCACATGACCCGGAAGCTGTACGCCAGCTCCCTCAGCCAATAAAGCGAGATGAGCGCCGCAACCCGAGAGTCGTCCGTGACTGGACCTAACGGTCAGGGGTCCCTTTACCTTTAAGGAGGGTGAAGAGCACCAAAGAATTATAAGAGCTAGCTGAAGATTTTCTAAAACAAGAGAGTCCATCACAAACAGCAAACAGACAGTTCACATAGGTTATCTGCAACAAGGCATTTATTTTAGAAGTACTCTTTTATGTGCAATTCCTTGGTCGCTTCATGCCTATGAATATGGGTGCCTATTGGATTGCATCATGTGAGGCAATTGGTAGGGAGCATGCTGAAGTGCTGCGGAAGACAGCACTTTGTTTGCACCCTACCGACTGGAGGAGATTGTTAAATGAACAGAAGGCGCTATCATACTGTGTTCCCGGCTGGAGGGAAGCTCGTTTTCTTTTGGCAACATTATGTGGGATAATTAATCCCGGGCTTAAAGTGAATATAAGCAGGCTTTCTGTGTCTGCAACTTGCCACTGTAGTAACCTGGTACTACAAAGCACACGAACAGGTTCACCCCATACAGAGGTTTGTTTATAAAATGCAATACCATCATTCCTTCATAGCAACCCTGAAAGGTAGGGCACCATTCTGATAATTTTAGAAGGGGGAGAATGAAGGCTGAGAGAGGAAGAGGATGGCCTGCTAGACACCATTGGACTTAACTGGTCATACTTCCAGGTAAACTTACATAAGATTGCACTGTTAGAAGGCATTTACTGGGCTGATGGATAAGCAGGGAACTAAACCCAAGTCAGAAACCAATCATTTTGTCTGTTATTCCATGTCAATCTCAAAATAAATGAAGAAGGAAAGGTTTATCAAAGTCTTGACAAATCCTTACCAGAAATGCCATCTTTTTCAGGCTGTGTACACACCACAGACATGACTTCCCCAAAAGAAACCTGGGAACTCTAGTATGCCCCTCATGTAACTGCAATTCCCAGCACCCTTAAACGACAGTTCCCAGTTTAACCCAGAAAACATTAAGCAAGGCCTACAAGCTTAGAGCCTACTGCTGTCAAAGCTATGGCCTGCCATTTGTATGCAGCATGCCAGTCAGGTGTTTGTTATTTATTTTGAATAACAAGTGTTTATACTCCACCTTTCCCTTTATAAACTAATTTTCAAGGCAGCTTAGAAGAAAATTCATAAAACAATGAAACCACGAACAGTAATAAAACAGCAGCGCAAGACTAAAAGCAGCCGCCATAAAGAGACATAAAAGGTGCACTATTGTTAATTAAAAGCTGGGGAGAAGCAAGGTAGTCTTGGCATGGCATCGGAATACAAGGCTGATTTAACAACTTGTCTAATAGCCGGAGGCTGTGATCATGAACTCTGGCAGAAAAGGGACAGAGCATTGCCCATCTCCTCTGCCTTTCCACTCGGTTCCATGCTAGCCACAACAGAAGGGAATGGCAAAGAGTAGGTGGAGCAATCTGTCCTTCCTTAACCAACCCACTGCGTAGGAGTCCTTTTTCTTTATTTCATTTTCTTACTAGTCTAAGAAGCCAGCAGCTTGAGTTTCATTGCCGGCCAAGGAAGATGGGGCTTCCCCCTCTGCGGCCAGCATGGAATCACAGGTTATTAGCCCCTCAGCAGGCAAGCAAACATTTTTGCATGTTATTAACTTCAGTGGGCTTGTTACAAGGCTGATCTAAAGGGCAAAAAGGCTGGCCTACCAGGAGCTCAGTGGACCCCTTAATTTTGCAGCACCAGCTTTGTAGAGTGCCATAGGCAGCCAGGAGGCCTTGAGTTTAACAGGCCTGCCCCCAAATGCGTGTGCGATGCAACATGAGACGCTGTTGACTCTTCCATATCCCATCACCTTGCACAAGATCAAATGCTCTTGTAGGAATGCCCTTGTTTATTCAACAAGGGTGCACAGAGAGACATTCATAGTGAATGTTCCATTGGGGACTCGCCAAGGCCAGAGCCTGAGCATCTTCTAAGTAGGGCTGCATGCATTTAGGATCCTTAACAAGGCTCTGGGGCCTTTAAGCCACATTGGTTGGTTGGGAAGCATGGAGAGGACAGTATAGAAGCCAAAGGCAAGTGAAGCTGAACAGGATTCTCGATTGAAAAGGGACCGGGGGTTCTGTGCTCAGTATAGCTCCTTCTCCTGATTAGCAGCAGAATAAGAAAATGCATGATACACAGAATTCAGCTTTTCTTACGGGAGAATGTTCTTGCTGATTCCCCCCTCCCCTTTTCTCTCTGTCCTTTAGCACAAAATACAGCCTTGCTTATGTCCCATCCCACTAAGATCAAACATCCTCTTAGCAACAGCAGCTATGCGCTACTTTCAGGACTGCCAAGGACACATGGAGGGGCTTTCTGCCTGACTGTCATGAAGTAATAAAACTCTCCCCCACCCCCCAGAAACTGTTACTGAACATTCTTTTTTTCTTTTTGAAGCTCACCCCATAGGCTGATGTTTGGGGTCTGGGTATAACTCCAATGAAGTAATAATAGGCTTCCCCCCCCCCCAATCTGCTATTATTTTTAAGGTTTATGTGGGATTGGCTTTTAACGGGATAGTTTACATTTGCTTTTTAAATCCATTATTGCCTGCCTTTAACCTTTTGGAGGGGAACAAGCGTAATAATAAGAACAACCACCCTAAATGATTATGAAACACACACTTCTATTGTGCTCTTGAGTGTTCAGAGATTGTTCATGCATTACCTTTGTTGCAATCCTTAAAACAACCCAATAAGACAGGTGAGTATTATTATCCCCATACTGCAGATGGGGTGTGTGGAGGCTGAAAAAATATCGGGCATCCCGAGTCTGCCTAGGCAACATACGAACCAGGGGCTGCCTGATTCATATCTCAGTCTCTTAGCGACTACAAAGCACCAGAAAGAAATTCAAAGAGAAAGTTCTCAAATGCCTATTTGAAAGAACAGCGACAACACATTAGCTCCACCTATCCACCAAGCCCTTTATTTTAAAAGGGCAGGTCGTTGTTTCTGAACTGCAAAGTTCAAACAGATCTGGGAGAAGTGACAGCCCGGCTCCACAGCATTTTTCTCAAGGTAAGATATGGAAATACAGCACAGGTGCCTCTTGCCACCGCCACTCATTTTCACATGAATTATACCTCTTCCATCCTTTGCACCTCTTCGCCGCTCCAAGCCATGCACTACTAAGCAAAACTGGTTACTCACCTCACGAAAGGGACAGCCAAGGTAACGCAGGCTGGCGCTGGGCTCCGCTTTGAAGTCCTGGTGAGCAGAAAGGAGGCCTGGAAAACCGGGGTGCCTTTGTCTTCTTTTTCCCCTCCCGGCATTTGGTACCTGTAATTTTAGGAGCACGTTGAGACAGGTACATACGGCGTTTGCTCTTCTTGGGGCTTCCAAGGAGATCAGGTATCCACCTCTGGGAAAAGCACACCGCGAGAATGAATTAGAGAGAGGGGGGTGGGGAGGAGGCTGATTGGTGTGGGGAGGTCTTCCCTAGAGGAAGCTTCTCCATCACTAGAAATCAGGTGTGTCTCTGGGTGGAGGTGCTTGGAACTCCCACTGCTACTCTCCCCACTCCCCGCCCACCCTCCCTCACACAAACACACTTGTTTTAAGAACAAGCAAAGTGAAAAGGAAATAAATCAATGAATAATTGAAAAGATGACCATTGATCTTTTTACATCCTGGCTGTCTAGACCTGGCTGGCACACACAGAAAGAGAGAGGGGGTTGGCAGAGAAAGGGATTACTTCTAAAAGGTTTGTTCCAGGTCCTCAGCAAGGAAACGTTCGCAAAAAGGGGGCATATTTTAGACACCAGAAGAATCGGCCAATTGAATCAGCCTCCTCCATTCCACCAAGATCACATCCCTCTTATTGCCAAGACTTCCCTGTTGGCACCAAGAAGGCTATTTTCCCTTCTGCCTACAGGGGTGGGGAGTCCTAGGCCCAGGGGCCAAATATGGCCCTCTAGGCTTCAGTTTGGGGCCTTTGGAACCCTAACCTACCAGACCACACCCCTTACTAGCCCTGCTTCACAGCCCAAGTGTTTATGCACAGCTGGAATTTGTCCCTGAACTCTGATCATACTCCTTGGCTGCCTGGATGGTGGATAAAGAGGGGTGTGTGAATATGTGGCCGTCTCCCCTGGTCTCGCTGCCCCCTCATTCTGTGCCACCCCAGCATGCAACAGTGCTGTCACTGCTGCTCCACACATTCCCTCACTGCTCCCCATGTCGTCACACTACCTCTGAGGAGCAGAGCGCTTAGATCCATAAGGCCAGGGGTTGCTGATGGTTTCTGAACTGAGGGATACATTCGGAAAGCAAAGAGAGAAACTCTTGTGGTCTGTACCAAATACTCATTTCACAGAGAAGTGGAGTCCTTTAAAAAAAAAAAAAACAGGATCACCCTTAACCACATGACAATAAAAGCAAACAAAACAAAACAAAAAACACCAACCCCTTTTAATTTTGTTTTGTTTTTATATTTCCAGTAGGGTCCTGCACATCCCTTTGCTCTTCTGAAGGCTTAACAGAAATTAGGAAAAGAAAAGTATGCAAAACAAGCAAATACATGCAGATTTGCTCAATTTGCATAGTACATACAAGCTGCGGAACTTGATAGGAGGCTTCAGATTTGATATTTAGTTCAAAGTATACCCAGATCTGACTGTAATGCAGAAAGAAAGGTGGGAAGGAAGATTCTGAAAACCTTCTGAGGTTTCTTCTGCATGAGTCAAGGCCCTTTGAAAAATCTGCAAAAGCTTCCAAAGAGTACAGGAGCTTTTGTTGCTTTTTGGTAGATCCTTAGGATAGAGTTAAGGAAAGAGATGAGAAGAGAGTTATTAAGTGGCTGTTTTTAATGGCTAGCCCTGCATAACCTGTAAGGGCTAGTTGCATGTTTGCACAGAAGACAAGGCAGATTAACATGCCTGTGTCCACAACACTGTTGTCAGGGTGCGATTACAGGGATGACAGTATAACCAAGGGACAGATGCGTGTGGGAAGCTTGTGTGGGAAGACTATAAATATATAGCCTCTTTTAAAAAAAATGAGTCACTCCGAACTTGCTTTTACCCGCTCCCAACACATACAATTTCTTCTTCTGCTGCTTCAGATAAGACCTTTCATGCACCTTAACCCACCCATCCCCTGACTTGCATATATGTGGTTGGGCAAAGGAAGGTGAGCCTTATTCACAGACAGATCAAAACCTTTTGCTGACCAATGTGGCTGATCCATACAATCGTAGGGTGCTTCCAGCCAACCTCTTTATGGAACATCCATCTGGATTTGTTTGCAAGGAGATTAGACAACGGCATCTGTTTAAGAAGCCACTGCTCTCTCACTTGTTTGCAGGGAGCTCAGACGACGCTGTGTCATTCTGCACTTTCTAGCACATTTCCCCATCATTTTACTTTGTAGCAAAAAGTCCATTTTGGGGCGGGGGCAGGGGGAGAAGGCTTGTTGAGAAAGAGCTCCCAATCTACTGTAACTGTGATACTTGAATCTGCCAGCATGCAACTGAATCCTACCCCAAAATAGTGACAATCTGGAAGTGACCCCTGAAAACGGGGAGCACCTCATGCTGCAGCATGGTGAAAGCTAAGCAGGGATTTGATTGGTGTAGCCATTGTATTTGTGGTGGTGTGACTACAACATCAGGAAAACGTGTAGCACATTATTCATTTGAAATGGGACAATTTCACTCACATACACATCATGGTCATGCGTCTTCCAACTGTCCAGTCAATGAAACCATCGCACAAGGAAACAACACTCCAAATCTCATTAATGCATCTATCCTCATCGCCCTGAAGACTCTGATTTCAGATACAGTACTTTTTTCTGACATAGCTCCCTTAACTGCTGCATGATAGGGAGGAATGCAAAAGGAAAATTGCTCTATTTCCTCTATGCTGGGGAACAGCTATTTATGCTCAGTTCCTGCTTGTCACAGAGATAACTCAGTCTCCTAGGAAAAGGACAGCAAGCCTAATAGTGGGGGTTTTCTGTTTTGCTACTCCAAAACAAAGGTCCCTATTTGCATTGGATGTGGTTGCTCTGCACATCTAAACTGGATTTTGAAGTGTCATAGGCTGCACACACACACACACACACACACAGAGAGAGAGAGGGGGGGAGGTGCAGTGGTTGGACAAAGACCTGGGAGTAAAGGTAAAGGGACCCCTGACCATTAGGTCCAGTCGTGTCCGACGCTCATCTCGCGTTACTGGCCAAGGGAGCTGACGTACAGCTTCCGGGTCATGTGGCCAGCATGACAAAGCTGCTTCTGGTGAACCAGAGCAGCGCACGGAAACGCCGTGAGTGGTACCGCCAGAGTGGTACCTATTTATCTACTTGCACTTTGACGTGCTTTCGAACTGCTAGGTTGGCAGGAGCAGGGACCGGCAAACGGGAGCTCACCCCGTTGTGGGGATTCGAACCGCCGACCTTCTGATTGGCAAGCCCTAGGCTCTGTGGTTTAACCCACAGCGCCACCCACTGAGTGACCTCAGTCACTCAAATCCCCATGAAGCTCACTGAGTGACCTTGGGCCAGCACTGCCTCTCAGCCTACCCTACCTCCCAGGGTTGTTGTGGGGATTAAAGGGAGAAAGGGAGAACCATATATGCCAACTTGAGCTCCTTGGAGAAAAAGGGGAGACATAAACTAAATAAATAAATAAAAATAAAGCACATTATTTCCCCCAAAGAATCCTGGGCACTGTAATTTACCACTCACAAAGCTACAATTCCCAGTAACCGCAGTGCCCAGAATTCTTTGAAGGGAAGAATGCCCTTTTAATATGTTTTAAAGTTATAGTGTGCACACAGCCATACCTCTGCATTGCCACCCCCATATAGTTTTGTGAGGATGCTACAAATTGCTTCAAGCGGTAAAGAGATCCCAGCCCCTTACAGGGCTCCAATTCCCAAGTTTACATACTCTGGAGCCATTACAGCTAAGCAGGTCTGGACGCCTGTTTACATTTGCAGTGTACACAAGCCCCGGGAACAAATTGCCTTGAGCTCCTAACGAGCCCTTTTGTTTTTGATAC
The DNA here is from genome assembly GCF_009819535.1 of Lacerta agilis. NCBI lineage: Eukaryota > Metazoa > Chordata > Lepidosauria > Squamata > Lacertidae > Lacerta > Lacerta agilis. The sequence goes on along the minus strand of NC_046325.1, from coordinate 30,025,073 downwards.
AGGCTTGAAATATCACTGTGGTGAACAGTGCTGGCTTTCACACATAGTTCCACAGGCTGAGCAAGGCGTTCTGAGAAACATGGTGTCGCTGCCAATACCAGGATCCCTGGGTCAGGTAAGGTTCTCCACCTCCACAAGGTGTGATTAAATTGTCATCTGAGACCATCACGCTATGCTTTTTCCCTACTAGCAGCAGCCAATGATGCATGGTGTTGGGAAAGACGCAGAGTGGTGATGTCACAAGGGTACACTACATGCTACAGAAGCTGAAAACTCAATAGGCCCTTTCAGATGCAGCAATCTTAGCTTGCTAAACTATCATTTTAACAAGCCAGAAATGACTGTAGGGTCCACACGCTCTCCCCTGCCATCATCTCTTCCTTTCATGTTCCAGCTTCAGCATCTGATTCTGGTCAGAGTTGCATAAACTGCAGTTTCCCGTTAATGTCCGAAATTGTGGCTTAATGTTGGTTTATCAAGCAGGATATTAAAGCAAAGCTATTTCCAAGCAGTTTTGTAACAAGCTGCATGATTGGAAGAACTGGCTTCGGCTCCAATTCAGCTTCCTTGCTGGCTATCTCCCCCTGCCTCCTCACCTCTTTGCAGTGATATTTGTCCTTGACTTCCTCCAATATACAGATAGATAGATAGATAGATAGATAGATAGATAGATAGATAGATGTGCCATCATTTGATCAAGGCAATGGCAGTCTATGTTTGTGAACAAAGGAGAGATTAGGGAGAGATTCAATTCAGTTTGCACCGGGAGGTGAACCTAACCTAAACAATATGTGAACCAAACTCAGCCTTCTTCAAATTTTGGAATGCAGTTCTCCATCCAAGTGAATATGTACAAGATGTATTTACTAGGTTAAAGTGCGCACAAAAATGCTTATACAGTATTAATGAAAACAATGCACAAATATACAGTACATAGAATTCATAGGGGGGAAATGCATAGGAAAAAATGTGTGTATTAGAAACAATTGCATGCCAAGGTTTGTACATTAGGAGAAATTGGCACTAAAATGCTGGTGAATATTCATTTGGACTTCTTTTAAAAAAATCACAAACTTATATGGAAATACAAGAAAACTCAACTCAAGAATGGATAAATGAGAAACCGAGGGAAATCAAAGTTGACAAAGATTCACATATCCCTTGAGAAAAGGTGTATGTATCAACAAAAGCGAACAGCATCAGCTGCTGCTAAGCCTACCACAGGGGCTATTATTCAGGAGGGTATTCAGGAGGGTGCACCTGATGTTTGGAACAGTTGACACAATCTTTATATGCAGGGGTGCACATTTCCCAACCTTTTCTCCCCATAAGAGAAGATCGGGTGAGGCTGCCCCAGTTTGTTCTGTTTGCTCGTGAGGGGGGCTTATCCACACTTAACTTTCCTCTGTGCTTTCAGGCACGGTCCAAACATTAAAGCTTCTTGTCTGAGCGCTCTTCTTTTGCTCCAGAGCTTTCCCCATGAAAATCTGTACTTAACCGCTGAATCGGAGCAAACGGCAATCCGAAGAACACCCAAATTGCTATTCGTTATGCTTCAGCTTTAAAGAGCGGATTTTCGCAGGGAGAGCTCAGGGACAGGAAAAAAGAGTGCTTGGACATCAAGCTTTCAAGCACAGACCTGTGCCTGGAAAGAACAGGGCAAAAGGTTACTGTGGATAAGGCCTGAGAACATCTGCAGAGAAATGGAGCAGGCTGCTCTGTTGTAAAACCCACGAGTAGGGAGGGCAACACTTTGGTGACAGAGGGCACAGTTTGGACACAGTAGATCCCAGGCTCAAACTCTGGTATCTCCAGTTAGAACGGGCCCTGGGTGGTGATGGGGAAGGTCTCTTTCTCACCCATAGTCTGGAGAGCTGCTGCCGATCCAAGTAGACAATACGGGTCTATATGGACATATAATTTGACCTGCCGTAAGGCCGCTTCCTATGCTCCTAAACAGTTCAAGAGCAAGTGGTGTGGAAGAAGCCATACTCTTGAGCTTTCCTTCACTTTAACCTCTCTCAGAGGGTGGAATCACACACTAAAGAGGAGGGAAAGGCTGCCTCCAAAAACAGCTTGTCTGTATCAAGCTCACTCTCCATATATAACACCTACTTCTCTATCTCAACCAACAACAACAAATGCTGCGGTAGGGAAACCAGCAGGTAAATAAGCTGGACATTATGGAGGAGGGAATGAAAGATGCTACTGCCATTTCCTGCAGCAATGTGCAAGTCCTCTGTAATGAGCACTGCTTCCTGTTTTCAACAAACATGGGGCATGATGTGGTAACCAAAAGAAAAGAACTATTATTTATTATTATTATTATTATTATTATTATTAGTTTATACCTCACCTTTCAAAGACTTACAAAGCCCCTCCTCTTGGAAAGTGCCTCACAAGACGAAACATAAATTACACAATTATCGGTCCCGGGTTTCAGCACCATTTTTAAAATAAATAAATAAATTACAATATTAATTAAAGCCCACGTTTAAAATAGCCATACAACAAGAGAGTTAATGGCTGTGGTGTAAAGAACATAACTGGACTCCCCTAATATTGAGAAACACACTTGAACAACAACGACAACAAAAACGTCTTTTACCAGCTCGCGCCCTAGCCTCACTGAGCCATGCACAATTACTTTACTCATCGCGACAGCATATCTATTCTGGGATGGCAAGTGGCAGCGTCTGGCATTTGCAACTGCGGGGAAATGTTTCAGAGGATTGCTAACGCAGCCAAGATTTTGCCTGAGAAAGCCTGCAAAATGTGCCATTACAGAGTCTGAGAAGTCTGGACATGTTGGCAATTGACCTGTGGCAAGCCAGTCATATAGACACCTGCTAAACACTCATTTTCGGCATGCCACCATCAGCAGTACTCTTTGAGCATTTGCTGACTATTGAGGGAAGGGCAAAGTTCAGCGGTCAAGTACAATACTGTTACACAGCACCCAAATCTCTGAGCACGCTTACCCAGGGTTTGTATTTCCTTTTGGAAAATGAGGCACAATGGAGACTGTGGTGTCTTTATAACAGATGGTTTGCTTACACATATATACAACATGAACCTACCACGGAAGGGGCTCACAGCATTAACACGCCAAGAGGTTCTGGCTTCTCCCATAGCCACAGCAGCCGTGAACTTAAGCAAACCCAGACCATTACTCTCAAACGTTACTCTCTGATTCTCTCTCCAGCCCGCTGTTTGCTAACTCCATTGCATAACTCCTAACTGCAATCCCTGAACTCTAACCTATAACACTGGCAGCAAGACCACTCATCTGCAAAATAGATTTGCCCTTGATCCTTTGTGTTGTCTTTATGGCTCACCTAGGCTATCACCTCAAAAGGAAATTAGCCTGACTTAATTAGCTTTTAGTACTTGTCAAGACCCCTAGGATTAAAGAGGTGTCTGACACACAGTTTAATACACATGGGTCCTGATTAGGTTCTGACATGTGTGAATCTGACACAAAGTTTTAACACACAAATTAAATTCTAACACCACCTCGATCTGGAATTTAGTGTGTCTTACACCCACCGACTTATAAAAAATACTTTGCTGCATTCACACTCCTGTTTACTGTGCACTCACTTCTGGGTTCTTAATCTGCGTTCACATGACATTAGCCAAAATGCATACATATTCTGTACTTCATTACAGGATGCTATGATTTGATGTGTTGTTTCTCAAAGAAGCTTCACACCAATTGGAATTATTCTTTTTCTTGGAGCAGTAGCAAGTCTTTTTCCTTAAGAAGAAGAAAGGAGGGAGGCCTTGACCACTTCAGCCATTTCACATTTATTAAAAGTAAGACCTGCCATTGAAAAGTCTACAATTTCTCTTCCCAATATTCATTTGATTTTGGGGGGTTGCATTTTCACCCCACTTCCACAAAATGTAAAATAAAAAGATTGGCAAAATGATTCCACCCTGCTTTAACACTGACATGCAGTGGTTCTCCAGGGTCCCAGGCAGAAGAGTTTTCCCAGCCTTACCTGGGGACATCAGGAATCAAACCTGCAACCTTCTGCATTCAAAACATGTGCTCTATTGCCAAGCTATGATCCCACCACCTTTACTGGTTTTTTTAAAATGCCTGCAACCATAACCAGGCAGCAGATTTTCAGAAAATTAATTATTTTAAATCAAAGCAGGCTCCATCTTGGAAGAGTGCTTTCCTCCTCTTAACACAGGAGGGATGGCATTTGCTGTGAAAGGTCTGGTTCAGTACCAAAAACAAAAGGAATAAAGCATGTGGGTTTTTCCTATGGAACTACTGCTCAGCCGTAACAAAATTCATTCTAATTCAACTGATGAACTGACTGGGTTACAGCTCATGCTGCTAACCGGCTAAAGCTGCAATCCTGTGCACATGTACCTGGGTATAGGTCAAAGGGGCTTGTTTTTGAGTAAATGTCTATAAGACGGCACTGCACAATTCCTTGCACAGTTCTGTTTTCCTCTGGTGACTTATCTTACAGCAAGCTGTTTTGTGAACAGGTTCTTGCCGAGAACAGAGTAAAACAATCATTAGGGGTTTTTTAATCTCATGTGTCTGTTTGGGCACATGTGGCTCGGGCAACCAGTCCACCATCGCCCATGGCCTCATTTCGAGCCTGGATTTGTTGGCCCACAGACATGAAACCTCGGCCCTCCGGGATATGATCAATTGACCCAACCGCTTGGCCCCTGGACCTCAGCAGAAGCTGCAATGACTGCTAAATAATGCATTTGTTGGCAGATGTTGGGAATCAGGACTATCGGGGAAGCCTGAAAGAGCTGCTTTGTTATGTTTGTTGTTGTGCACTCTTCTCCAAAGGTGGGAGTGGGTTGCTTTGTTGCTCATCCCTTTCCATCTGGAACGTGCAGAGAAACCAACAGTCCATCTTTCAGCTTGTCCATAGCTAATTTCCACTGGGAACAAGTGAACTGGAAAACTCACGTAGATGGAGCTGCACTGAAAGGATGCTGCTGCGTCTTTTCTCTCTCTCACTCTCTCTCCCTCCCTCCCTCCCTGGCTTTTTTGCCTCCTTTACCAACCACTCCATTATTAGCCCTGTAGGCAAAAGAAAATGAATTGAAGTGTGCTACCTCCTTACTCCATAGTCCCAGATACTGAGAAGGGAGGGAATAAGTGAAGCTCTGGGCCATTACAGGCAGCACGGTTCTTATGGAGGTCTCCATGACCTCAGCCGTAGCACGCAAGCCTCTGTCCCTATTGAGGGCAGGCTGTTCCACAGTGAACACGGCATATTCAGAGGCATCTAAAGCTCCAAACAGATCTGGTGGCCAATCACAGAAACAGAGAGAAGCTATGAGCTATGGTGAAGGTGTTTCGTGTGTGTGTGTGTGTGTGTGTGTGTGTGTGGAAGTGAGGACATTTCCCATTTTAAACATTCCTTTGAAGGGAGACGTTAAGAACTCTGCCTCGTGATGATCCTTGTAATCTCAGCCCCAGGTAGACATTATAATGATTATATTATAATTTAGCATATTTAGCAGCTTACAAATAAAATAGAATAAAATACAACTGTAGCTGTTAATAAAAAAAACCCAGTAGGCAAAAAATAATAATACTAAAATACATTACCTAATGATGACCATCAGAAGAAAATAATGTAAGAGTTTAGCTTTAAAAAACAGAATTGTATCAGGGGACACACACACACACATACACACACACACACACGGAGAGAGGGAGAGAGAGATCGATCATACATCAAAATAGCATTCTTGCCATGTTGAGTATGGGTCTCTAAAACTTTGGCCTGTGCTGAAATGAAACTGCACACTACCTAGGTGTGAGTAAATGTGAGAAAACCTATGCCTCCAATCAATAGAAAGAACAGGAAATTCAGAGGAAATATTTGTTCATTTGGCCTATTTTTATCCCACCCTTCAGCACAAGTGCTCTCAGAGCGGCTAAGAAAGTGGCTAGATTAAAATAACAATCATGAAATGAAAGATGAATAATAATAAATAGACCAGTCACATTTAAAAAACAAAAACAAAAACAAAACAAAAACACCAATGATGAACTAAAAGTTTTTAATCGTTGAGGGAAATGAAAATCCCTCCACTTGGCATTGAAAAGAGGCCAGAGATGATGGTAGGCAATCATCCATGAGGAGGGCAGTCCCAAAAGCTCTCTACCCAGTGGCCACCTGCCTGGATTCAGCTGAAGTCTTTAAGTCTTCAAACCATTAAGGGTAAGCACCAGCACTTTGAACTGTGCTGAGAATAAAGCTGTTGGTAAATCAGAAAGATATGTACACAACAGCAGGCGCCAGTTACCAGCTGCGGCAGTTTAGACTAAACCAGTGTTTCCCAGTCTTAGATCTCCAGCTGTTTATGGACTACAGTTCCCATCATCCGTGACCACTGGTCTTCCTAGCTAGGGATGATGGGAGTTGTAGTCCCAAAACAGTTTGGGAAACCCTGGACTAAGCTTTGCAGGCAGTCTCCAAAGGCAGCCCCACATACAGCAAGTAGCAGACTAGTCTAGTCTGGAGTTCACCAAAGAATGGATAAATGCATAGGAGCGGCTAGAGTTTGGGCACCCAATAGCAAAGCTAGATCAATGAAGGTTCCGCCCCCAGATGGCGAATATAATCCTGTAGGAGGGCAACCCTGTCCACGACAAATTGAGCATCACCTCTCCAGTCAGGCCAACCAACAAAAAGAGCATCTCTGTCTTCTCAGGATTGTGCTCCAGTTTATTGGCCCTCAACCAGTTCATTACTGACCCCAAGCAGGAATATTTATAACTGGCTTCAGATTTTTGAAATGGGCACATACAAATTCTAAGCATGTGCAGCTCCGAGGTGCAGGAGGGAGTTAGGGCGTGTTCTTGTGGAAATACTGTACACTGTGGAACTTGGTTATGGAAGAGGGCACAGCATGACAGCATGCTGGACTAGATGAGCTTCAGCTACATCTTCCAACAGTCTATAATTCCGAGGTTTGTTTTGTTTTCTTTCCCAGCCCCCTCCGCAATTAGTACCACTGAAATCCTCCGTTCTGCTCCTTGTTTTGTTGGCATTTCCCTGATGCTTCTCTCAGGGCTATTATCAAAAGCTCTCTTTTCCTTTTGGTGGATTTTGATGGACAGGCCCCAGGGAGCAGGTCGGAATGTGCCACGAATTTATCAGCTTCCCACCGATGGCCCGGCATGCTAGTGTTAAAGAGCTGGCATTATCTTTTATCATACAGTGGCCAAGTTCCCTTCCCGCCCCCTGCTTCTGCTTAGCATTGCGTGGGCAAAATGATGGCTAATGTATAATGTATGGCAAGAGCTTAAAAGAGGGACAGAGGAGGAGGGTGGGAAATATAAAGGATGGATGCTTAATATACCCCCCCCAAAAAAAGAGAAGTGTTGTGCCCTTAAGTCAGCCCAGAAGACTTCCTCCTTGATCCCAATTATGTGGGGGCTGATTGCAAGGTTGCTCCAGCTTTTTGAGAAGCCCATGAACTATCTGGTGTAGGATGACTTATGCACTGTCTTGGGGGGGGGGGGTGTTGAGAAATAGAAATATGGCCACTGAGAGTCATAGAATCACAGAATTGTAGAGTTGGAAGGGTTCCCAAGGATCATCTAGTCCAACCCAACTATGGGGGTTATTGGGTTGTTGTTTTTATTTTTATTATGTATTTTGTGGATTTTATATCTTGATTCTATTCTGTGAACTGCCCTGAGCCCCCTGGGTATAGGGCGGTATATAAATTCAATCAATCAAAGCAGCCATCCCATACGGGGATTGAACCTGAAGCCTTGGTGTTACCAACAACACACTCTAACCGACTAAGCTATCCAGGCTGACCAGGTGAGTATTGCTATTATTACTATTCCTTTGAAAGGTACCGGTAGGTTAGGGTGAGCAACTGGCCCAAGATCATTCAGTTACTTCTTTTAGGGCTCTCCCTCCCTCCCTCCCTCTCTCTCTCTCTCTCTCTCTCTCTCTCTCTCACACACACACACACACACACACACAGTCTAACACACTAACCACTGCACCAGGAGTGTGGAACTGTTTCCAGTCTGAGGGCTACTACATTCCCTTCCTGGCAATTTCCTGAGGGCCGTAGATCAGAGCTAAAGCATCTGCTTTGCCTGCAGGAGATCCAGGTTCCATCCCCAACACCCCCAGGTTCAGCTGGGAATGTCCCCAGAAAACTGCTGTGAGTCAGCGTAGGAAATACTGAGCAAGATGGACCAATGTTGTGACTCAGTAAAAGGCAACTTCCCATGTCCCTATGACCTCTGGCAATAATAAGCTGTTATACAAGGAGCCTAGTCTGACCAGACAGACTAGAGGGCCTCTCTCCTCTGCTTAGGAAGCCCAGCAGCCTGTGATAGCTGGCCACTGACAACATCAGGCTGAAGGACCCACATATGTTTAGCCTAAAGAGAAGAAGATTATTGTGAAGGGAAATATGTTGACAGCACCTTCATTTATTTCAAAGGGTACTGAGAATAAGACAGAAATCACTGGGCTTAAAAATCACAGGAGGCTAGATCTATGCCAACGCTTTAGAAATTAACCCTTTCCAACCTAAAAAGCAGCTCCCAGCAATGCAAATAGCCTGTTTAGACCATCCCCCTCCCCCGAGATTTTCAGGAAAAGGCCTATCAGTAGTTGTCAGGCATACTTGAATTGTACGATTTCCATTTTTAAGGGAAAAGGACAAAAGCTGGTGTGACCGGATATCTACAAGCACCTAGAACAGAATAATTCAGGACACATCTGCCTTATACATTTAAATCATACCACTTTGAACAGCCATGGCTTCCTTCAAATAATCCAGGGAACTAAACTATGTCAAGAGCTACAGTTTCCAGAGAGGTTTAACAATCAATACTTCTTTCCCAGGAAACTCTGGGAATTGTAGTTCTGCGAGGAGAATAAGGGTCTTCTCTCGGCACCCTTGACAAACTACACTTCCCAGGCAAACTTCCCATTCGGGGAAGCCATTGCTGCCTGAAGTGGGATATTGCTTTAAACGTAGAGTCGTACCTTGGATCCCGAACACCCTGGAATTCAGATGTCTTGGCTCCCGAACACCGCCAACCCGTTCTGGTTTGCGAACGTTCTTTTGGAACCCGAACATCCGACAGGGCTTCCTACAGCCAATCAGAAGCCGCGATTTGGTTTTCGACTGTTTTGGAAGTCGAACGAACTTCCGGAACAGATTCCATTTGACTTCCAAGGTACGACTGTATTGTGCAGATAGGGCCTAAATCTGCAATCTCCCTTCTTCAGACTAACAAACACATGGAGGATAAGGCTATTGTCAGCAGTTACCAGTCACAATGACTATGTAATATCTCTATTATATACTATTTGGTGGGGGTCGCAGGTGGGCTGTTGCACCTATGTCCTGCTTGTGGGCTTTCTAGATGCAACAGGTTGGCCACACAGAGAACAGAATGCTAGACTAGAAGATGGGCTTTTGGTCTGATTCAGCAGGTCTCTCAATGCAGCCCTCAAGCCTTCAACATATAACATCATCATCATCATTGAAATGTATACTGTATATTGTCCTTCATCCAAAGATCTCAGGGCAGTTCACAACATAAAAATACAGGATAAAAGCATAACAAATAGTTAAACAAAAGCAAAACAAAACAATACCCCCCTCCCACGAACATATTTAAAAGGTCATATTACATTAAGCCCAAGGCCTGGTTGAAGAGGAACATTTTTTCCTGGCACCTAAAGATGTATAATGAAGGGACCAGATGAACCTCCCTGAAAAGAGCATTCCACAAACAGGGAATTGCTGCAAAAAAAGGCCCCGCCACCCTCTGAACCTCTCATGGAGGAGGCACATGAAGAAGGGCCTCAGATGATGATTAAAGTCTGGGTTGGTTTATTTGGAGAGAGGAGGTCCTTGAGGTATGGTGGTCCTGAGCCGTTCAAGACTTTATAGGTCAAAACCAGCACTTTGAATTGGGCACAGAAACTAACCAGCAGCCAGTGCAGTTGGGTCAGGATTGGTGTAATATTCCCAAACTGTCTTGCCCCAATGAGCAACCTGGCTGCCTAATTCTGCACCAGCTGAAGTTTCCAAACCATCTTCAGAAGCAGCTCTGCGTATAATGTACTGCAGTAATCTAACCTAGAGGTTACCAGAGCATAGACTTGTGATTCCCCCACCCCTTCACTCTTGATCCATGAACTGTTTTAGAATTTAGCATGCTAAAGAGCTCTGTAGAACTCAAAAGCTTACTATTTTCTTTTTTCTTTTTTACATTCTGGTCGGTTCCTAATAATGGTACTGTCCGATTATGTATTGTGGATGCCTTTTTTCTTAATGGATAAACATGGCTGCCTTTGTTTTCTTCTAACTTCCATTGAAGATGGTAAATTCTCCCTCCTTTCAGTCCTTTAAAGAATGAAAATCGGAATAATGGGAACTATTAGGAGAGCGGAGGCTGCAAGAGAAATTCTGGACTTCTGGGTTCACATTCATATCCCCTGCCCTTTATGGAAATCACGTTTCCCCCCTTCTTTCGCCTCTAGCCTGCAAGATGGAGAATAATTATCCCTCTCACAAGGGAGTCGGGCAGCCTCATTAATGGTTTGCAAAGTGCTTTGCCAATCATCAGACAAGGAAGGGCAGAACGCAGGTAATTATTTTTAGCCACTGAAGGAGAGTTCAGTTTCAAGAGGTGCCACATGCTGGAAGGGTGTCCCCCCCCCTTTCCTCTTTTTCTCCTCTCAGTTAGGCGCCTAGAGCAGCTGAGGACTCCTGTGTGTCTGCGTATCCCTTCAAACAGAAATACTGTTTCTTGAACTTCTGGCAAAGATCATGTGCAAACCAGCAGGTTTTATATCTATATCTATTTCTCGCCTTGGTGACTCTACACAGAGGGCAGGCTGTGTCGGTGTGTTCTGGAATGGTTTGAAATTTTATTTTTCGTAGAGGTCCCTCAACGTTGTTGAAAAAAATATCAGGGATAATAATAAGAACAACAATAATAATAATAATAATAATAATAATAATAATAATAATAATAATAATTTTATTTATACCCCGCCCTTCCCAGCCAGAAAACCGGGCTCAGGGCGGCTAACATCAATTAAAATCACAGCAAGAAACATAAAAACGATCAATTTAAAATAACAGATTAAAATACAAATTTAAAAATTCAATTAAAACTGCAATAAGAACAATAATAATAATTTATTATTTCTACCCCGCCCATCTGGCTGAGTTTCCCTAGCCCCTCTCGGTGGCTCCCAACAGAATATTAAAAATGCGATAAAACATCAAACATTAAAAACTTCCCTAAACAGGGCTACCTTCAGATGTCTTATAAAAGTCAGATACAGTGGTACCTCAGTTTTCGAACGCCTCCGTAGTCGAATGTTTCGGAACTCAAATGCCGAAAATTCGGAAGTAAATGCCTCAGTTTTCAAATGCGCCTCGGAAGTCGAACAGGAAATGTGGCTTTTGTTTTGAGTTTTTGGTACTGAGGCTTCCGTTTTGAGGCTTCTGCTTTCAGTTTTCGAACGTTTTGGAACTTGAACCGACTTCTGGAACGGATTACATTCGAGAACCGAGATACCACTGTAGTTCCACAGGGCGGGCGCCATTACCGAGAAGGCCCTCTGCCTGGTTCCCTGAAACCTCACTTCTCACAGTGAGGGAACTGCCAGAAGGACCTCAGAGCTGGACCTCATAATAGGCAGGCAAGGGATAGTCGCAGACCCATGTCTTTGCCCTTTCCTGACTACCACAGATAGTGTGATAATTTCCTTGTCTTCAGACTTGAGGTGTTTCAAACAGACTTTTGTTATTTTCAGAAGGGAATCAATCAATCATTTATTGTATTTTACTAAAAGCCATTACAAATCCAGTTACAGAACCAGCAAGTCCAATAAAACCTATTAAGAAAGGGACTCAAATTCATGAATTCTGCAATTACAGCTAATTTGGAGTTCTCAAAAAGCAGGCTTTCTGCAATAAGACAAGTCATGTGGAAATTTTATATTTTTTTATTATTACAAGTATATCCCACCTTTCACTCAAGATGGTGTACAGAGTTCCCTCCCCGCCCCATTCCTTTTTATCCTCATAACAACCCTGTGATGTAGGTTAGGCCGAGAGGCAGTGACTGGCCCAAGGTCACCTGAGTGAGCTTCATGGCTGAGTGGGGATTGCAACCCCACCAAGTCCTAGTTCACTGAAGAGTGTGGAGTAACATTTGCTTGATGCTAAGCTCCGCCATTCCTCTTCATGAATTAGAAAGTGAGATTCTGATGAAAACCAACTTCCAAAATGCAGTAACACCACTAGCAGGCAAAAAGGTGTGGAAAAACCCCAGGTGCCACAAATAAGAGATCGTTGTGAGCCCACATTGGGTGGGGGGGTCATTTCTCAAGGGCAGGGAATCTCCTGTATTCATGGGGGTTTCGTGCACAATTTAAGGCTTGTCCACACTTCTGCTTGTCCCAAGCAGTTTCCCCCTTGCCCTGCTCCTTTCCTAGGAAGAACCCACTCTTTAGTGCTAAATTGGAGCAAATGTGAATCTAGAGAAATTGCCCTTTGCTCCGATTGAGAGCTAAAGAGTGGTTTTCCATGGGGGAAAGCAGTGAGGCAAGAGCAAGTTATGGATATGCCCTTACAGTACAGGAAGCTATCTGCTTTAGACGCTCACCCTGCAAGACAGAGTAGCAGCAAAGCTTAGGCTGCATACACACGATAAGTTAAAAGCTGGGGAATTGTCACTTCGTGAGGGATCAACTACAGTTCCCGGGTTTCCTTGGGCAAGCCACGTGCTTCAAACATGCTTTAAATGTATGGCATGCACGCACAATGAGTGTGCATGTCCCCAGTGCAGCGTTGCTTTTACACACAAGTAGAATGCCTGAAGATGGCTTATGCTATGCAGTAGATCAAAGTGCTGAATTCTGATGGGGAAAACCAACATTTGAATTCCTGCTTAGCCATAAAGTTTACAGGGTGGCCTTGGGCAATTTTTTCACCCATGCACGTGTTCATTCGTTCTCTCTCTCTCTCAGTGTAACCTACTTCACAAGGTTGATATGGGAATAAATTACATGCTGCAATTTGTGCACATTATTATAGGGGGTGGGGAGTTTATGCCAGTACTTGTATCCACACGCTGCACATTTATTCGCATAGAACATCCTCTCACAACACTTTCAGCACTAACCTATTCCAAGTTAACTCTCCGTTGTCCTTCCCTATTTGTCAGCAAAGTGACCTCAGGAAAGCTCCCTAGATATTCTCTGGACAAGCGCTGCACAACACTTCTCCTCCTTATCGGAATCATAGTAGAGAACTATCCTGTTTTGGTATGAGTTGGCACCCACTGCTCAGCAACTACTTTTGAACAAACATTCGTGTTTTGAAATCATCCGAGGGAACGAAAGCTCCTTCCACACTGTCTCTGCCCCCTGAGGCACAAAAGGACTTTTTCCCTGAGGAAAGTTGGTCCAAGTTGTCTCTTTTTGCCTGGGCTGCCTGCTTCCATATGCCTATTCTGAACTCAAGCGCACCTGAGGTACATAATGGAGGAATTCCAACAGAACTTCTCTTTGTTGTTCTCTCAGTAGAGGAGTTTAAAGCGCCGGGTCTCAGCAACAGAGAAAGTGGCTGCGACATGTATCATATGGAGAGGATTGGAGTCAGCGGCAATGGTGGAGCCTGACTGAGCCGGTTATATGAATGGGAGACTATTACACTCCAAATCACTCCTATGTTAAAGGTGAAGATACACTTCCCAGGCAAATTTCAGACACAGTTGAGGTGGCTCTCTTGCAACCATGACAACTCAACACATTTGGCAACCCCACAGCGGATGCATGCAGGCCTTGGTTGTCTCTTGTTGGGACAGAAGCAACCTGTGCTTGCTTGCTCTGTTCTTGCTTCTGAGATAAATGTGCAAAAGAGGAACTTGCACATCTCTCTCCCAAATTGATCCCTGTGAATTCCATATGCATTTGGATCTTGCACAGGTCTCCACAGGGGAGATCTGTGTGCGCCTCCCTTCGCCTGTTACATCAGTAGCAAGAAAACAACTAGTCCAAGTCATCCATCATTCCGTATAACAACTGTCAATGCTTCTTTGAACATCTGTGCCTGCCCTCAGCTGCTCCTCTTCACAGCTCCAGTTCTCACCAGATTTTCCCAACAGTTTGTGCCTGAGAACAACTCAACGCTCTTGGTCAATTCCCATCCATTGGATAAAAAAAGTGATTCCTTTTTTCCTGGCCCTTTTCTGAAGAAAATGTAGAACTATCATGGGGAGGTGGAGGAAAGAAAGGGAAGGGAAGGGATGAGCTTCAATTAGCCCTGCGCCAAGTTTCTACATCTTGAGTACTGTTTGTTTTTTAAAAGATCCCTACTTTATTTAAAGTCTTTCTTAATGCATCCAATAGCAGACGATTTCAGGTCTGAAACAGAGAGCCTTTACAGAGCAAGAGGGTTATAACCTGGATGGTTGGCAACCCACCCACCCCTTTTATTATTTGAAGGCTAATAACTTCATACTGTTTAAGAAAGGATGGTAGGCTTGATTTGGGATCAATGTCAGAATCCCACAGTGAACTGAGAAGTGTGTAAGAAGAAACTTCAAAATAGCAAGAGGGGAACCAGTCCTAAATGGGTGTGCTTAAAAGCTCAAGACCCAAGAGTAAGCAGTATTTCTTATTTAATGTCACTGGCTGTATCTGAGCTCAGAGAAGCTGCTTGACCTTAAGAGCCTGAAGGTTGCAGAAGTGCAATTTCACAAAACATTTGGGGGAAGTACATGAAGTCGCTTTGATCTGGGGCTGTACAAAGGGGTCGGCAACTTTGAATTGATTTAGAAAACTGTGTCTTATATTTAAATTCTCTCATGTGGACCGGAACTGAACGGGTTCATTATGTGTGCCAATCTAGTTGCTGACTTTTTATAGGATGGGACTGGAAGAAAACCGGAACATCTTCGGTTGAAGCTGAACTAGAACAGGAACTGAACAAAACCGTTTAAGTAGTTTGACTCCTTTGAAGCAGAGAGGAAGGCTTCCTGGGGGAGAATGTAAACACTGGGATCACAAAGGCTATTATTTGGGGTTGCTTACACATTGATGGGGGACAGCAGTTCTTAAATTCCCATTCCTGGTCCCAAAATAAACCTAATTGCCTCCTTTATGAACTCTGGAGAGGATACAGTAAACTGGAAACCATGCTGTGAAAGCTCAAACACCCATCAAGTGAGAAGGGAAAGGAAGCTGGAGGCTGAGGGGCACTGGTTCCTTTCATAATGTAGTTTAATTACTTTTTAACTATTATCTTTTATATGTGCTTAGCTTTCTATGTTTTGTGCACGCTGTTTTAATTTTTGTAAGCAGACTAGAATCCTAGTCTGAGGGTAAGGCAGTATGTAAATAAACATATAATAATAACAACTCCTTTTTAAGGCTTGAAACAAATACAGCCAAGTAATGCAACCGTAAAGAAAGAATACAGAACAGCTTCAGGTTAAGAAGGGACCTCCGGAACGAATTAAGTACTTAACCAGAGGTACCACTGTATGCCTCTAGTAAGCATATGCCAGGTACCGGTACCTCCCTGTTTGCTTGCTTGCCTGCCTCTGTCTGTTTCTCTCTCTCTCTCTCACACACACACACACACACACACAGTATCACAAGATAGCATGGTTGCCAGGCAGAATTGAGTTCCACCATTTTCAAATGGTAGAAATTACCGTAAGTGCTAGAAGGAGATGAAAACAGGGAAAGGGAGGAAAGAAACCATGTACAGTGAAAGGAAACAAAAGGAAGAAATAGTGTGTAAGGGAATGTGGGGAAATGAAAGAGGAAAAATCATGGGAAGACCACCAAGAACTGTATGTTGTGACAAATTTCTAATCCTTTGCCCAAACCTCCGTTGGCACACAGCCACACACCCCTTATTCACATCTCATTTACCTTGTGCAAATCTTGGGACTCAACATCAGAGGGTTAGGGACGGGGCAATACACACACACACACACACACACACACACACATATCATGGCCTCTGAAGAATCAGGGAAACGAATCAAGTGAGAGGTGGGCCTGTGGTGGGGGATGAAGGAAGACATACACATACAGGTATGCGGTTGCTGTGGAAACCAGCTATAAGAAGATCAAGATGAAAGATGGAGGCAAGGACTCTGGCATTTTTCTCCTACCCTTCTTGCCTTTTCCCTCCAACTACATATCATCCCACAGCTCAGGCAAAATGATGGGCACAACAGAAGGTAGAAGGCAGAGAGAGGAAGCGACTTCTTCACACCAATAAGCGTGTGGGGAGGGCTGAGCTTTTACCACCTCGGCGTGCCGATTAGCGGGACAGATTGCCCGCCTTGGCGCATAGGCTCGGAGCCGGGGCCTTACCGCCGAGGTAGCCACTGAGGATGAAGGCGGGAGGCGGGCACGGGAGAGCGATGCTTCGTCCAGCCAATGAGCCGCCGGGATGCCTGTTCCTGTTTGAGGGGTGGCGTTAGGGCGGGGAGAAGAAGGAGCTGGGCTTTGCGAGAGAGAGAGAGAGAGAGAGAGAGAGAGAGAGAGAGAGAGAGGGAAGAGTCGGGATAATAAAGGCGGTGGGAGGTGGCGGCGGCGATTGGAGCGGCCCCTGTTCTGAGCGGCCCCTGTCGGGCGGAATCCTTTTCAAAGCAGACGCGCGGAGGGCGGAGCAGGCGGGCCAAGCGTCGCCGTGACGGGAGGGCGGTGACGGTCGCCGACAGGATGAAGTAGAGCTGCTTTGGGGTGGCGGCGGCGAAAACGTCCGGGCTGCTTCTGTAACCTCCGCCAACCAGTGCTTCGCCAGCGCTCGCTGCGGGCGGTGTACATGGTCAACGACGGCCCCAAGGGCGGCTCGGGGGCCCGGAGCCCCGAGGCCGGCGCGCTGCAGTGCCTGGCGCGATTCCCCCCCAAAACCTGTTTTTTGCTTTTTGGCTTTTTGCCTTGCTCTCCCACCCACCCCTCTTTTTCTCCCTCCCCTCCTTTTTTAATCCAAGGGGAGAAATCCCATTTTTAAAACAAACAAACAAACGAAAAGCAAACAAACACCCCCCACAGCTGCTGCAGCCACTCTATTTGAATTTTTATTATTACCCTTTTCTCCCTCTATCCCCCCATCCCCCCCTTTTCTTTTCTCTTCCCCTTATGTTTTTGTTTTCAAAAAAAGGAAAAAGAAGAAAAAGATTTCCCCCCTTTATTTTTATTTTTTAAACTACTACATATTTTTAATAGATATCCTCCTCACCCCACCCCACCCCCAATTTATATTTTTCCACCCCACTTTTCCATTCCCACCCCCCCTTTTTCTTTCTTTATTAGTTCGCTTGCCAACCTATCTTAGAGGGGGAAGCCCTCTCTCCCACCCACCACACCCCCCCCCAAACAAACTGAACCCCCAAAAACGGGGGTAGATCACTGCTGAAAGTAGATCACAGTTTCTTGGGAGTTGGCCACCCCTGGTATAAGACATGTAACTAGAATAAAAAATTTAAAAAACCAAGCAAATAATTGTAATAACTACTGTAATAAAGCACTGCTATAATTATATATAATTTCCCTAAAATTTTGGTTTCATTCGCCTTTCCGTGCTGAAATGTCACAACCTGAATGACCATGGCTTGCCCCCGCCCCCCAGTTTTGATCCTGGGTACGCCCCTGAGTCAATGCAAAAAAGTAAGAACTTATTCTTGTTGTTTTTACTAATTATACTTTGCATTGGCTCCTATACATTATTTATTATTATTGCATTAAGGTAAGAAACAATATATGCAGCGTTATATTTGTTTTAAATGTCGCAATGGTTTTGCGGCTCCCAGTTGTTGTTTTTCCCTTTGGAAACGGGTCCAAGTGGCTCTTTGTGTCTTAAAGGTTGCAGACCCCTGGTTTAGGCCTACCTGCCCTGTTGGGACACTTTTCCTCCTCATTTCCAGGTGCCCTTCCATTTCCGCCCTGCCTTCCAGCCAGGTAAGGGAGCAATGTCCCCCAAACTCAAATTCCAGAAGGGAAGCAAACCCCTCCCACCTCCTGTCCTCTAAACCAAAGAACACGTACTGTGAAAATGCATCCACATAGAATTCTCTTGGCTTGTTCTTTTTTTTTGTTTTTACAACCTGACTGCAAAAGTGGTGCAATGAGGGATCTAATTTGAACAAGGAGCTACCAGAGTTTAAAACCACCTGAATTCCCACCCCATCCTCACATGTAAATAGATTACAAGGACAGCCCCAAATGTTTTGCTGCCTGGGGTGCCCTCACCCGCAAGTCAAGTCATTTGGAGCCTGAGGCATAAATAAATAAATTGCAAGCATCTCTCTCCTTCCCTGGCAATAAAAAAACACAATAAATATAAATTAAATAACTAACAAGTTGCTGCTCTGTCTTGACACCCAAAATTAGCTCCTGAGGCAGTTGCCTAATGGCCAGCCTGGTAGTTCAGTAAGATTTGGTGCTACAAACTTAGAACCCTTGTTTTTTATCTGTACTTCAGTTCAGTAACAAAATGGCAGCCAAATTGGGTGAAAGACAAACAGGTCCAAGTTCCCCTCCTTTCTTCCTCATCATACCTAATTTCCAAGTAGCAGCATAACCTAGCCTTCCACAGGTTAGTATGTCAGTCCGTCAGTTAGTTAGTTAGTTAGTATATCAGTAAGTTACTTACAATGCGGGTGGCGCTGTGGGTTAAACCACAGAGCCTAGGGCTTGCTGATCAGAAGGTTGGCGGTTCGAATCCCCGCAATGGGGTGAGCTCCTGTTGCTCGGTCCCTGCTCCTGCCCACCTAGCAGTTCGAAAGCACATCAAAGTGCAAGTAGATCAATAGGTACAGCTCCAGCGGGAAGCTAAATGGCGTTTCTGGTTTGCCAGAAGCAGCTTAGTCATGCTGGCCACATGACCTGGAAGCTTGCCGGGGTACGGTGCTGGAGCTCCACGTGCGTAGGCCTAAGCTGCCCATGCACGAGGTACCAGTTGCGGGGAAAAGCGGCCAGCGTTCCGCGTGCTTATGAGCACGGACGCCGGCCAAGTCTCACAATCTGAAGGAAGCTGAGTAAGACGGAAAATGACTCCGAAGGTGCGTGAGTGGATGAATGCCTCAGAACTAAAAGAATGCCTCGAAAATTAGTGGATGCCTCGAAAACTAATGGATGCCTCGAAAATTAATGGATGCCCTGAATTTGAACTGGAAAAACCAAACCAAGGACGTTATCTAAGCTTTGGTTAAAATTAAAAAATCCTTAAAACCTTTACCCTTTTCCCCAAAGGACGACAGACACCGAGTATATCTTTAGTGGCTTCGGCAAAACCCGCGTAGGCTCGTTTTCTTTCCCTAAGCTAAGTTTCCCTAAGCTCTCAGTCCCTGCGCGCCCAATCTTCCGCGATACTAAACTAAATAAAACTAAACCGAATATCTTCCGCAAATCTAGCCCTAGGCTAAACCTAAAAGCCTAACTAAAACCTCACCGAAATATCTTCCGCAAACTAAACCTTACTAAAAGAAAAACCCATCCAGCCCTTCCAGCCCGCTCCCAAAACCCTTAAACTAAAACTAACTGAACTAAGGTTATCACTTACTTAACAGAACTTAACTGCCTAAAGCGGGGAGCCTCAGCCTTTTATTAAGAACAAGTATGACATCACGATCAATACTTTAACCAATAAAACCTCTGTTGCTGACCTCCAAAAAGGCGGGAAGCAGGATAAACGTTCATTGATAACTTTAAACATTACTGGAACTACAAGTTAAGGCGGAGCGATCTTAGAGGCAAAGTGCCTTTTCAATATTACTTCCACTTTCACTTTTAGTCGTAAGAATATGAAAAGTAGTTCTAAATAACCATTAAAATAAACAAATAACCGCGGATCTTTAACGGATCCACGCAGTGTATTTCGACAGAAGCTGTACGCTGGCTCCCTCGACCAGTAATGCAAGATGAGTGCCGCAACCCCAGAGTCGGACACGACTGGACCTAATGGTCAGGGGTCCCCTTTACCTTTAAGTTGCTTTACCACTCAAGTCTTGCACAATGTAGCTTAAATCCTCTCTCCCCCCCCCCGTATATTTGTTCCACATCTCCTTATCTTAATTTTATCTTCACTTCAATGAACCGCTTTCATTCACTAATATCAGACTGAAGTTGTGCAAGTCAAGGGGTGAGATACAATAATCAGCTTTGAGGAATTGCTCTCTACATCAGATGATTTAATTCCTTTCCAATTTTTCCTCATGCCCCCTGAAGGACTGACTGGGGTATCTGGGCCACATGATACACCTCCTCATGAACTCTGTTCATGTCGACAGTAACAAGATTGCATTCCCCACAGTGCCTTTCCATGGAGGTTCTGTCCCATACAAAAAGGAGAGAGAGAAACACTACTTCCTATTTAAAACATAGAGCAGGGGTGGAGAACCTGTAGCCCTACAAATGTTGCTGGACTAAAATTCCCATCACCCCTGACCACTGGCCATGCTGGCTGGGGCTGATGCGAGTTGGACTCCAACATTAGGAGAACCACAGCTTTTCCATCCCTGAGTAGAACAATGAAGAACCCTGGAATGTCCTTCCATGACTGCACAGAACACACATGCTCTTTCTGGTGTGGAATTCATATTTTTGTATGTAGCATGAGAACTTTATGGAAGCAAAGCTGTTACTCCTGAAATACAGCAGTGGATAGCATGGCGCAGCAGCAGCGGTCACCTGATCCCCCAACTGCTAAGTCTCTGGTGCTTCCCAGGAGGGAGGGATGAGGTGACAGGGAAGTTAGCATGGTGCAAACGCACCAGCAAAGCCAACCTAGGGCTCCTGCTGGTGTATTTGCACCACAGTGGCTTCCCCACCACCACCACTCTCCCTCTCCTTCCTGAAAAGTAAGAGCAACTCAGGTGTCGAGAGAGGCAGCACCCTACCGTGCCATCTACTACTGCTGAAATATGCCCTAGAGAAGGGACAAACATTTTATGTCACAGAATGATTTGCCCCACTACATTAATGCTGAACTGGAACAAACAACAATCGGGTTTTCAGCAAATTACCATTTGTCCTGATTGAGCACTAAAGAGTGGGAAAATTGTGGAGCAAAGGCAAAACCACTCGGGCTCATGCCTAGAAAGCATGGGGCAAGCAAAAACTGCTTATTAGGCATGGGACAAGCGGAAGTGCATTCAGACACAGCCCAGGTCAGTTACCAGCCAATGTCTGGAAATCCAAGGGAGGTTAGTTTGGCTATGCTCACATGAATGCTCATTTCTGTTTAATAAAGTGTCACTATGTCTTAGCACTGCAGCCCCAAAACACATGCTAAAGCACATGAGCATCTATTAAGCAGAAATGAGCACTGGCATGAGCATGGACTAAAATGACCTCCTTTAGATTTTCAAATGCTAGCAGGTACCAGACCTGTGCTGCGTTTGAGTGTCATGCTGCCTGCACAACTCATATATCCTTCTCCGTGAATATTCTATTCTCTCTCTCTCTCCCTCCACTGACCTAGTTTTTCAGCAACTCTGGAAGGTAAAGGATATGCACACAGCGTAGTAAAGCAAGAAGGCCTCAGGGGAATCGCCCCCAAACAACTGCACTGAATTAGCAATTCTCTTTCATAGCTGCCTCCTGCCAAGCAGTACAAGTCTCAGAAATTTAGACAGAGAGATGTAGCCTGGCAGCAGTGTCCTCTGGTGCGGCATGGGAGCTGCAACTTTGATGTTGCCCAAACAACTTTTGCCCACCCAGCCCTATCTCCAGCGTATCCAGCAAAAACTCAAAATAATGAATGCTTGAGTTCCTTTACAAACTGCAGCCCACAACCAAACTGAGGTGCAGTGTGCACTGGGTGGATCTGTGGAGTATGGGTGCAAAATTCTCTGTGATACCCATTTACCAAAAGCACAGCTCAGCCTGTCTTTGGAAGCATGCATTGCCACTCTCAAGACAGGTGAAGGCAGTTGAGCTGAAGTTCTGGTGGGTGGCCAAGCATTTGCATAAAGCTCTACACTACACGCTGCCAAAATTCTTCACATTTCCATTCAAGCCCTATTCTCAGTGCTCCCTGATCATTCATTCATTGCAACAGCTGATTCACAAATGCATCGCTCAGCATCTGGCATGCAGATACTCCTTGTGAGCAGGTGACTATGTGAACAGTTTTCACAGAACATTATTGCATTTGAGGTATGTGGCCTGCTGGGTGCTTGGCAATTCTCATATTTCTGCAATCCCAGACATACAGACAAATCTGAGGTTCATCAAGCACGGTACGTAGCTTATAATCTGCATTTATTCATTGATAGGCCAATTTTGGCAACAGGAAAGCTTTGTCTGTGCTAGGATGTTTGCTATTTGGTTTCTTCTTGCATCCGTTGCTGTTGCAGTTACTGAATGATGAATTCACACAGACACAGGAGTTCACTCTGTTTACTAGATAAGAGTCTGAAATAAAGCCTTGCCGAAGGCCACTGAGTAAAAACTGAAAGCTGAGGACTTGTGGATACAGGGCAGTATATGGGTTTTAAAAGGCATCTGTGGTTGCCAGAGGTGCTTGATGCTTTCCATACCTATGGTTAGTGTCACAGGGAATGCAGGATGCTGGGAATATTATCCCCAGAATCAGAGGCGGCACCCAGAACGGCGCATATGCTATGCACCCAGGGTTGGGGCTAGCTGCCCGCAGAGGCGGGGCTAGCATCCCAGGGGGGCACTGCCCACAGCGAGCATCCCAGGGGGCAAGGCAGTGATGTCACGCCCCCTCAGGGATGACACCTGGGGTGGACCAACCCACCACACACCCCTTCCTTCACCAGTGCCCAGAATCCCCCTATCCTGCAGGAACTGGTTTCAGTTCAGTAAGCTCTGTTATAAGTGGCAGAGAATGGTGAACACTGAACGTAAAAATTGCTTTGCTGGTAGTCATCACTACATCTTGTAGCAATGAGTCCCACAAGTCAATAAGGTGCACTGCCTTCAGTTTACCTCCTACTAGTGTTTCATTGGATAACCCCAAATGTTATTTCTCACGTGCTAAAAAAAAGAGAGAAAATAATTCCTCCCTATCCACTCTCTCCTAGCAACATGCTTCGATCACATACCTTCCTTATTTTCTCCCTAACCGAAAAATCACCAGTTTTTAAAAGGATTTTCTTTCTCCATTCTCCCCGATGACTTTAGAAGCCTTTCTTCTGTCCCTTCTCTAGTTCTGCAATATTTTTTTAGAAAGACAAGAACAGCATGCGACATTCTAAATATGGACACACCACAGATACACACACACACACCAGCCATAAGGGCAACAACACAGGTCAGAGTTCTCCAACTCTCCAGCACAATTACAGTTTAGTCAGAAGGGGGCTGTGAATTTCCTTGTTTTTTTATTATTATTTAAATCTTCCAATTGTGGAACTGTTTACATGAAGGCTCTTCGCACAGAATATATTAAAACACCAGCCCAGCATTTAAAACAAAGGTTCAGATCTAAAGGCCAGATGAGCAGCATGAGATGCATATAGTTGTCCTTGTGAAAGAAAAAGAAAAATCCAGTGCTGCTTGCACAAGTGTGATCTCTGCACACTAACCAAATTGTTGACCCCTGCCTTTTGTCTGCTTCCCATCCACATTAGTCTCAAATATGTTCATTCATAAGTTCATCACATCCCAGTTTTATCATTATAAACCAATAAAATTTGCATTATTTTTAGCATAATTTCACAAAATATGCATTTGTACATGCATGTTACCACAACTCCCCACCCCCCTTTTTTGTATGCTCATTAACCTTATATGCACTTTGGAGGAGTCATCGTTCCCCAGCCATAAACTAAAATTACAAAATTTGGAGAAGCTGTGAAAAATAACACCTGCATTCCAATTCACATATTAGTCCAGGAAATGCAAATCTGGTCAGTTTGCTTTAAAATGTGGGCAGAAATTCTCAGGCATAATCCTCTCCCCACCATCGCCTCACTGCAGGCTTTTTCACATTCATTACAGCCAGAGTCTCTCTAAACACCTGTATCCACACATGAACCATATTACCATTTTTGGAGGTTTTTTTACGCCTTCCTGTGGGCCCTCTCCTATGCCAGTAGATGACGACACCGCCACTCTCTGGCCTTCTGCAGTGATGCTCACCGACAATGGTGATCCAGGCAGGAGGCATTTTAAATTTCCCACATGCCCTGGAGGTTCCAATTTAGTGTTGCCCCAAGGCATTGTGGGAAATTAAAATGAAGGTGCCTGCAATAATAATACCCCAATCCTTTGAATAGCCACGTATCCTGCATTATAGAGGAAGATAATCCCTTATTTAAAAGTCTGTTAGAGGAAAGGTAAAGGTAAAGGACCCCTGGACAGTTAAGTTTAGTCAAAGGCGACTATGTGGTTGTGGTGCTCATCTCGCTTTCAGGCCGAGGGAGCCGGCGTTTGTCCACAGACAGCTTTCCGGGTCATGTGGCCAACATGACAAAACCGCTTCTGGCGCAACGGGACACTGTGACGGAAACCAGAGTGCATAGAAACACTGTTTACATTCCTGCCGGAGCGGTACCTATTTATCTACTTGCACTGGCGTGCTTTCGAACTGCTAGGTTGGCAGGAGCTGGGGCAGAGAAACGGGAGCTTACTCCATTGCAGGGATCTGAACCTCCGACCTTCTGATCAGCAAGCCTAAGAGGCTCAGTTGTTTAGACCACAGCGCCACCCACATCCCATGTTCAGTCTAAGCCCAGTTTGAAGAGAAAGGACTCTAAAATGGATAGCAGCAGGAACCTTGAAGCTGCCCATCAACATTACCACCTCGACAGCAGTCTGAGAAGGCCATGCAGGTCTCCTGGTCCCAAGCCTTCCTCTCTATGGTGTAACTACAACAATGGTGAGATGCATTGTTATTTCTATCTAAAATTATAGCAATTTGTCACCGCACTACTGAAAATAGCTTTGTCTTATGTCTTTGTAAGTTATACTGCAAGCCTATACAGGTCGACTCAGAAGTAAGTTGTGCTGAATTCAATGGGTCCTATTCTCAGGTAAATTACTGCAAGGACTGCAGCCTTAATAGGTTTAAGGTCCAATCCTATGAACTCACTTATTGCTAAGACATGTGTAAGTTTCTGCTACAAGAGACTTCAAAAAAGCAAGAAATACATGCAATTTGAGGAAGGGACTTGGAATACTTAAGGAGCCACTCTCTTGACAAATAGCTACTGTGTGGTTACAACCTTGGATGAGCCACACAGCCTATCACTAGCACCTGTCCTCCACCACAATCCTCCTTCCAAGAGTTGTCCCTTCTCTGAACCCCGAGGAAGGTCTCTTCAATGCTCTGGGTTCCGTCACCCCCCCTTCCCACCCCCAATTTTGCAGCTGCAGCCGGGGGAATCTGTTCACCTCCAGCCTAAAAGAGCAGCTGCTCACAGCTGCACAGCCCTGGATAAAAGGTCACCTCCGTGCCAGGCATGCATATATACCCCGTACCAGCCTGCCCTAAATGGGAATAAAGAAATGTGCAGAAAATAAAAAGAAGTGGTCTTTGCTCTCCACTTGAGAACAAGAGCCGTTGTGTTCAACAAGACACGAATACAAGTATACAAGAGACCTGCAGTCAAAAAGAACGGACGAAAAAGAGGCCAATTTACATCGACTAACTGTACTGCGAAATTTAAATTCCCACCCCAGCCCTCTTAGGATTCTTCAACCCTACAGCATTTCAATTTGTGTAAGGAATACTGGGTAGGAATACTATGGAGCTCACATACAGATTGTCATATAGATTGATTATTGCATATATTCCCCCCCCACACACACACACCCTCTGTTTGTGTGTGTTTTGCTGCATGCATTCATACTTGGAAGCTATTTATTTATCTTTGTAGAAATGTTTATACCTCACTGGCTTCAAACTAAATTATTCGTAACATGATACAAAAATAAATTAAAGTGCAAATAAAATAAGTGCAAATAAAATAAACCAGAACGATCTCAAAATACAAAGACTTTAAAAAGGCAGCAATGCCTTTAAAAACAAAACAGTGGGGTTAAAATTAAGTCTAAGATGGATGGCTGAGGTGATAAGCAGGTCCTAAGACAACAAAGTGGACATTTCTGGGCTGAGCATTCCTCACCCTGCCCTGCTCCTGCACCATTCAGGTCCACAGTGGTGAAGCTGCTGCTGGGGTACCACCTCCATAGCAACACCCTACCCCAGCAGATGCCCCTGGAAAAGCAGGTAACTCCAGACCCCCTTGCCATTGGCATGCAGCCCCTGATAAATTGCCACCTTAACAGAAAAAAAGGATTCCTGCATCTGATTTAAGCATACGTTTATGATTTGCATTTTGCTCTATCTGTTTGGAATGTGTACAAATAAGCAATCCGTACATTAATAAAAACTGGAAAAATGTTTGGTGAGGGAGTCTGTGGGGAAAAAATGCAGGTCAGGGAGGTAGATGAACAATTTTGTTATTGTGCCAAGATCTATACCTGAATTCCCATATCAAATAGAGAAGGAAATTGCCTTATTCTGCTCTTGATGGGTTGTGCAATTTCTCTCCCCCTGCCCTGCAGCACTCACTTCTGTTGCTCCGTTGGCAAGAACAGTGTCACTGTCAATGTGTGTACATGGATAGAGAGGAGGACACAGCGGAGGAGAAGAGTGGGAACAGTCATCTTTTCCCCGTTTTCCTCCCATCTACCCACATAGGTGGACTTTGTATGGTCAAGGAGGAAAAATGAAGGGGGACAAAAAGTGGGGCCTCCTAAAGACACACAGAGGTGTGTGCGAGGATCAGAGGGAGAAGAGATAGAAGCAGAGTGATGCTTGCTTTTATTTTAAGATGTCATGCTGGGCAGAATTGCTAGCAATTTTGTGTTGCCAAGAAATAGAAGGGGGGACGGATATTTTTTTGCGAAACTAGCCGAGTGCTCTAATGGAAGAACATCAAAAGGTGAGAGGGAAAGTGAGAATGCAGTATAAACACACACACACAAACACACAAGCTAATTTTCTGGTGCAAATGCATAAATCTGTCAGGTGTTTTGTTTTATTTATTTATTTATTTATTTATTTGGCCTGTATTCTGTTCAGGGGAGTAGAAATGTGCTTAGTTCATGCCTTTCATTTGAGTGAGCTTCACTTCTCTTAGGACTGCATCGTTTTAAAGTAATGTGGTCTTAATAAAATAATGAGCAATTTCTCTGGCTGTAAAGAGGAAATTGATAATTACCAACCATAACCACCCTGCTCCAAAACACAAACAATGAACAGGAACTGACTAATTAAGGACCAGTTCTGGAATGCTGTTGCCAGGCAAGTGAACAGGAAGAAGCTACTTAAAGGGGTAGAAACCTAAGAAGTAAAAGCCATTTTGAAAGAAACAAGGAGGAAACTATTACTTATAGGAGCAATAGCCCAGGGAATTTTCAGTGGCATTTTGCCAGTCCACACTAGGCATGTCAGCAATACAACTGTGTTTTACGTTTTGAAAATTACTGCAGATCAGGTACAAAAGATGACAGGAAGATAATATGGAGGAAATGGGAATCCAGTGGGCTGGCTATAGTGTTGTTGTGTGAATTCTCTCCAAAAACTATATGAACAAATCATTCCATTCTTGGGGCAGCGGGAAATCAGCTACTGTGGAATCAGCCTAAGATCACTTCCAGAGTACCTACTTTTGAGCAATCATAATGATTTGCTTGCACAAGGTTTATGGGGAGGTTATATGATGCCCACTACTTATTGAGCATTCCGATTTGTTAGTGGGGAGGTTTCTTATTACAAGAAGTGTTCCCCCATTGTTTTTTTGGTGTGTGGAAGCAAGCTGGTTGTGCAAGAGCAGCAGGTTAATAATATAATATAATAATATAATATTTATTATTTGTAACCCGCCCATCTGGCTGGATTTCCCCAGCCACTCTGGGCGGCTTCCAACAGAAACCAAATACAACAATATCAAACATTAAAAACTTCCCTAAAAAGGGCTGCCTTCAGGTTTTTTCTGAATG
The DNA here is from genome assembly GCF_009819535.1 of Lacerta agilis. NCBI lineage: Eukaryota > Metazoa > Chordata > Lepidosauria > Squamata > Lacertidae > Lacerta > Lacerta agilis. The sequence goes on along the minus strand of NC_046325.1, from coordinate 29,997,054 downwards.
TCAGGTAGTTGTTTATTTCCCTGACCTGTGATGGGAGGGCGTTCCACAGGGCGGGCGCCACTACCGAGAAGGCCCTCTGCCTGGTTCCCTGTAGTTTTGCTTCTCGCAGTGAGGGAACAGACAGAAGGCCCTCGGCGCTGGATCTCAGTGTCCGGGCTGAATGATGGGGGTGGAGACGCTCCTTCAGGTATACAGGACCGAGGCCGTTTAGGGCTTTAAAGGTCAGCACCAACACTTTGAATTGTGCTCGGAAACGTACTGGGAGCCAATGCAGATCTCTCAGGACCGGTGTTATGTGGTCTCGGCGGCCACTCCCAGTCACCAGTCTAGCTGCCGCATTTTGGATTAATTGCAGTTTCCGGGTCACCTTCAAAGGCAGCCCCACATAGAGCACATTGCAGTAGTCCAAGCGGGAGATAACCAGAGCATGCACCACTTTGGTGAGACAGTCCGCGGGCAGGTAGGGTCTCAGCCTGCGTACCAGGTGGAGCTGGTAGACAGCTGCCCTGGATACAGAATTAACCTGCGCTTCCATGGACAGCTGTGAGTCCAAAATGACTCCCAGGCTGCGCACCTGGTCCTTCAGGGGCACAGTTACCCCATTCAGGACCAGGGAATCCTCCACACCTGCCCTCCTCCTGTCCCCCAAGAACAGTACTTCTGTCTTGTCAGGATTCAACCTCAATCTGTTAGCCGCCATCCATCCTCCAACCGCCTCCAGGCACTCACACAGGACCTTCACGGCCTTCACTGGTTCTGATTTGAAAGAGAGGTAGAGCTGGGTATCATCCGCATACTGATGAACACCCAGCCCAAACCCCCTGATGATCTCTCCCAGCGGCTTCATATAGATATTAAAAAGCATGGGGGAGAGGACAGAACCCTGAGGCACCCCACAAGTGAGAGCCCAGGGGTCTGAACACTCATCCCCCACCACCACTTTCTGAACACGGCCCAGGAGGAAGGAGCGGAACCACTGTATAACAGTGCCTCCAGCTCCCAACCCCTCTAGCCGGTCTAGAAGGATGTTATGGTCGATGGTGTCAAAGGCCGCTGAGAGATCCAGCAGAACTAGGAAACAGCTCTCACCTTTGTCCCTAGCCCGCCGGAGATCATCGACCAGCGCGACCAAGGCGGTTTCAGTCCCATGGTGAGGCCTGAATCCCGATTGGAAGGGATCCAAATGGTCCGCTTCTTCCAGGCGTGCCTGGAGTTGTTCAGCAACCACCCTCTCAATCACCTTGCCCAAGAATGGTAGATTTGAGACTGGGCGATAGTTGGCCATATTGGCCGGGTCTAAAGATGTTTTTTTAAGAAGCGGTTTAATGACCGCCTCTTTCAGCGGGGCTGGGAAGGCTCCCTCACAGAGGGAAGCATTCACCACCCCGCGCAGCCCATCGCCCAGCCCCTCCCGGCTAGCTTTTATAAGCCAGGATGGGCAAGGATCAAGGAGACAGGTGGTTGGTTTCACTCGTCCAAGCAGCCTGTCCACATCCTCGGAGGTAACAGACTGAAATTGATCCCACGCAACTGGACTAGACAGGACTCTGGCACTCTCCCGCCCTGGCCCTGCTCCCACGGTGGAGTCTATCTCTTTCCGAATCTGAGCGATTTTATCTGCAAAAAACTTTGCAAACGCATTGCAGGAGATCTTGGGGTCCCTACCAGGCCCCGATGACGAAGGTGGCTCCGATAGATTCCGAACCACCTGAAAGAGTCTCCTGCTGCTATTTTCCGCAGATGCAATAGAGGCGGTGAAGAAAGTCTTCTTCGCCGTCGCTATCGCCACTTGGTAGGCTCGACGTTGAGCTCTAACCTGTGTTCGGTCGGATTCAGAATGGGTTTTCTGCCACCGGCGCTCTAGCCGTCTCAACGATTGTTTCATCGCCCTCAGCTCCGGGGAAAACCACGGGGCTGTCCGGGCTCCATGCAACCGGAGAGGGCGCTTCGGAGCCAAACAGTCAATAGCCCTGGTTAGCTCCACATTCCAGCGGGCCACCAGGGAATCGGCTGAAAGGCCATCAACATGGGATAAAGTATCCCCTACCACTCTCTGGAAACCATTTGGATCCATTAAGTGGCAGGGGCGGACCATCCGAATTGGTCCCACCTCCCTGCAGAGGGGAAGGGTTGCGGAGAAGTCCAGTTGTACCAGGAAGTGATCTGACCATGGCACTTCTTTAGTTTCACTTTTTTTTAATGTCAGATCACCAACATCCATAGAGGTGAATACCAGGTCTAAGGCATGTCCTCGGCTATGAGTTGGACCAGACTTATTCAGGGACAGCCCCATGGAGGCCATGCTTTCCACGAAGTCCCGAGCGGCCCCTTGTAAGGTCGTGTCGGCATGGATGTTAAAATCCCCTAGGACGACCAAACTAGGTGACTCCAGGAGAACATCCGCCACGACCTGAAGCAGCTCGGGCAGGGAATCCTTGGTGCAGCGGGGAGGTCGGTACACCAAAAGGAATCCTGTACTGCCCCTATTGCCCAACTTCCAGAACATGCACTCAGAGAACTTGGTCTTCCCAATAGGACGCCTGGTGCAAACTAATGACTTCCTAAAAATCACTGCAACCCCCCCTCCCCGCCCAGATGGCCTGGGTTGCTGTGCGTAAGAGAAACCTGGTGGACAAGCAGCGGCAAGGACAGGCCCATCCGCTTCATCCAACCAAGTCTCTGTTACACATGCCAGGTCAAGTCCACCATCCACAATCAAGTCGTGGATGGCAGTGGTTTTATTCAACATTGACCTGGCATTGCACAGCAGCATCTTCAGGTCATGTGGGTATCCCTTGCTGAATCCAGTATCCGTCCGGTCAGGACCAGACCCGGAGGCAGGAATAGTCCTCAGACAACGACTAAACCTGCCTCCTCGGCAATGACATGGTCTGGTCTTAGCGTAACTCCTCCTCCTGCCCGTGATCACTGAGATCGGTTGTCCCAGTGCATCCCACCCTGTGGAACCTGCCCCAGCCATTTTGTTGGCCGGGACCCCCTCCCAGGCAGCCCTGACCCCACCCCTTAAGAACAAAATTAAACCTATATAAAAACAGAAAACAAAACACAACAATACAAACCAAAAACTATAAAAATTACAAGTAACCAAAATTATACAAAACTCAAAACCCCACTAAACATCTATCCCACCCCCACAACAAGAAAACTTAAAAAGATGAAAAGAAATAATAATAATAATAGAAACATTTTAAAACATTTAAGAAAAAAAAGAAAAAAAATATTTAAAAAAGAGCTGGACAGCAGCAGCACTCAGGCACTCAGGCAGGGGGGTCCTCCTGGGCAGCAGCAACCAGCAGCAAAGCAGAGGCAGCAGCAGTCCTTTTGAGGCCTTACCAGGCCCCGCCCTGGGCCAGGTGGTGAGTGGCAGGAACGGGGCCCTCAGGCACTCAGGCAGGGGAGTCCTCCTGGGCAGCAGCAACCAGCAGCAAAGCAGAGGCAGCAGCAGTCCTTTTATGGCCTTACCAGGCCCCGCCCTGGGCCAGGTGGTGAGTGGCAGGAACGGGGCCCTCCGGCACTCAGGCAGGGGAGTCCTCCTGGGCAGCAGCAACCAGCAGCAAAGCAGAGGCAGCAGCAGTCCTTTTATGGCCTTACCAGGCCCCGCCCTGGGCCAGATGGTGAGTGGCAGGAACGGGGCCCTCAGGCACTCAGGCAGGGGAGTCCTCCTGGGCAGCAGCAACCAGGTTCGCATTGTGCAACCTGAATTTGCCAATATGCGACTGAATTTCAGCCACAAAACTCTCTCTGGTCTGGAAGCAGCCTAAGTCAGAACAAAGGACCCCCACTGAGTGTCGAGGAATTGGAACTATTCCCACCCAAGTTGTAACTCCAACAGATACCACTGCAAAGCTACTGAAAGTGCAACAGAGAAGGGTGCTGGGTGTGCTGTGAGCTGCATGAGATTGGTAATGCAATCATATGCAAAGGAGCCTGTGTAACATAGTAAGTGGGCTGCGAGAACCTTGACATCTCCAGTTCAAATGTTGCCTTGGCTGTGAACTTACTCTGTGACAAACCATAGTTTCCCTTCCCTCCATCTGCAGCATGGGGACAATAACACTGACCTACCTGCGAGTGTTGCTAAGGCAGTGGATTTTTTCCAGTGCTAGTCCTACTCAAAGTAGATCTACTGAAGTTAATGGACACAACTAACTTAGGTTTATTTATTTCAGCTGGTGTGCTCTAAGTAGGACTAGCATTGGATACAAGCCAATGTATGTGAAGCACTTTGAAAAGTCATAAAGCGCTAGATAAAGGCCAAGTATTACACCAAAGATCCCATGGATCACATCTGCATCAATATTTTTAGTCATTAAAAAGTTTGTGGTGTGGAGTTAATCCTGATAACTATGGCAACAAGCAAAAATGATGGTCTGCATATACCATATTACTGCTTTTTCAGCTAGCTTTCAGAGTCTTAATTCTCACATCTAAGTATCTTTTATAACATACTTTTTGATTATAATAATAATAATAAAGGAATGACTGCTGGACTGTAAGATTATTTATTTACAGGGTGACCCAAAATGTGCTCTCTGATATCTTGCTGCTGCAGAGAGCTCATTGTTAAGATGGCATTTATAGGAGAAATACTGATCACATTATTTCTTTCCTTCACTCGTAATCTTATCAGGATCTCTTCCCCTGCAAGACCACAGATTAAATTAATTAAATGGCGGAGGCAATGGCTATTTTAACTCAATCTCTTTCTGCCCCAGAAAAAAAAGAATATTGTTCTGCAGAAAGAAATGCTTCATTGGAATGGCCTCTAAGGTACAAGACAAGGCGGAAGGAGAAAGAACCTGCAGATTCTACACTCCTAGATACTGCAAAAAGGGACAACATAATGACAGCAAATATAGAATGAAGACGGTGCCATGCAGATCAAGGTTTGCTAAATAAATATATTAAAATCCCCTAGAGATGCCATAGATAACTTAAAAATAACAAATTTCATGATGGACGAATCTATCTGCAGTTAAATGAAACCTTCATAATGAGAGGCAGTATACCTGTGAGTGTCAGGTGGTGGGAACAGAGAAGGTCTGTGGTCCTCATGTCCTGTTTTGAGCTTCCAAAGGCACCTGGGTAGCCACTGTTGGAAAAATGAAGATGGACTAGATAGACCGTTTATGCTACTGTTAGGGCAAGACTTTGGGGCAGATGTCCCGAACCCACTCTGTGCAGTAAGGATACCCCACCAAATGCATCAGGGCTGGCTTACCACATTTTGAAGCAAACTACCATCTGAAAAGGATGGTACCACTGATATGGACCTAGATCAGAGCCAGCCAAGGATTGTTTGTGTGGGAGTTCCCACCACACTACACCAGCTCCCAAATTTGGCTAGGTTCAACAAGACCCCATTCCAGAAGTAGGCAAAGGTGGCTGCATGCCAGGACCCTAAAATGGGGGGAAGGGTCCACCATCCCAGAAGCATCACAGTCTTTGCTTTTGCACCGAACACCCAGGATGGTCAAATGCAGTGTCGGCAGATTTTGAGTTTGTGCACTCCAAGTCTTCCAGACACAAACCTCAAATAAAAACCTCTGGACTCAAAAAGGGAGCTCAACCGTTGTGCTGAAGATGTGACAAAATGTCGTGATGGGGAGATGGTGGAGCGTTGGTGGTCAGAATTCAAATGCTTCAGCCTTGTGGGATATTCACATCTCAGCAGCTACTGTGTTCATGAGTTGAAATTCAATTTGCCTGTTAAATTAATTTGAGCTTTTTCTTAACCGCTAACTTGTACAACGTGACAACAGCAAACGGTTAGATGACACGTTCTCAGCACCTTAACAGGTTTTTCTTTCTGTTTGCGGCTTGGGAGTTTGCAAGAAAAAGGAAACACATCTTTGTGCAAGCCTTGAGTGGAAAGGGTAGATTTCAATAGCAGGGGTGTGTGTTAAGCAGCATGGTAAAAAAAGGTCATTCTAGGAGCACCTAAATCCACTCATGGAGAATTCGTAACATGCTTCGGTCCCAGACGGACAGACCTGGGGTCTGGATGGTCAGCCAAGGATTTAAGTCTTCAACTGCCTCTCCATAATCAGCAAAGCTGCACGTTCTAATGAGAAAATCCTCTTAAAACTCCAGGAAGAAAGTGAATCTTGTTCAAAGCAGCTGGATTTTCTTGCTGCATGCGTAGGATGACTGCTGGGATGAGCTTGTTGGTAGAAAAAGGACAGAACAAGGAAGAAATGGAACAGGAGCTCCGCCTTCCCTTCTGGAGAAAAGTGGATAGAATAATAATGCAGAGATGGAAGGGAATGACTTGGTGAGGGCAGGGATCCCAAGCACCTGGGAATCTCACGTTGGCAAAAAGGAATTAAGGGTCCGCACTGACCATAAGATTCAATTCAGACCTCCACTGGGTGCTTTGGAAAATAGCCACACACACCCCAATCCAAATCACTTTGTAGACCGCCAAATTTAACTCAGGGGTCCATTCAAAGCTGCTTTACCTCTTCCCTGCCCCAATTCATTTTCTGGGAAATGTGGAGGGGGGATAAAATTTGCAAACACACTAGCCCCTCCAAAGTGGGTGAAGCTTGCCCTAGTACAGAGAAATAGATCCTGCAGTTTTTGTATTGAGCACCTCTAAAGTCTGATATTTTAGGGTAGAACAGGATTAAATTTGTAGGAGAGATTGCACCTTCTGAAAACCTGAATCCTGCCAAATCTCATAACGGTTGCTGATCTGAAAATTGCAAACATGAGAGAAGGGCTGCTGGGTAAGAAACCTGACAAATTGAAGGCATTTGGGTACAGGGGCTTTTGTGCTAGGCACCTTTTAAATTTTATTTTCACGTCAAGAGAAGAAAGCTAAGGGGAATCTTCACAGTCAGAGGCTGTACGCCTCTGAATACCAGCTGCTGGGTGTGAAGCGCAAACTTTGCCTTCAGGTCATGTTTCCTGACTTCCTGGAGCATATACATAGCCACAGTTGGAAACCTTTTGCTGGATTAGATGTGATACAGGGGCTTAATCTGCAAACAGGTTGCTGAGATATCACAATATAGGATATGCAATACAGTGTGCAATTGTGAACTAGGTGTGGTGTAGTTAGAGTATTAGGCTAGGATCTAGGAGACTAGGGTTCAATTCCCACTCAGCCATGAAACTCATTGGGTGACTGTGCCTCTAGGGAATTTTTCAATGTTTGAGGTTTTATCGTGTTTTTAATATTCTGTTGGGAGCCACCCATAATGGCTGGGGAGGCCCAACCAGATGGGCAGGATATAAGTATCATCATCATCATCATCATCATCTCAACCTAACCTACACCACAGGGTTGTTGTGGGGATTAAATGAGAGAGAGGGAGAATCAGACTTCCGGCGAGGCCGCCATTATCGGCGGCTGGGGGTCGTCTCGGCTGCGAGATGGCCCTGGTTTCCCTGGGGGCTGGGAGCTCCGCTACCGTGCAGCGGGCTCCAGCAAGCCGCGGGAAGAGCGTCCCGCGGTTTGGGCTCTCCAGCAGGCCCCTTTGCGCTGCCCCATTCTCAATCCTCCCTTGTAAAAGGGGGGATCGAGTGAATGGGCAACGGCGCGGGGCTGTGGAGGTTGTCCCCATCCAGGGAAACTAAGCGGCGGCCAGCGCCTCGTTCTTGCCTATTTGGACCTAAAATAAGAAGAAACCCGTAAACTGTAAGTACGGTGTTTAATTGACTGTAAAAAATTGACCTAATTGGCTTTTGGGGAGAAATGTCAAAAGGAATCCCATTTCTCTCCCTTGCAACAAGAGGAAAGTAACATTGTATCTGGCTGTTGCTACTTTTGGCTGTTACTAATGTTACTAATGTTTTGGCTAAATTTGTGATGGATTTGTGAAGAAACCCCTGTTAGGGGAGGACTGAGAATATTGAGGTATTTCCTCTCAGAGACTGTGGATTATAAAGTTAAGAATTTTTACACTCTGATCAGGGGGAAATGGCGACTGTAATTTGAGATCTGAAGATGGAAAAGTACTGAACTTTGTTATTCCCTGCCTACTTCTGCCCTTTTTTGGTTTCGCTTTGATAATGTCTCCAGACTCAGCATTGACTCTTGGACAAAGGACAATTCTTTTGAAACTAGAACTCCTGAAACAGAATGTCACCGAAAGATTTTCTGAGATTGGGGCTGCTTTGGGAAATATTACCAAGGAACTCAAAGAATTTAAAGGAATAACTACAGAGCGATCCTCAGGGATTTTATTTGAAGAAGAAAAGATGCAACTCCAAAAAGAAGGAAAACCCTGTCGACGTGAGAGGTCCAGGGTTGGATTTTGTGACGTTATATCGGCTTTCTGGGGTGGGAGCCCAGGAAAGCAAGAACAACAATCTTGGGAATTACAATTGCAACCCGATTTGAAGACTGAAGTGGAGATGCTCGATGGTGATGTATTATTTCTTCTGAAGAGTTCAGTAAAGATACTTTGGGACAATGTTTCGGCTTTTGGATATCAAGGAAAAGATGACATTCTGGACTATGATTTGGAAAAAGACTGGGGGAAAGTCTGGTGGCGGATTGTGGAGGGAGAAGAGAAAATGGCAAGAAAGGGGGTAGGGGTGAAAGAATGTATATGATCAATTAGGAAGGCTTACCACGGTACCCCGATGTCAGAGAGTAAAAATCGATTTGAAAGAGAAGAAATACTTGGACTGTTTTTATGATATTGTGTTGGTTTATTATTTTGAAGTTAGAAAGTTAAGAGCAGCAGTTTTATGGAAATAAGAGTTAGATAAGGTTATAAGAAGTTTAGATTTGTAATGTGATGTTGTATTGTTATATTTAGAAGTTAAAAGACATAAGATGTTGAGATGAAGAGTATGAATATTGGTGAAAGAATTGTTAAAATAGTTAGAAAAGTTACTAAAGAGAGAACGGGGGAAGTCCCCCAAATTAGATTAGAAACAAGATTATAATTAATAATTGGAGTGTTGCTGTTCCTGTGTGTGAGGTATGTATTTGTTTCCTTTTTATTTTGTTGTTGTAGTTTCTAATATTTGTTGTTGTTTTTTTCTTAGATTGATTGTTAGTATTTGCTGTTGTTGTATTTGTTGTTTTTTTGATGTGGAAAACCAATAAATTTTTGTTAAAAAAGAGGGGGGGGAGAATCATGCACACCAACTTGAGCTCCTTGAAGAAAAAGATGGGTTATAAATGCAATAGACGATAGACAGACAGCTTAATTAAATAAGGGCATGTAGATTTTTTTCAATGATCAAAGAGGCAATGTTCTTGTGCAGATGTGGCAAAAAAACTTGCATGCATGAGGAGCACCAATCCTACAGAAAACACTTGTCTGGAAGCAGCCTAGATCAGCCTCTGGTTCTGACCCAGCAGGGCTCTTATGTAGTGCTGGGAAAGAAAGTTACAAGTAGAAAGAAGGATGGCATCCGCAAACCTCACTTATAGAGAAAGGAAGGGCTGTATGCTAAGAGAAATTGAGAGGAGAGAAAAGGGAGCTCTGGAGACCAAGACTTCTGGACCAGGGAGTCCAACAAGCAGGGAAGCCAAAGGAGTAGGGAGCCTGCATTTCGTACGGATTGGAACAAATCAGCTAAATCGTTGGCTGCAGGTCTTTTCATTTCAAATATTTATTCACTGCTGTGGAGAGCAAGTGCTTGAAATATTGATGTTGGAGGGCTATGGTTTTGAAATATACATCTTTTCTCCCCAAGCCCTGCCAGTGGGTTACCTGTGTTGCGGCATTATTTCTTAAACCAGGTATGGGGGACCAGAGGCCCTATAGGTGTTGAAGTACAGCTCCCCTCATCCATAGCCATTGGCCATGCTTACTGTGGCTGATGGAGTTCAGCAATATCTGGTGAGCCAAAGGTTCCCTACACCTGGTGGAGAACTCCTAAACTTTCGGGTTGGCCAAACACATTTTACAGCCTGAGGCAAAGAACAAGATGGTTCTCTCCCATTCTATGTACAAAAGTCAACCAGACTGGTAGCAGAATCGTCCTGCACCAGACTGGTGATAGGACAGCCTGTTTTACTATAGCTGAGGGCTGTAGGCCAGCTTAGGAGGCACAGGGTAGGGCAGCTGCCTCATTTTGCCCAATGGTAGCACTGGCCTTATATATGTGTTATGGGAGAATTTAGCCCTGAAAGCAAGTGCTCTGGATATGAATCTTCTTTCCTCTGGAGTTGCAGCTAAGCCAACACCCACTGGAGAAGCATTGCAAGGTCTTTCCTATTTGATCTGGTGTCAGGGTGGCTGGAATTGGACCTTTGAATCAGGCCTGAGGTTTTTATTCTCCTCGTGTATTTTCCTTTTGTATTCTCCCATCAGAACTTGAATATGTCATCTAGAAGCCCACAGTTGTCTGACAAAAGTAAAGGTGGCACTGTGAAATGGAACGCTGCCTCCTGATCTATAGCCATATGTTGCATTGCTCAGGTGTTGCCAGGTCTTCTCCATCTGCATCTCGATAACGAAATAGGCATGACCAAGGATTTGCAGGTGTTGCAATTACGTGACCACATCAAATCAGTGCAGCAGTGCCCTTAATGGAAGCATTTAAAAAAACACACACCAATATTCTAGTCCTTAAAGTCTGCAAACGCAGGAATGTAAGTCTGTAGGCAATGCATAGTTTATTATTTTTCAAAGCAAAATAAATACAGTGGTATCTTGGTTTTCAAACGTCTCCGTTGATGAACATTTCGGTTTTCGAACGCTGTAAACCTGGAAGTAAATGGTTTGGTTTTCAAACATGCCTCAGAAGTTGAACATGCCACGTGGCTTCTGCTGAGTACAAGATCCTGAGGCCTAGCTGTCGACTATTGAATTTTCGGTTTTCAAACGTTTCAGAACTCGAACGGTCTTCCGGAATGGATGTAGGTAAGGGGTGCCACGTAAAATTTTCAACATTCCAATGTGAACTTGAGTGCCCTTTACATCTCTGTGTTCTTCCAATTGAGTAGTAAAAGCAAAATACATTACACACAACACACACATAGATACACATTGTGTACCGCTGGGTGGAGGTGGCAAAGCTCAAACATGGCCAGTGAGTTAGGGGGTCCAGTTAACAGTCTGGGGTCCTGGAGAGAAGTGGGATCAATGAAAGGGTAGTGAGCTTGGCCGGGGGCGGGGGGGTCACAGAGGCTTCAGACACAGTAACTTCTAGAGAAGGGATCCTGGTAGGGTGTCTAATGAAGGCCAGCCAGCCACAAGACTTACAGGACCATGGACAGATCACTGGAAAGGAACAACGAAGTCTTAACTCCAGCCTCTCTCTACAGGTTCTGAATATCTCACCCAGCTCCCAACCGCTCTCTGCTCAGCATCTCCAAGTTGTGTTGGGAAAGGCACCCATATTGTGTCAAACAGTGGAGGCTGATCCATTTGGGCAAATAGGGCACTGCCAGCCCTCAGCCAAAAACCATCCCTCAACCACCTACCCTCTCACATACAGGCATCTCCCCACTTACACACACTATAGGCATAAGTGTGTGTGCAAAAAGGGCAAGAATGGCCCCCAAAGAGCAGGAAAGCTGCAAAAATGGTGCAAAAAGAAAAGACAGCTAGTTGACCTTAGAAACCTGTGGAGAGTTGGTGCTTGAGAAAGCACTTCGGGGTACCTGTCTGAAGCACAGCCAGGGGGTACTGACCTACCCCCCCCCTTGTTGTTGTTTGTACATTGTCTTCCAGTGTTGAGGAAGATTAAGAACCACCATTGCCACCATTCATGCCATGGGAAACCCAGCCAGATGGACAGGGTACAAATAATAAATTATTTATTTGTTTGTTTGTTTGTTTGTTTGTTTGTTTATTATTATTATTATCTGGTAAGTGCTACTGGGTTTTTTTAAGGGGTTTTCAAGGGTTGCCAGAGGTTTAAAGTGTGTTGGCTGAACAGCACCGCCAATCACAAAACATTATTAGGGAGAGCAGTTCCAAGAAGAAGAAGAAGAAGAAGAAGAAGAAGAAGAAGAAGAAGAAGAAGTTACTCTCACTTATAGGTAGGAAAGGGTTAAGCAGGGTTAGAGGACTCCCTGCTCTTCCATTTATCCTTTTGTGCCCTTCAGTTCCCTGATCAGTAGCACTAGCCAATCAGAGGAGTCCCTCAGGGCCCATTAAGTAACTAAGGGGATGTGCTGCGGTTCTGAAGATCTGCCTACCAATCATGTGCACTGTGCCTTCCATTTCAATCATCTTGACCTATCAGGTACATTTTCATTCTGTGGATGTTGTGGTAGGGTGTTTCTTCTGGGTCTGCAGAAGTTTTTCCTCTCTCTCCCAGTACTGAGACCAAGCAGTAGCCAGAAAGGTAAATGGATTTTTTTTTTTTTTTTGTTATTCTGATATAAGGGCAGAAGGCAGGGAAATACTCTGAGTTAAGTCCTGATAGTGGACACCGTCCCAAAGGCAACGTTAGAGAGCAGTCAGACAGCCCAGTGGTGCAGGTCCAATTGAATGAGAAAGGTTCAAAGTCAAATCATAAGGCCAAGTTCCCACCTCAGAAGATGATCCAGGGCTGGAATCCTAAGTTCAGTTTCAAAATCGCAGTCCATTGGAGTTCCTGAAGCAGCCAAGCTGTGGTCCACCTACAGTGAAAGTTGATCAGAAACAGTGTGCCTGCCTTACTTCTCTTTTATTCCTCCCAGTATTATTGATGGGGTCATGAAGAGTCAGACACGACTAAACAACAACATCATTGATGCACCTGAGCTTGCTCCAGCTGTGTAGCTGTGTCTTCTCTCCACTTAACAAAGCACGTGATCTTCATCTGCCCTGAGCTTAATCAAGCTAGGTGGCCACAAACCTCCTACAGGACGAGTCCCAGGATCTTCACTTGAGCAACTAGTAAGCTGGGCTGTGGTCTCTTGCCTGTCTCAGGCTCTTCCCATTATTCCTGACGCCTCAGAGCCCATGCTGTTTGTGGAGACGGGGGAACCTCTGGTTTTGGTGATGTGTCCGCCTTCCCAGGCTTCTGTGAACTGTCAAGAGCCCCTTCAACATCCACTGGTGTCCCTTGAGTACCTTCTAAATCCCCAACCTCCTGTTCCCCATCTTCAGCTTGTCCTGGTGGGTCCCAATCGTGGCATTGCCAGGGTCCTCTTCCCCTTCCTTGGTGTCCTGCCAGTTCATGACAGTGTGTGTGTGTGGGGGGGGGTATTCTAGACTCACTTATTTCACCATTAATTCTTGTTTATTTACTTCAATGAATAAAGCTATCAATGGCTACTACCCCTGATGCTATGTTCTGCCTCCACCGCTGGGGGCAGTATACTTCTGAATACCAGTTGCTGGAAACCATAGATGGGGAGAGTGCTGTGACTCTGTCAGGTCCTGTCTGTATGCTTCCCACAGCCATTTGTTGGCTACAACAGAATGCTTGTTTCAAGCCTAATTCCAGTGGGGTGGGGCCCTGTGGGCACATGTGTGTCTGTGGGTGGCACAGTGGTACCTCCTAATCTAACTGCTGAACTACACTGACACTACAAGGCTTTCACTTTAAAAGCAGTGGGCAAGTTGGTGGTGGTACCTTTCCTCCAGGTTTCAAGGTTCCGGAAAACTTTTAATTGGTAGTTTTTTCTTTGGTTTCCTTCACTAGCAAAATAATAGATGAACCGAGCAACCCTGTTGGGAAAGGTCAGTAGTAAAGCGAAATAATTATCATTTCTGTTCTTCAACAGGGATGTCTCCAAGGCCTTCTCAAATCAGGGATGTGCCTCCTACTTACCCAATTAGTCAGATTCTCAGTGGCCTCACAATCATTCCCTTGCCTTCACATAGGATGTTTCCTCACCTAAATTATTAGAACCGGTCGTGTTCATCAGGCCTTGCAAAAATGACTCTGGTTTCTGGTTTCTTCTCACATACCAGAGGATGAACTTTGCACTTCTTGAAGAGGTTGCATAGCCTTTTCAACCAAGGACAGAATGGGGTTGTAGTGCCTTTATGCTGCTGTTAACTTGGGACGTCCAACACCACCAGACTTGACATTAATTTGCTATCATGCGCATCTCGTGGAGAGCTGGACTCAGAGCACATATTGTCAAAACACCCTCCAAAACTTGCCTACAGACAGCCACCCAATCTTAAACAACTTCTCACCCACAATAATACAACAACCAGACTTAACATGGACACTGGTACCAGAGCCTGCAATAAACCCATATGCCAACTTTGCTGCCACATACACCCAGACAACACCATCACTGCCCCCAACAACATCAAACATACCATCTCAGGACTATTTAATTGCTCATCTTCTAACATTGTGTATGCCATCAAATGCCAACAGTGCCCTTCAGCTCTCTATTTTGGACAAATAGGCCAATCCCTACGCCAAAGGATAAATGGACATGAATCAGGAATCACAAGACAGAGAAACCAGTAGGAGGATAATAATAATAATAATTATTTATTATTTATACCCCGCTCATCTGGCTGGGTCTCCCCGGCCACTCTGGGCGGCTTCCAACAAATATTAAAATACAATACAACGTCACAGATTAAAAACTTCCCTAAACAGGGCTGCCTTCAGGTATTTTCTAAATGACAGGCAGTTGTTTATCTCTCTGACCCCTGATGGGAGGGCGTTCCACAGGGCGGGCGCCACTACTGAGAAGGCCCTCTGCCTGGTTCCCTGTAGCTTTGCTTCTTGCAGTGAGGGAACTGCCAGAAGGCCCTCGGTGCTGGATCTCAGAGTCCAGGCTGAACGGTGGGGGTGGAGACGCTCCTTCAGGTATACAGGACCGAGGCTGTTTAGGGCTTTAAAGGTCAACACCAACACTTTGAATTGTGCTCGGAAACGTACTGGGAGCCAATGCAGATCTCTCAGGACCGGTGTTATGTGGTCCCGGCGGCCACTCCCAGAACACTTCAATCTCCCAGGACATTCTATACAAGATGTCAAAGTAGCTGTCTTATTACAAAAGAATTTCAGAAATAGACTGGAAAGAGAAGTTGCTGAATTGCAACTTATTACCAAACTTAAAACCATGGAGAGACCTGGTCTGAATAGAGATATTGGATTCTTATCTCATTATACATGATATAGCTATTTTTAGCCATCTCACCCCTTGCTTTTTCCTGTAAGACCAATTGCAGTCATTAACAGTTGTCAACAGGTTTACCACACCTATCAGCCAATCACCCATTCCCACCACCCTTCTGAGTAATATCCATCCCCACCCTCTCACTATATATAAGGGTCTGGTGACTTCTGTTTCGGTGTATCTGAAGAAGTGTGCATGCACACGAAAGCTCATACCAATAACAAACTTAGTTGGTCTCTAAGGTGCTACTGGAAGGATTTTTATTTATTTATTTTTTACTACGGCAGACCAACACGGCTACACACCTGTAACTGGGTACTGTAGTTTGCTAAGCATGCTGGGAATTGTAGCTCTGTGAGGGGTAAACCATGATTCCCAGCATTCTTTGGTGGAGGGAGCAATGTTCTTTAAGTGTATGGTGTGCGTACAACTCTGAAGATGCTACTAAAAAGGGATGGACTAGGAGAAAGAATAGGTTTGACAGAAGCAGATGTGTTCATTAAATTCTGAATCCGAGTATGAATAAAGCAGGGAGATGGACTTTGATCTTAGAGCAAAAGGGGCATGCAGATGGGGGTGGGGGTGGGAGTGAACTTTCCCCATTCCTGTGGCTTGTTCCCTTGTATAACCTCCCACCCTGAAGTGCTTTTCTCCCAGCTGAGCCTGTGTCCTGTGTCAAAGCTTAGCTAAGGAAGAAACCACTTGAAGGAGAAGGTAAAAACTGTGGGCCTAAAAATGAAACATCTCTCGATTTCCTTGCTTTCCATGTGACCTGTGACTGACCTGGGTTTAAATATAAAACTGTTAATGTTCAGCTTGGTCCTGAATCAGTGGAATGAATTGCTTTCATTCAGGCAAGCGCTAAAAAAAAAAAAAACCTCACCATAGCTGTTTGCAGTAGCAAACAAGTGTGTGTGTGTGTGTGTGTGTGTGTATCCATGCGCGCACACACACACCTCCAGCAAGGCAAGGCATTGCTCTACTGGTGCTGTATCAGCCCTTAGGGGACATGCTGCATTAAATATAAATTATGGCTGGTGCACTTTGGAGTGGGGGGAGGATGGGGACAAGGCTGTTATTTTGTATTATACAAAAAGACCATTAATGCTCTTTCTTTCTCTGCAGCGAGAGGAGAAAGGCTAGAGAGCAGCATTTCTTCAACCCCACGTGTGTTTGCTAGAAAAAGATCATGGCTGATTAACCATTCTAGCGGGTACCATCTGGGGCTACGGTTTTGCCGCGTGTCTCAATTCCTTCTGCCTGTGCTGCTGGGAGCGCTGTTGAATAATCAGCCAGCCACCTGCCCCTCTGTGGTTTCATTTCCTTTAAGTGCATATTTCATCTCTGCCACTGGCTTCATCAGTACAACAAACTTAAAAGAATTATTATTATTATTATTATTATTATTATTATTATTATTATTATATTGTGAAGTTTGGGCTTTTGTTTTAGGAAGGCATTCATGTGCTTGGTTTCCCCCTCCTTTACACTTTTGCATTTGGGGGTATGTTTTATTTGGAATTTGGCAAAAATGTGTGTGCTTGTACATAAAGTTGATAACTGCCTATTCTTCAGGCAGAGGGCAGTGGCTGTCTCAGCTGGTAGACTTTAGCCATTCAAAAACAGAAAATTGTCACAGGACTTTCCAAGTGCCACTACAAGGCTGCTTCTGATCCATCCGCTTTTCAACTTTTAGATCTGTCTAAGGAAGTCAGGTGACACATGGAATGGCTATCTGTTGGAATGTCTCAACAAGTTAAACTGTTTTAATTGTAAGATCATCTCCCTAACGAGCTCTACAAGTGGGACTAGGCATTTCCAAGAGAAAATTGTCAACACCCTCACCAAACTAACCAGAATTCTTTGCAAAAGCCATGAAGGTTAAACCCTCTCTTGCTTTCACTTGAGGTCTGATCACCAAGCCAGAGGCAGGAATTCCCCTCTTCCAAATCAATTTGCTAGGGACCCTGACAGTGTGAATGTGTTTGCCTTCATATGTAGCTCTACTGGCCATTGACCGTAATAGAACGACTTGACTAATATGTAGCTTGACTTACTTGCAAGAGTCAACCAAAGCTGTTAATTCTGAATGCAAGTTCTGCAGCACATGTGATCTCTACCCATGGGCACCCTGTGTTACAGATTGTATTGGTCAGCCAAGTAGGGTGTTGGTCAGGCTGGGGATAATGGGAACTCTGGTCCAGAACATCTGGAGGGCACCAGGTTAAGGGAGGCTGGTGCTGGTCGACAGAGGAACGGTCTCTTGTTAGGACAATGTTCTTGGCTTTTGGATGGGGAAACGATTGAGATTCTATGTTCTTGTATCTCTAGCAATACAGAATCAGTGTTTCTGAAAAAGACATGGGTAGGGGAGGCCTAGCTGTGCAATGATGGTTGGCTGTTTCTGACTCAAACAACTGCTCCGAAAAAAGCATCTTCTCTAGACTTTGCAGCAAGTGCCTTGTTAGCCATTTCATTTAGCAATGACCCATGTGCACCGCCTTGCACTCCTCAGAAGAAAGGTGGCTAAATAAGCTTGAGGCCCAGCTCAGCCAATGTTTAGCCCCAGAATCTGCACCAGCATGTTCCTCTCTTGTGGACCACGCTGTCTGACACTGAGTCTCATACAAGAGCACCATGGTGTCCTTTCTTGTCCGACAACATCCATTTCAGTTTGAGGACTTTGCTCTCCCCCCGCCCCAAAAAAATATTCCGCACAAATGTCAGAAATTTAAGCAGCATGTAGAGTAAGGGGACCTTTCAGGCCAAACACTGCAGGCAGCGATTTCATGTTGCCTGACTTAACTAGCAACAGTTCACACACTCAGCAGTGGGTCACTGAGTGATGACATTTCAAACGCTATATACATGCACGTGCGAATCAACTCCAAATCTCATGTGGAAAGAGGTCAAGTCATCTTTCTATTAATGAATCAGCCAAAGACAGCAGGGAGGTCCCTCTCTGAGAAGTGTTTATTCTCTCCCTCCGAAGGCAGAAAAGTACGGTCTCTAAAGGGACGGAGGCATGGGTTCATTACCAGGAACCAGGTCGCCTTGGGCATTGAAGAGCGGGCAAAGGCCCGCCCCCATCTCTCCCAGAACTCGTGTTTTCAGTAAGGAAACAGGAGGAAAGGAAAGCCAAAGACCTAGCTGTCACTGTGTACACCACAATGCAGTCAAAGCACATGGCTTATCCTCCCCCTTTCCAAAAATCCCAGGAACTGTAGTTTGCCCCTCACCAAGCTGAAATTCTCAGCACCCTTAACAAACTACAGTTCCCAGCATAGGTTAAAACTAAAACCATTATACAAATTTTTAAGATGTCAGTAAGTACAATAAAGCAGCCATAGAACAGCAAACAGAAAAAGATGAGAAATACTATAACCATTTAAAAATCATTTAACTGCAGCAATTAAAATTATTCCAGTTATTCCCCTTTTGATGGCCACAGGCTCCTCTTTCATATAGAGTGGGATGAGCTGCTGTGCAGGCTGGGATTGTTTAAGATCAAACGTTTTTTATTCCAGCTTAATCAATCTTAAATGAGCACCTCTACAAGGGCTGTTTGCATTCCATTCATCTACCATCTCACACACACAGCTTCCACTCGCTGACACAGAATTCAGCCTTCTGAGAATTTCAGCTTTTTTATTTCAAAAAAGGTGATTCTAGCCCTCATGACTGAAAAGCTACATAGGTAGTATGTGCTGAATTTTCAGAAGCCAGACAAAGCAGGACTTGAAATAAGCAGAGGGTGGGGCTTGAGTGCTCTGCATAGCTTTTATCCCACCCAACTCTATAGCTAACAGAACCACAACAAAATATGAAATTAGCATATATGCAATTATTCTCAATATGCTTGTTGATGCATAAATTCATTTTCCAAAGTTCCTACCTGTTTCAGATATTCAGGTAGGCTTTCTTCTTAGCAGATTATGCACAGAGTTCGATCAAGATGCCAAAGTTTGTTGTTATTGTCATTCAGTTAAAATTCTAACCCGTCTGACTACCTGGGAATATGCAAAAAAAAAAAAGTGGGATAAGAATATTTCATCTCCAACATGAAATTATCAGCAGGTTTTTGTTCATCAACAGTTTTTCTCCACAGGCACATACAGTACCTCCACATGTGGTGGGAATGCCCCAAAATCCAACTATTCTGGACAACCATCATACAAGAAATATGCAAAATAACTAAGCAAGTATTAGAAGACACCCCAGAACTGGCCCTACTAAACATATCCCAAGATAATAATGCCCACTCACATCATAAAGAGCTCATAACCCACCTACTCTCAGCAGCCAGAAACATCATAGCCAGACACTGGAGAGACCTGTCAGGAGTAAGCATGGACCAATGGTATCAAACAGTATGGGAAACAGCCTTATTAGAAAAACTAACCAACAAACAAACTGACACGGGGACAAATAGAAGAAGGCGCCTTCACCCCAGTATGGCTCCCCTTTATCACATACACAGCCCAACAAGAAATGACAATAATCCACCAACAGCATACAAATCAATATGGCTAACCTGATTCAAAAACGCCTACCCACCCCACTCACACATGAAAACAAAGTTCACCACAGCCAATCACAAACAAACAACCACACCCTAGCCTAGGCCAACCCAACCTCTCTCACCAAAGGAATACAAGCGAATAGTAAAGAGAACCCGCACAAGTGACGCCAACACAAAACCTCACACATACATTAAGTAGAATAGAAGCATTGCCACCCGACTCCACCCCACTCACCATGGCCCCCTCCACCTCTTTCCCCCTTTTCATCCTAATGTCTCAACAAATGAAACTGATCTGTAGATTATAGTAACCTGAAAAAAGACATTGCACATACTTTTGTAAACCAAGAAATCTTTAATAAAAAAAAGTTTTAAAAAAAGTTTTTCTCCAGTGCACAAATACTGACTTCTTGTCTTTGTAATAAACTGCTGTTTCTTAGAAACAAATGAGATGATTGTAGGGGTGTTGAAAGATTTCAACTTTTGACCAAAGGATAAGGAAAAAGTCAAACCTGAACATGGTGTATTCAGAACCACCTCGATTATTACTTCAATTGCTCGCTCAATTTCAAATTTTTTACACTTTCAGTCATATATTGCCGCTTAGTGGCCAGCACTGGTACTGCCGACTTGTCGTATGGACATTTTGAAAAGGGGAAATTACAAATAAAACTAATTTAAATCATGGCTGTGAAAGGTGTGCAGGGGTGTGTAGCTATTCCATTGGTATTAGTGTGTGAAATTCTCCATCAGAACTGACTAAATGTATCAGTATATAAACATCCTCCCTTGTGTGCAATGAAAAACCATCTGGGTTTCCGTTCTGTCCGATAAAGTCTCCTGTGTTCGCTGAAAGCTAGCTATGCTAATAGCAGAACTAGGATGGCTACCAAGGCACTGTCAAAAAAAAGAACAGAGATTTGCAGAATATTTGCATATACTGATTTATATGTCCATGTGCAAACACAGAAATGATTGATGTAATTTAAATATAAATTCATCTTACCATAGTGGGAAAGATTAATTAGGTGGGCTGTGTTGTGCGCTCAGTCTGCTGTGTTGCCAAAAAATCATAGAACTGTAGGGTTGGAAGGGATCGCAAGGGTCATCTAGTCCAACCCCCTGCAACTGGGGGAGGGGCGATGTCTGTAAAACAAGACACACAGCCACCATATCAACAGAAGTCACTTCAAACAACAACAAAACATTTGTTTATGTTGCACAAGTGAAAGTATACCCTTATTTGGACTTACAGGTGTTGAAAAGCTGCCAGCATAATTCCTCTCCAAAAATGGGGGAAATTACTTTGCATTGTGAGGCTGATGCTTATCACTCTGCCCATGAAATTAATTAACACCAATGTATTAGATTCAGGTGATAGGTTAAAAAAAGGTAAAGGACCCCTGGAAGGTTACGTCCAGTCAAATGTGACTATGGAGTTGTGGCGCTCATCTCGTTTTCAGGCCGAGGGAGCCAGCGCTTGTCCACAGACAGCTTTCTGGGTCATGCGGCCAGCATGACAAAACCAGTTCTGGCACAACCGAACACCATGATGGAAACCAGAGCACACAGAAACGCCGTTTACCTTCCTGCCAGAGCGATACCTATTTATCTACTTGCACTGGCATGCTTTCAAACTGCTAGGTTGGCAGGAGCTGGGACAGAGCAACGGGAGCTCACCCTGTTGCGGGGATTCAAACCACCGACCTTCCAATTGGCAAGCCTGAGAGTCTCAGGGGTTTAGACCACAGCGCCACCCACGTCAGGTGACAGGACTCCCCTATCAGCTCTCCTATCCATGTTGGGAGAGCAATCCTCCCTGCCCCTACCCCACAGTATATCTGCCTCCACTAGATATCCATGCAGTAGCAAAATATTTAATTCAGGTATACATACAAACTGGCCTACACCCACGGGTAAGTGGTTAATGCCTGGACTTCATTAAGGATGTTGATCACACTGTTCAGGCCTATTGTCATAGTTAAGAGTTTGGTGCAGGGTTGAGATGGTCGTGGGGCAGCGCCAAGTCCCAGGAAATTTCAACTCTCCCCCCACTGCCCCAGTACTTGTCCTGGATCTGGCTGCTCTTAGTGGTACTTTGTCCCCCTTGGCCCTTGCTTCTTCTTAGTGTGTGATGGTCCCTCGGTGCACCTCGCTTCAGTCACCTCTGCTGCACCTTAAGCCAGCACAGGTTGTTCCATCCTCCTCTGTGCTTCGATGTCCTACGTCACCACCTTGGTTTTCACAATACGCCTCCTCATGCCTCTCCTGGAGAGTTGTGCCAAAGCTTGGGGCTTGCCTCTCTTCTCCT
Organism: Lacerta agilis; assembly: GCF_009819535.1. NCBI lineage: Eukaryota > Metazoa > Chordata > Lepidosauria > Squamata > Lacertidae > Lacerta > Lacerta agilis. The sequence goes on along the minus strand of NC_046325.1, from coordinate 29,975,196 downwards.
TAAATAGGTCATTACTATTATTAAGGCAGGTTCCAATCTGAGTCAGCTTCAGGTGCAGGGGTCACATGCTCTGTGCTTCCAGCCCTATCTTAGCCTGACCGGGCACAGCTGTGTTTCCTCAGGCATTCCCCACCTGGGTTTAGCTGTGATTGTCTCCAGGGTTGCTGATGTCATGGGCTGGTTGGACGCAGAGGAATGGTGGGAGGAACCAGCTGGGGAACCACCAGATGAAGAAAGTTCAGAGCCCCAAGGGCGATGGTAGGACAATGATGAGTGGTCAAAGGGAGAAGACTGGGAGGAGGTGGTGTCGGAAGCTGAAAAGGTAACAGGGCTCAGAGAGTGGGAGTCTGTGGCAGAGAGAAGTTCAGAATCAGAGGCAGAAGCTGGCGAGTGGGAAGGGAGATGCCAAGAGGCAGAGATGGGATCAGGCTGGTGAAGAGTTGCGTGCGTCTCCCCCTCCTGCCACAACAAGCTCGTCTCCCAGAATCAGAAGAGGGCTGAAGCGGGCAGAGGAGAGATTGGTGACATGCAGGTGCAGTCTCTGATTTGCTTTGAAAAAACTCTGGAGAGCAGGGGACAGCTGTGGGGAGGTGAGGGCTCAGCAACTGTTTCAAAGGCGCAAGACCTACTGGAGATGAGTAGCCATGCTCATTAGGCCTGACACTCCTGTGCAGATCGTGTTCTTGCTAGTAAAGAGTTAACTTCAACTTGCACACTGTGATTCATTGCTGGCTCACTCCTGAACCCATTTTCATGTAGACCAGAAGGGGTCTTGATTCCTAGCACTCAAAACTCCCTCTGAACATATGCAAACTGCTTTCTACTTACCACTCTGGTAACAGTACAGTAAGCACCTCTGTTCCCACCACCAACTCTGGGGGTCCTGGGGCCAAACTTCAACATTAGAAAACATGGTTTCCAGTCAGTCTTAAGCTATGGCATGACCTTTTTAAACAACAACAACAATGTACTGTGGTGGTTCAGCTATTTTGCTTGATATATGTCCCTCGAAAATCCCTACTTGCAAAATTTGCCAGAAGAGATCAGTTGAGGTGGAGGGGAATCTCTCTCTGCATCCAAAACCATTTGAACCAGCAAAAACCTGCTAACGTTGAAGTGCAGTGCTTAATCTTACGCTTTCCTTGGTCATGAAATGCCCCGGACTAAATGAGTACATTAAGTTTCCATGTATAAAATCTTTATAAAGGCTTCAGTAAAGAGAGATGGGTGTTTTATCAGACAGTTAATCAATTGTTATAGGTCGTTGCAGAGTCCAATGGGTAAATTGGTTGTCTTAACTAATGTTTGTAAGCCTTTATCACGCTGGTGCAAGGAAAGAGAGGGAGAAAGAGAGATCAGGTGTGCAGCATTCTTAGGAGGTCTATAAAATCTCTTTCCTGCCAATGTACATTGTGTGGTTCATTTTGGGTCTAGAATAACAGCATTTAAGTTAGCCCTTTAGGGTTCTCACACCTTATTTATCTAAGCTCATTCAGAAAATTTAAAATTTCATCTTACCTTTCCCCCCACCCCCAAATAAATGTTGGTACCCAATTGCCAGACTGGGCTTGTTTGAGTTGGCCCCATACATCAATAGCATTCCCCACTTTAATTCCCAGCACTGCTGGCCTTAACTGGGTGAAGATAGGGGGCAATAGCAGCAAGGACCCAAAGAACATGCAAACCAGGGGACGGCTCCTGGCTCATTAGCAAAACACATGCTTTGCATGTAGAATGTCCCAGGTTCATTCCCTTGACCTCCCTAATTAAAAGTGGTAACAGGTGATGAGAAAAGCCACCAGCTGAGATCCTGGAAAGCTGTTGCCAGCCTGTGTTACTTTTGGCAGCAGGAACTGCATTGCTGGGGGTTGGACTAGATGACCCTTGAGGTTCCTACTAGCTCTGCAGTTCTCCAATTCCTTGATCCTGGGGTGTGAGGTTGAGCCTTGCCAAGCATCTCTCCCTTCTCATCACAGCCCACCAAGACGGGCATCTAGTGTTCTCTGCTCTAAAGCAGTGTTTTTCAACCTTTTTTGGGCAAAGGCACACTTGTTTCATGAAAAAAATCACGAGGCACACCACCATTAGAAAATGTTAAAAAATTTAACTCTGTGCCTATATTGACTATATATAAAGTAATTCTCTTGAATTTTTCAATTTTTCCCACGGCACACCAGGCAACATCTCGCGGCACACTAGTGTGCCACGGAACAGTGGTTGAAAAACACTGCTCTAAAGGCAGCTTGCTCTCTGACCTATGTCCTGGGTTCCCCTCCTGTGGTAGTAGTGCTACATGTTGGAAGTCTGGGAGTTCATCATGAAAGCCCCCTGTCCCTCCCAAGCCACATCCCTAAAGAGTCCATAGCCAGACCCCAAAAGGAAAATCGAAACATAGATGAGTTGGCAGAGGGTAGTGTAGTGATATGGCATGTTAGACTTGGCTGGGGAAACATGAGTTCACATCCCTGATCAGACAGGAAGCTATCTGGGTGACCCAGGGCCATTCATTTTGTGAGCCCAGCCTACCTAGTAAAGGGAACATATGCAAGTTACCTGCCCTGCCCCTCAAGCTTACATCACAGGTAAAAAAAAAACACTCCAGCCTTGCTCCTGCTAGAGCTGTGCTCCTCCACACTGCTGCTTTATCTTGCCCTCCTCAGAGAGTTGAACACATCAGCCTTTTCATATTTTCCATGTCTGCACCAGCCACACTGGTCTTGTGTGGCCAGACAGGGTCAATTCCATATAGAAGTTCTCAGCATGTCGAAACTATGTGGCTGGAGGCATTTCTGGATTCACAAGTTACACAACCAGCCTACCGTGATGTGGATGCAACACTGTTAGTTTAGTTCCGGGGTCCCCAACAAAGCATTCATTGGCATCAGGAAACCTCAGACACCTCCTGGCACACTCCAAGGCCCCTTGCCCACCGCTATTTTTTAATTTTATATGAGCTTTTTTAGGAGCATAAGGAGTTTATTTATACTAAGTTAGCTTGTTGATCCCTCTAGCTTAGTATTAGTCTCAGTGTTTCCCAAACTTGGGTCTGCAGCTGTTTCTGGACTACAATTCCCATCATCCCTGACCACCGTTCCTGCTAGCTAGGGATGATGGGAGTTGTCATCCAAAAACAGCTGCAGACAGACCCGAGTTTGGGGAACACAGGACACTGACCAGCAGCTGCTCCCCAGGGTTTCAGGAAGGGAGTCTTTCCCAGTCCTTCTGGAGATGCTGGGGATTGAAGCAGGGGTCTTCTGCATGCTAAGCCAATACTGTACCACTGAGCTGCAGCCATTCTTGTGGCTTGTTTTTTCTGTGGTAGGGAGGGTGCCTGTTTTTTTGAGAGGTGTTGTCTGCTGAATCCCTCTGTCCTTTATTTGCTTCAGGTCTTGGTGTTTTGACTGTTTCGGAGGAAGGTTCTGAGCATCGTCAGAATTTCTTCCGTGAAAATGGTATTTTGTAGTGCCTGTGACAGTTCTTTAGATTTCCAAGTGTGCTCCCAGGTACCAAACAGGTTGGGGACCCCTGATGTAATTACTTACCGGTAGTCTGATAGCCCACTCCATCTAAAAGCTCAGGTTGAGTTACCAGCACATAACATCCCATACACACAGCAAAAAATTAAAATTTAAAATCCCACTGCATGTGGCCTAAGCACCTCAATGCTTAGTCAGGTGGGGAGTACATTTTGGTTTAAGAAGGTTTTCCCTGAATTGTTACGCAGCCAATTTATGGAATAATAATTGTACAATGTACCGGTAGTAATCCTTTTAGAGTCTGTTAACTTTTGCAGTTTATCATATTTTACTTTACTGCACAACCCTTTCATAGATTCTGGCTTTGATGCACTTTATAAATCTGTAAAATAACAAATAAATACTGAATTTTTAATACTCTTATGAGAGTTGTGCCATTTTGAAATGCCTTTCCAATAAACAGTGTAATGCTATGCCTACTTAATCAGAAGTAAATACCATTGAGCTCAGTGAGACTTACTCTCAGACAAGTGTGGCTAGGAACCTAGCCATCATCTTATATAGAACATAATGTGCAACAAATGCAGACATACCAGTATAGCAGAACAGGCTGGTTTTATAGAGCACTTATACCTTTAAGTCCATAAGTGATTAAATTATAAAGAACATATAATACCACCAACTCTATAAAATTAGGATATAGACTTCTAATAAATAAAATATTTACAGACCCCCATGGCTTTCCATCCAACCCTCATAGTCTCTAAACCCAGAAAGAGGAGAAACTCAAAGGCTCCCTCCGCAAAAGCTCAGGATAAAATATCACCTTTTTTCTTTTCCTGGTTGCAATTGAGGCTAGTGATCACAAGATGGCACTAAACTGCCCAAATACAAAGTTCCGGGTTGGGTTTTGTAGGGTTTTTAAGAGACAAGCTTTTTTTTTGTCTCTTCTGAAATCTTAATTTGAACCAGAACTTACTAGGGCTCAAGCTTTAAACCTGCTTTCATTGTCCCGGATTTTCTCTTAGATGCATGGGTTTTTCCTTGAATGCAAGTGTGCCTCTGAGCGCTGGCAGAGTACCTTCGGAGATATTGCCATGCGTCAAATTAGGGCACAAGATCAGACAGTATGGTTTCCAGGCAGCTTTGAGCCCCTTGTCTTTTTAAAAAATGTAAATGAATCCTGTGCCAGTTATATATATATGAATTACTGCTGCCAAATAGGTAAAGAAAAAATATTTTCTGGCAGAATCTCACTCAGGGCTTATCCACAAATTTTCCTCCACTCTTTCCAGGCACAGCCACTCTTTAAAGCTCTGTGTCTGGGCGCCCCCCTTTTTAAATTATAAGCCTTCTGCTGGTGTAAGAGTCTGCCAAAGATGATTTTCCAGCCTTAATGTTGTGGACACAGAGCAATGGATGGCTCTCTCTGTCATGTCCTGCTAATGCACTTTCCAGGTGCATCTGGTTAGCCTGTGTCACAGATAACACAGGATTTGAACTTTGTGCCAATTTCTTTTGTTGGGAGATGTGGAAGAAAAGGCAGGGAAAAGGCTGGTTACAAGAGATGTTCCCTACAGGATTTGTTCCCGCTCTGTGATTCAGATAACTAAGGCTGCAATTCCACGCATGCTTACATAGCCCAATGAACTCAGTGGAACATGCTTCTGAGTAGACCCACGTACAATTTGGGTTGCAATAACCTTTTTTCAAAAAAAAAAAAAAAAACAGGCGGGGAAGAAGACCCCCTCTTGGAACATATCCATAGAGATAAATGAAGTAATTTGTTTAACTGAAAACAGATTTCTAAGGTTGCAGTCCTAACCCCATTTACTTGGAAGTAGGTGGCCCCAAATACTTCAATACTGTAGGACTTACTTCTGAGCAGACGTGATTAGGATTTCTTTGTAAGCGTGGGTTTTTTTCCTGTTCCTTTTTCCTTTTCCTTGGACCCAGGTCGAGTCACACAAAAATCTAAAAATTAATATACGTGTAAGGTAGAAATTAAAATCACAAAAACTTACGAGAAACAGCCAATACCAGAGTAACAAAACAGCAGAACAACAGAATCTAAGTGCACAGCAACATAAGCGAAGGGAAGATAACCCCTCAATCAAAGGCCTTTGTGAAGTATATTGATCAATTGTGCAAAAGCACACAGTAAAGCTATAAGGAGGGTCTCCCCTGCTGATTTTAACACCCAAAGCACGATCATTGTGCGCAGAGGCCTTCCTTCAGATTCTGTGTTTGTAAAAGCCTGCAGGCTGGGCCTGTCTTCATTTTGATTTCATGTAAGCTACTCTGGGACCCTTTTCGGCTGGAAAAGTAGCATACAAATCCTCAAAATACTGTAAGAAATTAGCATATACAGCCATCAAGAGGTGAAATGCTGGACACAGAAGCCCCTTTCCTGGGACTCCAAGATCTCTTCAGAAAATGGGAGTTTCATTTACTCTCAATAAAAGGCCCCTTTACTCTCTTTCCAGTTTCTGTTGGTTACAGTCAGTAGGCCACAACCAGTTTGGCTTAAGAACTAGGTCTGTCTGTATGGTACCTGATGAAACAAAGGAGAACATTGAAGACTTTAAAACCCAAATTTGATTCTGGTTTCCTCTCCTGTTGTCAACTTACCCACAGAGGGAGCCAAGCTTCTCAGGAAATGGACAGAGGAGCTGTGTGACATGGGGAATTTGTCCCTCACTGAGAATCCCCTGATGGGTTTTGAGACGAAAGAACCTTTTTTTTAATTACACTCTAATTTGCACTCTGTGGATATTCAGAAGTTAACTTGAAACAGCTGCAGGCTTACTGCTGTGAAACCAATCAGCTACTAAGATCTACCTGTTGGTATGCAGATCCATCCTGCTTTCTGTTATGCATAAGAGCCTTCCTGGAAGATTGAGTGTGATTTAGGGAATGGGGGAGACAGCTTTTTCCACTGAAAAGGATTTGTAAGAAAAGAAGGAGGTGTCTGCATAAATTGTTAGGGAGATTTGGGAAGGTGGGGTCAAGGAGATGTAGATTTGGAGGAAGATCTTAGTTCAGTGGCAGGCCCATCAGCAAGACTACAGTATATTTTAAAGAAGCAGTGGCAGGTCTTTGGGCATCTCCCAGTAAGACTAGGAAAGTGGCCTATCTGAAGCCCAATACAGTTGCTGCCAGTCAGTGTCATATATATAGAGAGGGGCCAATTATCTGACATGGTATATGGCAAAATCCAGTGTCCGAAGAGTCAGACACGACTAAACGACTAAACAACAACACCTGTGCTACCATGCTTGCTTATGAAGGGGAAACCAGAACATCTACACTTTTCTCCCAGCAGACTGCTTGCAACTTCAGGGGACAGTGGTCAAGGGAAGGGCTGAACAACCAGCCCCTCAGTAGCTCTGCATCCCAGTTAAAAGTTTCACCCAGTGAGAGCCAGCATGGTGTAGTGTTTGGGTTAGGACCTGGGAGGCTGGAGTTCAAATCCCCTCTCAGCCAGAAAGCTCACTGGGTGATTTTGTGCCAGCCACTATCTCTCAGCCTAACCTATCTCACAGGGGTGTTGTGAGGGTAAAACGGAGAACCTTGTATACTACCACAAGCTCCTTGGGGGAAATGGGAATAGAAATGTAATTGTGAAATATGATAAAATAAAGATAGTGGGAGATCAGATCACATCTGTTTACACACTAGGTCAAGGATGGGGAACCTGTCACCCTCTAGGTGTCATTGGATCTAGTCCTCACCAGCTCCAGCCGGTATAGATTAATGGGAGCCACCAGCTCCGCATCCTTGCCCTGGATTCATAGTCAGAACGAACTAGTGTGATCCGTATGTGCCATTGAACCAGGGACACCGCCAGCTCCTGGCTTCCTGAGGCAGCCACCAGAGCACAGCTCCCAGGAAGACCCCTCTGCTGGTACTTGGCCTTGAAAAAAAAAAAGATAAAAATAATTTAAAAAGAAAAACCACCTCAGCACTCCAAACAGTACTGGATGGCTGGGTCTAACAAGTATAATTTCCCTCAGTGCCCCAAGGCAGCCTCACTGCAGGGCATTGTGGCAAATCTAAATGATGGCTAGCTGTCAAGCTGCCCATTACTGCTCAGAGCACTGCTGCCCACCAGTGCTGCCAGAGGAGGGTGCCTTCTGCCCAATGCCCCTCAAACCCAGAGCCAACCCTGCACTGGACATTTAAGCAGCACACATAATATTGTGTAGGTGAACTGTGGGAGGCTCCTTGGTCCCCCCTGAAATGAGAAAGGGTCCCTAAAGGTTTAATATAAGACATTTTGGGGGTGGTATCTGAATAAGCACCAGTTGGCATATTTATGTACCTACTCATCCTTTCCTAGTGGAAAATCTACAAGTAAACAGGCATAAACCAGTCAGAGTTAATCACTTTTTTTCTTTTTTTACCTTTCATTTAATTTCAGAGGGAGAAATCTATCTGAGCATGTGGTTGACTGAAACATAATTTTAGTTTATTCAGTGCACTTGTTTTATTTCTGGATTGCGGCCTACCAAGATTCATGGATTATCAAGAGGCACTTCACCAGAGTTCCCTATGAAGAGGGCTAATGGTCAGGAATGATGGGAATAGTAGTCCAACAACATCCCACAAACCACCAATTCCCAATCCCTCTATTCAGGTACTTCACTATTTCACTAGCTATGGACAGAAGTCTTCATCTGACAAGAAATTACTATTTTTCTATTAGATGTGCAGCTGTCATTCACTGCAAGCACAAATGTACTGCATGTAGAGAAGTTGTGTTGCTTCCTCTCTTAGAGCTGTGAATTAGCTATCATTTATTCACAAAGAGCTCTGTGTTACTTGGACACTCGCATGCACCCAGGGCAGGACAGAAACCCATTATAGGTACCTGTGTGAACCATCTAGCTAGCTAGGCAAACTATACATCTATGCAAACTATACATCTATGCTAGGGGAAACCGCACTGCTTGGTAAATCAGCCCCTCCCATGCTTTCCGAAGAAAAACTACCACTCGGTGGAATCCGACTCTTTTATATGTTTCAATAATACAAATGAAATTTAAGACTCCTACAGGGCTGTAAAGCTGTAAAATATTTGCCTTTCAAACTCTCCCCAGCCTAATAAATGTCTCACGCTTGATTTTCTTTTTATTCTGTTGCATTCATAGCTTCTTTAAAATATACTGTAGTCTCGCCGATGGGCCTGAGCCACAGAACCTGATTTCAGTATCAGAGTCCATCCCTGGAACATTCCACGCAGAAAACAGGTAGTAAGGCATGTTGAATTTTCAACTTTGCTAAAAAGTTTTAACATGACTTGGGAATTCAAAAGATAATTTAGTTAATTAATATACTTTAGTTTTGCTCAGTAAGTAAAATGTGTGTAAAATTACATAGAAATTGTTAAAAATGATTGCCAAGTACTATTCTTTATTCTTATTATTTAGCATTACCTGGCATCTTCAGAAGGTAAAATTAAAATTATTTGGTTTTCTAAAAGCAGTTTTTGTGCTTCTTCATCAAACATATGCAAAGCTAAATGTTGTCCAGTCACAAAATAATAACAGATTTGAATTCCTCACAGCTCAAAACTATATTTTTAAGACCCCTTGCTGGAGAAATTTGGCAAAATTATGATTCACCTCCTAAAATAGCATGCCCTAGGAGTGTTTTCCTTTGCCATTGAGGAGCTATGCTTCTCTCCCACACCTTTAGGAAGAGAGAAAAAGGCTTCCATGATAGGGAGGGCATCTTCTCACTTGAGAAATAAGCTGCTGTCTATCCTTAAATAGGTATTTTAGGCTGTGAGTTAGCCTCATTCAAGGTTTTGCTAGGGGAGGCAGAAGAGCCTGAGCCCCAGGTCTTCTGCAATAGGCCCTGGATCTTCTGCCCTTCCCCCCTCCTTTGATTAAACAGCCTAAATTGTATCTATATATAAAAATTAGCATGTGCATATTTTGTGCAATTTTGCAGCATAGGTTTGTGCCCCAAATCTCTCAAGTGTAGGAGAATTTGCAGTCAAACCTAACAATGCATGTCTGTGCTAGTTAGTAAATGAAGGGGTTAAGGACCACAGAGCTGTAAATTTTCTAGAGAAAATAAAGGGTTGCATGGGTTGCAATTTGCAAGTAGCCGTGTGGGCAGTGCACAAATTCCAAACATTAATATTTCTGAGGCGAAGATTCAGTCTTTGTAGGGCGTTGCTGAGATGTCAGAAGCTTATTCAAATAAGGACCAGTTCCTAAAGTCTGCCTTAAAAACCATCTGCTTGGTGTGCCTGCCTGTACTACTTCTCTGTGCAGACAGGAGAAAATTCTCTGGCATTTAACACCCTGCAAGATGCTTGCACATTACCTTGTGAAAATTGTGGGTTTGGCTCAAGTCTAGGCTACCTTTTACAAGGATCTGCTACAGAAAAGAACAGGAACTGGTAAATACATATTTTTTTAATGGTTTGAAAACCTGAGTAGAAGTTATTTCTTCAAATTTAGCTGAATTACTAAGTTTGAATTCAGCTGGCTATATAAAGTCCATGCTGCAGTGTAAGCTGCAAGATGTTAAAAAGATTTGGCGTGAAGGGAAAGGAGATCTGAGAGTAGGTGGTGCATATAGCAGGACTCCACACCCTCCAACATTTCTCTGGTGAAAATAGGGACATCCCAAGGAAAAGCGGGACATTCCTGGATCAAATTAAAAACCAGGACAGCTTCTGTAAATCTGGAACTGTCCATGGAAAATAGGGACATTTGGAGGGTCTGATTCCAAGGTCATTCCTGGACCTGATACCTAAGATCCTTCTACTTGGAGACGCTAGGACCCAAACCTGGGGCTTCCGGCATATGACTGGCATGATTGTTGTCCCGAAGAGTGATCCGAAGAGTACAGAAGAAGCTAGCCTGACCACACAACTAGTTCTCTAACCCACCATAGTGATTCCTTTGACCACAGAAATTCACCTGTTGCCAGATTTGCTATCATTTTAGGTCAGCCTTGTGTTTCAGCACTCACATGGTAGCCAGAGGCGAGCAGGAATTCCATGCAGGTGAGTGGTGAGAGGGCTCATGGAGAAGAGATGGGTCACACCAACCCTTCTGTTTAGCAGCCCATTGGGTTTCTGTGCTGGCCATGAAGGGACAAAAACACCTTTTGTCACCAGCATGGAAATGCAGAGGGCTAGTGAAGGAGGAATGGAGTGGTCCATTTGATAGAAGACTTTTAAAAAAGAAAAAGAAAAACTAGTCTTCCAGGAGACTGAAAGTCTGCATTTCTGTGGGGCTTCTCTTCTTCTGTGGTCAGCCAAAAAATGCGCCCCACTAGCCTCATAGTGGTTTAGTAAACTTTTGCAGGCAAGGAACTTCTGTAGGCTTATTAAGCATCACACAAACATGACCCTGCTGCTTTCTTCCAGGACTTTTAGCCTGTAGGTGTTGGTATTTTTAGTCTTTTGGTCACTCCCTGCCTATTGTTTTTAGTCTTTGTCCTTCTTTAGGCTGCAGTCCTCTACCTATGGGTGCTTCACTGGGAATAAGCCCCACTAAATTCAGGGGGATTTTGTTCGGAATAAACATGCCAAGGATTGCGGTTGTTATATTCTTCTTTTGAGTAATATGACTGTTCTAATTATTGCAAACAGCCCTGAGATCTCTGGATGAAGGGCATTATTATTATTATTAAAATTCAAAATAAAACTTTCTTCTTAGAAAATTGCTTTTTTTAACTCTCCCTCCCCCTCCATTTTTTTAAGGGAACGGGAGTTCAAAATGTGGGGGTCACTGGAAAATAGGCACACTTAGAAAAGAAAGGAAAGGAAATCTGATAAAGGAGAAAAGGAGGGAAGTAGTGACCACATCAAATTAGATATTTCTGCTTCCTGAATCTTCTGCTTCTTGAGTATCCCTGATTAGAATCTAATATTTTAAACTGCCTCCTGTAATCTATGCAATGACTCTGATTGTTTTCGCCATGTGTTCATTCCTGTCTGGCCCCTAAACTGGTTCTTAACATCTGCTGCAGACCATTGTCTACACCAGACATCTCCAAACTAAGGCCCGCGGGCAGGATGCAGCCCGAGCGAGCCAACTGTGCGGCCCCCGACGACCCCCGCCACCACCCGCTCTTACTGGCGTGGCGCAGTGCGGTTGCCCATATCCGGGTGGGCGTGGCGCCAGAAATAGCTTGTGCACACGCGCAAGCGCCATTTCTGGCGCACTTTTGGGTTTGCGGAGGCCTGTGCGCACACACACAAGCTATTTCCAGTGCCGCGCCGACCAAGAAGTGTGCTGGAAATGACGCTTGCGCGTGTGCACAAGCTATTTCTGGCGCCGTGCTGTGTCAGAAGTGCACCAAAAAAAGCAAGTGCATGCGCGTATGGGCGCGAGCACCCCCCCCCGCCCTCCGGCCCGCTGCGCAATCGGCACCAGAGGAACCCACCCAAGGCTGGGTCAGTTTGGGGACCCCTGGTCTACACCTTCAGCCTGCTGCAATCCAATGAACCAGAGATAGTCAATGTGGGCCACACGTTCAGTCATCTCTGTTCCACAGAACATTTTTCACCCTTCCACCACGGACTATATCCCTTCCTGGTGGGGGTGGGGAACCTTGCCCTGTTTTAGGCTGTGGATAGTAAATTTGAAGCGTGTCCCCGAAGAACCCTGGGAACTGTGGATTGCCCCTCACAGAGCTACAATTCCCAGCACCCTTAACAAACTAATATTCCAAAGATTTGGGGGTGCTGGTAGAGTTATGTGCTTTAAATGTATGGTGTGTGCACAGCCTAGTTTTTGCCTTCCCTCAGGGCAAGATGATCTTTGAGGTGATATTGTTGCCATACACCCCAAATTTCCCGGACATACATGGAATACTGCTGTCAGAAGCTGTGTCCGGGATAAAATCGGCAAAAAAAATAAAAAATGTCCGGGAAAATCTGGATGTATGACAACCCATATCAGCAGTGCTGTTGGGGGCTATTTTACTTTTAAAAACATAAAAAATAATAAATATCCTTTTTTGTAAAAGAAAGCTCAACAGCTATGCCAAAATATGGCAACCCTAGGGAGAGGCCACCTAAGCTGGAATATTAGGAGCTGGATAGCTTGTAGCTCTCCCAGAGGTTCGTCTTCTGTCTTCTGTATAATATTACAATAATGGACAAGCTTTTTGAAGAGGTTTGCAGAGGCTAAAATGCAGGCCAACACTTCTGTTTCTTGATATATAGATGTAGATATATAAAAAAACAATTGGCCCCTTCTTAGGAGGAAGGATGCCGTAGACCAGGGGCCAGCAACCTTTTTCAGCCGTGGGCTGGTCCACCATCCCTCAGACCATGTTGTGGGCCAGACTATATTTGGGGTTTGTGTGAACGAATTCCTATGCCACACAAATAACCCAGAGATGCATTTTAAATAAATAAATGTTGTTCAGTCGTGTCCGACTCTTCGTGACCCCATGGACCAGAGCACGCCAGGCACGCCTATCTTTCACTGCCTCCCGCAGTTTGGCCAAACTCATGCTAGTCGCTTCGAGAACACTGCCCAACCATCCCATCCTCTGTCGTCCCCTTCTCCTTGTGCCCTCCATCTTTCCCAACATCAGGGTCTTTTCTAGGGAGTCTTCTCTTCTCATGAGGTAGCCAAAGTACTGGAGCCTCAACTTCAGGATCTGTCCTTCCAGCACACATTGCCATAGACGAAGGTATCTAATGGTGCAATCCTAGGCATGTCTATGCAAAAGTAAGTCCAAATCTTCTGCAAACAAACTGATTTTTATGTTGCACGTTCCCTGTTTCATAACCTTTAATATCCAAGTCCTCTTTCACCGCTGCTGCCAGTGGTTGTGTGGTGAGTACAAAAAGTAGTGGTGAAAGAGGACATCATTGTTTAGCTCCTTTTGATAGTGCCATTTCCAAAGGCATTTAATCTTATGCTGGCTATGCTTCCTGCATTTAGAAAAGACTAGTTTTTAAAAAATCAAACGTTTTCAATGCATCTAGTTTAAAAATGGCTACAGGCTTACTATGGCGTTTGCTATCCCTGCGAAATAGGTCTGATGCAGTGGTACCTTGGTTCTCGAACGCCTTAGTACTCAAACAACTTGGAACCCAAACACTGCAAACCCAGAAGTAAATGTTCTGGTTTGCGAACTTTTTTTGGAAGTTGAACATGCTGTTTTGAGTGCCACACTTCCATTTTCAGTGTTACACTGAGGTCTGTCTGTTTTTGCTATTATTTTGCATTTTTGTTTTTGCGACTCTTGTTTTTGTGAATGAGTGGAACCCAGTTCAGCTACTGATTGATTGTGTGACTGCAGTACATTTGTTTATTGCTTTCATTTTATAGATCAGTGTTCTCGTTAGATAGTAAAATTCATGTTAAATTGCTGTTTTAGGGGTTGTTTTTAAAAGTCTGGAACCGATTAATCCATTTTGCATTACTTTCTATAGGAAAGCACGTCTTGGTTTTGGAACGCTTTGGTTTTGGAACAGACTTCCGGAACGGATTAAGTTTGAGAACCAAGGTACCACTGTATTTGTCCACCTTCAATGTCTGATCTTCAGGGACAAGTGATGGAAGGATATTTCTCTGAGACAACTTTCCTGTCTGACAGTGAACCAAGAGTGGCATAATCAGAGGTGGGTTGTACCTGGTTTTAGATCGATTTGAACAATCAGCAGGAAGAGCCATAAATTAATGAGCTAATTGATCTGTAGGAATTTGCATCAGTAATATATTTGCCTGGTTTAATAAATTAAATTATTCAATATGATTGCCAAGTGTCTGCTATTTTATTCACTGAGCCAAATTTTATTGAACAGAATGGTAAGAAGTAGGTCTTTACATTTCTTGTAGAAATTTGAAGGAAACCTGTCTGGGCCTGGCATTTTGTTAGCTTTCATGTTTTTTATTATGTTTTTGATTTCATCTTCAGTAAATTTCAAATGAAGGGTGCTGTTTTGTTCTTTATACAATACTGGCAAATGTTAACTTGTAAAAAAAAGTATGAGTGATTTTTACTAACTGGCGTATATACAGATTAGTGGTAGTGGTTTGAATTTCCTTAGTATCAAAAGTATCCATATCCCCCCCCCCAAATGTTCCAGATTCAATCATTAGTAGTTTTCCTTTTTAATATGTTGCCACTTTAGAGTGGCAATTTCCTTTAGCGTTAAAAATTTGATTTCTATTATATGTTTCTATTATATACATCTTCAGTTTGTTTCCTAATTTTTATTGAACCAGTTTGCTTGTGTTGGATGTTTTACCTAATTTCATACTGATTACATGCATACTGGGACTTAAAACTTTACTGACCAATTGTCATTTACTCCAAATCTAAACCCCTCTTTATACAGTTCTATCCTAAAACGCAAAAACTAATTCATTAAATGTTCAGAATTTCAATTTGTGCCAAATTGATAAATTATGTAGGGGTTGACATATAAAAACCCCCTAAATAAACCTTTTCATATTAATTATAAGCAGATTATATGGAGACTGCACACATGCTTAAAATGTGGAAGTCGAAAAACCTTCAATTTTATTAACAACAGCCACAATCCAAATGAAGTTTTATCATGCTTTTTATTTTTATTTCAATTTCCACCTATTTATATTTCTGACAAATTACTGGAAAAAATTCAAACGGTGATAATGAATTTTGACTTTCAAAGGGAGGAAACTAGATTAAATAAATATTTTTTTGTTCCACAGGACAACATCATGTGATGGGGTATACCCAAATTATATTATTATTTGTTTGTTTTCCAGGTGAGACAAGTCTATAGAATAAGAGGAGAATCCAGTAAACATTGGGTAGATACTGAATCTAAGCTTTCTACAAACCTCCCATTGCAAGCTCTCTTAAAAGTATTGAAATAAATACAGTGAATTCTGTTGCAAATCCATTTATTAACTGTATAGTTCTAACCTAGAAACTTTGGCAACATAAACAAACACTTGTTACTTCCCCACTTTCCGAGTATTAAATCATCCAAATTTTTGCCAAGGTGGCTCTGATGTCTGCTTTGAAATTGGGAATCTAAAGGTCTCTATACTCCCACAAGCCTCTGGTGCTAATAATTACCCTACATTTAATTCTCAAATGAAAATGACAGACACCAACACAAATTTGATTTCTTTTAACCAAATTCACAGCTTTATTACAAAAGGACAAGTGAAAATACAAGCCCTTAGATCTCTGACAAAATTTAAAAGTTTACTGTACGCAATGAAAAAGAGGAGGAAACGACTATTTTCCTAATTATATTCTAAATTACTTAATGTAGTCTTTGGTTCTGTGGAACCCCACAAAAGAAATATGGGAACAGGATGCTGGCATATCAATCCAAACTAATGATTTGAAAAAGATTAGGGAATCCAGACCTTTAAAAAAACTTTCGTAGGGAAAGCTCATTAAAATTACAGCGTAGGTAGTACACACTCCATTACAAATATCTAAAGAGTTCTCCTCCATGTCAACTATTTGTTTGAAAGATTGCAATGAAACTGATACATACTGTATTATTGTTTATGGTAGGACTGTACATAGTTTCAAGATTTCTGGAATTTCATTTTGGCAGAAATGATCCTCTTTGCTACTGAATCTGAACAGTTGTACCTTGGGTTACGTACTTAATTGGTTCCGGGTCGCTGTACGTAACCCGAAACGTACATAACCCGAAACGTATGTGACCCAAAAACGTGCTTTGCGCATGCGTGAAGCGCGCAGAACATTTATGCGTATGCTCAGACTGCGCAGAATGGATTACACTTCCAGGTTATGGGAGTTCGTAACCTGAAAAGTACACAACCCGAAGCGTACGTAACCCGAGGTACGACTGTATTTGTTGCCCCAAACTAATGTTGCTGAGTACTTTTGATAGTACAAATACAGACAAACTACCCAAAGAATTAGTTTTATAATAAAGGATTCTGGCAGTTCAGTTTGGCACTAAATGGGAAAATAGCTCATTGGATAGATAGTACTACTCCTTTTGGAATATAGCTGCTTTTGTGCGTGTGTTTCGATTAAATGAATATTTAGTTATTTATTTAACAGCATTCAAACACTGCTTGAAATCTAAATCAAAAATAAAATAAAACTGTCTAAGTGATTTATAAAGAATAAAACAAAAATTAAAAAAAATCAATAAACAGTTAAAAACAGGCATATTTTTTAAAAATAATAATTAAAAAAATAATTAAAAATCGCCCATAAGCAAAGAGTTTAAAACACACGTCAGCATTCTGCATTTCTAGAAAGGTTTTCTAAATTTCATTATTTATTTATTATTTTATTTATTGCACTTATATTGCGGCAGCATCATCCCCCATTGCCCCTGGAGCTCAAACTGATGTACAGGTCTCTCCCCCTCCTCATTGAATCCCCACAACAACCCTGTGAGGTAGGTTAGGCTAAGAGGCAGTGCCTGGCCCAAGGTCACCCAGGAAGGCTTTTCATTTTAATTTGCCTGATGCAGCCGTTGCAGTTGCTAGGAACTAAGGGAGCAGAGCAAGCATACCCACATCATGTTCCTTGCAGTCATACCATAGTTTGGCTGTGTGATACCTGACCTGGACTTCCGTGCAATTCCAAAGAAAGCTGCTGTTGAGAAAAGTATATTTAGCTTTAAATTCAGGCAAGTGCTAGAACCTACAGACACGTTCTATATGATATTACTTAGGACATCCCTCTTTTCACCAGGGAAATCATAGAATCATAGAGTTGGAAGAGACCACAAGGGCCATCTAGTCCAACCCTCCTGCCAATGTCGGAGGGGATGTATTGTCAGTAAAACCGACATTCTCAAGACAACCTTCTCCACAAGCCTGGCAAATCCGGAACTATACTTAATGGCTCATGATGTGAATCCGCCTTATTTACATCAGAACAACCTTCATTTTCACTACTATCCTCTGAAACTCAACCCATAAACAATTGTACTTATTTTACATGTCTCTTGATTCCACCAAACCCCCCCCCCCCCGGTTTATTGTCATGCTTTCTAGGCATAGAAAACTGAAATAAAATTTTTTTTTTCAAAAACTAGCTCAAACTCTGTTAGTGCTGTTGTTTTTTCAATGGGAAATTTATTGCAATTTTCTATGCATGGAAAGGGTGACAACTTATGCACTACCCAAAAAATAGAGACGAGGCTTTTGCAGAAAGTTTGCATATACTAATTTACGCATATAGATACAAATTTAGATATGGGTAGTATAATTTGTAAATAGAAACACAACATAGCTCACCATACTGGGGAACAGTGCTACCGGCCAGCTGCTGCTAGCTGTGGATAGGCAGCTTCAAGGCCCCTGATGCTTTCCCTTCTTAAGAGTTATTTATCTTTCAGCCGGACATGCTCTGAACAATCCTTCAAATAGAGGGGTACCTTAAAATAGAGAACTGTCTTCTGATAGCCCTTCATGTCATCTACAAAACAGGACACATGGCTAACCCTAACTCGCAAGTAAGTGTGGATAGCATGGACAGGAATCCTGCAGCCCCTCCAGAGGTTGGTGGACTACAACTCCCATCATCCCTGACCGCTGGGACTGATGGGAGTTGGAGTGCAACAGCACCTGGAAAACCACAGGCATCCTCATCCTTAGCGCCGATAATACTGAGGTAGTTGGACCCATAGTTTGCATAAGGCAGCCTCCTGTGTTCCTTCCTGAGACAGAAGCTGCTGAAAGCAAAGCATCTTCTTTAGGGTGCTTCTGGATGACTGCAAAACAAACAAACAAACAAATATGATGATGGTGGTGGTGGTGGTGGTGGTGGTGGTGATAATAGTTGTTGTTCAGTTGTGTCTGACTCTTCGTGACCCCATGGACCAGAGCACGCCAGGCACGCCTGTCTTCCACTGCCTCTCGCAGTTTGGTCAGACTCATGTTGGTAGCTTCGAGAACACTGCCCAACCATCCCATCCTTTGTCGTCCCCTTCTCCTTGTGCCCTCCATCTTTCCCAACATCAGGGTCTTTTCCAGGGAGTCTTCTCTTATCATGAGGTGGTCAAAGTATTGGAGCCTCAGCTTCAGGATCTGTCCTTCCAGTGAGCACTCAGGGCTGATTTCCTTCAGAATGCATAGGTTTGATCTTCTTGCAGTCCATGGGATAATATTAATAAAATAATAATAATAATAATAATTTTTATTTATTTATTTATGCCCCAGCCACTCTGGTCGGCTTCCAACAAAATATTAAAAATACAATAAAGCATCAGACATTAAAAACTTCCCTAAATACCCACAAAGACATTTTGAGTGTGTGTTAGTCTTTATTGGCACCATCTTCTTGTTCTGTGGCAATTGCACAATATCTAGTCCCCTTGTGCTAACCAACACCCATCCATGCCGCCGATTATTCCTCTACACAACAGGCCAGGCAATTGTGCTAGTTACCTCATGCCTGAAAGGCTTGCATTGCAATTACAGCGGAAGATTTAAACATTTGCAGTAACCCAGCGCTGAAAAAGAAAAAGGAAAGGCAGAGGATAACAGGAGGGGTGAGCACAAATGGGAATCACAGAGTGGGAAAGGACCAAAAGTGTCATCTAGTAGTGTAACACCCTGCAATGCAGGAATCTTTTTGCCCAACATTAGGGTTGCCATATTTCAAAAAGCGAAAATCCAGACACAAAAGTTGTTGAGATTCTTTTGGCCAAAGTTGTTCAGCTTTTTTTTTTTCAAGCAAAAAAAAAGTTTTTTGAGCTATTTTTAAGGAAATTCGCCAAAAACTACACTTCAGACATGGATTGTCGTACGTCGTCCTGATTTTCCCGGACATTCAACCGCTTGCCACCTGGGCACTGTTTCCGACAGCCGAGTCCCAGCTATGTCCAGGAAATTCCAGACATGTTGCAACCCTACCCAACGTGGGGCTTGAAACCACGACCCTGAGATTAAGAATCTTATGCTCTTATTCAGTGTTTTTCAACCTTTTTTGGGCAAAGGCACACTTGTTTCATGAAAAAAATCATGAGGCACACCACCATTAGAAAATGTTAAAAAAATTAACTCTGTGCCTATATTGACTATATATAAAGTAATTCTCTTGAATAGGAATCAAATAAACAAATTTTTCCCACGGCACACCAGGCAACATCACGCGGCACACTAGTGTGCCGCAGAACAGTGGTTGAAAAACACTGCTCTTATTGACCAAGCTATTCCAGGAGTCAGAAGGACGCCTTTCAGATTCTTCATAAGAACCGAGTGCGCAAATAGTGTTGATGACATCAAGAAAGGGTGGTGTGGAAATAACCCTTAAGCACAGTGTCTTAGAATTAAGTTTATTGAAAGCAAGGGGACTAGCTCCTGAGTTAACATGGTTAGGATTGAGCTATGAATGTGATCGCGGGAGTTAGGACGGGGGAATAGGGCTGAATTGCAACAAGAGAGAAAAAGAAAGAAGGCAAGGCGAAGGCTTGAGAAGGGGGGGGGGAGCACCAGCATTTCCTTTCAAAAGGGGTGTTTTCTATAAAAGGCAGACAGTATCTTTTTGTTCTCTAGAAGAGGGTAAGATATTTATGAGATTATGAAACCTGGGAGATGATGATCAGGTTGCTGTGGCCAGAGTTAGTTTTAGTGCCTGGGGTATGTAAATAAATATTTTACGCTATGTTTATTGGTTGTGGCTGCAATCCTGTGAACGCTTACTTGTGAGAAAGCGCTGCTGAGATCTGTGGGACCTACTTTTGAGTAAGCAGGCAAGGCATAGTGGACTGTTAATTGTGTACTTAATGTGTATGGATCTGTGTTGCAGGTTTCATATGGCTGCCTCATCAACTGTTGTATATTAGAGACTGTGATTTACTTCTTGTTTCTATCTAGATAATAATAGGCTTTCCCAAACCCCAATTTGGGAATTGAAGACTGTGGTTGCTGGTAAGATTTTTTAAAAAATGATTTTAGTTGTGGTGGTTGATTTGAGTGTTTCCTTGAATATTTTACTTTCAGTTAGGCCTTTGATGTGAGGACGTGTATACTCGCTTTTGTAACTCAAACTGAAATTGGTTCTGAGTTAGGGCAATGATTAATGTTTTTATACTGTAGTGGGTAACCTGTTTTTTTAAATAAATAAAAATTAAAAAGAAATGTAAAAGAGAAAAAAGGGAACAATGGAAATGATACAAAGAAAAAGGAAAGACAAAGTGGGGTGGGAGTAAATGAAAGGAAAACGCACACTCTCATTTTCAAAGTGACGCATTCTATTTTCTTGCTCCCTGTAACTTGATAAAATGCACCCCAAATTTCTCTAGAGTCCTTCTTCAAAGGATTCCAACCTGCTTTTCTCCTTGCTGTTAGGCAGATTTGCTGGAGGGCCATTAAAAAAAAGCGTTTAAGTTAACCAAGTTTTCCCCTTTATTTCCATATGGCCTCATTTAAGGTAAATTCCCCAAGATTGGCCTGAACTGCATCCACTGAGCCATTAACATGCAGATGTTAATAGCACAGTGAGATTCATAGTGTCACCTTGGCAGGCCGGAGTTAACATTCCAGGCCGATTGTTGTGGTTAGAGGGGTGGGGGTGGGGGTTAAGGTTTGGTGGGTGTCCTCTCCCTTATCTCCCAGAAAAGAAAAGAAATTTTCCAGGGAAAAGAACCTTCCTTTCAGGCTCTTCAGAGACTGATAAACCAGAGTTTAAAAAAACATACCCCAAGCCCTCCTCTCCCCCCCCCGCCCCCGCCAGAAACCCTGGTCCATTCTTCTCGGCTGACTATATGTAAACATAATACATGAAGACTTTTAAGGAGGGCTAATCCTTCAACCCCTTTCCAAGCTTCAACTCCCCCCACCGACCCCACCAGATCCCAGATTAAGGAGCTGTAGCCTCGCCTCCCCCCTCCAAGGCTTGCTGTTTTAACTTGCTTTTATCTAATTTATCATTGACACTCTGACACCACATTAAAATCAAGGAATCCGCAGCCACACGCGCGCGCACACCCTCGCCTCATCTTTCCTTTTCCCAGACTTCTCTTCCGTACTTCATCCCGCAGCATATATATCCCCAACCCAGTTATTCCCCTGACGTTTATTAAACGAAATAACACAAGCACACACACACACGAAGAGAGAGAGAGAGATTTCAGGGATATGACGCTTCAGCTCTGGAAAGTTATTAAACAGGGGAGCTGCTGCCCATACAAAATTAAATTCCTTATTGATCTTCTTCCTATACATCTAGCCAATTTATTATTAGTAATCAAATCTTTAAAATACAGAAAAGGAACGGAACTGATCTCGCCAGAATTTTACTCCGCAGAGAGCAACAATTTCCAGCACCTTTAACAGTTCCTGGGATTATTTTAATGGGGGTGTGAGAGTGGGAAAATGTGCTTTAGATATATAGTGTATACTTATTTAAATACCACTACCCCAAGTTTTTCATTCGTGTTTGATTGAGGAGGAGAGGGAAACTTGCATTTCAAGAAAGAATCCTCTCGTCAGGTTTTTTTTGGGGGGGGGGGTGTGTGCATGAAATTGGAAACATCTCTTTTGTATAATATTTAACATAGTTTATGGTTAGGTTGGAAGGTTTGGTGCAGAGGGGGGTTAACATTTGATCATATCTCACTCTTCTGTTCTTATTTTTCAAGATTTTTCAAAGCAGAACGTAACTGACGGCATAAGAGACGCCGATTTGGAGTGCTTTTTTAAAAGCCCAAATTCAGTTGGTTGGTTTGAACAATACAAATTCCCCTCGAAGGCTTGGTTGCAAAGGGAAGTTTCAAAACCGAGCAAAATACTCCAATGTATATTTTTTCATTGAACTGTGGTTTCTTGCAAAGGACTGTTTAATATCTGCATACTTGGACTATTATGGTAAATAGTGTTGCTTCTTTGAAAAGAACAGATTTCTCTTTAAAGTTAAATTAAGCTTAATACTTCTATAGTATAGTTCAAGCATTCAAAGTGTTTCCTATAAGCATCTCAGTTGCCCTTACAACAGTCCTGTAAAGTAGATCAGTCTTAATCTCTATATCGCAGTATTGGAAGAGGCTGGTTTTGTTTTGTTTTTTTAATGTCACCATCAAGAGGAAAAGTCGTCCTGAGGCAAAATGTGATTAAAATATACAACACTACAAGTATAAACCACAAATATTCAGCCTCACAAATACCAAAATATAGTTTATCGCTACCACCACCCTGCAAAAATAAATAGAAGAACACAATTTTTTTTTTTTAAATCAGACGGAAAAAACCAGGGGGTCTTCAGGGCTTTCCTAACACCTGGAATGATGAGGCCTCTTAGGAAGATACGAAGCTGCCTTATGCTGAGTCAGAGCATTGGTCCATCTAGCTCAGTACTATACTGTCCACACAGACTGGCAGCAGATCTCCTGCACTTCTGACAAAGGACATGCCCAGCCCAACCTGGAATTGCCAGGAAATTGGACCTGGGACCTTCTGCAGATGCTCTACCACTGAGCTACTTGTTCTGTTGGAGCAGAGCTGGTAAATTGTCCCAGAGATGCGGGGCGACTGCAGACAATGCCCTTTCCCCTCATGATCACCAACCAAATTACTCTCTGAGGCAAATAGGTTAGTAGGGCTCCTCCTGCCGATATCACACTAGTTCAGAGGCCAGCAAACTTTTTCAGCCCACTGTCCCTCAGACCTTGTGGGGGGCCGGACTATATTTTGAGGAGGGAAATGAACTAATTCCTATGCCCCACAAATAACCCAGAGATGCATTTTAAATAAGAGCACACATTCTACTCATGTAAAAACACCAGGCAGGCCCCACAAATAACCCAGAGATGTGTTTTAAATAAAAAACACACTGATTCCCAGACCGTCCGCAGGCCGGATTTAGAAGGCGATTGGGCCAGATCAGGCCCCCGGGCCTTAGTTTGCCCACCCATGCACTAGTTCTACGCAGGCTGATATGGATGGAGGTAGTCTTTCAAATAACTGGGGGCCCAAACAATGGGCGTACCCAGGATTTATGTTGGGGGGGACACACCCACCTGTCATCCTCTGGCTCTGTCTAGCAGATTCAGAATGAAAAGTCTCAACAAGTATTGTTGTTGTTTTAAATTGCTGTTTTAAATTACTTTCTTTTGACCCCAAGCGCTCAGAAAAATCTGTCGAACCATTCCAAATAGTCTGATTATTCCTACTTTTAGTTAAGTATTTTTATTTATTTATTTACTTTATTGGGGGGGGGCAGCTGCCCCTCTACTCCCTGGCTACGCCCATAGCCCAAACCCTTTAAGACTTAAAGCAGCTGTGGGGAACCCTTGGCCCTCCAGATGTTGCTGAACTACAACTCCCACCACCCCTAGTGACATGCTTGGTGGGAGCTGTAGTTCAGCAACACCTGGAGGGCCATGGGTTCACCATGGAAGGAAAAGTGAGGACAAGGCTTCTATATCTTTGGTAGCTACAGAGAAGAGGTAATTTCATAAGGGGGATGATGCCAGATGCACTTCTTGAATTTCCTATGCAACTTTTAACACCCCTTCAGTGCGTGGCTTTTAAAAATTGGATTTGGAAATTGTAAAAACTCCCCTACTTTTAGCTGTTTTTGTATATGCAATTATTCTATGTCGGTTTGTGTGTCATTGTGAAATTGCTGCAAGATGCTTTGTGGGAGGAGATTCGTAAATGAAAGTCACAGGACCTTTTAATCCACTTTCCCACCTTTGACAGCATTTGGAAAGGAGGGGTGGGGGATCCACAGGCCCTCCTCTCTTCTTGCTTCTCTGTCCCCTCCCCAAATTGCTATTGTGAAAAGCAAGCACCAGCTTCTGCTGGGTTTCAGTGCATGCTGCAGAACCTGCCCCTAAGGCCGACCAGGGAGCTGGAGCTCATGACCAGATCCGGACTACAGACTTTGCAACTGGCAGCCTATTAATCCTTATTTTATACTGCACCAACCTTTAACAACACAATATATTGCAGGATGCATGTTGATTTATTATGGCTAGCCACAGTGACTGCGATCAAACCTCTATCGTCCTCGGAGGGAGTATGCCTCTGAATGCCAGCTGCTAGGAATCACAAGTGGGGAGAGCGCTGTGGTGCTCAGCTCCTGCCTTTGGGCTTCCCATAGTTTGCAGGTTCGATCCCCGAATGGGACAGCTGCATATTCCTGCATTGCAGGGGGTTGGACTAGATCAGGCTTCCTTAAACTTGGCCCTGACCACTGGTCCTGCTAGCTAAGGATCATGGGAGTTGTAGGCCAAAAACATCTGGAGGGCCGAGTTTGAGGAAGCCTGAACTAGATGACCCTGGGTCCCTTCCAACTCTTTACGTATGATACCCAGTTGGCTGCTGTGAGAACAGGATGCTGGACTAAAAGGGCTTTGGCATCATCCAGCAGGGCTTTTCTTATGAAGCCATCAATGATAAGTCGCCTCCCAGAAGTACAGCATGCCATTGTGCCCTTCGGACTTGTGCAGAACTTACCTGCCATGTAAAGGCGGTCATCTCACCCCTTGCTTTGTAGGAGATGCCAATGTTTTCTAGATCCTGCTTGTCCACTGATCCCAGCATTGCCGATGAAACCCTTTCTGACTCCAGCAGTTTCAAATGTGCCTTCCTGATGTTCATTGCGTTACTAAACACACTTTTGGGGGCAGAGGCAGCATTAATCTCAAAACATCCTACTCTTGACTCAGGGTTGACACAGAACTTTAGTTCCCTTTTCCTAGCAATAATGGTGAAGATCCCAACTGCTGTCCCCACGTGAAATATACAGTGTGCTGTTTTTTTTTTTTTTTTTAAAAAATAGATATAGCAACAACAACAACACCCCACACAACACTTTAATTTTCTTCAGATCTAAGATTTGGGTTTGATATTTGCCACCACTGGACCGTGATAATACCAGATCTTGCCTGTCTCTGATCCTCTTCCTCTTCCTCCAGTGGATCTGAATGTGAAACATGTCTGGAAGGTGGTCATATGAGGTTTTGGCATGAAAAACTTGGGTACGGTGCAAAAGATCTCGAGACTTGGGTTGAAAATTAGGCGGAAATGTCTATTGATTTCCGTTTAAATGTTTCATTTGTCCACTGCAACTCTGTGTCATAAAAAGGGCAGGCACAATCAATCAGGGAATGCACGGCTAGATCACTCCCACAATAATTGACTTTAGCCTAAGTCCCTCACACCCACCTATAGCTGTATGCTCTCCATCTGTGGCTCTCAACCCCTGGGTAAAAACTGCCCCATCGTTTTGACAGTCAGGGTCAAAGGACCATGAATTGAAGGAATCCAACATCAATCTCCACCAAAGATGCTTAAATCAGTACTTTTCACGGCATTCTCCAGCTCTCCAAAGCGAATCAAAAACCTGCATTTGTTAGAATGCACATTCGATTAAAAAGCGGTTCTCCTTTCTTTATTTATTTACCATATTAAGTTTCCAATCCTGAGCACACTTGCCTGGGAGTAAATAGAACTGAACTTAGCGCGATTAACTTCTGAGTAAATATGCAGTTTATAATTTGTTTTGTCCCATCCTTTCTCCGAGGAGCTCGGTGGGGTGGGGAGGGTGCATATTTTACCCTAACAACCCACCCCAGTAGGTGGATTAGAATGACCAGAGAGAGTGATTGGCCACTTAACATGCTTTTCGGATGTGTGCCCACAATACCTTCAACACACATGCAAAGAACACAGTTTGATGCAAAGAATTCTGGGAACTGTAGTTTTCTCCTCACAGGGATATAATTCTCAACAACCCTTAACAGACCAGTGCCCAGAATTGTTTGAAAGATGTAAAGTACACAGCTTTAGTTGTTAGCGCCACATTTAGCTATTGGCACCAATAGCATTCCCCCATGCTGGTTTTTTTGGGGCTGTATTATTTTGATTCTAGTGTTTTATGCTGGTTTTTAATGTGGTCTTAGCCAATCTTTATGCCACCTTGGCTACATTGTGCTATGTGTCTTGGTGTCCTTTTACACTGTTTAGCGAACCTACCCTGTGGTTTTTCCTGAATGTGTGGTAGGGGAATTTAATAAGTGGCCAGGTAAATTCCAGTGGGGCTTGGTGTAAGATTGCAGTTTTAGCTCACTTGTGACAAGACTTCAATGGCAGAGCTGTAGTGTCGGTGAAAGAGACAATGTTTGGTTCTTCACAATGGCATGGTGTTAAAGCGATGTCCTTTTACCACCTGTACCAATCTCAGGCAGCCATTGGCTTTGATTGCTGGCGTTATATTTCCTCGCAGGAATAACCCTGAGCCCTCTTAGTTGTCACGGGTTGGAAGAATCCAGCTTTCTCTGGCTCAGAATTTGGGTTACTTCATTGCAGGAAGGTAAGATATGCACATTTTACTGTGTGGAATTTTGCTACTCACAGCTCTTGAGGTCTGTACGGAAGGAAAAGGGTGCCAAAAGTTGGTCCAAAACATGAATCTTTGTAGCATTTGAACTGTTCAACTACTACTAAGATTGTGGAGCTAGAATGGAGGGAGAATGATATCTTGTGCAAGCTTTCAAAGAATTAAATTTTTGCCTGCCTACTAAAGAGCTAGAAGCCTGCGGTCGTGGAACACACACAAAATCAGAAAGCTTGCATTAGCTTAAACCCATCAAACTATTCCCAGCCAATAAAACATATATAGCTTTTGCTACTTCATTATCTTCTGCAGAAAGCAGAAGAACAAGACAGCCAAACAGCCATAAACAGGATGACTCCTCTGATAAAAAAAACAGCAACATACACACACACGCTTGTTTTATTTAAAATGTATTTTTATTCCTCAGTCAAGGATCCATATTGCACACTGGGGATTACAGTTTTTTCCCTTATATACAGTACATACAACAACTTAAAATAAATAAAGGTACATATCGCTGCCTCCCCCTTTCTCTCCTGCCCTCTTCTCAAGTCAAGTATATTTTGGGAAGGGTGTTAGGAGAAGGAGATGGAAAACTGAACTCTCTCTCCCCTTCCCTCCACGTGTTTCATTTTCCAAGGTGTGTTCCAAAAATGGAAAGGATGCTTTAAAAAAAGAAGAAGAAAAATTGTGATAGGAAATGCAGAATCTTAAGGAAATTCATCTGAGGAGAGAGGATATCATTGTAGCTACATGTAACCAAGGCCACAATCCTATACATGTTTACCTGACTTCCGCATTGGATTGCACTGCAAATCATATACATTATTCACTGGGGAAAGCTGATTTTTCATTTTCTCTCCATCTCCCATTTCCAATTCCTTTGGAGGAAAAAAAGTAATAAATACGTTTGGGGTCTTTTCCTAAGGAAATTCCTCTTCTCTGGTTCAGAGCTAAGAAACTTTAATTAATAAAGACATTCCCAGATTTATTAGCACCTTACTTGTATGTTTTTCCTTCTTGAAAAATGGAGAAGCACTTCTTTAAAACCTGAAAGTGATGGTCAATGTGGTGACTTGCATGTTTCCTCTTCCCTTTCTTCCAACCATCTCTCTCTTTCTCCCCCCTCCCTCCCCCCCTTCAGCCTTCCTTCAAGTCTGCCCAAATATATCTTTTTCTCTTGCACAGTTCAACCGATTTACCTGAAAACAGAGGCTCATTCTGCTTTACATTTCAAAGCTAATTATGCAAGGCAAGGGGGGGGAAAGGGGGGGATAAAACTGGGGAAGGGAACCTGAGAAACTCACCTCTACTTTCGTATTCCCCCTCTCCATACAACTCCACTAAAAATAGTAATAACTGTCTATATAACTCTCTGAACTGAGAGCACCTGAGTCTGGCAGGTAGGGGAACACACTAGAGATAGTTCTGTTTGTGTGAGGCTTTTAATTTTTTTTAATGCCTTTTCAAAAAGCAGTTGCACTGTACAAAAGCTTGTTGCTGATTTTTTTTTTTTTAAAGTATTTTACTTATTTGTGTCCATTTCTCCGCCCCCCCATACCAAATAATCTAAGGAGGCCTGCTCGCTCTCTCCCTTGTAAAAAGTGGGTCTTCCAATCACCCTTTTTGAACTAATTTGAAAGCCGCCACCACTCTGTTGGGAACAATTATTGTATTACGTTGCTAAAATAAAGAGTTTCCTTTGGGAGCTGTAGAAAAAACTAAGACAATTCTCAGGCATGTTTGCTTGGTTTCTTTCTGAGTTCAAGAGGGTTTACTCCCCTGTGCATGGAAAAAAACAACAACCCACCCATAGCCAAAGTGTTGCATCCAACTAAAATTTTACTTAGGTTAGACCCATTCAAGGACCCAAGTTAGTCATACCCATTCATTTCAACGGGTCTCCTCTATGACTAACATTGGATACAGTGTTGCAACACTATAATTAAAGGGCCAAAGTTATTGGTACTGATTCATTTCAGTGGGTCTACTCTACAGTGGGACTATGAATACCATGGGATGCAATATTGCAATACTACAGTAAGATGGACTAAGCCCTATTGAATACACTGGAACTTGCTAGTAGGCAAACATACACCCATAGTTTGCTTTTCCTCCTATATGTTCATGGGGCTTTAAGGACACAATCTAGGGGGAATCTTATGGAACTCACACAGGAGGATATTAGCTTTAAAGCTGGGGGGGGGGGAGGGAACCAATGACTGCTTCTCTGTATTTCCCACACTGGTAAATTTTGATGTGTTCAATTTGCCCATCTTCAGCTTCTATCAAATATCTTCTTAAGATCTTAAGTTATTTGTATCTATTTATAGCATTGCAAAACACTACCAAAAATCTTTCAGAAAGATACAGCAAGTTGCCAAGGAATTTTAGGAGGATGTAAAAAAGAGCATTTACAGATGGGGAGGAAGAGGGGTTGTTATATTTTGCACACAGAATAATTCCATGTTGCTGAGAACTTGTTTAAGGGATACGAGAGAGAATATTTAGGCATTTCATGCAATGCAATTCCAGAATGTATGTCTATTTTACACACTCATCCATATGCTTTCTCCCCATCTGTTAATAGGCTGCAGACACCACTTTCTTGGAAGTAAGCCCAGCTGCACTCAATGGGGCTTCCTTCTGAGCAGAGACATGCACAGGATTGCACTGTGTGATCTCATCCATTTCAGTGTAACCAACTTACAAGGGCGTGATTTAACGTCAAAGTCAGAAGCAAATCTCAGTAGGATTTACTCCCGGTTAAATGCGCTGAGGACAACAGCTTCAGGACTGCAGCCTCAATTGGCTAACTTTAATCTAGACTCAGTTTAAGCAAAAATAAGCAGGCGGAATTTCTTCCAACTACTGTTGTTTTCTACAAGTATCTGTCTTAGCAAAAAAAAAAAACACATAAGGCATAAATAGAACCCTGTGATGAAAGTGCAACAGTGCTGCAGAGATGATACTGGCTTCTACAAGTAAGGCTTAAATCGTTTTTTGTTTTAAATTTCTTGCGCAAGAATAAAGTGTTTGTACATGGCATGAAGTATTTCATGCATTTTTAGTTCTGCAATGCAATTGTGAAACCTATCATTGGTTAGAACAGTGGATCCCAAACCTTTCCCCCTCCATGGGCCACTTGAAAGCTGCTGAGGGTCTTGGCAGACCACTTAGTGGTTTTTCTGCCTGTTGTAGCAATTGGGAATTCACTGTGCCAGATGCAGTATGGTTTTTAATTGTATTTCGATTGCTTTTCTTATTCCATAAGATTAAAATTGTAATGCAATAAAATGCAATAGAAGAAACGAAAGAAAGACAAATACAATTTTAAATATCAGACCAACTGAATGGAGTTTATGGACCGAATTCTGGGAACTCCTGGGCTAGAAAGTGCAACTGATTTGAAAATGCCCCTCTTTCACATCCTATCTTGCGCTGATAACATTGACATATGCCAGGGGTCAGCAACCTTTTTCAACCCTGGGCTGGTCCATGTGGGGGGCCGGACTATATTTTTTTGGGGGGGGGATGAACGAATTCCTATGCCCCACAAATAACCCTGAGATGCATTTTAAATAAAAGCACACATTCTGCTCATGTAAAAACACCAGGCAGGCCTCACAAATAACCCAGAGATGCATTTTAAATGAAAGGACACATTCTACTCATGTAAAAACACGCTGATTCCTGGACCGTCCACAGGCCAGATTTAGAAGGCGATTGGGCTGCATCTGGCCCCCGGGCCTTAGGTTGCCTACCCCTGACATATGCCAACAGGGGCAGGGGGAGTAAAGAGATGCTCCAAGGACCTTTGCGGACAGTGTTGACTGTCCAAAATGTCATCAGCTACCACTACACAAACTGTAAATAACTTTGCATTTCTAGGAAAAAGCTCAGAGGTCATCCCTGCCGGTAGGCAGACTGAGCTGGCTGGTGTTGGTGAAAGATGGCACTGCTAGCAAAGGTGAGCAAATTGTCAAGTTATTTAAGCTGTTATTATTATGATGATTATTACTACTACTGGAGTGGGTGCCGCTACTGTCTGGATTTCATAACTTCTGACACTTCAAAACCATGCCAAACATTTGGGGGCGGTGTTGGTCTCGCTTGCAAAGGTGGCAATTGGTAGATCAATTAGGTAACGTCTTTAAAAACCTCATATTTTCACAGGGATCAGACAATACACATTTGCCAAATAACCTGACTGTAATTGCCACCTTTGAAAAAAAGGCCATCACTGGGGTGAAAACTGAAAAGTTCCCATGTTTACATGCGCTCAAAATACCCAGGGCTGTTTGTTGCTTAGCAGAAGATAACTTTGAAATAAGAATAAAAATAAAATAAAAGAATAATACATGCAACTTTAAAAGCACACTTGGATCTTTCTTACACTCTTTTGACATATGACATATGTGTGAATGTTCTCCATGCTGCATTTTTTTTAAAGTCACTTTTTAAATTTACATACAGGCTAGCAAATATGGAATGTATATTTGCATCACAGCTGCAGGAATGACGTGCACGTTTAGTGTCATGTGTGAAAACATTATCTGTGAATGCACCTGAAACTGGTACATTGCAGCTTACAAAAATCCAGCAACTTCCCATCTGTGAAACACACTCAAAGAGACAAAACCTGGCAAGGTGTGTTCTCATCAATTTCAATGGAGGAAGCAGACCAGAGCACAATTTACTTTGTACAAATGCTTCCTCCACAGAAATGAATGGGTCTATATACATGTATACGCATGTTCCATCTGATCATCAGAGGAAACGTGAGGTTCTGTATTTAGAGAAAGGAGATTGCAACCCTGCTCTACAGAATACTACTCCTGGTAACCCTCAGATCACTGGATGAAATAACCTTTTCAGCTGAAGCTGTTTTAAAAAACAAACAAACAAACAAACATTTTTAGTGGCAACTGTTTTTAGATGTTTTAAACTGTTTTTTAGAACCTTTTTTCGGGGTGGGGGAAAAGGATGTTGTTTGCTACCCTGAGCTCTTGGGAGCAACGGTGGGATAATGAAGTTAATATATAATTCATCACCACCATCCTACAATCCATGGGATTTTTGCCACTAAAGAAGCAGGACCTGCACCCCTGTAACATGCTTCCAGAGAAGTAAATTCAATAGGACTTGTTTCACAAGTAAAGATGCTTAGTACTGCAGCGCTAGTCTCTGAGGTGCTTCCAAACCTGGCAGCTGCTAATACTTTCTTGAACAATATACTTCAGGATAGGTATATGCACACATTGTGTACTCATAATTTCTTCCTGTACGTTAGCATACACATACACAAACCACATGTGTTTTGTACGCACAAGCTGACAACATAGGCATTCGTGTGATAAGTACGTGCTCTTTCCAACATGTAAAAGAAAAGGTGGGGCTGGTGAGTTGAATACCACTATACCAAGCCTTGAAAAAGGAACACATATCTATGCATAGCTGCATGTACATTTTAAAAAAAAACAATGAAACTGAAATTATATGCAAATTATACACACACATAAACACACAAATGAAATGGGGCACAATCCGCCTGGAAGTTCTCCTGCGTGATCCCTCCAGAGATGAATGGGTGACGCACAAGATGGGCTCTCATGCACCTCCCATTCATTTCAAAGGGGCTTGTGAAAGAGGAGCTCCTGGTGGATGGTGCCTGCGATTCTCGTGTGCTAGCAAGTGGGGCAGATGAACCAGAGAAGAGGTTATTCTTTCCTTATATAATGAGATACGTAGAATGTCCCTGCTAACTGCAATTTCCTGTTTGTGCCAGACCCCCCCCCCAAAAAAGCAAATCTTCTATTTGCTGCTTTCTTGTGTTTGTTAACAGTTAAGAGTATTTCTTATACTGTATTTATATAAAGCAAAGGGAGAGAAAGGCTGTATATGCATGCACACCATAGTGCCTGCAGATAAATTACACAATTTATGTCTGTGTGCATAGGGATCTCCTGTGGGGTAAGACATGCATTTTCCCTCTCGGAACTTAACACTCCCAAATTCAGCAGGCTTCTGAATACTTGTCAATAAGCTCTGGAAACCTCATTCCAAACTGCTTTCACCGATTGTTGTGTCTTTCGAAGTTGCCCCCCGCCCCCCCCCAATTTTAACAAATCCCTTCCATGTCATGCTTCATACTGAATTTCTTGCCTGCCTGCCTTCCTTCCTTCCTTCCTTCCTTCCTTCCTTCCTTCCTTCCTTCCTATCACTCTTTCTTTCTGTTTCTCTCTTGTCCGGTTCATTATTACAAAACTCCCAATGAAGTTAAAGGTAGAAATTGATGAGGGGGGGGGAGCAGGGAGAGGACATGTCAACATTTGGCCTCCACTGAATCCCACATTCCTTCAAAAATAAGGTGTGCAGTTAAATGAACAGGGCTGTCTGCCTGGCAAACACCAGGACCCCTCCCTTCTTTTATGCAAAGTTGGGCTCAAATTTTGAACACAATAAGACAGGGCTGAGAAGGGTTGTGAGGTGGTTTTTGAAGAAAATTAAGACAGCAGCAAGAAGAAAAATCCCCCCCACCCCATCCCGTCATATTCCTCCAGTTTTCCCAAGTCACCAGAACAGCTAAAAAAAGATCAGGCTATACAATTTGACAGCAAAAGAAAAAATAAATAAATAAAAAGCCCACAATCCTCTTTTCTTCCTTCTGATATTAGCAAAAACAACATACGATCTAGGCAACAAATATTCAAGGCTGGTTACAGAAAAGGGGGAGTTTTCAGTCAGAACAATGTTAATTTAGTCCTCCACATACAAAGCACCCAAGTTATGCCGTGTTCCCAGTAATAATCTGGTTTCATTCTTTTTGTTGTTGGGGGAAAAAACGGGACAATTAAGGTGGAAATCCTCCTTCATCAAGGTAGCCCAAATGAATGTATTCTACCCAAGAGAATTCATACAAACTAATTTAAACCCATTTTTCCCCCTTTAGGGGCATGGGAAAGCTACTCCTCATTTCCTTTCAAAATTTATTTGAACAATACAAATTCCCCTTTCTCCCCAACAAAAATGCAGGTTGGCAAAGGGGGGGGGCAACAGAACTACACTAAGCATATTTACTGAGTTCCACTGGAATTCCACCCTTATTCCTCTCAAAAAGAGTGTAAAGACTGCTGCCTACAGAAGGCAGAATATTTTGGCCAGTGGGGGGGGGGGAAAGGTTTCACTATTTTAAACGTGTTTAGTCAGAAGTGAGTACCAGAAATTGCAACATGGGGTTATTCCCTTGTAACTGTGTCCAGGATTGCAACCTTTTAAAAGCATCTTATTTTTTTCTATTCCAAGTTCACTTTGATTCACTGCCACTTCCAAAAATCTGTGGAAACTCAAGAAGCTAGAATTCCCCCTTAGTTCAAACCTGCAATTTTAATCCATTATTTATTTTCCCCAGGTAAGATTCTTGGGGTGGTGGGGAGGAGAAAATGTTGTTTCAATAGAAGGAAGGTGGGAACAAAGACTGCCCAAAATATGACAATTACCCGGAGCCCAGTCACTAGGCAGTAAAATCAAGTCTATATTAGACCTTTGGGTTAAATTCCCAATAATTCCAGAAATATTCACCTTATAGAGAACGACCATTTTCTTTGCACTGATTAAAAAACTGTTTTGTGACCTCCACTGATTGTACAGCAACTCCAGAGTAACAGTTCTGGCTTGTGCCTGGAGATCCAATTTTGAAACGGGAAAATATATAGGTTGAGGTTTGGTTTGGTTTTGATTTCAGGCAGGCAGGCAGGCAAACCTCTGAAGACAAAGACGAATAATAAAAGGAAAGAACATTTGTTTGTATCAGGGAGGGAGGGGTGTAGTTTCCTTTGACAGTGTGGTTGTGTGGGGGGGGGGGAGGGAAGAATCTTTTTTCTGCATTCCACTTTGGAGATCAAATTGTCCATCTGCATTTCATTGCAAATTTGCCGCTGGATCCAATTTCTTTTTCCAGTAAATTTTTAAATAAACAGAATGTTACCGAAGGCTACTTAAAAGTCAGGGTTCTATTAGGCAACAAACAACAGCCTCCTTTTTAAAAAACACAACTGTTTCAAGTAACCCTTTTCTCTCTCTTTCTTTCTTTCTTTTGGTTCAAGCAAGATCAGGGATTTCGTTTTTTTTCCTTCTTCCCAAATTTAGTTGCGTCACCCACTTCTGCACCTTTTCAGTAGACAGTAGAATATACTTAATTTTGCTTAAAATCACTTTTTGCACCATTCCACACACACACACACAATCCCAAATTCAGGCAAAAAGAAGAAAAATAAATTCCATTCTACTTTAAAAAAAAAACCTTGCAAAATTCTGCTGTTGGGGATAAAACAGTCACTTTTGTCTTGCTTTAGTTTTAATCAGGAAACGGATGGAGGCTGGGAGGGGGGGAGTGATGCTTTGATGAGTTTAATGTGCGGTGGTTGAAAGGCCATGCCATTTCTCTTCCAAATTAAGGAAGAAAGGTGGGGGAGGGGAGGGGAGTATACTTTTAACTTGGCAAATGAGGGAGGGGGAGAAGAGAAGGGTCTTTCACTGGGGAGGGGGAGGGGAGGCTGCCTTGAAACTTTCTCATTCCTCACAACACACCCACAACTCTTTTAAATTTCTCTGCATGGAGCAAACCACTCCACATTAAAAGGAAGGGGGAGGTCAGCTATGCCCCAAACTTCCTTTGTGTCTTCCCCCCCCAACAGACCTTTTTTCTGCCCTCCCCATATTAAAATGTTGTGCATATTAAGCCATAGTATTGCTACCATAAATATCTTTTTTTTAAAAATTACACAACACCAAATTTCGTTCTCCAGTCTCTTTTACATTCTTTCAGTACTGCTGTGTTTTTGTGTGTGTGGTTTTTTTTTTTTAAATCATCAGTTGCTTTGCCTTCCTCCACACTTGAGGCCTACTTCCAACCAAGGTTCAAATTTCAACATTTCAGAAGTTGTGGGATCTTTTGAAGAAAGTGAGGAATGAGAAAGCTCTTTAAAACAAAGCTTTTGTTCTTTTTAAAGCAAAGGAATGCCAGAAATTCCATTTGTGAAGGCATCCTTGAGGGTTAGAAAGAAAGAAAAAGTAATCATAATTGGAAAGTCGGATCTCTTCCTACCCTATTTAAAACACATTTACTTGAAAATAAGTTCCACTGATTTCAGTGGAACCTACTTCTAAGCAACTGTGTTTTAAGATCACAAGCTGCTGTCACCAACACACTTACTTGGAATTAAAGGCCACTGAAACAAAAAATGTTACAGCCAAGTAAAAAAAAAAATTTTCAGATTGCAATATCAGATTCTCCATCTCTCTTTCTTTTTTGGCTACATATTCTATTAGCTTCGTCCCCCATCCAAAAAGAAAAAAAGTCAACCTGTTGCACGTAAACCAGCTTATATCCTCCATCTAGAAGTCCTCTAAACGGTATCCCCGGAATTTCAGGCTGGGGGGCACGGGGATGGCATTGCCCCCCAGCTGCCAGGTCCAAAGCGGGTGCGTTTTGGAGGGGGCGCACGAGTCTTTTACGCACAGAGAGGACGCAGGACACAGATCCCCATCAGAACCGACGACCAAAGCGGGCGTACAGGGAAAGGTACCCATCAAAGAAAACGGATTCCTGGCAGGAGGTGGGCTGGTGTGCAGCAAGCGCTTGCAAGGCGGCGTGGCCCCCTTTTTGGTCGTCTTCCTCGAAATCTTTGTGGGCCTTCCTTTGGCCTGCCTTTCCTGCTCGGCACGCCTGCGTTTAGCGTTCCTTTCTAAGTCGCTGCCGCCTTTCAAAGGTTTGTTGGCCAGGCTGAGGAGGCCGGCTCTGGAGGCGGAGGAACTCCCTTTGGCCTGCTCGGCCCTGCGCAAGCCTTTCCCGTCCACATTGAAGCCTTTGGCGTAGCACCACAGCTTGGACTGCCTGATAAGCCTGTCGAATTGAGCCTCCCTCCCCGACCCTTCCTTGGAGTCCTGGTGCAGAGCTGATTCCTCAGCCTTGTCCGGCTCGCCAACGTGGAGGTCCTCTCTGGAGCAAAGGAAGTCGGCGTCCTTGGAGAAGTCTTCGCCCTCCTGGGCGCACAACTCCGAAGCTTCCCTAAAGACTCCCTTCTTTGGCTGCGGGCCCTCGCTGGGGCTGCTGGGACGGGCAGGAAAGACAGGAGAGCTCCGCGCCTCCTGCTTTACTCGGGGCTCCGGGTCCTCACGCGGGAGTAGCTTTGGCGCGGTGGTAGGAGCCGGCTTGAAACTTTCCAAAGTGGACGCGCGCAGCGTCCTGGCCCAGAAGAGTAAGTTCGGGTCAGGGCGCAAGGCTTTGGCTACGCCGGGGAGGGCTTGAGGAGAGGCAGCTTGGGGTGGGATACGAGGAAGCGCCGCCTGCCTGTAGCGGGTACTCTGCACCGAGTCCCCGCTACACAGGGAGCTGCTTTCCGACCCGGAGGAGCTGCCTTCTTCGCTGCTGCAAGATGACTCTTCGTCGTCGTCGTCATCATCGTCCTCTTCCGAGGAGTCGCTGGAGCTTGCCGGGCTGGACGCGCCGCTGGAGTCCGAGTCGCTGGAATAGCCGGCCGACGTGCCTTGCCTCTTGGGGCTCGCGAAAGATGCCGAGCGACCTTTCTCCTTGCCGAGGCACCCGCAAGCCGAGCGCTTGGTGCGTCCGGCATCCGCCTCGCTGGTCTCTTGGCTGACGGCCGAGTGGAGGAGCTGCAAGTCGCCGGGGTAAGCGCTCAGCACGCCGGCCAGGAGCTGCTCTCGGCCGCTGCGGCTGTAGCTCTTCGGCAGCGGCGCGGCTTTCTCGTACCCTCTGGCGAACGGGGACCTTAAGAGCGCGTCCCGTTTGGCGCAGCCGGCACCCACGTTGGCGCGAAAGGCGCCGTCGGCAGCGTTGTACGCGGGCAGTAACCGGGGCCGATTGAACAGGTCCCCGGCTTCCCTCCTCTTGGTTTTCCTCTTCCTCTTCCTCTTCCTTGGGGCCAGGGCCTTGCAAGAGATGCAGAGGGCCTCCAAGTCCGCCTTGGAGATGAGCGAACACTTGACGGCGCGCGTTGGCACGGACTGGATGGCTTTGAGGGTGCGCAGCTCCTTCAGGTCGCAGCGGCGGCTCTGGATCTTGAGGCTTTCCATTTTTTTGCTCACGGTGGCCCTCGGGATGTCCTTAAACAGGTCGCTGAAGACCTGGGTCAGGGCGAACATCCGCGTGCCGTTGATCTGCAAGTAGCCCAAAGTGATGCCGTCGATTTCCTGGTAGCCAGCTTGGAAATCTCCATTGTAATCCACGGTGGCGGCGGCAGGAGCCACCCCGCAGGTCAGGAACATGTTTGTTTATCTGCTTATTCGTAAAAAAAAGGGAGGGGGGCTTCGCAGCCACCAGCGGAGGGGGGGGAGGCTAGAAAGAGGGGTTCCTCTCCCAACCCCTCCTCATGCTCCCTCCTACCCCCCAAAATCAACCCGCCGTCGTTGAGTGATGAATTTTTCTTTCGAAGGCATCCCTTGAGGCTCCAGAGCCGCCTTTTCTCTCTGCCTCTCTTTCTTGCTCCACTCTAGAAATCCAGAGAGGGTTGCAAAGGAGAAGACTGTGGTCTTGCCATGGTCATTTCCCTCCTCCTCCTCCTCCTCCTGGTACCTTTCCTATCTTAGTCCGGGGGTGTGTGTTTGGCGGGGAGGGTAGGGAGGGAGGGAGGGAAGAAACAAGGAATCTCTCCCCACCCCCTCTCAGCGTGCCTCTTTTTTCAAAAAAGCTCTCCTTTGAATTTGCAGATAGATCTTTAAAACCAAAGTCCACAGCCGAAGAAAAAGAGAGACAGCGCTCACATTAAAAACCCCCATAAAAGAGGTTTTTAAAAGCACCCAGGTTGCACACCAAAATCCTTGTCATGTCCACCTTTCTCCCACCCCCCTTTGGCTTCTTTCTTCAAGACAGACTTGGAAGTACAGTATATTATAGGAAACACCCCACGAAATAATTTTCTCCAGAGCGCGAGCTGATTGGGTACTTTAACCTGGTGATGTCATAAAACCCCCAACATCGAACACCCCCCCACCCCCACGTAAAACCCTCATATAAAAAAACCCCTTTCATTTAAGAGTCGATCTGACACTGTCCAAAGAAGTAAGAGGAGCTTCGTATATACATGTGAATTGAACAGCGAGAGGCGGAGGTGGTGAAAAGATTTTTATGTATGTGCCTACGTATGTAGCCCATACAGCCATTTCCCTGCCGCTGCTCTCTACACAATCTATGCAATCTTTTCAAAGTACTGCTTTTACATTAAAAAAATAAAATCTGCAGTATCAGATATTTCCATCGAACGTTTTTAACGTTTTAATACTTGCCAACTGCATTACATTTGAAGGCCCCCCCCACTTACCAAATCTCTAACTAGGATTATATAATGTCATAGGCTTTTTATTTTTAAAAAATCGGCTTTATTGGGAGGCAAATATAATTTTCTTTGATATCTTTCTGTCTTTGGGAATGCTTTTTGAAGTGGGGAGAGGGCGATAGCCTTTAGGATTTTATTTTAAAACCCCCCCCCCCAAGCTTAAGAATGACAGGCACCCATCAGTTCTCACAAGAATGGCTTGCTCTTTTAAAAACCAGGTCAATTTTTCTTTTGCTCTGCAATAATTACACCCTATATAACATAATTATTATTATTTAAGCATCTTTTATTACTGTTTTCCTCCCATGAATCTTTTGTCTCTTTGTACCTTTCCCAGATATGTTTTCTTCCTTTTGCCAACCTTCTGAATGAATTGTGTTTTAAAATTATCTCTTCTTGAGTCCTCACCTTTATTGGGGAGGCAACCGTTTTTTGTTACTTACTTATAACAATATATGTGTCTCAATACAGCAGGAAGTTGTCCAGTTCCAATGTCATTTGAAATGAATGGGAGCTGCGCAAGAACTAAGGGCGCCGATTCTGTGGGTTTTATGTAAAAATCTGTGGGTTGCATTTTCTAGCTCAAAACAGTATGTAAAAAGAATTGACAAAAAATAACCAGAGTGAAAAACCAGCTTATATTCTTTGGAGTAAGAAAGGTTTCTGTTCTTACGGGGAATTGTATCTTTTCTTTTCACAACTGCAATTTCTGGCCCCCACCCCACCCCACCTCCCAAATTAAAATTAAAATTGGTGGTGAGGTACAAAAGATACCTCCACACTTTTCATCCCTACACTGCTACATAAAGACTGACCAAATGTTTTCAAATTCAGCTCTCTGTGGTATGTTCTGGACTTCTCAATTGATTCAATGGCCCATTGCATTTGCAACCATTCAGCTGGATTAAGCATCTTGGGTGATTTCCTGTATTTTGCCAGTAAACAAGTTGCTGTAAAAAAGATTCACAAACAAAGCCTTGGTCTTAACTATTAAAATATCCAAGCCACAATGCGTTGGACTTGAAGGGATGGTTTGATTCTATTTGTCTTCTAAATATTCCATAAAATCTCTTTCCGGCCCATTAAAAAAGAAAAAGGAAAAAACATAGGGAGTTTCCCACCAGACGTGTAAAAAGTTCAGCATTGTCTATGAATGCTCTCCACTTTGATGTGTATATATCTTATAAATCCCGTTCAGACTGTAAGGTGTCAAGTACCAATGATATACAGTTTTTGCATATGATTCGCATTTGCCTCTGTTAAGCCTACAGGTTGTCGGAATTATCCGAGATCAAAGAATCATAGTTCATTCCATTCTGTGGGGTCAGAAATGATTATTGATCCTGTTTTTTTATATAAAATAACCAGCTATATTTGCTTCTGTATAAAATTGTGCCTAAAGAAAGCTAGTTTGCAGTCCATCAATCTAGTCTTTTGAAGTTGAATCTCTTCCTTTGTCAATTCTTGGAGGTGGACTTTTATTGATTTCCACAGAATTTGCTTTCAAGTAAATTTTTTTTTAAATGCTCAGGGTATCATAATCGTCAGGATGCTTAAGCAACAGTTTTGTCCAATGCAGGGCGGGATGCGTAGATGTGTAGGTACCATTAATTCATTAATTTTATTACATTTGTATGCCACCCTTCACCCGTAGATCTCGGGGCGGCCAACGTAATTGGTGTGCCAGGATAGGTTTCCAAGTGTGTATTTCCCATACCAAGTGTGAAGAAGGCTGTTGAGCAAAGAACAAGGAACTGCTTCCCAACCCTTTTGTAGCACATGGGTAACTCCGTGCTTGCCTCTATGAGGAAATGGGTGTTGCAGCTGCTCTTGTGTTCTGCGGTGGGCATGATGTAACCCTCTGCTTCTCCTTGACTTCTCTGGAAAGGAGCCAGAGGCCACAATCCAGTACACAGCTAAACACCTTTCAGCCCGTTGTTTACCTGCACTATTTCTCTTCAAGTTAGCCTGACGATTTCGGGTGGGTAGGGGGCATCCTTTTGTTGTTGTTGCTGCTAAATTTATATGCATGTTTTCCCTTTCCACCAATCTATGTTCTTTCATTTAATTCCACCATTCTTTAAAACATCCTCTGAGGGAAATGATTTCTTTGCATGTATTGCAAAAAAAGAAGTTTTTGTTTCAGAAGTTGATCTTAAGTCATTGATTTCTACCTCTGTGAAGGCACAATCCAATGGGAAGGTCTCCTGCACAAGCTCCATTTATTAAAATTGGGGGCGGTGGTGTTTGCACAGGAGAACTTATCCTGGACTGTGCACTTCCCTTTTTTACTCCTGATTTGGTAAAACGGACTCAGAGGGAAACTCACCTTTTGGGGGGGTTGGGCTTGCTGGTCGGCAGTTCGAATCCCCACAACGGGGCGAGCTTCCGTTGTTTGGTCCCTGCTCCTGTCAACCTAGCACTTCGAAAGCACGTCAAAGTGCAAGCAGATAAATAGGTACCGCTCCAGCGGGAAGGTAAACGGCGTTCGCCAGAAGCGGCTTAGTCATGCTGGCCACATGACCCGGAAGCTGTACACCGGCTTCCTCGGCCAGTAAAGCGAGATGTGCGCCGCAACCCCAGAGTTGTCCACAACTGGACCTAATGGTCAGGGGTCCCTTTACCTTTACCTGTTTGTAAAGTTGTCTTTAGGTGCAGAAATCCCCAGATTTTGTCCCTTCACCGTACCTCATCGGTTTTGTCTTTGCTGTCTCTCCTTGTCTCTCATATCTATTCCACGCTGCCTATCTCTGTACATCATGATTATCCAACCACTCCTTTCTCCATATCTTTTATTCACTTCAGTATCTGACCCCTTTTCTCTGCTGTTGTTACCCATGTTGCTGTTTCCCTTTGTAATGGGATCTGCCCCCCACCCACCCAGCCCAGCAATGCAGATTTGATATGGGGACTTAACATCCCCAGATTGTATCTGAATTCAGCAGCGCTTTGTTGTAGAAAAAAAATCAACAATAAACCAAACGGAATTCACCAACCTTCAGGATAAAGCGAGCTATGTGATAAAAAGCATGTTGCTATTTTGAATTCGGCTATTATAACCTTGCTATAGGTTTTGCAAAAATGAAAATCTGAATCTCTCTTTCTCTCTCAAGAATTCACAAACCGAATCACCGCAAACTGAAACTTATTAAAAATTTGTCATCCTGTAGCTTGACGTTCCCTTGGAAATATTTTCTGCTTAAGGATACAATATGTACTATGTATGTTTACTTGCAGGAATTTCATTTCAGTCAACAAGGCCTGGGCTATCTCCACTTACCTGAGAGTGGGGCTCACTGGAGTCAGTGAGATTTGTTTCTTAGTAGATATTTATTGGTTTGCACTATTAGCTCCCAAGCAAATTGTGTGCTTAGGGCAGGGATGGCAGTGGCTAGGAACACAATCTTTAAAATTTGAAACACTGGATTAGGATTATACCAAACCATTGGAGGAGTCCCTGATAGCTGACAACTTTATGAGTTGCGCAGAAGAAGAAGGGAGTAATTTGAAGTAAGGGGCATGTGACCTTATTTGCATGTATTTCTCATCAATTATGTCAGTGACCCCAAACCTCCGACTGTTGTTTCTATTGCTTTAAAAAAAAAAAAAACCCAACGGAAATAAATGGGAAATGCCTTTATGCCATTAACAAAGATGAAGATATCAGAAATCTTTAATTGGTTAAGAAAACGACCATGTTCCCATAAATAAAAATCCACCTCTAATTCTCCCAGAAGAGAAAATTCTCTCTGTGTGTGTGTTTGCGTGTGTGTGTGTGTTCATGTTTGACTGTTTCATCCATTTGGGTTCTACTTGTTGCACGACGGAGAGGTTTGGATGGGCATTTTAAAATAGGTAAGACTCCCCACCCCTTTTTGCAGATGTGAAGAGGAGGATCCCTGATCGGGGTTTTTTGTTCGTTTGTTTATTCCCACTGAATGCTCAAATTGCAGGCAGCCTAATCGGCAGTGAAGTAAAACAAGGGTGGAGGGAAGCTGGTTTGCTCACTGTGGGCAGAATCCTCTGGGAAGGTCTCCTGCACAAGCCTAAGGCATGAAATGTGCATGCCTTTGCAGTACCATCTTATTTCAGCGCATTTTGTGCAGGAGAGCTTCCTCTGTGGCTGTGCCATACACTGGACTGCCTTACACTCCAAGGGATTGTTTTCCTTTAAAAAAAAAAAAGAGAGAGAGAGGACCCTGGAAATTTGTACTTTTGGAGACGGGCAGGTAGATAAATGCGCCCTTCCCCCTGGCTCTCTTCATTGTGCACACTTTCAAATGCACCTTTCAGCTTGAAGCCGTCCTTGATTTCAACCTGCATGCTTGGTATGTGTTTAATAGAGCCGCTCTTGCCCTGGGGAGCTTCTGCCAACACACAATTCAGGACAGCCTACTTTTCTGTGCACGGAGTGCAGTGACTGCTACCTACAAAGGAATCAAACTGGACATGATGGGAGTAGGTCTGTGTGTCAAAACCCAACTATGCCCCATGCATAGAGAAAGCAGGTGGATATTAAACAGAATGAAACAGCGGGGGATGCACAAGCAGGAGACCGATGCTCAGATTCCCTTTTTCTGCATGCAGCTGGGCTCCAATACAAGAGGTGATCCTGCCTGGCGGGGTGGGGTGGGGGTGGTAGCAGCAGCTTGGAGCAATGCACACAAGAAGGTAACGTTCAGCTCCTCTCCTCTGGGCAGACATTTACTCATAAAACTTTGTGTTCGGAACAGATCTGGGCTGGAACGCACAGATCTGTCACATCCAGTTTGGCCATAGCAATAAGCCAGTCAGGACCAATTCGGGACCCAAGAATTACTGCTGCTGCTGCTGCTGCTGCTTTTGTGTGGTGGGAGTTGACGGATTCCCTGTAAGTTTGCTTCAAGTGTGTACTTTAAAACATGTAAGTGTGAGAATACGGTGAAGGCTGCATGATACAGGTCTCCTCTGCAGGGAGCTGTGATTGTCTGCATCTGAGTGCAGTCCCCTTGTGTGAAGCCTGTCTTTGCCCCCTGTGCAGTGTTTATGAAAATGGCCCTCGGGTGCCACAGGAAACCTTTTGTGTGAGTTTATTACTTCGCTGTCAAACTCTTCAGTGCTAATCCAGATCTACCCCATGAGAGTGTCATTCCCTTATAGACCTGTCACATTTGGCCGTTGATAAAGGAAACCTTTTTTTTTTTTAAACCATTCCCAAGGCTGTTAACTGAGGATTCCACAGGATTCTTCGCCGGCCGTCAAAAGTTTTCTGCAATCGACCTTGGGGTCGAATTTTAGCCCCCTCCTTCTGCGAGCACTTGGGAACAGCCGAAGCATCGATGCCAGAGGCTCGTGTTCACCTTAGAGGAGAGCTCACCTGGAAGGTGGGGTTTTTTACAGTGTCCTTTAAACCTTGATTCAGTCCTAAAGCTGCTCACATGGGAGAGTGAGGCTCATCGATTTTGACTGGACATAGGATTGTGTGGCTGCTGACCTGGTTTTGGGATGGGAGCTGCAAATGAAGCCAAACTCATTGCGATTAATTCATTAAGTTCCTTAATAAAGAAAGTCGAACAATGCACCTGTATTTCAGTTTTGGTGTGTTTCGTACGGAAACGGCTGACTCGCGTATGTTTGCAACAATGTAAAAAGAGTTCCTTATGCTGTTGTGTTTGTTCTTTGTGCATTCCAAAAAATATATGGAGAGTGACAACTTGTTCTTTTAAAATGCACTCATTTCTTGCAAAAGTCTTGGTGGGTGGGCAAGGGCAGGAGCAAATTTGCATGTAGAATTTGGGATTAAAAATCCCACCCAAAACAGCACAAGTGCTGTGTCCCTTTAAATTGTCCATTAACCACAGCAGCTCAAGAGATTAGTCCA
Source organism: Lacerta agilis (assembly GCF_009819535.1). Classification (NCBI taxonomy): domain Eukaryota; kingdom Metazoa; phylum Chordata; class Lepidosauria; order Squamata; family Lacertidae; genus Lacerta; species Lacerta agilis. The sequence continues at coordinate 29,930,227 of NC_046325.1, read as the reverse complement.
AATTCTGAATGGTGGTGGTTTTCAGGCCATGGTGTGACTTGAATGAGTTATACAACAGAGAAACCTGCAAAGTTTAGATGGGTTATTCACCCTGTTGATTCCAATGACACTTATAGAACCACAGTAGTACTGTATTTAGTATTTATATACCTGTAAAGTTTAGATGGGTTATTCACCCTGTTGATTCCAATGACACTTATACAACCACAGTAGTACTGTATTTAGTATTTACATAGCGGTTTATGTGTTCACTATAACATTATCTTGATCATCCTTGAAAGCCCCCCATAACGTAAGTCAGTGTTATTATAACCTTATTACAGATGGAACATGCTGAGGTTAATCACTGACTTGTCAAAACCATCTAGTGTCTTTGCAGAGGTATGATTTGAACCCAGCGGCAGCATAGTTCATAGGTCCTGTCTCTCAGTTCCCAGTTGTACTAGATCCTGAAGGAGTGGTGGAAATCAAAACAGGAAAAGCAAAATATGTGCATGAATCGAGGTGGGGAAACACTCCTGGGAGCAGTCGCAGAATCATTCCTGCCCCACCCTGCTCCTCGCCCAGTGGAGGATGCAGCTACCAAATCTCTTGTCAGATGCCCAACTGACCTGCCCTTTCCAATGAATGAAAAGTCCACCACTTCCTGAGGCAGGCAGTTCCACTGTTGAACATCTCTTGCCATTAGAAAACTTCTCTTGATGCTTAAACCTTCTACTCATTGCCCCCTGGAGCAACAGAAAGCAAGTCTGCTCAGTTGGTGAGAGTGTGGTGCTGATAACACCAAAGTCGCAGGTTCGATCCCCATTAGGGACAGTTGCATGTTCCTGCATTACAATGGGTAAGACTAGATCAGAGGTTTTCAACTTTTGGGAGTCCACGGCTCCCTTAACCAACTACATTCTTTCTGCGACACCCCTGTGGGGCCCAGGAGCCCAGTTATGTCAGCCCTTGCCTGCAGAGCTGGCAGCCTCTCACCCGTTTTTGAACACCCTCCCTTGTGAAGTGCTCCCTCAGCCTCCTCCCGTCTCCCCTCTCCTTGGGAGTCCTCTGGGCAGCCGCTGCCATCCCTGGTCTTTGAGCTGCCCCCACCCCAAAGAGAGAGATGCCTCCCAGAGGCACCATTCACCTGGGGAGCTTGTAGCCAGGGCTGCTGCCATAAACAGCTGTGCAAACCTTTGGGAAATGTTAGAGGGAATCAGAGCAGGGAGCGAAGGAAAGAGTGACAGAGGCCAGTGTTGCCTGCAGCCCCCCTGGCCACCATTCAAGGCACCCCAGGGTGCCACAGCACACTGGTTGAAAACCACTGGACTAGATGATCCTCAGGGTCCCTTCCAACTCTTATGATCTTATTATTCTACTTTCTCTGTGGCAACACTAAAGATGTGTGAAGGGCCATGACCATGTCTCCCTTTAACTTTCTCTTCGCCAGACTCAACATTTCCAGCTCTTTCAGCCATGCCCCAGAGGACTTGTTTTCCAGGCCGCCACCCACCCTCAGTACCTGGTTTGTCTATGTGCTTCTTAAAATGTGGCACTGATATCTAGACTTGGCACTCCAGAGGCAGCCTGACCAGCACAGAACAAAATGGAGCTAGATTACGTCTTGTAATCTAGATACTGCACTTCGCTTTATGCAACCTAAGATTGTTTTAGCTTTTTTAAGCAATTGTGCCTCACTTCTGGCTCACCAGCTGATTTTCTTGTGCTCAGCTAAGGCACCTTTTCACATTGTTGTTGTTCAGTCGTTCAGTCGTGTCCGACTCTTCGTGACCCCATGGACCAGAGCACGCCAGTGACGCCTATCTTCCACTGCCTCCCGCAGTTTGGCCAAACTCATGCTAGTTGCTTCGAGAACACTGTCCAACCATCTCATCCTCTGTCGTCCCCTTCTCCTTGTGCCCTCCATCTTTCCCAACATCAGGGCCTTTTCTAGGGAGTCTTCTCTTTTCATGAGGTGGCCAAAGTACCTTTTCACATAGACTGCTCCAATAACTTTGGATTTGAGAAATGTGGTTGAAAACACTGCTTGAGCTGTGGATTTGTTGGGTGTGTATTTGAATTAGGAATGCTTATATTTTAACTTCTGTGTGACTGGTTTTTTATACTTTGTAAATGGCTTAGAAGCCTAAGCTGGTATTAAAAGCAGTATATAAACGGAACAATAATAAATAAGTAAATGATGGTGTTTGAGTCTCCTGGCGTCAGTCTTCTGATCTGTTAAATGGGTGTAACAGGGGCGCTTCTTTTTGCAGGGTTTGTGTCAGGATGAACAAAATGTGGAACATGAAGAATGCTACATGTTGAAAATCAGTGGGATTTTAAGATTTGTGGTAAACTTGGGTCGTCAAGTAGATTTCTGCCTTTGCGGGAGTGGGGAGACGGACGGACGGACGAGTATTGTAAGCCTCATTGCCTCCATCTGTAAAATAAGAACAATAGCTGCCAACTTCACAGGATTGTTGTGATAGGGAGGCAATCAATACACTCCTGCTCTGCAAGTTAATTGATGGGCGTGAAAGGGTCTTGGTGCAACTTGTATGGTGGGACTGAGGCATATACGCACACGACAGCTGCCTCCCCTGGCTTCCCCACCCCCACCCCCCCCCACCCCGAGCAGATTGTCCCCAGTTTCCAGGCCAATTGGTACTGTGCTCCCATTTGCACGCATCTCCCCAATTGCCTGCCTCTGTCCCTGAGCTTCTGGGTTCCCGACATATGGAGTTGATTTGAGATAGGCAGGGCTGACTCAAGACATTGTGGCACCTGAGGTGAACCACAAAACACTGCCTCACCCGCCCGCCACGGAAGAAGGGGCGAGAGAAGTCCTACATCAAGAATGGGGGGGGAGAGAATGAAGATCTACATCAGGAACAAAGGGGGAGTGACTGGCTACTTTGGGAGCAAGGTGGAAGTGCTGTGACAGCGGCACAAGAGGGCAACACATTCCTTGGATTTGCTGCCAGCAGACTGATTATGTGAAGCGGTGCTTACCTGCCCCCAACCCCAATATCTTATTCAAGTTGGCACCCCTGCGCTCAGCTATATATCTCACTGGGTGACCGTGAGCCTATCACTGCCTCTCAGCCTAGCCTACCTCACAGGGTTGTTGTGGGGATCAAATGAGAAGGGAGAGAACCATATATGCCAACTTGAGCTCCTGCGAGAAAAAGGTGGGATGGCTGTATGCCAGGGGTAGGCAACCTATTGCCCGGGGGCCGGATGCGGCCCAATACCTTCTCAATCTGGCCCGTGGATGGTCTGGGAATCGGTGTGTTTTTACATGAGTAGAATGTGTCCTTTTATTTAAAATGCATCTCTGGGTTATTTTTGGGGCGTAGGAATTCGTTCATTCCCCCCCTCAAAAAAAAAATAGTCCGGCCCACCACATGGTCTGAGGGGCGGTGGACGGCTGAAAAAGGTTGCTGGCCCCTGCTGTACGCCATCCAGCCAGCCATTAGTAATATCTCCAATCTACTTCAAATCTCCCAGAGATCTCATTCTCATTCTTCATCACTTGAATGGGTATGCAAAAAGTTTCATATCCTGGACCTGGGGGGGGTGTCTTTATATAAACGATTCCCAATTGGAGGATATTATAAAAGCATGCCTCCTGTCAAAGGGATAAAGGATGAGGTAGAGAGAAAGTCCCAGAAGTTTTGAACTAAAAATTAAAAAAAGAAGTTGCTGGACAGTTTTATCCATGATGATGTGGGTGGATGTCAGACTCAGCTTCAAAATGCTGTCAGGGCTGGATTTGGGAAGTTTCAACCTGAGGGAAGTTTCAGACGCACGTGAAATGTATCTCCCTTTTTTGAAAGAGTTCACCTTGAGGCAAGCAGCTGCATCTTGCCAAAGACGGCTGTGCTATTTTTAATACCCTCCAGTTCTGAGTTCTGCACAAAGTACACATGTGGTCAATTTCAGTATCATAAAAAATAACATTGCACCCTCCATGTTCTCTCCCCCCCTCCTGTTTCATCCCTTCAGACTGTGCCTACATTCCCTTGTGTTAATTAAAATGGCCAAATGCAGGGCATTTTTCTTAACTATTCTCTGCTAAGATATTCCAAAGGAACAGCTGCTTCGTGTCTGGAACTTGCCCAGGGCAGATAGGTTATACCAGTGTGATTTGCGGTGACAATGCTTTCCAGAGAAGTAGTAAAGTCTTATCCCTCATCGACAGGTTCATCAAAAACACCCAGATAAAACATTAGACCTTTCTGGGAATTCCCAATGACTCGGACTTGGTTTCTGCAGGAAGCAAGGGCACTCTGGAAATAAAAATACAGTAATTATGGGAATCACAGGAAGATGGAAAAACCTGTATCTGGACTATTTTCAGAGGGTGAGGGTGGGTGGCTCATAACACCCAAATGCTCTTCCGTACCAAACCTCCCCAAAAAACAAATGAAACCCCTATCCCATGGGAAAACTTCATGCCAGGGCGAAATACAATATAGCCTTATCTCTGACATGATCGTTGTCTGAAGAGGTACGGCTCAGTCACAGGTAGACAACCTCAGATCAGAAGTAAGCCAAGAAACAATCCCTGGTTAGTTAGCTCTGCTTTTAGAATAGGGTCGGGATTTATTTATTTATTTTTCAGCTCGAGGGTCACTTTCCTCCATTGGAAACCTGTTGAGTTTTGTATGTTTAAAACTGAAGGCAGGTAAAAAGGAAAATAACTTTTTTTGGAAAACGCATTCTTGTTTCCTATGTGTCAAAATGCAACATCCCCATATAAGGCAAATCTGTATGTCCTTGTTTACTTTCTTATGATTTTATAGTTTGTTTTTTAATGTATTTTTTATTTAAAAAGGAAGGCAGTCATGCTTGGCAACTTTTTAGAGGCTACATGCCCATGGTGGGCAGGGCTATAAGGAAAAGTGGGTGGAGCAGTGGGTGGGAGGCTACATTGCACCCATGCAAAAGCGAGAAAGTTTCTACACTTCCGTCAAGGCAAGCAAGAGGCATTCTAGCTAGGCAAATGCAGACAGAGAAGCCTGGGGGGCTGCATTCAGCCTGTTCCCCACCCCAAGCCTGAGGTTTCCCTCTCCTAGGAGGTCACTTTCTTCCTATGAAACCTTGAAGATAGGCTGTGGCTCTGTACACACTTAACATGGGATTTGGTTCCATTAGATCTAATGGAACCTATGCATGGATATCAAAGTCTGGTGTTAGGAAGTCAAGCATTTTGCTTGAAGAGAAGGAAAAGGGAATTGCTGGGAGGAAAATATGCATCCAGCTCTTCAGCCCATACATGGAAGCGCCATCATTGATTTCAGTTCAAAGGAGACTGTGCCAAAGCAGTGAGACTTAAAGTGCATGGGGTAGGGGGAAAGGACCCCTGGACGGTTCAGTCAAAGGCGACTATGGGGTTGCGGTGCTCATCTCACTTTCAGGCCGAGGGAGCCGGCGTTTGTCCACAGACAGCTTTCTGGATTATGTGGCCAGCGTGAACAAACCGCTTCTGGCGCAATGGAACACCGCGACAGAAACCAGAGTGCACGGAAACGTTGTTTACTTTCCTGCTGCACCGGTGCCTATTTATCTACTTGCACTGGCTGGGGCAGAGCAAGGGGAGCTCATCCCATCACGGGGATTCAAACCACCAACCTTCTGATCGGCAAGCCCAAGAACCACTGAGCCACCCGCGCCCCGCATACAGGGGGGGAAAGGTGCCTGTAACTTCAGCTGAAATGGAAACACTTGCCCAAGCTTTAAAAATTAACATAAAAACCCTGTTTAGAGAAAGCTTTCAAATGCACGCCCTCCTTCTCTCTATGGTAGTTTGAATGCTTTGCCAGGTGTCCCTTTTTAGTATCAAATTCAGTTCTGCAGGCACTTTCAGAATGAATTGCAGTCCCTTTCAGGATCCACAATGCAATCCTGTACTATTGAGTTCAAGGATATTCATTCCCAGGTGAGTAAAGGATTGTGGCCTTGAGATTTTTGCATTTGTTACAATGTTACGTATGTGTGTTTTTATGTTGTAAACCGCCCTGCTATCCTCCTGTGAAGGGTGGCAGGAAAAATTAACAACAACAACAACAACAACAACAATATTAATCATAAGTGAGTTTGGCAATCAAGACCTGGCACTCTATTCTCTGAATGCTTAATATAGGAGCAAGATTTTCAGATATAATTGCTTCATGTGTGTGAATGAGATTCGCTCCTCAGAGAATATGTGTGTAAGGTTGCTCTGTAAACCTTTTTATTTTTTATCTTAGCTCAACCAAATGAGAGCTCTCTTCTCTGGGCTGTTGCACCCCACAACACAATTCATTACTAGAATTGTAATGTGTTTGCTACAGTGAGTATCCAAACATGTAATGAGTCTGAATGATATTAATATGCCAAGACAATATGGGTGAATTGTCCAAAGACTCGAGACGACCAGCGACTGGTGAATTGCTGTTAATATAGAGCCATCAAATTACATTGCACCTTGTAAAGTAACATAAAGCACCCCACCCCTCAAAAAAGCTGGAGATTTAGGCGAGAGCCCTGCCCCAAGGAGCTTACAATCTGGAGTTTGATAGTAGGGAAGGGAGGAAGACAGAGGCAGGAGTTATGGGGGGAATAGCGGTTCACACATATACAGGCTTCGTCTGAGGTGGAGGTGATGATTAAGTGGTGAAGCCAAAGGTTTCACACACAACTGTGGACATTGACAGTCTCAGAGAGGACCCACAGAGAGAGGAAGCTACATTGCAAAATCCACAATCACAAAATTCGGTCAGTATTCAAACGTGAATATCAGCATTCAGCCCTCCTTAACAGTTAAATGGATGTCTTGCAGTGTCTATCTAAAACGGGTTGAATGCTGACATCAACTTGAAATATATAAAATCAGGTTTAATGGCTTCATTATTTGTCCAGATGTTGCTAAATGCAGTCCGCACCTGGAAAAGGGATTCCAGAAGGTAGATCTGTTAGATTTGTTGTGCAAAAACGTTTGGCAGGAAGAGGAAAAGCTTCCAGTAGCAACTGTGTGATGCATGGAGATGGCTACCCCATACGAAACCTCAGGCACCCCAAGAGTATGTGCTGGGGACAAAACAGCATATGGGTGAACTACCACTTCCACCTTTCTTCCATTTCATAAACAATTGGCTGTATACTCGAGAAACTTTTCTGTATAGATCCCCTGAAGGGAATAAAAGGAGGGGGGGGACTTAATTGTGTCTATGTAGCTCAGCTTCTTTCCATAACCAAATCGAATTCCATAACTAACATAAATACTTCATATATATATATATATATATATATATATATATATATATATATTCCATACATGTTCATTAAATTCTGTGGGGTTCTTCCGCCCCCCCCCCATTTTTCCCAATAGGATTTTATTTTTATCTTCATTCATTTCTGTATTTTCCTCTAGTTCCCAACAGAAATAGCTTTATTCTGCCTTCCCCTCCCCAAATGATAGCAACCCGCCTTTAAAAAGAATGAGTTTGTACATTCCCAAGGAAAAACATTCATGCATCAGTCTTCAAGACAGGGGGAAAAATTGTACCATTTTTCTGCCTCCCTTTGACATTTTCCATATTACACAGTGATTTGTTTCTCTGCTTTTAAAAAAAAAGCTCTGCCTCAGCTTCTTATAGAAAGAAACATTTATTTTTGCAAGAGAGGGCTTGCAGATTATGAAGAATGATAAAAACAGACCTTTTTCTTTGCAACTCCTTTTTTTCAGGTGAAAATTGTATTTTGAGGTTTCTGTGTACAGTATAAACTCAGACAGATGAGAACGCAAAGGTTCGGTTGGAACGTCCAAGGCATTTTATTCCTTTGAGATCATCAATTTGATTTTAACAAGTTATCTTTGTTCCATAACTTGAATTACAACAGAATCCTAAAAGTGTCCTGATCGCTCTCTGCTACTTGGGTTGCATTCACAAGAGACACGTTAGATCGCCTTGGGGCTCTTTGTTTTCATATTTCCCATGTCTGTACGTAAAATGAAAAACTTATATAGACTAGAAAATATATTCACTTCAGAGGTAGTGTTCCTCAACTTTGTATACTGAGACAGTCCAGATGAAAATGTATCTCCCCCCCCCCCCGACACACACACCCTGTTAATTTTCTTATTGAACCTTGGGCCCAGTCTGCTAGAGAGAGCTCCTGAGCAGGCATATTCCTGTACACAACTCCCATTCATTTCAGTTCAGCTTTTGCAGGAGAACTTCCAGATGGATGGTGCCTTTTTATTATTTCCATCATGAAAATTTAGATCCGTACACAGATGTGTCTCTGCAAGTACTTTCACACAGACCTTGCTTCTTAATTTGATGAATGAATGGAACTTGCTGACCCAGATGTTTGCATCTGGAAAGCCAGTGTGGTGTAGTGGTTAAGAGTGGTAGACTCGTAATCTGGTGAACCGGGTTTGTGTCTCCATTCCTCCACATGCAGCTGCTGGGTGACCTTGGGCTAGTCACACTTCTTTGAAGTCTCTCAGCCCCACTCACCTCACGGAGTGTTTGTTGTGGGGGAGGAAGGGAAAGGAGAATGTTAGCCGCTTTGAGACTTCTTCGGATAGTGATAAAGCGGGATATCCAATCCAAACTCTTCTTCTTCTACTTGTGAAAATACCCTTCCATCTTAGTCCAGGACTTGACTGCCTGCATCTGGTTGGGTGGAAAGACAGTTCAGAAATATTCTGTAACAATTGCCATAAGGGAATATCGTACAATATTCTCTCCCATCCACCACTCCCAATTTCTTATATTCAGAATGCACTTTGTTGCTGTACCCCCTCCAGTTAACTGAGGTTTTGTGCCTTGGTTTCTTTTTAGGTGCTTCTGTGCATCTGAAAAGGTAACAAATGTTTTATTGAAACATGTTCTAAATGGAGAAATCAACATGCCTTAATAGAAGTAAGTTCCGCTGGATTTAACAGGACTTTTCTTAATAAGTGCTCTGAGAATGGCAATCTAAATGCATCAAGCATTTTAGAATGCAAACAAATTGTGCTACATTTAGTAAATTGGTTTTCCAGAATTCAGGACATTGCTATCATTGTTGAACTGATGAGTTTTGTATGTTTTAACAGAAGTCAGCCAAAGGGAGAATGTGTTTTTTTGGGGGGGGTGATTCTTGGTTCCTATGCAGCATTCCCATATAAGGCAGATCTGTACATCCTTGTTTACTTTTTTTATTTTATAGTTGTTGTTGTTGTTGGGGTTTTTTGTTTTTTAAAAAAATCAGAAACAAAAAGAAAGTGTACTTGCTTGGCATCTGCAGAATTGAAACTATGTCCTCAAAGTGCCAACACATTTTTAAAGACTAATGTTGTAAAATGCAAAGCCTTTGTTTTCGGCTCCCTTATCTCTTTGAGGGCGGATATATTTTAAATTAGCCCCTGAAGTAAATTTTTGCAGAAGAATTATAATCGGTACAGTTGAAGTCCAGTTTTGATTTAGAGATTTAATTGTTTCTAAGCACTGCATCTCCTTCCCATTTCGAATGTACCTTTTAAAATAAAATGGCGGGGAGAGAATATTGAAAGATATTGTTGAGAATTCTCTTTAAAGTTTTGAAATGGTGGTGGGAAGGGAATGGGTGTATTTTCTGGGCAGAATTTCATCTTGTCCCACTCTGCTTACGGTATGGCTTCCTTCTCTTTCTTTCTTTCTTTCTTTCTTTCTTTCTTTCTTTCTTTCTTTCTTTCTTTCTTTCCTCCCTCAGTATTTCTCATGCCTGTTTTGATTGACAAGGTTGTTATTAGCTTGAATGGATCCCCCCATTTCTCTGTCTTCTTTAAGTCCCGATTTGGAATCGGAGTGTGATCTGTTGCCTATTGACCCGGGGATGGCTATACACTGACCCCCACTGCCTCCACAGCGACCCTTTGACCCCTAGAGCACTTGAGGCCAGCTTAGCCGAGCTCAGATGTGCAATGGGAGACTTTATGGAGTTTTGGGGAAGTGAAGGGAGGGAGGAGAGACTACGCGGAGCAGGAGGTGGGGTTCGGGGAAGGCAGGATAAGGAAGCGAGATTTTCACCAATATATAGACGTGTCCATTGGAAATGTTTCAGATCGACTGCACAACACAGTACCCCCGTTATCAGCTGCTGTGGGACAAGCTGGGAAGGATTCATCAGCGGAGAGCTACTAGGTGACTCAAGGATCCAGAAGTCAAAACTGCGAAGAGGACGGGCTTCCCAATGTAGATCTTTATTTTCTCTGGTACAGCTGACTGTACAGCTGATTTAATTGCCTGAAAAGACTGTCCTCCATGCCATGCGAGTGCTTGCCAGCCCGGTGCTATGCGGAATTGGAGAACAACCGATGGTGTGAATCTAACATCCAACGTAACTTGAACTCCTCTTATTTCCAACGTAACTTGAACTCTTCTTATTTCCACGAGCTAGAGGAGATTATATACACAGACAAATTATCATAAAGGGATTGGTGTCACTGGACAGAATCACTACGTGATCTGAAAGCAACCAAATCATCTAAATGCTCTCCCCTGTTCCCCCTACTAAAAACAGTCCATTTTAGAACCAGTTACCTGCCGAATCTCTGGCCAGCCTCACTAAGATTTGCTTTTACTGAGCAGCGTTTTCAACCTATGCTCTTCGCCATCCTAGACAGACAATACAACAGGGTACCATACAAACACAGATTCTGTATATGTGGGCAATGCAGGTGGAAGACATCTTGCACTGTTTACTATACTGCCTGCTATACATTGGACCCAGGCAATTTCTCACCCTACCATCCATCTGTACAGGAAAGAAGTCTCTCCCTGGCAGAGAAGGTCCTATGGCTTCTTAGCAATGTAAACATTTCAGTGACTCACAAAGTCACCTTTTTGCTTTGGCAGCCAAAAAGATCAGAAAGAAGACCCTGGACAATCTAGCACTGAACTGTAAGGGAAACGCAGAGGTCTTAATAGCATCCCTTTTGCTTGTATTTATTTTTGATTGGCCAATGGCTAGTACAAGAAAGTTATTTGGATTGGATTGTTCCTGATATAGATCTTCTTCCCTGGCGTGTGTGTGTGTGCTATTAATACCGGTAAAATAAAAAATTCCTTCCAGTAGCACCTTAGAGACCAACTAAGTTTGTTCTTGGTATGAGCTTTCGTGTGCATGCACACTTCTTCAGATACCTATTTTGTGGTTCAACTCAGGTGCCAAAATGTCTTGGTCTGACCCTGAAACCATGAATTGTGGTCCATCTCTGAAGATGAGCAGGTTTGGACCTGGATAGGAAGTGGACTGAGAACCCACATATAAATGACTCTCAACTCCACAAAGGAAAAGCAGGATATAAATGTGATTGTGATTGTGATGATGATGATGATGATGATGATGATATTAAAAAGAGAGATTAAAGAGGAAGGGTGGGGAGAGGAAACATGGTGGTTGTTTTCCAACATTTCAAGGGATCTCTAGGTGGAGAGCGATGGAGATGCATGTCCAGGTAGAGCCAGAAACAAAGCCCTTGTCTGAGCTAGATGAACTTAGGCTGCATCTCGACACATCAAAGAAGCATTTGAGTTTAAAGTGTACATTTAAACAGGGAAAACGGGTAGAGAAAAACAGGACTCCACATCGCCATCTGGTGGCACAATGTTATATCGCATATACAACACACATAAATCACTTTTACGTTACCAGTCTAGCTGAGTCCCCAGAGAAGTAGCTTGGGGGGGGCGGGGGGGGGATACTGGGCTCCACACTGCAGGGGCAGAACTTCAGGGGCGTAGCTAGCTGCTCCGGCACCCAGAGTGGCGGGAGCAGAGCGAGCTGCCCATGGGGGTGATCCGTCCAGGGGCGTGCCGTGGGAAGCTGCCCACGGAGTCCACCTGGCAGACGCAAGCCCCACGCTGCCGTTTCGGGAATTAATTAAATGATGATAAAAACCATGTATGAAAGGACTCTTTAAAAACACACCAATGTTAGACTGGGATTCCAGCATAATCTTAACAAGTTCTCCTCAGATGTAAATCCTTTGGAGCCCAGCAGTGTTTATTTACCAGGAAAGTACATATAAGACTGCAGTGTTAGAAACACAGAATATGCCATGGGTCCAACTCAGTAAGTTTTTGCTTCACATCAGTGTGTGTGTGTGTGTGTAGGCATACAGTGGTACCTCTGGTTATGAGGTTATGAACGGAATCTGTTCCGGAGCCACGTTCGTAACCCGTGACATGCGTAACCTGAAGCGCCACATCTGCGCAAGTGCATGACGCGTTCCGACACTTCTGCGCATGCGCGTGACGTCATTTGATGCGTCTGCGCATGTGCGAACCGCCAAACCCGGAAGTAACGTGTTCCATTATTTTCGGGTTCAGCGTGTTCGTAACCCGTGTTGTACGCATCCTGAAGATTTCGTAAGAAGAGGTACGACGGTATATGCAAGTATGCATGGAAACTAGCCCACTGTGGAAAGGTGAAAGTAATATTAGTTGTTCCACCTACTTTTGCCCCTGGCTCCGCCCACCAGTGGCCTGTGGCCCCTCAGGAGCTTGCCCAGAAGGGAATGTGGCGCTCAGAATTAAAAAAACATGGTACCCCACCCTACCATAAATACACTAAGAAACAAGAGACCTTGCTTTCAGAGTTACAAGTAAAAGACACATAAGAGAGAGAGAAAAGACGCCTGCTTGTTAGAGAGAGAGAAAAAAAACGAGAGTGTAGAGTTTTTAATTAGGCGTTTAAATACACCAGCAGAAGGTGCCAAGCGGATGACAGAGGAGGTGAAGAAGAGCTCCACTTGCAGGAAGGGAGAAAGGCCAGGATTGGAGGATTCTGGGTTGCTGGAAGGGAAAGCGGCCAAGAGAAAGGAAGAGAGCAAGAAGGAAGAAAGAAGAGCTGAGTGAAGACGCTGGAAAGGGAAATGAGGGAGGGAGGCAAAGACATTTGGGGGGGGGGGAATAAGAGGCGACAGGACAGAAGTTTATAAAGCCATGCATACCATTGGAGAAAGAGAGCAGCGGAGAAGTGTTTCTTTCTCGCTCCTAACCCTAAAACTTGTGGACGCCCAGTGAAGCAGACTGCTGGAAGATTCAGGACGGATAAAAGAAAGTACGTCCAGGGCACAGGCCATATACACAAAATGATATTTTAAGCACTGCAACACCACTTTTGACATGGATGGCTTCACCTAAAGAATCCTGCACTTTGCTAAGGGTGCTGAGAGTCGGTTAGGCCATTGCCCTCACAGAGCTACCGTTTTTTCCAAATTTCCCCCAGAAGAGGGATAAGTAATAATAATAATTTTATTATTTAAATGCTGCTCACTTGACCCACTCTGGGCGGCAAAATATAAGAATGCAATACAGGGCTGCCTTCAGGTGTCTTCTAAAAGGCAGATAGTGGTTTATTTCCTTGACCTCGAACAGGAGGACGTTGCAGAGGGTGGGCACCACTACGGAGAAGGCCCTCTGTCTGGTTCCCTGTAACCTCACTTCTCACAGGGAGGGAACCGCCTGAAGACCCTCAGCGCTGGACCTCAGTGTCTGGGCTGAATGATGGAGGTGGAGACGCTCCTTCAGGATTGACTGTTAAGCCACTCGGAGAACTGTAGCTCTGTGACAGGAATAGCCTAACAACTCTTCGCTATGATATGACTGTCAAAGTGGTATCTTTACATGTGTATGGTTTGGAAGTGGCCAAAGCCTTTGGGTCTTATCACTGATTTGTTCCCTGCCCCCTTTGTTTGCTCACATTTTTGCCATATAATATTTCCATATAATTTTTGCCATATAATATTTTTAATACAACCCGTCATTTTCTCTTATGTACTGCAGTGTAGTAATAATAATAATAATAATAATAATAATAATAATAATTTATTATTTGTACCCCGCCCATCTGGCCGGGTCTCCCCAGCCACTCTGGTCGGCTTCCAACAAATATTAAAATACATTAAAATATCGCAGATTAAAAACTTCCCTAAACAGGGCTGCCTTCAGGTATTTTGTGAATGTCAGGTAGTTGTTTATCTCCTTGACCTCTGATGGGAGGGCGTTCCACAGGGTGGGCGCCACTACCGAGAAGGCCCTCTGCCTGGTTCCCTGTAGCTTTGCTTCTCACAGTGAGGGAACGGCCAGAAGGCCCTCGGCGCTGGATCTCAGTGTCCGGGCTGAACGGTGGGTGAGGAGGCGCTCCTTCAGGTATACAGGACCGAGGCCGTTTAGGTCTTTAAAGGTCAGCACCTTTTGTCTAGCTTCCCATTTCTCGCTTTAAACCTAGTTACAGGTAGGTAGCCGTGTTGGTCTGCCATAGTCAAAACAAAATAAAAAATAAAAAAATTCATTCCAGTAGCACCTTAGAGACCAACTAAGTCTCTAACTCTATTTTTTATTTTGTTTTTGCTTTAAACCTATTATCTCTGTTTTCAACCCTTCTACTTATTTAGGCCTTTCTTTCTTTCTTTCTTTCTTTCTTTCTGAGTGTTTCACCTCTATCTGTTTCCCATTACCAGCTTCCTCTATTGTTCCGTATCACATTCAAACGTCTTCTTTTAACCTTTCAGTCTTGTCATGATCTCACTCCTCCTTATCTCCCCTCATTGCTTCTTGTTTTCTCCCTGTTCCTGTCCTCGGTTCCTCTGTTCATCAAATACTAATCTTCTCATTAAGCCTGCATTCCCTGGTGCTGTTTTTCCTCTCCATGCTTTCTCTCTCATGGCCCCTTACACGGCAAACTCTCTCCCTCTCAATATTCGACTGACCTCTTCCCAATCTCACTTTCATAAATTAAAAAACCAATTTCTGTCTCTCATATTTCCCTCTTGATTTGACTTTTCTTCTTCTCCCCCCACACCTATTCTCAGGTTTTGTTTTTAAATTATTATTCTTTTACCACTCTTTCCTTCTTTCACTCTCTTCCAGATTGTGCAAAGTTTCCTCTTTCCTTCCAGCTCCTTTTGTCTCATGCTGTTACAATTGTGAGCCCAAAAGGAGGAGGAGGATTTCTGTATGGTAAATGCTTAAAATTAGGGACTTTGTCTATGGTAAATCACAAATGGGACCTGCAACAAAATGTTGCAGTGCATTCTGCTGCTTACCCGAAGTGCTTCTGTTGAGGGTTCCAGCCAGCTATTCCCTCCAAGTGCATCACACACACACACACACACACACACGTGCCAATATATATTCCATGGTTTATTTAGCATTCTCAGTCGAATCATTATAATATAGCTCTTGTCCCAGTTTCTCCCCGCCCCAAACATTTCTCTATAGAGGGCCTCAGTAGAGAGGAGAAAGAGGAGAAAGGAAAAATGGAGGGGAGGCAGAGGCGGTCTCATCCACACCACACATTGAAACAAAATGGCTACCCCGAAATAATCTTGGGAACTGTAGTTTGTTAAGAGTGCTGGAAATTGCAGCTCTGTAAACTACCATTACTCAGGATTATTTTGGGGGAAGCCATGTGTTTTAAATTTTCTTTAAATGTTCTGTGTGGATATTGCAGCCAGGCCTCATCTGCTGGATCCTTCTGATCGGGAACAAGAAACACAAGTTCCCCCAAGCATGCTAATATTTCTCAGTGCCCTCCTTTTGGCTACAATTGAGGTGGCACCCACCATCTTGAGTTCATGGTTAGGAGGAGCAATAACGTTGACGGGGTAGATGAAGATAGGGTTTCTGGCCCAAGGTCACCCAGACATCCAGGACTCCTCCGTATTGTTATGTAATGTGGATAGCAAGCTCTTCTTCCCCTTCTTCTCCAAGTCAGTGTGTTCCAACACTTTACCTTCTCCCGATCCAGTTTTCCCCCACACCCTTTCCTTTTTGAAATATACCCAGCATACCTCCCAACATTTCTCTGATGAAAATAGGGACGTCCCATTCCATAATGATAATTTTACTTATTTATACCCCACACATCTGATTGGGTTGCCCCAGCCACTCTGGGCGGCATCCAGCATACATTAAAACATAATAAAATGTTTCCAAAAACCTTCACTATACAGGATTGCCTTCAGGCGGCTCGGGAGTCGGATAACTCCATACCCTCCAACATTTCTCCATTGAAAATAGGGACAGCCTAAGGAAAAGAGGGACATTCTGGGATCAAATCAGAAACCGGGATGGCTTCTCTAAAACAGGGACGTCCCTGGAAAATAGGGACACTTGGAAGGTCTGCAGTATGAGAAAATCCAGACTGAGGGAGGGGAAAGTGTAGAAATGCAATAATTTGGAGGAGAACATCATATGAGTAATGCCAGGGGTTAGTAAACTTTTTCAGCAGGGGGCTGGTCCACTGTCCCTCAGACCTTGTGGGGGACCAGGCTATATTTTTTGGGGGAGGGATGAATGAATTCCTATGCCCCACAAGATGCATTTTAAATAGAAGGACACATTCTACTCATGTAAAAACATGCTGATTCCTGGACTGTCCACAGGCCGGATTTAGAAGGTGATTGGGCTGGATCTGGCCCCCAGGCCTTAGTTTGCCTACCCATGGACCATGTGGTCCACCATGCAACCAATAAGCCGTGAGCTACCCATGAGCATAAGAGGCAAATATTCTGTGGAATAGCACCTGCTGTGGATGAAACATTGTTCAAAGGGTGGCTTGGTCACAATCTCAGGGTTGTGGGTTCGAGACCCACGTTGGGCAAAAGATTCCTGCATTGCAGGAGGTTGGACTAGATGACCCTCAGGATCCCTTCCTACTCTACAAATTCTATGATTGTGAGGGTTCCTCATAGTGCTATGTCACTTCCACGTATGTGGCAATGCAGGGACTGCCATCAAAGCTGATCCCAGCCCTGCTTGCAAGCCCTCCTCTCCCTTCGCTTGGCACAGGCCTTGTGCTAGTTGCCCTTTATGGGAGCCATGGAAGAATGTTTTGGATAATTGCACCTTGATATTGAGAACACAGCTTATTCTCCTGCTCCATCCTGCTGATACTCTGAGACTGAGGCGGGGGCGGCACATCTAACTTGGCTGAATCAAGCTCCTTTGTTGCAACTTGCACGTGGCACAGGCAGAGAGAAGAGATGGTTTGCCTTTGCTGCCTGGGTGATCACTCGAGGGCACCTGGAGGGTGAAGAAATGCTCTCCCGACCTGCCTCTCGTTAAAGGCTGGCTCAAGGGGAAACAGGACAGAAAAATAACCTTCAGGCCCAAGGGTGTGTGTGTGTGTGTGTGTTTAGTGTGCAGTTGGACACAAAGTGTGTAGTAGGGGGTGGGAGTTGTGCAGCTGGATAATGCACAACTTGAAAAATGGGGGGGGGGAATTAGACACGATAAGCATATGTGTTTGGGATGCACTTAATGGGAACAGCATGTGCACCATTCGCACGAGGGCAGACAGCGTTCAGTTTTCACGCTTAAAGCAAACTGCCCGAACCATTTTAAAACAACTTCTTCTCTTGGGCCAGAACTTCCTCTTCTTCGCCTTCATCTCTGCATCGCATCTTTTTAAAAAATACCTTTAAATTACTCCTGGTTTTGTGCCTCTTTAGTTACCGAGCTTAGGCAGACTCAGAAGTGTGTCATCACTGTACAGTATATAGTGCTTTAGAACTGTTGATTCCCGTGGAGAAGCCACCGCAGATTCAGGGTGTAGCCAAGGAGCAAAGCACACTTTTTGTTTGTTTGCCTTCCCGCCCCGCTTTTAGTGCGGGGAGTTTGCGCAGCTGGGAAATCTGCTTTAAATAAAAACCTTGCTTGGATCCTGATACATTTATCCCCCCCTCCCCAGACGCCAGGGGGAGAGCTGTTTCATTCAAGAGTCCTTAACTTTTGAAAACAACTGGGCTGATCAGTTGATGATTGATTTGTTGGTCGACTGGATTTATACCCCACATTTTTCTCCAAGGAGCTCAAAGGTGGTGGTGTACATGGTCCCCCACTCCTCACTGAATCCCCACAACAGCCCTGTGAGGTAGGCTAGGCTGAGAGATTGTACCTAGCCCTTGCTTACCCATTTAGCTATATGGCTGAGTGCAGGGGTGCCAACTTGAATAAAATATTGGGGAGGGGGGGCAGGTAAGCACCGCCTCACATAATCAATCACAAGACGCAGTGCATATTTGCCATTTGAATGGCAATGCCCATCAACTTGGGAGGGGGCAGGCCCCTCAAATATTTTAACTGGGGGAGTCGAAGGGACATCGGCCCCTAGGAGTTGGCTCCTATGGCTGAGTGGGAATTTGAACCACGGTCTCCCAGGTCAACACCCTGACCATTACACCACACTGGCTGATCAGGGGCAAGAACTCCTCCTGGCCCTTTCACCGCAGGGATCATAGTTATCAGGCAATTCAATTCGGTCACTTGTGGCATGAATTGAAATGTTACTCCTCTACATGTGTTAGTTGGCTTACCAATACTTCCGCCAGTCCTGCCCTATTAATTGTTCACTGTAACCAGTGCTTTTTTTCCCTGGGGGACGCAGGGGTACGCATACCCCTAAACATTTTGTGAATCTAAGTTTGGCCTCATTGAGGGGCAGTATTTTAATATGAGTAGGAAAATTAGAGTACCCCCTAAACATTTTTTTTAAAAAAAGCACCGACTGTAACTATTTTGCTTTCAGATTATCATCACTGTCTGCTTCCCTCCCCCCCCTTCCAATTTCATTTTTGCTTTTTGCATGACACTCCCAACATGTTAACTTCCTAAAGTTTTGGACTATAACTCCTATCATCCTTGCCCATAGGCCATCGTGGCTGAGGCTGATGGAGTTCATCGTCCATAAAATATGGAGGGCACCCCCACAGCTTACCCTGAAATAGGATTGCAACCTGAATGACAATTGGGGGCAATGTTGAAGGAATCAAAGACTGCAATGTCTGTGAAGACCTGTAGCTCTCAGATCTGGCCAGTAGAGGTCACTTTCCCACCACAAAATCTTCTGCCTTTCTCAGCATACACTACTTAGTTCTTTTTAAGAGAAAGCCTGTCCCTCTTGTCGGAAGTAGGGGTCACTAACTGGTGGCCTTACGGACAGTTTTGGACTCCAACTCCCATTAACCCAGCCAGCATGGCCATTGGTCACAGATTATGGGAGCAGTAGTCCAGCAACACCTGGGAGGACCATGGGTTAGCTACCCACTGCTCTGAAAGCCACTTAATGCTTGTTCTCTCACTACTTATGCTCCAGTTGATGGTCCCTACCCACGTGGGTGGCGCTGTGGTCTAAACCACAGAGCCTAGGGCTTTCTGATCAGAAGGTCGGCGGTTCAAATCCCCGCGATGGGGTGAGCTGTTGCTTGGTCCCAGCTCCTGCCCACCTAGCAGTTTGAAAGCACGTCAAAGTGCAAGTGGATAAATAGGTACCGCTCTGGCGGTAAGGTAAACGGCATTTCCGAGCGCTGCTCTGGTTTGCCAGAAGCGGCTTAGTCATGCTGGCCACATGACCCAGAGGCTGTATGCCGTCTCCCTCTGCCAGTAAAGCGAGATGAGCACCGCAACCCCAGAGTTGTCTGTGACTGGACCTAATGGTCAGGGGTCCCTTTACCCTTTACCTTTTACCCAGTTGGTACCTAATATCATGGGCTTAATTTCAGATGGGTCTCGTCAACGTGGGAAGGTAGCTCATTTATAGAAGAAGGTGCCCGGCGCATTCACTGGGAATTCTGTGGGTGCTCAGGCACCCAAGACCCCAGGGAGTTGGCACCTTTGCTAAGAAGTAAACCCTACACAAATCCAGAGTTGAGTCCCTAAGATGGTTGGATGGCAACTCCTGCAGTCAAGCTGGTGCCAAACGTTTTGCTGCGCTTTCCTTTGGACCACATCAGCGAGGCCGAGGGGTGTGTGTGTGTGACACCCCGGGGAGGTCACTTTGACGCTGCTAACACAGCGGTTTGACTTCACCCCCCATTGTCTCTTGGATGCCAACAATTTCAGAGTCTTGGCTCTCTGAGCTCCTCAGAGCCGCTTCTGTGTTTGTGGTCAGCTTTAGGAGAACACAGCGAAGCAATAGGAAAATCATCCGATGTGTGCCGAGCGACTTCCCTTGACACTTACTAACCACAGCCTACTCCCACAACCTTGTAATGTGGTGGAATGAGTGGGACTCATTTAGGAAGCCATTTGGTATCAAGCCAGATGACTGATCTGTCTAGGTCTAGGCTGTTTACTCTTCAACGCAGCAGCTGTTCCAGACTGTCGGGGCCTTTCCCAGCCAATGCACGTTAGATAGAAGAGTTGTAGCTCGGTAGTAGAGCGTCTGCTTTGCGTGCAAGACTCAGGTTCGATTTCTGCCGCATCGAGGTCGGGCTGAGAGAGACCCCTACAGAGCCACTGTCAACCAGCTTAGACAATAATGTAAGTAGCTGGGACCACTGGTCTGATGCCAGTGGCTAATATTCATACGTTCTTTCCCCTTGCGCTCATATTTTGGAAGCAAACGTGATGTACAAAGTGAGAACCTGTGAATGAAATAGAATGGCCCTGTTTCCACAATTACCCATCTTTCCCATGCACACAAAAGTTTGACTGCACGTAAATGAGGTCTTAAAAATATATCCCCACGGGACAAAAATACTGACCAACTGATTATTTCTAATTTATAACCTGCCCTTTCTCCCCAAAGGGAGCCCAAGGCAGCTCATAATAATAAAACACATGAGAATAATTTAAATTCAGGGCTTGCCAGAAGCAAAGTGGGTGTGCTCCAAAGTAGCCTGAACACAATCAAGCTCTTCCTAGAGTTTTGGGAACAAATTAGAGGGACACAAAGACAGAGGCGGCGCCTGCATAAATTAATGAATTTCTATGCACGCCTTCCATGTAAGGAAAACATCATGGGTGTGTGTAGTTTTGTGACTGATAGTTGTAGCTTCCAAATGGAGAAAAACTTTCACAGGGTTCCCCCCCCCTTTTTAAACTCTATTATACAGTGCACTTTAGTTGTCATCAATTAATCGAGAAGCAAAAACAGAAGCCTAAAAAAAGAAAAAAACTTCCATTCAGAATAATTCCTCAATCCCCCTCCGACACCCATTTTCAGGTTTCTTACCCAGAGGCACCTCTACCACATATGCCATTTTATTCCAAATCCCTCCCCAAACAACAGGGGGACAATCAATGGCATTTCAGGTAAAGCATGATGAACTTGTTCCATTGGTTTCTGTGAAATCTGTGAAGATGCAACTGCCAGATCCAATGGCCCATTGGCTCATTTTGGAGAGAGAGAGAGAGAGAGAGAGAGAGAGAGAGAGAGAGAGAGAGAGAGAGAGAGAGAAACATATCTCCATGCCCCCTCACATTGATTCCAGTGAGAGGGAACAGAGTCCTCAACTCAAGTGTCAATGCAGCTACAAACCTATTCATATGGAGTTTGGGAGAGCAGGGGATTTAGTATTCCATCGATCCACTGTGGCCCTGACACCACCTAAAGGTAAAGGTAAAGGGACCCCTGACCATTAGGTCCAGTCACAGACAACTCTGGGGTTATGGCGCTCATCTCGCTTTACTGGCGTACAACTTCCGGGTCATGTGGCCAGCATGACTAAGCCACTTCTGGTGAACCAGAGCAGCGCACGGAAACACCCTTTACCTTCCCGCCGGAGTGGTACCTATTTATCTACTTGCACTTTGATGTGCTTTTGAACTGCTAGGTGGGCAGGAGCAGGGACCAAGCAATGGGAGCTCACCCCGTCGTGGGGATTCGAACCGCCGGCCTTCTGATCAGCAAGCTCTAGGCTCAGTGGTTTAACCCACAGCGCCACCCGCGTCCCTTTATATGAAGTTTAGGGGAGCAGGAGATTTAGTGTCCAATTGATCCTCTGTGGCCCTGACACCACTTAGCATACCTCATCTCTGGCTCCAGCACTGATGGAGCACTCCAAGGAGAACAGCAATAGTTTTCGGTATGTATTGGATTATTGTTTCCATTGGTGACGAATTGCGCTTCTTTGCAGCTAGTCTTTTTTAATAAATTCAGTTTTCATTGACTGATTTGCCTGCAACTGCTTAGCTTTAAAATCCAGAAATCTCTGTGCTGCTTTCATGCCTCTCGTCCTATGAACGCTCAGGATAAAGAATTTGAGGAGTGTTCAGGGCTTCCTCGACCTGGTGCCCATCTGGAGGTTTGGGGACTAAAACTTCCCATGAGAGCTTAAAGCATCATGGCTGAAACAGAAATAGCGGCTCGTGGGAGGGGGGAGGCACGAGGGAGCCTGCGAATCAGAGAAACAGCCCCTCTCTCACCCCTCACCACAACCATTTTCAGGGACTCTCCCCTTCTGTCACAGCTGCTCAGTCAGTGCGAAATGGGTAACCTGAAAGCTCTGGAAACTTAGCGTCTCCTGGGAGACAGAAAAACCTATTAGTCAGAAATTAGTCACACATGACTGTACAAGTGGAAGTAACATGCTCTAACTAACTGCTAAATTTCTGGTGAGTCATGGGGTGAGGAGGAACAGCAGCAAGTGAAATGGCTACTCCCCCCTCCCTGGTCCCCCTTTTCCTGTCTGTTCTTTTTAAACAGAGATGGTGTAATTGTAATAGCTGGGAACCTTGCGAACCTAAGAGAAGGCCCTGTTTTGGCGAGTGGGGGGCAGGGAGCAGGGGCAGCCCTACAGTTAAGGCAGAGCTGGGATGGCTACCTCAAGCAACAGATGGGAATGTGTGTAGAGCAGCGTCGAGATGTTGGGAGGCCAGAGGCACAAGTGTCACTTCACCCAAACCAGACGGATCGTGACCTGGATTGGAGCAATTGTCCACTTCAGAATCTGCAGTATGGCAGATTCCAAAACATGGTGGTCCAAAGGCTGCTTTGTTTATGTTTCCCTCTGTTAACTGGGAGGTCCACATTCGCACCATACATTGAAAGCTCTGTGACACACACCCCCCCTTAAACTGACATGGCTTCCCCCTAAGAATTCTTGGAACCAGAGGCACCAACTTCTCAAGATGTTGGAGGGGGTCTGACACAACCCCCTGATGTTGCACATGCGACGTTGCGCGATGTTCTGACGTCGTGTGACGTCACAAGGAGTAGGGGGTGGGGCCGAACGCCCTCTGAACATTGAAGGGGCCCACCCCCTAAAGAAAAACAACACTGGGGGTCCAAAGTGCCTTGGTCCCCTGGAGCTGGTGCCTATGCTGGGAACTGTGGCATTTTACAGGGAGCTGAGAGCTGTTAGGAGACCCCTCTCCCCCTTCACAAAACTACAATTCCCAGACTGCTTTAATAGTCAATCCCTCTTCCCTGTGAGCTCTAAGCCGGGAATAGGGTTTGCAATGCAGATAGCTTTAATTTCCTTCCCTTTTAAAATAATCCCTAGCATGGAATTTTCCTTTACTGTACTGCACACTTAGTTGATGTTTTCGTTTATCAACCCACCTGACCCCAAGATCCTTTTCTTGGGTTCCCACTGCCAGTTCAGACCTTATCAGCACATTTGCTGGATCCAGGGAAAGTTAGATGAATTTAGTCCCATTGTAATTAGTGGGGTAATGATGAGCAACTTTTCAATGAGAGCTGAATCCAACCCAAAATTATTTGCCCCAGTGTGCATCACTTTACACTTATTTATCTGGTTCTTCATTTGGCATTTTGTTGCCCATTCATCCAGTTTAGAAAGATCCTTTTAGATTTCTTTGTGGTCTGCTTGGGCTTTCCCCATATTGCATAATTTGATGGCATATTCCAACTTGCCCTCTTCATTGCTTACCAGAATTTGTGCCTTTTTCCGCTTTTTGTTCTTTTATTTGGGGCAACCTTCTATTTTTAAAGGAAGAACTTCTAGCCTTTCATCTGGACTCTGCTCATTAGCCATACTGACATCCTCTTGATCTTATTTGTACCCATCTTAATATGTGAATTTCATGCTATTTTAGCTTCTTTGACCATCATTTTAACTCCAAGCACCCTGGAGAGTCTTGCCGACTCACATTTTCAGTTTCCTTTTAATTTTAAATCAAGTTTCCTCTTTTGAAATCAGATGTGACTGTGCTGGACTTTCTGGGCAAATTCCCACTTACGCATAGATTGAGTTTGATAGTAGATAAGACAATCTTTAAAGAAGAATGCTGTGTGTCACCAGCAGAATTTAGAATGTTATGTTGCTTTATGCTTTTATATATAGTTTTGTTCGGGTCCGTATAAAGTTCGTTTTCATTTTCTTCAACTTTATGTGGATATGTAGTTCCCTTTAAAAAATAAATAAATCTTATTTTGTGATGGATACAAAATAAACCAATCCTGATGTGATGATCTGATAACGCTGTGGTCACGATTCCCAATCATCCTTTCGTTATTCCTAGTTCTGGATACCATTCAAGATGGACAGAGCAATTTAAACCTGCTTTATGTCCTATGGCAGGGGTCAGCAACCTTTTTCAGCCGTGGGCCGGTCCACCGTCCCTCAGACCATGTGGTGAGCCGGACTATATATTGGGGGGGAAATTGAACAAATGCCTTTGCCTCACAAATAACCCAGGGATGCATTTTAAATAAAAGCACACATTCTACTCATGTAAAAACACCAGGCAGGCCCCACAGATAACCCAGAGACGCATTTCAAATAAAAGGGCACATTCTACTCATGTAAAAACACACTGATTCCCAGACCATCCACGGGCCAGATTGAGAAGGCGATTGGGCCGCATCCGGCCCACGGGCCTTAGGTTGTCCTATGGGATGTTTGGATTGAGCAGAGACTTTCCCCCCACCCTGCTCTATTGACTGCTGCCCACCTACCCCTTCTGTCCTCTGAACATGTGGCCAGGAGTTCCACTAGTGGTATCCCTGCCAACAGAGACCAATGGAAAGTCCTGAAATTGGGCATTTTGAGGGTGAGAAAGGGGTAGGACTAAGCCAGCACTGGATCTTCTGGACCCTAAACTGGTCTCACTGGTGTTATACGATGGCATTCAACTGTCTGTACCTCCATGAAACTGGTGCATGGATCAGGCCTGATCGTGCTGCTCCACTTCTGCCACAGTCAACCATAAGCAGCTAGGTTGTGGCTGTGTTGTTTCACCAAGTCTTGCAAGCAGGTGATAGGGGTTTGGATTGCACCCCTATGTCCAGAGTCATCTCCTCTTTAGTCAGAATTCCAGGGCTCGGTCAACCATTGTATCTCAAAGTTTTGCCTATTTGCCACAACTGAAAAATGCATTGTCACCCATTGCTACAGCAATTCCTCCTTAGGGCTGGCTCGTTCGGTGATTCCTTCCTTCCTTCCTTCCTTCCTTCCTTCCTTCCTTCCTTCCTTCTTTCTTTCTTTCTTTCTTTTTTGCTCCTCAAGTGTTGCTCAAGGAACGATACCGCATACCTCCCATACTGAATTTATTTGAGAAGTCGGATACAAGTGGTGCCCCGCTAGACGAAAATAATTCGTTCTACGGATTTTTTTGTCTAGCGGTTTTTTCGTCTAGCGAAGCGGCAATGACAGCCCCGCTCCGCTAAACGAAAAAAAAAAAAAAGACGAAATTTTTTCGTCTTGCGAAGCAGCCCCATTGACTTTTTCGTCTTGCGGGGCGGCTTCCGCTAGACGAATGCTGTTCGTCTAGCGAGTTTTTCGTCTAGCGAGGCATTCGTCTAGCGGGGCACCACTGTACTTCCACCCATAGTGAAAAAGGGGGCCCTCCAGTCTGGTGGTTTTTGTGTGTGGGTGGAATTCTGCAACATTTCATTTTACACAATAATAGTGCCTTAGCGGTGGTTTTAAACTGGACTATCCCACACATCACTCTGCTAAGTTATGAGTTGTGCCCCCAGTGTTCCTGCATTATTGCCATTCGGAGGGGGCACTCTCGTACTACGGTGCAACCAAAGTGGGGCAAAATAAAAAATAAAACAAACCAGAACATTTGTGGCATGAAAAGCAAGAGGGTCCCAGCGGGAAGTTATGGGACACGCACTGGTTGGAAATAAAGCAGCATGTCCGTATCAAAACGTTTGCAGGGGCAAGCAGTATTGAAAGCCACATTATTTAATCTAACCACTTTAATACCAGAATGAGCAGGGCCGTCTTTAGCATATGCCCTGCCAGGGTGCAAAGATCCGCCCAGCACCCCCAAATTTAGTTTAGCTGCACCCAATTTTTTTAGAGGGAGCGAACTCAAAGTTGCTGACCTTTTTTGGGGGGTGGGCGAACTCAGAGTTGTAACAATGATGCACGGCGGAAATAACTGCTTTTGTTTCCTGACTTGTTGGGAATATTTCTTGAGACGGAGTAACAGAGCGACGGGGGAGAGGGGCATGGTTCTTTCGCTCCATTGCTTTTTGCTGCTGCTGATTGAGAGGGACCAGTATACAGTAGGTATGCATTTGGCGCCTCCCCCCCCCCCAGAATTCGGCACCCCTTGCACCCCCGGATAAAGACGGCCCTGAGAATAAGCCCGAATCATCAGGAGCAGACAGTAAGAAGTATGTCTGGAAAGGCCTCTTAAGTTTTCTTCTTTGGATTCTCTTTGACATCTAGAGCAACATTCTCCCCAAATGCCCTTCCCAGTCCTCACTATAGACCAGGGGTAGCCAACTTCCAAGAGACTGTGATCTACTTACAGAGTTAAAAACTGGCAGTGTTCTACCCAGTTCAGGTCAAAGTTGTTGAGCTTCTTTAGGGAAGAGGAAAGTGACGTTGAGCTTTTTTTTTTTAGGGAGGAAAGCCCTGTTTTTGGTGGTTCAGGTCATTTTAGGGGTGCAGGGCAAAGATGTTGAGATATTTTTTAGGGGACCCAAAGTTTTTTAGCTTCTTTGGGGGAAGCCACTGATCTACTGGTGATCTACCACAGACGTCCAGTGATCTACCAGTAGATCACGATCTACCTGTTGGACATGCCTGCTATAGACCTTCTCTCCATGGATAACTGCATCGTGTTGATTCTCTCCATTACCTCTCTACAGTATCTACATCCCCATTTAGCACCAATCGCTCAGCTGGCCTACCAACCAAGACAATTAACAAACACATTGCATCTGTTTTCCTTTTGCTCCTTGCCAAGCTCAACCTTATCCCAGAACGTTTCTAACCACATTCCTTAAAGGTGAGCCGTCTCGAACTGGGTGTTCCCCACCTCCGGCTGGCCTCCCCCCAGAAATCAGTTTCACAAAAGGGTGATTTACAACCTATTTGATATTAAGCACCGTCCCTCTGGCTCCAATGCAGTTCGAGAGGAACAAGACTCACCATGTTCCAAGGTGTTCCCCAGTGCCTAACAATTCTAAAACCTTCTTCCCAACCACCACCACCTCATCCGTGTGCTGAGACCCCACCTATCTAGCTGGTCCAGTGCATGAAATGAGTGGCATTTTTGCTACCACAGAGTTCCTGAGCTTTAACAACTCAACTAGCAACCTATTTTTGGCCTCCAGGACCTCAGGATCTCAATTCCCAGACATGAACTGGCACTAGGTAGCCTCAGGAGAGCTACTGTCTACTCCTCTCTTCACCCCAGTTCTCCATCTGCTGGATGTGGTCCATGGTGGTTAGTAGTACAGGGGCTGTTGTGATGATTGCTGATACAATTGCATGCGAAGTGCTCTGAACACTTCGAAATTATTGTAATTTGCAGGGCAATTGTATAACGACAACAACAACATTTTTATTACTTATGTGCCACACATCAGACTGGGTTGCCTTAGCTACTCTGGACGGCTCCCAACAAAGTATTAAAAGTATAATAAAACATCAACCTTTATAAAAACTTCCCTCAACTGCCTTCAGATGTCTTCTAAAAGTCAGACAGTTGTTTACCAGTCTGTATACATGGCTACCCAAAAGAACTCCCAAAGGCAGGAGGGTATAGGGTTGCAACCTTAATAGCCTATACTTCTTCAAAAGAAATGAAGGTCTAAAATATTTATTTGCTTCATAAAATTTGTTAGAAACCCCAAATAAGCTTACAAATTAATTTTAAAAACCCAGTTTAAAGCAACTATTTAAAAAAGTTAAAATAGGCAATGAACTAAAAACAGATTAAAACACACATCATTTATTGTATATTTCTTCATGGGACATGCTTTGTTGTGATGTGATGTTTGCTTGACCATTTTTGTTTGTAATAAAAACGTCCAAAGCATTAAAAGAAAGAAAGAAAGAAAAATAGCCCGGAAGGTTGTCGTCTACCAAAATGCATTTTTTTTGCACAGACTATCATTATAGGACAAATAATACTTGCTTTTCAGTACCATTTTGAGGGAACTGGGGTGGAGCTATGCAGCTGAAGGGGCGGGGCCCTGCACTTGGGGGCTGGTTCTGTCTTCTTCCAGAGTTCCCGCTGAGTTCTCTGAGAAACAACTAAACTGGCTGCAATGCACAGGTAAGAAGGGACACATCCTTTTCCTTCTAACCCCACGGGCTGCCAGGCAGGTGGCAGACTTAGGTACTATTCCAGTGGAAAGACCAGCTTTTGATGGTTGCAATGTATTCCCACGGAGAAAAGTGAAATTCTGCGCTGGGGGACAATGTTATAGGTGGGGCATGGTACTGATCTACTCTTTGGGCATCTCATTTGGCGAAAGAGGGATGCATGCACAGTGTGTCAGGGGGGTTCCCCTGCAGTATGCAGACTTTAGGAGTTTATATTGAGGGAGCCAGTCCACCATCTCTTCTTCGTCTTTGGCAATCACTTGTAGCCGAGTAAGATTGCCTTCCATAAACACGGTTTTAACGGTGAGTCCATATGAATGACTGTGGAGGCCAATTCTGGATCCACACGTCCTTCCACAGTTGGGACATAGGTTTCCAGGCGGGAGTTGATCACGGTGAGGGTTTGCCAAGTGTGCCTTCCTCTTAGCACATTTCTCCCTTTCATCCTGAGGTCAAGAACCTTCAAAGCCCATTACACCTTTGGTAAAGGCTGTTGTCCAGTTGGAGCTCTCGCAGGCCAATGTTTCCCAGTTGTCGGTGTTTATATTACTACTAGATTTGCCTTGAGAGAGGCATTAAACCTCTTGTCTATATTGATTCCACAGCAGCAAACCAGGATTTCAGACAGGAGTTATTCCCAACTCTACCTAGAGGTTAAATCTGAATTAATGCTCTGCCACTGAGTCTTTCCCATGCCTTCCTCTTGCATTGATGCCGACGGGCTAGCATTTTATTTTTTTTAAAAAAAAGTTAAACCTTGGGAATCTGGCAAATCAGAAGCTCTTTGATGAAGTTTCATTTCATCAACGCTTCCTCTTCAAGAGGTAGCTCTCAACCACCCCACGGCTTGACCACATCCCCTCTTCGTCGTCCTGCCCACCTCCGCAACCACACTCTTAGACAGGATGCTGTTTCTGAGACTTCAGACTCTTTGAACACACTCACATATATACACATATGCACACAAAACCTCTAAGCCACCGATCTTTTCCTGTTTCTTTTTTACTCGCTGAGAACTTGCAAGAGCTGGGTGGATTCGAGGAAACGGAAAGGAGCCGAGAAGTTAGGCTGGTTTTCACTTTGCCCTCATCCTGCACCACCAAAACTCCTATGCCTTCCTGCTGATGCTCATCACCCACCAACCTGCACAATTGACACATTGGCAGAGGGAGAGAGAGAAGGAATATCTTGCCAGTGAGGCTGGTCTGTTAGGGCAAATGGAGCCTCCTTTCCTACAGGCTTGGGCTGCTTTGTTGTTGTAGAACACAACAGGGAATAAAGATGGGAACAAAGCTAGAATTAGGCCACCATACACGCTAGATACCTTCAAAGCACATTCAAAGCACATTTCACCCCTCAAAGAATTCTGGGAACAGTAGTTTGTGAAGGGTTGCTGGGAAGTATCACTCTGTGAGGAGTAAACTACAGTGCCCAGAATTCTTTGAGGGAAAGAACATGCTTCGGTTGTGCTTTAAAGGTGTAGTCAATGCTGGTCCTGCCTGCCATTGCCTCTGGCTCCACCTGTTGTTTGGGCTTCCTGCATTCTGCTGCACCAGCCACAACGGTAATATTACCCCACATAGACAGAATAGAATTTATCGGGCAAATATATCCAAGTGCTGGGAATGTAGTGCTCAAGGAGAAGACTTGGTGGTTGTTTCTCACCGGGGCCTGCTCCCTAGACAAAGTGCCCACTGAGGGCCCATTCATTAAGGTGGCCAGTGTTCCCTATTTTACAGTTTTCTATTTGAAAGGCTGCTTGGAGCAAGTCTGATTTAAAGGTAGGTACCTAGAAGAGGGGAGAGCAGAGACACAGAAATTACATATTCATGGCACCTGGAGACCAGGCCCAGAGAAGGTCACCTGGACACAGTCCTTCCTACTGTGAGGCTCAGTGGTTTAGACCTCAGCGCCACCTGCGTGGTTCCAAATTTGAAGGTGCTAAGTTGTTCCAAATCCCTTGCTGAGTTGTTCCAAATTTTAATTTTAGAGGTTCACCTAAATAATACAGAAGTGGCAAAAATAAAATAAAACAAGTTATTGGAATGTTGATTCTGATTTAGAAAGAATGGAATTATCTGTGATGTTATGAACCATACTTCTCTGTAATTATCCTAGTTGCACCAACCCACCCATTTTCTCTCTGTCTGTAATGCAGTTTTGGAGTTCTGCTACTGTCAGAAATAAAACAGTCCTTTATTTGAAGGCCTGTTGTGACTGAAGAGCTTTGCCAATTAATGCCTGGTTTAAAGAGAATGAAGCCTAAGAAGGGAGACCTGCAAGTTCCTTAAAGTTCCCCATCCACAGCCAGCAGCATCTGATCAGCAGAGGACATCTGGTTACATCCATCCCCGGTGTGATGTTTTATATTTCTATTTGAATTATAGTCATTATTTGTAAATTTGCATCTACGGATATAAAACAGCACACACAATTTTTATGCAGATCTCCACCATCTTTTCTGGTTTCAACATTTCTGTGTTCTTAGTGATACATAGTGTGGTTTAGTTGGGTTTGTTTTTGAATTGTGGAGGCAATCAATTTATAAATTTTAATTGCATTTTTATTTTTTTTAAAAATAAAAAAGATCTGTTTTAGATCCAGCTTGTACAACTCTTATGTACATGATGATGATCGGATACATTTTTTAAGCACTGCAAGCTTTAACAGGTTAATGGTATGATTCATCAACCAAAAGCAGAATCAGTGATTCATCGTTTGGCCTTGTTGAATTGGCGGGGCTGGCATGAAGTAGTCTCTGGAATGGGAGCCTTTGAAAGGGATCCACTGCTGTGCACAGAAGCACCTAGTCTGACTTCCCTCTGCCAGATCTGATGGAACCAAATAAATTGAGGTCATAATTCACATTACATGCAAATGTGTGTAGCTCAGTCCCTATGGCAACTTTTCCAAACTAACACAGCCTCAGAAGGGGCCTGTTTTGGGCAGAGAAACAGAGGGTGGGGATGGGGTGCTAAAAATTTTCCTCAACCAGTTATTTTCTCCTCCATTTTCACCCTACCAAGCTGCTTCCCCCCCCCCCCACCCATAGTATCCAGGCACATCTTGTCTGCCTGCCTTGGGGACTCCATTGGGAGGAGAAGCAACTTGGGCAGCGTAGTTTCTCAGGGGAAGGGTTAAGCGCTACCTCTTTATGCTGCTTCTCTGCTCAAAATGACTCCCTCACGAAGTTGCTTTTTTTTCGGAAAAAGTGGCTGTTGGGCCTGTTTCACACGCCCCATCAGTGCTGCAGTTGAACAAAAGTTAAATGGCACGATCCTATGCATGTTTACTCAGAAGTCATTCCCCACAAATTCAATAGAACTTACTCCGCCTAAGTGTATGCTTAAGTCTCACAGAATTTAGTATCTTTCTGGGATGAGTCCTCTGCTCAGTGCCTGGCACCTCCCGTTGTTGCCTCAGTCAGTGTAGAAAATGCAGTGTGGGAATACGTTTTTGGTGACTTCTATGCATGGAAGAAAATGAGATCCGGTCAAGCTTTGCTGCCTGGTTCACTCCGCGCTTGCAAGAAAGCGCGCCAGGAAGCTTTTGAGTAACGGCCGAAAGCTGTTTCCCGCCCGGTTTATGTTAATGCTATGACGTTGTTCAGTTTATCAATAAATGGCCCCTGCTCTCTGTAGCGGTGTGTAGAGTGCGCGAGACAGGCAAGAGAGAAAGCGAAAGAGAAACTAAGCAAAAGGACACGCACAGAGAGTAGTCGGGAGACCGCAACTCCACCAGTTTGGTGTAGTGGTTAAGAGCGGCAGACTCGTAATCTGGGGAACCGGGTTCGTGTCTGCACTCCTCCACATGCAGCTGCTGGGTGACCTTGGGCCAGTCACACTTCTCTGAAGTCTCTCAGCCCCACTCACCTCACAGAGTGTTTGTTGTGGGGGAGGAAGGGAAAGGAGAATGTTAGCCGCTTTGAGACTCCTTCGGGTAGTGAAAAGCGGGATATCAAATCCAAATTCCTTCTTCTTCTTCTTCATTGACTGCAGTCTCTCAGTCTCTTATTTCTTATTTTTATTTGGCCGCTTTTCTACTTTTGGCCGCACCTTTTGCTCTGCCTATCCTTTCCTCTTCAGAACCTTCAGAAACCTTCAGAAACCTTCGTAACGACCTTCAGAACTCCAAACAACTCCTCACGACCTTCAGCTTCATAACCAGCGGACCCATCATAACCAGTGGGAGCAGGCACTCCAGAATTACTGGTTATCCCAGAAGTTGGTTATCCCCACAATGCAGAGTTAGATGGAGCAATGTTGTGACTCAATATAAGGCAGCTTACTGTTTTCATTTGTTTTGAAAATGGAGAGGTCTCCATTTAAGCCACTGCTGATCTGGTTCGTTACTGTACTAAACAATAGTCTATATTCCCAATGTGATGAAAAAGTAACATCAAAGGCTGATAATCAAAACCACCACCTTTCTGCACGTGCCATGTCCTGTGTTCTGCTTCTTGGTCACACTGCAGTGTGACAGAGAGTTGGAGGAGGGTGATGGGATGCTTGACATTGTCTTTTATAGAAGTACATTGCAAGTGGGGCTTTTCCAGGGAGATCTTCAAAATAGGGTTTTGCAGTCTGTAAAGGCGTTAACATTGAAATGATGATTTGTTACCGGTAATGTGTCAGTAAACACAGTGCCAATTAACACAGAGTGAACTTACAGTGTGAAAGCCAAGCATCACATTTTAAGTGTAGTGGAAGTGGTCTGAGCACACGTTTGTCAGAAGAATGCGTGTTGGAGCCTATTTCGCCGCACTTAAAATGTGACATTTGCCTTCTTTCTGTATGCTAACCTGTTCCAACTCCTCATCACTATGAGGGGGTGAGAATTTGACTTCCTTCCTTTTCTTTCACAGTTGCTTGGATTTTGCTTTGGGAGAAATAAAACTATAGCATGGTTTCCTACTGTTGTGCAAGCAAACATACAAGGTGTTATCTGAAAACCAAGTCTTACTGGAGCCTTGAGGGATAGTAACTTGCTTTTTTCATTTTCAATAAAAAAGGAAGGAAGGTGTGTGGGAGAAAGAAGTTACCTGAGATCCTCATAATGTTGATTTTGCAGTGGGTAGTGAATCAGCCCTGTGTATGAGCTATTTGCATTTGTTTGTCCCATTATTAGAAAAAAACCCCATCAAACTTTTGCATACTTACTGTTGCAGATCCACACCTGTCACTCTTTGTAAAGAGTTCTGGTGCAAAAGTTGACTTCTTATCCATGATGACTGTGTTCCACATACCTGTCCCACCTAATGTTGGGTGGCACCTAATTTTTGATGCCAGATAGAACAAGAGAAAGTCACCTTTTTTTCTTCTTGCTGGGAAGCTTTTGAAAACACAGAATCACACAGTGCACTGAATAGGATATACCCAAAGTTGTGTCTTATGTCACACTATGGAAGCACACAATTCCTTTTCCTGAGGTTCACAGCTTCCTTTCTTTTCTTTCTTATCAAGATTCTAGTCCCTATGGCTGTGGTGTCATGCCTGGAGATTTGTGGGCAATTGCTGCTGTTGCTGCTGCTGCTGCTGCTGCTGCTGCTGCTAATAATAATAATAATAATAATAATAATAATAATAATAATAATAATATATTTGTACCCCGCCCATCTGGCTGGGTCTCCTCAGTCACTCTGGGCGGCTTCCAACAAATATTAAAATACATTAAAATATCACAGATTAAAAACTTTCCTAAACAGGGCTGCCTTCAGGTATTTTCTGAATGTCAGGTAGTTGTTTATCTCCTTGACCTCTTATGGGAGGGCGTTCCACAGGGCGGGTGCCACTACCGAGAAGGCCCTCTGCCTGGTTCCCTGTAGCTTTGCTTCTCTCAGTGAGGGAACTGCCAGAAGGCCCTCGGCGCTGGATCTCAGTGTCCGGGCTAAATGATGGGGGTGGAGATGCTCCTTCAGGTATACAGGACCAAGGCCGTTTAGGGCTTTAAAGGTCAACACCAACACTTTGAATTGTGCTCGGAAACATTAGAAGTTGCTGAATAAGATTTCTAGCAGTCCAAGGTCTGTCTAGTACTGAGCCCAGCCCTGCACAACCAGTGTTCTGCCAAGGGCAGAGGTTCCTTTTGAACTTGGGCAAAGCAAAGAGTGTGCTGGGTCTGTTCCTGGATAAACAAACTTTATTTACAAGGAACAAACGGCAAAGCAAAAGAAAAAGGACAGGCAGGTTACATCTCTTCAATCACTGGGAATACCTCTGAACAGCAACTGCTGAGCAGCTTCAATGGCCAGTACGAAGCACTTTCCACCGTCTCCAACAACGCCGAGATTTGTGTGGCAGAATCTCCAAGCCCCTTTTTATATCTTGCAGACATACACATTCTCAGGAACTACATAAGTGACCTTGCACACCTGGCAAGAGCTGCTCCTGACTAAGCAAGAGATAAAGGTGGCTCTTATCAGCAGGTGCCTGAGCACAAGGTAAGAGATACCATCAGCTAATTAATGGGCCCCAGACCCCAAAACAGGAGGTCTGGGCAGGAGAGGAACCATTGTTGTACGCCGCTAACTCCTCACAGTAAAAAAAAGTATTGCATTCCATTGAGTGACTGTTATTAAAATAAAATAAAACACACAACTTTTTATGTGCTAAGGAATGGCCACAACAGGGGCAGACTTGGGTGTGTTTTTTTCAAATTTCAGCGGCGCCCTATGCGAGGCCAGAATTTGGGGTCCCCGCCTTGCTGTTCGACTTCTGTTCTGCTCAGTTCACTATGTCATAGTTGTGACGCCCTGCGCTGCCCACTAGGCTCGGCCTCCGGTACGGCGGAACTGATCGCACTGCATTAAATCCGCCTCTGATTCCACTTTTCCATTACAGCCTGCAAAAAAAAATCTGATCAGATGACATACAGAGCAGTCCCGTGATGTCAACTCAAAAGTGTGTCATTGAGTTAAACAGAGCTCATTCCCAGGGGGGTATAAGACTGCAGTGGCAAATAAAATAAATAAATACTGTAAATAAATAAATTGCAGAGCAGGATTATAGGCAGGAGGGGAAGCAACACACACATGTGCATGACATATACAGATTGCAGAATCCATCTTTTCTTAGCGCAGAACTGAGAGTCCCTTGAGGCAGACATTTAATGCTGCTTTGGGTTCCCTGAGTATATCCACAGGCCTCAAGCTTTTTCTGAAGCACTTTTCTCCTGTTGTCATCGCCTTTATTCCCCCCTGCCCACTTCCCTGCCTGCCACATACTTTCCCC
This sequence comes from Lacerta agilis, assembly GCF_009819535.1. Taxonomy (NCBI): domain Eukaryota; kingdom Metazoa; phylum Chordata; class Lepidosauria; order Squamata; family Lacertidae; genus Lacerta; species Lacerta agilis. The sequence continues at coordinate 29,894,725 of NC_046325.1, read as the reverse complement.
TCTCTTCTGTCCTTCCCTCACCACAGGGGCGAGTTATGTAAATGGGAACTTAATCCTTTAAAAGCAAGCTCAGCCTTGCAGTTCAAGTCCAAGTGTCTTTTCATGCAGCCATGTAGAAAAAGCACTTCTCCCGAATCCTGGATTTCCCTCCTCCCCCCACCCACTTTTTGTGCAGCAGCTGCATACAACTTTTAAAAGTCAATATATACATATATAGATAGATATAGATATATAATTTGCTATATATAACGACAAAGACACACACGCGTGCACAGAGGGTACTGGATACACGCCCGCCTTTTAAAACTTGGCAACAGAATACGGAGGATAAAATTGAAAGTTTCCTCTCTCCCCACCCCCCCTCCGTCCCCCGTCCCCCCAGAATGCAGCAAGGCTGAGTGAGCTTCCACCAATGTGGCGAGCATATTGTCTGCCCTTGCGACTTTCAAAGGAATGTAATAAAAAGGAGACAGGGTCCCAGCAGGCAGCTTCTGGCTTCTCTTCCCTTGATGTGACGCTTGAACAGGTGCAGCATAAAAGGTCCTAAACTACTGATTATTGGGCCGTTCGGGGAAGGGTTCTCCTCTGTGATGTGAGCACAGAAGGAGCCTTAAGAAGACAGGGTTGTGGGGTAAAGGGGTGGGGAGGCTGGTTGTCTGTGCCGCACCTAAGGAGGATGCTACTGTCGCATGGCAGAAGCTTACTGAAACAGTAGGAATGGGTCTCATTGATATTGCCGCACAATAGGAATGAAACAGTAGGGCTTTGGGGGTCCACATTCCGCAGTTTCCACCGCAACGTTGGCCTGGTCACATTGATCCCTTGATGACTGTGATACCAAATGATGATGATGATGATAATGATGTGTGTGTGTGTGTGTGTGTGAAGTGGTCTATTGTGAACATAATGCTGCTGACAGAACTTTCACATCAACGTAAATGCTTTTTGAGGGAATCTGTCCAAACACAGAGAGATCTGCTAGTCATCAAAGGCCTAGCCACCTGCTCCTTATTCCCTTATTTACAGCATAACCCTAACCATGGCTATTAAGAAGCAAGTCCTGTTGAATTCAATAGGGTTAACTTGCAAGTACTGTAAGCAGGGACAGCCTAAGCAGTCCTTAAATTAGGAACCCTTCCATAAACAAGGAACAGTGTGGGTTCCCCACTCCTGTCATCTTTCGATTTTAATTTTTTTTGGGGGGGGGGGTGAGAATATGAACTTGAACTACCAGAAGCTTGGGAAACACTGATGAAGAGTGTTGGTGATGTGGGGAACTGAGGCATGAGGATCAAATGTCAAATCAAATGTCAGCCCTAAAACTCAGCAATAGCCAGTGATGTACCTTGGGCTTTAAAATTTCGGCAGTGACGTCAAAATTCGGCACACACACACACCCTCTGCTGCATGCTTTCTGCTGTTTGTCATTGTTGCAGAGCTCGCTGCGGCGCCCTCTTGGCTCGGCGCCAAGTGCGGACGAACCCATCGCACTCCCCTAAATCCACCTCTGCCAATAGTATCAGCCTCTACAGCAGGGATCTTCCAGTTTTGTAGCAGGGAAGAGGAACCTGTGGCCCTCCAGATGTTGAACTGCATCTCCCCAACAACATTCTTGACCATTGGCCATGCTGGTGGGAGCTAAAGAACATCTGGAAGCCTGTAGGTTCCCCTAACAAGCAAGTGTGACTTTTTATTGATCAAAAAGGTGTTCCAAATTAACGGGGAAGTAAATAATTTTTTGTACATTGATTTTCATCGAAGTGCACCTGAAAATGGGACTCTCAATTTAGAGAAGGCATTTCCTTTTCTTGGTCACAGCGGAGGGAAATCCTCGTTAAGGCAGTGTCTGCTGTGACACATGCACACATCACCCCCCCCCCCCAAAATCAAGTAACACTTTTTATTCAGAACTAGTCACATGCAAATGTATTTTAATTGAACCAGTCAATTCAAATGTAAACAGTTAATTGACTCTGAACTAGGGTCCAAACCCAGGGCTCCCCCCCCATCCGATGGAACTCGCTGGAACTCAGTTGGGCACAACTGCCATTATACGAGAACACAGTTGAGTTCCAGCACCACTTTTTCTAGAAAAATAGCACTGGCCGAGCAAATAGAATTAGTTGCTGACATCCTTCCCGTTGGGTGGTTGGTTTCTTCCATCTGCTTGACAGGTTGTTAACTCAGCCTGTTCCTCCAGAGGGAGGGAGGGAAAAAGAGAAATGTGGTACTTGCACAAGTTCTCCCACATGAACTTCCTTGTCAACTGAAAGGCTGTTTGACAGGTGCACTCACTTTTCAGGAGTTAGGCAGGTGACAACCAAACAGGGCCTTTTCACTGACAAGGCCTGAATTACGGATCACACTTCTTAGACATGTTGTCCTGTATCTTGTAGGTGCCTTGCAAAGTCCACCTGTTCTCTTCGGCTATTAATGGTACTTGATGGCTTTAAAAAAAAGTGATATCTAGTCCTCCGTTTTAATTACACTGGCTCGCATTTTTAGTTTCTTCAGTTTCCGTTGCTTAACTGCTGTTTTGTTGTAATAGTATGATTTTACTAGCCATCTTGAGATGTACACAAAAGACAACATCCCCCCCCCCCCAGATTGATAGAAAAAAATATTGCAACCCCCAGCAAGTCTGTTATTATTTTAGTACAGGTATGTACTGGAGGGACTGGCAGTGTCTTTCTCAGAGACACTGTGTATCTGTGTATCTGAAGAAGTGTGCATGCACACGAAAGCTCATACCAAGAACAAACTTAGTTTGTCTCTAAGGTGCTACTGGAAAGAATTTTTTATTTTGTTTTCTCTCAGAAGGGTTTAACAGTCAGTCCCCCTTCACAGGGAACAGTGGGAGCTGCAACTCAGTGAAGGGTATAGGGATTTCCTCACAACTGGTAGCACCCTTAACAAACTACAGTTCCCATAATTATTTGGGGGGATAGCCATGGCTGTTTAAAGCGGTATCGTAGCACTATCAATGTATAGTGTGGATGTATAGAATTGTAGAGTTGGAAGGGACCCCAAGGGACATCTAGTCCAACCCCCTGCAATGCCAATGCAGGAATGTGTCCTGAATTGTAAATACAAATGTACTGGGCTGCTGGTTAATGATGCATAAGTCTCAGGAACAACTGACCATATATCAGCTCTCATTTCCCTTCTTTGTGCTGGTGCTGCAGCTTTGAGTTAATGGGAGGGGGGTCCCATGAGCCGAAAAGGCTTCTGGCCTGCTCCAATTGACAACAGCTGTCCAAGCTCTTGGGTAAGATACATTCCCATCCCCACCATCTAATACCTTCTGCATGTAAGTCAAAAGCTCTACTTCTTTTATATTCATTAAGTCAGCAGAGTGGTAAACACACACACCTCGACCACCACCAACCGGTGGAGTTAATTTTTTGCCCCACGAGGTGGTGATGGCCATGCGTTTAGACATATTTCCAAAGGTCACTAGACAAACAGAGGGCGAATCTATCATTTGGCGCAACAAGCCATAGAAGTAGTTGAATGGAGCCTCCACATTCAGAGGCAGTATACCTACCCCATCCCAGGTATCTGATTGGCCAGTGTCGGAAACAAGGGGATGGATTGGAAGGGCCATTGGTCTGGCTCGGCAGGTCTCTTCTTGAAGTGTTAAGGGAAGTCCCCCTGCATTGGTCCGCTTTGCTTCAATGATGGCGTTTGCTCAAGGGAGCTTTGTGGTGGATTCTGCCCCCAGGTTCATTCTTCAGAGCTAGAGGCGCGCCATTTGCATTTTGAACCACAAGCACGAAAATTGCTTGGGCCTGTCCCCAAAGAGAGAATCACTGTGCGGTATCCAAGGTTAGCCATACTCCTAATAAACCCATCGAAATTAATAGACACGGCTAACTAAGGCCCATTAATTTCATTGCGGGCCTACACGGTATAATTAAGGCTGTGTGCACATTACTATTTACTTTAGCTCCAGTGCGCTCCCACTGCTGGCTTTTGAATCTGTGTACGCATAACATTACCCACGATGCACAGCTATCCTGTAGCTCCTTGAGAAAGGCTGCTGTTTGCTGTGTTTTCCCTCAAACGAACTTCAATAGCTTAAGACCTATAAAGCCGTATCTGGTTTGGGCCCAGGCTACTTGACGTATTGCCCAGGTGCTAAGATCCTCTTGGTCCTATTGACTCCAGAAGCACAATTGGTGGTGACAGGAGAGAATCTTTCCTGTGACTGCTCCCATGTTGTAGAATTGCCTCCCAAGAGAGGTTAGGTAGACTTCCTCTTTGTTAACCCTCTACTGGAAATCTAAGACCTTCCTTTTCAGACAGGCTTTTGAAAAATAAAGCGCCGACAACACCGATCGCTGGGCTGCGGTCAGGGCAAACTGCATTTGAACTGTTGGTTTCGAATGTGTTCTGGTGCATTTTAATTATTGTTTTCGTTTTTACTACTTTGTACTTTACAAACTTTTAAGTGTTGTATCCCTTGAATCCCAACTTGAGCCACGTTCATTTCGCAGTTAAGCTAAGTGTGTACATTTCAGACAGTGGGTGGCAGCTCATGTGCAGGTTAATGAACAGGTGCTGGGAGAGTTTTAGGCATGGAGAAACGAAACAGGTGATGCGCTTCAAGTGAAGACATTATTTGCCCCTCTCTGGCGCACACAGCAGTGTGCAAACGTGACTTGAAATGTAGTAGGGTGGGGGGAGTGACCCTGCTGTATTTTAAGCTGCTGTGTTCATAGCCTAGGTAAGTGGTTCCAGTGTGTCAACCTGTACTTACCATTCAGACACTATTTGACATTTATTTTATTTACTGCATTTTTACTTTGCTTTTTGGACAAGTATTGTCTCCAACATGGATCAAGAATAGGGAGGGGGGAGACAGAGAGAGAGAGAGAGAGAGAGAGAGAGAGAGAGAGAGAGAGAGAGAGAGAGAAAGGCCATGCATGCCATCAGTCTTATGAACTTAAAAGACAAGAAACACAAAGGCAATTGAGTGGAGGGAAAAGATAGAGGGAGATCAGTTCTTCAAGGCCAGAACAAAGCTATGAGGGCATTCATATCCAGCTCAGGCCACGCTGATCTCTGCTTGCTGGTATCCTTGCTTGAATAGCAAGTTTCTCCTGTTGTTCTTCTGAAATCTACCCTCCTGTCCCTTAAGCCTCGGAGATCTAACTCTTGCTCTCTGAGAACAAGGCCTTGCCCTCTTCTGTCGGCACCTCTGGTATCTGAGGAGTGGGATCGGGTCCCTTTCAAACATAATCCAAAAGTTACAGTGCTGTAAGAAAAATTATTAGGTTTTCCATTGTGACCGTTTGGTTGGTTGGACCTAAAGGAGTTACCAAACTTGCTTTGGGGTTTTCCCCCTTTCCTAATGAGTCAGCAAGGCTACCTCAAACTCTGCTTTGAAGAGCATAAAATAGATTCATGGAATCTCCAGGTGTCCTTTTTATTGTGCTTTCGGGATGAGTTGTGCTCGTGATCCTGCTTTCAGTGCTGCTTGAGTGCCTGCAGAAGTTTCAGGTCGAAAATACAGTTTTGTTTCAAATCAGTGCACGACCCGCAACCTCCTCCTGAAATCCTGTAACTTTTTTATACCTCTTAGGGTATCTCATGACTGTGTTTTTTTGTGAGGGTTTTTTTGGGGGGGTGGGGGGGGTGTATTCTGCAACATGTCACTGACATGGTAATAGTGCATTAGTGTATACTGGGCCGTCCACACAACGTTCCATTTCATTAGCTGTTCTGCAACGTGTCTCCAAAATTACTGCATTATTGCCGCCTGGAGGGAGGGGCCTTCTTTGCGCTATAGCATAACAAAACCTATATAAACTGGAAGAACATTTATTAAAAAGTTACAGAATTTCAGTAAGGATAGGCGCAGCTTGGAAATGAAGCATTCGTATGTCTGCCTCTCAACTTTTGCGGGCACAAACAATACTGAAAGCTGGCTTATGTATAACCGCCCCGATATCAGAATGTGCTTGAATCATCAGTGAACACGCACTAATAAAAGGATGTCTGGAGGACAAGTTTCAGTATATATACCGGTAGGTTTCGAAATCCACACGCTCCTCTTGTTGCTGGGGGATCCACTTCTCTTCACTGGCCGAAGGGTGGCGCTGGCGGAACCCTTATCTGTCAAAAGAAGGCAACGTTACAGATAATAGGATTTAAGGGGGTGGTGGGAGATATTCCTCCTTTTTTTCCCCTTTTGGTCCTTTGCTTGATCGCTCCATATTGAACGACGACGACAAAAAAAGAAAGAAAGAGAAAGGAAGGAAGGAGGGGGGGGGAAGAAGGGAGGGTGGAAATGTTGCTCGTGCACTTCAGATGCCAGATCCGTTCCCCTGGATGAAGAGAAAGGAAAGGAAGAAAAGGCGGTGGTGGGTGGGGGACCCCCGAACACTTCAATAATTGCAAAAGGGAGCTGCTGGCGGGGGTGGGGAAGGAAGGAAGCAGAAAAAATACCTCCCTCCCAAGTGAGGCAGCTGTTCCTGAACCTAAGACTTTGCAAGCGCGTGGAGCCATGATTGCTGGGTTGTGGGCTGTGTGCCGCCAAGGCGACGTTTTGTGCGTGTGTGCGTGAGTCTAGCGTGTGTGCATGCGTGTGTGTGTGTGTGTTTGTGTGTATGACTAGCAACCGCGTCTGCTTCAGCACAAGCAATGCCGCCGATCTCCCGTTTGCAAATAACAATGTGGCATTTTTGTCCTGCGGGGAGGCTCCGGAGTCCCCTTCTTTTTTTCCCTCCGCCGTCCTAGCAAGATTGTTGTCTCTGAAAGGCGGATCGGAGAGGGAGAGAGAGAGAGAGAGAGAGCTGGGGAGGGGAGGTGGTGGGGGGGGGGGGAGAGGAGAGAGAGAAACAAGCCCGGAGATTATAAAAGAAGGAAGAAAAGGACGAGGAGTGACTGCGTGTTTGGAAACAACAACATCACCATCACCCCCCAACGACAACAAACAGTAGGGTAGGAGGAGGAAACCAGCTCAGAAGAAACTTATGGAAGAATGAAGGAGATGGTGGGTGGCTGCTGCGTTTGTTCCGATGAGCGGGGCTGGGCTGAAAACCCCCTGGTGTACTGTGATGGGCATGGCTGTAACGTGGCGGTGCATCAAGGTAAGACACCCCCCCCCCCAACCAATCCCTCCGTATTGACACCTTTTCCCTCCCTCCTTCCCTCCCTACCCCTCTCTTTCCTTCCCTCCCTCCCCAGCCAAGCCCCACTTTGCATCTTAACTCTTCGGGGCTTTGCCAGACTGGATGCATATATCTATAAAAATCTATGTGCGCGTATATATCTATAGCTCTGAGGATGGAGTCAACAGAGAGAGAGATGTGGTGGTTAAACAGGGTGATTTCCCCTCCATTCATCTCAAGCCTTTGCAAAGCTTTGAGCAAATAATAATAGAAATAGTAGTAGTAGTAGTAGTAGTAGTAGTAATAATAATGATGATGTTTAGGCATGGAGTTGCAAAAAAGAAAAGAGAAACGGGTGGGAGGATTTTAAGTGTGCGTCGTTGTTGTTCATAGTAAGTAGTGTGATTTCTATTGTTCTGTATAACGGTATTCTTGACAGGGCCTTCTTGGGGAGGGGGATGCAGAAGCGCAACCTTAGGAAGCAAAAAAATAAGGGGGGGGGGGTCCGGAGCTGTGTCTGTATCGCTGGGAGGGCAGGTTTCTTTTAATTCTGCTAGTTCCGGGAGGGGGGCAGATCTTCGGCTTCCCCTTCTCTCACTGATGTGTGTGTGTGTTTATCGCTTTGTTTTGTGTTTTTATTTATGCGTTTTTAATTGCACCGGCCTATAAAGGGATGTGTGTGTGTGTGTGAGAGAGAGAGAGAGGGAGGGAGGGAGATCTAAAACAGCAGCAGAGACAGAAAGGTTAGACGGGGGTGGGCCGCTTGTTGTGTGCATGTTTGTGTTTGTATTATTATATTATTTGACGTAGCTTCAGAAGAATCGTATGGCCGTGACCTCTGACGGTCTCCCTCAGCTTCCTTCCGGATTAGCAGGGGTGCTATTATTAGCCACCCTGCTGTCACTTTTTTTTTTTGATAGTGTGTGTGTGTGTGCGTGTGTAGAAGGGGTGCTCTAGCCTACAGTTTCAAGGGAAGCTAGGGAAGGGGGAGATAATGTATACCAGAGAGAGAGATGGAGCAGAATTTGGGGGACACCCCGTCTCTGCAAAAGAACACATTTGAGCAAGGAAAACAGTGCGTATGGTTTGTGTGCCTCCGGGCTACTACTCTGTCTCTTAGTAGATCATTAACACTGGAAACAGAAGGGCAAGGAGGAATCACCTCAGCTGCACCCAGCCCCACAGATCTAGGGCTGGTGCTGAGCCTGGCATTATCTTTTCCAACGAGGCTTTGCTTTCTAAAATAAATGAAAATTAAAAAAAACGACTAACAGTTGTGGGAACGTCAAAAGCTCCCCTATACCGAGTCAGGCCATTGGTCCATTTAGCAAGTGTTGTCAACATTGTACTCTCAACACTGTATGGGCAGCTAGTCTTTGCCACCTGTACTGGGAAGATGCCAGGAACTGAACCTGGAACCTTGAGATGCTCTATCGCTAAAATAAGATTAGCGACCCCTAATCCAAGATGCATGAAAGCTGCCTGTGGTTATTCCATAGTGCGGAGGAAAGGCAATCTGTCCATGCTCACAAGCGCTGTCTTCGCACATCAAAACCCCTGTGTTTATAGACAGGATTTTGAGCTTTGATGGAAGTTGATCTTCTTTACCATGACATACTGAGCTTGGTGTATTTCATGTTTTATCTTGATCCAATGAGTGGTAGCTAACGATGTCATATTCGGAGCAGACCCATTGAAATCAACAAACTTAAGAAACTTGGACATCATATTAATAACACCAGATGTTACCCAACTGTGTTTGGCTTTTATATAAATTTTACACAGCTGGTTTATTTCTTAGTGGCTTTGAATGACAGAAAAGTAGGAAATAATTATATTTTGTTTATCTGTCTATATAGGTAATAATTAATTAATTAATTAATTAATTAAAACTTTTTTTTAAAATCCTGCCTAAGCATTTAAATTCTATGTGGCAATTTAACATGTTTCCAAGCTGAGTCTTGGTTTTGAAAATAGTTTCTGGGACTAAGTTTGACATTTAGCCTTAAAATGAAATCCCATTCGTTCGCTAGCTTTGATGCTGCCTCTCGAATCACCTGCCCAATAAAAACAATTTGTGCACATAAGCAAGTGAGGAAAGGCACCTTGCAAAAGGGAAACTGGTGAAGGGTTGCAAAAAAAGTTAGCCAAATCAGCAAAGGATTGTAGCTCAGGGATAGAGCCTGCCTTGTAAATAAGCCCACAAAGTTAGTAGCCTGCAACAAAATTCAGTTGGCCGCTAGAAACTTGCATTTCCATGCTGGCTACAGAGGAAGGAAGCCCCCTCCATCAAAGTCTACCTGGGGGTGGGGTGGGGGGAAACACCTCAGGCTACGCTGTTAGTCTCTTAGCAGGCTACTAAAACAAACAACCCAACCCTTGCCTTCTGCCATGGTGGCTGACAGAGGAGGGATGGATTGACCCTTTCCTTCTCTGTCAGCCTATGCACTTGCCTTCATGGAATTTCATTCATTCGCCTGGTTGGATTTCCGGATCACTTATGGCTACCAAGCAAATGGTTAAATACAAAGCTGAGTGGACCAAATGCTTTGAGTGGACCAATTCAGTTCCAAGCATCTCTAAGACTGGAGAACTGCTACCAATCAAGGTAAATAGCACTGAGATGGACCAATGGTCTAATTTGCTATTAGGCAGTTTCCTGTGTTCCTACCTTGGAAGTTGGTGGGAAGGGCACAGCACCTGAGCCCAGTTTCGTCAAAGGCTAGCTACCTTGCCCGTTTGTCTTTCTTTTCCTGAGAAATCTGTGACAGCTCTGTCAACAAGGACCCTTTCAGGAAGACTTAACGGGTGATACAACTGTTTGCTAAATCCTAGAGAACAGAATCTATAGACATGATGCTGCACCAGACCAAAAAAAGGAACTAGGCTGCATTCTGTAAACACGTTCTGTGCACATTCTGGTCTGGTCAAGGGACAGACGCCGATGTAAGCATTATGCTGCTGTGCACAGGGAGTCAGAGATGCATTTTCTTGAATGCATGTCAAGGAAATAAAACAACAATCTGACTTTTAGAAGACATCGGAAGGGATGTTTTTATAGGGAAGTTTTTAAATGTTTGATGTTTTATTGTGGTTTATAATTTGTCGGAAGCTGCCCAGAATGGCTGGGGCAACCCAATCAGATGGGCAGCATATTAATTAATTAATTAATTAATTAATTCATCATCATCATCATCATCATCATCCCTGTCCACGCCCTCTCCATAGAAGGGCAGTAAGGTCGGGCAGAATCCTACTCACTGACAGGAATGCTTTGCTAGGCAATAGGAAATACATTGCCTGGTTTAGGAATAGCCAGTTAATTGTCTGTGGCCTGCTTTTGCTCTCCAAAACTATTTCATCTAGCCAAATTGTAACCAATGTATATTTTTTAAATAATGCCCATAGTTACTCTCATAAGTTAAATAAAAATAGAAATAGATTTTAGGAGGAGGAGGAGGAAGAAGAAAAAGACAGTGTGTAGTAGAGTGATTAAACTTTGGGGACTAGAACTCAGAGCTTCACCTGGCCATGAAGTTCACAGTTTGGTCATTGAATATGAAGCAAGTTTTACAAAATATTAATAGTTGCTACATTTTCGTTTAATATAAGGCAGGCTTGCTTACTTTGTATGCCCAGAACAAGAAGCTGTTTATTGATGTACAGGCTAATACAGGCTTCCTCAGACTCGGCCCTTTCATGATTCCTAGCTAGCTGGACCAGTGGTCAGGGATCATGGGAATTGTAGTCTCAAAACATCTGGAGGGCTGAGTTTGAGGAAGCCTGGGCTAATAAACAACTACATAGGAAAATGAATGTAAACACAAGAACAAGCTAAAGGGTGGAGTCTTTGCTCCATAATAACTGGAGACAATATTTAACTCTATAATTACCAATTGCTACTACTACTACTACTACTACTACTACTACTATGATATCACAACTTTCAAAAAAATCATCAAGAAATTACACCAACTGCCTTCCACTAGACATGGATGACGTGAAAAGGAAGGTGTACCTTTCAGATATCACAATAACTTCTGAACAGCTGTGGAATGGTTTGTTTGCTTTTGCTATGATAAACTCCCCATGATGCTGTTACAGTGAACAATTAAGACAGCACACAATATTCCTTTCTTGAAGCGTTTAGGGGATTTTCTAGTAAGGCTGGAAGATAGATGCTCTGCTTTACACAAACAGTTTGGGGGGATTTTGCGTGTCGGGGAAGGAGCAGGGTTAAGGCACTTCAAAAATTTGCTTCCTCACATCAAAAGGTTCAACAAGCATTTCCTTTTTTTTTTTCTTGCTTGTCAAGCCTCCGCTCTAATTGTTCATTAGGTCATCTCAGTTCGCAGAGTTGGTGAACATCAGGGAGAGAAAAAGACCGTTTGCAGCCGTGAGAGTGACTTCAGATGTCAAGTGTGTGTTTACCTCTGTGTCCTTGGGCATCTGCTGGGGCTCCAGCAGGACTCTGGCAGGACCCACTGTCCCGGGACACACTTTAACTCTTTTTTTTCTAGCCCAGCACACCCAAGTCTAGCCACCATTTACATTTTCCCTCAGTGCTCTGCTGCTCTGGGGTATCATTGGATATTAAAATGAAGGCTTGACCCAGCTATCCGGAGTACCAGGTTAAACCCACCAGGGCCCACTGACAGAAGAGGGGAGCCCACTAGAGCCCACTTCCCCTGGGCTTCCCTTAAACCTGCAGCCAGCCCTCGTATGTGTGACCCCTTTGTGTTTCCTTCTGTGTACCAGGCTGCACACGATTATTCCTCAGGACCAAAGTAGATCTGATGGGGATAGCCACACTTGTTTATTCATGGGTCTGTCCCATTCAAATTTGAAACGGGGATGGCTTTTTTATATATATAAAGAGAGGTTTAGATGTGACACATGTAAACAGCAAATGTAGTTTGTTTGTGTGTGTGTGTGTGTGTGTGTGTGTGTGTATATATATATATATATATATATATATATAAATGTTATTAATTGCATTTATATCTTACCTTTCCCCCAAGGAGCTCAGGGTTTCCCCCACTTCATCTCCACAACAATCTTGTGAGGTTGGTTAGGCTGTGAGACGGTGGTGACTGGCCAAAGATCATCCAATGAGCTTTGTGGCTGTGTGTGGACTGGAACCCAGATCTCCCAAGTCCTAGTCTAACACCACTACACCACACTAGTTGCTTGTATTATGTCTAGGTTGGGTCTCAGGAGCACCCATAGCTCAGGCCATCTCTTTGGTGTGCCACACTGAGCTACTGTTGGTGAAACAATTTAATCCATATATGTATCCCCTCATTTTTAAATAAAGGGTAGCATAGTTATGAGTTATATAAGACAGTAACCACCACAAATGCTCACACGCAACACTGCTTTTAGTGCAATATAAGTTTGAATCTAGGGGATAATGGGCCTTTGACCTTCGCTTAGCCTTCTATAATCTCTCTGGGCTGCCCCACCTCCCAAAATTTTCATGTTTCTATGTATTTGGTAGCATATGAAATGTTTTCCTAGTATTGTGTGAAGCGGTCTGTAGTGTCATGGAAAAGCTAAACAACAACTTTGTTGTGCTTGCGGAAGAAAAACAGCAGCTGCCTGAAACGCTCGATTCCACACAGGCATGACTATCTCCACCTAGTGACTAAACTGTATAATGACACTATCCACACAGAGCAGAAACACAGGACAAAGATGGGAAAGAACTCAGGGGTTTGTTAAACCAGAACTGGGGCAGAAGGCTATAAGAGACAGTTGCAGCAGCCCAGTGAGGAAGGCCTGGCCTGTGAGGGACTTAATGTCTGGCTAATTTAGCAGCTTCTTCCAGGCCAGGAGGTTGAGAGTGGCAGCCAAAGCACCTGAGAACTAGGAGAGAATTGAAATATGTATGCCTTTGCTCTATAACACTTGTCTATTTTATGGTGTTTCTAATGTACAGTAGTGTTAGGTGCCTCAAAGGCTTCAGTTAACAGGCAGGTTATAAATACTCTCAACTACATAAATAATAATGTAAAAGAACAGGTGCCTCTTTTCCAGCAGCGACAGTATAAGGCTCCATGGCCTACTTTGCCAACTCTGTTTGCGCCATCTGCCACGGGCAGGAGGCTGGGATAGGGTAAATTTGCCAGCCACAAGTGGATTTTGGGAATGTGATGCACTGACTGAGGCTGTCCACAAAGTATGTGACCAGACCCTCCAAATGTCCCTATTTTCCAGGGACGGTCCTGCATTTACAGAAGCCGTCCCAGAATGTCCTGCTTTTCCTCAGGATGTCCCTGTTTTTATCAGATAATAATAATAATAATAATAATAATAATAATAATAATAATAATAATAATAATTATGCCCCGCCCATCTGGCTGTGTTTCCCCAGCCACTCTGGGCGGCTTCCAACAGAATATTAAAATACAATAGTCTATTAAACATTAAAAGCTTCCCTAAACAGGGCTGCCTTCAGATGTCTTCTAAAAGTCTGGTAGTTGTTTTTCTCTTTCACATCTGGTGGGAGGGCATTCCACAGGGCATTGGAGGGTATGGAGTTATGCGACCCCCGAGCCAAAGAGATAAGTAACTATACAACCTTTAGAAGACACCTGAAGGCAGCCCTGTATAGGGAAGCTTTTAATGTTTAATTACTTACTATGTTTTTATATATGTTGGAAGCCCCCCAGAATGGCTGGGGCAACCTAGTCAGATGTGTGGGGTATATTATTATTATTATTATTATTATTATTATTATTAAGGACATCATTATTTTCATTGCAGAAATGTTTGAGGGCATGTGTGACAACTAAATGTTAAAGAAAAGAGAACACCACTCTTGTACTTTCCTCTCCCCATAGCATGTCACACATGATATTGTGCATGCCCCAGGCATAATTTTTTATATACAGTATTTAGTTTTATCCAGAGCTAAGACTTATTCAGAGCAGACCCATTGAAATTAATGGGCCCAAGTTAGTCACACTCATTGTTTTCCATGGGTCTACTCAGAGCAGGACTAACATTCTTCACAACCTAATAATTTCAGAGTCTTTCAATGTAATCCTATGCACATCTACCTGGAAGAAAATCTTACTGAGTTTACTGTAACTTGCTCCCAGGTAAGTGTGTATAAGATTCCAGGCTGAAAAACATGATTCTTGGAGAAGGCAGCATGTGAATATAAATTTGTTACATCACCCAAATGTGCATTCCAGTAATGAATACGTTTAGCCCGTTTTGATTGGCACATTTCATTTCTGATGTAAAAAGTCACAAGAAATGACTGAAAGTGAATAATAAAACACAGCTGCGCTCCACAAGCAAGTCAGTCTCTCTCTCTCTCTTTCTCTCTCTCTCCCTTTTTATTGTTACATTACCCACATTCCCTGATAAACTGGTGTTCCGTTTCATGCATAAATTTAAAATTTATTAATCAGGCAGCCCAATACAGGTTGTTTCCAAACAGAAACGTACGAGCATATATACATAAGAATTATACATTAGAAACAAACACTTGACCTTTACCAAAATTAAACGTAGATCGAAAAGCAGAACCTTAAATACACAAGGGAATCTTCATGCATAAAAGATAGCAAACAGGTACAGATAGTAAACAGGGCATGGGAACAGGAGGCCAAGGGATGTGGAGCTGAGAACAGGCAAAGATTAAGCCAAGTGGAAAGTCATGTGAACACGGGGGGGTCATGGGAAAAAGCAAGCGCATTTGCCTGCTGGCACTAAGAAACTATGTGCCGTGATTATGCTCGATAAGCAAATGCATGGGCTGATGTCAGGTTTCAAATTGTATCCCTTTCCTCATTTGTCACAAGCAATCAGGAAGGGTCCCAGGTTAAACCCTTGGCCTCTCCAGATCCCATCTTAACTCCAGAGAGTTGCAGCCAACCAGTGTGGACAATATTGAGCCGGAATGGAGAGAGTATAAGGCAGCTCCCTATGTTCCTAACTGCTGCCATTTTGGTGCCCCTACCTACCTCTTTTATTTGTGGCATCTCTTATGAAAGCCCCTGATTAAATTGTCAAATTAGACATGTACACATGTCCCAATTTTCTGGGCAAGATTCGTGGTTTCCTGTTATGAGACCGGAAATTCCATGTATCTGGAAATCTTCCTTGCTTCTTACCTGTATAAACAGCATTTAAGCCATTATGGGCAAATTAGACAATTGGCTTTTTGACAGAAGCCGGCACCAAACCTATTAGCGCTCCCTACAATCTTATATGAGTCCTTTAAAATGTGCAGTCAGCCACATTTGTTGTGTATGACTCAGTTGGAACTGCGCTTGTTTCGTAAGTGCAGGATTTGGGTGCTGTGTGAAGAATCCGGTACTTTTTTCACCTGAGAAGCCGCTAGTCCTTAGCACTGAGAAAACAGCCTTCATAATCTGGGCATTGCCTTGCTAAGATTGCAAAAGCTGGAGCGTGAGGCTGAGTGGGACTTCCAGCAGGGAGAACCTTGATGAGATATTTCCTTTGGATTGTAAAGGAAGGTTGTTTAAGGTCAGAAACCAGCTCCTCCCTCCCCTCCCCTCCCCTCCCTTCCCCCTCCCCTCAAAATATTTGCCGAAGAAATAAGTGCTTTGTCTACAATGAATGGGTGGGCATGACTTGTTAGCTGATAAAAGAATTTTTGGCTTATTAATCATCTGCCTTTTAGCCAGTGAATGGAGGGAAGAAATCTCAATACATTTGTATTTTGCCAAGCTCTCAGTATATGTGTCTTGTTAAGTTTCTGACATACTGATTGAAGTGTAAGGTAGCTTACAATTAAGTCTACAAAAGCTAATATTCATTGTTAGAGAAGCTTTATTCAGTGTGTCCTTTTTCTTCTTCCTATTATAGAAAACATGCCATAACCAATAAGAGTCTGTAGGTGGAAAAAAAAATGGCCCCTATAGATAAATCAGGCAAAGCTTTAGTTGATAAATCTGCTAATGAAACCGATGGATCAGGCTTTCAGGGCTAACATATTTCTCATATGCTCCAAATATGTGATGTCATGGTTAGAGTGTTGCACAAGGACCAGGGAGACCCAGGTACCAATTATTTGGTAATAATAAGATGAGCACTGCTGGATTTGGCCAAAGCCCATCTAGTCCAACATTCTGTTCTCACAGTGGACAACCAGATGTTTATCCTTGATGGGAAGCTATAAGCCATTGATGGCCTTCTCCTCTATGAATTTGTCGAATCTTCTTTCGAAGCCTTCCATGTTGGTAGCCATCATGACCTCTGGTGGGAGCGAACTCCATAGTTTAACTGTGTGTTGTGTGATGAAGTTCTTTCTTTTGTCTGTTCTGAATTTTCATTGGGTGTCCCCTGGAGAGGGAGAACTATCCACTTTTCCAAACCACGCATGATGAAGTTCAGTCTAGGTGACCCCAGGCACATCGCTCAGGAGGAGAAACTGGGAAGGCTCCTTGAAGGATGGATGGGATAAAAAAAAAGATACCATTCATGTGGCGCTGTGGTCTAAACCACAGAGCCTAGGGCTTGCCGATCAGAAGGACGGCAGTTCGAATCCCCGCGACGAGGTAAGCTCCCGTTGCTCAGTCCCTGCTCCTGCCCACCTAGCAGTTTGAAAGCACGTCAAAGTGCAAGTAGATAAATAGGCACCACTCTGGCGGGAAGGTAAACAGCGTTTCCGTGCGCTACTCTGGTTTGCCAGAAGCGGCTTAGTCATGCTGGCCACATGACCCGGAAGCTGTCTGTGGACAAACGCCGGCTCCCTCGGCCTATAGAGCGAGATGAGCGCGCAACCCCGGAGTCGTTCGCGACTGGACCTAATTAATGGTCATGGGTACCTTTACCTTTTTAAGTCTCGTTCTTTTCAATGAACTTACTCCAGGTATTTGTGTCCATGGTTGCAGCCTAAATATCCCCATTTATCAGGGCCAGACCCAGCTTTCTGGTTTTTGTTCCAGGTAAATTGCAGCCCCAGGCTTTGCCTTTTGGGATGCCTTGTTGCAACGTTGTTCACATGAGATGCCAGACTCTGAGACATCGTCCATCAGTGCTCAGCTATCGCCCTGGGGTTTTGACAGCTTAAATATCTGGGAGTAGTATAGCAACAGTGCTGTATACATCTTGCCTTTAGTACACAGTCATGTTAATGAATATGCATGAACATTTAAAGGCGAGAGCTGCCAGGCTTCAAACTTGAAGGGTATATTTTATTTCTCAGTCCTGAGGCTTACCAACCAGAATCAGGCGGAAAATAGAGATTTGGGGTAGACAGAATGACATACCATTAGAAGTAAGAGGCAGCATACCCAAAGCACCTGTTCAGTCCAGGAGGGTTTTTTTTAAGCACCAGAACTGAGCTTTCACACACAAATACACTCCTAGCTTTCTGCTAACCTTTCTTCATTTTAGTAGCCTAATTTAATTTTTTTAAAAGCATTATTGTTGCTGCTACTGTATTGCTAAACAATTAGACACAGAAATCCTTGCTGATCCTATTGCAAATCATGTAGGGATCTCCCAGCAGACCTGAATTTGCCCTCTGCCCATTCCTGCATCCATCCATGCATCCATCCATCCATCCAGGTAGATAGATTTCATCCTCACCTTTCCTCCAAGGAGCTCAAGGCGATGCACATGGTCCTTTCCACCCTGTTTTATCCTCGCAACAACCCTGTGAGGTAGGTCACGCTGAGAGATGATGACTGGCCCAAGGTCACCCAGTGAGCTTCATGACTGAGTAAGGGATTTGAGCACAAGTCTCTCAAGTCCTGGTCCAACATTCTAACCCGGGGCAGGCAACCTATGGCCCTGCAAATGTTGTTGGACTACATTTCCCATCATCCCTGACCATTCGCCATGCTCCCTGCGGCTGACGAGATTTGGGAGTCCAACGAGCAAAGGGAGCACATGTTCCCTTTTTCCTGTTCTTGTTATTTCTTTAAAGGAACATGTATCCCCCCCCTCTTAAAACCAGTACAGGGCAGGCTGTGTCAGAATAAACGGAAACAGCATGCAGAGCAGACGGGCCTTCAGCGTTTTCTTATGAGGGTGGTGGCAGAACCTTGAGCAGTGAACCTTGTTATGAGCAAGGGGAATTACAAGTATGTCCCTGTTTCCATTTGTGAAACATGGGAGGGTATGATGATTTGCAGACAGGATGGTTGTCACTTAACCGAAGTCAGAGATGGAGTGTCCAGGAATACTGAACTACCCACGGGCACTGTTTTGAGTTTGTGAAAAGAGAAGCTTATTGTCAGGTCTGTCTCAGAGCAGGGGCAAGTGGTTGGTCCTCAGCTGCATTATTCTGGGCAAGACAGTCCTCCGCATTGCTACTCCATCATTCTTCCTCCTCTCCAGTACATTTACAGTGGTACCTTGCTTCTCAAACTTAATCCGTTCCGGAAGTCCATTCCAAAACCAAAGGCGTTCCAAAACCAAGGCACGCTTTCCTATAGAAAGTAATGCAAAATGGATCAAATCCATTCCAGACTTTTAAGAACAACCCCTAAAACAGCAATTTACCGGTAACATGAATTTCACTATCTAATGAGACCATTGATCCATAAAATGAAAGCAATAAACTATGTACTGCAGTGACACAATCAATCAATCAATCAATCAATCAATAGCTGAACTGGATTCTTCCACACAGTCACAAAAACAAAACAAAAAAGAGCTGCAAAAACAAAAACGCAAAATAAATAGCAAAAACAGACAGACCTCAGCGTAACACTAAAAACGGAAGTGTGGCACTCAAATCGGAAGCGTAACAATCAAAACGGAGCACGACCGGCTTCCAAAAAATGTTCACAAACCGGAACTCCTACTTCTGTATATGTAGATGAATAATGAGATGCTCAATTCTCTGCCCTAGTAACCAAAAAGGTACAGTCGCTGGAGGATTGCTTCCATGTAGCATTCTTAGTCCCAGTAGACAGAGAGGGAGGTGGCAAAGGATGGGAAATCTGTAGGTTCCAGAATCTAATTACGCCAGTCTTCAGTTCTCCACAATGCCACATCAATTTATGAATATTTTTTTAGTCCTCATGAACATTCATCAGCATTTTGGTGCAAATTTCTCCCCATATGCACATTTTTGTATGCCATTTTGCTGAAGCTGCACATTTTTGCAAAGCAATTTCCCCAGATATAATGCATTCTTGTATGCTTGCTTTCACTATTATATGCATTTTTATGCACACTTTACCCCAGTTTCAGTACACATTAAGTGGCTGGAGACCTGTACTGCAAAAATGGGAGAAGCGTGACTTTTGAAGGTTTGCTGCGTTTCAGTTTGTATACTGTTTCAGAAAGAGCAAATTAGGTAGCTTTGCCTTTAAATCTGAATCAAATCAAGTTTCCCCACCCCCCATCGATAGTGGTGGCACTTGCAAAACGTTATTTGACTTATTTGGCTTTATTTCAACATGATGCTAAGGCATATCCTGTGCATTGTCAGAAGTTGCATTCTAATCTCTGCATCAATGGTGTGAGTCAAGCAATTCTGCTTATATTGGGTGGTTATTTTGCTTTGCTTCCGGAAAGGGCCAAAGTACTCAGCAGGACATTGAGCCCTTCATCGTGACTGCTGGGAATACTCACTTAATTTAAGCCAGAGCGCAATTTAGGGAGGGCAGCCAGGGACAGACCCACAAACACACTCTCTCACATGTTTCAGATCACGTGGACAGATATCTCTTGGCCAGCTTTGCTGGTTCTGCACTCTGAATGACTGTTCATATAAACAGCGAAGTGTACTTGTGCTCTAAGTATGCATGCCAATTACCAAAGTCACAAACCCTTCTTCTGGAAAAGAAATGAAAGGGTAAACCTCTGGCAGCAGTGCTATAATTATTATGGGGAATAAAAAAGAGTCACCGCATCACATGTTCTTAAAATAAGCAGCCTTTTTTGTGGTAACTTACGGCGCAATTCTGTAAGCGTCTGTTCATAAGTAAGCGCATCTGAATCCATTTGTACTTACTCCCACGTAAAGTATGTATAGGATTGCACCCTTAGTCTTAAATATACAGTATCCAAAAGAGGAGCTTTAAAGCTTGTGGAGAAACTCTCTTTCTCTGCCTCCCTCTCTCTCCTACTAATACGTATATGAAATAGTTCTCCTGAATGTCAGTGCTAAACTCTGGGGGACTTGAAGCTGTACTCCAAAGAGAAAAGTGTGACTGGGCACGCAAAGAGTGTTTTCTTCTCCCTGTTGTGTAACTGCAGCCAGTGCCATTCAGTATTTATCCAGTCACCTAAAGATTAGCTTTCCGAACAGAAACCAAAATGCCCAGACTGCCCTGAACATCTCTCATGTTACATAAAGCTGCAAACTCCACAAAGACCTTTTGTTTTTGATAAGCAAAGTTTTAAAAAAGCAGTGATACACACACACACTCATTTCCAATGTTGATGCACTTTTATCAATTGCATTTCCCCTCATTTATAAGCTTGTATGCTTTCTTTCCTGCCCCTATCCTTTGTTCTCTTCCTTGCCTTCATAACATATTCCTTTCATCTCTTCCTTGAAACAGGAAGGAATATAAACAGGAAGGGATTTTAATACAATTTCTCAGTGGCGCTGGATTATTCTTGCCTCTCCTGCTAAAGTGGGACCCAAGACCGTTTCGTCTGCCAGAGCTCTTATATATAGCTCTCTGTTTTCCATACTTGTCTGGACTCCTGGGCTCTTTTTGGGGAGTTGGCCTTTCCCTCCTGATTTCAATACGCCATCTTATTATTATTATTATTTTTTAAACACCCCACAACAACCTCCTTTTGGTTCAAGTTAGGTTTTGAGCCATAGATAGAGGCATGGAAGAAACCTGTACATTTACATCTGGCCTGGGTTGTTGTAGGCTGCTGTCCAACACCAGCTCTGACAAAGTGTTGCAAATCACAAGGAAAGAGTGAATTATCCTCTAGCCACCAGCCCCCTTTCCTCCCTGCTTTGTTTGCTGAATTACTGTACACCAAAAAAATCCATCTGCATTCTGTATACAACAGTGACCAACTTTTGGGAAGCTCACAGGTACCGAGCATAGCTCCAAGTTTCTCTCCTTCGTGTTTTGTTTCCAGCATCTAGTATGCAGAGTTTATATATTTCATTTTAAACCCTTCCTGCCGCTCAAACTCAAGATATTGTTCCCACCATAGGATTCTGTGTAGCAGTTCCAAAGAACACAATAAAACAGTCCTCATAACCTCTAGCTCTAGGGTGGGGCTACATTTCACCATAGGGAGCCTTACGAGGGCCAGTGGTGGGCGGAGCAATGGCTATAACACATACCTCTGCACAGCAGGCTGCATTCCAGCTTCTCACAAGTCATAGATTTTTCCACACACACACACATCTCCCCACCCTCCATCCTGAAGAGTAAGAGGCAGTGAGAAGAGATGGAGGGTGGTGGTGATGGGGAGCCTTCTTCGTGTTGGTGCCCTGCCTGTGGAATTCCCTCCCCAGGAAGGCTTGCCTGGCGCCAACACTGTTGTACTTTCGGAATGAGACCAGGGTGTTCCTTTATTCTCCTAGCATTTTAACTTTTTTGAGGGGCGGGTGGGTGTGAGGGATGAGCTGCTGCTGCTGCAGCTTTGTGCGTTTTCATTTGGATTGTATTTTCTGTATTATGCTTTTAGTTTTGTAAGATCTCATGGCAAACTGCCTTGAAAGCGTGCCTGAATGCTCATGTCTATAGAGAGTTTGCAACTCCTGTTTATTGGCAGGAATGATGTCCTTTGGTTTGTCTGCTTCGGGAACCACAACGCCTTACAGTGCAATCCTAGGCATGTCTATGCAGTGGGAATTACACACGAAATGCCAGGTACATGTGTGTAGCAGCCTTCCCCAACCTGCTGCCCTCCAGGTGTTTTGGGCTACAACTACCTCTCTATGGAGCACACATCCTGATTTGCCTGCAGGGAGATTAGATGAGATTGGCTACTTATTGAGCGTTCATGTCGATGTGTTTGCGGGAAGGTTGGGTGAAGTTGCATCGAAGCAAGCGTGACCCCCGCACTTTCCAGAGCATTTCCCCTGTCAGCCGAAAACTCTGATCTCTTGGGGAAGCAGGTTTGTTATGCGAGATTTCGCAAGCAACTCTGATTTATAGAATTGTCGGGCTGAAAGGGACCCCAAAAGGTCTTCTGGGCCAACCCCTTGCAATACAGGAATCCACACAATCTGAATTTGCTCGCCTGTTATTGAATCCTGCATGAAAGCAGTAATAATCTGGAAGCACCCTACAAATGTGGCCCATGGTCAGGGATGATAGGTGTTGTAGGGGACAGCTGGGGTGTGGGATTGTAGCCTTTTTAGGCCAGCCCTGCTTAGTCCCAAGTCTTGAGGCAGTGTAACAGATTCATAGTGCCACCCTATGCCTGCCTCCTCAGAGGTAAGCTTCGCCAAAATCAGGAAAGGTGCACAGAACTGGAGATTGAAGTACTCTTACACATTCCTAAGCAAATCCTTAGCACCTCCCATTTAGCCCTACCTGGAGATGCCATGGCTTGAACAGATGATCTACCCCTAAGCTACAGCCCTCCCCGCCTGGTCAAGGGTTGTCATGTTTCCAGGTAGGGCTTCAAGGAGATGACTAGCAAATTCCTCCCTAACCAAAATATACTTCTAAAACAAGGTTTCCCAAACTTGGGTCTCTAGCTGTTTTGGAACTACAGTTCCCATCATCCCTGACCACTGACCTTGCTAGCTAGGGATGATGGGAGTTGTAGTCCAACAACAGCTGGAGAGACCCAAGTTTGGGAAACTTGTGTTCTAAAAAACCTGTTGCCAAATGGTTAAGGTGAGTAAATTTAAGCTGAGTGGGAGCAGCTCCTTTTAGGTTCGGATACTTTTATCCACGAGCACCTTCTTCAAATGAATACTTTTCCTTAAGTTACATCTTACCTTTTTAAGCACTGTGCCAGGTTCAAAGAGTTTCCCCCCTACAGGATCACTTAACTGACAGGAACGTCCCTAAAAGAAGCAGGTTTTATTCTTCAGATGGAAGGTCTTAAAACTTAGGCAGGCAGATCAGTGCTCCCAATGGGGCAGTGTACTGCTAACCTTTCTACAGCTATAAAGCTCAAATCTAAAGTCTGGTTGTAGTACCTTTTAGAGCTGAGCTGCCTTTTTCAGATGAAGGTTGTCAACAAACCATGGACTCACTGAGGGGTAGAATTTATATGGTTCTTTTTTGAGGGGAAGAGGATGCTGCTTTGATCTAGCAAGCTCAGGTCTGCTCTCAATTTGCCTTAATTGACAATAACTTTTTGGAAACTCTACTCATAACAAAGGGAAAGGCGGGCAACTATGTACTCTACGGAGCTTAGCTTTGCAGAAAGCTCTTACCAAAAGAGGGAGAGTTGGCAGATTTGCAGCCTAGTAGGCCTGCACAACTTATGGAGCCACTAGCTCAAGTTGTGGCCTGCCAACTGCTTGAAAACCTCCTGTTTTGTGGTGTGGGCAGGCCACAAAAAAAGGTTTATTGAGCTGTCTCCTATGACTGGCTGGATGTGTTTGGCTCAGTGCATCGCAAGTTGTGCAGGCATACAGCATGAGGTTTGTGAAGTCCAGCCGAGCCTCTTAAGAGACTGGAATGGGAGCTTCTAAACATACACACAATACATACACGCACATTTCACTCTTTGAATTTTTCTCTTCCCTCACAGCGTGCTATGGAATTGTTCAGGTTCCCACTGGACCGTGGTTTTGTCGAAAATGTGAATCCCAAGAAAGAGCCGCCAGGGTGGTGAGTATGTCAGAAGAATTGCCCTGTGCTGGGCCAGGCCCAAGTTCCATTTAGCCCAGCATCCTGTTCCCGACAGTGATCAGACAGGTGGATCTGCAAAGCTCACAGAAACAGAACACGGAGGCCTGCTTAGGTCGTCATCTGGAATGTTGAGGTAGATTGCCTCTGTAGGTGGAGGCTTGAGGCCAGTGAGCACTAGGCACCTAAATGGTTGGCACTGGTGCCTACATAATTTGCCATTTTCTTCACACATATGCAGACCTGGTTTTGGGGTCACTATCTGAGGTGGGCACAGAAATAGCACTCCCTGTCTGTCTGTCTTGTCTGTCTGTCTGTCTGTCTGTCTGTCTGTCTGTATTTATTTATTTATTACCTCATGTGACCCCTGTATTGCAGGAGCACCTATATTTCTCATTTTCTCTCTAGCTGTATACATTGAGTGGCTATTATTCTAAAAAAAAAAAAATCATGACTTTGTATTTGCTAGGGGGTGTTTAAAATTTCAGCAGTGCCGTGTGAGGCCAAAATTCCCACCTCTCACCTTTCATTCTGCTCATTTCACTACATCATAGTTGTGTTTTCAAAAGGGGACAAATGGTCTTTCCTTTGGTCATTTAATTTTGCGCATCCCCAATAATGTCCTTCCCACCCTTAGAGTTGCCAACTTTTTCCATTGGCTTTTGCTCTTGTGGCTTTGATCTGCATACATGAGTAGGTCGCAAGTAAATGCATCTCGCCATGCTGTGGAAAGCTTCAATTTCCCCAAATGAAATGGATATTAAAGACACAGGAATAGCACAGGATTTTTTTAAAAATCAGGTGGCAGCTGTATCCACTGTCATAGGAGGCTGAGCAGACCTAGCAGAGGCTGGTTCATTAGGGCAAATGGGGGAGGGCCTGTCCCACCAGCTTCATTCTCTCCTCAGCCTGCCCCGGGGTGGCACTATCTGTCAGCTTAATTCTCCTTAATCTTTGTGTTGTTCTATTAGGGAGGAGAGCAGGGAAGATGGTGGCTTTACTTGACCTGAGTGCTGGCTGCATCTGCTGTTTAGGGTCCCTACACTCTACCCCAGGCATAGGCAAACTCCGGCCCTCCAGAAATTTGGGACTACAATTCCCATCATCCCTGACCACTGGTCCTGTTAGCTAAGGATGATGGGAATTGTAGTCCCAAACTTCTGGAGGGCTGGAGTTTGCCTATGCCTGCTCTACCCCATCAGTTTTGGTGGGCAGCCACTGCTGCCTAGACCACTGACCACGCTGGCAGGGGATGATGGGAGTTTTAGTCTATTCACAACTGGGGACCTAAGGCTGAAGAACACTGGGGTCAAAAGACACCAAAGTCAGGAAGCTAGATAATAACTTTATTGTCTCCCTTAAAGAAAAACAGAACAGCCCACAAGGGGAACCAATCCAGTTACAAATCAAGGTTATTTGGGTTCCAGTTCTCCAAATACTTATAACACCAAGAAGGGATCGTTTAGTCGGTAGAGCAGAGGGCTCTTAATCTCAGGCTTGTGGGTTCGTGCCCCACACTGGGCAAAAGATCCCTGCATTGCAAGGGGATTGGAGTAGGTGACCCTCATGGTCCCTTCCAACTCTATGATTATTTGATAAGAAACACCTGACTCCACCTGGCTACAACTAAGTCCAGTGCCACCTAGTGACTAAACTATATAATGACGATGTCTATGCACCCTGAAACGGCAACCTCAGCTGGCACCTTGAAGTTTGATGCCCTCTGCTAGGAATTTGAGACTCTGTTTCCCCCCAAGCTTGGCAGAAAGGCTCCCAGTGGGGAAACCCTCTGAATCAGAGTAAATGTCAGTCGGGTTTTCTGCAGATTGATGTTTGCTCTCATTTAGTGCCAGAGAGTGGCGCTTTCCAGGGGAAAGTAGTGGGGCAAAACTGCTCAGACTCGTTTCTCAAAAACACAGTGTAAGCAAAATAATTCCCCGTAGACTCGTGCTTTCTAGACACGAGACAAGCGGAAAGTGTGGATGAGATGAGCCCTGAGCTATTGTGGCAGAGTGGGCATAACTACTGCTTCTGTTTGGAAGGGTGAAAATAAGACTGCTCTGTTTGTTATACTTGCTGGGGCGACTTCCCATTTCCCCCAGTTCAGCGGAGCCTTGCGAGGTGGAGCAACCGAGCTTGGAAGGAACAGATGCACACGGACAAGGCATCCTGTGGCTCAGATTTCTTCTGAGTGAATAAAAATTGGTTCCATCTGCTGCTTGTCACATGACTCAGTAACGTGATCCACACACCATTGTTGATGAGATTTTTGTTTTGTTTTGTTTTGTTTTTTGTGGGATGAAGCGTTGGTTAAATGATAAGGTGCCCTGGAGGGATTTTGATTAAACATAAATTGGGTGGAGGAGCAGAGTGTGTGGCTCAGGTAATCCTACTTCAAGAGCAATCTGATGTCCACCAGATAGCCTGTTCCTGCAGTTGTTGGAGGTCTCTCTCTCTCTCTCTCTCTTTGCTTCATTAACCTATGTAGCTGTTATGTGGTGCCTCCAACTTACTGCATTCCATTCAGTGAAGATGCTAGCATGCTAGAGAGTTTTTAACAGTGTTTGCACATGCTAGATCTGATGTACATAGATTTGTAATCACTTCCGATGTTCTTGCAAAGCTTGATTCATTATCAAAGTGCTCTCTCACTCTCTCTGTGTGTGTGTATACTTAAAAACAAAAAAACCCTGAGAAGCTTTCATGTCTTTGAGTGAGTACAGAAGCACATAATTTAAGCACTAAGCCTTTTGTAAAAGTTCACTAACCACATGTTGTTTTTAGATGCATCATATTCTTTCCTAGACTGAGGTTGCGGGAAATCAGGTCTGTGTATTTGTAGTGCTGTGTTGATTGGCTGGAAATGGGTGATGTCAATATTCCTTCCCCCTCAAAACAATTTTTCAACATTTAAAAAAGGGATTCTGCTTCCCCACTGCTTTTAAAGAGGGGGGATTGAATATAATGTCATTTAGGGACGTGGGTGGCGCTGTGGTCTAAACCACTGAGCCTCTTGGGTTTGCTGATCGGAAGGTTGGTGGTTTGAATCCCCGCAACCAAGTGAGCTCCCGTTGCTCTGTCGCAGCTCCTGCCAACCTAGCAGTTCGAAAGCATGCCAGTGCAAGTAGATAAATAGGTGCTGCTGTGGCAGGAAGGTAAATGACATTTCTGTGTGCTCTGGTTTCTGTCATGGTCTTCCATTGCGCCAGAAGTGGTTTAGTCATGCTGGCCACATGAGCTGGAAAGCTGTCTACGGACAAACATTGGCTCCCACAGCCTGAAAGCGAGATGATCGCCACAACCCCATAGTTGCCTTTGACTGGACTTAACCGTCCAGGGGTCCTTTACCCTTTTACCTTTACCTATTTAGGTAACTCTTGCATAAAACCATGGCTATAAAGTTCAAGGCCCATCAGTATTATTATTATTATTATTATTACTACTACTACTACTACTACTACTACTACAATTATTTTCATTTCTATACCACTTTATATTTTTAAGGAAAAAATCTCAAAGTGGTTTATAACACATTTAAACATCAAATAAATAAAACAACCCTGAATAAACATTCCTGAAGAAAATGTCAAATATAAAGTATACCTTCAAAGCAACATAACTAACAAGAAACTAAAATGTTACCTTAAAGATTTCAAAAGAAAATATTATAAAGGTCAACTACAAAATGTGCAACATTTAACACAGCAAAGTTAACAACCATAAAAATTACCTAAAACAATTCAAAAGAAAACATTACTAAAGGAAGTAAATATAAAATGCACATTTAAAGCAGCATAATTAGCAAGAGAATGAGATGTTATCATAAGCACAGAACATATCTGCTGCTGTTACTGCCTATTGTGGTTCATGGCAGGTGGCAGCTGTGGAAGCTAAGGTTTGATGACCTGAGTCTGCACTAAGAGACAGCCAAAATGGTCCCACCCTCCCAGGTGGGAAAAGGCATGCAAGGCAGGGAGCAGGTCTTCCAGGATTCACAGCCAAGTTGGTCAGCACTATGGGTGAATCAGAATTAAAAGACCTTCAGCATAGTCCTATGCATATTTATTCATACATCTCTCCTGAATCAGTTGGACTTTCTCCTCAGTAAGTATGATGGGATATGCAGTTAGGCCCATTAAATTTAGCTTCTGAGTAGACATACACAAGATAGAAAGTTTTTGCATTTAGATTGGGGAACCTGTAGTTTTTGGACTAGAACTCCCATCCGCCCTATCCATCATCCATGCTGGCTGTGGCTTATGGATGCTGGAACCCAACAACATATAGATGGTCACAGGTTCCGCATCACTGATGAAGAAGATCCTGGGTTCAATCCTCAGAATATTGAGATTGGGCCAGAGAAAATTCCTGTCTGAATAGTCAATATAGAATTTTTTTAATAGGACGGCCAGCCTTCCTGAAGCATGGCACAAACGGCAAAATAGTACTGAATCACCATTCAGTTTGCTAGCCAATACGTTTGTCGAATGCTTTGTGAAAGCAGGAGAAAGCCAGGCTTGAGCTTTAGGAGAGAAAAATAGTGAACCCTGATTTGCATGTGTTCCTGTACATACCCTCGTGTGCCCTTTTATAACCTGTCACTTAGCAGACTCAAATACAGCAATACTAGGGTTGCCATTTCAAAAAGTGATAATATTTTTTTTTTTTGGCCAAAGTTGTAAAAATGTACGTTTTTGAGCTTTTTAAAAGTTAAATCACCAGAAACGGCACTGCCGACATGGGTTGTCATACGTCCGGATTTTCCTGGACATTTTGCCGATTTCCAGCTAGACACAGCTTCCGACAGCAGTATTCCAGGTATGTCTGGGGAATTCCGGACGTATGGCAACGCTAGATACATAAATCTCTTTATGTTGATTTTCCATTTTTCCATTTTTAAGGTGCTGGACTACTTTGATTTGGGTCAGTTCTGTGTGGAAAGTAATGTTTTTTTTAAAAACAAGCACACCATTCTCCTTTGAACGTGAGAGCATTGGAGATGTAGGCTGAACTTGTGAAGATCTGTTTCCACAAAGATTTCTGCAGGTTCTGCCAGGGCAGGGGTGGGTTGCAGACAGTACAGGTAGTGCTAGCCCCACAGCTGCTTGGATATAACTCCCCCCTCCCCCGAAAATACTAGAGGCACAGCAATTGCATGTTCCACAAGTCCCCAGCCATAAGCTGGTTATGGCCACACAAATGAATATGTATTCATTTTTTCCAGAGCTATGTGTTGGCAATAGTTTCTGGGGACAAGCACTAGTTCAAACTGAACCCAAAGCTCCATTTGTGCTAGGGCTCAGTCTACCAGCACCTGTATTCCTAGCCAATATAATACATGCACGAATGCCTCCGGGCATGTGCAGAGTGCTTCCCCTTGCATAACCACAGCTGGATCCCAAGTGTCTGAGACTAAACAGCTTCCAAATGTCCAGATGGGCCGAGTCCCAGCTGCTCCTC
This sequence comes from Lacerta agilis, assembly GCF_009819535.1. NCBI lineage: Eukaryota > Metazoa > Chordata > Lepidosauria > Squamata > Lacertidae > Lacerta > Lacerta agilis. Next base: position 29,865,408 of record NC_046325.1, on the reverse strand, counting down.
ATTTTAGGAATTACACACACATTCTCATTCTTCCTTGCATTCCCAAAGCCCCCTCGGGGATGCTGTGCTCCATTAGATGAAGGAAGTGCTAAAGCTCTGTTTGCTTTGTAAAGGAATTGTCTGGCTGCCCCTTTGAGACGGACTGGCTGGAGGGCAACTCGTGGGAAAGGGAGGGAGGGAAGTGTGGGGGGGAAATCATGTGAAGGCTTTAACAGTCATGTTACAGCAAGGATATTAAAGCCTTCCAAGGGGTGGGTGGGCTGGCTGGCTGGCTGGCTGGCAGAGCTGTTTAACCCTTCCTGCTAATGATCAGAGCTTTGCTAATAGTGTGGTGGGAGAGGCGCTTTGATCCAAAAGGGATGGAGGGACCTTTTCAAGTGCAAATTTCCCAATGTTAAGGCCTCCTGCCGCCTGCTCTTCTTCTGTCTCTCTGAGTTCCAAGTGCACCCTTTGCAGTAGCAGGCCCGAATCCCTAGACCTCCATCCCTCAAAATGCAGCCCACCAAAGATCTTCCCTAGACACTTGCCTCTTCCTCTCCACCCCACCCCCTTCACTGTTATTTTCCTCCACTGCTTGCAGTGGCTGGTGGTGACCCCCCTCCCCAGGCCAAACCAGCTTGTGTTGTATTGGTGGAGTAGTTTTTTTTTGGGGGGGGGGGTGTTATACTATGCATATGTTCACATATGCAATTTCAGAAGGACACCTTGCAACCAGGATCAGGTCCAAAGGATAGGGGAGAGCCCCCCAGGAGTAATAGCTCAATGAATGAATTGCCCTGCCCCACACATTTTAACTTGAGTATAGCCGGTTCCCTTTCATTAAGGCTCAGCCACTTGAATAAACCAGATGTCAAAATACCACCTTGACACTATGGAGCACCAAGGAGTTATCTGAATGTAGGGGTGTAGTGCAACTTCTGGATAGGAAAGTCTGTGATGTGGGAAATGGATTCTCTTGAAAAGCTACTACAAAGACATCTTGGTGGAAGCCACCTTTGGAACTGAACCAGTCACCACCATTAATGCAGGCTATTTTCCATCCGTGTCGCTTCTGCACATGTTCAACCGTAAACCTGCTTTGCTACGGGGTTTTGTTTTGTTTTAAAGATATGTATGAAGATTCTCATATAAATGCATATTTAAAGACATACCTTAAATGTGTTTTCTCACATTTTGATACTTTTTTTGGACCAAGGGTTGTACCAGAACATTCAGGAAGTGAGAAAGCTACAGGATCCTCTCAATAGCCCAGGAGATGTGGATCATGTTAAGCTTGCATTGGAAAAGATAAAATTCCTTCCCTAGTTGTGTTAGAAAGCTTTCCGTGTTGTTATACTGTATTATAGAATGGAGGGTCAGCAACTGGTGGCCTTATGTTCCAAATCTGCCCTGCTAAGGTTCGGTTTTTTTCTAACTCCCCAGTTGCCAGGCAAGAGGGGTTTGTGTTGAGAACAGCAGCTGTGGCAGCAGGATTTTCCAGTAGTCCACTTCAGTGGGATAGTGTGGAGCAGGAGCTACCGGTATCTCTCTGGCAAAACTGGATGTTCTAGACTAGAGCCATAGAAACTAAAGGGAACCAAAGTCCAACCCACCTTGTCCCAAAGTTCACATACCACATGCAGAAATTTAGCCTTTGCAATACAGGGCACGGCATACGCAGCATCAGCATATCACACGTGGGCCCATTGCCATCATCTCAAATGATTTCTGACTTTTTTTAGATTAAAAATCATGCAAAGGGAAAGAGCAGCCTGACCCAATCCATCAGCTGGTAAAGGAGCCCACACTTCCTTTTTTCCTTTTGCATTATGGGCAGGGGTATTTTTTTTGGGGGGGGGGAATATGTGTGGTGCTTACAAAATTGGAGATACAACTTCATTACTGTTGTCAGTTAATGATAAATTATTCCATTAGAGATTGCCAATTTGCTCAGTGATCTGGCAATGGGAACTTTCAGGAAAAGTTGAGCTGGAGGTGTAAAAAAAAGGCATGTATAATAGTTATTTCATCCAGTTTTCAAAAATTTGTTCTACTTGTTCTGTAGCTGTCTTATTTTGTGTGTGTGTGTGTGTGTTTCTCAGCACTACCTGTATTGTTCATCATATTGCCATGGTTGATGCAAGTGAAAATACCTATGTAATGGCCAAAATCAATCAATCAATCAATCAATCAATCAATCTACGAACAAGAATGCCTTCACTTTGAATCTAGGCTCTGCCATGATCTCACTAGGTAGCCTTAGACAAGCCATTCTTCCCCCACCCCCAACAACAACTGCAATATGGGAGACAGTCATATTATCTCACCTGACAGGGTTATTGTAAGCAGGGCCGGTGCATCCATTTAGGCGAACTAGGCAGTTGCCTGGGGCGCCAAAATGGAGGGGGCGCTGGCCAGCCTGCCCCCCCACCCCCCGTCGCTGGGGGAAGGCAGGAGGAGGCGGGCGGCGACGGCGAGCCGGACACACAAGTGATCAGCCCTCCCTCCCTCCGCCCTCTCCGGCTGGTGTGCGCGCCCTGCCCAGGAGGTTTGCACTATCCCCGGCAGCTGCCCCTCCTCTTGGCGCTGCAATTGGTCGCCAGAGCGCTTCTCCAGCCTGTGCAGAGGAGGGGCGGCCGCCGGGGATCGCGCTCCTTCATGGCTGCCCCGCGCCCTCCTCCAGTCCTGCGCAGCGGCAGTTCCAACGGTTTGCAGCCCAGCTCCCTTGTGCTTCTCGGCGAGCCTCCTCCGCCTGCTACAGCAGCGAGCTTGGCTTTGCAATGTTTCTCTCCTTCCTTCCCCTCTGCCTGCAAGACCCCGGGTCAGCTCTTGCCCTGTTCAAAGCCCTCCCCAGTCTCCGGTTGCAGCAAGCCCGCTCCTGCAAGCTGGTTTCCAAAGAGCCAAGCTGTTGTGTTTTGCATCCACCACTTTTTTTTACTATGATCACAATTATCATTATCTTCTGCAAAGAGTTGGATGATGGTGCATTGTCTGAACGCAGCCTGAAACCTATCAGTGTGATTCCCAGCGCAGCATTTTCAAAAGGCTGGTTGTTTGTTGGGAGGCGAACCCTGCCACCTCCATCCAGGTCACTGGCTGTTCAAGGAGCTGGGACTGGTGGGAGCTTGGAGTCTAAGCCATGCAGGCTCACCAGCCCTCGTCCAAGCCCGGGGGGGGGGGGCACCAGAAGGTGATCTCGCCTAGGGCACGAAAAACCCTAGCACCGACCCTGATTGTAAGTTGTAAGGGTAACAACAACGTAAACACCATACATTTAAAGCACACACCTCTGCAGAGAATCCTGTGAACTGTTGTTTGCTAGGGTTGCTTGAAATCATAGCTCTGTGACAGGTAAACTTCAGTTCCCAGAATTCTTTTTCTGGGTGTGTGTGCTTTAAATGCATGGTGTGTATGTAGCCTAATATCTGGAGTGTTCTATAGACATGTTTAAGTATTATCATTATTATATAGAAGTCCTAACCTTTCTCTTTAATTTTCAGAGGTGTGAACTGTGTCCCCACAAGGATGGAGCATTGAAGCGGACTGATAATGGAGGTGAGCATCCCATTGTAAGGTGGCAGGGACAGCCCAGAATGCTCATCTACTTTTGGGTAACTTTGGGTTAATGGCTAGTGCATATGTAAGGTCCCTGGTGAAGCTCCAAAACATGGACCTCTAGAGCAGGTTTCTCCTAGAACAGCCTTTCTCAACCTTTGCTCCCCAGATGTTGTTGGACTTCAACTCCCATCATCCCTAGCTAGCAGGACCAGATGATGGGAGTTGTAGTCCAACAAAATCTGGGGACCCAAGGTTGGGAAACACTGTCCTAGTCTGAGTGCGGGGGCAAAGAGCCTGAGGGATAAGGAACTGGAACTCCCATCATTCCTGACAATTGACCACGCTGGTAGTTGGAGGACCACAGGTTCTCCAGCCCTGGTGTGGTGTGGTGTTTCAGTGAATGGGACAGCACAGTTAATTTACTGTGAATGAATATATGATAGGCCTTGTGTCATATATGCATTACCCTGCTTGCATGTGTGTTTAAAAACCCTTCAGATCACAGGAACGAACGCATCCAAGTTTTCAGTGCTGCCTTCTGGTTTAATATGAAGCCGCTGTGCATATAATCCAGGCTTTTAAAAACAGACTCCTCTTCCCCTGTCCCTCATGGAATATCTGCTTTCTCACATAGCAGGACCAGGCAGCCAGTTCAAGGTAGCCCTGCAGGCCGCACGCAGCCTTTGAGGTTTTCAACCCAAATGCTGACACAAACCAGTCAGGGCTGACTCCAGGTTACCACGGACCCTTGTAGGGTGTGGGGAGGGAGGCCCTTTTCAAGGAACTATGGCTGCACGTATCCTGCCTTGGTGTGGTGCCCAGTGAAGTGAGAGCCAAGATGGGGATGCTAGCTCTCAGTAGGCCTCTTAACAGGCCCGGGCCTCAGTAGGCCCCCAACCCCTTCCAGCCACAAGATGTGGTAGTGATGGCTACCAACTTGGATCGCATTAAAACAAGATTAGACAAATTTATGCGGGAGAAAGCTAGCAATGGTTTCTAACCACAATGTTTTTGTTCTGTCTCCAGTTGTCGGAGAGTGCTGTTGCGCTCAGCTCCTGCTTGTGAGCTTCCCATAGGCATTTGGCTTGCCACAGTGAGAACATGAAGCTGGAATAGCTGGGCCACTTGCCTGATCCAGCAGGGCTATTCTTATGTAATTAAACATAAGAACATAGTTTCTCGCCACAAAATTGCAGTCTTACACACACACACACACACACACACACACACAAAACCATAATGGTTATATTAGAGCTACTAGCAAGGGAAAGATGATAAGGGGTGTGTGGGAAAGGAAATATGGTTATTTAGTGGTCTTGGGAATGCTATGGATGCGGGCCTAGTTTTCACTGAGGTGATAAGCCTGTGTCTGGGCTATGCAACTTGTGACCACACGTGAGGACTTGCAAGACTGACTGCTCCTTTGTATGCCACCAACCACCCTTTTCATTTTCTGCCTATAGAAAACTTGCATGTCAGGTAGAGGTCAAAGCCAGAACCCTTCTCTCAGACATAGCTTTCAATATGGAAGGATTTGTTTGCATTTGTATCCAAGGGCACTGTGAGGTTAGAACTTCACCAGGGGTCTGAGGTATACAAGTTTACTTCCACAGTAAAAACTGAGTCTCCTAAAGGTCTCTCCCAGTCCCACCCCACTGCTGCCTCCCACTGGAGACAGAAGCCAATTACTCTATGTTTGTCTGATTCAAGCCTCTCTGTGCCTTTCCACCTATGCTGTTGTTGTCTTGTCCTTCACTTAGGCTGGGCCCATGTCGTCTGCGCTCTGTACATTCCCGAGGTGCAATTTGCTAATGTTCTCACCATGGAGCCGATCGTTCTCCAGTATGTACCCCACGACCGGTTCAGCAAGGTAAAAGAGACATGCACGTGCAATGCTTCCCCTAAGCACCCCGTTTCTGCCTCTTCCACAGAGGGCTGTCCTATTTTGATTTCCCCATCTCCTATGCTCTCCTATGCTTTTTAAATTTATCCGTTGACAAGTTTATGTCACCCCAAAAACCATCAGATGCATTTTTTCCCTATTTTTTGGGCTCTCGCAGTATGCTCACCACAGTGTGTAATGCATACCGTCTATGTTGTGCCTCCTATTGTTGCAGACTTGCTACATCTGTGAAGAGCAGGGCAGGGAGAGCAAAGCAGCCTCTGGAGCTTGCATGACTTGCAACCGTCACGGCTGTCGGCAAGCCTTCCATGTCACCTGGTGAGTCCATGATTGTGTCTGTTTAATGGTCACTTCCTTCCTCTCTGGTCCCTGTTTCCAAACCCACCGATTTTGTCGCGTCAGTTTTGGATTCATAGTCATGAGATAAGCCTGCGTGAGTGAGTTATGAGAAGGGACTTCACAGATTCTTTGGTTGCTTCCACCTGGAACTTTGAACCTTCTCGGTTGCCTTCCTTCCTGCCTTATCTTTCCTCTTCAATCCATTTTAAACAGCTGTATGAGAACATTTTTCACATACTATTTTATGAAAGCCGCATGGACATATTATTGGTATTTTTATGTTTTTTTTCCCTAAAGAAATACTGTAGATAATGCACATAAATAAATATCTGTTCCCTCACCCCAGCAATCATAACACTTCAAAGAACTGAGCTTTGGATGTGCCATTTATCCAATGGTTTGTCAGGATCATCATCCACACATGAACTCAAACCATACAGACCAGGAGTAGGGAACCTCAGGCCTGGGGGCCAAATGCGGCCCCCAGTCCTCTCTGTCTGGCCCCTGGGACTCACTTCTGCCCAGGCCACACTTCTCACCACCCCTACTTCATACCCTCCTTGAAGTGGGGGATGTGGCTGCAGAGGCATGTGGCCTGAGGAGAGTCCCAAGGACCAGATAGAGGGGTTTGGCCTTTGAGCATGAGGTACCTCACCCGCAGATTATTTATCCTAATTAATTATATGGTTTTATTTGCGCATTCTGAGAAGCTTACAATAGAGCAGGAGAACAATAAGCTTCTGTGCTTGGTGAGGAAAGAGGGGGGAACCTGGCTGTCTTTGGTCCCTCTGCCACAATCTGCGCTGCCCTGGGCTCGGCTCACACAACCGACTTGTTTCTACATTTCAGTGCTCAGATGGCTGGGCTCCTGTGTGAAGAAGAAGTCTTGGAAGTCGACAATGTGAAATACTGTGGCTACTGCAAGTACCACTTCAATAAAATGGTGAGTCCCTTGTCATCATCAAAACCCAAAAGCACAGAGCAGGTGCTAGGATTGAGCAACAACAAAAAATAGATAGTTTTATTCCAAATCCAAAGGCATGGTAAAGAACTCACTTAGTTTATAAAATATCCCTGGTTCAATCCCTGGCATCTAGAGGGTGGAAGATTTGTCAGTCAGTGGTGCTGGGGAAGAATGCTGTACACCGTTCTAAACGTACACTGACTTCAGAGTGGAAGGCCACCACCCAAGTAAGCAGCACTGGATTAGCTGGGCCCAGTGGTCTGACTCCGTCTTCGGTTTTCAGGTTCACCTAGGTGCTCACTCACAAAATAGCAAATGATACAATGAAGAAGAGAGACACCCCCTATTCCAACAAATCAGAGAGATGGGGTTGTGGCTACAGCAGAAGGCATGGCCAATGGCACCTGGGTTTAAAGGAAAGGTTGCAGGTGCTGGACTATTAGTTGACAGTAAATGGTTTTGACTGACCTATAAAGCTCTATATCGCTTCAACCCTACATAGCGAGGGTAAACAATAGGTTTTTTTTTAAAATAATATAAAGGTTTTGCTTCCAGTGATAGTACACACACGTGTATTTTGTCCAACAGGTTTTGGGCAGCATAAGTTGCATGGAGACTGCAAAACCTGATTCACCTCTGGTAAATCAGGATGCATTTACTTTCCCATTCAAGCCATATTCATCTACCTAAATCACCACCACTCTGCATCCTTAGTGTTTGCCTCTTGCCTTAAGTGTACATCAACCATACATTTAAAGCACATGGTTCCTCCCATTGTGGGGTAGTCCAGCTCTGGCTTTCTAATGGAATGGGGCAGATCTGTAAGTAAAAAATCATGGCTGCCCCAATCATGTCTAGCAAGACCCTCTTGTTGTGAGTCCCCTGTCATAGGCTCAGGTTGTATAGATGTGTAAATAAACCATATATCATAAAGACACCACAGTCTCGGCTGTGCCTCATTTCCAAAAGGAAACACGGACCCTGGGTGAGCCACCTGGAGCCCCTGAAATCTTGCATCGCTCGGAGATTGGGATGGCGTGCAACTCTACAAATACTGAAAGCTAGGAAGTAACAGCAGCAAATGCCTAAGAAAATAATGAGTCTTCCAGAAGCTTCTAAAACCAGTCAGGGCCAGTGCTTGTCTGATGTCTAGGAGGAGTTGATTCCAAAGGCTGGGTCCCACCACAGAAAAGACCCTACCGCCTGATAGTGTCCAAATGGATTTGCATGGGCTGAAGCAACCAGAATAATTTCAGTGAATGGGCAGATCTATGTGTTGAATGCTTGAATCAGTGAGTTGCTTCTCATCCCAAAGAGATGTGACAAATGTTGACATTTTACAGGAGGTGCTGTCTGTGTGTGTGATTTAAAGGAAGAGGCTACAGCCTGTTTATGCAAATATGTATTTGGTAGTGAGGCGGCACCCACAGCTGCACCCAGGAATGTCAAATGCTGAGATGACCCTGGTTCATTGGGTGCCTCAAATGGAAGGTGCAGAGGGAAGGGCCCTAGAGCTATCAGAAAGTCATGAGCATTTATCAGCACTGCCACCTTCAATGATTAATAACACCAGCCTCCTCTCCAAAGCCAAACTAGAGAACTCCACACCCTGCTTTTTGTTAATCATGGTGATGTGCACTGCTTTGCTGATTACCTGAAGCAAAGGTTTGGCTGTTTCCCAACCTTGAGAGCTTTTCTTGTGGCTGGCAGGAGACAGCAACACGGTTTCATTTTCATTTTTTCATTATTAGTATGAATAACTGTTTATATAGCAGTGAGCAAATTTGCTTTTGGAATCGCTTATCTTCTTTGTCTTTTTGACAGCCCAGTGAGGTAGGTACGCAGAAGCCGCTCCCAGGGCACACCTGGAGCCTGGGCTCAGCCCCAGCAATAGATTACGTTTCCAAGCCAGCCAGGGAGATAGAATCTGAGAAGTGATAGCAAAAGGAAGTGCCATTTCACTGGAGCTAAGGAAAAGGCTTTCCTTGTCAGCAGGTTAACTTGCACAAATTGTTGAGTCCTGGCAGACGGCACCTTGGACTACTGTCTATGGATGCTGGCTTTAACACTATTTGGAAGCTTTGGTAGAAAATCCAAATGGCACCCACACCTCCCCCTAAATCTGCCAGGAAGTTCTCTAGCACTCATCTGGTTGAAATATATACAGAAGCTGGGGGGGGGGGGGGTTGTAGCTTCCATCAGTTTCAATTAAGCTTATTCAGGAGAATTGCCAGTGGACCACATATCAGGGGTCATATCTGTCTCACTCTGCTACTCGAAATCTGCCACCTTATTTTCCCTCTTAGTAGATCTGCCTCTGATCCATAAGTTTAGACCAGGGAACTGAGGGCCAAACTAGACGTGATGTAATTAGAACGTCTCATTTTAATTTGGTAGTAATTAGCAGCCCCAGGCAATTGCTTTGAAGATCAGGATAGGGGAACGACACTCTTGGAGAGAGTGTTCTTAACTCTTCCATCCCATTCCTCCCCACCCCCAATATAAATTGTGCTCCCATTCACCTCATCAGATGGGAAAAGAAGAACAGCATTAGGAGCTAACAGCCGTTTCAGGGCCCCTCCAGGCGTCCTTTTTATTACACATTCCTGATGATTTGCGCTCATGATGCTCTCATGGCGGTTATATGAGAACCCGCTTTCAATACTGCTTGTGCCTGCAGAAGTTTTGGGGCAGCCATACTGCTTCATTTCCAATCGACACATTTCCTGTAACTTCCTGCTGGAATCCTATAACCATGACCACAAACGTTTTGGGTTTTTTGCCCGTCTTTTGTTGTGGAACAACTCCTCCAGATAGTGGTGAATGTGGCAGCTTTGGGGAAGCATAGCAAAACAACTAATAAAGCTTAAGTAATCCACTACTAATGCACTATCATTATGTCACAAACGTGTTGCAGAATAGACCCACAATAAAACAGCACTCCGGAGGGGCTATTTCCTTGGGGAAAGAAAAAGCATGGAAGGGGAAGGGTTAAGGACCCTCACCCGGAGTACCACTTCCCTGATCTACAGAGTAGCTGACTGGTACCTCTAATGAACTGATTTGGAGCTCTTTTGCAATAAACCTGCTTCCTCATAGGATCAGACCTTTTGCAATAAGGAAAGTGACAAGGAAAATGCAGTGGGAAGTGTGGGGTAACACTCTCTTTGAGGCAGCATCGTCCAGCTTCCCTACAAACAAATCAGAAGGAAGGTTCATTAAATAGCCAGTGCTGTCTGATCTCCCTACAAACAAATCAGGACCAACGTGCAATAAACAGTCTGTCTGGAAGTGCCCTAAAATTAGTTCATAGCCCCACTGGCTGAAAATGAGCTCGGATGCCTTTGAGGAACCTGGGTCTTGCAATCTGATGTGCAAAAATAATGTCAGTGGAGATATCTGAGATGGAAGAGGTTATTCTAAACAATCAAGCCAAGATCCAGCAAGGGGGGGGGGCGTTCTTCCTACTTGCTCTTATTTTCTTTTCTTTTCTGCTCCTTTCCCATCCCTCCATCCTCATCCATCACCTGCCCCAACTTCCCATTTGTCTCCAGAAGACATCGCGCCATTCCGGAGGTGGCGCTTTCATAGCAGGAAGGAGGAGCCGGTCGGTGTCACCTACTCAAGAGAAGCATGTTTCCCACCACGAGAAACCAAAGAAGGTAAGAAAAGATGAAAATAAAATGTTAATTGCTGTGAACAGCAAAAATGTATTAATATGTCTATAATATGTATTTTAACCTTCAGCCTTTCTAATTATAAGCAGATCAGATCAAACACAAAGGCATATCCAGTGCCTGTGTATTCTACAATTCTTTGTTCTTGTGTTCCAAAATTATTACTGGACCCAGAATTCAACATCTGGGCAATTAAAATTTGTTGCTGAAGTTACTTCCAGATGACAATAACGACACACTTACCAAAAGAAAAAAGAAAATGAATGCTATCCCAACACAAGCAATGTTCAATGGCTATTGCACACTATCTAGTTCCTTTGCAAAGAGGAAAGTAGTCCTTTGGAAGGACAGTTAGCTCTCTCTCCACCTCCACTGGCACTAGGCCTATCTCTCTTTTGCTCCCCCTGTTTCAAAACACACAACTGTATTTGCCTATATTAACACTTGCACTCAAACAGTGAAGCAGCCTCCCTGGAACTCCAGAATCTGAATGCATAATGGTGACAATTAAGAAGTAAGGGCCACACAGCTATCCAGCCTCCATGTGTGGATCTGCAACACCTCGAAGCCTGAGCTGGGAATGGAGCAAAAACAGGAGGGTTGCAGTGCTTTAAGAGGTCCGAGATGAGGAAAGAAGGAACCCTGTAGATCAAATAAAAGACAATCATGCAAAAGAGGAGGCCTTCCCTGGTGCCCACAGGGTCTTCTCTCACCCCATTCTGAAATTAGGCTGGTAAGAAGACTCTCACAAATGTGCTCATGGGCTCCAAAAGATCAGAGACCCCTTTATTAAAGATGAGGCTGAGGGGCTGGCTGAATTCTGCAGGCAAAAACAGCCCAACACCTACAAGGAATAAAGTAGCACTATAGTCTTTGGTCTTTTCAGACGAAGGACCCACCACTAGCCCACAAATGCAATTGGGGCCCCATTTCTTAAATATTTTTTTAGCATATATTTGTGTGGTGGTTGTGGCTTTGCTTCTGTTGTGAACTACCTTAGGTTAAGCTGCAACCCAGTTAGTGGGCTCCAACCCAACCTGTTGAAGATTGCAGGTCGAAGGTGTCGGGGTTTGGTGTAACACTACTAAAAGCACCCCAGAGAGTGTGTGAGAGAAATATCTTGAGGGCAGGACAACATAAAAAGATGACGCAGCAAGCTGTTTTCGACATGGAGCTTCTCCCTTGGTGTGCCAGCATCACAAACTCGTATCCATACATAGATTTACAGCAGGATAATAACTGTGTTAAGGGATGCGGGTGGCGCTGTGGGTTAAACCACTGAGCCTAGGGCTTGCCGATCAGAAGGTTGGCAGTTTGAATCCCCGCGATGGGGTGAGCTCCCGTTGTTCGGTCCCACCTCCTGCCCACCTAGCAGTTCGAAAGCACATCAAAGTGCAAGTAGATAAATAGGTACTGCTCCAGCGGGAAGTTAAATGGCATTTCTGTGCGCTGCTCTGGTTCGCCAGAAGCGGCTTAGTCATGCTGGCCACATGACCTGGAAGCTGTATGCCGGCTCCCTCGGCCAATAAAGCGAGATGAGCGCTACAACCCCAGAGTCCGCAACTGGACCTAACGGTCAAGGGTACCTTTACCTTTAATAACTGTGTTGCTCGTTTGCAGCCAAAACAGCCCAGAATCTTTTGAGGTGCCACAAGACTCTTCCCTGTTTTTCTGGACATAGATGAAATTAACAAGTTACCCTCCCTTCTCTTAGCCTTGAGAACCCCCAGGGAAACTCTCAAGTTGTATTGGTTTTACCCAGGCTTCTCTAATAACTGGATAGGGAGAAGTACTGTCAATTTCACCAGCACTTGTTAATCACTGCACGCCAGTGCTGATGTACGCATGGTGAAAATGATAAGGCATCCTCCCACTGCTGCCTTAGAGCAAGACTGGAGAATCCTGATGAAATGGATGTCAGTGTGGTGGGTCAGTTTGCCTACTGTGGGGGATAGTGTGTTGTCAGTTTCAATCTTTTGGAACAAAATAGTGGTGGAGGGGAGAGGAGGGATTACACACAGTCATCAATAGCACCAGCAAGCATTCCTTTATTATCCCAGGTGAGGCAGTCGTGCAACTGTAATATCGCCCCTAAAATTATTTTGCAGCAATTGTAGTGGAAGTCATTCCAGCACATGGGGCACCATGGGAACGCCACAGTTTGGGATGAACAAATGTGCTCCCAGTACCAGAGAAAATTGCTGGTATGAAAAACCCTATGTCACAATTCTCTTCCTCTTCCTATTTGAAATCTGTAAAGGATTTAACTATTAGAAGACTGACAGTGAAATCCTGAACACACTTAACTGGGTGGGAAGTAATCTCCATAGACATCCAGTGGGACCTATTTCTCAGTAAACATTATTTGGACTTGTTTCTGAATAAATATTCTTTGGCTTGCACCATAAATGGTGGGTGAAAAGAAGAAAAAGAGGGCATCCTGCAAAAATTGCCCTAACCTTATCTGAGAAATCTGTAACCAGTGTTTTAATTTTCATCTCTAAATAAAGTTTTTCAGGCTTGTAAAAGGAATACTTAAGGCATCTGCTCTTGTACCCACTGCTGCAGAGAAACCATTTTCCAGCTGTTGTCCATACTTCAATCAGTTGTTGCTACTCCTGCTATGCAGCAACACTGTGTAGAAAGAAACATACTGTACAATTCACCTATACTATTGTACAGTGCCCTACACATATCTTATCCTCTCTAGCAAATAAGATGTGGCTAGAACAAACTTGAAACCTTTTTTCAGTGCCAGAAGAAAAACACAAGAACTTGTAATGTTAGAGAAGACCATATGCAGAGTGCCTTAATAAAAAAAATCTCTTCTCCCCATCCCCATTGCACCCCAACTCTCTAATCTGGGATTGACATGAAGGATTTCCAAGTAAGAGGATATGGTTTATTAGCCCAACTTGAACCCTAGCATCTCACTTTGGAGAAATTAACACTTTCCTGGAACGGTAGCAGAATCTGTTTCAGTGCCATTTGCAACTGGATTTTTTTTTTGGGGGGGGGGAGATAGCTCACCCTTGTCTAGGGTGCTTATGTGACCAAAAGCTCAGAGATCCACACGGTTATTAGTTATGCAAAACTGAGAGGCGCTGGTTTGTTTTTAGCCCTGCTGCCTTGTTCAGTTGCAACTGTACTGGCTGTCAGACAGTCATTCTGTCCAATTTCCTAGTATATGTATAGGTAGGTCGGCTTTGGTGTACTCCCAAAGGCAGCTGCTGCCAAGGAAAATGGTGGAAACAGGAAAAGAGAAAGAGAGGCAGGAGAGAGATCAGCACAAGGTAAATGGTGGTAATGGAACAGAGAATGAGCCAAAAAGGCAGGGGGGAGAGGAAGCCAGGATGATTGGCAGGTGATTTGGAGAGCAGCTGACACCAGGCAGGCTATGGAAGAGAAAGTTTCTATATTTGTACAGACTCAGAAAAGAAGAAGGGGGGGGAGAAGCAAGATAATTTCTTTCTGTTAATCTATACAGTAGTGGCAATCATGCTCCAATAAAGAGATGATCGAGGAAACTGTTGGCAAGGTGCAGTAAAGGTGCCTGTCCTGGGATCTATAACGAAGCTAGGCAAACTGCAGGCCTACAGAATAAAATAAAAGAAATTGGGGAAGTAGCCAACCACATATCCTTCCCCTACGTCCCCCAAAGCCTGGAAAATCCTTTTTCCTAGAGGATAAATTATAGCCACAAATTATGTGTACTCTCCCAGCAGCCAAAGCTAGTGTGCATGAAACCTAGAAACAGACTTTGTTAGAGAGGGACAGCTTCCCCAATCCAGCTGAAGCAGCTGCAGACTGTTGGAGGAGGGGAGAGGAGAGATCTAGAGTCTGACGCTTAACCCTGAACAGGTCACCAGCACCTTGCCTTTAAGCAGGTCTAGGTAAAGGGCAAAGGGACCCCTGACCATTAGGTCCAGTCATGGACGACTCTGGGGTTGCAGCACCCCGTTGCGGTTCATTTACTAATCGCTGCTAATTGAACAAATATTGATAATAACTTTGCCTGCCTTCCATTATCTTAGGCTTCATCCACAAGGAGTTTGATATACTGTAGATTCCAAGCTGGATTTTTTTTGAGGCTTTGTTCACATGGCATTCTCCGTATCCAGTGGGCAGCCTGCAGTTTTTCAACAGTAAACTCTGTTTTTTCCCCAATCCAGGGAAAATCTGGAAAGGGGAAGTAACTGTGGACACACTGGAGCACATTGTGCTGGCAGGTTCTGGTGCCATCTACCACCATACCCATCTAAAAGCAACAGGGTTGGAGAGGATTTTCAATGGAAAAATAGGAGGAGAAAGAGTTTGTGCTGTTTTTTTCTGCCTCAAACTCAGTCCTGCTGGTTGCTTTGCATAACAAAAGGTGCCCCCCACCCCAATAATCACCAATCTACATGTAGGGCATAGCTTCTCCTTGTCACTTCAGCTGCCACACAACTTGAAAATCCCACCCCTGCTTTTGTTTAGAATCATAGAATTGCAGAGTTTGAGAACCTTACGCAAATTAGCTTGCTGGTTGCTAATACAGACTCATGCTTAAAGACAAGCCTTTGCCATCCCAGGGCACTCCAGATGTTTTGGACTATAATTTCCATCAACTCCACCCGGTGGGCTACAACTTCTAAGTGATGGGTGTTGTAGTCCAAAACATCTGGAGGGTGCCAGGTTGGGGAAAGGGGGTTGTGGGGAAAATTTTGGCCCTCCAGTTGTTATTGGACTCTACTCCCATCAGCCCTAGCCAGCATGGTCAATGCCAGGGGCATAGCTGTCCCCCCCTTTTTTGCAGGAAATTCCCTTATTCCAGCACTGTTTCCCAATGCAAAAAAGGAAGGTTGACAGCTCTGGTCAGGGGATGATGGGAGTTGCAGTCCAGGAACATCAGGGCATGGGCTCAAAGGTTTCCCATCCTTGCTGTAGACAGGAGGGTTTATATGGCTGGAATGGGTTAACTGGTGGCCCTGTAAATGTTGTTGGTCTAAATCAGGGGTCAGCAACCTTTTTCAGCCATGGGCCGGTCCACCGTCCCTCAGACCATGTGGTGGGCCGGACTATATTTTTTTTGGGGGGGGGGGGAATGAACGAATTCCTATGCCCCACAAATAACCCAGAGATGCATTTTAAATAAAAGCACACATTCTACTCATGTAAAAACAGGCCGGTTCCTGGACCATTTGCGGGCCGGATTGAGAAGGCGATTGGGCCTAATCCAGCCCACGGGCCTTAGGTTGCCTACCCCGGTATACATCCCTTACCATCCCTGACTCATCAGCCATGCTGAGAGGGGCTGATGGAAGTTGGGAGTCAAGCAACACTTTGGAGGGCTGTAGGTTCCTCATGCTCACAAGAACATAGAAATCGCCTTCATGGGATCAAATGATGTTCTGTCTAGTCCTGTACTCTCTTTCCAACAGCCAAATGTGTTTAGGAAGCATGAAGCCTGTTGCTTTGCGTCCAATATAATTAACTGACATACCGGTACATGCCTGGGAAAAGGGAAGGATAGTGTATAGATTTATTTCTGTCTGCCAGTAAAGGGGAGATTAGGACCGGTCACTGGGGGGAGAATTCCCCCCAACTTCCATCCTGGATGACGCAAGCTTGCGGGACTTCAGATATGGCTGTGGGCTCTCTGTTCTGTTCCTCCCAAGTTAGGATAGTTCAGCTAATTAGCAAGGCTCCACTACCTTGTTTCAAAGTCATGTTGTTTCAAATTTGTTGGTATCTTCGTCACATAGGCTTTTTCTGCAAATATTTGTTTTTGCTGTTTCCATTGAATGTGTTTTACATGTGGAAAGAACAAGCCCATTTTGAAACATAGAATTCTGCCCTGAATGTATATGCCCAATTTTATTCTGTATCTCAACATTCATGGGAGCTGTTACAGCGCAAACACACAAATGAACGGGAAATGCCAAAATTGGGGAAAACTAAATCAGTATCTCACTTGGCTGAGCAAAACATGTATTTAAAATTTGCCTCTCCAATGCCATGGTGCCATTTGGCAGTACCTGGCAATATTATAATTAGCTGGACCAGCTTCTATCAGTGTGAAAATACGTGAGCTTTCAAGTGAGTGCTTTAATCTGGAAAAGCTGTAAGAACAAAGAGTTTTATCTGTAACCTGAAAGAACCAACAGAAATAGGCCCATTATTATTTTTTTAAAAAAAAGGTTGTTAAAAGAAGTTCTGTTTCTCTCTTCGCTTCAGTTTTTCTCCGATATCAGTCCTGCAGCATGAGACTAAGCTAAAATAGTTTAAAAGTTTAAAGTTTCAGTAATGTGGTTTTCCTCGTTGTATGCTGAGCACACACCCCAGGAAGATATTTTTATACCCCACCCTAGTTTCACAGAGCTGGTAAACCTCAGTTAAACCAGAGTGTGAGCAGTACAACAGTAGCTGAGGACTCAAGCAATTGTGCATATATATATATACCTGTGTATATATATATATATATATATATATATATATATGCACACACTTCACATAGAAAATTATAATGTCAGGGAAAAGAGATCGAGCCTGACCTTTTCCCTACTTCTGTTCTGTCCAAACGAGAGTACCGGTATGTGCAGGGAGCTTTTGTGGGTTTCTTTGCATGGAGGAGCATTTAATGACCATATGAGCAATCTGAAATATTACTGCCAAACACACATTCCATACCTAAGCAAAAACTAAGCAAAGATCACACCCTTGCATTCTGTAACTCCCCCCTCCACCTTTTCACCCGAAGTATTATAATGCCAGAAGTGTTATTAAGATGTGCTTGCGGATAAACCCTGTGAAAGAGATTAGCCCAAGGCAAAATGCATTTATTCCAAATACAGTATTTCTAAAGTGCCCTTCATTGAAAACGATCCCAAGGCTGGGTGCAACCAGAATAAAATACTGAACTTTAAAGCCTTAAATACAGCAAAACCCAACATATCAGTAAGGATAAAAACACAGTAAATATCAGCAACATTCAGTACTTTGAACTGAAGTGCATCCTTGCTGCCAGTTGCTTAATTTGCAATGGAAGTGCCCTCCAAATTGGATAGCCAAGTTGTGTTCCTTCAATGCTACCTTGTTCTTTACATGCTCAGAGACAAGCTTCTTCAGAATTACTTCACATGTTTCAGGGCTGAGCTCGCCTCTTTGTCTGGCCCAGAAACCTTCCACTCTGTTTCCAGAAGCATGGGAGGTGGGTGCACTTTTTAATTGCGCTAAGGGAAAGACACTTTCCACCTGCTCAATAGCAGTATCTGGTCTAGCCTATTTTGTATGTCTAAAGGGGGAAAAGTTTCCTTAAATGTGTGGTGCAAGTTTTCTGTCCTTGGTCTGCAGACCGATTCTAAACACAGGCAGCATGTGTGATTGAAGGAGGGAAGGGATATATATTGCACATGCCCAGAGACACTGTCATTCATCTCATTCCTACTGGCGTTCCAGGGCAACGTTCTAACGTCGAATCCCGGCTGAAACCATGCACATGCTCAGAGGTGCTCTCGTCTCTTACTATTCTTTCACATTCCGAGGCTGAGGCTCGATAAGAAGAGAAGGCAGAATTTTACCCTTGACCCGTGTGTGTGTGCTTCATTGCTCAGAATAAGGAAGGTATCCTGCCAGGCGGGGCAGACAAGACTTTATCGCTGCTCTCTCTCTCTCTCTCTCTCTCCCCCCCCGCCTCCCTGCCTGTTTTGCTCTCACTGCAGTGCCCAGGCCGGGGGTGGGCGGTGAGGGGTGAATCTAGGGAGGATCTTGTGGGCAAGGCCCTTTCTGGCATCTGAAGGGATCCTATTTCACTCGCCCTGACGTTGGAGATCTACAAGTTAGTATGTGCAACGTGGGCACCGCCTTCCCTTGCTTGCAAGGCGAGAGTTTCCCCCTCCCCATTCCTTTCCTCCTCCTTCTCCCTTTCTTTTCTTTTTTCAACACCCCCCCCCTTTCCACTCTTCCCCGCTCCTCCTCATTAACTATCGGGCTTTTCCTGTGCCTGCCGAAATGCCACCCCCGCCCCCCCCCCACCTCCAGCTGCCCGAAACTTTTCTTACTGTTGGTGAACTTTGGGCAATGAAATGAACTTGGCAACCCCAAAGCGATTGACAAACCCAGGCATTCCCAGAGAGCTTTCTGCTGGAAAGGAGTCTGGAGAGTCGGGAAGGTAGGGGTGGCCTTTTATTTCAAGGGGATCTACCATAAGGTCAGCGCGCACCCCCCCCCTTCCTCCAGTCCGACTTTAATCCCCTCGCCAGTGACAGTGGGGTTTCTAACTCTGTGGACGGCAAGGCAGACAAAAGTGGGCAAGGCATTTAAAAGTTGTGTGTCAGTGTGCGTGTGGCGGGGCTGGGGAAGAGGGAGATCTGAGGGAAAGGGGGTGGGTGGGTATTAAGGGTCAGAAGGGAGAAGGTATGGGGGAATCAGTTGGCATAAATCAGAGAATGACTTGAGTGCATTTTGAGTTAAGAGTCAAGACACAGCCATTGACATCCCAGGGTCAGTGTGCAGGACTGCTTTTGTGTGCCAACAAGGAAGATAATGCAAATTCAGAGTTTCTCATTGGTTTCTATTATTATTATTATTATTATTATTATTATTATTATTATTATTAGCTCGTTTTGAATGCTCTTTGGGTATTTTGTACAGAATTGTAAAATTGCCCCAGAGGTAGTATGTGGGATGGGAAGAGAGGTGTGGGGCAAGCAACGAGCAATGCAGATTTATGCACAGTTTTGCAAAAGAAGCTTTTTTTAAAAAAAAACCAACCCATATCCCCACTATGATGTCACATCAGCCTGAAAGATCTATATTTATACACAACAGTTATAGTGTTCTTCATAAATATCCACCACCATTTTTTTTTAGTCTATGAAAGTTCAGCCCTGGTAAAGTGAATCTTCTGAACTGGATCTGTTCAGATGACTTGAAACCCAGAATGCTGTGTCCTCTTTTTGGGGGTGGGGGGACATCTCAAGTTATTTTTTTTTTAAGGCAAACAACGTAAAAGCTAAAGTGAGAACTGAGACTTTTTTTTGTAAACAAGACACAATTTATAAAACTGGAAATCAACATACAAAATGGAAATACATCAAGTAAGCCTTACATTATTTATTTATATTACTATTGCAAAATTGATTTAAGGCTGCAAAACTACACACTTTATTGGAAGCTCTATTGAACTCGGTGAGACTTTTTTCTGTGCTAACATGCATAGCATTGGGCTGCATATATGTCAGCTGGAAACACTGGAAACTAGATTTGTTAATTTCCTCTTATAAAATTCTAATCTAAAGTTTGCTTGTTTTAATTTTTTCACAGAAGGATTTTTTTAAAAGTAATATTTTTCTCTGTTCTTTTATGCAAAATTTCTTGGTTTGAGGAGTTGATCTGGTATTTCTTTGTTCACATGATACTGCTATTCCTGTACCTGCTTATAGAAAAGGAACTGACAATGGAATCCTGTGTATGTCTTTTAAGAAGCAAATCCCGCTGAATTCAGTTAGCCTTATTCCTAGGTAAATGTACTGTAGGTAAAATTGCACCCTGAAGCTTTCATTTTAAGGAAATCACTACAGTGGTGCCCCGCTAGACGAAAATAATTCGTCCCGCGAAAATTTTCGTCTAGCGGGGTTTTCGTCTTGCGGAGCGGCAATGGGAGCCGCGCTCCGCAAAACGAAAAAAAAAAAAAAGACGAAATTTTTTCGTCTTGCGAGGCAGCCCCATAGACTTTTTCGTCTAGCGGGGCAGCCTCCCACTAGACGAATGCTTTCGTCTAGCGAGTTTTTCGTCTAGCGAAGCATTCGTCTAGCGGGGTACCACTGTATTTTAAATAAATTTCTGGGCCCAAAAAAGTGCAGTCCTGTTACTCATTTAAATTACAAGTAAATGTATATGTAGTTACCTATTATTTAAGACTTTTATATACCACTTTCTGACTGGACTTTAAATAATAAGTAAATCAATGTATTCAATCTAAGGCAAACTAGTGACATGGGGGCTGCATATAAACAAGAGGGGCACTCCAGGCATAAATGAATTTGGAATCAGGCAGAGGCCATGGCAGACCAGCCCCCCACTTTTTTACCTAACAAATCTCAAGCTTAAAGTAAATTAATTCAATAAATATAGAGCAGGCAGGTAGAAAGCCCGCTGGGGTGTGTGGGGTATGCAGAGTATTGTACTGAATCATACATGTCTATCTGTCAACTGGGCAGAAGTCATGCAATATGCTCTTGGTCCTTGGGGAAAACATTTGTTCCTCAAGGGCAAGGTAGATGGCATGTAGAAGTTGAGAGAGGCAGGGGGTTGGTGTATGAAGCCTTTGGAAACATGGCAATGGTAGCCAGGGAATGGATGTTGGATAATTCCCTCAGATATGGAAATGGGAGCAAAAATTTGCCACAGTGTGCATGTTCATCGGAGGTCAGGAACAGAAATAGCAGCAAGTGAATATGAGTGGTATTCACTATGATTGTATTTTAGGTCCGCAAATGTTATATAAGTAATCAACATTATTTTCTGCATAGTTTTTGACTTTTCCGTTCCATTTAAATAGATTACAGCCATATTGAATTGTAACTGAATTGTAGCAGAATGGAAACAGTGCTGTTTGCGATGAACACAAAATAGGAGTGAGGCTCTCTGGGAAGGAGGGAATCACTCTGAGGAAGAGCCATTTGGTCCACTAGAAGGGACCGATTTCCTAGGGGATAATGGTGAAAAGGGTGAAATCTGTGTTGGAGATCATGATGAAGGGGACTGAAAATAAAACTGCCAATATCATAATGCCATTATACAAATATATGATGTGACTGCACTTCAAATACCATATTCAGTTCTGATTGTTTCACCTCCAAAAACGATATTGTAGACCTGGAAAAGGTTGAGAAAGGGGTAGCCTAAATAATCATAGGACTGGAACAACTTATGAGAAATGGCTACAACATCTGGGACTTTTTATTTAAGAAAAAAGGCGAGCAAGTGAGGATATGACAGAGGTGTATAAAAGTACGTAAGGTGTGGAAATAGTAGAGAGGGAGACGTTTTTCTCCCTGTCTCATAATACTAGAATGTGGGGTCTACCAAAGCCAAATGGGGGAAGATTCCAGATTTACAAAAGGAAGTACTGCTTTACACAGTGCATAGTTAAACTATGGCGTTTGCTGCCACAAAACGTAAAGATGGCCATCAACTTGAATGGTGTAGACCAGTGGTTCCCAATTAGAAGTCCTGGGACCCCTGGGGGTCCGTGGAACACATCCAGGCAGACTGTAGCACCATCCCTTGCCTCCCCTCTCCCAACTTTTGTTTTGTTTTGTTATTTTTGCATGGTAATATCACAAATTTTATGGTCTGCTTTAGTGCTGTGTGATTTTTCAATATATTGGCCAAAATCGGTTTGGAAATCACACCGCGACAATGATTTCAACCTGGCAATATGCAGCAATATATTGTGCGAAGGAAGAGAAGAGTTTGGATTTGATATCCCGCTTTATCACTACCCGAAGGAGTCTCAAAGCGGCTAACATTCTCCTTTCCCTTTCTCCCCCACAACAAACACTCTGTGAGGTGAGTGGGGTTGTGAGACTTCAGAGAAGTGTGACTAGCCCAAGGTCACCCAGCAGCTGCATGTGGAGGAGCGGAGACACGAACCCGGTTCCCCAGATTACGAGTCTACCACTCTTAACCACTACACCACACTGGGAGAGCAGGGCAGCTGATTTCAAGGCACCACCGATATCCCACGATGATCTCAGCCGATAACGTGGCTGCTCTGATTTGCCTTACAGTGATACTGCCTTCTCCTGGCACTGAGGTGGAGCAGTTTTTCGCAGCAGCAGCAGCAGCAGCCACAGCAGACGTGCATCTTCACTGGCTGCCACTGCTGCCTGCGCCGTTGACAGGAGTTTGATGCACCTCCCACTCAAACCATGCAGTGGAGGTGACTCCGCTTTCTCTCCTCCCCCCACCCATCTGATCTCCACAGCTGCCCCACCCCTCATCCCTATGCCTGATCTGCAGGCACCCAACCCACATGATCTCCTTGACTGCTACTTCCCTCATCTCCACGCCTAATCTGCAATTTCAGACATTGTGATATATCAGAATATTGCGATGTATAGCCACTGATATATCACAATGTTGAAAACCAGATATCGCTCAGCCCTAGTCTGTTTTTTTTTTAGTATACCTAAAATCCTTTGCTTATTAGAAGCTACCCCACATTTTGTTTTTCCTTTTTTAAAAAATGCTTTGCAGTGGTAACTGCCACAGAGTTCAAAATTTTCAAAAAGTAGGGGGTCCGTGGCTTGGCTTTTAAAAATAAGGGGCCCTCAGTAATTAGCTACCACATTTTTCCGTATATAAGACGCCCCCCTATTTTGGGGGACTCCAACTTAAGTAAATTGGGGGGGGATCTATCCGTGTATAAGATGCCTCCAAATTTTGGACATTATTTTTTAGGGAAAAAACCTAGTCTTATACACAGAAAAATACAGTATTGGGAACCACTGGCGTAGACAAGTTTATAAAGGATAATGGCTACCTGCGCTGTTAAGAGGCAGTATTTCTCTGAATACCGGCTTCCCAAATGCATCTAGTTGGCCGCTGCAAGAACAAGATGCTGGACTACATGGGCAAATTGGTATCATCCCACGGGGCTCCTCTTATGAGACCAGTGCTTTGAATTATACCTGGAAACAAATTGGAATTCATTGAGGATGTTTTCAGCGCTGGGGAAATGTGATCCAACTGGTGATTCATTGATTTGCATAATTTATTCTGCTTACTTGCCATGAGTGGAAAGAGCTCCCTGACCATTGGAATGCTTCTCAGGCCTCTGCCTGGCTTTTGGTCACCGAGATTTTGCCAGGCATTAGCCACACACTTTGTCAAGGCTGTCCCTGGAGCCACAAGCAGGCTGAGTGTACTCCACTCTGAAGGGGCTGGGGACCTGCTGTCAGGAAATCCAAATTCTGTGCCAAGAAAAGTTGACTTTTGCAACATATATAAATCATGCAAATGGAGGATATTTTCATGGTTCATTTTTGCTTTTGCTTAGAAACAGGAGGGGTGAGGGCATTGATGTACCAGTCTCCAGCCTTGCAAATCTTTTTCAGCTATCTCTGGCTGTAAATATTTCCCACATATTTCCATATATATCTTAAAATCCATAAAGACCTAGACAGCTGCATTTTAAAAATGAAACTTGAGATTCTCAGGAAACTGAATTTCTATACCCGCTATGCAACCTGCATTTCTCTTCTGTGATCTTCCAGAATTGCTGCATACAAAAAGTCCTGATCAAGAGCTAAAAAAAATTGCTTTACAAATAAAAGGTGTTCTTCACAACACATGTGGATTTTGTTTGTAGCACAGGTGGGCAAACCATGGCCCCAACCTCATTTTATGCATCCCCCAGTGCCTCTTATAGCTGTCCCATTCCTCTTTAACTGCGCAGGCCTACATTTCCCATTATGGGTTTGAATCATTCCCGCAAAACAGTGACACTCTGAAGGCAACCTATCGCTTTATGTCCTTCTAGCATAGATTGCAATTAGGAGACACACCTAATTCCTGTGCAAAGCTTGATTGCTTATTTATTTAGCGATTATCGACTTTTATACCTGATTTTTTTTAAAAAATAAAATAGTCAAGGTGGGTTATAATTGGTTTAATACAGTGCTGGAGTTCAGGCACAGCTAGTTTATCAAGGCAAAGAACAGCAGAAGCGTCACAGGTTTATGACACAGGTGCTAACACCTGCAGAGACAATGTGGGTTGGGTAACAGATGCCTTGTAAGACTTCTTAGCAGGGTAAGAAGAAAAGCAGGATGTACACAGCAAGCGGCCTAATACCCAGTCTTCTGATGTGGGATTAGATGCCTAACCATTCCACTTCCTTCCATTCTTTTCCAACTCCTTTTTCTCTCCCAGTTCAGCCACTGAAGCAATTTACTCATCTAGCTCAGTAATATCTGAGTGGCAGCATCTGTCCAGGGCTTTAGGTACAGGACTTTCCCATCATCTCCCCCCCCCATCTTTTTTTTTAACTGGAGAGGCCAGGGCGTGAACCTACATGCAAAGGATGTACTCTATCACTCGGCTACATTTTCTTTCCCCCAATCTACATAAAAGTTGTGAATGAATCATGTCTGTTCTAGGAACCTGGACCTTGACATGGCGATACTTGTCCTTATGCATGGCTATCCCCGGTTAAGCCGCAAGAGAGATGTAGCTGGAACTAACACATTAAGGGCGAAAAACCCACAATCTCTTCCTGAACCCCAAGGTGGCAGGTGCTTGCAAATTTATGCAGTGCGCCCCATGAATACAAACTAAGCCTTTGAAAGGTTAGGGGGAGAAGCTGCCCTCGTACAGAATCATATGGACAAGCGGTTCTTCCAAGGGACCGGGAATGTTCTGTACTGATGAAAATGACACTGCAGAAAGAGGGGTTTTGATATTGGGTGCAGATTTTGTAATGCTATTTTATTCATTTCAAGAAATGAAATCAAGTTTCTAGTCCCTGAAGCAGGAAAAAGAAGCGTGAGTAACAGTTAGTAAGCTGGGTTCCCAGTGATTCACTGGATGGTGTTTGAGGACCTCCTTGTTCCTCCCAAGAAACGTATAAGCCATAACAAAAATTAAGCAAATCTTTTCAAAACCATTTAATTAGCTGTTTTCAGGATGTAGTGGCCAGCTTTTCTGGGCAGTGAAAAATCTCAGATAACCTTTGCTTGGGATTTAGTGATTTGTTTTTTCTTTTCTTTTTTAAGGAGAGGCAAAATTCAGGTGTCCTCTGATGAAGCTGATCCAGGAGAAGAAGGAATTCCCAGGGAATAGCTGGAGGGCCTTGTATAATGTATATGCATGTGTGTATATGTATAATCTTAATCTGAACCTGATACGGATTTTGGTCATGGTTCTGCATGCCAGATGTTGTCTGCAGCTGGAGGAGCGGTTACTCCAGGCAGATGTTTTTGGTGATGAGCCACAGTTGCTGTGGATGGTGGGGGAAGGAAATGGCTTCTGAGATATACACTCTAGACTGTCATCCTCGCTGGATGCCTTCCCCTTACAGCTTCCTTTCTCACCTGCTGCTGGAAGGGGGGAAAACATTGTCTTTTGATCTTCCTTTTCAGAGTCGGAAGGACAAGGAAAGGCCTAAACAGAAGCACAAGAAGCATTTGGAATCACCCACAAGTCTCACACTGTCCTCCGCTCCCATTGTCACTGAAAAGGTAATGAAAACCCCTTGTGAGGTGTTTGCAATGGAGCACCAATATTTGTTCGTTTGTTGTTTGTTTTGGCAAGTGCTATGATATTTGGTATCGGTGTCTAATATTCAGCCTCTTGAAAAAGCGTAGGAGTTGTTTTCGTGTTTTGAGACCTCATGATTGTGAAGATAAGTGTGATGATATAAATGTTAGAATCTCAGAAGCTAGAGGGGAGACTAAGCAGGGTTTCAATAGACACACCAGTGCTCTGCATTTCCCATGTAGCCATGAGAAATACAAAACATTATAGTATTGTGGGGGGGGGGGACACACAACTGCAGTAAATTTTAATCTCACTTTTCAGGTTGCAGAATTCAGTTTTTCTGGGTGTACAAACAAGATTAAATTGTCCTATGATCTTTGGGTGAAGGGTGGTATATAAAATTTAATAATAATAATAATAATTATTATTATTATTATTATTATTATTATTATTATTAACCTGAATGCAGGGACCTGTGTTTTATACACAGCCCTCCCTTGAGAGTGGGAAAAAATAGATCAAGCAAGAGAAGAAAGAAAGATGTACAAGTCCTTCCTTGTTGCACCCACTCCCAATTTGTTTCAGGTCCTAATTGCACACATTCCCCCAATGCTCTTCCCCACCACAAGCAAGCTCTGAGCCCTGAGAAGCCCATATTGCAGCTGTCTGCTGCTGATGACATAATCGCTAAGCTAAACCCTTGAGTGATTTCAGAAGCATGTCACAGCTCGTTCTTGAAGAACATGTTTCACTTCAGGCCTTCCGTAGCATTAATAATCTAATCGCAGAGCTTTGCTTCGCTCTCTCTCTGTCTCTCAAAGCCTGATTGTAAACCAGGTGAAATGACTGGGCTACATTTTCTAGGGCCAAATCTCACATTACCGGTACTTAATCTGCATCAGGGTTAGCCCATTAGGCTAAGTAGGGAAGTGAAAAGCCTGCCGGAGGAATTCCATTTCCATCTCTGTTTTCCAAGCCTCTGGCAGCAGATTTTCTATGGAAAAATCAATCTCTTGGCTTGAATTTCAGGCAGTTCTGTTTGTGCTATGATTGCTTCAATGCTGCCAATTGCTTGGTTCAATAAAAAAAAGAAAACCCCATATGTGTTCACACACAGGTTTTTGTTCACATGCGTAATGCATAATAATTGGGCTTTGAGGCTGGAGATGGGCAGTGTTTTTTTTAAAGAGCTGAAAGTGGTCCAAGAGAGAGGAATCTGTTTCTGTAGTCATTGCACACATACTTCTTTGTCCCACTCTTACCTCTGGCCAAGCAGGTTTTGCAGGGTTTTGAAACAATACAAACTCCTGCAAGACCTGTTTGCCTACCAGAGCTAAAAACGGGATGTGTGTATTTGCTGCAGAAGCAGTTATCCCTCTTTCAAACCACTTGATCTAGTTCCATCCTTAAGATAAACATTTTGACTTACTTTGTACCAGATTGCACTGCAGGGTGGGCATGGTAGGCTGTTTGAAAGCATGCATATTTTAAGTCATGTATTGAGATGATGTTGCTGGATTTTGTGAAATTTAATAATAATAATAATAATAATAATAATAATAATAATAATAATAATACTAATAATCTTATGTATGTCTACTCATGCATTATTGGAGGGGATTATTGGGTTGTCTTTGGTTTTGTTTTTATTGTGTATTTTGTGTTTTCTATATTGTGATTTTATGTTGTGAACCGCCCTGTGATCTACATGTATAAAGTGGTATGCAAATTTATAATAATAATAATAATAATAATAATAATAATAATAATAATAATAATAATAATAAATTTATACCCCGCCCTCCCCAGCCAGAACCGGGCTCAGGGTGGCTAACACCAATAAAATTACCATGAAACGTAAAAGAAAGAAAAAAACAATTAAATTACGTGTTAAAATACAATTTAAAATGCAGCCTCGTTTAGTAGTAGCTCATAAATCAAAACCATAAGGGGAGGGAAACATAAGGGTCAGACTGAGTCCAACGCAAAGGCTAGGCGGAACAGCTCTGTCTTGCAGGCCTTGCAGAAAGATGTCAAATCCCACAGAGCCCTGGTCTCTTGTGACAGAGAGTTCCACCAAGTCGGGGCCAGTACTGAAAAGGCCCTGGCCCTAGTTGAGACCATTCTAACCACCTTGCGGCTTGGGACCTCCAAAGTGTTGTTATTTGTGGACCTTAAGGTCCTCCGCGGGGCATACCAGGAGAGGCAGTCCCGTAGGTACGAGGCTCCTAGGCAGCATAGGGTTTTAAAGGTCAAAACCAGCACCTTAAACCTGGCCCTGAATTCCACCGGGAGCCAGTGCAGCTGGTAAATAGCGGCAGGAAGTCTTAAGACTCTGCCTCTGTGCTTCCCAGAGTGCCAGCTGGTTACCCACTCTGGACCTTGGCAGCTCTTGGACTTACGCTCCTTATAATGTAGCTTAGGAGCTAAATGATTGGGGGCACCAACGGGCTAGGAAATCAGCTTCCTTCCTTGAAGACCATAGGAACAAAATAATGCCTAAATGTGCAGTAGGACCTTGAAGTATGGTTCTCATTAGTTTGCTCCAGGCCTCATCCATATAGGTGCAGGGTGTGGAGCTTATAAATGGGACTCTTAGTAGAGCTTGCTTTCGCTTCTTGAAAACATCATTTGTTTAACCATCAGAAACCCCTCTGCTAATGAGTAGTTCCTGGGGAAACTGTCGTCTGCCCTGCAATCCTATCCTGCTTAATTAAACTAGATTGTTTTAATTGGATCTCGCCTAGCCGGAATGTGGATTTATATTCTTGTGGGATTAGTTTAGTTCAACTGTTATTCTCCAAAGGTTTGTCCAGAAGGGGCCTGGTCACCCCCTTTCGCCTCTCCACCTTGAAACTATGTCTATTTCATGTGAATGAATTTAAACACGTGGGAGATGCTTAATAAAGATTGTGAGGCAGCCACATGGATTGGATGAGGAGCCCAATGTGTGTAAGCCCCCATCACTATATTGTTAATGGTGGATCAGATAGACTGAGTGCTTGGTAACGTCTTGAGTCGGAGGTAAATATCAGTCATGGATAATCTGTGAAAAAAAATATAGTTAGTGGAGGCATGTGAATAGAGTTTCCAAGGTCGTTTTGTGGTTAGAACCAATTGGGGCAACTGCAGAGTTTTGTAATGTGTGGAACACTGGGGGCAAGAGATTAGAAACCACATGGTAATACCATGGGTAGCCAATGTGTTGCCCTCTAGATGTTGTGGACGACCAGGGACGTGGGTGGCGCTGTGGTCTAAAACACAGAGACTCTTGGGCTTGCCGCTTGGAAGGTCAGCGGTCAAATCCCTGTGACGGACTGAGCTCCTGTTGCTCTGTCCCAGCTCCTGCCAACCTAGCAGTTCAAAAAGCACGCCAGTGCAAGTAGATAAATAGGTACTGCTGGAGCAGGAAGGTAAACTGCATTTCCATGCGCTCTGGTTTCCGTCATGGTGTCCCGTTGCGCCAGAAGCGGTTTAGGTCATGCTGGCCACATGACCCAGAAAGCTTTCTGTGGACAAATGCTGGCTCCCTTGGCCTGAAAGCGAGATGAGCGCCGCAACCCCATAGTCCCCTTTGACTGGACTTAACCATCCACCTTTACCTTTGTGGACAACCTCATCCTAACATCTCTGATGATTGGCCATCCTGGCTGCGGGATGTATCAGTGGTCAGAGCAAATATTTCTGCACTCTCAACCCTTTCCTAAATTCAAAGCATATTCCTTGTTCAAAAATACTAACCTTCTAAACACAAACTGAATTTTAACAGCGGAACAAGAACTCATTTATGTTAGCGTCTCATAGCATTCAGTGTCAATGACTTCCATTAGCGAATGCACACTTTCAATCTTAACCTGCCTTCCTGGGAATATTCTCAAGTTGGAGAAAGAGAGTGAATAATCCCCCCATGTCTCTCTCTGCTGCTTGTAAGCCTCCAAAGTGTCTGTCCCTTAGACATTGTGGAGCATAGAGTGGGCTGAGAATCTTCACATGGCACTTTTCCCACTCTGCCACCTGTGTGGCTCCAAGAATCCTGGAAGGAGTTAAAACTGGCCATTAAGAAAATTATGTAGTGGTGTATGACAACCTGTTAGGAGGCCCAGAGCTGGAACTACAAAACAGCAGGATATCTCTCCAGGTCAGGACAAGGGTGAGGCCACAGAGATATGTGGGAGGCCCAGGGGTAAGGTGGCAGGGCGGGGCTGGGGGGGCTGTTTGAGACAAGTCAGGATTACACAGCATTAGTGAAATTTCTCTTGGGGGCCTATCAAGGGTTCAAAATGAGCACATCTAGGGGTAAAGCAGCATAGTGCATGTAAGACAATACCTCTCAAATCCAAAGATCTGAAGATAGTGTAAAATAAGTGTGTGGCGATTGTGCGAGTACTTGCTCAAACACACAACTAGGCTGTTTTAATTTACCATATTTTTCGTCTATAAGATGCCCCCTATATTGTGGGACTCCGATTTAAGAAAATGGGGGGAGATACTATCCAAGTATAAGACGAGCCCCAACTTTGAACCTTATTTTAGAGTAAAAAACAACAACATAGTCTTATACACGGAAAGTACGGTAGTTTAGGAGTTGTGGTGTTTCTTCTGTGCCATCCATGTACATGGCACACAATAACATGGGGAAAGATTACAAGATACCTGCCCCAAGAAGCTTACAATCTACATATTCACAATGGGGGGGGAAGCAATAGAGGCGGGGGAGGGTGGAGATAAAGCTGTTCAGGGGCGACTGTGAGTAAGCAGGAATATGCTTACAACACGCTTAGACTCCCTTTCAATTCAGGATGAGGACTAAATGATTTATTTTTGCTACTAATAAGCAGTAATGAGTGCAATATAATAATGAAGAAGAAGAAGAAGAAGAGTTTGGATTTGATATCCCGCTTTTCACTACCCGAAGGAGTCTCAAAGCGGCTAACATTCTCCTTCCCCTTCCTCCCCCACAACAAACACTCTGTGAGGTGAGTGGGGCTGAGAGACTTCAGAGAAGTGTGACTAGCCCAAGGTCACCCAGCAGCTGCATGTGGAGAAGCGAGGAATCGAACCCGGTTCCCCAGATTACGAGTCTACCGCTCTTAACCACTACACCGCACTGGATCGTTGTTGTTGCTGTTCTTTTACATTTCTTCCCTGCCCCCCCCGCCATATCCAGGTTAGACATAACGTTGTTAGCAAATTAAAGTCCAGAAACATGAAAAATACAGATGGAAACAATTGTTCGAATCAAGGATGTTTACTCGTAGGTTACAATGTCCTGTTCGAGATATTAGCTGGATCGCTTAGAGGGAGGGGAAGATAACAGATTGTGTTTAGGGAACAGGCACCCTTTCATCATTGGTGGGAGCTGCCCCCCTCCACCTGCAGTTTTTTAAAACCCCATAATTGCTATTGCACTATCAGTGCTTTATGGAGACATTCATGCCTTTCTGGCATCAAACGCAAACCGCATCTTGGATCTCTTTGCATGCTTGGAAATTTAAGGAGCAAAGACTCCAGTGTTTAATAGGCCTGGAAATAAAGGCTCAATATGAATGTGCACATACAGAGGTAAGCAGCTCACCTACTTGCTCAGCCACAGCTCTTTATTTACAGCTGTTGCTATTTCCACATGATGTGCACTGAGTATCCCTTGGGATACATCCATGTGCAGGTAACATGTGGCCAAAGCCACCCGTGGTTCAGCTGCAGCTTCCACCAAGAAATTGTCAGACTGCAGGTGGCACATTCCCCCCCGCCCGCCCCCCCCCCCGCCCCGCTAGCACTACAGGAATCAAACATTTGCTTCCAATTAGCTGCATCCACACATGACCTGATGAGGTGATGATGAGGGGAGTTGTCATCCTATGAAGGATACTTTGAACATCTGAATAAGGAGTCTCTGTTTACCATCAGGTTCACGAACATCTCTGGAGAGTGGTGCTGCAATAGCTGTGGGTGTTTACAGTTTGGGGAGGAGGAAGAATGGCTTTGGGAGTGAGAAGGTGTTTGGGGAGTGGGGGTTCTTGGGTACGGCAGCTTCCGTGCCCTCCGCCCCATCATGGAAGAGGGGAGACTTGCAAACTGAGAACCCACTTAAGTTGCATCCAGTCTTCCTGAGAACTCTGTCCAAAGTGGGCACGAAAGCTGTTTTAGGGTAGTGGGCCCCGTGCTGGTCTTCTTGAGTCCCCAGCAAATGCCCGATTTAGCCATCCAGGTGGCAGCAGCAGGGCTAGGAGAGAGTGCCAGCCCTTTGGGCAAATTTGCATCCTTCATTCAGCCAGCAGTGGTACCTCTGGCAGGGCAATAGGGGCAGAGTGCTACTGAGATCTCTGCCTTCAGATCATAACAGTGGCAACGGTTGTCACATTTCAAAATGGGAAGAAGCAAGATGCAGGGCAAAGGCAAAACCACCTGGACCTGTGTCTAGAAAAAGCACAGGACAAGCGGGAAACTTCTCAGACACATGCTTTCTAGGCACAGGGCAAGTGGAAGTCGCCCACTGATAGACATGAAAGAAAACAAAGCAGCCAGAGCTCCAGTGCTGTAACTGAGGGCTGAAAAAACAGCAAAACGACTCAGTTACCTGAAGAATTAAATAATACTTTAAGATGCTGAGAGTGCCTTGGTGGAACAATGGACATCATAGTGGGAGCAGACACAAATGTCCCCTCCCCCCGCATCCCCCCCCCCGCTTGTCCCTCAGCATGGTATTCAGTGGAGTGGCTGAAGTTTAGCCATCATGACTAATAGCCACTGGCAGACCTGTCCACCGTGAATTTTGTCCAGTCCCCTTTGATCTAAGCCCACGGCTGTCACCACGTTTGTGGCAAGTTTCATACATCAGATAGGCACTCATGCAGAAATTTACCAAACACAACAGAGAGACCCAGTGTTCCCCAGGCAGCAACAATTTATATATTGGTTTAACACTGTAGTCTCTAGACAGTGTACAAGCAGGTTACAAAAGACACAGCAGATATGAAATTATTAGGCCTAAAAGACTCTTGTAGGTCAAATATTTGATACATACTACTGAGCTGATAGCTCTTCCTGCTGCCTCCCAAGCATTGAGGTTCTGTGTAATACCCCAGAGACTCTTGGCTCTGTGGCTGTCTTCCTGGAAATATTCATGTCTGCTGAAGTCACATCCTATCCTTTTATAGGATCTAGAAGATTATTACCCAGAACTTGGGAGTGAAAGACCACCTCTCCTGAGGCACGGGAGTCCCATTGCCCATTGCTAAATGGCACTCAGGCTATTAAGACGTGGCAGAGATTGAGGAGCTTCGCCTATTTCCTGGACCAATGTGGCAGTAGCAGCGACAACAAGAGAATATCCTCCATCCCAGTGAAGAAAGGCCCAGCTGGGTAGTGGACTTCACTACTTAGCCCAAAGCAGGCGTTCCCACTGGCACTCCATCAGCTTCCTATGGTTATGTACCGGTTGGGCATATATGATGCAACTATGCCTACATACATGGACTGTTCCCATTATCTCTTGTAAATAAGATCATAGTTCAAGGACAAACAGCAGAGGTGTTAACTGGATTAAATTTTCATACGTACCATTCAGGGATGTGTCCAAGACAAAATCCTACTGGCTCACTGTATCCATAAGGAAAAAGAGCCCTTTTGTACATGGGCTGCTACGTAAGAAATAGGCATATAAGTCCACCTTATAAATTGTATTTCTGTTGCACATGCTGTAGTGATAAGCCTGGGTTGGCCCAGTTTCCTTCTATTTTGTGCCCTGGCCCAAGAAGTAGTGTGGGGTGGGTGGAATAAGTTCTATTACGGGCACAAAACCTGGGAATCCACCTGTCCAAGGTTTAAACTATCCAGTGAGTTGATACAACTTCCCAGAATGCCAAGACTGTTCCAGATCACAATGATGCCCTTCAGATTCCATGGGAAAGCTGCAAGTTTTCAGATATGTACAGACAAGGTCTTGTTCTGATTTGAGAATGGAATCATAGAATCATAGAGTTGGAACGGACCCAAAGATGTCCACATTGGCGACGATGTCAGTGTTCAGCAAGTATTTGGGGGTGGGGAGTCCTGTGAATCCTCTGTGCTGGGCGCATTGATAATACCATTAAAATGCAAGTTCACTATTTTGTTTCAGAGTTTATCCTGTGCAGGATACCTGGCCTACCGCTGGAATGAAATGTCAGCATACTGGGAGAGTTGTGGGCTACTGCCAGCAATTCACTGCGAACTTAGTTGCCTTGTTTGCTAACCTATTGACTGATTTGGTTGCGGGGGAAACGAACCATGTGGACAGATGCTTTATGGACTTCCGTTTGTAACACATCCCTGCTGTGCTGTGTGCAACAAGCTTCAATAAACTGCCCATTGTTCGCACTGATGCCTCGTAAGTTGTTGTGCCTGAACAACAGATCCCTCCCATACTATCCCTGAGATGCAAACTCTCCCATCACGAGTGAATGAAAATAGTTTTAGACTCCACAGGGGAGAGCATGCTCTGGTTTAGAACTGGGCTCCTCTCAGGTGAGAGAGGAGAATTAGATTGTCCATTGGGTGTTAGGCATGACTGTATTAATGCTCCAGAGATGGCTAGAGTCTCTTGCCTGTGTATGCTTGGCAGCGATCCTTTTTGGGTTGTAACATTGAGTGTGAGTGGTTTTGTGTCCGAGTGGTGGGTAGACAGAACATTTGAGGTAGTGAGTGATTGCAATGGTTGTGAGTGAGGTTGACTGAGTGCTTGGGTGAATAAACGTGTGTTGCATTATGCTGCTTTGTAATGCTCTCTTGTTTTGTTTATAGTGATAACTGTTTCTCTATGTGGATGTTGTTTGTGCGTTTGTTCTGTTATTATATAAATAATTTGAGATCGTTTTTATTGTACTTATTGTGTTTATATATTTTCAAATGCCTTTTTTTCACTCTACAGTATATTGTGAACTGCTTTGAGGTCTTTTACTAGTAAGCAGTCTATAAAGGCAAACCGTCATGGTCACTGAGAGAGAGGCTGTGGCAACAACCAACATTACTTAGGGGGAGGTGTCTTCATTAAACATAAACAACCATGTTCCCCTACTCCTCTCTCACACAGTGGTACCTTTCCCTCTAGGGCTTCCCTCCTGCTTCCTTTAAGGTGTTTCATCAGGCCAGGCACAGCCATGATACATGGGATTTTTTTTGTCTCTGACGAAGAATCACTGCCCTGATGTCTCTGATCTCTAAGGAGTTACCTCCTAGCCATCAATACCTGGACAACAAATCCTTATTGAGTTCATTGTCTTGCTTTTTCCCCCCAGTCCCTGCAAGGAATTATGGGGTCACCATTTCTGGAATGGAGTGTTTTGATGAGGGTGTTCAGGAAAGATTGTCGCTCTTCTTCTTCTTCTTCGCGGCTTTCTCCCCTTTTCTCCCCCTCCCTCCCTCTCTCCCCTCCCATGTGTTCTCTTGGCTTATACTAGTGCAATTAGACTCTCTCTTTCATCACCCATGGAGTCGCCTGGTTCACGGAGCTGTCTGGAGCTGACATGCTAAGAAGATTATTCTCAAGGTCTCAGTGAAACTTAAAACCTGGCTGCTTAGCTTGGGTTGTAGACAATTAACCCACTGTTTCCTTTAAATAAAAAGAGAGAGAGAGGGAGAGGGAAGCCCCATCAGACTTTTATTGCATGTAGACAATAAGGAAGAAGGAAATGAGTCTCATCAGAGATGAGGCAGCCTGATCCATTTTTGGAAAATTAGGTGAGAAAAGGCCAACACCTTACCCCTCTCCACAAACACATCCATGTAAATAAACACAGGGCATGGTCCATCAGGCAGTTCTGCTCAAGTCCCATCGAAATTGTCATAGAATCATAGAGCTGGAAGGGACCCCAAGGGTCATCTAGTCAACCCCCTGCAATGCAGAAAGATCTGTGCAATAGTGCAATAGTTCATTTTACTGCAGCTTAACAATAATAACAACAATTTGTTATTTCTACCCCGCCCATCTGGCTGGGTTTCCCCAGCCACTCTGGGCGGCTCCCAACACAATATTAAAACATGATAAAACATCAAATTAAAAACTTCCCTAAACAGGGCTGCCTTCAGATGTCTTCTAAAAGTCAGAGAGTTGATTATTTCCTTGACATCTGATGGGAGGGTGTTCCACAGGGCGGGCGCCACTACCGAGAAGTCCCTTTGCCTGGTTCCCTGTAACCAGAGCTGTCTCATCCATAGAGGCCGGTGGCGCGGCGCACCAGGGCGCCGGGCACCCCAGGGGCGCCCCCGCGAGCCCACTGGCATACCGGGCTCCCCCTCCCCAACCGCCCCCGCCCCCACGGGCAGGCGGGCGGGCTGTAAGCCGCCCGCCCTCGCCTCCCGGAGCCCAGCTGGAGCGCTGAAGCGGCGCGGGGCGACCTTCCAGCACTCCAGCTGGGGCTCTGGGAGGCGAGGGCGGGCGGCTTGCAGCCCGCCCGCCCGCCAGCTTGTAGCCCGCCCCCCACCGGTGCGCGAGCGCACGTCCGCCCGCCCCTCATCCTCTGCCCACCGGCGCGCGAGCGCCCGCTCCAACGCCATGCCCCTCACCCCCCGCTCGCCCACCCCCCTCCCGAGGGGCGGCCAGCGCAGGAGGGAGGCGGGCGGAGAAGCGGCAGGCTGGGGGCCGAGGGATCGCTGCGCCAGGGCGGCTGATCCCTCTAAGACGGGCCTCCTGTAACCTCACTTCTCGCAGTGAGGGAACCGCCAGAAGGCCCTCGGAGCTGGCCCTCAGCATCCAGCCTGAATGGTGGGTGCAGACACTCCTTCTGCTTATGCAGAAGAACTTCCTGGTGGATTAAGCCCTGTGTTAAATGGTAAGAGGGTAGGTGCCTTTTAGATTTACCACCTCATGTACCAAATTGGCTTGGAGCCAATGCTGCTTATCTGATCTAAGGAGGTAAGTAGCATTTTGTGAAAGCAGAACCTCACCACACAACACCCACACACCCAGCTTTAGTGACTGCCAGCTAAGTATGCAACATCCTATTGTTTTGTTGTCCTGTCTGGCAAAAAAACCGAAACAAAAAAAAACCTGTGTGAGTGAGAGCTGATCTGACCAGTCTTGGCATGAATGGTTTTAATGATCTTGTGAATAAGGAATGATATTGTGCTCCAATGAGTGCAGATTGACGTGTCTGTGGCAAAAGCAATACCTCGAAAGCTTGCCAATAAACACAGCAAGGTTTGTGATCTCAAGGCATGTAGTTGGAAGTAAAACCTGCCTTCTTGTCTGAAGAAACAGCAAACCTGATCTCATCCACCAGCCTCTCAAAAGTGAAGGAGAGAAATGGATTCAGCTTTGGCACCTGCACCTATGGATCCTTCCAAGATGTACAGGAATAAGCCTTCTCCCTGCTAAACTCAATGCTGGAGAAAGGGCAGGCATGCAGCCCTTGGCTTCCACAGCCCAGTGCCAACAATGCTGGTTGTCTCCTTTTGATTGGCTGGGAAAGAGAGAGTTGGTGGTACCGTTGCTAAGGCAGCCAAATTTGTATTCTGTGCCAATATGCAAATAAGTAGGTGATTTCAAAGCCTATTAAGCAAAAAATTAGTTCAAGCTTTTACTTTTTTAAACAAACCAGTCTGGTGGGAGAGGAAGATTTCCCATCTCGTTACTATTTTTATTATTACTGTATTATGTTATTATTTTTTGCAGATTTGCTTCTGTTCCTCACTCGTTTTCTTGTCGCATCTTAGAAAGGGTATCCTAGTGCTGGAAAAGATTTATAAAAAAAAAACAACCCCAGGATGACAAAAACAATTGCTGGGGTTGCAGTATCTCCTACATACGAGGAAAAGCAAAAGTGTTTGGGGCTGTTAAGAAAGGAAGGGGGCAAGATTAAGGTTTATTACATTAAGTGTTTCATAGCCGTGAAGCCCTTTTCCAGCTTCACGGTTGCTACATGGCACTGAACTACTTTTGCAGTTTTGAATAACTTTTGAGAGAAATCCTGTATCTTTGTAATGGCAAGGCTCCACGGTGAGGAGGGTCAAGTTCTGCAGCAAATACAGCTTTTGCCCCTGGACCACTATTCAGAGAAGAGAGAGAAAACGGCCATCCCTGCATTAATCCATTAATCAGTAAACTGCTTGGAATCCATAAATGCTAAAAGGAATTACTGAATTTTCCTTCCTTCAGCAGGGCCAATAGGCTTTGCATCCACAGGCACCGCCTCCTTTTCTCTTACTGCTGATAACAACAAGGCAAGATAGCCTCTTTTACACTTGGGGAAATCCGTACTCTGCTTTCTTTCTCCCTGCATTGTAGTTGAATTGAGGTCTCGGTCTACGCATGCGGCAGAATGAGATTACAGATGAGAAATAGCGTTTATGAATGACACAAAGCCCATATTAAAAATAAATAAATAAGGTAAACCTGATTCTGTGATTCTCCCTGCAAATGGAAAATCGGCACATGATTTGAGGAGCAAAGTTTTTTGCCTACCGTGTTGATTTTCTATTTGCAGGGAGTTTTTAAGCACACAGGAGCTTTTGAAAATGGGATTCCCCCCCCCTCCCCACACATTCCTGAAGTGGTGCAGTCCACCTTGACACCTTGTTTTGCTGCCTAAATCTGCATCCTTTCACTCCTCTACCCCACTCTGGACGCCCACCCCACCCCACCCCACCCCGGCAGCTGCAAACATTCTGATTACTTGTTGACAGGCATTCAATACATTGCCGCAGATGGAGACCCTCAACATCTGGCTCTCCAAATTGAAAACTTTCTCCCCCCCCCTCTCTGCCGTTTGCCCCTCTTGGTTTATGATCCCTCCCCAGCTCCATAATCCAGGTCAGGAGGCTGTGACGGAGGAAGAAGTATTTTAATTGGATGCTCTAATGCCATACGCGGATTCCCACTGGGTTTCCTAGTGTCACCAGAGATTGCAGCTGACCTAAATCCTTTTGGATATAAAGCAAGTCTGAGAAAGAAATTTTAAGGAGGGCTTTAATTTCCCCGACTTGAGAGCATGCCTGGAGTCATATTCCCCTAACTTGAAAGCTCCGTTCCCCATTCTCAGATATTTGTGGGTGAGTCGTGAGAGGGAAAATACTCTACACATGCACAGTGGTGCTGTTATCTTCATTGTTGTTTCATACATCTCCGGGCATCTTCCTTATACTGGAAAAGAACATCTAGAACTGTTTCCCTAGCTCAGTTTTCACCCTTTTTTGACCTTCCATTTGCTAATAGAAAATTGGTTTGCTGGATTAGACCAGGAGTATTTTTAGTCCAGCATGTTGTTTACCGCAGCGACCAACTGGGTGCCTTCGGGAAGCACACAAACAGAGCACAGTTGGGACACATCCTGTTGTGTGTTCCCAACACCTGATAATCTGATATCATTCCTCATGCCATGGATTTCAGTTTCACTATTGTAGTTCCTGGCTATGGATAGACCTAGCATCCTCCAGGAAGGAATTGGTCTAATGCATTTCTGTACAATCTATATATATTGCTTTGTATATTTTAGTTGTTTGTATGCACTCATCAGCGATGGCATGTTTTCTACCAGGTGCTTGTATGGGGTTTTCTGTATATTTGCAAATGCTGCTGAATAATGCACCTCATTTCACACTCTGTAAGTGACAACCTTGTTGGGACGTGGGTGGCGCTGTGGTCTAAACCACTGAGCCTCTTGGATTTGCCGATCAGAAGGTCGCGATCAGAAGGTCAGCAGTTTGAATCCCCGTGATGGGGTGAGCTCCCATTGCTCGGTCCCAGCTCCTGCCAGCCTAGCAGTTCGAAAGCACGCCAAAAAGTGCAAGTAGATAAATAGGTACTGCTCCGGTGGGAAGGTAAATGGCGTTTCCGTGCGCTGCTCTGGTTTCGGTGTTCCGTTGCGCCAGAAGTGGCTTAGTCATGCTAGCCACATGACCCAAAAAACTGCCTGTGGACAAACGCCAGCTCCCTCACCTTTAAAGCGAGATGAGAGCCGCAACCCCAGAGTTGTCTGCGACTGGACTTAACTGTCAGGTGTCCTTTAACTTTACCTTTTTAAGTGACAACCTTATTTTTATGAATAGTATCATATTGGTCAGAATATAGGCCACACACACCCCCTCTGCAACAGGATGCATGTCTGCTCTGTGTTCCTTGTTGCATATGCAGATCTTGCTCTGCTATCATTTTATTTATTTAAAGTAAAATAATATTTACCCTGCCCTTTAGCTAAAAAAAAGGCACCCAGAGCATATTGGAAATATCAGAAATAAGATAGCCTCTGTGCTTGGGTTTACGGTTTAAAAAATAAGCTACAAAAGGAAAAAGGGTTTGGGATGGAGGAGGAATATAGCAAACCCAGGCACTAATTCTTAATTACATAGTTTGTATAATGACCTGCTGGGAAGGAAACAGCTTGAGGAGAGGAAGCCAAAAGTTGCTGGTTTCTCCACAGAGCAGATGGAATGGCCCTGCTTCTCTCCTCTCATCTCATCTTCTGCAACCTAATGGAGGAACCTGATGGAGCAGGTTTCTCAGCAGAGCTGATGATGGTGGAACCAACCTGCTTCCCTTTTCCTCATCTGCCGTATCCTGATGGGCCTGTTGGCCGAGCAAGGCAGCTGTTGCAGCGGTGCCTGCAGCTGCACATTTCGGCGGCCAGTTGTCCCATTATTAAGTTTGTATTTATACATTTTGGGGTGGGGCGCCCTTTGGATTTTCTGCCTGGGCCACCCCAAAACTGGGACCCATCTCTGTCTGCAAGACTCCTGCTGTATCAAATTAATGGCCAGGAGCTTTTGTGGTCCCTGGGCAGGAGGAGACTGTCAGAAGCCTCTTAATACTTTCCCCCCTTTGCTTCCCTGTTAGTTTGGAAGCATGCAGGAAGGAGCTGTTTCTACTTCCTCATCTGAACCTGCCCTTACAACTGGGCCAGGCAATTTGGTCTGTCTAGCACAGCCTAGATCAGC
Source organism: Lacerta agilis (assembly GCF_009819535.1). NCBI lineage: Eukaryota > Metazoa > Chordata > Lepidosauria > Squamata > Lacertidae > Lacerta > Lacerta agilis. The sequence goes on along the minus strand of NC_046325.1, from coordinate 29,824,835 downwards.
TTTCACTAACCTGCAGATCAGCTTTGGAGCTGATGGGTTGCAGCACAAAACATCCTCAGGGCACCAGGTTGGTGAAAGCCGATCTGGCACAACATTGCCTACCGCTCCCTGACGTGCTGCTTTTTGTGTGTGTTAGATTACTGGTAGCAGCAGCAGTCACAGTATTTAATGGAGAAGCATCTTATGATGTGAGCTCTCACCTGCATCCAATATAACACTTCTGACATCCTAGTTCTCTATGTGAGGAGGACCTATGGAAAGATTCAGACATCTGGCCAACACAGATTCCGAAGTTGTGCAGCATAGGCAGTGAATCACTCAAATCTGTGCACCATTCTGGACACAGAACCTCCCCCTCCCCCATTTTATTCCTTTATTTTGGGCTTGGGTCTGTTTGCTCTGACAAGACAGACAGAAGTCCCCTCTGACAGGCTATTGCTCTCTCCCATTAGCTTCTTGCATTTTGCTAGCAGTTTCACTGTATCCCTTTTGTCTTGTTTGCAGGAGAAGAACCCTCAACTGGGTTTGATTGTTTATTGTTCTTTCCCCTCCTCCTGCTGTCAGAGTAGTGCTAGTCTAATCCGAGGCGCACAATTCAGCTGCCGCCGTTGTTGGGGATTTTTCCCCTTTAATGCTCTCCTCCCCACTCCACCAGCATCCAGCTTCCTTGCTTCTTCCTCCAGTCTCCGTCATTCCTTGTAGCAGCTCATCTCACAAGCCAGAATCTAGGAGATGTTCCTCTGCTTTATGGGACAGATCCTGCCTCCAAGTACAAGGGACAGGAGTGCTGGCTGAAGGTGGCTGTGAATCAGGTATACTCTCTCTCCAGGTGGTATCTTGTGGCTCTCAGTGCTCTGCTTGTCTTTGTGTCTTAAGCTGTGTTGGTTTGATTGCTCTCTGAATATTGCTGAGAATGTGTCTTGGGAGATTGGAAGCGATTCGCAAGGAGAGAAGAGGGTGAACTAGCTCGATCTGGGGGGGGGGTAATACTTCTAAATGGTTGAAGCAAAGTCAAGGAACTGAGGGTGATCAGGGTTTTTGTGCCCCCACTGAAGAACAGATCCACACTCTACATTTAAAGCACATTCACAGGCATCTCTGGGACCTGTACCTGTAGTTTCCCCTCATAGAGCTACAGTTCCCAGCACCCTTAAACTACAATTCCTAGGATTCTTTGATAGGGGAGAGCCCTGTGCTTTTAATGTGCATTGGATATGCTTTAAGCTTATGGTGTGAATAAGTTATTCCAGTTGCTGTCAGATGCCTAGCTGGCTGGCCATCACCCAACAGGCCAAGGGAGCAAAAGAAAGAACTAGAGAGGGCAGAGAAAAAGTTTGATCAGGTGTGAGTGAGGAAGTCCTGGCTTGCAGACAGACTAGGGGGTGACCTGCATTAGGAAGGGTTTATATAGAACTCCCACTGGCATCCAGTCAGAATGTAAGGCTGGGAGCCAATCAGGACATGGAGGTCTTGTTCTAACAGGGGAAGTTGGAGAACTTCCCATGAAGGATGAATGGCCAAGTCTCTGTCTCTAGAGATGAGTCTCGACTCCCACCTAAGGAGACAGGCACTATTTGTATAGGATAGCACAAGTTGGTCTCATACATTGGGTGCCTTTTTTGAATTAAATTGAAAAATCTGAACTTCTCATCAGCAATCCCCTAAAACATCTGGGTTCCTCTGCTTAACTGCTTGCTGTTTAAAATTTTAATGAATTTTCCACTCAGGATTCATTTTCTGAGTCAGGTTTTTGCCCAGCATTAATACATTATTATTCACTCCATCACCTTTTGGCCTGACGGATTAAAAAGAAGGCTTTTGATGTGGATTCTGGGTTATTTCCCACCCACATATGACTTATGTATGTGTTGTGCATGGGTTCCAAAATACTTTTGCAGGGAGAGAAGTTGATGAGAGGAAGGAAATTCTTTGGGCTTCTCTTTCAGAGGTGTGGTTAGTGAGGTCAGTGTGCCGGCTGAACCTGCTTGGGATATGGGTCATTTTTGCGGTTCCCTAGAGGGTTTAGCATAGCTGACTGCTGCTCTTGCATTGCCCCATCTATTTTCTGCTTCCCCTCCCATTTGGCAGATGTGGTTGTCAAAGATTCCCCCCCCCCAAGTTCGTAAATCAGAAGGGTTTAACATTTTAACATCCCAGGAGTTGCTGGCCTGGAGAAGGCACAGGCCTTCCGCATTAGATTTTCACCCCTCTCTTTTCCACGTACCTCTGGCACATCTGGAATGCATTTTAACCTCCCAGCTGTTGTACGGTGATAGCTTGATTACACACCGCCGGGAAATGGAGATTTTAGTGTGTGTTTTTTAAACCGTGTATCAAAAGTTTTGCACTGCACACTACTTTTTTCCAGGGAAGTCATCTGAAAGAATTCTTGATTGCCCACAGGGGGCCACCTCACAGTCTGGCTAATACAGTAATTGCTGAAGCTTAAAAACAAACAAACAAGTTTCTAGTCCTTACTTTGAAAGTTCTTCAACTTTTACTTTCCCCATTAGGCCCTTACAATGGCTCGTTGCTCTCAAATGAAGGCTGTGCACACATGGAAGCTCCAAGTGGATTAAATACAGCCCATGTATGTGTGTGCTTTTTGCTTTGCCTGCACAATGTCATTCTCATTGGAGTGGCAGCCTTTACTCCCTGCCCACATTTAATTCGTATTTTCCTAATCTGTAGATAATTCAGTAAAGGGGGGCAGGAAATCTAACAGAAAATTGCATGTTACCCAAGTGTGGATATACTGAAGCACATTGTGTAGTCAGGAAGAGGGTTTTTTTATGTGTGTGGTGACCTTTTGCTGGGTATCATCTGTGCCCACACCCTTTGCTTCTGTTGGTGAGGCACTGCTCGCTGGGCTGCTAGAGAGGCTGGGTGTGACATACTTTAAAAAAATAATAACTTGCTGTTTTGTGTAAGTCTGTTATATCAGAAAACTTGTGTTTCAGAAATAAAAATAAATAATTGGGTACCTCATATTTCTGGAAGTCAGCTGCGTACTCCTTGTACCAACTCTGATGGTTAAATGCTTATCATTAAATTATCTTCCTAATGATACCATATTTTATTGTATTATACTGGTGTTACGAGTTATTAAAAGGTAATTAGGTCCAGTCATGTCCGACTCTGGGGTTGCGGTGCACATCTCGCTTTACTGGCCGAGGGAGCTGGCGTACAGCTTCCGGATCATGTGGCCAGCATGACTAAGCCGCTTCTGGCGAACCAGAGCAACGCACGGAAATGCCGTTTACCTTCCCGCCGGAGTGATACCTATTTATCTACTTGCACTTTGATGCGTTTTTGAACTGCTAGGTGGGCAGGAGCTGGGACCAAGCAACGGGAGCTCACCCCGTTGCAGGGATTCGAACCGCCGACCTTCTGATCATCTGATCAGCAAGCCCTAGGCTCTGTGGTTTAACCCACAGAGCCACCCGCATCCCTTATGAGTTATTAGACCTAAGAAATAGCAACTTTTCCTAAATGTATCCACAATTTTCACCACTAGCATAATTCAGCTATGTCAGTAATAGCAACCCACTTGGATGGCTTAAAAAAAAATTCAGTGAGGATAAGTCTATCATTGGCTACTAACCCTGATGGTTATGTTGGAGGCAGCCATGTGTCAGTTTCTGGAAACCTCTGGAGGGGAGCGCGCTATTGCACTCAGGTTATGCTCAGAGGTTTCCCATAGGCATATTTTTGGCCTCTGTGGAAGCGGGACTCTGGAATAGATGGGCCACTGAACAAGACCACTGACTGGCCTGATGTTCTTAACAAGAATTTTTGGGTTTGATCTCCAAAGATTCCTGACAGTAGTAGCACGTTCCAAAAATGTCCCAAATTCACATGTATTAGGTGTGATGTATTCAAGACAATGTCAGCTCAATGTCTCAAACCTTTCTCTCCTTATGCCATTTGTCCATTTCAGCAGACTTCCACCAACCACCACGAGAGTAGTAAAGAAACCACAGAGGTCATTCGGTCGGAAGTGAAAGGCAAGAAGTCTTCAAGCCATGGCACAAGCCACAAGGCCAAGAAGTCAGGAAGTGGGAAAAGCTCGACGGGTTTTGGCACATCCTCTTCCAGTGGGACATTTCCACCTGCAGGTGAAGCATGGGAAGGAACTGGGTGCCAGTAGGGTCAGCCATGACAGTGGACTTCAGTCCATTAATATCAATGAGTCTGCTATGAATAGAACTTAGTTGGATGCAACCCGATGGTTACTAGCCATATGAATGTGAGTGCATGCAATTAGACATGCTAAGTCTTATTTTCAGTTGATGCATGAGAGAGAGAGAGAGTGTTTTTTGCTGCAAGGGCCATCAGCCCCCAGCCCACACCGTCAGTGGTCAGGGACGATAGGAATTATAGTCCAACACCATCCAGAAGGAACCATGTTGTCCACCTGGTGGGTTTTGCCTTTTCGATTGCAGTCTTCGTCAACCATCCAGCAAGTGAGAAGAGCATCTAGTTTCTTTCAGCTGTGAGCAGTGAGACTTTCTCCAGCAGTGCCTTCTGCACCTTTAGGCATTTTTCAAGCAAACAAATGAACACATAGATTTAGATCTGTGACAGCTATAGCTCTGATGCCTCATCTCTGCCTGCTTTCCCTTGACCCCTTCCAGGTACCTCATGCAGCTCCTTGCCCTTCTCCCAGGACTTTGTAACCTTCCCAAAGCTGGAGCAGCAGCAGCAGCAGCAGCCAGAGGAAGAAAATACCGCAAGCCTGTGTCTTCCTCCTCGTCTTCCGCTCATTGCTCCCCGTTGTACGAAGGGCAGAAAAGCGACATCTTTGAGCAAAAGGTGATCTTCTCGGGTTTCGGCTCCATCATGCGCTTCTCCACTTCAGCCGTCAGCCAGCAGAGGGGGAACGACGCTTCCCCCGTGGACTACAAGGTCTCCAACTCTATTGGGGGCACCTCTGGAGTGGAGGCGGCAGTGGTGGCAGCCACAAACGGATGCCGTCCCTCAATGTTGAGGAAGGAGAAGTCCTGAAGGAAAAAAAGCACAAGGCCAGCAAGAAGAGCAAACATGGGCCAGGGAGGCCCAAAGGGAGCAAGAACAAGGAAGTCCCGGGCGCCCAGCTGGTTGGGTCCACGGCTACGTCTTCTTCGCCCTTCTCCGGAGGGTCCCTGGTCAGCTCCAGCATCGGAGGGTCCTCTCGGTCTTTCAGCCATGCAGCTGCGCTTCCGAGCCTCAGTATGGAATCTCCACTTCTGGGATCAGGTAGGTACCACAGCCTCTAGGCAGGGTGCTGCATATCCTATTGGTTTTGGCTTCTGCTGCAGAGTTCTAGGCTCTCAGCTTGAAAAAACAAAACAAAAGAAACCAAGAGTGAAGGCAGGTACAGTGGTGCCCCGCTAGACGAATGCCTCGCTAGACGAAAAACTCGCTAGACGAATGGCATTCGTCTAGCGGAAGCCGCCCCGAAAAAGTCAATGGGGCTACTTCGCAAGACGAAAAAAAATGTTTGTTTTTTAGCGTGAAAACCTCTGCACTCCATTGCGCTTCGCTAGACGAAAAATTCGCTCTACGAAAAAACTCGTAGAACGAATTATTTTCGTCTAGCGGGGCACCACTGTATTTACATCTATCTATCTAGAGAAATAGCGAGTGGTCGCAGTGGGTTCTTTACCCACAGGGCGAACCTGACCTTGCAACTCTGTAAAATGCAAGCAAACGCACAAGCAAGTCTCACCTTGCCATCATGTGCCAGATGAGCTGTCTGCTTTTATAGCAAATCTGTGTGTGTGTGTGTGTGTGTGTGTGTGTGTTGGAGATGACATGCATGTAGCCAGTAGGCCGTCGTCGCAGTCCAAATATAACCCGTGCCAGAGAAACTGTGATAAAAATTGCAGAACTTCTCATTCCCCCATCGCCATCTGTATTCACCGCAGCGCTGGGAAAATGTGGTGTGTTTTGAGGTAGCAAAGGTGCTATCAACTCTTAAGTTTCCAGTTGCCATCCAAGTCCTTAGTAGCTGTGAGGATAAGGTTTGCAACGTGGATAGTAATACTGAGAGAACAGGATACTAGCCTAGATTGACCTTTGGCTAATCCAGAAGGGCTCTCCTTACCTTGCATATCTCAGGCTTTAAAACAGTATTTCCCAAACTTGGGTCTCCAGCTGTTTTGGGACTACAACTCCCATCATCCCTAGCTAGCAGGACCAGTGGTCAGGGATGATGGGAATTATAGACCGAAAACAGCTGGAGACCCAGGTTTGGGAAACGCTTTAAAGACACATTCATGAAGGACAGGGCCATCAGTGGCTGCCTGCTGTGATGGATGTGTTCTGCATCTACTGTTGAAGGCTGTATGCCTCTGAAGAAGAAGAAGAAGAGAGGAGTTTGGATTTGATATCCCGCTTTATCACTACCTGAAGGAGTCTCAAAGCGGCTAACAATCTCCTTTCCCTTCCTCCCCCACAACAAACACTCTGTGAGGTGAGTGGGGCTGAGAGACTTCAAAGAAGTGTGACTAGCCCAAGGTCACCCAGCAGCTGCATGTGGAGGAGTGGAGACACCCGGTTCCCCAGATTACGAGTCTACCGCTCTTAACCACTACACCACACTGGCTCTGTAGACCTGTTGCTGGGAATCAGAACTGAGGAATAGTGTTATCGTACTCAGGTCTGGTTGGCTTTTATGAGAACAAGATGCTGGGCTAGCTGGCCCTTCTGTTTGATCCAATAAGACTCTTCTTATGTTTTTACCTGGTGAAATCTCAGAGCCGTTCCTGTGCTGTTTGTGGCAAGGCACCCGTGATGTGTGTCAGTGTGTGATTTCTTCGCGAGTGCAACAAGCCAGCAAACCACAGCGCATCTCAACTTCCTGAGCCAGGTGCTTGCAGCAAAAAAGATGTTTGCACTGCTAGTCTCAAAAGCCAGAAGGGTGCTGAACACAAGCAGGACTTCCAGGAGCTAGGAGGGTGGTCCTTCTGAGCTCTGTGCTGTTCCTTGAACCCTCTTCTTGGTTAACAGAAACGGAATCTGTTTTGCAGCACTTGTGCAATGGTGGAAATGTGTATAGAAACATGGCCTAGAGTTGGGTATGTCTTTTATATGAGGGGTTTGTTTTTCTTTGCCCCAGAAAATATGTTTGTTCTTCCCAAAGTCCTTCAGTGTTACTCCAGTTGTGCTTTCAGGCAGTAGCTGTGCTGGTTGTTGCTCATTTGTATTGCAGACTCTTTGTATCTAGGCCTATTCATCATGTCAGCCTTGCCTCTTCCTTCCAGGTGTTGCGAAGACTTGGCCTCTGGATATTGCTGAAGTACAACTACAAATCAGCAAGTGTGGCCAATGGCCAGGAATGATAGAATACAGTGTACTCTGGTTATTACTTAATTTGTTCTGGAGGTCCGTTCTTAACCTGAAACTGTTCTTAACCTGAAGCACCACTTTAGCTAATGGGGCCTCCTCTGGCGCGCACCAGACAATTTCTGTTCTTATCCTGAAGCAAAGTTCTTAACTGAAGCGTTATTTCTGGGTTAGTGGAGTCTGTAACCTGAAGCGTATGTAACCCAGGTACCACTGTAGTAGTTCAGCAACATCTGGGGGAGGCAAAGGTTCCCCATACTTGTGAGGGTGGTTTTTTTTAACACTTTCCCTTGTGCTGTGAAACCTACAAAAATCCCTCCCCCCTCCAAAAAAAACCCTGCTGCTTGACATGGAAGGGAGGCTGTCATTGGCACCAGTGGCAGCATCTTTCCCATGCCAAATAGCAGCTGGGGAGGGTGATTTTTGTAGCAACCGTGTAGATTGGTGAAAAATAAAACAGGGCTCTTACACCTTTAATAGTTATCAGTGGAGACTGAACCACCAGGAGAAATGGGGCACAGCCCCACCTGCCTCAGCCAACTCCCATCTGTCTGTGCTCTTACTTACATCCACTGGGGGCATGTTTCCCGCTTGCAGCAGCTTCCTCTTGTCTCCATAGTCTTGCAGCAAGGAGGAAGATTGGAGCAAAGCTCTTAATTCATTGGCTCTGCCTGCCATTGACTCTGGCGCCACCTACTGCTGGCCTCCTTGCCCACTCTTAACTGGTTGGGCACCGATACTTATGCAAGAGAAGGAATTTCAGCAGATGTTGTTCGGCATGCATTCTGCAGCTGCTGAAATTCTCTCTTCTAAGCAAGTATTGAAGGTGCAGGAGCCTTGGCCTCACTTGCCCGTGGTCACTCTAGGGTGACCTTTCTCAGCTTTAGTGCCCCAGATGTCATTGGACTACAACTCCCATCATCCCTGACTGCTGGTCCTGCTAGCTAGGACGATTGAGAAAGGCTGCTCTAGGCCACGGACTTAACTTTTCTCCATGTCCCAATCCCGATTCTGCAGCCCCCCCCCCCCCTCCTGTGATGAACGCTGCCACAACTAGGGCTAACGCACATGACTGTGGTTGCCTACATCCCAAACCACATCCTTGTGGCAGAGCAGCCCGTCTTCCAAGCATCCCGGCATTGCAGCAGAGTGGAATCTAAGCACCTGCACTTCATTTCCCTGCCAAGTAGCGATCCCATTACACGCCGAAGGACGTTCCCAAAAGTGCTTCGTCAACACACCCATTGCGTGCGTATTTGAGACTGCCGGGAAGCAAGGCACTGTAAAAAAAAAAAAAAAATCCCCACCAGCAACACCTTCCTGGCAGTGACACTGATGGCAAAGAAGGGGGCAGCATCAGCAAAAAAGGGTTAAAGGGGAAGGAAGTGGGAGGCCCGGCCTGGGCACAGCTGACTTGGCATGCTCTTATCTCTGTGCAGGCTTGCTATTCAGGTCACATGGACAGATGAGAGGGTGGAAGGGGAGGCATAGGAGGCGTAGCTGAGCTCGATGTGTCATTCCCTGGTAAAGGCCTTTTGCTCTCATTGCTTTGGGGCAGGGGAGGGGCCGGTAGAGAGGAAGAGAAAGAGAAACCAGGATGCAATTATTTCTCAGGGAGGAGCTGCTGCAAGCCACACACCTCCCCATAATCGTAACCTCAGGCCATACGGATTTCCACCCCCCCCTTTCCCTCGCTCCCTTGAGTTCAAAGGAAACAGCCTTTTCGTGTGAGGTGGGTCTGCCTGTCAACCCGTAATCCAGGCCTACTAAGGGCGAATTCCCCCCCCCACACATCTTAAGCAGAGTGTGGGAGCCGCAGCCAGCACCAGCTCCCTGATGAATGAACTTGTTGCGATAGGTGTGTTGCAAACGTGCTTTTTGTTGTTGTTGTTGTCGCGTTCACACATTACATTTTCGGTGGCCGACAGCAATGTTGCAAGTGTGCACTTAGCAGGTGCAAGTGTCTAAACCAGAGCTTTCCGAACTTTTCATGTTGTTGGCTCACTTTTTAGACACGCATCATCTTGTGACATAGTAATTCAGTTTTATTAGCAAACCGGAGGTTAAACTAACCCCTTACCAGCCCCAGGAGGAGCGCTCACATGACACACCTACATAATCTAGCTGACACACTAACGTATTGTGACACACTGTTTGGAAAGCTCTGGTCTAAAGAGTGTCCCTTAGAGTGCCGGCGGCATCATCTTAAATACCTACCCATTTGCTACAGATATCTACCCATTTGCTAAATTTATTCTCTCCCATTCTCTCTCTCATCCCTTCCTGGTCCCCATTTTCTGCTTCTTGTGCTGGTTGCTTACCTAGGCAAGAGCCACCCAGGTGGGTGGAATGTAAATGTACCGTAGTTTCTCATTTGCCAATATGGAATCGAGAAGTAGGTGTGTTCTCTTCTCAGTTCAGCAAGGTGGCTGGGCTGTGGTGGGCTGGATCTAATAGCTAGAACAATATTACATCTGCAAATATTGAAGGCAAGATGGTTTGGTAGGCAGTAAGTGAAAAGAGAAGGTTCCTAAAGGTTTACTAGATTTTTGCCCTCCCACCCAAGGCTATTGCTACAGGTTGCTTCAGCCTCTTGTGGCTCAAAGTTGCGAGGGACATGCTGCAAGGATATTCCTAGGTGGAATGTGCTAACACTTGGGAGATCCCTGAAGCATGCACCAATGTCAAACATGTTTTTAGACACTTTAGTTTCTAGCATGGACAATTCGGGTACATGATGCATAAAAGTGGCCATCACAGGAGACCCTGGGACCCACCTCATTCTTTGAATGAAATTGAATCAGTTGGATGAATGCTATTGTGCATGTGTAATTTATTACCAAAGAACTAGTAGAGGGGCAGGTCAAATTTAGAACTCTCTTCAAGCAAGTGACTATCTCTCAAGCCTCGAGGATTGCAGACATGATACTAACTCTAGTTTAGGGATTGTAAACGGGCACATAGATTCCGCCTTTCCCTTGATCTGTGTTCTCAAGCACATGCAACGGTTGAAACTTTAGTTAAAATTAAGCTGGCAAAACTTAATTAGAAAAGCACTAAAAGCTGTCAGCACCTGAATAACATTTTTGATAATGTTTCCAAGTATAACAGTTTTTACCTGGGTCCCATTAATTATCAGAGCTCACCTTTTGTCCAAACTGCTGTATTACAATAATAGTACCCCCCCAAAATAGTTTTTTAATAGAGTTTTTTAATATTCAGGTTTTCCAACACATCACATACACTATCTTGTAGTCCTTACAGCAGCCCTGTAAAGTAGGCCAGGATGCAGCCCAATAGTTCAAAGTGTGCTTTGGGTGTATATTGTTGGGTTGAATGATGTGCATGCCAACCTCCTGGTTTGCAAAAAGAATAATAGAAGTGTTGAGTTAGAAGGGACCGTGAGGATCATCTAGTCCAACCCTCTGCAATGCAGGATTTTTTTGCCCAACATGGGGCTCGAACCCACAACCCGGAGATTAAGAATGTCATACTCTACCAACTGAGCTATCTGGGGCACCAGGGCTGAAACTATCATGCAATGTAATCCTATGTGTATTTACTCAGAAATAAATCCCACTGTGTTCTGTGGGGCTTACACCTGGCAAGTATGTTTCTGATTGTGGCCTGCATCTCAAGGCACAAGACCTGAGGAGCCAATCCCTGACTCCACCCCAGGAACTCACTTTAAAAAATAAAAATAAGCAAAATTTATAGACTGGCTGCTGGGTTGGGAGGGTGTGAAATTGACTAAGAATTACCCCTCATTTTTACTTGAGGCTACTCAGTTTTCAGCTTCCCACCCAACCTGCAAGGAAGTCCCCTTTTTGCAGACTGAGCTAGTATTACAGTGAAGATTTATGTATGGGGTCGGGTGGGGAGGAAAACAGAGCTTGCAGTGAATTCTTCAGCCGCAGTGTGAGCCTGGCTTTCTCTCAGCACAACTGAATTGGCAGACATGCATAGCAGTGAATCAGCTCTAGGCTAGGTTGTCATTTATGGCTCTCTGGCCATGGTTCATGCAGAATGTACCGGTAGTTCTTTTTCTAAAACCAAAACCAAAAACAAAAACCCAGCACTACAGAAATGTTATCCACTGTTTTGTTTTTGTTTTTAAAGGGTAATGGTGGTGGAATTGTAGAATCCTAGAATTTCCATTTACAAGAAAGGAGATTCTGACTAAACATCAGGAAGAACATTTTGACAGCAAGAGCTGTTTGACAGTGGAGTGGCTCTCCTCAGGAGGTTGTGGACTCTCCTTCCTTGAAGGTTTTGAAGCAGAGGTTGGATGGCCACCTGGATGGTTTAGCTGAGATTCCTGCATTGCAAGGGGGTTGGGCTAGATGACCCTTGGGATCCCTTCCAACTCTACAATTCTATGAGTCTGTTCCACTGTCAAACAGCTCTTATAATATTATTTTTAGTTAGAAAACTCTTCCTGGTGTTTACGCAAAACTGCTCTGGGATGGAGGAAAGGCTGTTGGGGATGTCAGAAGAGGCTAGCCATGCTGTATACAGCATCTTCTGGGAACTGTTTTGTTCTGCGATTGATTCTGGAGAGAAATCATTCCATTTGGGTTAGATGCAATGAGGGCATTTCCAGATCAGTCTCATTGCTCTACAAACTTACATCTGTCTTTGGCCTTAGAGTCATCAAACGAACTGGGCATTGAAGGCAGGAATTGTATAATTAAGTCATCGGTAATCTCATGAATACTGCCCAGAGGGTTTCTGTCCATTCCAGAAAGCATTCCAGACCACACTGGTCTGAATAGCTGGGGGAAACAATGTCATTTCCAGAATCAAAACATTGCGGTTTATTGCCTGAGAGAATGCCTTATCTGGATCCCACACATCAGGCACGTAACAGAGGTGCATTTGTTGTGTTGTGTGCTATGCTGTGCACTGAAAAAAAAAACCAGCCACAGTTGGTCCTGTTTTCTAAAATGGGAACAATACTGGCGTGCCCTAAAGGGATTGTTTTGGGAGGATGCAGAAGGAAAGGAAAGGTGGTCAAACCATCCTGAGAGAGAGGAGCAGAGGCAATGTGGGAATTCGAAACAAGCAGCTATAGACACCCTTTTCCTTGGTGCCTGGCCATCTCTTTTCAAGTCTTGCTTTCATTTCTTCCTGCAGGGATCTATACAAGTAACAAAGATCCGATTTCGCACGGAGGCGGGGTGCTCCGGACAGTGTGTAGCACTCCTCTCTCCTCCAGCCTCCTGGCTCATCAAGGCACTTCGTCGCTTCCCCAGCTCACCCGCTCTCCCTTCGCTAGCACCATCCCAACCGCCTCTTCTTCCTCCGTCTCCACAACCCAGGTAAGCACTTCAAGCATCAGTGCTCTCTAAGTCATTTCTGTGCACTGAGGGGGGGGGGTTCAGTTCCCAGTGCTTTGAGCCATCCACTCTGGCATGGGGCACGTTCTAAAGGACAACTGTGCTGGCTGAGGCTGATGGGAGTTGTGGTCAAAAAAAAACACTGGAGAGCACCAGGCTGGGGAAGATGGATGTGTGTAAAAGGGTAAAGAAGTTAAAAGACATCAAACAAACAGAAACGGCCTAGGGCTTGACTAAGTTCTGTGGAGCGTGATTTGTAAAATGTGAAGCAAACAATTGTGGCTGCTTCTCAGGGTTTGGGTAACTCCCAAGTCCTCGTTGTTCAGGCACGCTGCTCCTGCCGCTTGCCGATTTTGCTGCTCTATAGTGGGCCAACTTGTAATATGCAATACAGAAAACCCGCTAGCAAATAGCAATATTCAGTGGCTGGGTGCACTTTACCATGCTAGGCTGCATGAGAAATGTCAAGGGTGCTGTTCTTTTTGGTCTGCAGCCCTCACGGTAAATGTAGGCGCTCATTTTTATTTGCAACTTGTTCATTCATTAACTGGACTCTGAAACCACTGCCATCTCCCGAGTAAAAGCAAAACAGAAACGAGAATGCTAAGTGGTGAACTGAAGCAGCAATCCAGAAAGCCCCCTCACAATTCCATCCTGATGATGATTCAGCATCCAAAGCCATTATTCTAGTCTCTGGCTAATTTACATGCCTCCAGGTACCCCACACCACCAGCATCAATTTCACCTCCGTTTCCTGCAGAAAAACATGGTTTCATTTTAATGAAGTGTCCCTTCAGCCACATGAGAATGAAATGCTTTGGAGCTTCTTTTTAAGACAGAGGCCCAGATGTCTTCTGTCTGCTGCCTGTCTCTTCTGTTCATCCATTCAGTACCAGCCTAAACTCTGATCAGAAGTTTGGAAAAGACGACTCTTGAAATGAAATGGCTGCTTTTCTTTCCCCTTCTTCCTTTGTTGTCCGCACTTCTGCAGGTGTTCTCACTGGCGGGATCTACGTTCAGTCTCCCTTCCTCGCATATTTTGGAAGCCCCCTTACTTCTGGGCTGTCGGTCAATCCTCTGCTGAACCAAGCTGAAAGCAACCGGACAGGTACACAAACCGGAAAGTTTGAAATGATCTGATTATATAATGTCCTTCTGAAAGTCAAGGCCACTCTTGTCTACAAGGTCATCGCCTTCCATTCTTCCCTCTGCTGCTTAGTTCCAAACCCTTTAGAGATGATGAGGTTTCCACACACGAGGGGAACTGTGATGGGTAAGCTAGGGGGGAAAGCTTCACATTTACTCCTTAAAAAATGAAAATGAAAATGAAAACATGCCATTTACAAAGATCAAGCTGTTTGGTGTATAAGTACAGCAGGCAAGCTTCAGAAATATGACCTGGAACCCTTGGGAAATTATGTGCGCATGCGCAGTGAAAGAGAGAGACCATGTTATGGAGACACAGTGACTGCACTAGCCTGCCATCTGGTGGCATGTGGGAGTAACACCATTCCTTGAGACAGGAAGTGGTTGTGTTGTTATGGCTGCACTGAGCATTTTCAGTTTTAACAGGAAGGTTTAAGAGGCTTTGTTTTGAATCCACAGAAGGTGTAATACCGCTTAGTGTAGAATGTTAACTGTGTAACTATTGAATGTAGGGCAGTTGTGGGTATGCAGAAATAAATGGGAGCTGTGTTTTGAGAAACTCCAAATTGAGGAGAACTTAAGACTTATAAGATCTGTGATTATAATAAATAATATCAGGGTTGAATTCACTTGGGCAAAATTGTGTTAATGTAGCAAATCACCCAGGGATTTTGCAGGCTGATCTGGAGACGACGATAGACCTGCTTCTATAAACCGTAGTCTTCCCTTTTAAAACTGGGGGCCATTTTTAAAACAGCAAAACAGAGGCATAGGGAGAGCTAAGCTTCAATCCCTACTTGAAGCTTACTTCCCTAGAATATGCCTTCCCAGATGCTCTCTTTGATACTGGATGTGGAGTGTCCTTGGAGAAAAGGGCAAAGGGCAAGAGTTTTTAGGCTTTTAAGCAGCAGGTTTTAGTACAGAATCTGGGTTTGAACAAACAGTAGTGCTGTTGCATCATGTCTGGTCAGGTCTTCTGCCATATCAAGCATTTGGGGTGGTGTTGGGAGGTTGTCTGTAAATATATATTTTTTAAGCCACTCTGTATATTTCCACTTCCAGAAGCAGATTTGGAAGACTGTAATTTTGTCTGCCGAGGATCATCACCACAAGAAAGTCTTTCTTCCATGTAAGTTCATTTGCCTGAAATGCTGCACGGGGCCGGGGGGGGGGGTAAGAGAGAATGAAACAATGCACTGCTTAACTAGCAAGGGTAACATGAGATTAAAAGTAGTAGTAGTAGTAATAATAATATAATAATAATAATAATAATATCCAGAGATATGGTTGCACCACACAACAGACTAAAGGTAAGACAAAACCATTGGGGGGCATGACAGGGTAACTAACATGTTTCCTTTCTCAAATCCTCATTGCATGTGGAGAGAGTAGCTTTTCTGCGAAGATACCCTTGAATATGCAGTGCCTGGTGAAATTTCAAGTGCAGAGAAATGGCAGGGCAGGGGGTGTTGACAAGGTATCAAGGGTATCTTCGCAGAAAAGCTACTCTCTCCACATGCAATGAGGATTTGAGAAAGGAAACATGTTAGTTACCCTGTGGCTGGTGATGCCAAATAAGCAAAAACATGGAATCTTCATAATACATGCAGGATTGAACTTTTTTTTTTTACATCTCGCAGCCTTCCTTCCAGCTGACGTGGAGTTCTGAACATCAGACAAATGGACTTAATAGCTTGTTTTAAGAGGTGTGTTGACTGTCCTTCCCCTTCTGACGACACTTTTCCCGCCACCCTGTTCCCTCTGCAGGTCCCCCATCAGCAGCCTCCCCACTCTCTTTGACCAGACAGTATCAACGAGCAGCGGGCAGCTGGAAAACGTTCCCCAGGCTACACCAAACATTGAGCAGCTCCTGGAGAAACAGGGCAATGGAGAAGCCGGTGTTAACAGTGAGTCGCAGGAGACCTTGTGGAACTGGTTGCCTTTGCTCAGGGGCTAAGGATAGGGGCAAGCCTCACTCATGTATACTTCTCCCATCAGGTTATCTCCATTCTGCAGAAAACTTCCCCTGCTAAGGCTTGCTTGGGGGTGGGGAGGTGGCATTCTGATGCCATATGTCGACAAGCAAAGCAGATGCGCAGAGAAGAGGCTCCTCTCTTTAAAAATAGAACGAATGAACCACTTGTCCCAAACTGTTGGTTCGTGCGAATGTTGGAAGATCGGACCTCACATCTCTCAGACCTTTTGACCTCATTCCTGAACATCACGGAGTGTAGGGCCCCAGGTTGCAGGTGTGCTATGATGGCTAGAGTGGTGGGTTCAAACCATGGAGACCTGTGTTCCAATGTGTCCCCCAAGCCAAGAATGTTTTATGACCTTGGACCATTTACTTATTTCTCAGCCTACTTCACAGGGTTGTTGCAAAGGGGAAAGGGGCGGTCCTATGTGTGCTACCCAGCACTTCTTCAAAGAAGGGCAGGGTGAAAATATAATAGGCGAATGAATGAGGGCTCCTTTATGTGCAAATCAGAGGGCAGAGAATTATGGGCAGCCTGATGGCTTCATTGATTGTGCTCCTCACTTTACTGCTTCCTCCCTTTCGTGTATGCTCTAACTGTGTCACTGTTGTTCCCTCCCCACCCCTCTCCACTCCCGGCCCTTCTTCGTTGTCTCCTCCCCCCGGCCCCCTTCCCACCCACGTTTTCTGCAGTTGTAGAAATGCTCAAGGCCCTTCATTCGCTGCAGAAAGAGAACCGCGCTCCAGGAGCAGATCATGACTTTAGCGGCTAAGAAGGAGCGCCTGCAGCTTCTCAACGTCCAGCTCTCTGTCCCCTTCCCGGTCGTCACCACCAGCCACGGCCCTGCAGGCCAGGCCCAGTACATCCTGGCCTCCAATGGTATGGAGATGAACTCTCCCCTAAGCCCTGCCTGGCTGCTTCTTAATTCCTGACAAGGACTTTTTCCAGTCATGGCATCCCATTTATGGGATACCGTGCTTTTATGTCCCTCAACTTCCTTTTCCTTAATCTTAACTAAGAGGGTTTCCAGCTCCTCCTCCACAAAACAAAACAAACTTTATGGTTTCACCTTGGCCTTTTTTGGTTCCTCAGCCACTCTGCAGACAAGGAGAGTCAGAAATCAGCATATGCAATTATATATGGTGGTTTCTGCACATGCTGTAGAGGGAAGTGAGAGGCAGATGAGGCTTGTCAACCTGGGAAGGTAGCCTATCTAGGAGAAGGAAAACTCTGATCCTAAACCACCTCTGCCTTGCAAGTTATCTTTGAGAGAAGAAAAGGCTAAGGAGTAAACCCTACACAAATCCACGGTGAAGTCCCTAAGATGGTTGGATGGTGCCTTGTATGCCTCCTTCTGGCAACTCCTGCAGCCAAGCTGGTGCCAAACGTATGTTCTGCTGTCCTTTGGACCACATCAGTGAGGCCAACAAGAATTGTCTGGGCAGCCCAGGACCTCCAACACACTTGTACTTGGAGAGGTCACTTTGGTGCAGCTAATGCAGTGCCTTGACTTCATCCCTGGAGGCGCACTCCATTGTATCTTGAGACAGTCAGGTGGCAACAACCTATATATCTCAAAAGAAAGAGGCACAGACCCAAGACATTTAGTGTGATCCAGAAGCTCTTAGCCATCACCTTGGATAGGGTGGGCTAAGTTGGGCTAAGTCGGAGATACAAGGTGCTCTGTGCAGATGTCCTCTGGAGAGACTTTCCGATTTTCTCTTTTTCCCTCTAGCGTGCAACAGCGACCCGTTGAGTATCAGCAAGAGCCCTCCTTGCAAGAACAGCTTTGGCATCGAAAACTCTCTCTCCACTTCCTCCGAGGTACGGAGCATCTCTTTCCATTCTCCCCACTGTTGCTTATTGGAACTTTCACCCCCCCAGCCAGAAGCGGCTCCTCCATGGCAGAGTTGGAGTGCCATGGAGTGTGGCCGAGTGGCAGGCAGACCATCCAATGGGGAATATCTCCTGCAGCACCAGCTGCCATGAAATCAGTGGGAGCTGTGTATGAGTGTGGCAGCACCTTGTGGCTTCCATTCATTTCAGGGGCTGGCACAGGAGACCTCCCACAAGGGTTACACACACACACACACACTCTAGCTTGGGCATCAAAATGCCATCCCTGTTGCCAGCAGTTTGGACCTGGCGGATGCCTTTCCCTTTGGTGGGATGTGCTGGATTCAGTCACAGGCAGCCCCTGGGTAGGATCCCTTGCGCACCAGAATGATTCTCCTCCTTTCTCCTCCCTCCTCGCAGGATCCTCACTCCGGCTGCCCCAGCAGAAGCAGCTCCTCCCTCTCCTTCCACAGCACGCCCCCGCTGCCCTTGCTGCAGCAGAGCCCTGCCTCCCTCCCAATGACGACTGGGGTGCAACAGCCGCCGCCAGTGAATGGCTTGGCCAGGGCAATGGGGACTGTCCACGGGGGAGGCACCCCTGCCAATCACAGCCTGGTGGACGGTCTGCTCGGGAGCCTGGCGGGAGGGCAGCAGGTACCCATCAACGGCATCCTGGGAGGTCTGAATGGAGCAGTGGCCACCCAGGCCCAGAATCCCCTCTTGGCGCAAAGCAGTGGGCCCCCAAACCTGCAGCTCTCTAGCAGCCAAAGCAGGTAAGGCTCAGGAAGGAGGGGAGAAGAGGGAGGAGGGACAGAGGAGGTGGTTTGCAGTGCCAAACTCTACTTGGCCAGAGTTCTGCCACACGTTCCAGTTTCAATAAAGAAAAGCATTTTACTGGTGAAAGCTTAAGGGGAGATGGCTGTCCCCACCTACTCTGCCAGGTTCCCAGGCCTTTGGCTTTCCCCCACCCCTGCTGTTCTGGTTGGCCTCACATTTAATCACATGTGGTGTGTTTTGCGAGGTTTGTGGATACCTCTGAGCTATATCATCCAGGAAAGGCACAAAACGATGGAAAGGCATCAGTGATGGAAGCAGGAGATGCAGAGATGTGCACTCACCTTAAAGCAGGAGTGGGGATCAGGCGCAGGGCCAAATGCGGCCCTCCAGGCCCTCTATCTGGCCCTCAGAACTCCCCTCAAGCCATGCCCCTCAATCCTGCTTCACACCTAGAGTACTTTTGCCTGGCTGGGATGTCTCCTTGAACTCTGGTCTGGATGGAGGATGAACTTGCCTACTGCACAAACATAAAGCATAAGCCTGTTGTCCCGCCCACTCTTGGCCCTGGCCCTGCCCACTATTGCCATGTGGCCCTTGGAATGTTGCCCAACAGGGAAATGTGTGAAAAACATTCCCCACCCCTGCCTTGAAGTGTAGTCCAACCTGCAGTTTGGAAAGATCCAAACTAGGGCTACGTGCACCTTGCAGTTCTGTGACTGCAGGAATTATACCTGGGTGCAAGTAAAAGGGAAGAGAGTTTCTAACCTTTAAGGTGACCAAAGGGGGGGAAGGAGACAGAATAAGGGAAGCATGACAGCAGGTGAGCAAGACGCATGCCTTCTCTGGACTGCCAGTTTGTCTGCATCAACAAGGCCTGGTCTCTTGCCATAAGGCGGCGGGGAAATGAGCGCTCTCCTGGATCAGACGAAGGCCTAGCTAGTCCTGCATCCTGTTCTTACAGTGACCAACCAGGTGCCTCTATGGGAAGCACCTGAGGGCAGTGCAGTGAGGTTGTATAAGAGCCACGTGCACGTTGCCCTCCCATACATGAGGCCAGGTGAGGGAGCCTGCCTGGCATGCCTCCTAACGCAGCCAATTTTCAGTGCCATTGGAAGGTGGCAGAGTGGGAGGCGGGCAGATCTGACCCAGGGGACACAGTGAACCATTAAGTTCTTCTCAAGCCCTCTTTGACCCAAACAGCACTCCTCTTGCCTCAGCTCTTGTTTGTTTTGGGGAGGTTTAAGCAGGAAACTGCAGGTGTTACTTGGGGTGAAATTAGAACCAGAGGTGTCAGTTGGCTTTTCTGTCTTGAGCGCCAATGTTTTGAGGCGTGGCCCTACCGTTTCTGGAGATATCTCTCTAACCCACCCCCCTCGGCGCTCTGTCCCTCTTCCCTTTCTCCAGCATGGCTAGCACAAGCCACCTGACTGAGCAGCAGCAGCAGCTGCTCAGCCAGCATGAGCTCCAGCTCCAGCAACTGCAGCAGCTCCTGACTTCGCAGCCACTCAACCCGGTAAGTACCTCTGCTCTGGTTGGCTCCTCCTGCTGGCCCCGCCCACAGTTGTAGCAGGAAAGGGGGCTAAGCAGCTGATGAGGTGCCTTGGCTTCTTACACTTGAGAGGTAGGGGAAAGGCTGGGGTGGAAGTTCCAGGAAAGGATGAAAAAAGCCTGGATCATCGGGGGGGGGGAGGAGATTGGGGTGCGGAGGAATTATGAGAGAGGTTCATAACATTATGAGCGGTGTAGAGACAGTAGGCAGAGCAGTGGCTCTTGAACTGCGGGGTGGAGTCCCTGTGGGGGGGCACCTCAAGAAACAGATGAAATCCCATAGCGTAGGATCCTGATTCAGGCAGAGCTTTCCTTCCTGCTCCAGCCCATGACTGGGGTGGCAAACCTAAGTTATGGGAGCACTCCTTCCCTTAGTTCTACTCTCCTGTTGGCATGGAGGGAGAGCTGCCAAGATCCTTCTGCAGCTGACATTTGTAATTTTGTCCCCAGGAGCAGCAGGCTTTGGTATTCCAGATGATTCAACAAATTCAGCAGAAGAGGGAGCTGCAGCGGCTCCAGATGGCCAGCTCCTCCCAGCTGTCCATGACTGGCCTCGGGCCGGCTACCTCCACATCCCTCCTCCACTCCAATGCCCCTGCAGCTTCAGTTGCCAACAGCAACCTCCTGGCCTCCATTTCCCCTCAGCAGCTTAATCCGGGAAGTTCCTTGATGGCTTCCCCATCACTCAGCACCAGTGGGAACAGCCTGATGTCAGCTGCAGCAGGGGTAACTATCCCACCTGTCCTCACTGCACAAACCAACCCTTTCCTCAACCTGCAAGGTGACAACAGCAGCCAGAAAGGAATGGTGGGTATCAGGGCATCGCCTGCCAACAGCTTAGCTGCTGTGATGTCACAGAATGTTCACAGGTTTTCTTCCAGCTTGGGGGGAAAGGGTTAGCTGTGGAACGATCACAAAGCACATGGCTGCTTTGAGGAAATCTACATAATCTAGGGACAGGTTGGATTCTTTGAGAAGGAAATGAGGTGATAAGGGGTCTAGGTGAAGGGGAGATGAAGGCTGGAAATGCTAGTGGGAGAGGCTGTCTGAGACAAGGATGCCAGCAGCAGGGAGCTGAGCAGGGAAGGTGGCTGAAGGAAGGAGGGTTAGAGTAGACAATGAACTAAGACACAGAGACCTCAGAAGAAAGGAGTAAAGAAATGTGAAGATTTCATAGGAAATTGAAGTGGGCAGGTGAATGGCCTTCAGGCTTGCGGGGCTATTATTGTGGTGCATGCTGCAATTTCCTACATTTTTCTTTTTCTTTTATTGCTCTTTGACATGCAACTGGTTTAGACTGTCCTGTGCTTCTTCCTTTATCTTCATGTTTAGGGCATGAACGAAAAGGGAGGTGCTCCAGTTCAGGACAAAGGTTAACTTGGGTGATACCGGGCTGCTCTCTGCTATAGGAAAGCAATCTGTGCCTGAGCCACAGATCCCGAGACGTAGAGCAAGACTTCAGAGGGAGTCTTCCTGCCATGGGCAGAGCAGTGCCAAGCAAAGGTGCGCCAGGAGTCTACGTTCCTCGGTTCTGAGCCCGTCGTACTGAACCCTTCCAAAGGAGGCAGGTTGAGTGAACAACACCCAGCTCCCTTGTCAGCTGTGTCTGCGATGCCGCACTTATTTCACAAGAAGTTGCACTCCCAAGGCGAAACAGTGAAGCAGTCTGCTGATCAGATACCTGAAGACACCCCCCTCGAGGGTAGGATCAACTAATCGGACTGTTGCCACCTGGTCCTGGAAGGAATGCTATCTTTGCAGAGCAGGGCATTTTCCAAACCAGGGATAAGGAATCCAGCAAGGCGCAAGGCAGCGGAAAGGTCCAGCTGCGGCAACAGGGTGGAGCTTTTGAGGTCTCTGATGCACAAGATTTGGAAGGCGTTACTTGGAAACCCCACACAGGAATCCTGCAGTGAGAGCCTGGAGGTCTTCAGAAGTGCACACGGATGAGCCTTTCTTAGCATTTCTGCTGGGAGAAAAAGTCACTCGGTTCTCCCAAATCTCCCACAGCCAGGGGTCTTAAACATTGACCTGAAGGAAACAACCCCTCGCTTTCATGCTTGAGTATGACCCTTCTCTTCCATACCTTCAGGGGGCTTTGTTAGGTCCCCTGCAGTTAACAAGGCCATTGCAAACAATCAGCGCTCACCATCAAGGTGCTTTCCAGCCCCTCCAGAAAAGGACCTTTTTCTACTCCGTCAGACCAGCCACCCAAAAGCCAACAGCAAAGAGGCAGGGTGGAGACTTCATCTAAGGGCAGGAGCTGTTCCTTCCACCTCCAAAGCAGCTCCGTTCTGGTGAAGAACATCTTCCAGCCCACTCAAAAGCTCTAAGCTAAATCAGGTCCTAGCTGACAAGAGCATTGGTCTTCCCACCAGAGTGAGCCCTCTCCCATCTCCAGTTTGTAACTAGTTGCCTCTGCAAGGGCATCAGCTCCATTCTCCTTTAAGCATTTTTTAAAGGATGTGATGATGAGGGGAAAGTCAGATATCCTGAGGAATCCCACCCAGACTTGCCTCCATGTCATTGTGGGCACATCCCAGCCACCTCTTCCAATTTGCACTATTTTCAAACGGTGCTGGGCATGTGATGATGACCACAGGAACAGCCACTGCTGTTCAAGTTCATCTTTCCCCCCCCCTGTGTGTGTTTTGCTTTTGTTTCTTCTTTTTCTTTCCCCCCCATTTTAAAAAAATACCTGCCCCACAGATGAGTTGGATGCTTGAAATAAAGAGGAAGGGGGGGCGGGGAGAGAAATCACAGCATCTTTGCAAGATTTCATCCTTTGGGTTTGTTTCGTTTCACGTAAACAGATGTACCTGGCTCCACATTTGTGTGTGTGTGTGTGTGTGGTGTGTGTGTGTGTGTGTGTGTGAATTAGGGGTTTGGTGTGTGTGTTTTTGTTTTTTTAAAAAAATTCCTTCAACAGAAAACTACTGGAAACTGACAAGAGCAGCAGCTTTTCCACATGGAAACCAGGCAGCTTCTCATCATGGCAGCTTTGGCACTAATTAAGGGGCAGCTAGAAAACAGAATGACGCTTGACATTTCCCCACCTTTTCAGCAGAGCGTTCACAGACAGAAATGCCCATCAACATTATGCACTTACTGCTTGGACAGCAGACTCATCTTTGAAAGGCATCCAGGCCAGCACTTCTGCCACATTCCAGTTCAGTTTTGTCCTTCACTATCATTCTGGTGTGGATCTTCTTGGCTCTTGTCCAGCTGCCCAACTGTGGCCTTGGATCGCTGGTGTTTTGTTTTTGTTTTTTTTAAAAATTGTCTGTTTTTAAAGAAAGTAATTGCACAGATCAACTGTTTGATTCAGAGTTGGAAGTTGGGGAAGGACCACATTCAGCCCCTTGCCACCCCCATCCCTGTAAACAACTGGTTGGTGTTGTCCTCAGACTCCCGTTGGGAATCCGTGGTGCCACCAGGCAGCTGGGTTGCGGAAACAGATGCTCAGCCAGCACCTGCAGAGTTCCTCATCCAGCCACGCCAGTGGACTTTTGCCCTTCTAACTGGTTTGCGGTGGTATATTCTTCCCAGCCATACTAACTTTCCTCTTCCTGGAATTGCAGGCTTGACTTTTTAAAGTTTCCTGCCAATAAATGCTGGATTTGCACAATTGTTACCCACATACCCAGGGACTCCCAACTAAATTTGATTCAATATGCAGGGGGAGGCAGGAGGGAAGTACCTTGGGGTGGGTTCCTGAGGTGACCAC
Source organism: Lacerta agilis (assembly GCF_009819535.1). Lineage (NCBI taxonomy): Eukaryota > Metazoa > Chordata > Lepidosauria > Squamata > Lacertidae > Lacerta > Lacerta agilis. Next base: position 29,801,157 of record NC_046325.1, on the reverse strand, counting down.
GTGGAACTTCCCCTAAAAGAAGGCAAGTTGAAGAAGCACAAAGGTGAAAACAGGCAGATGTGAAGGGGCAAGTTCACAATCGGGAATGGTTTGGAGAAAAAAGGGGGCCCTGTAAGCAGAGGAGGGAAGGGCCAAGGCATTGGCTGGGCAGGAAGGGAGCACAAGGCTTCGTGCATAACGGTCAGGAAAGAGAGAGACCTGTACCTCTCTAGTGGTGGCACAACTACACAACAGTACAAGAAAAAAACATGGTTCCCAACCCCTGGTTCCACTCCTAACACTTAGAGGTGGGAGGAGGGGCATATTCAAAAACAACCAAGCAGAAACATGAGTTTTTTTCTCTTTCTTTTTAGTGCTTTTCTCCCAGTTGGGCTCTGAGGCCAAAAGAAGCCCGACTGCAGAGAAAATCGGTGTGTGTGTGTAGCATAGCATATGAATGGGTGAGTTGGCTTAAGCAGCCCTCTCCCGCTTGTCCACCCTGCCCTGCATTGCATATGCCTCCCCCACCTACCCCTGCATTTGTGTTAACTGGCAGCCACATGCTTGGGGAATGCATGCCAGCAGAATGGCTGGAGACTGACCCATTTCATGGGTAGGTAGATTTGGGGTTCATACATCATCACACGCGTGTGCAGTGGGGGAGAGAATCCCACATTCACTCCGTTACACTTTCAAGGGTTGCGTTCTGAAATCTCATCCCCCCCCCCACTATCTCCTTGCTGCCCACTAGCAGTTTTGTGGGGATATATTTGTTCTCAAAATCCAGTCCCAGCCCTGTCTGGTCTCCTTGACTTAAGGAATGCTATGTGCCCAGTCCAACCCACCAGGCATGCTTTGTGGCTTCAAAGACTCACCTGGAAGTAAGGAAGTGGGGGGGGGGTTATCACGTCTTAGGTGGGCCGCCATATATCTGGTCATCTGGAATAATGCCCTGAAAAACATTAATCTATGCTCTGGATTACATCTGAAAGGAGCTAGTGAGTGTAAAGATGGTTTGGGCAGCTGGCATTCAGTTTGGGATGCTGTGGTTCAAGTAGTAGTGAGCTTGTCCTGCCAGGCAAAAGATTTATCTAATGCATGAAATTTTGTGGGGAAGGAGGACATGCATTCAAGTATGCCAGTTCTGTCCATTAGGCCACCACAAATCATGCAGCCTCCCTCCCGAGTCCCAAAGAAAAGAACTGGCAATAGCATGTTCAGGTCAAACGACAATGCCTGAATGATGCACACAACCCTGTGCAAATGTAGCAGCTTGCTTACTTGTCCTAGGATGCTCCTATGAGTTCATAGGAGCACATACCCAACCTAAGAGATGGTGAAGGGTGTACTTAGGGTGTATATTCCACACATCTATGATCTGGCAAATAGTTGTGGCAGTCTCTTAAAGAATTTAGGGCATTAAGTCACTAAGCAGATGGTAGATCAGATGAACTTAAATATGGAGGAGAGGCAGAGAGCTCACCTGAACATAGAGGGAAATGCAAGGTGAGTTATTCAATCAGTTTAATTTGTTGTTCAATGGGTCTGCCAAAAGAATTAGAAGAGGGGTGCAGAGTTGGGCGGCTCACTTTGGGGGGGAAACACCATCTTGACTCCTCATTTTAAAGTCCGTCTGCTCTCACCCTTGGTTGTGAAAAAATACTTTCCCGTTTCTCATCTTGCATATATTTAAGTTGCAGGGTTATGCTGGCCAGACTCTTTTATCTAGGGAAATCACACATCTTGGAAGTGTGGGTAGATCTGGAAATCTGACTAGAAAAATGCTTTCTGGCTTCACCAAACGTTTGGATCGGAATAGATCTCAAGTTAAAATTCAGACATTCAGTAGAGAGAGAATGTGTAGGTGCAAAGGCTTGTGGGGTATGGAGGAAGCACTTATTTCTGGAATCATTCAAATGCACCTGCTCCCTTTTAAAAATGGCAGCTATCACCTCCATCCTGTCTGTTTTAGCCACAATGTTTCCTCCTACAAAGCTTACCAGTTTGGGACATGACTTTCTATCAAGAGTTATGAGGGCATTCTGACAGTGGTTGGAGAACACAGCCATCATGGTAGTCATTGATAACCTCATCTTCCATAAGTTTCCCTAGCCCTCTTTTAAAGTCATCCAAGTTGGTGGCTCTCAGTCCATCTCATCACAGATCTCCAGCATTTCATGTAGTTTGGCAGTTTGTTAAGTTTGGCTGTGAAATTCATCCATTTTTTAAAGAAACAAAAATGCTTCAGCCTTTCCTCATAGGGAAGGTGCTCCTGCAGCCGATCAGTCATTTGGGTTGTCCTTACTGCACCTTTTCCAGCCAAAGCACCTGTCCAACAAACTTGGGAGTTCAGGAACAGTGTCCCAGGAATGAAACTGACTTGAAATCCTAACTATTGGGGTTTTTAAAGCAAAGGTTGCGTGGCTATCTGTATGTTTTAATTTAAATTCCTGCTTTGCAAGGAGTTGGACTAGATGACCCTCAGGGTCCTTCCAACTCTACAATTCCATGGCTCCCTGATTCTAACACAGGCATTAAGGTCAACGCAAAAAATCTGTACGTAAGGCAGACTAGTTGTGGTGCTTTGAAAAGCACCGGGGCAAGAGCACTGGAGTCTCTTCCTTCACAGGAAGAGGACAAAAATAAAAATTGGGAGGAGGAAAAGGAGTAATCTCCACATTTGGTTGCACTGGGGTATATTTCTTTATACCCATCTTTTGATGCTAATGTCTCGTTTTAGTACCTTGCCTGTGCCTAACACCCCTTCCCTCCTTGGTAGTTGTTATTTTTAATTAAAGAGGAAAAGATGTATATATATATATATTTTGGCAATTAAGGTAATTAGCTAAGATATATTTTTCCATGCTGCTTCACTGTTCTTATTTATAATAAATAATAATAATATCAAAGACTTTAAGAAACTAAAACAATTGGGGCTTTCCTCCTTCAAATTTAACTTAGCATAGAGTGATATCATGGGTGGGCAATTTTCCCCTTCCCCCCTCCCCACACTGGGTGTCTTTCAGGTGTTCTTGGAACACAACTCCCATCATTTCCTGACTGTTGGCCACATTGCTGGGGAAGATGGGAGTGAGAGACAAACGACATCTGGAGGGGACACAGGGCAGCCACCCCCATTGTAATGCAAGCACTGATCAAGGCGTTGGGTTTCGCCAACCAGGCCAGAATGGCCCATGTGAGAAAATGTCAGTAGAATGTGCGCTTAGAGAAGAAAGGGAATAAATAAATGGAACAAGAGCATTTCTGGAGTCCCTCAGTAGAGGGCAGTGTGCTAAAGCAGGAGTGGGACATGTGGGCCTCCAGGTGTTGCAACTGGGGCTCTTGGAGCTGGCAACATCTGGGGAGCCACAGGTTGTCTTTTCTTGCGTTGAGCCGTGGAAAGCAGAAGTGACATTTTAAAATAAATAAATAATGACCAAAAGTTATTCCAGTGCATTTTGAGCTGGCAAGGCTTTTCACAAGGGAACTATAAATTTACTTTATATTTTTAAAAGGTCCTCCATATAAGCAGTCCTTTTTTAAATAATCCATTTGTATTTCTTTTCTGCTAGCAGATACAATCTTCCAGGTGGAAAGGCGCATTTACAACTTTAAAACTATGTACACCTCTGTGAAGTTTAAAATTAAAGGTTGTACCCATTGCTAACCAAAGAAGGAAGAAAAAATCATTAAGAAATAAAGAGATGTTATAGTTTGGGGGTATCGGTCATTCTGGATAGTTGTGATGTGCTTCTTGCTATGTAGACATTGAGTCCACTTCCAGGAGACAGCCTTTTCTCCCAGCTATGGAATACTCTCCCAGGAGACATAGGAAGCAAAAATGGCTGTGTTGTTGGTCCATAAACTGCCAAAATCCGCAGTTGGCAAATGCTTTTATAAGGCCCATACTAAAATGTCACAAAATAGTAACAAGCTCTCCAGAATGCTTCATCAGGCAAGATGTTACCCGAAGCAGGAGGTTCTTCTGAGCTTCCTACTTAGTTATCTTTCAGGGCCAGGCAAAACCCTTTTAACAATTGGGAGTTCCTATTTAAATTGCTTCTGTGCTGCTTCTATAACACTGTTGTCTGTTTATTCATTCCGATGGTGCTGTACTTTTATTGATTGTATTCTGTTGTATTTATGTGGTGTCACACTGCCCTGATAGAAGGAGGTGGGGGGAGGTCTGGGAGGGCAGGATATAAATTCTTCTACAAATAAATAATTTCCAGCCTTGCCAACTGGAAATGGTAGATGACTTTTGGATACCTTTTTAAAATAAAAGATTCTTTTTCAATACACCTTTGAGGGTTGTCCCTTCTACCTTCTGTGGTCTGGTAAAATACAATATGTTTGCTTGCTGAAAGAAAGAAAGAAAGAAAGAAAGAAAAGAAAGAAAGAAAGAAAGAAGAAAGCCAGGCAGATAGACAAACTACTGTATTGTTGTCATCCATCTGTCTTGGGAGACAATGGAGGAGTTTGTGGGTGAGGTTGTGGCACCTGCTATGGCTGTAGAGACCACTGCAGGAGAGACATGTTTTGTTGTAGCTTGGCAGATGAAGGCAAGGGGTTGGACTAGATGGCCTCTTCCAACTCCACAATTCTAAGACTGGTCTGTCCACCCTTTGGCAGCCTCTGGGCAGGGAGGAGATGGAAAGGCTCTGCCTTACCCACTGCTGGCTTCAACCCCACCCACCAACAGCACATAGCCCGCAACAGATTATGTACCCAATGCCCTGGCATGTGGTGGTTCTCTTCAGGAGAGGCTACACACACACACACTGGTGAAGGTGATTACTGGCATGTAACACAGAAGCAACATACAGAAATGCATGGAAGATGTCTGATGAAATGGGGAATTCCATGCACACTGGAATTGCAGCAGGTCGCCCAATCCCCAGATGTGCTTACTGCATTTCTTCAGACAGGCATCTTCCATGCATTGTTGCATTTGCAACAGAGACTCCAGAGTGGGGGAATTGGAAGATCCCACTCCTGTGGCAATTTGATCATTTCCTCCAGAAAATGTAATTAGGTTGTGAGAAAACAACTAAAAAACCTGCCCCTGCTTTTGAACACACACACACACACACACACACACACACACACACAGTCATATGGTAGCCTCTTCCCTGTAATTCTGCTCATGGTTCTCCACCACGTATATTGTTGTCATATTCATACACTGCACAAACATGTAAAAATGCTCCAAGGGGCTTCCATGTAGCACCAGGTGTGTGTGAAGGGGTCGCTTGGAGGAGCATGATTTGAATCAGATGGCGATTGGGAGAAATTTGCTACACATAGGAAGATTGTGTGGAAAGTAAGAGTACAGATGGCTCCTTTTTCTGTCAATTTCCTTCCCTGCATACCCTCAGACAGCCAAATAAAATGTAAGAGAAAACATGCCCTCTGGATTTGTAAGGGAGGCTGAGAGCACTGCCTCATCTCATTCAAGCAGCAGTAATGACTTTGGACCTTGAACCCAGGCTAAGCGTAGAGTCCAAAGGGTAGCAGAAAACTTACGTAATATAAGTAAAATAAAGGTAAATGACATACGCAATATAATACATCATATAACTGCCCAGTAAGAAGAGAACACAAGAAGACACAGGCTTCCTGTCTGAACATCCACTTTTGTGGGGTTGTGTTGCTTTTCCTCCTCATGCTGGCTCCATCTCGGTTCGCTTGCTTGGCTTCTGTTGCTCAGCTTTGAAGAGAGTGAGATCAGATATTTCTAGGCTGCGTACACTCACCGTTTACTCTGCATCCAATGCGCTCCCACTGTAAGTTTGGGAAGCAATATACCGGTATATATATATATATATATATATATATATATATATATACCACGTTCACCACAATCCATATCTGTATCCTGTCTTTTCTTGTGAAACCAGCTTCAATCTGAATTGAAGTAAAAAAACTACAACAACCTAGCTGTGTTTCAAGCCAATAATGTGTACGCAGCCCAAATCTCCATTAGATTGTTAAGCAAGAGAACGTGGAATGCTATGGAGAAATCATAGGATTTTGCTGGAAATAGCACAAAAGCAGTATATGACCAAGCTGTTTGTTGGGCAGACAGCTAGAGCACGGCTGGCCCAAGAGATTTGCTGCCTGAGGCATAACAGCAAATCCCCTGCAAGTCAAGGCTGGTCAAGTATTTGGGCACCTGCAGCAAAAAATCCCAGACGTGCCTTTCCCTGGGAATAATGTTTGATGTGTCTGCACAGGATTTGAGCTGGTTTACCTAAACAGGTGCAATGGTATTCCAAGGCAATGGGGTTTGAAAAAGCCAATCTAAATCAGAGCACATGCATGTTATAGGCATGGTTTGGCTGGATATGATGACAAAGGAGAGCTTTCTAAATTGCAAATAACTTTGAGCCTAAAAAAAAAAAAAAGAATTCTGAATTTTAATTAGCACATTTTCCCATAAAGTTTTTGTTTCTGCCTTTGGGTTTTGGTAATTGCAGACTACACCAGAACTGATGTTGACAGCCACACTTCAAAAATATGCTTTATTGCAGCTGAGATTGTAGTGTGTGATGCAGTTGCAGAAGTTACAAAATCATGAATATGCAGGTGCCAAAGAGGCACAAAGAACAGGTGGCAGATTTGCAAATTAGTTGGGGGCAAATCCCCTCTCTGCAAAACATCAGGGATGGATGTTAAGCTGAATTTGAAATGTTGGCCAACATTTGAATTTGGAACATTCCTATTAATATTTAGCTGTGGGGGAAAGCAGCATAGTAAAACAAGCAGGTGTGTGTACTTTTTCTATTACAGTACAGTATATATAAAAGAAATCTGTACTGAGTGAGGGGGGCAGGCCAGATGCGTTCAGTTTCTTTTATGGCGTTTTAACAAAGAGACACTTCAAACTGGGGGGGGGGGGGAGAGCATGAGTTTAAACGTAAAACATTTACTATTTCCCCCCTTGTTGCTCCGCCAAAGCACTGCTTATCAGGGTCATGTGACTGCAGCTTCTGGTGAGATCTCAGGAAAGCCCCTCAAAATCATGCAGAGGCCCCTGGAGGCCTCCACAAGATCTCACTGTAAGCCACTGCAGCTTCTTCTTATTCTCACTCTGGGAGAGAGGCACCCATGGAGGCATTCCTTGGGATTCTGCTGCCTGTGGCATAGCTAGGGCTTTTGTGTTGTAAAGGAGTTTTGCTTTCCCCCTAATTTCTGGTATCCAATTCTTGCAAAATCCAGCAAGTCCTAAGAAACTTGCTTCTGGTAAACCTGAATCTTCTCCCTCGAGGCTCCTCAGTTTTGCTCCTGCTCCCGGCTAAACAGCATGCAGCCCCACAAGGCAGAGAAGTGTTCCCTGCCCGTTTTAAAACCATGAGGCCTGCGTCAAGCCAGCAGCTCCCATTTGTTCTGCGAAGGGCTTTGCCGCCTATAGATGCTAAATATGTGGAAATTAAACTCTAGTTCCCATTTAGCAGAGTTTTGTGGAAGACAGTCCTGGGTCGTTTGACCCTTTAATTAGTTCTCTTTCCCCTCCTATAAAAACTACCCAAGACAACTCTTTTTTAAAGTTTAAATGACATATAACGTTTACTTTGTGTGCTTGCACTTGCAGATTATACAATATACAATCATAAAATATAAATGCAGGTGGGCGGGACTTAAGTTGTTAATAGGACTCCAGACTAACTCTGAGGCAGACAGCAGCACACACATGTGCTGCCTTGCCTCAGGGCTGCATGATGTCAGTGTGCTGACATCAGCATGCACACTGCAGAGCATGGACGTGTGTGTGGACACCCTGTGGGTGCAGAAGTTTGGGGGGACCCAGCCCTCTCATTTGGAATTGGGAGGGTGCTTGGCATCCACACACACACCCCATTCTTGGCGGCCATGCCTGCATAACACAACGTAACTGCTAACTGCCACAACTGAACCAACTGCCATAACTGCCACAGAGCGTATGACGTCATAGAGCTCTTGCAATTAACCCTTTTACGTATCTGAAGAAGTGTGCATGCACACGAAAGCTCATACCAAGAACAAACTCAGTTGGTCTCTAAGGTGCTACTGGAAAGAATTTTCTATTTTGTTCCTTTTACGTATGAATTTGGATGCTAACATCCCACAAAATATGGTCATTCATTGCTTCTTCTTCTTTTATTTATTTTTATATTTTAGCAACCGGCACTCCTCCCTGCAAGGAAGGTGCCTGAGCAAATGCAATGGTCGACAAGCTCGGCGGCGGTTTGGGTCTCTATCTCTCTCTTTCTCAAAGCTCAACCCCAGGGCAAAAGGTTACCCGCCTCGCCCCTCCCTCCTCGGGCTTCGAACTCCCGCAAGAGCCAGCTAGGAACCTTTCGTCGCCGGTTCAGGGGCTGCCGGCGGGGCGGAAACATAAATTCCTGCGGCTTCCGGTAGGGCTGGTGCCTTTGCGCGGGGGACCGCGAAAGAAGGTGACCCCTTCCACGGGGGCGGAGTTCCGCTGGCGCCTCTCAGCTGCGAGCGATGCCTGCGCTGCGAGGAGCCGGCGCTGCCCTCTCGAGCGCGGCTGGTTCCTTCTTCCGCCGGCTCGCCTCGCCCCAGGTGAGCGCCGCCGCCGCGGGAGCCTCGGGAGTCGGCAGGCGGTTTCACAAGCGCGCCGAGCCGGTGGAGTCTGAGCGTCGTTTGCACGCGCGTTGCTTTTGCACCCAAGGGCGATTCCGTGGAGGCTGCAGCCCGAGTCACACTTGCTCGGTGTCAAAGCCCCGCAGAAGCCAGCGGCACCTTGACCTCTGGGCGTGGGGTCGATTGAGCCCGTAGCCCGAGCAACTTCTGCTCCCGAATTCGCACGTGCTTCAGTTGAGACACGGGTTGAGTCTCTGCTCGCATTGGGAAGTACTCCTGATGATGGACGCAACTGAGTTTAGAGGGGGCGGGATCACGCTTATGTGCGTATTTGCGGCAAAGATTTTAAGCAGTTTTTCATGCCCCTCACCAGGGAATCCAATCTACAGTTTCTATTATTCTTTGGGCAAAAACCTTACCCCAACATGTGGTGGCTCGACCCATTCCGCGTTTGTAAGAATACAGTCTTTACTGTGGCAGCACCTACACTTACATAGCTGTCAACTTTTCCCTTTTCTTGCGAGGAATCCTATTTGGAATAAAGGAATTCCCCTTAAAAAAAAGAGCTCCCTGCCTCCTGTTGAAATCAAGCAGGCGCTTTCACTGTATTCTTTGGTTAGAAAGTTGAACTAATTTTAATCTATTTTAGTATTTTAACTTTTGTATGTTTTGAAGTAGAGTTGTAATTTTTTTAAAAATACTGTCTTTTTATCATCGGCTTTGAGGGTTTTATTTTTCTACAATCAAGCGGTGTATACATTTATGAAATAAAACAAAAGCCATGACTAGTATTAAACTACTTATGAGTATAGATAACATTATTTGTATAATAGAGTTGGAGGCAGCGAACCCACAAACTGATGAGTTCTGACTTCTTCCTACAAGCCTGGCCAGTGGCTACTAACCATGATGGGTATATCTTCTACCTCCAATGGCAAAGGCAACATGCCTGTGAATACCTGTTGTACTATTGTGCTGCTTCTGGGCTTCCCATAGGCATATGGTTGGCCCCTGTGAAAGCAGTATCTTGGACTAGAAGGGCCTTTGGCTTGTTCCAGCAGGGCTTTCTCGTGTTCACCCATCAACCACAGAAGCGCCCACAGTGATCAGCCTTCACAATGGCACATCAAGAGCAGAAAGCCCAAACTGCTGATCAAATAATTCTTATGACTCAAGGAAGTGAGCCATAGGATAAGCCAAAACTCATCACCACTCCCACTCCCACCCTGGTCACATTTCCATTAGTCCTTTTGACCCGGGAAACTCAAATATGTTGATCACTTGAAACCTGTGTGTTCCAGAAGGTGGACTTGTATATAGCAAAAACCAGATGACTGAAATGCACTTGGGATTAACCCATCTGCTCTGCTAAATGACCAGTAGCCTTTGGCCTTCTCTGAACTGCCACCTGGTGGTAACTCTTCCATTAGGCTTACTGAACCATTACCTTCCTAGCTGATCATTTTAAGAGCTGTAGCAAAACGAGACAAGTGTGTGCCCTGCTTTCTGCAGCATGTTTTGTGCAGAAACGAAACTTGTGCATCTCCACCTCGTGGAGTTGATTGGGGTTCAGATACAGGAAGAGTTTGACCTTCTTCCTGCTTCTGACATCTTCTGCATGCCAAGATAGGGTTGCTGGGCTGCAACCAGGAAGCTCCCCGCAATGCCTTTAAGTCCTCCTTTGCCCTGGGAAATAAGGCTGCAGGGGTGTTTGCTGGTGGCCAACTGCTGACTGCAGCAAGCCTGTACACTAGATAGCCTGCTGCCCTTTCCCTTTAATAATCTTCATTCTTTCCACCACTCCCACCCTGATCACATTGCAGATAAGGATCCGTTCAACTGCTTCAGCATCTTCAGTCCGGCCCGTGATCGCAGCCAAACAACCCTTTCAGGTGGACCTAGCAGCAGGGAAGCGTTATGCATGGTGTGCCTGCGGTCACAGCCAAAAGCAGGTAACCCTCTGTAGTCCTTCCAGATTTCCCTCTGTATAAAAATCTTGTGAAATAAATAAATAAAATGCTGCAGTTCTTGCGTCTATGGGAACATGGTTTCCAAGAACAGAGAGGTTGCAGAAACCCTTGCCTCAGCCCGACCAAAGTACCACTCAAAAAGTGGTGCTGGTTTTATTTACACAGTCCCAACTGATCTGCTAGGACTCTGATGGATCAACACCAAAACTGTAATGGAAACTCCATTGGCAGTGTGATGGGGTGTGAGCGAGGGGGGTGTTCTGTGTTTTTTTAAAACTTGCTTTTGTTTTGCTGTAACAGCCATTCTGTGACGGGTCCCATAATAGATGTGCCCCGGAAATCTCCCCTGAGATTCAAACTGGAGGAGGCAAAAGAGGCCTGGCTTTGTGGCTGCAAATACACCAAGAACCCTCCATACTGTGATGGCACCCACAAAGAAGATTTTGTGCAGAAAGCTGATCTCCATTCCCACCCACAGTTGTGCTGAAGGAAGGAGAGATCTTCATATACAGGGTTTCATATACAGAAACCGACTGGACAAATCAAGCATGCGGTACATGTATGTGCAGGTATGTTTCAATGGCTGGGAATTTGCCGCTTTCTGTCCCTCCACCCCCATTTCTTTATTCTTATTTTTTGAAAATAGAAATTAAATACTATTATGTTTTGTAATTCTGAATACCTTTGAGATTCTACCCCCACCCAAGCATGCAGTGACCTCCGTCTTCTTGGGTGGTGCCATTTTAGTTATATCATGCTTGGCACTCACCACTAGATTTGAGAAATAGAGGGAATAGCTAGGTTTGTTCCATAGCTAAATTTGTGCATGAGCATAATGAGGTTTGCTGGCATCAAAGTCCAGAGGGCTTGCTGTCCAAAGGCACAGCTTTTGATGTCCTTAGAACAGTTCTGCCACTCGGCGGAACGCCAGCTTCCTGGGCGTCATCTCTGTTGATTAAGAAGCCATCCCTGTCAGCAATTCAGTGTTCCAGCTGCATCAGGTACAAAGACCTGTGACGGGGCAGAGTGCAGAAGAGGCAAGTCAGATTTCATCATGCCAGGCTGCTTTCTGGCTGTCAATCCTAGCTACTTATTTTAACTGCTTAGTGACATCTTGTTGGCATCTGGCTGTCTGGAGTAAAGTCAAACTGTTGGAAGGTTACAGTGCCTGCTATAGCTGTAGAGACAGATATGGGAGAGACTTGGTTTGTTGCAGCTGGGGCAGATGAAGGCATCCAGTTGCCCTGTTGCAAATGTACCATGACGTTTCTTCTGTGTTCCTACCAGCGGTCATTCCTCCTATGCGCACTGCTATGGATGCATGACCTGACCGCCTCTCTGCTAGCACTGTGATTGTCTGCAAGGGATTCCCACCCAGTGAGGTTCATGTTGCCAGCCGTCAAGTCTTGTTTCCAGACATCTTTATATTCTCACAGTCCTAGGAGTAAGGCAGATGTAGGGAACCTTCACCCCTCCAGCTGTTGCTGAACTATTAACTCCCACCCTCCCTGGCCATTGCCACGCTTGACTGGGCCTGATGGGAGTTTTAGGTCTTATTATTGCTTATTAAATTTGTTCAGCAACATCTAGAGGGACAAAGGTTCCCTACCCCTGGTGCAAGGGATTCCAATGGAACTTGAGTTTCTTCAGCTTATTAGAAATTATAAGTGCTCTTATTCTCAGTATTCTTTTCCAGTTCTTAATGCAGTAACAAACTTGCATGTCTTTACAGGATAGTCAAAGGGCATCAAGGCTGAGGAAGAAAACAGGAAAAGGCAAGAGCTCTTCTGTCATCGAGATTTTTGTACGGTTACTCAGCTTCCTGGTCAGCTCACACATTCCAGCATGTTCCCACTGTGTGCTAATGCAGGAAGCAAAACTCACGTCCCTGCTGTTCCTTGACCCACTTCCTAGAAGCTTGCTTTTCCCAGGAGCTTTTGACCTATCCTAGAACTGTTCCTCACAGAGCCCTGGAGAACTTGTGTTGTATCAGGAAGGCTTAGGATGAAAAAAAATGTTTCAGTGGATTGTACTAAAAGGTTTTCAGAAAGTAAAAGAATTGGGGACTTGGGAAGTTTGTAAGTATTCAAGTTTTATTGGCATTTAAAAATAAATAAATAAAGCACCACGGTTTTTTAAAAAAACCCAGTGGGATTTTTTTTTTTTAGAATTGCCTACATATATATATAAACAAAATTCCATACATTTGCTTTTATCAATCATTGCCAGAAGTCTCCTTTGAGGTAACGACTCAAGACCAGCAGAATTAAATATAAAATAAATTAACTTAGGATAAAACTCTCAAAAATATCATTAATGAAATAATGTATTCCAAGGGTTTTGCGAGTTAAATAGGCATAAATAAAGCAATATCCTTCCATATTATCTTGTCACTGAATATGCATTGCTAAACTATATATATTTATGTTGGCAACTTTGTTGTATACAACTGCTATGAGATATGGGAATCATGGTATAGTGTTAATAAATAAATATATATGTATATTTTAAAATTAAAAACACAAAGCAATGTCCTTAAAAAGTAAGAGATCCAGGCATGATGTTAAAGAGGAATGTTCTTCTGTAGACCAGGAAAGATGCCCCATACTTCAGTACATATGAGGCTATTCGTCACGTGCAGCAAACTGCCTTGTGTGGTTGGACTGCAGCCTGTGGACTGTACAGTTTCTTTAACCGTTGCTCAAAGGCTGACACCATCCGCTTGGCTACCTCATCAAAGAAAAGGTTAGCCAGTTGGGAATGCAGAACTGACTTGAATTCAAAGGAGACCTGGGAGGAGATAAAAACAATTAATACACTGATACATTGGGAGAAGAGAGGGGAGAAGAGTATTACATGCCCTCCAACACCTTGACAGCAAAATCCGGCACACAATCTTCAGGGGTGCCATGCTCCCATTTTTCTTTTGAGAGAATGGTGGCCATTTTGGACGCCGTGATCTCACACAATTTCACGCCATTATTTTCCCCTGAAATAAGTGCTTTTGGGGGGACAGTGCCCCAAAACAAGTGCTTCAGGGTGGAATTGTGGAGTGAAATCGTGCAAGATTGTGGCATCCAAAATGGCTGCTGTTCTATTTCGAGAAACAGGGGGTGTCCCATTTTTTCTGGAACACTTGCAGGGTACGGCGGTATTCCTTTGCCAAGGTGAGCAGTCACATCTGGCAACCTTGGGCAGGTGTCAGGGCCCAATACCTGCCTTGGGGTCTACTTGGGAGGAGGGAAATTGGCCTAGTGCTCCAATAGGCAGCTAGGTCTGCTATTTTAATTTCCCCCTCAATGCAGCATCACTCTTGAGCATTGGAGACAATTTATGTGGCAAATGAGTGGAATTTGATTCTGCAGATTTAGGGCTGTATTTTGCATTTCTGCATGCAGAATTCAAATGAATGAGAACATCAAAAGGAGGAGTTGTTGTTTTTAACCAGGTTTCTACTTCTTGTGGCTGTGAAGATACGTTGGTGAATGTGTAGGCCCAAATACTGAAAGTTGCACAAGTAGCTGAATAAGACTCCTAGCGGCTAACACATCTCTGCTTATGAAAGGCAATCAGTACTTTAAAAAAGGCAACTGTGGAAGTACCTAATCAATTAATGACACATATTGACAAAGCTGCAATAGATCCTCCAACGTAATCTTTGAACCTATGATGAAACGGGACTTTGCCAACATGCAGCTCTTAGCACACATCCTATTGGCCTGGCAAATCACACCCTCGCCAGGAGCTGGCATACGAAGGGCACTTACGTAAAACTTGAGCTTGCAGCTGCTGTCCAGCTGCCCTGGACGTCCTGGTTCAAACTGCCACAGTGTTTCCAGATGGTGAAACAACTGTCCATCATTACTCACAACCTGAAGGGTAGAGAAAACAGCACAGGGTTAGTGCTCACAGTTTTGAAATTGGTTCAAATACCCCAAAAAGCACTGCGGTGAGTTCAACAAACCCACTGTTGCAAGTTTTCATTTACCCTAGACAGATAGGAATTGGGACAAACACTGAGGCGTTTTCCGCATTTGGGGAAATCACAGGGGTCAGCACACCCAAAGTGCAGTGCATGAGCCTCATCCATGGCTTTAGTATGTAGTAATTACACTAATTTGAAATATTATAGAAAGAGTGATGCTAGATCAGAAACTCCAAGCATAATAATAATAATAATAATAATAATAATAATAATAAATAATTTATTTGTACCCCACCCATCTGCCTGAGTTTCCCCAGCCACTCAGGGCAGCTCCCAATCGAGTGTTAAAACAATACAGCATTAAATAGTAAAAACTTCCCTAAACAGAAGCCTCTCTGTCCCTCTCAAACAACCAGAGTTATATGCAGTTTACTACGATTCAACCTGAGCACAGAATTTGATACAGTGGTACCTCAGGTTACATACACTTTAGGTTACATACTCCGCTAACCCAGAAATAACACTTCAGGTTAAGAACTTTGCTTCAGGATAAGAACAGAAATTGTGCTCTGCGCCGCCAGAGGAGGTCCCATTAGCTAAAGTGGTGCTTCAGGTTAAGAACAGCTGCCCATACTGGGTATGGCTGATGGGAGTAGGAGTCCATCAATCTCTGGAGGGGCACATTTTCCCACCCTGCCAGTGCCCATGCTTGGTGGGAGTGGGTGTGTACACATTTTTAAAAACAACACAGCTTTGCAGTTTGTAATGAACCTCTGGCCACATGCACACCATACAATTAAATCACATTCTGCACCACTATGAGTCCTGGGAATTTGCCACTGTGCTACAATTCCCAGCACCCTTACCAAATTGCAGTTCCCAGAATTCTTTGCAGGAAGCCATGCACTTTGGGCTTTAAGTGTATGGTGTGTACATAGCCAGAGTCAGCTGAGAAAGCAGTCTTGTGGGATAAAAGCACAGCACAATGGGTGCCCATCTCTCCCCCTTTCTGGAAATGTGACTTGAGTTAGTGGATCTGCTGCTCTCTAGGAGTGTATATGCTCCTTGCTTTCTTTATAATCAACCAATATATCTGTAAATAAAATTACAAGAACACTATACATCTCTAGGGGTCTTTCCACTGATGAGAACACAAACCCAGCTAGGTCTGTCTGCCTCTCCTTGAAACACTCTTTGGCAATCCCAGGTCACATAGGTGGAGATAACAGAAATCTCCATCTGTAGTTTCAACATTGTTGGCCCTCATACCAGCGAGTTCCAAAAGGCCTTGTGTTGGGAGCAACAGGACTCTTTGGTCTGGTGAATTAAACTTTTTGAAGTTTCCAGTGTCCACTGACATCATTTCTCCCTAGGTGTTATTTATCGCCATATGAAGGAAGGCATGTGCCAGAGAGGGGAAGTGAGTCAAGGAGCTGCTACATCATAAAACTGAAACAAGATTAAAACTGGTTTGATGGCAATAGCTTTCACCTGGCAAATTCCGGAAATCATAATCCTAGACCACAAGTTACTAAGAATAACTCAGTGTGTTTGCTTGGATTGACAGTTTTCAAGAGTTCAGCGCAGGTAGCCTCGACAACTAAAACAACCCCACTTGACACAGATGAGCCCTTAGCCCAAAGAAATGGAAATTGTAAGCCTTTCTCAGATTTCTGCTAATGGTCAGGGAGAATGGCGGTTGTGGTTCAGCAGAATTGGATGGCTAAAGGCTCCCCCCACCCTGGTAAGCACCGCCACCTCACAAATGGCTGGGATCCTGGGATAAAATCTTCCAGTTGGGTGAGTGTGGCTTCTGCGAGGGGATATATTTCAATCCCTCGGTTTATAAAGTGGCCTGTGACAAAACAAGAGCGCACAAAACCTCACCAGCAGGTCATCCAAGGAAACACCCAAAGCATAAGCCCAATCCTCCAATGCTTCCTTACCCGGATCTGATGGTGAGGCACCAAGGATATTTCGGAGACGTAGCGCTGTACCACAGGAGGGAATCCCACTTCCAGTCAGCCTGCAGGAACCCGTTGCGGTGGGAAATGATGCGGGAGCCGGTGCACCAGGGCACAAACAACTGGTAGCTGCCCACATCTGCCACCGTATTGTAGATCTGCTCAATGGAATACCTGCAGGAGAAAGAGGTGCAAAGGCAATGAGTGAGAATGATCGGCCTGGGGTGGGGGGAAGCGGCAAAGCACAAAGGCTGTATAAGGAACGTGGCTTCCTTCCTTCCTTCCTTCCTTCCTTCCTTCCTTCCTTCCTTCCTTCCTTCCTTCCTCTCTCTCTCTCTCTCTCTCTCTCTCTCTCTCTCACACACACACACACAAATCTATATATATGGGAGCTACTCTTCTTGAGCTAAGCATCACCACGGAGCCTGTTTCTGATCTCTGGAATGTGTGAACTAAAAATAAGAGGGTGTTTCTGAGTCATGTGCAGAGTGCAGCAAGCAGAGGCCTGAGGCAGTAGTGTCAGCTAAGTTCTCAGAGAAGAGCTATTTCAATGGGTCCCACTCCGCAAAGGAGTAACATTGAATGCAATCCTCTCTGCTGAACTACAAGTCCGACTGTAGTGCCCCAGTCATGCAAAAAACACAACAAAATGCATAACTCCCATCAAATAGAAAAGTGTTGCTGCAGAGTGCAAGGCTAGGAACAATGGGTGAAAATGACAGGGAGGCAGATTTTGCCTAAACGTTAGGCGAAACTTCGTAACAGTAAAAGCTGTTTGACAGTGGAACAAGCTGCTGCAGGAGAAGCTGGGCTCACCTTTGCTAGAAATATTTAAGCAGAATCTGGATGTTTATCTGTCAGGGAAGCTACCTTATGTCAAGTCAGACAATTTGCTCATCTAGCTCAGCATTGCAGACACTGACTGACAGCGACTATCCAAGATTTCAGGCAGAACACATTCCCAGCTCTACCAGAAGATGCTGGGGATGGAACCTGGGACCTTCTGCATGCAAAGCAGATGCTCTTACTGAGCTATGGTAATGAACTGTAGTAGCATCCAGCACTGAAGAACCTGCACTTTGAGGGGCGGGTTAGACTAGATGTCCTTTTGGTTCTTCTCTGTATGATTTTATTATGCCAGGGGGATGAGTTCTCTGACATGCCTGTTGTCTATATGCAAACTGTTTGTTCTTATAATTGGAGAGATCACTGGTTGTTGTTTTCTGGCTTCTATAGCAGGTAGATCCTGATCAATCACGTGATCCTGAGCGACCGCCCCCTCCCCCCAAAAAAGCTCAACAACTTTGGGTCTACCCCAAAAAAGCTTAACAACTTTGGTCAATCCAATGGGTAGATCACTTCCAATTTTTTTATTGTGGGAGTAGATCACAGTCTCTTGGAAGTTAGCCATCCCTGTTCTATAGCATGAAATTTAAATTTATTTATTTTTTAAAGGAGGATAGCTTCCATCATGCAAACCCATATTGGCAATTTAGCTTGGATAAAGTTTTACAACTCTCAGTAAGAACTAAGCTGGGTGGGCGTTTCTCTCATTCTTTTGGCATACTCACGGGAGCTGACAGACTTCTGCATACTCCATCCGCTTGGCACCAAGGAGGGGGGCTGCCAGACTCAGGAAGGGCCGGCTCTGCTGTTTGGTGGTTGACCTTGAAGCCAGGGAGGAGCAGGTCTTCAGGATGCAAGGGGCAAGAACCCCTTTGGAGCTGAAGTGCCTGCAAGGAGGCAAATGCAATCTGCACGGAAAGAGGAAAGCAAGCACCAAATAAGGGAATATGTAAGGCGAAGGGAGTGTCCATTTCTCAGCCAGAGGGGGAAATTGGAAGCTACCACTATTGAGAAATGAGCAATTTCTTAGAAGTACCTAGAAGGGGAAGGTGGGAAATGGTCACACTACTTACATTCAGTTTTCTTCTCGTGCTGATCTTTTGTTATTAATTAGTAAGGCACGTTCTAATATGGGGACAGGCCATCCCAAGTGAAACATATTAAGGCTGCAATCCCAGGCATGCTTAGCTATGGAGCTGGCTCTGCTATTAGGTAGCCAGAGACGGCTGCCTCAGGCAGCACAAACAACTAAGGGGCACCTTGCCTGCCCCACTCACTCCTCCACTGGCACAGAAGCACTGATTTTTGCCCAAAATGACCAAAATTGTTGCCGATGTGTTGGCACCACTTCTCTGCCAGCAGCAGAAGCAGCAAGGCAGGAGGAAAAGCAGCACAGGTATGGTGGCAGGGGCAGGGTAGGGCAAAGTGGCACTTCCCAGTTTGCCTCCAGCAGCGGGACAAGACACGATACCCCTGCATATCTATCTAGGTGTTAAGTCCCATGAAACTCAATTGGACTTGCTACTTCCGAATTAAACTGGCGGCACAACCTATTGTTCTTAATGGGACAGTTGTGACTGACTATAATATCACTCTCCCACTGAAATCCATGGGAATTCAGGATGTTATATTTTGGCAGGATTGCACCCTATTTTAATTAATTAATCAATCGCTAATAAAAAACACAATCAAGGAGAATGCATTATTTTTTGATATTACACAATTCACTTTAATAATTATTCATTGAATGATAGTTGGACCGATTTAAAACATCTCTGCTAAAATGTTATGGTAAGGTCCATTCACTTAAATGGGACCTTAGCAGCTGAAACCTATGCTTAGAACCTATATTATATACACAGAAGGAAACCCCAATGAGTTCAGTTCAGCTTATTCCCAGTTAGGTCTGTTCCATGCCATATATACTTCAGCTGCTGCTTTTAGTGTTTAACTTCTATTTTATTTTTGTCTGCTGTAATTTATATTTTAAAAAGTTAAATTCCACCGTTAGCCACCTGCAGCTTCTTGATAGGGAAAGGCAGAGTATCCATGTTTTAAAGAAACTACAGACAAATACTCGAATATTGCTATTAACATTAGAACTACTATTCAAATAGTTCAGTCAGTAGAGCATGATGAGACTCTTAATCTCAAGGCTGTGCTTAGAGCCCCACTTTGGGCAAAAGATTCCCTCGTGGTCCCTTCTAGGATTCTGTAATTCAGAAGTGACGGGCGCTCAGCAGCCCAAAAGCTCTCCGGGCAGAAAGTTTGCGCCTTTGGGCAAGTGGCTTGTCACCCCGAAGGCGGGCGCAAGCATTTAAGGGAGAAGGCAGAAACCGCGGGGAAAAAGCCGGATCCCCTGCTCTCCCTTCTCCGACCAGCCCCCTCTCTTACCCGGCTCCTTTCGAGCATCGCGGGCGGGAGCCCATCTCCATCAACCCCCGGACGGCGAGGCGGCCGCTTCTTCCTGCCATCGCTTCACGCTGACCGAGAACCGAGTGCTCGGGACGGACCGGCGACTCGCCTAAAAAGTTGCCCAGATCCAAGTGCGTCACCGCCGGGGAGGGTGGGCGCGCGTCTGCCTGTGCGTCTGCGGAAGGGCCAGCCCCTTCCCCGCCTCCTCGTGTGCGCCCGTGATTGGGGGGGGCGGCGGCGGGGTGGGGGGGCAGAGTTAGGTAATGCCGGACTCTGGACTCGGTGGCCTTATGGGGTGCCCCCGCTTCCCGCTTTTTAGACGGTCATGTGTAACCGCGTCAAAATGTGGTGTAAGCCAGCCTTGTTGCGTTCGGAGAGGAGCCCCTCTACGCAGAAGCGCACCTGGGTTAGGACACCTGTTGGCACCCCGTCTCTTGCGCCAGTTCAGCATTCAACACACTTGACAGACGGTGGCTTTCCAGGATTTCAGACAGTGGCTTCACCCAGCTCTGCTTGGAGAGATCAAGAATAGAACCTGGGACTTTTTCATGCAAGGCAGATGCTCTATCATTGAGCTAAGGGAAAGTGCCTTTGCTGGAACTGCTATAGCTACTGCTTTGGATTAAAGCAGACATGAAACAATTTGTGTTTGGCACTCTGAGACTGAACATGGAAAGAGGGTAGAGCCTGGTTTGTTTGCCATTAAGCCCCTCCTTTATGTCTTTATTAACAAAATGTGTGTATATTTAACAAAGAAGAAATTAGTCCTAATGTATACACACAAAGCAGATGGTGTCTATTATTTTGGTTCAGCTTTGGAACCCTTAAAGGCTGAGCTAGCAGTGGCAGCCCTACAATATTTGGAAAAAAAGTGCTTCTGAGCACATGCGGAGTACTTGTCATAATGCTGCTGCTGGACTCAGATCCAACTTCCGCATCACCAGAGATTTATAGCTTTCAGATTCCAGGGTTGATCTTTGGCTTTAATTAAGCCCTGTCAATCCCCCAACTGTTCAGAGGGAATGTTTTGCATAACTGGAGTGTCTTTGGCTTTCATGCAGCAGTGTCTTGTAGTTCCTTTAAAACGAACAGACTTTATTGTAGCACAAGCTTTTGTGGATCCAGATGCATTAGATAAAGTGGACTCTACCCCATGAAAGCTTTTGGCACAATAAATCTGACGCCAAATGACTGTGTGCTGCATTTGCGCTGCAGGTGCACATGGTTACTCCTCTAGAAATTTATTTTATAATTGTTCCTTGGCCTCAAGCGTGTTATATAGGAGCCAGGTGGGATTATTCACCTTTACATCAGCCAAGGCTCCCGTACCCTTAAAATGTGCACGACAGGCAAAACTTCAACAGGAGGATGTTCTCCCTGAGAGAACTCGTGCAGCTGTTAAAGGCAAAAGATGGGCATGCAGCCCAGAGCTTCCAGAGGGACTTGGAAAAATAGCTGCCAAAAGCAGTAGGACTGCATTTGGAAACCCACTCCACATAGGATCTGAAGGCAAACAAAAGACAGGGGTGTATTCTGCAAATCTTGTAATGGGAAACAAAAAGGGTCAGAAGTGCCGAGGCAAAACACACTGTAACACACTGGATGGTCATTAGGTTCTCTTGGTATCCTCTGTTAATGAGCAGCAGGGTGGGGAGACTGGTTTGGGGGTCTGGCAGCTCCACTGTTCTTTGCCTTCAGGTGCTAGGATACTAATCTCCCAATGGAGGGCACTTCTGGGTGGGTGCCTAGTCCTAACAGCTGCTGGGCACCATTTCTTTGAGCGGTCGGCCACTGCCATGACAGCCACAGGCAGGCAAAATGCAAAGCATGTTGGCAGGCTTTCCAAACTGGTTTGGTGATGCCAGAAAGGGCCACAAATGACCCCACCCCTTGCTCACTGCAGCTGCTATGGGGTGGCCAGAGAGAGAATTATGGGAGGCAATGCTCCACCATTAGCAAAGTCAGAAGGATCATGGGGCGGAGATGGCTTGCTTGAAGATCCAGCTCCGAAGGCCTTCTGGTGGTTTCCCTCATTGCGAGAGGTGAACTTACAGGGAACCAGGCAGAGGCTATTTTCAGTAGTTGTGCCAACCCCGTGGAACGTCCTCCCAGCAGATGTCAAACAGATAAACAGCTATGTGATTTTTAACAGACATATGAAGGCAGCCCTGCTCAGGAAGGTTTTCAGTTTGTGGTGTTGTATTGTGCTTTTACTGTTTTTGTTGGGAGCCGCTCAGAGTGGCTGGGGCAACCCAGTCAGATGGGTGGCATAAATAATAAATTATTATTATTATTATTAAAGAGAAATATATAATATTGGAAAAAGCAATTTAATTCAACATCTTCTACAAGGGCCTGACCACACTCCATTTCTCCCCTATCATAATGATTCCCAAATGCCTGTGCCAAGATATTGGGCGATCTAAGAATAGCTGAAGAATGCCTTGGAAAATTAAGCCACCATGTTTGAGGCATCCAATATTTTATACCCACTGGAAATCAGAAGTCCCATGTCTTTTATGCCAATGCCAGTAATTGACATAGTCAGATACCACAACAGACCAGAGCCCCCGAAACCAACTGGTAGCAACTTCACCACATAGGAAGTTACATCAAACCCAGTCAGACCATCGGCTCATCTGGTTCAGTATTGTCTGCACTGATTGGCAGCGGCTGTCCAGGATGCCGGGGATTGAACACAGGATCTTTTGCAGGCAAAGCAGATGTTCTACCACCAAGCCATTGCCCTTCCTACAGTGTGGCACAAGTGGACAGCAGCTATGGACACAGACAAAATGTGCTTGCCCAGTAAATAGCCTCAAACAAGTAGACATGCTGCACAGAAAGGCCAAAGGCTGCCAGGGCCGCTGGAGGTGGTGGTGGGTATATCTCCCTCACTTTTGAATTCTAATAAGAAAGAGGAAGACTAAGGACCCACATAGTGAAGAAGGGCCATCACAAAGGTGTGCGCATGGAGAGAGAAGCAGGAATTGGCTGTCGGGAAATGTAGAAATTACATTCAATTGGCTTGAAAGAACTAGTCTTCAGGGCAAAGGTAAGAGCTCCTGAGACAACACTCATTTTTAGAGGGTTTTTTATAAAAAAAATTAAATACTGAGTTATTGAGGAAAAGGTTAAAGCGACTGAAGTTATAATCATGACAAACACAGGATGGCAAGTTTTGTTTTCAAAAGCTTTGCATACGTGGGAGGGTTGTCAAAGGAATTTACTGGGGCTACAGAATCTGGCGCAAGCTCAGATTAAGAAAATGCGGCTTTAGCTTTCCCCCCCTCTGCCACAAATGTTTTGATGGCTGCAAAAGAGAAGAACTTGTTCGCCAACCGCTGTGGAACAGATATCCCCACCAGGAGTTAAGGTATCGGGCACGACCACGCAGAGACGGAGCTGTCGAGAGATGTCGTCTTTATGTGTAGCTTATGCACAGGGCACACAGAACAGAGCAGTGGTGGGCTAAAGCAGAGCAGCCCCTCCCCGCCCCTGTGACCTCTGAGTGTCCTTGTTGGTCAGTCGTGCTGCTGAAAGGTTGGTCTCCATCAGAATCATGAAACCCATCAATGGCTTTGGATGCTAAAAGCTGCTCCTTCTTACTCCATCAGGCACCCCCTCACCCCTCACTTGTTCATGCCTCTCCCTCAGCCTTTTTGCAACCGGGGGAAGGAGAGGGAGGTCAGCTCTGTCCTCTCGCCATCAAGCATTTTGAACTCCCCTTTCTCCCCTACCCTCCACCCTCATCTGTGGCCCCTCGTCGGGGTGGGGCCCACCTGCCGTAGACTTTTCCACACCGGCAGCACCGAAGGAGCAGAGTGAAGAAGTGATTCCATCTCGGTTCAAAGCTCTATTCCTCTTTGAGGCGTTTCTGGAGCAGGGCCAAGCCTTTTCTACTGTGAAGAACAGACAGGTGATTATCAATAAGGTTGACGAGGAAGGAGCCCAGAAAGGATTGCTTATAGGGAAGCTGCGGGGTGGTTCTCGGCAGTGGCACACTCTTACCAGCTCACAGGTAACTGCTGGCTCCCACAATGTGGAGAGAACACGTGGAATGTTTCACGCGCTGGCTGTTGGACATTTGGTTTTGCAGACGCAACCTGGCAGATTCCTCACTGAGCCTGTCTCTGGCTACAATGCGTCTTAGGGCCTGAAACAGAAGACAGAAACTGATTAGAAGCATATCTTTCTACAGGGACCCAGGCAGAAGGCCTTCTCGGTAGTGGCGCCTACCCCCGGAATGCCCTCCCATCAGAGGTCAAGGAGACGATTAACTATATAACCTTTAAGAAGACATCTGAAGGCAGCCCTGGATAGGGAAGTTTAATGTTTTATTATGTTTTATTTATGTTGGCAGCTCCCTAGAGTGGCTGAGGCAAGCCAGTCAGATGGGCCAGGGTATTATTACTATTTATTATTCAGTGTGTGTTGTAAAATAAATAGATAAAAGGTTCCCCAACCTACAATCTAGAGACAGTTTCCATGTTTTCCCTGCTTAGAAGTGCTTTCCGCATAAGAAAGCCACAATATTGATGCAGCCCTTGTGGATTATATAAGCTTTGAGGTTCAGGTTTATTACATTTATAAGTCTCAAAACGATTTACAACCAAAGTAGACACACAATAAGCTTTTGAGTTTTAGACAGCCTTTGCCTAGCTGGTTCCTGCATACTCAGCAAGTTTGTCCAAGCAAAATAATAATAATAATAAATCACTCAAAAAACGGTGCATGTCTGCTATGATTTGGTCCAGCGTTAAAAATGCCATGTACTAAATCAATGAGAGACAGAGGTGGAATCGTTTTGCTTCAGCTGCAGAAATGACACAGAGAAAACAGTACGTACCTCATCCCTCCGGGATGATAACCGTCCAGACCTCGTGCACCAAGTCTGCCCAGCCTGCCTCCAACAACAAGGCTGCATCCAGCACACACACGACGTTTCCTGCAGAACAGACAGGGGCAGCTTGAGAAACTTCAAGGGCAGGCAGGAAAAGAATTCCTTCCAATGACAGAAGGGACACAGGACTCGGGTTTGCCTCACCTTATGTGGGAAAGGCAATAGCTCAGTGGTAGAGAACTTGCTTTTCATGCAAAAGGTCCTTGGTCCTTGGTTCAATCCCAGGCATTTCCAGGTAGAGAATTTCCCTGTTCAGCCCGGATACTGAAGGTCCAGGGCCAAGGGCCTTCTGGCGGTTCCCTCACTGCGAGAAGCAAAGCTACAGGGAACCAGGCAGAGGGCCTTCTCGGTAGTGGCGCCCTGTGGAACACCCTCCCATCAGAGGTCAAGGAGATAAACAACTACCTGGGGAGACCCAGTCAGATGGGCGGGGTACAAAATAATAAATTATGACGACGACGATGATGATGTCTGAAACCCTACCAGGATAACTGCTGCCAGTCAATGTAGGCAGTACTGAATTAGATGAGCCAGTGCCCTGACTGGGTGTGAGGTACCATTCCTATATTTGCGCCATTATTGTTTTTAAGCCATTTCCAACTAACTGGAGGAGAGTATTTGAAAAAGATATGCCAGGACAAGCTGCTTGGTGTCTGGGCTCATGTTAAATGATTGGAAATAGCTCTTGTAGATACCAACACCTGTTTGAAAAAGCCAAGATAGCAGCCCCTTCATGCACCCATTTATCCCCGAATCCCCACCCACGACTCTTGCCAGGAACCCAAATCCCTCCTCACCCTGTGCAGCTGCCTCGTCTATCTTTCTTTTGCTATTCGAGCCATCACTGGCCACATGATATTGTTGAGCCGCGTCAACTGCTCCTGGGGAGAGGGAACAAAAGAGGCTGCAAGTAAGGATCCCGAGGCAAAGGGGGGCTGTTGGTCAAGAAACTAATCTGGGTTGTGTGTGTGGTTAACAGCCCGAGATAGGACACGGGTGGGTAGGGGGCTAGAGAAAAACATACATCAGTGCAAAAATCCCAGAGCAGAGCACCTTTGGCTAACAGATCAGTGGGCTGTGATACATGGTAAAAGAGAAGAGGTATCCCAGCATGCACTTGCACTATTTCTAGCACTGCATTGCCCAGCCTAAGGGTCAAACTGTGCATACTGTACAATGAGAAATTGTTCCAGCATGCACTACTCCCCAGTGAGTACCTTTCACCCACAAAGAAGAAAACATTCTGAGAACAGAGGTGAAGGTTTCTGTTAGTTTTGTGCACTGAAGAAGCAAGCTAGCGTCAGAGGCACAAAGGGCAACAGAACTAAATGATGGCCAATTGGGAGAGGGAGGGGTGTGGTGGCTGAAGTTAACATTGATCCCAAACCCAGAGGGCTTTTTTTACCTGGTCTCTAAACACTTTGGCCCCCAGGATTTGTCTGTTGATGGTCCATCTTCTTTCAAATATCTGCAAAGAAGAAACGGTGCTACTTGTTCTTGTTCCATACAGCAGGGGATCTCAAACTTTCTACCCAAGGCCCCACTTTACCGGGACTGAAAAATTACTGAGGCCCGCAAGTCAAAAAGAGTGGCGCAAGAGTGAATTTAGTCACAGCATGGTGACAATAGAAGCAGAGTTTGGCCTAATCAGCTGGCAATTATGGGCATCAATTTTATTGGTATCTAAAACTCTCTTTGGAAATGTCTCAGCATTTTTCTGGTGGCAAGGGGTTCCATAGCTCAGCTTTCCTAGAACTAAATGCAGGCATTTGATCAAGAGGTACTGTGACTCAGCCTCCATATTTCAGGCAGAATTTGCTAACCCAGATGTAATAAATAGAAAATATTTATATTTTATATTTTTCCCTTCCCTTCCCTCCCCCCATCCCCTGGCATCTCAAGTATTTTTACTCATCTTCTGTAATTTCTTCTCCTGTTCTCTTTTCATTGGCCCTTATTCCCCGTCCCAACCTGCCAGTGCTTTTCACCCCTCCTTCTAGATCCTTTCACACTCAAACTCTTCCTCTTACTGCAGCTTCCTCCCACTATTCCTTTCTTTTCCCTGGCCCACCATTTTAGAAACACTGCTATACAATTATTAACATTTTACCTACAGTGGTTCAGTCTGCATGTAACATGAAACCATAGTTTAAAACAAACCATGGTTTAATGTGACCTAGAAAATTCCTGTGATCCTCTCCCACTCCTGCTGTGCCGCAAACAAACAAGTCAGAGCCCAACTTGTATTATCCGAACTCCAAGGTTTGCTGCTAACTTTCTACTTGTAGTTTGTTTGTGGGAACAAACTGTGAGTCCTGGTTCAGACAACGTAACAAGCCAGACTCTATCTTGTTTTGTCTGCAGCACAGCAGCAGTAGGAAAGGAGTGCTACAGAAATCATTCACATCAAACCATAGTTTGCATGTTCACAAACTTTCTAACTGCTCGGGGGAAACTGTCAGCAATAACATGTGATGAACAATGCAACTTTGTTAAAAACAAAAAGACAAATAGAAAAGGGAAAACTAGGTCTGGAATTGGGATTGGGGCATACATAGTGTCTAGAGACAAAAAGCAGCCAGGCTGTGGGCTAGGGGACCAAGAGGGAGAGATAACCAAACATTGTTTAGGAGTAATTCCTGAAACACAACCTCCCAGGAAGTCTGAAATACCTGTTCCAAATGCTTCTACCACCTGTGCATACACAGGACCTCCTGGATGGTAGATGTTGTGTCCAAGACTGTCCATATCCAAATGGAAAAGCACCGAGGCGAACAGATGTTGCGCAATGGAACTCTTGCCACTACCAGACCCTCCTGTCAGCCCAATAACGTAGGGGTGGCAAGGGACACCTGGATCTTTCTGGGTTGGTGAAGGAGAGAGTTGTTTGGGGAAACAGACACAATTATGCACATCCCGAGTTTTGTTGTTATAGCTGTTGCTGCTCACTCTGAGCCACTCTAAGACGTTACAGCAGAGACGTGGCAGCCATTGTTCCGTGGGCACATCCTAAGGCACTGCTATAACCCGAAAGGCCTGTCACCAGACAAACTTCTGCTCATGTTGACTCAGACGGACATTTCAAGTTCTGCACTCTCTTCTGTGGGCAGCATCCTCTTATCTGAGGAGTTTGTCTGTCGCTGCCTGTGTTACTCAAGTACCACACTCAGTGGCGGAGCATAGCCCAGAGCGGCGCGCGCATCCTGCTGCCAGGGTGCAGCAAGCTGTTCACGGGCACAGAGCGAGCCGCCCATGGCGGACATTTGGCGAGCCACCCGCCCGCGACTCCCAAGCCTCCCCCAAGCTGTCAAAACAAAGGAGGAAGGGGGGAATAGCGCTGGCAAAGCGGCACAGCTCCCCCCCTTACCCTGATGGCTCGGGGTAGGCTTGGAGTCACGGTTGGGCGGCGTGCCGAATGTCACCCCCCTCCAATAATGACACACAGAGTGGCCCTGCCCCACCGCTCCCCCCTTCCTACGCCCCTGACCACACTTGATGACACATGAGGACCCTGATCTTGCATGTATGCTCCCCACCCTTGAGTCCTCTAATCCCTTTCAAGCAGCACACAGAGGAGGAAAGGTGGAAAGGGAAAGACAGAGAGAAAGAAACAGTGGCGAGAGTTCATAAGCTGGGGAAGGGAGGATGTTAAACTAACTCACCTCCAGTCTCTGCCCACTTAGCAGGCCAGACAAAAAGCGGCCTTCCTGGCTGAAAATCTGAATTTGCTCCTTACCCTATATGTGTCATCTTTTCTCCCTACACCTCGTTATTCTTGCAAGTAAGCCTTCTCCTGGAGATCCAACAACTCCCCCATCTAGCCAACCCATAACGTATCCAGTTCATTGCCACAAGATATTACTCACATGTGGGCAGCGTAACAGAGTCCCAAGCAGTCTGTACCGCAGGCTAGAAGAGCTGATCTTCTCTTCCTCATTCCTGCCATGCTGGGGGTCAAGAGCCAGCTTGATGATGTGGACAGCCAGCTCAGGGAGACCCTGCAACAGAGCATGGGTCAGTGAGGAAGGAGAAGCAACAGTGAGAAAGGAAACCAGAGGGCCTTTTCTCTACTGCAGTTTGGCAACCAGCCGCAGGGTGGGTTCTGCTGCTCCTTGAAACACAGCCTGCACCTAAACTTACTCAAACAAAATCAGGCTTGTCTGCTGCACATTAGCAGATCGCTAGTTAACTTCCTGGCTCCATCATTCCCAGCGACTAACACGGATGTGAATCTGAAGTTCACCTATAAGCAGGTTTTGAAAAGAGGTGAGAATCCCTCCTTTGACCCATTGCTTAGTTATTGTATTTACATCCTACATTTATTACAACAGTCCTATGAGGTAGGGATCATGACTGGCCCAAGGTCGCCCAAGTGTATTTCATGATGGAATAAGGATTAGAGCCCGGGTCCCATCAGTCCCAGTCTTGACACTCCCACCCACCACACTATACTGCCTCTCCCCGGTGACTGGGGACTGGTTTCTCTGCCCCAGTGGTGAGAAATGGGTAGCGAAATTATGTTCAATATTTTGAAATGTCTAAGACAACAAACTAGGACAGGAGACTTAAAAAAAATAAAATCAACACCCCACCAAATGCTTGAGATATGTATAGTTGTGCAACTTTAGAGACCTTAAGCTCTTTTACATACAGAATGAAAAATACTTCTTCACCCAATGCACCTTTGACCTTATGGAATTCATTGCCCAGGATGATGCAGTGCCCGCTAAAAGACAGGGGTTCTTAAGAGAATTAAGTAAATGCAAGAGCAGCCGATTGGTGGTTACTAAACCCACATCGTTAGAAACAGAACTTCCATTTTCAGAGGCAATATACAGCCAACTACCAGTTGCAGTAAACATAGGGATGGGTGTTGCTTTATGCCCTCTGTTGCATTTATCAAATCAGGGTTGAAAAAGTCTAAAAGGACATCTAGTCCAACTCTGGCAGGGATATCTATGTTCTCAGTTCAGATTGCTACGAGCATAGAGCTGAAAGAGGCCCTTATACAGAGCAGTTTGAGATTTGTCTCAAGAAAGTGAGCCAGGCTACGTACTGAAAAAAGAAGGCCAAAAGTTTCCTACAGTAGCCACTTGGATTAAGGGGATTAAATTCCAAACTGGAAATATTTCTGAGCAGATATGCCGAGGCATATACATGGCCACTCTTGATAAACAGGCAGCCAAGCCACATCGCTTGTTTGCCTGACCCAGCTGGACCATTCGTATGCCCCAAGAACAAATCTCTGAGCAAAAATCATTGTGATTCAAAGGAAAATAAACACAAGCAGTGCCAGAACACTGGGCTGACTGAGAGACTACGTGTTAGGAATGGAGGTCAAAATTAGCAGATGGCACTCACCATTGCAGGATGCTAGCAAGAATGGATTTAAAAAGAGATGACATAAATATATGGAGCCTCTGCCTGTCCATGGCAGAAAAGCCTCTGTTTATTTCATGCACCCCTAAACTTCTCGATGATCAGATTTGTTTACAAGGCAGGGGCTCCCAGCACACTTACATTTTCCACCCTCCTCCTGTTGACGGCAAGACCACCCTTGAGGGTCTCTTCGCTGACTATGATGCACTTCAGTTTGCAGTCAGTGATGGATGGGCCAAAGTAGTCAAACAGGGGGGAGATTTCATACCGCAAGGAGGGCTTGATATCCACCAGGAATTCACTGAGCTGAGCCACACGCTGCTCAAAGGGCAAGATCAGCTCTTTCAGCATCTTGGCTGCAGGTGGCGAAAGAAGGAAGAGGAAAAGATGACATTTTTAGGAATGCGCAAAGAGCCCAGTAAGTTCTCCCACATGTGCTGCAAAGATGCCTCTCACACACCAGTTAATCTAGCTGCCAACATCCAACATAGTATCTGTCAGGCACAAGGATGCTATCACACCAAGCGGCTTACAGAAAAGGGCAAACTGTCCATCACAGACAGACATATTTTGATCCTGATAAGTCCTGCCACCTCACTGTGTCTGCTGCTGTGTGTAAGAGGCACCCAAAGCAATACTGGAAAAACAAAATCTCAGGCTTGTTAAAAATATGTACAGGTGAAACTCAAAAATTAGAATATCGTGGAAAGGTTCATTTCTTTCAGTAATTCAACTTAAAAGGTGAAACTAATATATGAGATAGACTCATGACATGCAAAGCAAGATAAGTCAAGCCTTTGTTTGTTATCATTGTGATGATTATGGCGTACAGCTGATGAGAACCCCAAATTAACAATTTCAACTTTGGGGTTTTCATCAGCTGTACGCCGTAATCTTCACAATTATAACAAACAAAGGCTTGACATATCTCGCTTTGCATGTCGTGAGTCTGTCTCATATATTAAACTCCAGTAGCTAATGAAAACAATTGCTTACATAAATGGACTTTTCCACGATATTCTAATTTTTCATGTTTCACCTGTAAGTTTGAGGGGTTGCTTGTTTTGCTCAGCTAGCAATTAAAAGGTTTGTCTTGCTCATAAGAGCTTTTCCACATCAGAGTAACATAGGTGCATCTGTGATGAATCCAAAGAAGTATGTGAGCTCTGTTATAGCTCCCACTTACAGTTCTCCAGTGCTTGCTTTTCCTTTTCCTGTCTTGTTGCCTATATGTGCGCAGGGCTTGGGACAAACAAATGAGAACTAAAGTGCAAGATCTCGACAGGGGCTTTGGCAGCATCACCTTTGCACGCTCTGTCTTTTCCGGTTTGTGTGTGGCCACAGAAAGGGGACATGCAGGATTGGAGGTGGTTCTTTCTATAGTTCAGTGACAGAGCACATGTATGGCAATGCAGAAGATCCCAAGTTCAATCCTTAGCATCTTCAGTTTAAGAAAGATCAGGCAGTAGGTGACGTGAAAGGCCTCCGCTTGAGACCCTGAGGAGCTGGTGTCATTCCTAATAGATAATGTTGGTCTAGAGTAGACAAACAAATAGTTCCACTTGCTATAAGGCAGCTTCCTACCTACAGTTCCTGTCCTGTGCAGCAGAGACAGGGAGGCTGAGCCGTTTGTGCTGTGGTTTCCTCAAGAGGCTTCTACCCCGTTCTACCAAAATCCTTTTCAGATCTGCTTGCTATTCCAACCAAACCAAAGCAAACCTGGAGCTTTTGGGCACAGGGACACTCAACAGTTGCAAACGTCACCAAAACAAATTATGCAAAGCTATTAGAAGCTTTAGAATAATCACCCTGATAAATTATGTTTGGCAGAGTGCCAAACATATTTTTAAGCATCACTGGACTTTTATCCCTTCACCTTTATAAACCGTAGCCAAGTGTGGGTAAAAAAGAGCAACAAACCCAAGGATCCAAGTTCACTTTTTAAGACATTAGTTTTAACAAGTCTGAAAAAATATTTCAGATTCCTAGATATCAGCTGTAAGCTTTGTACGCCCAGGCAATCATGTGTGTAGGATGTTCAAGTCCTATTTTTAAAAACAAGCCTATCCATTTTCTTGGTTTACTGCTTGTGGTTGAGCTTGTGTTTAGATGTACCACTAAGCCAAACTAGCTCTGGGGAGCACAGCAGGACCAGAGGAGGAGCTAAGCAACTGTGATTTTTCCTGTGAGTGTCACTACCTGCATGTTCACATTTATCCATGCCTTGGTTTAATGCAGTGTGTGAACTGGGCCTTTATCTTGTGGCTCAACAGCCTCATTTCCATATTCACATTCTAGCCTCTGAAAAAACAGGAGGATTAAATTTCTGATCTACAAAAAGAGAGAAAACCAAAACTATCCAGGTCATATCAAAACAGAAAAGATGTTGTAGGGTCAAAAATATCCCAGGCATATGAAAGTCTCTGGGTAGTATTTTAGGATTTGGAATATTTCTTCTTCCTGTTGGACCAATTCTTAAACATTTGTTCTTAATGTTTAGATAATCTATATTCTTTTTTCAAGGCCTGAAAATGTAACTAGCTGGTAAGAAATAGTTCCAGTCAGGGCTAGAAAATGTTTTAAGTTCCTAAGGACCAAAATAAATGTTTAGGCAACAAGGGAATTATCCCGCTCACTCTCTCACCCAATTCTGGGGTTTTCCAGCCCTGATTCTAGTCACAGCATGCGCTCATTCAGTGCTGTTGGTTTGTTTAAATGGCATTACGTAAGAACCTACGAAGAGCCTGCTGGATCAGGCCACTAGCCCATCTAGTCCAGCATCCTTTTCTCACAATGGCCAATCAGATACATGTGGGAAACTTGCAATCGTGACAAGAGTGCTCTGCCCTTCTACAGTTTCAGTAGCATTACCACCTCCAACCGTGGAGACACAGCATAGCCATCATGGCTAGTAGCCATCAATAGCTTTATGGGACCTTGGAGAAAGGGCATACATGGTTCAAAGGGACCCACTTTCCAGGAGATCTCTGTCGGAGACGCCCACCAGAAGTCGATTTTCTGCCAACATGCAGCTCACACTCAGAAGGATCTTGTGACCGTTGTGAAGTCTATCGAAAGTGCCCCCTACGACGACATCACTGTAGCTCTGCAGTGGCTCCTCAGTTGAGTTGGTCTCATGCTGTGCGGACAGCTCCTCATCGCTGACTTCTAGCTCATACTCAGGGTATAACAAAACAGAGATGAGATTGGGGCGACAGCTGTAGCAGCTGGTAGCGTAACGCTCCAGCCGCTGCTTGACTGGGTTGGATTGCCCTCCATCTCCGGTTTCAAAGTCAGTAAGCACCACTTCAGGAGGTTGGGAGAGGTTCTGCACAGATCCAAGTGCCGGAGGAGCAGCTCCCTGATTGAGGATGTTGGTAAGCAGCACCCGGACATTGAGGTGGCGATGGATGTCAGCGTTGGCATATAACTTGCTGATAAGGGTGTACACTTCAGATGTAGCAGGGACATACGTGGAACGGGGCTGTGTGGAGCCGGTCAAGCTGAGGCCTGGCTGCAGGTGAATATAGAGCGTGTCTTGTACCAGCCGGGCAGCTGAGGCGAGAATGGGTACCAGGCGCAAGGAAAGTGCTGACAGTGGCGATGTCAGAACCAGCAGGCCTGAGCGGAAAACCGACATGCTGTCCAGCAAACACAGGCACAGGCAGAGGGGGGTGCAAAAGAGAAGAGAGGCAAAGTTAAGTGGGAGGCAGCATGTTATATATAGGGAGACTTTATGCAATAATGCTACCAGAGTCACCATCCCAAAATGAAAAATCAGATCCTGTACCCCGGAAGTACTTTCCCACTAGCAGGGTGGAATTGGGGCTCCCAAATTGAAATCACTAGCATCGGGCAAGTCACACAGTCTCTCACAGCCTAACTTACCTCACAGGGTTGTTGTGAGGCTGCAGTCCTGCTCTGAGTTTATGAAGAGGAAAGGTTGGATTAGCATGCATATACAATAACCTTCACTACTGCCAAAGAAATGCCAATCCCTGTTTTAATTTCCTTCTCCCCTGTCCTACTTTTTTTGCTTGGTTTTTAACTTCAACGTTTACATTTAGTTAATAGGCAATACAGCATGTGCAAATGAGTAACAGCCAACATTTCTTTCTCAATTCCTCTGTGTGTATTAACTCTCAGCTGGCTGGGAGGAAAGTGGTGAAAGACAGAGAAGTGGAAGGGGAAGGTGTCTTAACAAGTAAATACTTCTGCCTCCTCTTCCCAGCAGCAGTGTTGCAGTACTAATGTGTTGACTATATCACATATTTTTTCAACAGCCCAAGCAAGGAAGACTACATACAGTTCCCCAAGACAAAAATGAAAATTTGTTTTGCATTTATTACTTAAATTTTTTGATGTGCAGCCCAATCCCATGTTTGTTTGGAAGTAAGGTCCAGTGGTTTTATTTACTCACATAAAACATTTGTACCCTGCTATTCTTCCCGAATACCCTCGCTGCAACACAACTAAGTTAAAAGGGCTTAGGTAAAGGTAAAGGGACCCCTGACCATTAGGTCCAGTCGTGACCGAATCTGGGGTTGCGGCGCTCATCTCGTGTTACTGTCCAAGGGAGCCAGCGTACAGCTTCTGGGTCATGTGGCCAGCATGACAAAGCCACTTCTGGCAAACCAGAGCAGCGCACGGAAACACCGTTTACCTTCCTGCTGGAGTGGTACCTATTTATCTACTTGCACTATGACGTGCTTTTGAACTGCTAGGTGGGCAGGAGCTGAGACCGAGCAACGGGAGCTCACCCCATCGAGGGGATTCGAACCGCCGACCTTCTGATCTGCAAGCCCCAGGCTCTGTGGTTTAACCCACAGCACCACCAGGGCTTACTCCTATTTAATTCCACTTGGACTGAGATCTAAACATAATAGTAATAAAGATTTCAATAGACATGCCAACTAAAAATAAACTATTCACATACAGTAAGAACTGAAATCCTTAGTATTTTAGTACAGTATATATAATGTTACTGGGATGTACTGTTATGTTGTTTACTAATTTCCAAGTTACGGTACTTTGCAATGGGGCATTAACATTTCAGACAGTTCTTTGAGGAGATCTTTACTACCTGGGTGTCTCTCCTCTCAAACTGTTTCCTGCTCCCAAACAAACAAGATACAGTATAGCTATCACCTACCCTGTCCATTTTAATTTATATGACTCAGGCAGCAATCCTATGAATCTTACCCAGGAGTAAGATCCAGTGAATATAGTGGGGCTTATTTCCTAGTAGACATGTATAAGAATTTGATGTTATTTATTTTCTATCCTAGCAAATCTGCAGACTTAGATTCATTAATCTCAATGGGTCAGCTCTGGTCAACACTCAGCAGCCTCTCAAATCTGAGACTCAGACTAGCATTGGATAAAACCCCATATATTTATTGGCCCCTCTTTCTTCCAGGGGCCTCAAGATGGCATAGGCAGTTCTCCTCCTTGCCTATTTTATCCTGAAAACAACTCTATGAGGTAAGTCGGGCTGAAATATAGCGACTGGCCACAAATTGCTAAGAAACCTTTATGGCAGCCTGGAGATTTGGACCAGTTATCACCCTGGACCACTGCCCAACCATTGGCTCAGCTGGTAGACACTTCATCTCAAGAGTTCATGGGATTATTCCAGCCGCACATTTGGGCAAAAAGATGCCTGCATTGCAGGGGGTTGGACTGGATGATCCTTGTGGTCCCTTCCGACTCTTATGCCACAAGCCCCAAATTTCTAGCTGCTTCGTGGACTCTGCCTCTCCGTTGCCCTCTGGTTGCCTCCCAGATCCACCACCACCACCTCTCGCCTTTCACTCCCTCTGACCTCCATATTCTCACTTGGCTGAAACACCCCAATTTCAAAGATCCTGTCCTTTTCCCCAGCCCAGCATCTATGTTTCGGAAACGTAAGAAACATATTTTCAAAAATACCAAACACAATAGGCCTCTGCTCTGTGAGGTGGGGGCACAATCTACGGGCGACCTGTCAATTAGAGAGAGGCTGCTGCCACCTCTGCAAAAGGAGAGTGTGCGGCGGTTATTTCCTTCCCCCGGGTTTGCTCGCTCCCTCCATTACCCAAGCACTCCCTCCCCGCCCCACGGCTCCCCGAACCGCAGGCCGGCCCCGCCCCATATCCCCCACCCCCCCCCCTCTCGTCTCCCCTCGCTGGCAAGCAGGGAAGAAGGAACGGCGAGGGTCCGGGGTCTCTCACCCACCTGCTGGGAAGCCCCAGCTGAGGCGCCGCGTGATCCGGAAGCGTTTCCTCCCCCAACCGGAAGTGCCTCCCTCACTGACAGAGGGAATAAATTAATAATTAATAATAATAATAATTAAAACCGCAAAAATAACACTGTATTTTAAAAGGAATAGATAGGTTTAGGCGAGACTGGGTTTCATTTCTGTGACCCGAAAACGTTTAAAAGTGGCTAAAGACAGCACAGCGAGCCCGGAATTCTTGAAGGGGGCGGAGCTAACCGGAGAATGGTGGGATTTAGGGAGAGTGGGAGGAGCTGGTTTGCATGTGGGAGGAGCCACAGAGGAAGAGGGTTTTCCCCACCCCCACGTTCGATTCAGTATACTGTAGTACTGTATAGTACTTCCTTGTTTCTGAGGGGGGGAAGAATGCGAGGCGCGTTTGTGGAGGCGAGTTCCGGAGTTTTTAAACAATGCATTGCGTGCAGAATTGTTTCCTTTTGTCCTCCCTCTTCCCACATTCAGCTTCATGTGGTCTGATATTGCGATAAAGGAGTGAAACTTATCCCTGCCTACTTTCTCCAAACCATGCATAATTGTGTATGTTTCTCGTGTTCCCACTTATTAGCCGCCTTTTTTCTAAACTAAAAGGCCCCCAATGTTGTAACATTTCCTCATAAGGGAGTTGTTCGAGCCCCAGGATTATTTTGGTTGCCTTCCCCCCCCCCCAAATTCTATATCCTTTTTGATGTGCATTACCCAAAGTATTCTAAACGTGGCCTCATGTTCCATAGTTTGCATAACATCGTCATATTGGCAGTTTTATTTTCAGACACTTTCATAAAGATCCCTAATACGGAATTGAGGATTTGTTTTTTGTTTTTCAACTGCTGCACAATATGTCTATATTTTCATTCCACCACAACTTTCTTTCCCACTTGGTCTCCAACAGCTCAGATTCTATAAGCTGTTGTGTGCAAATTTACCATATTTTGCCTCATCTCAATTTTTGCCGGAGAAATGTTGGAGGGAATGTTGGCATGATATTTTTGGTGCTCCACACAATCCCTTTTTGTTCTTACTACCTTGAACAAGTTGCTTGTTCCGAAGACCTGCCCATCTCACCACTCACTCATAATTCAGGTTCATTTATGAACAACTTAAATAATACGGGTCCTAATACTGGCCCTGAAATGCTTGGTGCCAATATACTAATGGGAATGCTTCCAAACATGTAGAAAGTTTTCTCACCACTGAGCATCCATCCCTAATAATTCCCAAACATTCCCTCACCCTTTGGATCCAGAAGTAAAGCATGTCAGCAGATTTAACCCTCTGCCCCCAACCCTGCAACAGTTGGGGGAAATAATTTCCTCTTTCTCCCAAAGAAAAAAGTGTGACGACTGTGATGCCTGTGTTCGTCCTGTGGGGGCTCATTCATAAAATGCCAGAGAGAGATCAAACCCAGATGATATGTGAAATAAAGAAAACATTACCTCTGAGACTAGACAGA
The DNA here is from genome assembly GCF_009819535.1 of Lacerta agilis. NCBI lineage: Eukaryota > Metazoa > Chordata > Lepidosauria > Squamata > Lacertidae > Lacerta > Lacerta agilis. The sequence goes on along the minus strand of NC_046325.1, from coordinate 29,763,484 downwards.
ATGCATTTTATAGCCACTATTAATGTGCAGACTACCACTACATAACTTTTCACAAGGTATAGTTTCCAAACTCTCTTGAACCCAGCAAAACTACTTATGTGATTGTTCTGTGTCAGTCCCCTCCCCTCAGGGGAAGGGCCATAGTTCAGTGGAACAGCATCTGCATTGCATACGGAAGATCCCAGGTTCAATCCGCTGGCATCTCCTGGTAGGAGTGAGAATGTCCACTGTCTGAAATGATGGAGAGCCTTATAAGTCAGTGCTGAAAATACTGAGCTAGATGGATCAAACATAGTGGGAAGGGCAAGCCCCTCTCAGCCAAAAGTACATGGTGTTTAGTACTGGTGACAAAGAAGGCAGTTTGTTTAACATTTATATCTTGCCTTTCCTGCAAAAAGCTCAAGCATATGGTGTTCCCACCTTGTCTCTTGTTTATTGGCACAGTAAACCTGTGAGATAGTTTAAGGCTACAAAGAACAGTCATTGGCCCAAGGTGACCATGGCTGAGCTGGGATTTGAACCTGTCGCTCTCCATTTTCAATGTGCCACTCTGATCACTACACCACATTGGCCCTCAAATTCAGCTTAGGCAAAATCTACTGAGGATGTGCCAATACATATGATGAAATTTATCTAACCATCAAAAAGCAATTCCCTGGCAAATGTAAGAAGAATGCAACATCAAAAGCAGCAAATCAGAGATGTTCAGGGGATGACCAGCTGTTTAAAGACAGTATTTCACCTGAATGGATAAAAAGAAATGACAAAGTATTAGCATTTAATTAGCATTAAAATGTATAACTTACAGTTAACAGAGAAGAGAAAGGATGGGAACCAGAATCATTTGTACTTGATTTTAGTAGGCTGTATTATTATAAGTAGTAGTAAATCTCTCTATACTGCCCTTCACCCGAGGATCACAGGGTGGTCTACAATGAACTCCCAAACCTTTCTGCTTCTCCCACTTCAACCCAATGTTGCACCCTAAGGACTGCTATTTTTTGCCATAATTTTTAAGAAATTATCACCAAATTAATACAAAATCAATACAAATTTAAAAACTAACTTCCCACCCACCCCAGGTGCCCCCTCTATCTCCCACCCTCCTTTGCTGCTCCCAATAAAATAACTTTTCCAACCATCATTTCAAAATACCTTCATCCCTTCTCCCTACACATCACTTGTTCAATTACCAATTTCTGCTACGGCTTTTATACATTGTTATAACCTGTCCTCAGAATAGTCAGGCAGAGTAAATCCTCTCTTTTATCTATCTGTATCAATCATTCATCAATTTTGAAACATTTCCTTCTGATACCTCTTGAGTAAAACTTTGCTTCCTCCCAGACAACATGCACACATTCCTCCCTAACATGGCCTTGAACATCTGACATCCGGCCCCAGTAATCAACAATTCGGCTGGTGCTGCGTTCAGAGGGTGAAAATAAAACCTCTAGATTTTTTTTGTATAAATATATACCGTAATATAAATCCCCCCATTTATCATTGCCAATCTCCCAGCATCACCCCTAAAGGACGACTTTATGATATTTTAATGTGTTAAATCTTACAACTCTAACCCAATTAAACAAATCTTAGTTGATTAATTAATTGTATGGTTTTCAGTTGATTCAGGAAGTGGTCTGGTGGATAAAAGAAGTGTTTGTAAGCTGGGCAGAAGAGGTCTTTTTAAACAGGCGCCTAAAAGCGGGGAGGGGGGAACCCCATTGGAGAGAATTCCAAAGAATTGACACCACCACTGAGAAGGCCCCGTCTGATCTCATGTAGCAACAGGCTGGAGAGCAAGGCTTCTGACGATGGTTTTAAAAGCTAAGGCAGGTCAATATGGATTGGATTAATTAACAGTCTTTTATACCATTGCATCCAAAGTTAAGCAAGTTTCTTAAAAAGCTAAAATGTTGTGTGCTGTTAGATCTACAAATTTGCATCTAACACTCAGGATCTGAATTTTGGATTTGTGCCATGCTTCAACCAACAAACAGTGCACAGTGTTGAACCTAGCAAATGGTAAGACAGAAGTGTGGAAATGATGCCAGCTATTAAAAACAGAAAGAGATGGGGGCAACCTGATTACTACCATAGCAAGCCTGTGGGGCAACAGGACTGTTGGTTGTAGTTCTGTGTTGAGATGCTCACCTGCTGTTCATGCCTATTTATTTATTCAGCCACCCATCCATGTCAGGCTCCATGATCACCAGCTCTTGCCCTTCCAGCTCCCCATGTGTCCCAGTGTTGTGATCCTTTGAGAGAAGGACAAATGGCGGAGCAGTTCTCTCCACTTGGATACCCTTGGTGCTGAGGTACGACTGCAGGGCACTGAGAAACTGTGGGGGGACACACACACAAAAACAGACGAATAATGTAAATTTATTGGTCACCCCTGACTGGAACCTAGTTTTTAAGGGTCCCTTTGTTCCCTTCACAATCTCACTCCAGTTTGTATTTCCTCTTGCAACTGTGGGGAGTACCAGATAAAAGATCAGGGAATATAGCAAGCTGCCTTATATTAAGTCCATCCAGTCTAGTGTTGTCTACTCTGACTGGCAGCCACTCTCCAGGGTTTCAGGCGGGGAGATTCCTAGCCTAGAACCCATTGGTTCCTTCCAATGCTACAATTCTATTATTCCTGCCTGTCCTTGAACTAGATGGCATCGCTGGGGCATGTCACTTATTCCTCACTTTGAAGAAACAAAGCCTTCTTGTTGGCTAGGCACTGTGTAGAGTCCTCAAAGTCAACCGGCAAGCAATAAGAAGGGCTCTGGGGAAGTGGAGTCTTGACAGACAGCATGCCAAGCTCAGAAAGCTCTTGACTTTTAACTTGAGTATCTCTTGAGAGATCAGAGGAAGAGCAAAAGGGGAAAGCAGGATAGTGAAAGGAGAGTGGCACTCTTACGTTTGAGAGTCAATTACCTAATGGAACTTTGTGGTAAAAATGGACCCTGTGAGTGCACGTACAGGGGTGCATGTGTGTGTATGTGTGAGTGCACAAGCACAGCAAACCACAAATCCTCCATCACTACAGATGCAGCAGCCAGCATCTTCACCGCGGGTATGACCTGCTCACCTCACCCCCACCCTTTCGGGCACTATTTGGAGTAAGACGTGCAGATCTTAATCTAGGGCTGTTCAAAATGTGGTGAAGACATTGACTGGTGACTTGTACGGCAGTCCAACAGAGAACGAACAAACCTGCTTTTGTCAAATCCAGTAGATTTTGTCAGTTTGTGACTCCTCAGCGGGCTGCATTTGGCACAGAATCGGGCTGGCCTGCTTTAACTCTTTTTTTTAATGCTAGGTTATTCAGATTACATATTAAGGGACAATTTTTATTTTGCAATTTTTAAACCAGTGTTGCTGTAAGTTAAGGGCGCCTGCCTTTATCCCTTGAGACCAGGGCTCCCCCCCACCCAATCTGGAATGCACTAGTGTGTTCCGGTACCTCTCCCCACACCATGCCTCTGGCTCACGAGAAGAATCTCCCTGGAGCGCAAAGAGGACATCCTCTATGGACACTGGAGAGGGTCTTTTCATGAGCCAGAGGTGCAGCGGGGCTTTGATTGGGCTCTTCAGCCTCCCAGGCTAACAGTGGACACATGGAAAGAAGTCTTCCCTGCCTCAGCTCTGCAAGCCGCCCTGTTTCTCTGGCTTTTGCAAGCAAGCAGAAGGGACAGGGCAGTTTGCAGAGCTGACAGGCAGGGAATAAGCTTCTCCGCGCTTCAGTTCTGCCCATCCATGGAGCTGCCCTGTCTTTCCTGCTTGTGCGCGGAAGCAGGAGGGAAAGGGCAGCGTTCCTGCACCATGTTTTTCCTAGGGGAAAAAAAAACACTGCTTGAGACTGTTATTTCCAGAAGGACAGCCACGTGAATCTTTTGCAGCAAAGTGAATGAGAAGTATTGCGGTGCCTTAAAACAGGGGGTGTCAAATCTATATGGCCTGGCCCACAAAACCACCTGCGGTGGCTGACCACCTCTCTGCTTAAAGGCTACGGATTGTATGTTGGTTGGACTCAGAGCAGACCCACTGAAATTAATTTGGGCATGACTAATTTAGGTCCATTACCGTAATTTCAATTGGTTCACTCGGAGTAAAACTCACGTTGGGTCACGATAATCCTGACCAATTTAAGCTTTCGGGGACCTCAGGCCACTTTATCAAGTGTTGCATCACCACATACTGGGTTTGGTATGTTGCTTCAACAGGGAATGTTGAAGAAAATACAAACATCGGCCTTTCTGCTTACAAGTGGTAGCTTTTGGTGTTTTCTTCTTATTATTTATTAAATTTGTTAAGCACTTTCATCATATCCAAGGCAACCCACAGCAGCTTACAAGCTTTTTATGCATTAAATGTATTAAATTGTCTCTCAAGACATACAGATGCCAAAAATGTATTAAATTGTAAATAATTAGAGGCATTTTTGGGGGGGGGGAAGCTTGTTTTCCGGAGTGGGCTGGGGTTATGCTGTGCTCTGCCCATTTTTTCAAAGGCACTCTTTTTCTGTTAACTCTCTGGGTGTTTCAGAGCAAATTCCAAATAAAACCTTGCTCCCCATTCCCCAACAAGAGCCCTCTTACCAGCTCTCTGTTCTGCAAACGGTCCAGCATCTTCCACTGCTCATGCTGGGTGGGTTTCTTAAGGACCCAGCCCTGCACCGGCAGACACAGGAGACTGAGGAAGGTGAATAGCAGAAGCAAGTGCATCCCTCTTCTTGCAATAGCTGCCTTTGAGAAGGAGTAGCTGGGAAATAAAACATGGCAAGTCACAGCCAGAGAGGCAGGAGAAGTAGAAGATGCCACATCACCAGTTGGAACTGGCAACAGGAAGGTCCCAGTGGGCCAGCTCACAGTTGGGTTTGTGGCAAAGGAGAAGATGCAGCCAAGCTTTCAAATCTGAGCTGGGGCTGACCCGCAGAACATGTTCAGTCATTTAAAAGTGCCAAGTAAATCATAATGTCTCTGAGCATGTGAAGAGTACAACTCCCCCACTCTAACACACAAATACCGAGAATAGCACAAGACTATGGCATAATATCCAGTCCAATATCTATTCTTTTACATTTCTTAACGCCAAGTCTTGCACTTGAAGCATGTGGGGTTTTAGTAATTAGTTAATCTACATGTGAAGAGTGCATTTCTCTCTCACACCCATTTGATAACAACAAAGGTCTGCTACAGCCTCAGCGCAGGACTTGTTAAATAAGAATCAGCCTGCAGTCTAGGTTCTGTTCTTAAACTAAGAACCATTATGGGGGAAGGGGCAATCCTCAATCAACTCAAATTAAGTCTAAATACGTCCAAGCTTAAACAACCAATCATTGCCTCCCTGCTTACTCCTGCCTCCATCTCTGTCCCCTTCCTTGGTTTCCCTTGTGTTGAATTTTAGATTTTAAGCAATTTTGACCTAGCCTCTAGTACACACAGCAAAGTATTGTGTACACTGATGGCAGCATCATAATCTAATCAGGAGTTTTAGCAATTTAAATGAAATCACGACGATTATTTCCATTGATGGAAGTTGCTGCTTGCTTTTAAAAATAAATGAATTTGGAGCCTTGCTGGTAACATTTTAGGGCAACTGTTAGAGAGAAGCACTCATTTACCAAAGCAATAGTTCAAACTCCACATTTTCCTTAAATGTTTCGTCAGCTTCCAACACCCCCTCCCAATGCAATAAGTATGAATTTGAATTTACTGCAAACAAAATCAATTTTAGGTGACCTTGCTTGATATCTCCCCCCCCCCAAAATCATTTCTACTCTGCTCTGCTTTGCCATTAGGATTCCCGTTGTGCTAACTGACAACTCTCAATGAAGGGATCCTTGCAAAAAGAGACAGGGAATCCGTACCTCTTTCTCCCGTTTTGTGTTTCAGGATGCAAAGTCTGCGAAGTATGGAGCAAACACCTTTCCCCCCACTCTTTTTATGTAGTTCTGCAGCTAGAGTGGGAGGGGAGCGAAAGAGCAAAGGAATCGCTGCCTGTTCCAGCTGGCATTCCCTGTGTTTGGAAGTACGTGCTGTACCACTGCTGCCCCCCATCCCCGGTGATTCTGTAGCCCCCTCAATACTTCTTAAAAGCTTCCCTTCGTTCCTAAGGCCTTCGATGGCACTTCACGTCTAATCTCAGAGCAATGCTAATGCATTTTTATTTTATTTTTACTTTTTAAAGATGCAACCCTTGAAGGGCTCTTGCCAAGCTGCTCTGCGTAGGCTGGCGTCACAGCCACGACCCTCCCCATCACAGACCACCCCACCTGCTGCCTTGTAAACAAAGAGCGCATATTCTCTATATATGCTACAACGGCAGCAAGAATATTAATAGCTAGAAATTGGAAAAGTGAAAAAAGTGTCAGGGAGAGCCAGATACAGTGGTACCTCGGGTTACATACACTTCAGGTTACATACTCCGCTAACCCAGAAATAACGCTTCAGGTTAAGAACTTTGCTTCAGGATAGGAACAGAAATCGTGCTCTGGCAGCACAGCAACAGTAGGAGGTCCCATTCAGAGCTGTCAACTTTCCCTTTTTTTGCATTGGGAAACGGCGCTGGAATAAGGGAATTTCCCGCAAAAAAAGGGAAAGTTGACATTCCTTCCCCTCTCTTCTTTCTCCCTCTTTTAGGACTGGCATTGCCCACCTTGCCGTGGCATCTGCAACTGTAGCATCTGCAGGCAGCGGGAAGGACGATGTGCTACAGGTGACAACTATGGTCCCATTAGCTAAAGTTAAGAACAGTTTCAGGTTAAGAACGGACCTCCAGAACGAATTAAGTACGTAACCAGAGGCACCACTGTAGTTGATTGGTGCCATGGTAGGATGACTGGATGAGGTCCTCCCATGTTAGAGAAAATGTCTGTTTGCATCCTGCCAAGTCTGGGCTGGCTTCTGCCTGGCATATTCAGGCAGCGGGGCCATTTTGGCTTGTTGAGAACAGAGGCCCAATATAAAGGGAGGCCAGCACACAGCAGATGGCTCAAGCCAATGAGCCAAGCCCCATACTGAATAGAGAGGGTGAAACAGTCCCAGTCACTGCCTCTGACTGTGGGTGGGAGAGTTTCCTTCCAAGACACCCCCCCCACAAGATGCATTAGCTCTTGATCGTGAGGTTTATATTTATTTATTATACAGAAATTCCCAAAGGTGTCTGCAAACTAAGAGATCATGGTGCAATGCAGCTCCTTGAACTTAAGCAATGCCAACTTGTCCATAGGATGATTGTACTGGGTGCAATTCCACATCACTCAATAGGGCTGGGCGATATCAGCTTTTCAACATCGCAAGAAGCAGCATTCAATTAAGCCGGCCCATCAGTGCAAGGATTATTGCTAGCACTACAGGATTCCCCGTGTCTCCACCATGTGCTCCAGAGGATCATGGTAACCCCTAGATTTAGGGGAGCAGTGCACACAGGGGGGAGGCTGAAAGATCTGTGGTACAAGCAATGATCCTTGCATCAATGCAACTACTGACTTAAACACACCCCAGTTGCAATTAAGTGGTTGATGGGGTGGAACAGTGCCAGTGAAGGGTGTAACTTGTATGGAATCTAGACACATATAAAAAACGTCATGAAGATGCTTTAAAAAAAATTGTTTTGAAAAATATATATTGAATGTCATAGCTCGCCATCGCCATCTAGTGTCACATTTGTAAAATGCACTTTATAACACACTTAAAACGTTTTATTTGCAAAGCCCCAAACCCCGAAACAGCTAATCAGCACGATTTATCCGGAACTCAGGTTGTCTTTTTAATAAAGCATAATAAAGTACACCGACCCCTCATGACGGCCTCTCTTCTGGCACAAGAGGGCACATTTTTATACAGGTATTAAACCAGAAATAATTATTCGGAGATCAGACATCTTTGTGAACAATATATATATATATATACATACGCATGTAAACTTACCCCTGAGTCACTCAGGGACATTAAAGGCACTGAGCAAAGTTAAGACAGGCGGAGGAAGGGAATTCTCCTGAGGGAAAAGGGAATGGTCTGAAGCAGGGCTTTTTTCAGGCAGAACTCAGGTGGCACCTCTCAGGTGGGCGCCACTGCCATTCTAAGAGAACAAGGGAGGTGTTCGGGGTGAGTTCCGGCACCTCTTTTTCTAGAAAAGTAGCACTGGTCTTAAGGCACGTGAGGCTATCGCCTTGCTGAAGCTAAGCAGGTCTGGGTCTGATTGGTGCCTGGAAGGGAGGCCACATGGGAGCCTCGGCTTCCATGTTGGGGTATAAATGTAATGCAGGGAAAGACAGGAGGCAAAGAACCCCGGAGGGAAATCTGCCCTGGCCGGCTTGGCCTTCCTCCTACATAGCTTACCAGAAGGGGCTCACCTTCCCTCTTTCATTGCTACCTGGGCTTTCTAACCCTACAAGCCATAAATTTCTGAGGAAGAAGCAAGGCAACCCTTCAATGCTATTCCTCAAACCTCACTTCATGCTCACCACATCCCCATGATTCCAAAATGACAATGTTACTGATGAGGCCTGTTCCCTTTCCCAAGGATAAATCAACCTTTCCCCTCCCTACCCAAGCGTTTCTGGAAGAAGGCGCCCAATCACCTCATTTGGGCTGTTAAATGAACCCCAATGAGCAATGGATTTGTTGTCAAAGATGCCATGTGTATTTTTTATGTGTAGAAAAAGGCACCTAATAAATTCAATAGGCTAAATAAACCAAACTGCAATCAGTGTAGCTAGCGCCTTCCCGTTTCAGTATTTATCCCTATGGGGAGGGTGAGAAACTATGGCTGCACTTTGAGGTGGGGTTTATTGCATTAATTTTACTAGGGCTTCTGTTTACTAGGGATTTCTAATGTTCCTTTTACCGGCTGCTGTGGCTCTTTGATCGATAGATAGTGCCGCCGTGCCAAGCTAAATTTCAAACAACAGGAAATACCTGTATGCTAAGGATGCCGCCCCAAATTCCTTCACCTGAAATTGCAACACAACACACTCCCACAAGTCTCCTGGTTAATGGGGCTGCAAGCCAGAATTTTCCTGGAAACAATTAACATGGAAATGAGCACTAAATTGCCACTAGGCCGCAACGTATTCCCACAAGTGTCTTTTGCCTCTTGCGAGATTATCCCTTGGAAACGCGGAAATTGCCCAGTAAAGAGGAAAATGGACTAAAGGTGTTGTCTGAATGTAGCCAAAGCCTAGCTTTTTTGGCGGGAAGATCCCTAACGATCCTCTATCCCAACTGCGAGGAACCTGTGGCTCTTCAGGAATAGTCAGGGGTGCTGGGAGTTGGGAGTCCTAACAATGTCTGGGGGGCTACAGGTTCCCTGTCACTTCGTCTGGTCTCTTCAATGGTTCAAATGCTTGCTTGCAGAAGGCAGCTGGAGCAATCTCTTCTGTAGCGCTTCTGCTTGGGGGTGAGCAGGAGAAAACACGGACCACAGCTGAATACGATCTAGCAGGGGTGGCTAACCACTTCAGGGGCCTCATGTCAAGGTGGGTGCGGCCAGTTTTTGATAAAATTGGGGCAGGGGAGCTCGGAGGGGCCTTAAAACATTTTGTCATCAGACTACCACTTTATAATTATTTTAAAGTTTGTTTGTTTTGTTTTTTAAATGGAAAGCCCACCCCCACCCCAAATAGAATCTTATGGCATCTCAGATTTTTAAATGAAATTATTATTTTTAAAATGATAAATGTTGCGAGTTGCAGAGGCTACACAAAAAAACCTGGGGGGCCGACAAGCCACAGGTTAGCCTCCCCTTGCCTGTGTGGAAGAAAGAGGGCTGCGATGTGGGTGGTCTTTCGGAAGGGAGCTGCGTTGCAAAGCCTCGTGACCGCACACTTCCGTCTCCAAATTAAGGCAGTAGAGTCCATTTCCACCACATCACTAACCTTTTTAGAGCTCAATTTGAGCCAACTCTGGAACATGTGAAAAACAAGGAAAAGTGCCCCCCCCCGAGAACCATGTCCTGAGTCCCTGACAATGATCCCTCAACCACAACTAGCCTTTGCACCCATTTGGAGACAGGGTTAAAGGCTTCCAGGCAGGCTTTATAAACTCTGCCACCTCTCTGTCTGACCAGAAGTCATTCCCATTAACCACCACCACCAGTTCCTGTGCCACTCGAACACTGGGAAAATGTGCATTTAAGAAGAAGCTGTTCAGTAGTCAGGTCTGGCTCAGAACACCCAACACAGGACGAGTGCCGTGGTTGGGACTGACAGCAAGCAGAGAAGGGGGCCTGCCAATAGCGAGTCTCTTCTCACACAGCCCTCAAGCGGTTGTGCTGCACTGCAGAAGGGTAATACTTGAGAAATATCTTCCTGGCTATGTCCAGCGTGTTGCCCGTGGCCTTGGCTGGGTACCGCTTCCCGTTGTAAATAAAGCCCCTCTCCACCTGGAAGACGGCTTGGTTGAAGTGGTTCTGGTGGAAGGGGGTTCCAGTGTTGAGGCACTCCACCAGGGTGGACACAAACAGACTCCAGCGCACCCCGTAATAGTCCAGCACCAGCCCTCCGAACTGCTTGTTGGCGTAGTCCAAGATGTTGCCGTTGGGCCCCCAGAGCGTCAGCTGGTTGCGTGCGTTCAGGTCGTAGAGGCCCGCCTCCTGGTCGCTGGTGGCCGACAAGCGGGCGGCTTCCAGCCACCGCCCGAGCAGAAACCGCCTGTCGCTCGACAGGAGGCTGTCCAGCTCCGGGAGGAGGTCGTAGACCAGAATGCCGCCCGCCGTCAGCAGGCGGGAGAGCATGCGGCTCTGGAAAGCCTGCTTGATTTCCAAGTAATACCGGCTCACCAGCTGCTGCATGGCCTGGCGCGTCACGTCAACCAGGTCGTAGCAGAAGGTGCTGCTGGCACCGAGCACGTCGACAGAGCTTTGCAGCAGCCGCCAGGCCTCGTAGACGTCGCTCTCGTTGTACCAGAGCTCCGTGGTCATCCGGAAGGAAGGGCGGTGCACTAGCGGGCTGCGGTTGTGGTTGGTGTACGGCCCCGAGGAATTGTAGGCGCTTTGGAGAAGCAGCTGCCAGGCCGCGGCTGCCTGGGCGTTGCTGGCCCCGTAGCGCTGCGTGGCGTAATCGGACACCCACCGCCGGAGGTCCAGGGGCTCCTTGCACCAGCCCAGGTCGGTCATGAGCTCATACATCACGTCGTTCTGCTCGATGCCTTCGGGGGTCAGGCCGATGCCCACCATGGTGGAGTTGGGGAAGCCCCGGGCAGCAAAGGGGCCCCGGTTGACGCTCTCCGCCGTGCCGAAAAGGCCGTGGTTGCCGCCGAAGTTGTGCAGCATGCACCAGATAAACGGCTGCCCGTAGAAGGACTCTGTCCAGGGGTAGACGGGCTTGGATTCGGCAAAGAGGTCCAGCACCACCATCCTGCCAAGGGGCACGCCCTGGAGGAGGGCGCGGACTTGGGCCGGCTGCCAGAAGTCGGGCTGGTGTTGGAAAAGCCAGCCTTGCATCAGCCATATGGCACGGGGGTCAGCTGTGGAGAAAGACATTGGCAATTAGCGCAAGGCAGAGGGGCTGACAGTTGCTTCTGCTTGGGGAACCTCTAATGTACTTCCACCCTGGACTCCTTTCATTCATTCATTGAGGACATCGATTTCAATTAAAATTATATAGGTCAGCATCCTGGCTTCCTGCTGCAAAATGCCTGCAAAATATGGTTAGCTCTTTGGTGCCAAATTCTCCGCAGGAGAGCAAATACTTGCAGAACAACAATGTCTAGGAGACAGTAATTCTGCAGTGGAAAGCTATGCCTTATCTAGTACATCCCATAAACATCATCTGAGAGGCTACAATGCTGCCATAGAAGGGCTTGCCTGAGAAGACCAGGGTTCAGGCTATGAAATTTGGTGGCCAACAGCAAGTCACCTTCTCTCGGCCTAGACTACTGCAGAGGGTTGTTGGAAGGATATACAGTAACATGAAAATGGTAGGCATGCTGCTCCGAGCAACTTGGAAGAAGGATGATATAAGAATGTGGTTATAAAGAAAACAAATAAATGCAGCCAAGATCTGCATAAAAAACGGGAGATAAGCTAGCCATGGTATGATCAGGATGATATCAACAGTGGATGGCACAAACGTGGAGTTTGCAACGATGCAGTTCCCGAGTTTTGAAAAATAGCATGTTAAAAATAATAATAGATTTTTAAGGCTCAGAAAATGTGTAGCGAGTGCCTAGCAAAGTCTATAAAAGGGGGGGGGGGTCTTAGCCACAATGTGAAAATTCTCTGCAAGACAGAAAGGCTTCTTCAGCCTACTAGGTAAAGGTAAAAGTAAAGGACACCTGGACAGTTAAATCCAGTCAAAGGCAACTATGGTGTTGTGGTGCTCATCTCGCTTTCAGGCCGAGGGAGCCAGAGTTTGTCCACAGACAGCTTTCCGGGTCATGTGGCCAGCATGACTAAACCGCTTCTGGCGCAACAGAACACCGTGACAGAAACCAGAGCGCACGGAAACACCGTTTGCCTTCCCACCGCAGCGGTGCCTATTTATCTACTTGCACTGGTGTGCTTTCAAACTGCTAGGTTGGCAGAAGCTGGGACAGAGCAATGGGAGATCACCCCATTGCGGGGATTCGAACTGCTGACCTCCTGATCGGCAAGCCCAAGAGGCTCAGTGGTTTAGACTACAGCGCCACCTGCATCCTCTCCAAGTTACACAGCTACCCAAATGTGGGCTAAAGTGAGAGCCAGTGTGGCATCACAGTTAGAGTGTTGGACTATGACCTGGGAGACCAGGGTTCAAATCTCCACTCAGCCATGAAGCTCTCTGGGTGACTTTAGGCCAGTCTCCCTTAGCTTGACCTACCTCCCAGGGTTGGCGTGAAGATGAAAAGGGGAGGAGAACCCCATACACCACCCACCCTGAGCTCTGTGGAAGATAAGCATAGTATATAAATGTCATAAAAGATGAGGCGACTGGAGGAGAAACTTGTGCATGTGTGCATGTACGGAGGGGAACCAAGAGAACCCGTCACATCCTACCTCCCGTCATGGAGCGGAAGACAGCTGCGCTGACCTGGGACAGGTAGGCGGGATCCGATGAGAGCGGGCGCATCTCGTTGAAGGTGTCGGCGCTGTACACGTGATCCGTACCAAACTCCCTGGTCAGTTCTTTCAGGAAGAGGGTCCCGATGACCTGGAACATGGGGTCTTCGGGCGACAGGAGGTAGGAGCAGGAGTAGGTGCAGTCAAAGTGACTCCAGCTCCCCATTCGTGTGGCGTTGGCCCGGGGGAAAACCCTTAAAGCACGGGAAAGAAATCCAGGAAGGAATTGTGGCACCAACCGCTGTTTCACATTTGATTGTGCGCTAAACGCTGCACAGCTAAACAGTTTCCGCCAGAGAGCTCAGAGGCAAGACTAAAAGAAGAAACTCTAAAGCAGGGGACAGCCAACATTGGGTGCCTTTCTGACACAGCTGGACTACAACTCCCATCATCCCTCATCAGTGAGCATGCTGGGAGTTGGAGTCCACTGATATCCAAAGGGGAATGCAATAGCTCTCTCTGCTTTGAAGGGGAAATAAATGATGATGATAATGATAACAGAGTTTTATGCTGCCCATCTGCCAGGGTTGCCCCAGCCCCCTGGGCAGCTTCCAGCAAATTAAAACATCAAACACAGTAAAGCATCACACATTTAAAAAGATGGGAAGGGAAGGGAAGGGAAGGGAAGGGAAGGGAAGGGAAGGGAAGGGAGGGAAACCCCCCCCTCCCCAATCTTTCAGGGCTGTGCCAAAATCACTGCTGTATTTGGGAAGGGCCGTAGTTGAATGGCCGAGCTTCTGCTTTGCATGCACAAGTTCCCAGCATCTCCCGATACAGTGGAACCTTGGTTGTCGAATGCTTTGGAAGCCGAACGATTCAGAACCTGAATGCCGACAACCCGGAAGTGAATGCTTCCTTTTTCAAACAATTTCTGAACGGCTTCTGAGCCTCGTTTTTCATTTTTACCCCATTGATTTTGCCACTAGCCCATCGATCCTAGGTTTTCGAACTTTTCGGAAGCCGAACGGTCTTCCGGAACGGATTAAGTTCAAAAACTGAGGTTCCGCTGCAATGCTGGGAATGTCCCATGTCTGAAATTATGGAGAAGAAGAAGAAGAAGAGTTTGTATTTGATATCCCACTTTTCACTACCTAAAGGAGTCTCAAAGCGGCTAACATTCTCCTTTCCCTTCCTCCCCCACAACAAACACTCTGTGAGGTGAGTGGGGCTGAGAGACTTCAGAGAAGTGTGACTAGCCCAAGGTCACCCAGCAGCTGCATGTGGAGGAGCGGAGACACGAACCCGGTTCCCCAGATTACGAGTCTACCGCTCTTAACCACTACACCACACTGGCTCTCACTGGAGAGCTGCTGCCGATCAGCGTAGGAAATGCCGAGCTAGATGGATCGACGGCCTGAATCTGTGTAAAGCGGCTTCCTGTGTCCCAACCTTCTGGCCTCTACCCCCCCCCCCACAACTGCAAGCCCTCCTTCATCTCTTTCATAATGATTGTGCATTCAGCCATACCCCCCATGCATTCTGATCACGGGTGTGAGAGAACTGGCTGCAGAAGTGAGGAGCAATACACACTTGCACAGGCTCAGAGGCCTCTCAAATGTCTCTGGGCCACAGCCTCTTTCCACTTCCCATGGAGGGCCTAATTTGGCCTGTGTGTCCCTGCAGCTAGATGATGGTTTGATTTGGTATAATGTGGTTTCCTATGTCCCTTTGCCGCCTGCATTGCATTCCTGCTTGTGATGCATGACCGACCTTTACCTTAAGATGCCGCGAGGGACGTATCCTGAGAAGGCAGGCAGCACTGTCAGCATCCCCAGGCTCCGCATTCTCTCCAGGATCCTGTACTGGGAAGGCAAAGAGGGCAGGATGGAGCAGTGCAATGAGGCCTGGGGAAGGATTCATACTGTGCCCCGATATTCCCACCCACTAGTCCCAGAAGAACGCCCACATTTTAGGTAGGCCTCTGTCGATTCTGTTGGCTCAGCTACACGTGGTGCCAAAGATTGAATATTTGCTGGGGGTTTTTTTCATTTCTTTCCCTTCTCTCTCACTTTCTCTTTCTTTAGTAAAGATAAAGGGACCCCTGACCATTAGGTCCAGTCGTGGACGACTCTGGGGTTGCGGCGCTCATCTCGCTTTACTGGCCGAGGGAGCCGGCGTACAGCTTCTGGGTCATGTGGCTAGCATGACAAAGCCGCTTCTGGCGAACTAGAGCAGCGCACGGAAACGCTGTTTACCTTCCCGCTGGAGCAGTACCTATTTATCTACTTGCACTTTTGACGTGCTTTCAAACTGCTAGGTGGGCAGGAGCTGGGACCGAGCAACGGGAGCTCACCCCATCGCGGGGATTCGAACCGCCGACCTTCTGATCAGCAAGCCCTAGGCTCTGTGGTTTAACCCACAGCGCCACCCGCGTCCCTTCCCCCCCTCTCTTTCTTTAGGTCTCTCCTTTTCTCATCTTTTCTTCTTTCGGTCTTTGTTCTTTTCTAGGTAGCTGTTTCCTCTTCATATATTATAAAAAGATACTTCGCAATGGGTGTGAATTTTGTATATCTATGAACAAGTATCAACAAATAAGGGTTTTGTTTTAAAAATAATAATAATAATTATCAGGTGTTTCAAAATTCAAAAATATTGGAACTGTATTAATGAAAAGGCAACTGGCCTTTGGGCTAAAAAGTGTTATACAAATATACAATAATGACGACAGCTTTAAAAAAAAACCCCAAAAAGATTGATGATTTGGTTACCTGAATTTTCTTTTTACCCAAGTGAAGCTATTGGTGCCACAAATTAGCTCGCGCACTAGAGAAGGGTGTGTGTGTGTGTGTGCGCGCGCGCTTAAACCAGGAATTGGGAACCTGTGGCCCTCCAAATGCTATTGGACTACAATTCCCATCATCCTTGACCAACTGCCATGTTAGCTGGGGCTGATGGGAATTACAGTCCAACAACATCTGGAGGGCCATAGTCCCTCATTCCTGGTTTAAACGTTTCCCCTTGTAGTTTTCTGAAACTCAGACTCGACCACCACCCCGACCCCAATTCCTCTTCTGAAACGGTTGATAGCCCCGCAGGCAAAATAATATATAGATTTTAGACCCCCACATACCCTGCTTTATAAGTGAATGGGGCAGATAGGTGATTAAACAAACATGGCTGCCCTTGGGTCAAGTTTGTCTCTTTATTAGCACATTACATCATGCTTCTGCCACCTTGGGCTGAGACAGCAGTGGATCTTTCTACAAATAATGATGGGGGAACACTGAAGGGGGGGGGGGAAACAAGCTCCAAAGGTAAGAACTAGAAAAGGAAACAGAATGTAAGAATATAAGAAAAACCCTGCTGGAAAACAAGAAAAGGTCCATGGAGACATAAAATCATAGAATTGTTGTAAGAATTTTAAGTTCTAAAACATAGAATAAATATTCATAAATGCATACATATCTAAATATATGAACCATGTGTCTGAAATAGCATGGGAGAGCAATCCTGAAGCCATTTTGACTCTCCCGTTGACCTCAAATATTCCTCTGCATTAAGGGAGGCAAATAGGGAAAGCCTCCCCATTGTCTTTTTGCTTGCAGATCCTGTCTTAAGGGCGTATTTGTGTATGAATAGGGTGAGCCTGTGACCTGGATTCAGGAACTAAAGTATTAACGTCACAACAGAATGGCCAGGCTGCCCAGGTAAAACAATCAGTGACCATTATCAGGTATCCTTCTGTGTTGTATGTATGATTTTTTTTGGGGGGGGGTGGTCTTGGGCTACAGGATGGGCAGTTTCAAAAGTCTATATAAGGGCTTGTGCACCATTGTTCAGGGTTCTCCCCCCTCTTGCATGTGGTGGGTGGGGACCCTGTTGCAATAGTTCCTTTAATAAAGATCACGTTTACTAGCCGCTTTGCTTCTCAATATACTCTGGTTGGCCTCTGTTATTTTCTCCTACCAATAGGGAACCCACTTAAGGACTTTAAACGACAGGCTTCCTCAAACTCGGCCCTCCAGGTGCTTTTGGCCTACAACTCCCACAATCCCTAGCTAGCAGGACCAGTGGTGAGGGATGATGGGAATTGTAGTCTCAAAACATCTGGAGGGCCGAGTTTGAGGAAGCCTGCTATACGGGCTCTGGAATACCCCATAAGGGAAAAGGAGCAGGGTTTTTTTCTTATAACAGAATAATAAAAGCTGGAAGGGACCTTGAGAATCACATAGTCCAGCTCCCTGGTAGTCCAGCAACCTGTTCTCACAGTGGCCAACCAGATGCCTACAGGATGCCTGAAAGAGCAGGACCTGTGTGCCATAGTACTCTCCCCACCTGAGATTCCCACAAAATGGTGGAGGTAGGACTCAGCCATCATAGCTAGTAGCCTTATCCTCCACGATAAACATAGGCCTAGCGCCGCCGCCACAACCACAACAATCAGGCCCAGGTACCTGCAGGTAGAGCTGCTTCAGTTGCCACGAGAGGGGCAGTGGCCCCGCCCAGGTGTGCAAGTTCCCCATCCGGTTCCAAGCCAGAAATGCTGGTCCAGTGAAATACTCATCAATTTCTGACTGGTTCAGGCCCAGGGAAAAATATACCTGGAAAGAAGAGAAGGGGGATGTTGAACTTCAGTTGCCATCAGCTGCTTTGGCAGGCTTTTCCCCCCTGGTATGAAAAGTGCTTCTAAAATATTATCACGGTTCATTGTTTTTCTGTTTAAACGAGATACTCCACCCGCTGCCAGACGGCCTCCTGCCCGGTGAATGCCAGCGCCATGTTGATGCCGTGAAGTGCCATCCAGTCGATCTCCTGTTCCCAGCGGTCCCAGTTCCACCACACGTAGGAGTAGCTCTGGGTGCAGACATTCTGGTAGAAGCGGAATCTTGGAAGAAAGAACAACGGAACTCTTAAGCACTTGCAAGCTGTTCATTATCTATCCATTCGTTCGTCTTTCTTGTCTTGGGCTTGTCTGAAATCAGGGACTCCTTAGAAGTCATTTTTCTACAAGCAAGCCTCTTTATGTTTAATGGGGTTTACCCCCAGGTAATATACTAATGGTCAGGAGTCCCTTTACCTTTACCCCCAGGTAAGTAGGTGCAGCTTTGCATCCCAGGCTTTGGTTTAGGGCCTGCACTGGGGAAAAGCACAGTTATTTTGCCTTTAACAGTTATGCAGCAGGCAGAACTTAATAGGTTCAGTATTTTATAGTATGCAACTACAATTATGGGGAAAGCATTGCCACTTTGCATTCTGTCAAACATTTTATTACATATGTGGCCACCGATTTACTTTTTGGGCCTTACCCCCCGCCTTCAAACAATGACACATACAGTGGTACCTCTGGTTACGTGCTTAATTTGTTCCAGAGGTCTGTTCTTAACCGCCAGAGCACGATTTCTGTTCTTATCCTGAAGCAAAGTTCTTAACCTGAAGCGTTATTTCTGGGTTAGCGGAGTATGTAACCTGAAGCGTATGTAACCCAAGGTACCACTGTATTTGCATATAATACAGCACAGATATAAACCTGTGTCCTCTTTTATGAGTCAGAGGGCCATATAATGTACTGGGGCCAGAAAATCCTGTTCTGGGTTGAGGGAGAAGGAAGGAGAACAACAAGATGCACACAAGCAGGTCCACAAAGGAGGGGTCAACAAAGGAAGCGGTACAATGGACTCAAAGTCAAGGCAAGTCTCACTAGGCAGCACTTGCTAAAATAAAATACCAGAAACTGGGAGGGATATCTTAAAGGCAGATTGCCAGCAGTCAGGGAAAGCAAATTAGCAGAAGCTGAAAAGTGCTACTAATAAATATTATTTTAAAAATCTAGGAAAATAAATAAACAGCAAAGTTGCATAATTTATACAGGTTGCAGAATGCTTTTTTATACACCTCCCCCACCTTTTAGCAGCTTTTGTTTGTACTTTGGTTATTCTATAGCCACTGTTGTAGTTTTGTCTCCCAAATAGCCATGGTTGGCAATTGCAATAGTACAAGGCCAGTGAGGAGGAGCTGTAGGTAAGGTTGTGCTTAAGTGTTAATAGTACTCATAGTACTGATAGGTGAGGGAAATAAATTTGCTCAGTTTGCATTTTCATGCTGATGGTCCTAACTCACTTCCTGAGAACCAGCAATCCTTTGAAACCTGCACTTCCCCACATTTTGTGTTTTCCAACCAAAAAGAGTGTGCAAAAAAAGTAATGTGTTAGTGAAAATTGCATCTAGAACTACATGACATGAGAGGAAAGTGCTTGCAAAAACGTGCACACCGCACACAAATATGCAGACACGTTAGGAGAAAGGTACCTCAGAAATGTGTAAGGAATTTCCAGGCACAGATTTAAAAGAAAGAAAAAAATTGTACACCGATCCAGAAATGGGGGTGAGCTGCCTGGACTCAAGTTTGGGGGGGAAAAGTAAGCAAGCTGAAATGGACACATTTGTCTACCCTTAGTGGCACAAGAGGGGACATGGGTGGCGCTGTGGTTTAAACCACTGAGACTAGGGCTTGCCGATCATAAGGTTGGTGGTTCGAATCCCCGTGACGGGGCGAGCTCCCATTGTTCGGTCCCAGCTCCTGCCAAACTAGCAGTTCAAAAGCACGTCAAAGTGCAAGTAGATAAATAGGTACTGCTCCAGCGGGAAGGTAAACGGCGTTTCTGTGAGCTGCTCTGGTTTCGCCAGAAGCGACTTAGTCATGCTGGCCACATGACCCGGAAGCTGTCTGCGGACAAATGCCGGCTCCCTCGGCCAGTAAAGCGAGATGAGCGGCGCAACCCCAGAGTTGTCCGCAGCTGGACTTAACAGTCAGGGGTACCTTTACCTTTACCTAGTGGCACAAGGCCTTACACAGGTCAGTTGCACTTGCAAGCACGCTAATGCCGCAACACCCAAAGGTACCACTGCACAAGAACTCTGTTCCGAATTTACTTTCACCCGGCGCAGGTTGAGAAACTGGGTGGCAGGAGTACTAGAGTGATGCTAACTACGCAGTTGTAGTCCACACTGCGATGTGTGTTATGTAAACAACACATTTATGATCGGTCCAAGTGCTTGAGATTAGCTGCCTTGGCTCAGGGGCCAAGTCCCCAGGTTGTTCTTCCTTTTCAAGCGGCACAAACAATTGAGTCACGCAAAGACTCTCCTCACCCTGCCAACCTCTCTGTGTCCTCGCCAGGACCTTTGTCCGCCTACAAGCCAAGGGACAGCTCCTCTAACGAGGCCCCGGGTCATTCCTCCCCCTTCCACCCACAAGAGTGTCAAGATTAATTGAGCTGATCTTTGAAATAGCGGGACCCATAGTCCAACTGACGTGACATCCAACACGCAAAGGAGCACAACTGCACAGATGGAACTGCTGGATCCAGTCGAGCGGTGAAGAAAGGGAAGGGCAAAAGCATCCCCCTCCCCAAATCCATTTGCTTACCACTGCTATTCAAAGCAGGCAAGGTAATGGACACAGGATGCCCTACAAATGGGGGGAAACAGTTCCTCCCCTCTCTAATTTTAGATTTGCTAATTCAGAAACACTACAAACATCCACAGCTAAGAGTAAGCTAACGCGCTACAAACAGAACTGATGCTGCTGCCTTCTTTACAAAACATGTCCCAGACTTAGGGTGCACGCACCCCAAGGTTGTATCTGGATTAGGTATGGTCAAGGCACTGTAAAATTTCTGAGCAGTCCATGAAAATGTAGAAGAGCTGTAGCTGCTCTGCATGTAGAATGTCCCCAGGCTCAATCCCCAGCGTCTTCGGAGAGGGCTGAGAATGTTCCGGAATGTCTGAAACTCTGCCAGCCAGGGCAGACAACACTGACCTACATGGCCCAATGGTCTGACTCAGTAAAAGGCAGTTTTCCATGTTCCCTGTAGTTATGTTTTAATAGCCACTCCATTAGAAACCAGAAAGATGATCGTTAACTTCTCTTTTGACAACTCGCGGCTTGAGCGTGACTTATGACTGTTCTTTCCTCCTCTCTAATGTTTTGAGACATCAGTGTGCATTGCGCTGGAGACAGCAACATTAAAAGAGAGAGAGAGAGGGAGGGAGAGATCCCAGTGAATTACAACCTAATAAATCCAGATGTTGCACACCCAACTCCCAACAGCCTCAGCCAGCATGGTTATTGGGTGAGGAATGATGGGAGCTGTAGTCTAGCAACACGCAGAGAACTGCAGATTTTAAGTCAATGATACTGAAAGCACACACGAGGGGTCCGTACAGTTGTGATGGCTACGCCCCCCCAAACACAACACATGCACTGGTGACAACCCCTTCACACAGTTAACCAGTGTGTAATCACTCGGGCAGAACCAGGTGGTACCATGCTATGACTCCCTGACGTGTGTTTTCAACACATGAGGGGTGTTGTGTGAACTGTCCTATCAAGACCTAGTGTAGGGTGGTGGCTGAGAAAAGTGAACCGAAAGTCATCAGGTGTTTTTTTTTTTAATTAAAAAAAAAACTCACTTCCTCCAGAAATCCATTAAGAAGCTTAGTCAAACCACTCTTTCATAGCTCCAGCATTTTTCTCAAAGGTAGGTGTGGAGAACCTGAGGCCCTCCAGATGAACTGCAGCAGCCCTTAGCAAGCATGGCCAAAGGATGATGAGAGTCGTAGTTCAACAACTTTTGGGAGACCAGAGCTCCCCACACCTGCTCTCAGGGGATGCTAATCCTGACCCACCTTACTGGTTTGTTGTAATTGCTAAGATCATGTACGTGAAGCACTTTTGTCATTAGTGCTTTATAATTGCTAAGTATTATTAAAATTTAGGCGAGCGCATGCAATGGGAAGACAAGACAGGAAGGAAAATGAGAGAACAAAGAAGGAGCACAAGCAAACATAACTACACATATTTAGGCTTCCTTCCCACCCTGCACCCCGCCCCGTTGTGGATGGAGACTAAAGGAGGAAAATTATGGAAATTGAGCTAGGATTAGAAGGAAGAGAGCACTTTCCCAGGGAAGGACTTCTTTTCTTTTTAATGTCAGAGCAAAACAATTCAAACACACACAGCCTGGGTATGGCCCCAAGGAGAACTGGGCCACACATGCTTTTCTTTCTAAAATGTTTAATTAGCACCTCCCAAATATTTTCTGCAAGTGGCAAGCAAGGTTCTCTTTCATAATGGGAACAGCTGGGGGGAGGGTTGTGTGTTCCTCCCCTTTTTTTAAAAAATGTAGGTTTTCTAACAGATCACTTTTATATCTACGTTGCAGTATTTGCCAACTGTAAACATTGCCTCTAAAAAGAGGTTTAGCAGATGGGACAAGGTGTAGAAAATCAAGTTGTAGCTCAGTGGTAGCTTGGTAGAGCATCTGGGAGCCTGGAAAGCTTCAGCCAATCTATGTTGATAATGCTGAATTTGAAAGACCAATGGTCTGGTGAAGTACAAGGCAGCTATGCCATATTTCTATTTCTTTAAAAGAAAAAACCCCCAGCAGAAAAAGCAGAACCTGAAACTCCAATGTCCCTGTGAAGCAGACCTTGGAAAGCATACTAGTATTTATGTAGCAAAGATATACTAGCGGAGGGAGAAGTCACTTTGTGCATGCTCAGAAGTAGTTCTCTCCCCTCCCTCACTTCAACCAAAGCTGGAACTAGGATTGCCATGTTGTGGATGACAAGACACCCTCTGCCTTAAACAACTACTTAACAGTCAGAAATTCAACAAGTACATCTTTCCCAGTCACTGCATCAGGGAAAGTTGCACCTGTTGGATTTCATTTTTACCTGAAGCTGTTCAAAGGCTCAAAGTTTCAAGTCCAATAAGACCAGGGGCAAATTTAATTGGAACAGAGCTCTGTTTTCTGGACATGCTCAGAGACTTTAAAAAAAAAAAAAAAAAAAAACTTCCCACGTGCAAACAGGGAACACAAAATCATTTGCTCTCCTCCTTCGCCATCGAATCACCTGTTGGGGCTGGTGACGATTATCTCAGTGGGTACCGGCGGCAGGCTATCCGGCAGTCGGAGCTGCTTCCCAGACCAGGAGACATGGCAACCGCAGTAGTCCTTTAGGTACTTGTAGATTCCCGAGGCGGCGGCCACGCCGCTGGATCCAGCTACGTTTACAACGCCCGGCGCCCTCGAGCTCAGCCGGTAGGTGTCAAGCCCGCCGGGCCCGGCCAAAGACCGGTTGACCGACACCGAGAAGGCGGAGGCAGCCCTCGGGCCCAGCAGCCGCTCCAGCAGCTCCCGTACCGCCACTGCCTGCCGTGCATCGTCCGTCCCCGGCTGCAAACGGGCAACCGAGTCCCACGGGGGACGGGATGCAGCAGCAACTGCCGCCACCGTCGCCCAAAGAAACAACAACCGGGGTAGCGCCATCGCAAGGCCCCCGCTGGGAAGCAAAAACGGAGCCAACGTTCCAAAGAACCGTCCTCTCCCGCGCGCTTTAGCCAATCGCCGGCCCAGCAGCTGCTGGGCGTCCTTCTTATGAGCCAATCGGGAGCCAGGCCACGCCCCTAGACACCAAGCCGTAGGCAGACCTGTGTAAACGAAAGTGCCCACGTTCGAACTACACAGAGTTCTTCAGCTCTCTGTGGAAAGGGCAGCTCGGCTTCCTTTTATGTGAGGGCAGGACGTGAACTCCAGTTCTGGACGCGAGGGATAAAGGAGGAGGTGCTTCTGAACATTTACAAACTACGTTTCTCTCACCACTGGAGTAATTGCTATCACACACTTTAGTAAAAACTGATACTGGGTCTGTAGGAAAACTCAGTCAGTAGAGCATGAAACTCTTAATCTCAAGGCAGTGTGTTCAAGCCCCACGTTGGGCAAAATATTCCTACATTGCAGGGGGTTGGACGAGAAGATGATGACCCTTATGGTTCCTTCCACCTGCACAATTCTGTGATTAATGACTAGAAATTTAGATAGCAAATGTACTTTGCAAGTGGTCAGTTGCTACTCCCCTCCCCCCCTTTTTTTTACTGCTCCCCACATTGTGTTCCTCATTTTGGGCTTCCCCAGGATTAGCTCGTGGCAATTTTCCATCAGAAAACATATGAGTAAATGCTCTTGGAATGCAGTCACTGGATGCTGATCACAGAGAAAGTGGAAAGAACCAGAGAGAGAAGTTCCCCATCGCTCTGAAAAACGGAATCGGCATCTGTATAGGGATGTGGCATGAACTCAGACTTGGCACCAGTCAGTTCTGGTATGGCTTTTTGATTTCCCTTCCTTCATGCCTACCCTATTGTAGAAATTTAGATTTCAGGATGTTTAGGGGTAGGGACCTATCTTAGGAAGATGGGAAACTGCCCAATACCGAGTCAGACTATTGATCTATCTAGCTCAATATTGCCTGTGCCAGCTTTCACCGACTGGGTGCCCGACAGGTATTGTTGGAGCCGTAGTCTTAACATCTGCAGGGCACCCGATTGGTGAAGTTTGGTTTACACTGACTAGCAGCAGCCTTCAGGGATTGCTGACAGGAGTCTCACTCTGCTGGGGATTGAACCAGGGTCCGCATGCAAAGCATGCCACTGAGGTACAGGCCTTCCCCATCTGTCTAATGATAGGGCTGGCCAAGATACCGGATCTGAAAAGGAATTTAGGCCTGGGAACTTGCTATCATCACAGTATGCAAAATGCTGTGATCATGAAGAGGAAACAGAAATCAGGAAGGCACCCCAAGAAGTGCTGTAGTAATAAGTGGTTTCAGTCACCATCACATAGACTATGTAAATGCATCTTCAGGTCACAGCAAAGGTAAAATTTCTATATATTCTAAGTGACAAAACAATACAAAATAAACAAATGTGTGGTATCTACACAGGTGTCAGAATCAAGCTTTACTTTGGATATAATAAATACTTTCTGTATTCACTTATGCAATGTATGTACCTGTATGTATGCATAAATAGTTTTAAAGCTCCCCCCCCAAACACAATATACTGCTAGACTTGGCTTTACTAGTACTGTCCTCTGCATGTTTACTGCCATTTAATCCAAATTCTGTGACACTGGCTATTTCAGGATATGAACCAATCCCAAATGCTTTGCATGGTGTGGACGATGGGATTTATTTGCCCTAAATGCTCACAAGCCATGTCCTCTGTAGGTTTCCTCATCTAGAGTAGCTGTGTGAAAACACTAACATTATTGTATTAAGTATAGAATATAATAGAGAACGTGTGTCCCCTCCCCAGCATTACGTAAATATTAAACATTATCAGTGCCAGAATTGTTTGTTTCTTTGAGCAACATTTTAAAAAGCTATCTGTTCTACTTTAGCAAACTACATATGCAAATTGGCCCTAGCTGTGACAGGCAAGTTTCCATAAGCCATTTCATGGTCAGCACTGGGAAAAGACCAGGCAGACTCTCCTTCTTAGCATTGCAATTTATGTTGTGAACCGCCCTGAGATCTATGGAGGATACAAATTATGAACAGATGACCTAGAAAAGAAAGAACAAACCCTGGCTTATTAAATAATATGGGTATTTAACCAAGCCTGCTGTCCAAAAAGCCAGAGCTACTGAAACATATGCAGTCACTTCGCTATTAAGTGTAAAGTTCCCAACAAAACCTACAATAGTTGGTCAAAAAAGAAAGCAACACACCTTTGATATTTCAGACATATTTATTATTTTTCCTTTTATGTATTTAAAAAATGGAATGGCAACATTATCGAAAGGCCCAGAGTGGTAGAATCAGGCCCTGCAATTGTACAGGTTAAGCACACAAATGTGGACATAAGGCAACAGTCACTTAAGAGAAGGCAAGTGGATCGTCACTCAAATGCTTCCCTCCCTCTCTCCACTCCTCTTTTATAAGGTTCCTCAGAGGCTTAAAGGACAAACAACTCCTCTGTAATTGAGAGGAGGAAGGGTGATGAGCATGCACAAGGTTGGAGGAAAAGACCTGGATGACGTGGAAGATCTTTGACTTACTTTCCCACAGCAACCTTCTTTTCTTATTCAAATTTGCAGCTGAGGGGGCTACATTTTACACCGAATACTCCAGGCAAAGTGTTAACCAGACACACACAGCCCCAACAAAACGATGACACTGACAGCAAGCACTTAAAACAGAGTATATTCCACC
Organism: Lacerta agilis; assembly: GCF_009819535.1. Taxonomy (NCBI): domain Eukaryota; kingdom Metazoa; phylum Chordata; class Lepidosauria; order Squamata; family Lacertidae; genus Lacerta; species Lacerta agilis. The sequence goes on along the minus strand of NC_046325.1, from coordinate 29,737,447 downwards.
TGGGCAAATCACCCAGAAGCAGGTTGGACAACTGAGCACAATCTAGTTGTCCACCCACCCCCCAACTTTCCAACCCTCCTTTCCCATTACTCCATACCTACTGAAATGTTCGGGGAACCTTCGGATGTTGCTGAACTACAACTCCCATCAGCCCTAGCAAGTATAGTCAATGGCCAGGGATGATGGGAGGGGGCTAAATGTTCCCCACACCTGTGCAGGAAGGGAAAAGTGAGTGTGGGTGGGCAGCTCACACTCCCTGTATTAAATATACAGGCCACCAATAAAATGCCACTATTATCTGGGGCAGCCCCTCTCAACTTGGGGTTCCCAGATGCTCTCATTATCCCTGACCACTGGTCATCCTGGCTAGGAATGATGGGAGTTGCAGTCCATCAATATCTAGGGACCCAAGGTTGAGAAAAGCTGATCTAGGGTGTTACACATTTGTTTTTCTCACCACAAGACCCCAGAAATTATTGCAACAAAGGCCTGCAATTCTTAGTACGGGGTGGGTGAGTGGGGCTTCCAGATGCTGTTTAACTAAAACTCCCATCACTCCCTGACCTTTGGGCTTCGCTGACTAGGGCTGATGGGAACTGGAGTCCAATAAAGTCTTGAGGGCCCTGGTTCACCATGCCTGGCTCAGGGCGTTTAATGTCCTCACAATTGTACTCTCATGGCCAAGAGAAAAACAACTGGGTTATAATTTTGTTGCACCACATGGTGGCACAGATATTAAGCATCACAAAATTTATAGGGCGCCTGAGGAGTGCGGCTGTGCCAACTTGGCAACCTACCGAAAGACATCAGAACACCATGATCATTTTAAAGTATCTGGTTAACAGCAAAACTGGCTGCCTCTATTTTAGAAGAAGAAAACAAAGGCCCTCTCTATACCTCCTTTAAACCAAGGCATGAGAAACAGCAAATACGGCAGACACTCACAGATATATGCGTAGGAAAGTGCGTGTTGAAGACAGGCAGGCGGGTGGGTGGAGCTCCAGTGAGAGGGAAGGAATCACTGACACCACTGATACCGAGTCAGAGATGTGTTCCTGATTATTTCCCCCCCCCCAGCAAAGCTTGGCTAGTCTTGACAGAGGGTGTGGGAGAGTGTCTGTGTGCAAAAGTTGTAAGTGCAGAGGTGAACACTAAAGTCGGATGCAGTGGATCAAATAGGCGTGTGGATGTAAGTGCAGGACAAAAAAATAATCAGGAATGGGTCATACGTTGTGGATAGAGAAATCAGACAGCAAAGCAGGGGTGTCCAGCAGTGGGGAGGGGTCACAGACCTGCTAATTCTGGTCTGGTATGTGGAGAATTTACTACTACCACCACCAAGCAGCAGGGTGTAAAGTTCCAACCCAGCATCAGGCTTTTGGTAAACGTTGAGAGGGCAATAAACGTTGAGAGGGCAAAATCTGGCAACTGAGGCGCCTCCCCCCGGTACCCTTTACTTGTTTGTCCGCCTCATGCAGCTATATACTGGCTGCATTCACCTGGCAGTTCATTCCATTTTCATGACGTTTACCTAAAAGTTTACTTTCCACATTGTATTTGCGCTGTCACACAATGTAATATCCACTTCCGGAACCACAATGGGAACTATAGGGCAAGTTTAGCACTCATTTCCGCATTATTTGCAAATAGATTCTCTCCCCTCCCCGCAAAGCAAATTACACATAAATGAGCACTAAACTTTGCACCAAAGTTCCGGAAGTGGCTTTTAAGTCAGGTGAAAATTCGGATATAAAGTGGAACTTACCACTATTAGGGGAAAGTCATGAAAACGGAATGAGCTGCCTGGTGAAGGCAGTCACAATTTAGCCCAAGGTTCAAAAGGGGGTCCTTTCCTCTACAGCAGGGCTTTTCCGAAACGTGGGTATTTTTGGACATCCCTAGCTGGCAGGACCAGTGGTCAGGGATGAAGGGAACTGCAGTCCAAAAACAGCTGGGAAACACTGCTCTACAGGACAGGCCAACAGCATTCAAACAGGACAGTGGGAAGTTGTGAGCTAGCAAAAAGCAAAAAGAAGAGCTTCTGTTTTTCATGGTCCCATCAACGGCTTTTAGAGGGGGGGGGGAAAGAAACCTCTTTATTGCTCGAGTCTGTAATAAAGTCTCCCCCACTCTCCTGGTCCTCTTCTACCCCTCAAGTGCTCCTTTTCTACATTCATACGTCAAGAAGAAATGGCTGGATCTTAAAGCAAGGATGAAGTGCAAGCAGGTGAAAAAACTCTCCCAACACATGGAAGCACAAGAAAACCCACAGACATATACAGAAAAAATCGGGGCGGGGAAGAGGGCTTCTCACGTCCCTCGTTACATGTTTCGGATGCATAATGCAAGGATTCAGAATCTTCTTCCTCGGGTGATCTCCCAGACTACTCCCACACGACTCTCTTCTAAGAAGGAAGACCCAACGGACGGAGTGATAAGGCTCGGAAATTCAAGAGGGCCGATGGCAGATCCCAGTCTGTTCAGGGGCAAGGAGAAGCATGCAACAGAGGTGGCACCCGTGCACATCCCACGCCCCCTCACGTAAAAGGAAAAGCTCTTTTATCCAGCCAACCCCACATGTGGTTTGTGCGTGAGACGCGGCAGAAGGCATCAGAGAAGCGGCCAGCTGTTCTCCACAAGCCAGAAGAGAGTCCCCACAAGATGGAAGGACGGAAGTGTGTGTGTGTGTGGGGGAATAAGCCCAGATGCTACTACTTGTCGATGAGGCCCCCTTCCTTGAGCTTGAAGTAGAAGAACTTCTCCAGGGTGTTGGCGCACTTGCAGTAATCGCTCTCGGGGGGGTTGTACTCACGGCAGTTGGTGATTATGCGCTGCAAGTCGGCGATGAACAGCTTCTTGGTGACGTAGTAGCGGTTCTTGAGCCGCTCCGTCATCGTCTTGAGGTCTGACGAGGCAGGGGAGGAAGAAGAGAAGAAGAAGAGTTTGGATTTGATATCCCGCTTTATCACTACCCGAAGGAGTCTCAAAGCGGCTAACATTCTCCTTTCCCTTCCTCCCCCACAACAAACACTTTGTGAGGTGAGTGAGGCTGAGAGACTTCAGAGAAGTGTGACTGGCCCAAGGTCACCCAGCAGCTGCATGTGGAGGAGTGGAGACGCGAACCCGGTTCCCCAGATTACGAGTCTACCACTCTTAACCACTACACCACACTGGCTCTCTGGAAGGAAGGGGGTTGGAGGGGAGAAGGTCATTTGTGTAGGAAGCATCACCAGTGCAAAGGATAATAATTATTATTATTTTTAAAAAGTGGGGAAGATTCTAGCTGGAAACTGCTAATCACAATTCATATTGAATCAAGATAGTGGGTTTTTTTTAATCACAATTAGCTTACCAGTACACCAGGATGTTTGTGTGTCATCAACACTGCTTTTGTCATTTATCACTGGAACCATTTTGCTTTTATATATAAAATTGCCACTGAGGGTTGTTGTTGTTTTGGTACAGTGGTACCTTGGTTCTCGAACTGAATCCGTTCGACTCCCAAAACCGTTCGAAAACCAAGGTGCGGCTTTCTATTGGCTGCGGGAGCTTCCTGCACTCAAGCGGAAGCTGCGCCTGACGTTTGGCTTCTGAAACACGTTCACAAAATGGAACACTTACTTCTGGGTTTGCGGCGTTCGGTAGCCAAGCCGTTCGAATACCAAGGTACCACTGTACTTTGATCTCACTCCTCTCCAAACTCAGCAGCCACATTCATTCATATTCATACATACATACATACATACATACATGTCTACCAGTTTAGGACTGCAGTTGAGATATTTGATGAAATGGTTCACAAAGCCTTTTCAGTAATAAATGTGACTTGAGCTTTATTCAACAGAGCAGTAATGAAATAGTTCTGTCAGCGCAAGGATTTCTGCTTGTGCAATGAAACTCCCCCGCCCAGGAGCCCCCTAAATCTGTTCTAGGGTTTCTCCCAACCCCTGGAACAGATTTGGGGACAGTGAAGAGGGAAGAGAAAATTCTGTATTGCCAGTGGAAATCCTTGCACGCTATTTCGCTGTATGCCACCATAAAGGTGCCACGAGACCCTCTGTTGGGTTTGTGGCAACAGATTAACGAAGCTAGCCTTCTGAAACTTCTGCAGGGTATAGTAAAAAAGAAAGAAAGTGGATAATGCATGGCTTCATTGCTCATGAAACTCTGTTCATCATCAACAGAAATGGGCAACAGCTCATATGAGAAGTAGCAGGGGGCACAAGAGGAAAAAGACACAAAAGCAAATTAAAGTATAGCAAGAACAGCAGGGCTGTTTAAGGGATGACTCTGGCTGTTTGCTCTGAGTTCAGGTGCCAGTCAGATTTATTTGCTAAAACCACTAGTCATCACAAAAACACAAAGAAGTACACTTCAGAACAGGTGTCCCGAGCACACTGGACTCCATGCCGTATCATACAACAATAAACAGCTTCCCCCAAGGCATCCTGGGGACTGTAGTTAGTTAAGGGAGTTGTTACGAGACTCCATTCCCCTCAGAGAACTACAGCTCCCAGAGTTCCCTGGGAAGAGGGGTTGATTGTTAAACCACTCTGAGAGTGGCAAGCTCTATGAGGGGAATAGAGGTATCCTACCAACTCTTAAAACCCTTACTAACTACAGTTCCCAGGATGCATTGGGGGTGGAGCCGTAACTGTTTCAAGTGGTATGATAATGCTTTAAATGTATAGTGCAAATATTTACAGCAATAAATACGTTATGTAGTGTGTTTATCCCTTTCCACCAGCAAATGACAATTTGTATTCCTGTTAGTCAAGAAGGAAACTCTCTGAATATTTTTTGGGGGAGAAATCTATCCGTAGGAGGATTATACAGGGGGCAATGCAGTTTGTAATGAACAACAGTTTCCACCTCTTCCTAACCACAGATACACAAGCGAATGCAGCCAAAAATGTCAAGATCACACTGAATTTACCTTTCTAAGCTCATTTCTGCCCTCAGCAGAATTAGGAACTCTTTTAATGCATTGAGCAGAAAAGCGGCAAGTCTCAGGAATTCGAAATCCACACCCCTCACCCCTGTGGCATGATCCATGAACTAATCTCCATCAATTGTGCCATCTGAAATATTTTCACAACAGCCATACTGACTCCACCTTACTTTGATCAATCCTCCAACCAAAGGCCAAGTCAAACTACCTACCAATGGGGAAACGGATGATCTCATAGTAATCAGGAGCCTCAGATTTCTTCACCGGTTCCATGAACGGCCAAGCGCTGGGATGGGTCTGGCCAGAAGGGAGAAATAGAGCCAGTTAGCTAGAACAGTAATACCACCTTTCCAAAACAGGGAGAGTAAAGACGTTTATTAGAACTAACTGAGATTCACAACATAGTGTGCAAGCTTTTCAAGTAACACAGTCCTCTGGCTAGAAGTTAAAAGAAAATTAAAAAGAGAAATGGTGATATTGGCAGAGGGCAAGCCTCAGCCAGAAACATTTTAAAAAACCCTCTTATCCTTTTTTACCCTGTTAAACATCCACCCAGAGGAAGAGTTCTGTGTAACTCAAAAGCATGCACACATTATGAACATTGGTTTTAATAAATGGAATAGCTTTATTCTCCCTGTTTAGATCTTTTTTAAAAACGGCTTTTAATCTATTTTGGAAATGGTCTCCAGTTCATAAAATGTTGTTGTTGTTGTTGTGAATATTTGTGTGTGGGGGCTAAACAAGAAGGTTGATTTTTTTTAAGGCCAGAGAAACAGCTAGGAAAAACAGTAAGTGGGCTGGAGCCTGGAAGTTTTCAGATTGCGTTTACAACAAAGCAGCTTTTTTTTTTTTTAACTTTGTGCATCTTGCATAACTTGTATGAGCGTAAAACAAAAGACCACACCACCCACAATGCCTCCATTCACACCATGAGCTGTGGAAAACCTCCAGCACACGAGCCTAATTATCAAGCCCAATTTGCTCCCATCCCAGCCCTCAGAGGAAGTGGTTTTGATTCAGACTGCTTCCTTCTTTCCTCTACAGGCTGTGAGCACCTCTGAAGGTACGCTCCTAGTGTATCTTCAAAGGCAGTTGCTGTAACTACCGACACTTACAGTGATGCCCTTTGAACTTCGGGAAGGTGTGTCAATCACCTGATGTCAGGCGATTGACAGGTGAGCACTCCCACCCACCTTTTCAAAGCTAGCCTGCTGGTGGGCAGGGGAATTAGGGATTCAGTTCTCTGAACCAGATACAGTTTGTCACCCCTGTTACACACAAACCAAAAATGCCCCAAACATATTCTGAAGATGGGCTGGGCAAGGATCTCTTTCCCCAGTTGATTGTGGGTTGGGCAATACTGTACTGAGAAACTAGGACTGTAACATGCAACTATTTCTCCGCTACATCAGCTGGAGAAATCTTCTTGCTTGCACCACCAACTCCCTGCACCGCCCCCCCCAAGCTGTCATTCAGACAAGTCACCTTGATTTGTGCTAGGAGGTTTTTCAAGGTTGTATACAGCTGGTCAGGATCCCTGAGCTCCTTCCTGCAAGAGAAATTCATAGTCTACAACATCAGCTAATAAGAGAGGTCTGAATGACTCTCTTAAGGTAGGGCCAAGATCTTGCTGCTGCAAAAGGGAGGAAGCATTGGGAGGGGGAGAACATGAAAATTGCCACACGTCTTACCCTTTCTCCTTCCCCAAGGGCTTCCATCCTGTCTCTCCTGGAAAAGAAGGAGAGTCCCCATATCATTGCAAAAGTAACAAATGACCCAGGACCAGCTCAGAAACAGGCAAGCAGCAGTCCCCACAGTGCTGGAGTCAATTTGTAAAAACACCACATTTTTCCACATATAAGATAATGCATTTTGCTTTTAAAAAAATTAGGCAAAAATTGGGGGCCGTCTTATATATGGATAGTGAATGCAGAGAGGGGGTTGGGGGCATGCAGGCGATCGGCTTCAGCTGCAGATAGCGGATGTGCAATTTGTTTGCGGCTGCAGTGAGGCATGTGGACGATCAGCAGGGGCTGTGGCATGCGACTGGCGCTTGCAGCAAGGCATGCGGATGATTGGTCGCAGCGACCTCCCCAACAACAGAAGGGCGACCTTCCTCCAAAAACCTCAACAACTCAGGGCGATCTCCCCCACACCCATATTGATTTCTTAATTTGGGGTTCGAAAAATAGGGGTCGTCTTATACATGAGGGCGTGTTATACAAGGAAAAAGATGGTTAAGCGTTGGGCTTCATATTCCCCTGCGACTTTGGTTGGTCTTCTCTGGAGGAGAGTAGCAATGAAGCCTCTGAAATAGGTACCTCTTTAGAACAGGGGAGTATGGCACCGTCATGGCGGTGGCAACGGGGAGGAGATTGTTGGCCTCTTCTGCTAGAGATTTGCCACCATGCCTTCACAAGGATGTACAAAGGGCCCTGCTGGATGAGGCCAATGACCTATCTAGTTCAACGTCCTGTTCTCACAGTGGCCAGCCAGATACCTGTGGGGACCCCACAAGCAGGGCATGAGTGCAACAGCACCCTGCCCACCTGCAATTCCCAACAATTGGTATTCAGAGGAATACTGCTTCTGACAGTGGCACAGAACATTGCCGTTGTGGCTACTAGCCATTGGCAGCCTTGTCCTCCATGGATTTGTCTAATCCAGGGGTGGCCAACTCCCAAGAGACTGTGATCTACTCCCAGAGTTAAAAACTGGCAGTGATCTACCCCCTGTTTTGGTCAAAGTTGTTGAGGTATTTTTTGGGAGGAGGAAAGCCCAGTTTTTTAGGGGTTCAGGGCAAAAATGTTGAGCTTTTCTTAGGGGAGACAAACTTGTTGAGCTTCTTTGGGGGAGTCAGTGATCTACCAGTGATCTACCGCAGACGTCCAGTGATCTACCGGTAGATCATGATCTACCTGTTGGACGTGCTGACTCTAATCCATTGTGTTTCCCAAACTTGGGTCTCCAACTCTTTTTGGACTACAATTCCTATCAACCCTGAACACTGGTCCTGCTAGCTAGGGATGATGGGAGTTGTAGTCCAAAAATGGCTGGAGAGCCAAGTTCAGGAAACACTGGTCTAATCCTCTTATAAGAACCTAACGAGGGCATCTTGTTTTGGCCCAAGTCCGAACCCTTTCAACAAGCTTGTCGTGGCGGCAATCCCTGATGCCTGAAAGCAGTGAAGGGGTGCAAAGTGAGAAAAAGACACGCCCAAGTTCAACCTTCCCCAACCTGGTGTGCTCCAGATGGCTGTTGCTGGACTACAACTCCCATCATCCTTGACAACTAGAGACATCGGCTGGGCCTTGATGGGAGCTGGGGTCCAAAATACCTGGAAGGCCACAGGTTGGGGGGAAGCTGCCAGAGATCATGCAAGAAGCTGCTCCCACCCCAGCACTATTTACGTTTACTTGACACATCACCACAAGCCATGCTCACTCTCCCAAATACCACCCAGCTGCACTCACGGATGCCTGGTATGCTTTCGATAGGGATATGCCGAACACCTTCCTTGAAGCAAGTGAGGCCGGGGTAGACTTTGCGGATCTGGGCCTGCTTCCTCTCTATCAACTTCTTGATGATCTGTAAGGAGAAGAGAGAGCAGGTGATGCACCTTGGACTGCAATCCCCACAGCACACCCCTGCAGGACCAGCTCCAGGGGGAAAGGCCATAATGGATCACCCAACTAAGGGCTGGTTAAACTTGTGTATTTGCAGAGCAGAGAGCGGGCGACAGGCCAGAATAATCAAAAAGGCACGTTTCTCTGGGTTGCCGACATTCCGAATTCGACACAAATACAGCGCGTGATGTTTTTTTGTTTCAGAATAATTTCTACTTCAGGATGGGGTACGCAGGAAACTGACTTCTACAGGGTGAGGGCATTGGGTCCATCCAGCTCAGAACTGTCTACACTGGCAGGTAGTGGCTCCTGTAGAGGTCCTTCCCAGCCCTACACCTGGGGACTGAGCCTGAGATCATCGGCAGATGCTCTACCATTGAGCTACAGCCCCTCCTCAAAGCGGCCACTGGTAACCTTCTGAATACTGAATTCTGGGCACAATTGCAGGATGCACATTTCACCTTCCTCCTTTTCTACTTCCTCACCTCCTTCTGCTTCTTGATGATATGAGAGAGCTCTGTGTAAGGGATCCGGGGATTCAGTTCGCACTCCATCAAGGTGGCTCCCTCATAGTCCTTGATATAGCCGAGGTATCGGCTCTTGGGGACTTTGATGTCTTTGGAGAAGCCCTGGAGGCCGGAGATGAAAGGCCCATTCATTTTTCAGAACAAATTAATAATAATAATAATAATAATAATAATAATAATAATAATAATAATACCACCTTAGCAAAGAGAAGCACGAACCTATTCATGCACTGAGATGGTGCCCTTCTCTCGCCTGAAAACTTTTGACCCAAGCTCCCTCTTTCCCTCCCCAACGCAATGGAAGTTTCTAGTCCTCACGGGGATGGAATGCTGACTCAAAAGCCAAGGCTCCAGCATACTCAATTAGCTCTGTGCAAAACAGCCACCTTCTGCATTGCACCACTGAAAATGTCTCTCGCACATGCACTTTTTAAATGTACGCATGCTGCCTTTGGCATCGAGAACCGAGGAAGTCATACCTAGTCTGGTACATGTTGAGCACGTCAAAGCTCACATCTATATGTATGAGACTCGCGGACTTCTCCTGCCCAAAAGCAAATGCCTCGTCTCCCCACAGACATACCCGGGCTCTTTTATGTGGAAGAACTCACTGGTATGGAGGATCAGCACCTCTTTTTTTTTTGTTGCCCTTGGCAGCCATTTTGTGTTGGTACCCACAGCACTTTAACACCACGAGTACCGGCACCTAATAAATATTTTTTTCTAGCAAAAAAAGCACTAGGTCCTCCCAATCGCCAGCCCTGACTTGCGCCAGGTTGAAAGTCCTCTGGGGAGCAACTGTGATCTTTCTTTCCACACAGAACTGTGAAGAGCTTCCCAATCCCACAGGCCAGCCATGAAACGGTGCAGGTGGCAGTTTCTCATTTCACTTAATATTAACCACCCACTTCTCTTTCTCAAAAGGAAACCAAAAAAAGCAGCTAACAGAAAAGACTGTCAATGCAGCCAACATAACAACAGCTTGGGACTTCCGGCGAGGTCGCCATCACGGGCGGTCGTGGGTTGCCTCGGCAGCGAGGCGACCCATCCAGCCCGGGGGTTGGAGCCCCGCCACCGCTACGCGGGGCTCCGGTGAGGCACGGGAAGAGCGTCCCGCGCCTCGGGCTCCCCGGCGGGCCCGCTAGGCTACGCACCCTTCCCTCGTTCCCCCTGTAAAGGGGGAGTGGGGGTGAAGGGAGCGCGGAGCTGGGCCATTAGGGGAAATGCCCCAACCGGGCGGAAAAGCGGCGAGTACTGGCCGTGACGAGCGACGACGTTCTCCCTGAGAGATGAAAGGAAAAGAAGCCCGGAGGTCGTGAGTACTTGATTGGATTAGTTGCTGAGCTTAAAGACTTAACGATCCGGGAGGCTTTAGATAAAGGAAGTCTGCCTCCCTCCCTTCGGTCGCAAGAAAATAACGGTTTGTGATACTGTTGCTACTGGATGGCTGCATTGTTAAGATTTTCTCATAAGTGAGACCTTATAGATCTCCCTTTGGGGAGGAAGAGGATGGAGAATATTCCTTTTGAAAGTTATGGTCTTAGCACCCCGGTTTCAGAGAAAATGGCTGCGAAAAGTCTGAGCCGAAGTGGAAAATTACTGTTACAAGATGGACAACATTGAAATAGAAACTGAAATTTGATACCTATGCCCGTCCTCACCATGTTGGGCTTTGTTTTTGAAATTGTTTTGAACTCTGGACTAACTGACGAACAAAGGATTACTATTCTGAAACTGGAACTGCTTAATCAGAAATTGAAGGTTTTGAGTGGGGATATGAAGAAAAATCTATTTCCCACAGAGGAGACCTTTCAGGTATTCGATACTATGGAAGAGAGCCTTGGCAAAGAGCTGAAGGGGATGATTGGAATACTGAGAGAGATGGTTTGGCGACTCCCGGAAAAAGAAACGTCCTTCGGTGGTGGCAGCCCGGGGACGGCGAGGAATGTTATATCCAGCCCCCGAGGTGAGAGCTCGGGAGCGAAAGGCAAGAAATTAAGATTTTTACAAATAGAAGAAGAATGCAGCATTGAATGGGAGAAGCCGAAAGAAGATGAGCAGTGCACCCTGATGTTCGATGCAAGGTCTGTTGGAGACTGTGTCTGGTTCTGTGGATGTTCAAGAAAAGAGGACAATTTGAGGAGTGGTTCCGGTGCAAGATGGAGAAGGACATTGGACAGAGGGGGGATAGGGTGAAATGTGTTAAGTGCAGAATATAAATGGTTTGCTATGGTAATCTGAAATCGGAGGGATGAGACATTAAGTTTTAGTTTATTTTTTAACAAGAAAAAGGATATTTTAAATTTCTATGTTACTAGCAGCAGTTTAAGGGAAAGAAGAATAGTTTAGATTTGATATAAGAATAATATGTTAAGATACAAAGTTATGTTACCAACTATTATGGATTAAGATGTTTGTTTAAATTTGAATTTAATTTTTTTTTGAGAGATGAAGTTATTAAAGTAGAATTTGGATCTGGAACTGAAGGAGAGAAGGCAGGGGAAATCAATTGTAAAGATTTGAAACTAGAACTTTTTTCATTGTGTGTGTAAAAAAGAAAAAGAATTGTGGTTATGTTTGTTTTTGTTTTGTATAAATGTGGGTGGGTGATGGTATTTTTTGTTATGGAAAAAAACAATAAATTCTTTATAAAAAAAAAAAACATAACAACAGCTTGGAACCAGGATAAGGCCCCATCTGCACTATGCATTTAAAGCAGTATGACATCACTTTTAAACTGTCATGGCTGCCCCCTAAGAATCCTGGGAACTATAGCTTGTTAAGGATGTTTAGATTTGTTAGGATACCCCCTATTCCCCTCACAAAGCCACCATTCTCAGACTGGTGTTAACATTCAATCCCTCTTCCCAAGAAACTCCAGAGATTGTAGCTCTGTGAGGGGGAACAGAGGTCTTCCAACAACTCTCACCTTTAACAAACTACAGTTCCCAGGAAGTTGTGGCTGCTCTAAATGTATAGTACAGATGGGGCCTGAGTCAGTTGCACAACACTTTTGCCCTACTGAAACCAATGGGGCAAATTAGCCCCATTAACATGAACCAAAGAGACAACTGATTAATACAACCTAATACCTGTACAGTATATCAAACTCCAGGCGGTAATAAATTCAATAGGCAAACAAAATTGAGTTTCAAAGCAGTACCATGTGACAATATACCTCGTAACGTTCATGAGGAATTGCTTGACAGTGCCTCAGTTCAACAACAGAATGAACAAGATTTCAATAACCATTATAAATTCACTGCAAGTCCTGTCACAGAGACCATTGGAGAGGCACTTCTGAGTTATTTATGGAACCATGAAGGAAAAAGCTGGTTCTAAATAAATCTTCATCAGCGATGCTGTAGTACCTGCTTCTTGAAATAGCCAATGGCATATTCATCAGCATAGGTAAGGAAGTACAGGATGCTGTGCTTGATGTGGTATTCTTTCAGGTGATTCATCAGGTGGGTCCCATAACCCTGCAAGGAGACATAAGAGGGAATGAGGAAATAATGAGCGTGGCAAACCGCTGGAGGGGAAAGAATCTGATTACTTGAGGATTCATGCAGGAAAACGCAGAATATCATTAAGCATGGCAAAACTTAAATGAGTTCCATTTAAAATTGATTCTGAGGTAAGTAATGACCAGTAAAGAAATTCTGAGGTAATAAATATGGAACAATGAATGCCATAAGCATGGGCACATTAAATCACCATTGATTTTTAATTAATTCTGAGGGGAATTTTTAAAAAAAAAATTCTGAGGAAATTAAATTACTATTCTTCTGGCATTAAGAATCTTTTTTTTTTTAAAGGGAGGTATCAATATAATAGGTAGGTACATACCTATCAAACTTGAACGGGATAGGAAACAGTTCAGTGTGGACTGAGCATGCTAAAAGCAATACTTCTGAGCAATAATCTGAGTACCGTATATCGCGGCGTATAAGACGACTGGGCGTATAAGACGACCCCCCAACTTTTCAAGTTAAAAAACAGAGTTTGGGGTATACTCACCCAAGTGCAGAACGGCCTCCATGGCGGCTGAGGCGGCGGCAGCGGCGGGGAGAGCCTCCCCCTCGCCGCACAGGAGCCCTCCGCGCTTGCCGCCCAAGCGCACAACGGCCTCCATGGTGGCTGAGGCGGCGGCAGCGGCGGCTGGAGCGGCGGGGAGAGCCTCCCCCTCGCCGCACAGGAGCCCTCCGCGCTTGCCGCCCACACCCAGCCCGGGCTCCATGGCGGCTGAGGCAGCGGCTGGAGCGCCGGGGAGAGGCTCCATGGCGGCTGAGACGGCGTGCGCACGCAGCCAGTGGCGGGGCGGAAATGCGGGTCAGGTTGCATGATGTTGCCGGCGAACAAGACGACCCCTGACTTTAGAGAAGATTTTTCGGGATTAAAAAGTCGTCTTATATGCCGTGATATATGGTAATGCTTTCCATTGGGGAAAGAAAACCAGGAAGGGATAAGGAGTGGAATCCTGAACAGCAGAATGCCACATAATAAGTTGCAGGTCCCAGATGTACGGGTATGTAGACGCAACATGCATTATAAGTGTAGTGTGGTTTACTTGAGAGGGACATTTAAACACACACACCCCAACCATTTTTTTTTTTTGATAATTCACGAGTCCCCTGGAATGTAATCATAATAATAATAACTTTATTATTTGTACCCCGCCCACCTGACTGAGTTTGCCCCAGCCACTCTGAGTGGCTTCCAGCATATATAAAAACATAATAAAACATTAAACATTAAAAAGCTTCCCTAGACAAGGATGTCTTCTAAAAGTTAGATAGATAGATAGATAGACTGCAGGATCTCAAATGCTACCATAGAGCTCAATTCCACCCCTTGCCTTGGGCTATTGCCCTTCCTGGCCAGGTAGACTCACACATACACATAACACAAACACACCCACCCCACATTGTAACACAATCCACCTCCAGCAACCCTACCTTGACTTGCTCATTGGACGTCACAGCACAGAAGACAATCTCTGTGAACCCCTGGGTAGGGAACATTCGGAAGCAGATGCCGCCGATCACTCGGCCATCCTTGATCAGTGCCAGAGTCTTGTGTTTGCTGTGAAGAAAAGCAGAGCAACGAATGGAAGTGTCTGGGCTGCAGAAGACCCGTAGCTCAGAGGCACGGCATCTGCTCTGCATGCAGAAGGCCCCAGGTTCAAACCCTAGCATCACCAGGTAGGGCTAGGAAAGATTTCTTGTCTGAAATATTGGGAGAACTGCTGCCAGTCAGCATAGCTAATTCTGGGCAAAATGGGCCTACAGACCGATTCAGTACCGTATAAGGCAGCTTCCTATATTCCTATGAGGTGAGTGCTGAGCATCATTATTCTCTCATCCCACTCTATGCCTTTCCTGGACTGAACTGAATAAAGGGAGGGAGGGAAGGAAAGAGGCACAGAGGCCAGTGTTGCCCGCGGCACCCCTGACCGCATCATTCAAGGCACCCCAGAATGCCATGGCACACTGGTTGAAAACCAGTGGACTAAGCTGTTGAACAGACGCTCAGCTCACATCCTAATGTTGAAAGTTCTGGAAACAAGTCCCTACATTCATATTTTTTTAGTCTTTCCTCGATAAATCTGCACTGATTTTAAAGTTTTCCCAATTCGAAAGACTCAGGGTTAGGGTGGGGGGTTGGTGTCGTGGTGTTAATACAGCACCTGTCTTATGACACACCCATTCCTACCCCCAACCACTGATGAACCAGGGCCGTTGCTCAACCTACGGATCAAAAACCAGACGGGTAATGTACTCCTTGGGCATTCGAGGCAGCTGGTGCGAAAATACGTTCTGCAGCCCAACCAGCCACATGAGAATCTTCTTGTTGGATTTCTGCGAGAGCGAGTTGCCGATGACATGGAATTCGATGATGCCGCGGCGCTCCTCTAGGCGGGCCGTCTCATCCCGGGCTGCGTTGGCGGAGAGCAGGCTGGTCTGGGAGCGAAGGAAAAACAGGACACTGGTGGAACTCGTTAATGCTAACATGGAAGGAAATGGAACATTATGGACCATTATATTAAAACCTGTATGTGGTCTGTGGATGATGGGGTTAACCTGTGACCTGACTCATGGCTTTGCCTACCTGGTGGGGGGGGGCGCCTTGGAAGGCATCACAAACTAATTAAGGGAAGATAAGGTCAGAGAAAATTGTTTTCCTTGAATCTTTGGGAAGTGTATGTGGACTGGAATGCAAATCGAAGGCAACACCAAGCTTTAATTAGCCAAGGAATGCTTGATATGTTTATTTTGTTTCATTATGCTATACTCTTTGCTTTGTGTGTGTATTATCATTCTTAGGTTTAGGCACTTTCCTCCACATATGAAGAAGAAGAAGAAGAAGAAGAAGAAGAAGAGGAGGAGGAGGAGGAGGAGGAGGAGTTTGGATTTGATATCCTGCTTTATCACTACCCGAAGGAGTCTCAAAGCGGCTAACATTCTCCTTTCCCTTCCTTCCCCACAACAAACACTCTGTGAGGTGAGTGGGGCTGAGAGACTTCAGAGAAGTGTGACTAGCCCAAGGTCACCCAGCAGCTGCATGTGGAGTAGCGGGGAATCGAACCTGGTTCACACTGGTGTACGTTGACCAGCACCTCTTGTTTTTAACAAAAAACAACAACACAAAAAACACTAGTTCAAGATAATGTTATTTCATGTGTCCCAACCCAGGAAGTCTCTCCCTAAAGTTCCATGAGTACTTGGGGCTGAAGATCTGCTTGGGTTCACGCAACGGGCCGGAACTGAACCATACAATTAGCGTGACAACTGCTGAGATTGGTTTGCTGTATTCTGTGCCAAATGTGCCTCACTAAGCCTTTCTATTAGCCCCACAAACTCTCCCCAGGCCACACCCCTTGCTGAGGGGCCTGCACTCTTCTCGAATGTCTTTTGTGGGGCTGGAATGTGTCAATGAATGCCCCTTAGCTTTCTGGCATGGAGGATAAAAAGGAGTTGAGTGCGGGCAAAGACTAGCCTGTTGCACAAAGGTAAAATTTACATTCGCTGATCTGCTCACTTTTGCCTTTGGTCCTGGCCAGCAGCGGCCTATGAAACCTGAAATGTTGCCCAAAAAAGAACGTGTCCCTCAAGACTAATAATTGATTCCCCAAAAGTTGGTGAATATCCACTCCTTTATGGTGGCCTCCTGCTTGCCATACCTCAGGTCCCAGCATGGCTGCTGGATCTGTGATAGTCAACATCACTTCGTTTACGAGCTCCATCGGGATATCACCCAGCACGCGAATCCGCTTCGCATCCTCCAGCGTCAGGCTCTCTGGAAGCTTCCTCTTCTCACCTGTGTGACAGGGAAAAGGAAAGAGGCCTCAGGCTCTATCTATGCCTATGCCCAAAAAAATTATAGTAGCCTGAAGTGATTGATGTAACTCCCAGAAACGTTAACTTCTCGCTCTTTTAACATACAGCATAGGCATAAATCTGATTCTGGATTTTACTCCTACATGACAGGTGGCTTTGAGCTGCAGGGTCAAATTTAAGACACGGTTAAATATAGCTTAGGAATGGATTGTGAGTGAAACAATACTTGTGGAGCTGGGTTCCAAAACCTGGCCCTCATGGGCACCACAGCTCCCTTAGATGAGGCCTACCAAGGCCCCCTTCCCAATGTTTCCTTATCTTTATTTATAAAAAGGAGGGTTTTTTGGTTGGGGGTGTTATCTGTTGCCTGTTTTCTTTTGTCTGTGTTTTATTCATTTGGAGCGTGTTGGTGGTTTGCCTCTCAATGGACAGTGGGTGGCTGGCTGGCTTCCGAGCATCCCCCGTTTTTCTTCTGCGAAATGGGCATTTCACAGTTTTCACAACTAGCTGGAGGCAGTATGCTTCTGAATGCCGGTTACTGGGAATCTTCAAGTGTGGAGTGCTGTTGCAATCAAGTTGTCCATGGAGGCTTCCCAAAGGCATCTTGGTCGGCCACTGTGAGAACAGAATGCTGGACCAGATGGGCCATTTTCCTGATCTAGCAGGATTTATTTTCATGTTTCTTGGATTTCCAGCTGTGCCCCCTGGCTCAAGGAGGCTAGGGATGAACCAATGGCTTTCAATTCAGTACGAAACCTTCTGAGTTCGCAAAACTCTTGGCTGGTTGTTCAAGAAACACTTTTGCAAAGGGAAAAACAGATGTCTCTTGGCAAGGGCTTATTATTAAGCCCTTCACTGAAGATGTCTGGCTTGGATATTCTCCAGATACCTCTACACTACAGGCTTTACCTGGCACAGAATCCAATGAGCTGCCATCCAGGTTAATGGAAGACAAGGAGGAACTGCAGCTCAGAGATTTGCTGAAGAGGGGAGTGCTGGCTGCAGGAACAGTGCTGATTGCTGCACAGAAAAAACAAGAACACACAGCCCTATTAAGACATGAAGCAGCTGCAACAGAAAATGCAGGAGGAATCGTCTGACCCACCCACACCTGCCTCAGGTACATAATGTATAGCCACAACAAGCAGCCAACTCACACCATAATACCTTTATTTTTATCCCATTTTAAGGGGCTCAGGGTGGCATGCATGGGTTACCCCTTTTTACTGAGGTTTAGATAGCACCCACCCACGAGTGCTGAATTGCAACGATCTCCAGTTATGCTACCTTTGGTTGTCTGTTTAACATAGAATAGAAACATAGAAACAGAGTTGGAACAGACCACAAGGGCCATCCAGTCTAACCCCCTGCCAAGCAGGAAATACCATCAAAGCATTCCTGACAGATGGCTGTCAAGCCTCTATTTAAAGACCTCCAAAGAAGGAGACTCCACCACACTCCTTGGTAGCAAATTCCACTGCCGAACAGCTCTCACTGTCAGGAAGTTCCTCCTAATGTTTAGGTGGAATCTTCTTTCTTGTAGTTTGAATCCATTGCTCCGTGTCCGCTTCTCTGGAGCAGCAGAAAACAACCTTTCACCCTCCTCTATATGACATCCTTTTATATATTTGAGCATGGCTATCATATCACCCCTTAACCTTCTCTTCTCCAGGCTAAACATACCCAGCTCCCTAAGCCGTTCCTCATAAGGCATTGTTTCCAGGCCTTTGACCATTTTGGTTGCCCTCTTCTGGACACGTTCCAGCTTGTCAGGATCCTTCTTGAACTGTGGTGCCCAGAACTGGACACAGTATTCCAGGTGAGGTCTGACCAGAGCAGAATATAGTGGTACTATTACTTCCCTTGATCTAGACGCTAACCAACAGCTTTGAGTGCTTCAGGATCTCCTACAGTGCTGGTGGATATGACTGGATCTTTAAAGAAAGCTAAACCCACAATGGTCGTTTATAAATGCTTACTGGTCTGCTGTAATGTGGGTGTTCAGGATCTGGAGACAAAAGGAGTAGGGAACAGAGAGCCCAATCCACACAGCCCAATCAGTAGAAAGTTGCTTTGGAATTTGTGGGTTGTAGCCAATGCCAGTCCTACTCAGAGCAGACCTACAGGGTCGTCGTCCCCCCACTTTTTTATTGCAGCAGGCCCCATGTAAAAACCACCAGTTAAAACAACCTTGGGTAGCACAACTGGGCAAGACCCCAGCCTGACACTTTGGAGAGCTCCTGCAAGTCAGAGCTGAAGGCTGTGTCACAGATTTGCATGAGTACAGATGGCTGCCAAAAAAGGGTTGCAAGAGATACATACCTGGCCGGGGAACGAGTGGGGTTCCTTCTGACGCTGGCATAGTAAAATCGGCCTCCCAGATTGGAGAGCTCTCCCCATAGATTTCTTCCTCGAGCATTGATAGAAACCTGGGAATGGAGAAATGGAGGAGAATCAGCAGGGTAAAAAACAACAACAACAGGAGAGTCTCATGAACCCCAGTGTCAATGCAGCGGGGGCAGAGTTTTCAAGCTTTAGCCCTGGGTTAAAATCCCACCTGGGTTAAAACCCCCACCTTTTAAAAATGCTCAACCTTATGCAGCTGTGACTGAGTCTCCCTCAAGCCTCCATTCTCACACCTTTTTTGAAAACAGGTCAAAAGAGGTCACTGGGAAAAATGCAATTTACTGGCCCCCAGAATTGCCTCACTCCCCAGGAAGCTAAAGAGGGCTAAAGAGATGGCTAACCCAGCAGGACACCAAGTCACCGAAGTATAATCCCATGGATGAGCTGGAGCCAAAGTATCACGAAAGTGAATGAGAAATTGGGACTGGCCAATCCTGCACCAGATTTAGGCCTCATCTGTGGTGTACATTTATATTAGTCCCCAAGGGAGCTGACTTAGTCCCCAGGTTATGGGTGCCCATGATGTCATGCTGCGACTTGACATCATGTGCGCCCCCTGGCCTTGGAACCTGACTTCCGGTGGCACCAGAAGTCAGGTTCCGAGACCTTGGACATGACATCCGGTGCTTTCCGAGGCACCAGACGTTGTGTTGGGGGGTCCTGCAGTGTGGGTGGTGAGCACTCACAACAATTTTGTGGGTGCTCGGGCACCCAGAGCCCCCTATAGTTGGCACCCTGTCAGTGTCACACCACTTTAAACAGAGCTCCAATTCTCAGAGCGGTTTAACCATCAACCCCTCTTCCCAAGGAACTCTGGGAATTGTAACTCTGTGAGGGAAATATGCTCCTCAGAGCTGCCATTTTGCACCCAAAGTGTTGCATCCAACTAAATTTTACTCAGAGTAGACCCTACGCTAGCCAAGTCTATTAATTCCAATGGGACTATTTTGAGTTGGGTAACCGCCCGCTGCAGGTGCATGGCCCTTTCCTGTAGCTTCATGGAACCGGCCTTACTTGGGGAAGTGGGTGAGGATGAGGGTCCGCTTCTCCGGTACAAGCTTGTCCTTCTCCACGCGGAACTTCTCCAGCAGCTGCCGGCGAGTTACTGTGAAAGTGGACTTGAGGAGGTTGCGTCCAAACACTTGGGTGGTTTCGTAGCGTGGGAGGCTGTCGCAGCTCTGGGGGACGTGGCAATAGCACAGCCACCTAGGGTGAGGGAAGGCCAGAGAAGTATCACAGACAGCGCGGACTTATTAGCACAACAGGGGGAAATGGGATTATTAGGTCACTGCAGCGTTTCCCAACATCTTCTTTCTGAACTTGGGTTTCCTCGAAACACTCCTCTACCTCCCCAAGTGCACATGGCTCCAGGTGAATGGGCAGAATCCTGACATACAACTGAATCAATGCAGCCCTCCATTCACTCTCTGCCTGTGTGGACTAGGGGACCAATCCAGCACCGTCACGTGTGGAGAACGAGTACAGGCCATCTCAGACGCCCTCTTAAAAACCAGCCAACAAGGGTAGGGAGCAAGAGGGGGGGGGAATTTGCTGAGGCCAGAACTTTTCATATACACCCTTCCTTCCCTGCAGCTTTCATGATTAGGACACATGCAGTTTGGGCGGCCGCTATGACTTCTTCCACTGATGAGTGGAAAGTGACTTTGCTTGCTGCAGGATCAGCCCCATCACCTCTGGCTCCCATCTAAAAAGCACTGAGGTTTTTTTTTTGTTTTTGTTTTGTTTTGCTGTAGTTATTCAGGAAATAGGGAAATGCAATTACCCAGAGGCAATCATCTTTATCAATAAGTCACCGAACCACACTTGACAATGCAAATGAGTCACTGGAGATTAGCCCTGCTGCTGCTGCTGCTGCAAATAGTAGTAGTAGTAGTAGTAGTAGTAGTTGTTGTTGTTGTTGTTATTATTATTATTATTATTATTATATTATTATTATTATTATTATTATTATTATTATTATTATTATTATTATTATTATTATATCTAGCTGGGTTTTCCCAGCCATTCTGTGTGGCTTCCAGCACATATAAAAACATAATAAAACGTCAGACGTTAAAAACTTCCTGACATAAGACTTGGGCTCTGCTTTCCTCGCTTTCCCCCAGCTCACCGGGTGTAGTTAACCTTGTACGTTGCCACATCATCATTTTGTGAGCGCTGGCGGAACTGAGACGGCGTTTCCAGCTTCCAGTAGTTTAGGCACAGAAGGAACATCTTGGACAACTCAAACATGGTTTGTCGCTCCTTAGGAGGCAGGTGGCTGAACTTGTACTGCACAAAGTTTAAGACGCCCTGAGAGGGAGAACAGAAGGCCACGTGAGCTTTACACTTCTGTGGGGGTCTACCAGCATATTGGGTTGCCATCTGAGCCCTACCCCCCAAATTTATAAAGTTGTTAGGAGGCCCCCTAGTTCCCTCACAGAGCAACCATTTCCACAGTTCCCAGTGAAGAGGGATTAATTAAACTACTCTGAGAATTGTAGCTCTGTGAGGGGAATGTGGCCTTTTTTTCCTCTAGGCACAGGGAGCCAAACATGGGTTTTAGATGCACCCTGGCATTTTACATTTCTCAAGGCATCTTTTTACCTGTTCAATATTTGGTTTCTCAAAAGGGGGACTTCCAAGTGAGCCCTCAACAACTGGACGGCTCATCTGTAGGATGCATTTCCTTAGGAGCTGTGGAGAGGGGGAAAAGAAATCGTTTCAACGTCAAGAAATAAGGGAGGAAGAATCACCTGTTTTTTCCTTGTGAGGTTGTGTTTTTTTTGGTAATAAACTTTTATTGAATTTTCAAAATTTTGACATATATATTTCAATACCTAATAGATTTATTTTTTCTCGACTCCCCACTCCATTTCCCATGGTGTTTTAATTCCTCCCCCCTGCTGTACAATACCTTCTCCCTCTTATACCAACATGTTGATACTATATTATTCTATTCCTTCCATCGTTCATATTTCAAATCCTGCTCGTGAGCTCCTTCAGATGGTTTTACTAGTTCTGCCTAAGATACGGTTACCAGATTTTTTTTCAATGAATCCGGGGACACTTTTCTACTTCAATGGATTTTGCATGGGGACTGATCTGTAAAACCAGGGGCTGTCCCTGGGAAACGGGGACGTCTGGTAACCTTAGTCTAAGATGTTCCAAGGTATGTGGGATGCCCACAATCTTCCAGAATGGCTTCCTTCTAAGATGCACAACGAGCCCATACCAGCGCATCACAAGTTCAAACCCTGGCATCTCCTGGTAGGCCCGGGAAAGACTGGAGAGCTGCTGTCAGCCAGTGCTAGGGAACCTGTGGTCTCCAGGTGCTGCTGGGCTCCAACTCCTAGCAGCCCCAACTAGCATGTCCAATGGTCAGAGATGACTGGGTGGTAGCCCAACATCAACTGGCAAGCCATAGGCTCCCCAGCCTTGGCATAGACAATACTAAACTCAAGAAGAAGAAGAAGAAGAGTTTGGATTTGATATCCCGCTTTATCACTACCCGAAGGAGTCTCAAAGCGGCTAACATTCTCCTTTCCCTCCTTCCCCCACAACAAACACTCTGTGAGGTGAGTGGGGCTGAGAGACTTCAGAGAAGTGTGACTAGCCCAAGGTCACCCAGCAGCTGCAAGTGGAGGAGCGGAGACGCGAACCCGGTTCCTCAGATTACAAGTCTACCGCTCTTAACCACTACACCACACTGGCTCTCTCTCAAGGGACCGGTGGTCTGGCTCAACGCAAGGTACTGTATATTCTGGCGTATAAGACTACTTTTTAATCCAGTGAAATCTTCTCAAAAGTCGGGGGTCGTCTTTTACGCCGGGTGGAGGATCTGTAGTCGAGTATATCTCAAACTCTATATTTTAACTGGGAAAGTTGGGGGTCGTCTTATACGCCCAGTCGTCTTATACGCCGGAAAATACAGTATCTTCCTATGCTCCCACACTTTCCCCCACTGGTCTCTAGTTATTTCTGTATTAGTATTTCAGAACCAACTATTGTCACAATTAAGCAGACAAGGAAATATGGGAATTAATATTACAAGGAAAACAAAACAGCCACAAAGTTGGGGGCCGGGGAGTGGAAGGCATAGGATCTTGAGCAAATGTTAAATGGCATCAAGACAAAAAGCTCATGCAACCATCTTCAGAAGTCCACACCCTCTGAAATAAAAGCAGCACTCGCCCGTGCTGATCGGCAGAACTGCATGGACACATTGCAAGGGTGGTGGCTGCAGTCTCCTTTCTATACTTTATGTATTCTGGGAGCACTCTTGCTATTGTTTCATTTACGAATTTATAATCTGCATTTTCATAAAAAAACAGCAAGGCGTAGTACAACATATAAGGATAAAATCAACAACAGATCCCTAAAAATCAGCTTACTCCAAGCTTATATGTACAATGTTTGTTTCTGTGTGTACTTCTTGAAAACTAATAAAAAATGTAGTTAAAAAACCAACAACAAAAGCATTGATGTGAAATAGCCACTTAAAAGATCCTGAGAACTTCCTTGTAGTCAGCTGAGTTTCTGCTCCCCCCCGCCCCCCTCCCAGAAAACCCCCAACCACCACTGTGGACATTTTGCAATGCACTATACCTCTTTGAGCTCACCTTAAACAGGTAGAAATAAACTTGCTTGGTGTCTGTGTCCTCTTCCTTGTGCACTGACATGAAAAGGTTCTCCACATCTACTACCATCCCCAGAAGCCGATTGATCTCTTCCTCGGAGACATTCTCCAGGTGAGACACATGGTCAGCTGAGGACAGGTGAGAGAAATCAGGTCATGGTCTAACACAAATGGGATGGAGCACAACAAAGGCTCATCATCCATCAACCTCCCACCCCGCCACCATCCAGAGACTCTCTTTATCTAGCAACTGGTGGGGCTATCTACATTATATAGGTCTGCTGTGTGCAAGATTCTGTCCGGGAGGGAAGGGGGACCTGTGGCCCTCCAGCTGTTGCTGGACTACAACTCCTTTTGGCCTCCTTCTACCCACATTCCTTTTTCTTCATGTGTCATGTCTTTTTAGAACAGGGTTTCCCAAGCTTGGGTCTCCAGCTGGGTTTTTGGGGGACTACAACTCCCATCATCCCTAGCTAGCAGGACCAGTGGTCAGGGATGATGGGAACTGTAGTTCAAAAATAGCTGGAGACCCAAGTTTAGGAAATTCAGTTTTAGAAACTTCTCCAGCCTGAGGGCCACATTCCGTTGCAGGCAACATTCTGGGGGCCACGTGCCAGCGGTGGGTGTGCCTAAAGGCAAATGAAATCTAAGCAACGGATGCAACTCTTACCTTTGTACAGTACAATACATGCCAGCAATCAGAGATTTCAACTCACACACTTCCACTCAGGGAATTCAAGAATTCAAGGCCACATTTCAGAGAAGCAAAGCAGACAAGGAGGGTGTAGAGCAGGACTGGTGAGGGGTGTGACCTAAGGGCCTGGAAAACCACACCTGGCCACCCTAGAAGTTTTTGGTCCTGTTTTAAACTGTCAGCAGTGCCAGGACCATAATAGTAAGGATTTTTATAAGCTACTGTGAGAGACTTCTTTTGGCTAAAGAACAGGGCAAAGGTAAAGGTAAAGGGACCCCTGACTGTTAGGTCCAGTCACGGATGACTCTGGGGCTGCAGCGCTCATCTCGCTTTATTGGTCGAGGGAGCCGGCATACAGCTTCCGGGTCATGTGGTCAGCATGACTAAGCCGTTTCTGGCAAACCAGAGCAGTGCACGGAAACGCCGTTTACCTTCCCGCCAGAGCGGTACCTATTTATCTACTTGCACTGCATGCTTTCGAACTGCTAGGTGGGCAGCAGCAGGGACCATGCAACAGGAGCTCACCCCGTCGCGGGGATTTGAACCGCTGACCTTCCGATCGGCAAGCCCTAGGCTCAGTGGTTTAACCCACAGCGCCACCCGCGTCCCTAAAGAACAGGGTATAACTGTCATAAATAGATGACACAAACATTTGAACACCACTCACTGTCCACCCCTGCTGTACAGTACAGTGGTCAGAGTATTGAAGTAGGACAGAGTTCAGTCACAAAACACATTGGATGACTTTTGAGCCAGTCACTGCCTCTCATCCTAGCCTACTTCATAGGGTTGTCGTGAAGATAAAATGAAAGGGGGAACCACGTCCACTGGCCTGAGTTTGCTGGAGACAGGCTGAGATAAAAATGAAAGAAACTTTTTAAAAAAATTAAGTAACCACCAAATATGGCTGATATCCAATATGGAATTTGGCATCCAAAGAGCAGGAGCTCTTTCTTTTTTTGCCTTCATATATAATACAGGTGTAAGGATGCTGTCATGTAGCAGTTCATCATAAGGATAGTGGGGTGATGGTGGGGGAGTGGGGATTTTGCACACTATGGGGAAAGTAAGTGGGATTGGTGGAGAAAGCAAGCAGGGACACGGCCCCTACCCTTTCTTTTAAAGAGAAGGTTTTTTGTACACTGCTTAGAGAGACAATCACAACTAAGCAGTACTGTATATAAACTGTCAAAATAAATACTAATAAATAAGTAATAGTAGGAACAGCCAAGAGAAGGCATTCAGAAGTAACGGGGTCCAATCTTACGGGTCAGGGAAAGCCCGGGCAAAAAGATGTTTCCACCAGATGTCTGAAGCAACTAATAAAGGATGCTTCACATATGGCAGAGGAGAAGGGCATTTTTCACAGTACAGCATCACTTTTGCTGGTGGTAGACTTGATGGGGAAATCCCCTCCCCGACTCGCAGGTGCCTTCACCTGGGCTGGGAATAAAACAGCCTGAGAAAGAGAGGCTTCCTGAGTTACCTAGTGTGTGCCCACAGCTACGGCAGGGCTCGCTGAGGTTGGTGACCGTCTGCTGCAGGTCCATACGGGGGGCTGTGGGAGGGTTTGGGTTCTTCCACCCATTGCATTTGCAAGAGTCATTAGCCTGGAGGAGTGGGGAGAAAGAGAAAGAGAGAGAGAGAGAGAGAGAGCAAGGCTGCTATGTGTAGAAAAAACTAGGGCAATGCTCACATCCATGAACACCGTAACCAACATGCTACAGGTAAAAAGCAGAGCCAAGCTGAATTTTCACCCAGACATGTTTAAGGCAAAAAGAAAAGGTGCTTTCAAGGGATGTGAAATGTACCCTGGAGTGGGTTTCGGGGAAAACACACCAAACTTCATCCCCTTTTGGCTTCATTTTTCCTGGCTGTTTACAGCCATTGTTCTTCTGATCTGCTTCTGCACCGTTTTTTAAAAATTTAACGTACAGAGCTACCTCTTTTCCCTTCACTGCGAGATCCCATCCAATTAGAAATTTATTGCAGCAGACATGATGACATAACATAGAGCTAGTAAGATTTGACTATTTATTGAGACCAGTGTGAGTAAACAGAGATGCAATGGCATCTCTCTGAAGCCCCTATCAGACTCCAGTTGTGCCAGAATGTGCTTTGACAGGTGCAGCATGCACCCCACAGACAGAAAACACAGTGCAGACAGGCAGTACCTATACTTGGATGAGCGTCTGAGCAGACACGTGCCGCTTCAGTGTGCTGAACTGCCGCAGCACAAAGCAGAGTTGGCTCAGGTGGCCAAGGCAATGGGAATGTGCTTCCTCCCTCTTCCTGTGTCAATTTTTGCTTCCCATAAAATCACAGCCACTAAAAATGGGGAGGGGGGGTTGCAAAAATGTCCATGCAACTTAACCTGTTCCCTCATTGTTTTAAGGCAGAACAGAGCCATTCTATGTGGTGCCTGTTACTGAATGCACAGTCACTTCCCACACATATCACTATGTTGCTGCAAATGGCTGCAATAGGTTTGCAAAGATACAGTGGGAATGACTTCATCTGCCTGACTGCAGAAAAGGGACACAGGAATCCTTGGGCAGAGATACACAACTACCAGAAGTGGGAAGCTGAAAAAGCCAAGTTCCATTTCATCACTCACAATTACTAAGCTCCAGATACTGATTTCCTTTGATTCATCCACATATTTAGTACTAGATCAGGCATAATGGGTTGTATCCAATGCTATTCCTACTCAAGAGTTGACCTACTGAAATTAATGAATCTTAGTCAGTCATGCCCATTAACTTCAGTGGGGCCACTCATGATTTGGAACTGACCACAATTGGAAGTGCTGCAATAGCTTCACTTTTTGTGGAAATGAATTTCATGATTAGAATTAACAGCTCTGACCTTCCTGCCATAAAGCTCATTACTGCTCTTTCAGGTGGGGCAGATACAAGGCTTTAGAAGAGTTGGAAGGGAAAACAAGAATCATTTAATCCAACCCCTTGCAACGCAGGAATCTTTGGCCCAACGTGGGGCTCGAACTCATAACCCTGAGATTAAGAGTATCATGCTCTACCAACTGAGCTAGAGATACTACATATTTCAGGATTTATTTTATGATTGTTTTCTAAACATGCATATTATAATAATTATTGTATTATTATTTTAAAAATGGGGATATAGCTGAGCAAAATATAATAAACAGAAGATTCCATGTTCACACCCTGGCACCAACAGGCAATAGATTTCAGGCTGGCACCATCCGAAAGACCTTGCTTGCCTTAAACCATGGAGGCCCATTACCAGAAAATCAGAGCAGACAGTGTGGGGCACATGGTTTGTTAGACAGCTCCTCACATCCAAAAACATTTCATTTCCAACTGTTGCCATTTGCCCACAGAATTCTGGGGTATGGGCGTTTAAAAACGAACGAACATCCCGGACAAACAAATACAGCTTCTATGTCTGCCACATCTTTTCTGGTCTAGAGAAAGGATGCAGCTATGGCTGGACCACGTACACGGGAGGAATTCCCAGTCTTTTGATCCCTCCGGGCCCCCGTACCTTGCAGGCTGAGAACACCCCTAGCTTTTCCAGCTTCTTTGCCCGCGGGAAGCTCCGCGCATGCGCCTTACGCTGGCTCGCGCGCTGCTGCTGGCTCAACCCCGGGCGAACCGGATCGCTGCTGCTTCCTCCGGCTCCGCCTCCTCCAACTACCGGCGGAGCCGTGGCTGCAGACACTGTGGAGACGGAAGGAGCGCTAGCCTGCGGGGCCCGGCTAGCCTGCGATGAGACCTCCGGCTCCGCCATGATGCCCGGGATCCCTCCGAGGCGGCGTGGGCGCGTGGGCGCCACTGCGCATGTGCAGAATAGGGGTTCTGTTGCGGCTATTGGCTGGATGCTGCTACGCAGCGGCTCCCCCTTGCCACCAGTTGCATGCTGGGTGATGTAGTTCCGCAGGTATGGGCTACAAGTACTGTACTTGGAAAAGGAGAATCAAGGTGCGGTGGGGAAAGGGAAAACGTGACCTCTGTTCTTACTGAAACAAAGATTGAAAAAAGAAAAGATGAATGCTGTTTACTCGTGTAGAAGTATGGGCTAGGTTCACAGGAGTGAAAACATGCAACTTAATTATGTTTAATTATGTGCCGGATCACCTCATTTGTCTCCTGAGAAGTCTCTGTGCGGGACAGGAAGCTACAGTTGGAACTGGATATGGAACAACTGATTGGTTCAAAATTGGGAAAGGAGTACGACAAGGCTGTATATTGTCTCCCTGCTTATTTAACTTATATTCAGAATTCATCATGCGAAAGGCTGGACTGGATGAATCCCAAACCGGAATTAAGATTGCGGGAAGAAATATCAACAACCTCAGATATGCTGATGATACTACCTTGATGGCAGAAAGTGAGGAGGAATTAAAGAACCTTTTAATGAGGGTGAAAGAGGAGAGCGCAAAATATGGTCTGAAGCTCAACATCAAAAAACTAAGATCATGGCCACTGGTCCCATCACCTCCTGGCAAATAGAAGGGGAAGAAATGGAGGCAGTGAGAGATTTCACTTTCTTGGGTTCCATGATCACTGCAGATGGTGACAGCAGTCACGAAATTAGAAGACGCCTGCTTCTTGGAGGAAAAGCAATGACAAACCTAGACAGCATCTTAAAAAGCAAAGACATCACCTTGCCGACAAAGGTCCGTATAGTTAAAGCAATGGTTTTCCCAGTAGTAATGTACGGAAGTGAGAGCTGGACCATAAAGAAGGCTGATCGCCGAAGAATTGATGCTTTTGAATTATGGTGCTGGAGGAGACTCTTGAGAGTCCCATGGACTGCAAGAAGATCAAACCTATCCATTCTCAAAGAAATCAGCCCTGAGTGCTCACTAGAAGGACAGATCCTGAAGTTGAGGCTCCAGTACTTTGGCCACCTCATGAGAAGAGAAGACTCCCTGGAAAAGACCCTGATGTTGGGAAAGACAAGGAGAAGGGCACGACAGAGGATGAGATGGTTGGACAGTGTTCTCGAAGCGACTGGTATGAGTTTGGCCAAACTGCGAGAGGCAGTGAAGGATAGGCGTGCCTGGCGTGCTCTGGTCCATGGGGTCACGAAGAGGCGGACACGACTGAACGGCTGAACAACAACAATTATGTTTAAAATATATATGTAATATGTAAAATACATACCACGATGAATATTGCAGGTTGAAGGAAAGGGGTTTTCCTCTCAGGAGAATAAGTTTAAGAGGACTGCTAATAGCTTTGAAATGACCAGGTGAAAAAAACTGTTATTGAAATGGGGTACTTTTATGTGGCAGGGCAGAGAACCTCCACAGGCTTACTGCAGCTCCCATCTCACACAAACAGGCAATAGTTTGGGGCTGATGGGAGTGAGAGTCCCAAGAATCAGCTTTGTTTTATTAATGGGATCATCACTATTACCATCTTGAATGTTTTGTTACAATAAAACTTATATTACAAATCACAGGAAAATATGCTTATAGAAAGTGACAATCCTTTTGTATTTTGGGATGGCTCTGAACTTGTGTTGAGTGACCTAGAATTCCTTTTTTTTCTTTTTTTAAGTTACCTGCAAAGGACAAAATGCCTCAGAATACATGCCAAATGCTGCTTCTCATGAAAAGAACCAAACATTGATTCTTTTGTACAATGCTGCCCAGGAGTAAAGCCTTCAAAGAATGCCTCACCCCTGTACAAATACACATAAACTGAACCACTCCCACCTGGCTCTTAAAAGTACAAATATACAGTGAATGAAAGAATGCCTTCAGTCGGACGATACAGGACTGCAAAACTAGATACAGGACTGCAAAAGCACAGAAGGACTCTTTGTGGAAACTGACTTGCTGGATCTACTGACTTCCTAGAGAACAAAGAGGGAGTAAAAATGAGATTAACAGTTTAGCTGACATTTTGGCTCTCAGTTCTGGAAACTGATCAAGATCTCGGGGTAGGTGGCAACACTATTCAAGGAAGGCAAATGAAGTTGCCTTTACTAAATCAGCACTAACCCAATGCTGTCAGGTAGTAAGTTTCAGGTCTTTTACCAGAGATCATTTTAATAAGAGATCAAGGCTGCTGGAGCCTTCACAGGCATATGCTCTTTTACTGACCTCAATGGCACATAAGATTTAATAGAGTGTGAACACCATCCCATGTTTTTGACCTATACATACTGGAGGTAGGCATGCCATCCCAATGCAAGGCCATATTAACCAACCTGGGTGTTTAGTTCTGGAAATAGTCTATACATCTATATTTGAATTCTGTTGTACCATCAAAAACTAGTTTTGGATTGCTGACTGATAAGTCACAGATCTATTTTAATTGTAAACAATATTTTCTTTCTTTGAAATATCCTCTAGCCCCGCAAACACTTGATGCAACCAATTCCAAGGGGAGGAGGATTCCATTCCTAACATCAAAAACTTCATTCGGCATTATGTGAAGATTCTTTACCAGGCAAACTGACCTTTTACTTCTCTTACAGAAATGGCACTACTAACGTTTTCTTTACAGAAGCTTTCTCCTGGACAATCTGGATGCTCACAAACATTCCATGATATCACAGCAGCTCAGTCCACAATTCAAGGGCACCTGCAGGCAACAAGCCATGTTTCACCCCCCCCCACACACACACACTATAGTCCCTTGTTTCCTTTTCCAGATACAGATTCATTCTTGGAAGAATATTTGTGATCCAAGGATAAAGAACTACAATACTTGAAAATCTAAGAATATTAGCAGTGTAAGCCCAACAATTGAGAGTGTAACCATCTGAATTCATCGAGCAACTTGTAAAATGTCCTCCAAATTTCAGAGTAGAGTTATCTTACTCCCAGGTAAGTTTAGTGGAGATGCCAGACATTAATGTGGCTGATTTATACAAAGACAGAAGCTGCTTTTCTGGTCAGTATCTGATTTATAAAAAATTTATTTTTCAAATCATACACAACTGGAGCTTTGCATTGAAGAGACTGACAGACTCCTCCCCTTAAATACCAATATGAGTTAAGACAAAATTGCCTCAGGCACTAGATCAGAAACAAAATCTGAGGTCTCCCTTCCGCAGTTTTATTTAGTGGAATTACCAATATTTCATCTGCATGTGAATACATATTATTGCCCCCCTCCCCACATGATGTCCATCCACCCCACCCCCCTGCATCTATACACCCAACAACATCATACTATAGGGTTATTAACAATGGCATCACATTGCTCAAAAGAAGTGATAATTTTAATACAATTTTTCTTCAACAGGCTGAATTAGTGCATTATATCCAAAATGTAAATAGAAAAAAAATATTAATGCAGAGTTGGTATACCCAAAGCCAATGCAAACTTAGGTGGTGCAAGGCTAGTTGGTATATGTGATTAAAGAGATACTGATTGGTTATATGTTGAAAACTAGAATACAAAATACAGAAGAAAATCAGATCCCTGCCCCACCCACCCCACACCCCCGCCGGCAACCCCTGGCAATACTCATAATTGTGATTTGGTCAAAACAAGTCTTAAAGGCCAGAAGTTCTTCCTCAATCTAGCATTACTGCTACCGTTTCATTTAGTGGTTACCTGTGTGTTTCGTTACAGTACTTGCTTTTTATAGAGCAAGTCTATACCGTATCTATACCAAGGAAGCCCGGGGAGTTGTCGATCTGCCAGCATACAACTCTTGAGTGCCTTCCCCGGCCTACGGCAACCACATTTTCTTTAGGGTTAAGCCCTACAGGTGGAAGTGGCTTAGAATCACCAAGCAGGTGTTCCAAAAGTCACTTCTGGTTGAAGTAAGGCAGGTCTTCCTTCCAAGCGGCTGTGAGCAAATACGAGGCTGTAAGAACCCTTCAGAAAAAGGAAAGGAAAGGCAGAGATAGGAGAGGCCAAAGCTCTGGAAATGCACATCACCTACCCATGAAGAGTGGTCAAAGAGGTTGTGCCACAGTTCCTTTGTGTGTTTTTGCTCCTCTTCTTTTTTTTTTAAAAAAAGGTGACTAAGACTATTTTTTAAAAGATGAATTCATCATTTGTACAGAAGAGGGGGAGGTGATTCTTGCTCCCTCCATTCTGCAACCAGAGGGAAAGAAGAGGGGAGGAGACACAGCAGCAAAAAGGGGGGGATTGGGAAGAGGTGGGAAGAAGAGGGATCCTGGCAGCTGTTCTTCCGTAAGTGCGATTGGTTCAGGCGCATTCCAGTTGGGGCCGCCCAGAGGGGCAGGCAGTGTGGCCCCTTCAGTTGCAACACGACCCCTTGCTGGGTTGGCTACCCTCCTGGAGGTCGACACCTCGGTTCTGCCTGCTGTTCCCGTTGGGCACTGCGGTTCGTTTTTGGGGAGCTTCTTGGCTGAGGGGGGGGGGGGGGGAAAGGAAGAGGCACATCCAAGTGAACTGGTTTGTAAGATTCACCCTGTGGCGGGAGCAGGGGATTAAGATCATGCCCATCCCAGCTCCTGGAAGCTAGCATTCCTCTCAATTTCCTGCTGGCACCGCAATATTCAGCTGGTCAGTCAAGATGGGTATATTCAGCTTGTCTGTCTCTAGACTCTCGTGCCTTTCTACTCCACACACCCCTTGCCCCCAGCTGCCTTGCTTAACCACTGCCTCCTGGCCTTTCTACCTACTTCTTTCTCACATCTCTCTCCCCCCGCCTCCCAATTTCTCAGCACACTACCCACTCTGTAGCTCATTCCACCCGATCTTCCGGAACCCTGTATTCCTCCTACCCATTACTTTTGGCAACAGAGAGTCAATGTGCTGTAGTGGTCAGAGTGCCAGACTAGGACCTGAGAGGCCAAATACCACCTTGGACATAAAGCTCACTGGGTGACCCTGGGCCAGTCACTGCCTCTCAGTCTACCCTACTCACAGGCTTGGAGGATTAAATGACCGGGAGTGGGGGAAGAATCATGCACACCACCTTGAGCTCCTTGGAGAAAAAGGTGGGATAGAAACCGAATGCATGAATGAATCCCCACATGGCCTTTCCTGGATCTAGGCCTGCAAGTTTCCTCAAGTCTGAACTGGCCAATTCTGCAGCTAACTACCCCCCAAGCTGTTAAGGACCCAAGATGGTGTGTGTGTGTGTGTGTCTATTTATTTAACATCACTTTGTCCCCAATATATGGCAGTGTGGAGGGTGACTCGCCACCCTGCGTCTCCCCACCACTTTACTAACCTATCGCCATGAAGGTCTCATTCACATTCATTGCCGTCTTTGCGGATGTCTCCATAAACAGCAAGCTGTTGTCCTCTGCATAGGACTGAGCTTCCTGCAAGAAATGTGTCGAGCCAAATCAGAATCTGTGCAGAGACATGCACTCAGCCAACCTTTTGGCGGCCTGATCTGGTGCTTCCTAGAACCACAACTCAGTTAACAGAAGGAAGGGATATGGCAGAAGTGCTACCCTTTATAACCAGTATAAACACTGCCTTCAACCTCTGTCACCAAACGCCTATAAACAGAGAGATGGTAAAGAGAAGACAACTAAAACTCATCAGTGAATGGGTAGCCACCACAGCTGCATGGCAGTCTCCAGGCTTCCAGTTCAGTTCAATACTGCTGTCAGCGCCTTGCACCCTCACCTAGTTCTGGCCACCACATGGCGTTTGGCTCCCAGGATGGGAAGATGATGTGGATTCCAAACTAGTGCGGACAAGAGGCTCAGCATGAGAAAAGAGCTATGATTGGAGCAGGCCTAGCAAGGGGCGTCGTGTTCGTTGGATGTCTCAGCTGTGCTTGAAAAACAGAATTCACTAATGGAGGAATGACAACAGCCTTGGCCACTGCCAGCATCATCCCAGGGGGTGGCATTGTGGAGACACTCCAGTCTCCCAGAACGGCATGACTCAATGGTAACTGAACCTGGCATGACAGCTGTGGGGCAGCCATTGATGCCACCGCCACAAACACGCTTAAGATCTACTCATGAGGCCCTTTCTCCAGAACTCCACAATATTGGAGAACTATTATTCTCTACCAGGATCTTTTCTGTCAGCACCCCAATACCTCTAGATCCCCCTTCCAAAGGAGATTATAACAGCCCCCTCTCTGCTTTATACAGTCAAGTAAACCTGGCTGTTTCAGTTGGTCTTTGAGAATTAACTATACTCTGCCCTGTTTTATTTTGATGACAGCACTGTCTTCAGTTTTTCTAATTGTTGCCTCTACAGTAACACACTATGGAACTTGAATGAATGACTGTCTAATATGACACCATCCGTCCTGTGGGAAGAACATATGATGCTGGTTCTTGTTTGAGTGGGCTGGTTGTTTTGGGGGGTATCTGTTGTGTTTTACAAATGTCATTGGCCACTTTAGCGAACAAACAGGATGTTAACCTAAATAAACAAGTATTTAAAAAAAATAACAATACATAGTAGCATGTTACCGTACAAGATACTTGACAATTCCCAGAATTTTGCTCACACTGTCATGATCACTTAGCATTTATAGCACATTCCTAAGACTTTCAAAGCTATACAAAGTAGTTGTACAGATTAGCAAGCAACTGTAAGATAGTTCAGCATCTGCTATATATATTGTAAAATTGTATGTCTGCCTATCTGCCTGTTCTCTATAGGTTTTGGCCACCTCTCAAGGTATCAGCATGGGGGTTCATGAGGTGTGAGTTCCGCCATTTTGAATCAAGATGGTGGACAGAAACATGACTTTGGCATGACTTCGCCCCCCTCCAGTTGATTCAGGGCCAGGTCACATTGAATCAATCCCTAGGTTGGTGTGTGTGAGCACGTGCAGCCCTGAAATTCACCAATTAAACTATCAATTTTAAAATCACAATATTTATTGGTTTCTTTACATTCCCATGCTGTGCCAAGCACTTCTCACTAGTTACATATATACTGGATGAGCAGGAGAGGAAAGCTGTTTGCCTAGCCATGTTAGCAAGCTCATGACAGCAGCTTCCTGCAATCACAGGACGACTGCAAGGAGGTTTACTTCCCAAGTCAATGAATGCCACTCACCTGGAAGTCAACAGCTCGCTTGCTGGCCAAGTCAGCCTTGTTCCCTGCCAGGGCAATGACTATGTTAGAGCTGGCTTGCCGCTGCAGTTCCTTCACCCAGTTCTTGGCTCGTACAAAGGGTCCTACAAGAAGGAAGCAGGCAAGGAAAGAAAAGAGGGAAGTCAGCTCAGCAGTCAGTTCAGTGCAAGAGGAATACCAGTTCTTTCTCACTGGAATGCCACACACACTTCACAACAAGCAGAACAACAGTTCACTGGCCTGTCACTTCATCTTAGTTTTGCATATCCAAGGCTGGGCAAAGACTGACAGCAGGCGAGGAAAATTGCTAGCAAAAATGACATTTTTATAACATTCAGAGTTATGGGTGCTGCTGTATTTTACATGTAAATGAGTGTGTTGGACAGGTTTATGCTTAACAAACATTGCCATGGGGACATTAAACTGCTGTATAAGACCAGACTTCAAAATTCCTCAACGTCCAAATTAAATACCAAAAATGTTAGGATTTGGCTAAGGTTCAGGAGCTCACAGAATTGTGTCTTTTGGGGCTATCGTCACATGCCTTACTATATGGAAATGAAATGAAATTGACACGAGAACAGTAAGCACGGAAGTGTTCCAACAGAAGGCAGTAGTTGAGTCTGCTGTACTACTACAGGCTGCAGGCCAGGGCTTCTAGCTTCCCCCTTTCCCCAACATGCTACTTTTCCAGATGCACAGATTTTTTTTTTTTATGGAATAATGTTGCATCATGGAGACAATGCAATCCAAAGTGGTGAAGCCCAGACAACAGATTTACAACCCTACTTACTAGACCCAACAGTAAATTTCAATTGCAACTAAGGTCTAAAGAGCTCAGCCTGTTTTCATACCAGCAAGGTAAAGCAAGCTTTTTATTCTTAAAGCAAGCCCAAGGGGCTTGGTTTTCCTTGAAAGTTATACCCTGGGCCATAAGGCATTCATCAATGGATTCACACACATCCAGGACTTCAGGCATTCAATATTATTGGAACAAGAGAAGAAGCCCTCTTGGGTGTAAGCTGACAAGACAGAGTCAAAAATCCTTACCATGTTGGTGATGTCTAGACAACAATGGCTGCTTGGGCACCCCGGTAATACATGGGTGCCAGACTGTGGTAGCGCTCCTGCCCAGCTGTATCCCAAATCTCAAACTTGACCGTTGTGTCATCTAGGCAAATGGTCTGTGTGAGGAAAGCAGCTGGAAAAGAAACATTAGGGTCAGAGTTACAGGAAGGGCAACAAAATCTTGGTTTGAACTCTGCACATGTTCTGATACATTTCCTAGATACCGTTACTTTACTTGCACATTCAAGTACAAGTTTACTTGTAGTTTTGGAGATGATTAATTTTTTCTATGATTGGTATTATGTTTTTATCTCTTTATTGTTAAACATTACTATCGATTATCTGTGGATTGTTTAATTTTATTGTATATACTTTTAGAGATATTGTTGTTTATGGCTTTTTAATTTAATTGAAAGATTATGGCAAAATGACTGGGAAGATCAGAAACCAAGAAGATAAATAAAATTAATAAGAATGGGGAAAATTTATATGCTATTTAGAAGAATACTGTAAATAATTAAAAACAATGGCAGGATTTTAACACCACTTGCTATGTAACAAGGACTGTGTTAATAAGTTTTAACGAAATATAGAGAACATTATACAATGCAGCTGAAAAAAGAGTAATTATGGACCCCATGCAGGGGTGGAGAGAAGTCTAGGGATTCAGAGAATCCTATTTGTATATGATTATGTATATATAAATGCAAATGTTAAATGTAAAACTGAATAATAATTTAAATTCTGTTATTTTTTGTAAATATATAAAAAATTATTACGCTTTTACCCCACCTTTCCTCCAAAGAGCTCAGGTAGTGTAAATAGTTCTCCTCCTCCTCATTTTATCATCACAATAACCCTGTGAGATGGTTCGGCTTAGAGTGAGTGACTTGCCAAAGGCCACTCGGTGGTAACATGTTGAGTGGGGATTTGAACTCGGGTCCTAGTCTGACATGCTACCACTACACCATACTGGCTCCTGCAAATGACACTGATGTTGTCAGCCCTTCTGAGCTACCTCTGGGAAGGTGGCATACAGGCAGAAGATGCAGTGTGATCTGGCTCATTCGCTGACACACACACACACAGAAACCAGGAGCTAATTTGCACTGTTCTGACTTTTCTGCAGCACAGCAACTTCACACCGTTCTATACTGTTTGCTAGGGTTGTAGAGTAACCCCTTGTAGTAAACGCAACAGCCTATGGGAGCATATGCCACAGTAAGGTTGCTGCTGGGGTTGCAATATGTGGTTTTCCAGATGCTACTGGAATAGAACGTCCATCAGTCTCCAGCAGCATAGGTAACAGTTAAGGATAATGGAGTTGTAGTCCAACCAAACATCTGAAGGCCACAGATTAGCCCTGCTGCCAGTGATTAAGATACTATGGGACTTGGCTGCAAAAAGAGCAATGTTAACCATTTGAGGGCAGGGGGATTTGTTAAGTAGAAGCCCTCCTTTTGTGCAGAGCTGGGACAGAAGATCAGTTCACACATCCCTTTGGCTTGTGTGCATGGAGGTAAGCTTTGGGCTTGATGTGATCTGCACCAAGGGATGCATGCCAAGTTCAAACAGGAAGGGCAAAGGACAACTGCCCTCACAGTTGTGCAACTGCCCTCTTCTTCTAGATGCCAGGTTCAGAACCCCAAATGCTTTCTGGAAGAACTGCAAGCTTTCTGTTTTCGGACTGGCATTTGACAGCTGGGGTAAAGCCAAGTGTGGGTTACCTGGCAGAGAATTTTGTTGTGGCACCTGCATTCTCCTGTTTGTTCTACCCACCCAAGCCTGCAAAACAGGCAAAGCAGAATATGAACTAAGAATGTAAGGTGAACCAGGTCTTCTATCTGTATTCAAATAGGCTCTACCTGTGCATACCTTTTGCAGCATGAAGTGGAGCGGGTCTACAAAGCACACACACCCCACCACAAGGCAGAGGGTCAGGTCAGTCCACACTCAGTCTGATGCCCCACAGCATATATACAACATGTACCTGGCAGGCTGTGGGCAAACCAGCTCCTAAGCAGCCACTGCTCTGTTCAGATTCTGTACCCTGATGAAACCAAATAGGACTGACATCACTGACTCCAACCAGCCAGAAGTCCCCACTTTGCAAAATTTGCACACGAACTGCCAAGGTCAATCTTGACAGAGGGCATTGTAGAGGTGAAGCAAGAACTTGGCGTCAGGCTGGGTAATCTGCTCAGGGCAAAGAAGACGCTTTTTTCCCAAACTGACATTTTTGCAAGGATAGACAAATGCACTGCCTTCTCTTCCTTTTGCCATTTCGTCTGCAAGTTTCAGCCAGAAGTGGCATCGCGGCTCTAAAAAAAAGTCTAGTAGGAACTGTTGAAAAAGATAACCCCCATTACCCCCTACAGACAACTACATCCTTCTGCCAAGTTGCCTCTGTTTGAAAATATTGTTGGGTAGGAGAACACTTTCAGAAGTGCAGTAAGAATTAGCAATGGCAGACGAGCTTCTTTAACGACAGCTTGCTCTCTGCTACCAACTTCCTCCGGTAGTTAAACCAGGCTTTTAGTGTTGCAGACCCAGCTCTCTGGAATGAATTACCAGCTGAAACCAGACAAGCAGCTAATGAAGACATTTTTGTTTAGGAAGGGCTTTACCCCAGTCATTAATGGAAGATTAATTATACACCTGATTTAAATCCTATTGTTGTTTCAGAGTATAAATGGTTTCATTGTTTTAGACATCACCGAACTGATTTATTAGTCTTTGAGCTTGTGCTTTATTCCGTTTTTGTGCCATGTAATGTCTATAAATCGGTTTAGTAATTATAATAGTTTACAGCTGTAAGTGATTGTTGAGATATGTAGGGAATACATAATGTCCTAGGTGGGAAAAACAGGGCCGACCAACAGGCCTGGCTAGTGCTTCACTGTGAAATGGAACGGTGCCTTGTTAGGCTCACTGAGAATTCTTTGCACCATATCGGTGTGGAAAGAGTTCCCTAATCACAGAAAGTTTGCAAGCTAGCGGGGGGGAAATCCTGCAAAGGCCAATACTCTTCTGTAACTTAACCCACAGCTGGGAGCCCACCAATACTCACCTCCAATTGTGCTCTCCTGGTACTCAGGAACTGTCCCTTTCACGAAGCGCAAAGACTAGGCTGGACTTCCCAACAGCTGACTCGCCCAGAAGAACCAATTTGAACTGACAGATCTTGTTCCCGGCAGCTGGCCCGTTTGGCCGTGCCAGCTCCACCGCGGCTTGCCATGGCCTGTTCCAAGGGCACAGGCTCTGATGAGAAGGAGGTGGGACTGTTGGCGAGGACAAAATTCTCCAACTGAAAGAAGACATTTCAGTGATGTGAAACCGGCTTTTGAGCTAGCACAGAGGTAGGGAAACCTGTGGCCCTCCGGGTATTCTTGAACTCCACCTCCTGTCAGTCCCAGCTGGCACAGGAGCCTTGCCCCTGATCTAGCAGCTCAACGTGGAACTGGAAGCTTCATCCCTGCCACAAGCTCTCCTGGATGGTTTCAGGTGAACTGCTCCCCTGTCGTTCCAATGTACAGAGCATCTTACCTGAGTGGCTCTTAGCCCTTCTAATAAGCACATGCACTGTATTGTTCACCACCATTTTTACCATTACAACAGCATTAGTCTGCGCATTAAAACTTCTAACATGATCAGCTGGGATGAGGGATGCTCCAGCCCAGTGGATAAAATATCAAGCTATAAATTAGGACATCTCGATCTCAATATTCCATACTCACTGGGTGGCCTTAGGAAAATAGTTTATTCTTCGTGTTCTACTAACAGGGCACAATACTGAATCCAATTTGCGGGGCTGTAGTAAGGATTATAACAAGGTAGCTCTATGTTGAATAGAGATGTAATATGCTATACTACATTTAGGCATCAAGGCTCAGTATGCCCAGAGCAAAATAGACTGGGACCTCATCTTACGTTTTTTTTACTTAGGGTAAAAGTTACATTAGCCTTCCACACTACACTCTCGGGTGCTCAATTTACTTTCTTTTTAAACATAATTTTATTAAGCACTTTCTTTGGTTACAAAAGTAGGTGTGCTATCTCTTTTTTCAGGTCGTAGAGTCTTTGTTTTTTACAGAGCAGTTACACTGGATGTGAGACATTAAGTATTGGAATACAGTATAAGGTTGGGGAGGAGAAAGTGGGAGAGGGGGTGAGTGGTTAAACTTATATCTTTTAGTTAGTGTATGCGTGGAGCTTTTGTGTCAGCGTCACTGTGGGTATGTTCGGTTTCTATTCATTTGTTGTTTTTCTTAGGCAGTGAGAGAGGTTGGCGGGGTGTGTGTGTGTGCAGGGCTTGGTTGGTTGTCTTTAGTTGACTGCAGTGAGAATTGTTTGCTTGGATTGTGTAGGGCAGGGAGTGGTGATAGCCTTCAAACTTTCTCTGCCTAAGGATGCTAAATATTCAAACCAGCTGACCTTTAGACAAGGCACTCAGCATTTTACAATTTATACTGAGTATAGCCTACTGAGCAGTAACTCAAAAGTGAAAGAGAAATGAGTTACCGGTACTGTTAATCAGTAGTTCCCAATATACAGTATCTGGGAACAACCAACCTGACTTGGTTACTGCATTTATCGAGTTAAGCTACTTCTTTTCGCTTCTACAGGTTTAAAGCAATAACATGGTCTGTCAGGTTACTTTGTGTACTGACTGCACACAGTCTTATTTAGGGTTTGACTGTGGCATGTGGTGTTTTTACTAAATACTGCACAGGCTAACCCTGGATAAATATAAACAGAAATTGTTACCGGCAACTTCTCAGGTCACAACCAACAGCACAACAACCAGACAGGGGGACCTTCCTCAGCCTGGATATAGAATGTGAGAAACCATGTAGCATTTTACAGACATACAAGAGTCTTCTTAAGGCACTGAGGTCTGGTGGCTATGATCTAACTTCAACATGTACTCCACTTCATTTGCCCTAAACCTTTGCCAGAGAAAAGCTTCTGGTGCCTTGCTACAATACTAGCACAGGCCCCACCAGTATGATGTTCATGGAAGGAGGGCTTGTGAATGAAAAGAATCTCATGGGGATGCATGACCCCAACGTTGCACCTGAAATAGGAAACTTCTCCTGTGATCCTTGACCATTGACCATGCTAGCTGGGGCTGATGGGAATTGGAGTCGAATGGTTTTCCCCATCCCTCCCCTACAGAATCTCTATCAGTGACGGACTGGCGACTTGCAGCAGGGGTGGAGCACAGGTTTTGCTTTGAGAAAGCCAAATGTAGCATCTGCTCTGCATACAGAAGGTTGAATCCCTGGCATCTCCAGCTAGGGCTGGGAAGGCTTCCCTATCTGAAACCCTAGAGACCTACTACCAGTTAGCATAGACAACACTGACCGAAGATATAAAGCAGTTTCCTGTGTTTCATCGCTATGTCAGTGTCCCTAAACACAGCACTTTATTTCATGAAAGTGAATGCCCACCATTCACTTACACAAGAGAGAGAAGAATTGCACTCACACTCCAATATTAAGAATTAAGCATGCCCCCATCTGCATAGTTTGTTTCTTGGCATGCTGGAGTGCAACAGATAGCTGGGAGCTGACTACCCCACCCATCTGGCCATGTAGAAGGGTAGACCTTTAAAGAGACATGTCCATATATTCAGGAAAATGGTCAAAGCAATTTCCACTATACATCACCTTCCTGAACTGTGGCACAACTAACATTTAACAAGGATTTAGAGCATGGGGGAGAAAGATATTGCTGAACTACAACTTCCATCCTCTGTGGCCATTGGCCATACTTGCTGGGGCTGATGGGAGTTGTAGTTCTGTAACATCTGGAGGGTCAAATGTTCTCAACGCCCGATATAGAAGGGCAGGCACAGGAAAAGGAAGGGTGCCTTAAGTTTGGGGACAGCAAACATAACTTTTACAAGTAAGTCTTTTACATTCAAGCAATGCAGAATGTTCAGGCAACATTGTTCCTGCATACAGGCTTAAGAGAATCTGCAAGGGGAGGGGGTGGGGCAGGGTTGCAGTGATGACCAGGGATTGAGATAAAAATGGTGGGAGTGGGGAGAAGCCAAATGGCAAAAGGTGGAGCAAGAAAGGTAATAGGGAAATTGCTACACAAAGGAGGGGCCTGTTCCCTTTTGTAACAATAAGATGAACTTTCATTCACATATAACGCACCAGCATTTTTACAGGCTTCAAGAGGCAGACCAGTGTTATTATCCTTACATGTACTGCCAAACACCGATGGACTCATATAAGAGTGAAAATTTGAGTCACAGTCCACTTTCTTAATCACTACACTAACTTTGGATAAGTCTTTCAAAGAATGTCAATCCATGCAACATAATGGTAGTAAGAAAAGGGATTTGCTGTAATAAAACTGCTGGTTATTATCATGTTGGTTTCGTCTGATGAGGAAAGTACTGTATCCGTTAAGTTCATACAAAGTTCACAAATTATTGACTTCCAAGATGGCTCCCTGAAAAAAGGCCCATAACCAAGTCATTTTTATTACAATCCTTCAGGCTGATTGTTTTAAATGCAGCCTTTATTTGCATAAACTATGATCACAGATAGAATATGTATACTCATAGTCCAAAGCAGATCAGGATACAGTAGGACAGAAGAGAGTCTGAGGACCCCCTCTGCTAGAATCCACACCCTAGGTTGGATATCATAGCTTTAGGGATAGGATATCTTATACAGGAAATATCACACCTGTTGAACTTCTGCCCGACAAAGCTGATAAACGTGCACTCATCCCTTTAAGAGGAGATTAACTGGCATCTCCAGTTAGCAGCGCACCAGTAAAGAGCTCCTCTGTCCAAACGCAAATATTCAATGTTTTTCGTGAACACCCAATCCTCTGGGGGCCTTGCATACGAATTGTGACTACTACCGCTCTTAGACTGCAAATCTCACAGGGCAAGGAGAACTGTTTCTGCTTATGGCGTTTCTACAAAGCGCCGTGCAGGGCGGAGCAAACAACAACCCTGCTGGGTCGGCCAGAGCGGTCCTCCTAGTCCAGCATCCTGTTTCCAAGAGCGGCACACGGCATGCCTCCAGGAAGCCCGGAGGCGGGGCTCGAAGACAACAGGTGCTCGAGAGAGGTGCACTGCCCCTAGCCATGGAGGCTCTATCCTTGTTCGCCACGGCTGGGGCAGCCCCGCTATGGCCAGCAACGCCCATCTGCGAGGGAGGCGAAGCCGCGGGGCTCCTTCTCCGGAGGCAGGACAGCTTGCGCTTCCCCAAGCCCAGGCCAGCCTCCTTCGGACCCGATCCCCATCACTCACCCGCTCCCGCCTGCGGGACCGCCGCCGCCGCCGCCACCAGTCCTCCCGCTCTTCGGTATCCCCCTTTACCCACCACTCCAAAAATCTCAAACGGTGCCACTTCCGCCCTCGGCTCCTTTCCAGCTTCTTCCGCTTCCACTAAAGGCTCCTCCTGGCGGGGGGGTTGCTTTTCTACTTCCGCTCTCCTTGTGACAGGCTGCTCCTTCTACCAACCGAGGGGGGGGGTGGGAACAGCGGCAGTAGCTCCGCCTTCTTATTTCGCCGTAGCTTCGTTTCAGGGCACAAGGAGGGAGGGTAAAATGGTGTGTGGTAACCCCCAAAGGGCTGTTCTCGTTCTCTCCGTTAGTTACCCCGGGGTTTATTTGTTGCTTTATATATATGTATTTCATAAAAGTTATACGCCGCTCGATTGCTTAAAGAACAAGAAAAAAGCTACGTCAAACACAAAGCAGTTTACGAAAGTAAAGTCAATTTGAAAACGCAACCCTGTTTTTAAACATACAAAAGTTAACATACAGAAACGGATTTTAAAAAAATCACCTTAACTTTCCAAAGGGTTAGTGACAGAACCAGAAATTCAGCAGTAGTAACAATAGCTAAAGCCTTTGAGGGTCATACATCGAAGGAGTAAACTTGCACAGGATCGGGCTGCAAACGCAATTATTATTTGAAGACATTCTCACACATTTTCAGATTCCTTGAAGACGTCACTTTTAATTTCACACACACACACTGGTGTTGGGTCGTTGTTTTTTGTTATTTTACTTGAGTAAATTGTTTCTATAATTAATCAAAATGTTTTTTTCTTTAACAATTCTGGCCCCCTTAGTGCAAACTTGCTCCCACAGGTAAAAAAAGA
Organism: Lacerta agilis; assembly: GCF_009819535.1. Classification (NCBI taxonomy): domain Eukaryota; kingdom Metazoa; phylum Chordata; class Lepidosauria; order Squamata; family Lacertidae; genus Lacerta; species Lacerta agilis. The sequence continues at coordinate 29,693,067 of NC_046325.1, read as the reverse complement.
TAAAGGACCCCATGACGGTTAAGTATATCTTAATTTATTGATCGCTTGTTTTATGCATTGTATTATTTGTATGATGTTAGCCGCTGTGAGCCTGGCTTTGGCCGGAGAGGGCAGGATATAAATAAATTTTTATTTTTATTTTTATTATTATTATTATTATTATTATTATTATTAGAGGGCAGTGCTCACATGAGTTTACATCACCCACGAAAAAGGATTATTAGTAAGCGTTTACAGAGCCCTCATGGGTGCTAGGTTGTAACGTACCAGTAGAGGACGCCTCAGGCCAAGGAAAAGCTGGCACGCAAACACATTTCCCTCTCTATTATATCCAGACTAGGAGGTGCTGAGGCTTTAGCCAGCTTGCCATACCGTCTGACCTAGAAGCTCTCCCTCCCATGCCCCAACTCCCACTCCCTGTCCCTTTCCAAGGATGTAGTGACTACCCGCTGAGAGATAAAAGGTCCTTTGCACATAATCAGAGGCATGATTTCCTCTTGATTTAAAAACAAAACAAAACAAAAGCATACAGATACACTAGGAGAGTAGATGTTCTAAATTAATGCAAGGAAATTAACAAAATGCAAACAAAATGCAAGGAAATTAACTTATGTGTATGGTACAACCTATTTCATATAGTTTTTGTTCTTTTCCAGTTGTTGCTTTTTTTAAAAAAAAAAGATTTAAATATAACTTTGGACCATTCTCTCCTTTCTAAGGAAGGAAGGAGCTAGTTTTTTCCAAACAAACAAACAAATATGTGTTTACATCCAGCTTATAATCCCTTTGGAAAACTGCTGGTGGGTTGGGTCATAGCAGGCTGTTGTCGTCACCTAACTGCGCAGTGTCCATTCTCCGGGGTAGGTGATGAAATGCCCCTTCAGGTCTTGTTAGGAAAGAAAGCAGGGCAGTGTTGTCAAGGTGGAGGCAGCTGTGCTGCTGGTTGCTAGGAGACATGGGCCCCATCATGACAACAGGACCGAATCCCAGGGAAGAGGTAATCAAGGGGCCTGGCATGAAGAACATGAGGAAGGAAGGCTGCAGTGGGACATTTGCCCTACCACCCCACCCTCACTTCCGACCTAGTCTCTATGCAACGCAGTAGTGACCACCAAAGCAGTGGCAACAGTTGCCGTAGCAACAAACCTGCAATCCAAGATGCTCAGCAAGGCAGGGTTACAATGGTACCTACTCAAACAAGGAAGAAAGAGGGATGAGTGTGGAGATGTTGGGAGTTTCTGTTTAGCAGATGCTGCTAGTTCCTCCTTCAAAATAGTTGAACCCAGGATTTATATCTTGTGATATCCCTGTGTGATGTCATATATAAACCCTCAGATCTGAGACAAAATAAGCTAGAGTCTGCCATGCACAAGAGTATGCAAAAGAACAGCCTGCCACCCTTCAGATCACCAGTCTGCAGGTAAGAGAGGTGGGATCTGTTTTCAGAGTCCTGGAAAAGAAGTGACTCTGTGCATAGGCAGAATACACTATCTTCAGTGAGAGCGCACACACTTACTGAAAAGCAGGCAGAGGGTTATTTCCTTTGCTAGGAAATGATCACAAAAAACTTACTCCCTGACATCGAGGATTTAGCAGGTAGGACATCACATGCGTACCATCACCGTCATCTCACATGTTAGAACATTTGCAATGGCCAGTTGTGTATTCCAAAGCACATTTCAGTTCCTCTTTCTGAAAATCAGCACCCAGTTTCATACTGCTAGCTAGCTGGAGGTCTTAGCACTGCACATAAGGCTTCATGTGAAGGCATTTTGGATTGGTTCACAGAAATGGAGACCATACTAATTTATTGATCCAGAGCAGGCCAGGCCTTACATTCTATGTAACATAGCAGTTGACATTTGCTCCATAGAACGAATGATGTGAAGACTTTTCTCAGGATGGCAATTGGTTTAAACAAGCGGAACTCAAAGGGTACATTAAGCCCTTAAGCAAACCCACTTGGAAATGAGTCCCATTGGAATCCAGGGGCTTATCTTCTAGATAAATGCAAGTTTAACTGAGATGCTGCAGCAAAACATATTGTTTTGAGGAACTGAGAAGAGATTGGGTGGAACAATGTGGAGCTTTGTGTAGCTATGTCCTTGAAGTTTTGTTCTGAAGAATACCACATCAGACCCTCCAAGTCTCCCTTTTTTCCAGGGACAGTCCCAGATTTGCAGAAGCCGCCCTAGTTTCTGATTTGATATCCCAGAATGTCCTGCTTTTCCTTAGGATGTCCCTATTTTCATTGGAGAAATGTTGGAGGGTATGGAGTTATGCAACCCCGAGCCAAAGAGATAAGTAACTACACAAACTTTAGAAGACCTCTGAAAGCAGCCCTGTATAGGGAAGTTTTTAAATGTTTGATGTTTTATTATGTTTTTATATATATTGGAAGCTGCCCAGAGTGGCTGGGGCAACCCAGTCAGATGGCTGGGGTATAAATATTAAAATTATTATTATTATGGATTATGATGACCCTATTTTCATCACAGAAATGTTGGAGGGTTTGCCACATACACACATACGTGGGAGTAAGTCCCACTGGGCCTAATGGGGCTTACTTCTGAGAAGACTCACCCAAGAGTGGGATTCCACAAGAGGGAGGGAGAATATGGCACCGTATATTTTATTGTTTGTAAGCCACTTTGAAACCTATGGTGTGAAAAGACCTACGGTTATGAGTTTTAAATCAATCAATCCAGACTTTCAGCTTTGTGATGCTAGAGAGAGTGGGACTTTCAGTTTGTTGACACCACTCTGTTGGGCTTCTATTGATTTGTGTGCCAAAGGTGTTTTCTAAAATTGATTCCCTGTTTTGCTAATGTAAAGAAAGACTTCCTCAGCTTCCATCCGCTGCTTCCCTGTGGCGCAATCCCAAGCAGTTCAGGAGTGTGTATTTGTGTGAGTGAATGAAGAATCCAATTGGCCAATACCAATTGTGGGTGGGGAGCTTTTTCATGCCAGACCTTGGCTCATACATCAGTGTACATCACTTCTTCTCTATATCAGACTGGCAGCTGACTGGGTGAGCCAATACTACTGTAAAGCATTGTGGGGTGAGGCTGAAGCACTATTCGCTTCTCCTCCTCCGTCCCCTACACAAAATTATCATTTACAAGGAACTGAATTTTGCAGCAGGAGCCTGTCCTGCTCAAGCAGGCTCTGTGTGCAATTAAGAATCATGGAAGATCAGGGTTTTTACCGTGTACTGAAGGCCTTCAAGGATTTCATAAAAAAAAAAAACCTGTCACATTGTTAAGCTTTTGCTATTTGGCTGTACCCTGAAGCACTTAGTAGTAATACTTAACATATACAGTGTTTCCTGAATGTTCAGAACATGCATTCTATTGTTGCAATCCTCACAATAGCCTTAAGAGGTCACCAACATGCTGCCCATGGGCACCCACATAGGCCTTCCCAAATGCCATAGTGCGCCATTCTTCCAACCGTCCACAAGCTGAATTTAGGTTTGAAAGAAGTATTCTTGTGGCTGATAGAATAGGTTGTGCTTTGTGCTTGATCGTGGTGTATATGTGGTGTCCACCAGTTTCTCCAGTTTGCAAATGTGCCCAAGGGCCCCCAAATATTGGGAACCTATGATCAGTTTTATCACCCCCATGTTGCAGATTAGGGAGAGGGTGCTGAGCATGAGCTGGAGCAGCTTGCCAAAGACCATGGATGTCTTTACCCGGGGGTGCAAGGGGTGCGGGGCACCCGGGTGCGGAATTCTGGGGGGTGCCAAGTGCCTGCTACTGAAGCCGCCTAAGCTCTTAACTGTCTACCTCAGAGATGTCCAACCGGGATGTATCAAGCGGCACCCCCTAGTGGTGTCTTTCATTTTCGCATGATCGCAAGAAAGGAAGACAGAGTTATCACTGTCGCTTTCCCCCCTTCATGTTAGCATTTATCGCTGTTCCCCTCCTTAGAAGCTCAACAACTTGCGCCCCTAAAAGAACTCAACAACTTTGACCTGCCCCCCCCAAAAAAATTGGGGTGAAGGGACGCTGGGCGGATCTTTGCACCCCGGCGGCACATATGCTAAAGACGGCCCTGCCGAAGACCATCTAGAGAGTTCCAGGTAGGCAGAAGGTAAGGATTAAACCGCAACCTTCCTGACTCATAGCTCTCTTGGAGACTAGATTGCATCAATTCTGATAGTTTAAGTCAGCCTATCATTTTTTTTAAAAGGTGGTTTTAAAATTTTATTGTGCTTTTATTATTGTTGTTTTTTTAAAAAACGATTGGTTGCATTTAGTTAATTCATGGTAATTTGCGTCAAGCGCTTCTGAAAAGTAAGCAGTGATGAATTATAATCAACCATTGGGACACAACCGAATAAAAATTAGTCTCAACAGAGCCCTGTTGCAAGCAGTTGAATGGAATGGGATATCAGTCTGATCCAATGTGTGTGCTGTCATAGCACATGCATGCAGACTGAAGCTATAGGTCAGGGATCAGCAAACTTTTTCAACTGTCTCTCAGACCTTGTGGGGGGCCGGACTATATTTTGGAAAAAAAAAATGAACAAATTCCTATGCCCCACAAATAACCCAGAGATGCATTTTAAATAAAAGGACACATTTTACTCATGTAAAAACACACTCATTCCTGGACCGTCTGCGGGCTGGATTGAGAAGGCGATTGGGCCACATCCGGCCCCCGGGCCTTAGTTTGGGGTCCCCTGCTATAGGTCATCCCTCATCCTGGCTGCATTTCATGTTCCATTTGCATGGTGTGCTACACATCAGAGGATGTATTCACCCGATGTGCATTACCTGTTTGGTTCCCCACCATCACCAAACCCCCCTTCTAACTCCTGTTCATGCACTGTCATCCGCACATGTGCAATGGCTGTCTCAAATGTACACACCTCAGTCAAATGAATCTGGCTAAAGTTGCACTTTCGGATCGAAGGCCATCTGAGGAAAAACACAGCAGGATTGATCCACACTTATAGCTCTTTCCAGCCACAGTCCCTGCATGCTTTAAAGTTCTGTATCGGAGTATCCTTTTTTGCAGGCGCTGCTTGAGCTCTGAAACCTTTGGGCTTAGAAATCAAGAACCAGGTTTTGCAGCCAGAAATGGTTCAAGCTGTCAGGGTATATTAGCCTCCAGGGAGGACAAGAAAGAGATTGACTAATTAGGGAAAGTCAGTCAATCTACGTTCTTTAGATTGGAAAAAGAGGACAAATGCTGCAGCTTTTACCCAGAGGTCTCGCCCCTCTTCTTCTTTTTTAAGGTTACCCCCACCCCCAGCCATCAGGAACTGTTAGAACAGAATAGAAAAACAAATTCTTTAATTTGTCAGACATTTCACGGAAGGATAACATATCCCCCTCCTGCACCCCTTTTCATCATAAATATTAAAAGAAATAAAACAATAATTTAGTAGAGGGGGTTGGCCCTGCGGCAGGATTGAAAAGCAATCAGTGGTCAGAGGAAAGGCTGTGTACACACTGTAGTTTGTTAAGGGTTGCTAGGAATTGTAACTCTGAGAGGGGTAAGCTTGGAGGAGGAATTCTCGGAGGGGCGAAATGAAATGTGCTTCCAGTGTGCATTAAAAGTACAGTGTGTACACTGATTCTGAAGGTTTTAGGGGGAGGAAAGAAAAAAGTAAAGATGAAATAATTTTGAAGAAAAATTCCCTAGTCGTTTGCTCCTAACATGCTCCTGCTTGAAGAAATATGCACATATATTCTGCTCCAGAAAGAACTCTGTCATGGGGTGTCTGCTACAAATAATGGAATCTGAGCCTCATTAAATGTGGCAGAGTGGGAGATGGGCACAGCCAACCTATAGGATAACATCTACTGGAAATTCTCATTTGCAAGCTTAACTGAAACAGGAAGATAGGAAGCTCCCTTATCCCAAATCAGACCATTAGTCCAGTATTGTCTACACTGGCCGGCAGCAGGTCTCCAGGAGCCTTTCCCGGACCCACCTGGAGATGCCAGAAATTGAAGCGGGGACCTTTTGCATGCAAGCATGTGCTCTATCACCAAGCAAGGGTGTTATTCAGAACTATTGCTCTTGCATAGCTCCCATTCATTTCAATGAGGCTTGCACATATGAACTTCCTGGTAGATTGTGCTCATATTAACCCACAGGACGAAAGGTACCCTGCCTACTTTCCCTCTGTAGCACCAAAATGATTTGAACCAGCCTTGTGCATCTGCGTATTTAGTGTTATGAGTTTGCAGGTGCCAGACTCCTCTGTGTCCCTGGATCCAGTAAGTGTTAGAATTTAATCAAAGCTTGGAAAGCTAAACTGGGTGCCAGAGCCATTCTAACCCTTGGACCAGCAAGTGTTAAAATATAAACCAGGCTAGTTTCCTGTGATCAGGTAATCATTGCCTGGGTGATGGGTCATTAAGAGTTATGACACCGCAGTCTCCACTGTGCCTCATTCCCAAAAGGAAACACGAACTCTGGGTGAGCACCTAGAATCCCTGGAATCTCGCACTGCTTGGAGATTAAGGTGGCGTGCAACAATATATTGCAACATGCCATTTGATACTGTTAGATTTAGGCAGACTTCCCCAACCTGCTGCCTTCCAGTTGTTTTGGACTACAATTCCCATCATCCCATGCTGACAGGGGCCAAACCTGCGACCCTGTTAGTGTTGTTGGACTCCAACTTCCATCAGCCCCAGATAGCATAGCCAGTGCTTGGGGATGATGGGAGTTATAGTCCAGCCACATCTTCCCCATCCCTGGTTCATAGCTTCAAAGCAAGCTGGACTTGAAGCCATGATTTGAAGCTGGTTTAATATACTGGCTTGCTTCAAAGCCATTGGCCAGAATTTCCAAGTTTGCACGTAGCAGGAAGCTATGGATTAAGTGCTGAATCATAATGTGTTCAGCTTCTTGGGACAATGCAAAGCACTGTATGCAAACACAGCTGCTGCCTTCAAAATGCACCAGCAAGATTCACGATTCAGCTGCCTGTGTTTTTTCTTTAAAAAAATGCCTTTTAAAAACAACGTTGAAAACCCAAATGTTCACTTAAATCTGGAATTCAAAATTTCTCTTCATTTCGGCTCTCATGGGAATAGTTGCCTCCCGCATGGAGAAATTTTAAAAAATATATCTACTGGTTACAAAAGAAAAAAAATAAACAACCAACAAGCCAAATCTTGGGGCTTGCTCGGCTTCACTGCAGAGTCCTGAGCCCCCAGCAAACATCAGGAAGGTGTGGTGGCAGGAGGCTACTTGGCATCAGTGAAAGGTCTCTGAGCTTGACCGGAAGTGGAAGCGTGCTGGTGATGGGCAGCCCTGCCCCGAACAAGTGGAGAAAGAGTTCCTTGGGGAGAGAGAGCTAAGGGGGCACAGCGTGGGCGAGCTCGACCGGGAAGAAGTCCCCTTGGCTGCCTGGCCACAGTGGTGGCTTCCGTGTCCCGTGTCCGCCCATAGAGAGTGGTATTGGTATGTGGGGCTGGTGGGGCCACAGGAAGTGGAACCCTTCTGCTCCCCGGGTCCCAAGTGCTCTATGCACGAGGCAGAAGAAGGCAGGGAGTTGGTGAAGGCTAAAAAGTCTGTGCTTGAGGAGGCCGGGAGGCCGAGGGGCGGCATGCTCTGGGACGAAGGCAGCCTGCTGGTGGGAGGCGGGGAAGGTGAGGTCTGGCCACAGTTGTGGGGGCAGCTCGTTGCAGGGGTGTAGGAAGGCTGGATGGCAAGCTGACTCTGAAGGAGGCTCATCAGATGCTGCAGCTCTCGACTGAGTTGGGAGACTTCCCGGTTCAGGTTGTTGATCTGGGGGAAACCAGAAAAAGAATCAATACCTAGCATTTATATAGAGCACATTGAGAGTGTTATGCCTGCTTATTTATTTGATTTATATCCCACCTTTCTTCCAAGGTGACATACATCGTCCTCATTTTATCCCTACATAAACACTGTGAGGCAAATTACCGGCAAGCTGTGAGAAAGTGACTGGCCCAAGGTCACCCAGTGAGCTTTATGGCTAAGTGGGTATTTGAACCCTGGTCTCGCCACGTCCTAGTCCTGCACACTAACCACTACATCCTCATGACGAGCATGTATGCACTGTGTGATAATGTGCATCAATGCAGGCAGCTTTCTGAGTTGGTCCACACACACAGCAACATAATCCCCATGCTGCCCCTGTCCCACACTATTTGCTTATCTGAAGTTCATTCTGCTGCAATGACTATAATCCATTTGGTGCTGAGAATGCCCTCTACAAGGGCCTGATGCCTCCATGTGTTCACACAGAAGGACATGGCTACTGGCTGTGGGCCTCTTATTTCTGATCCGATCCGTTTCAACGTCTTTGAGGCTTTTATGTAGCCTGCTGGGAAAAGGGGAGGAGCCAGGACATTGGGGCGGGGAGTGTGTGTGTGTGTGTGTGTGTGTGTGTGTGTGTGTGTGTGTAAAAAAGCTCTGCCTGAGATGGGCTCCTATGAAGAATGAGGAGCAGAACACACAGGCAACTTGTTTTGTGGGGTGAGGGTGAGGGGAGAGAGAGGAGAAGAAGAAAGAGAAGGCTGGCTTTGTTGCTATGAAATTGTCACCAACCCAGTGCTAATTTTAAACCCTGACACCCTGAGTCAGAAACGCCAACACCACGGATGCACAGAAAAATCAACCCCCTCATCCCTTTCCTTCCCCCATGGGTGGGGGGTGGGGGCAGAAATAAATGCAGTTGAGCCAAACAAACAAACAAACTAAACTAAACTAACCCGGCATTTGCAGCTAGTGGTGATGTTTTGGCAGCTCTGCATCTCCCCACCCCACCCCGCTTAGTTTTCAGGGTGAAAGAAACATCTGCAAACATCACCTCCTAATCTAGTGTTTCCCCTAGTCCTTGATGTATGAGTGCGTGCTGTGCTTACTTGGTGGCAAGGCAAATGCACTTTGCCCATGCTCAGAGGCATTTTAAACTCAACTTTGTATTTTCTAGGGCACAGCCCTGGCAGGGAAAACTGATGCCAGGACTGTGCCCTAGTGACTCACAAATTAAAGCCCTGCTGCTTCCTACCTCTTGATTCAGCCTTCGGATGTTCTGCTTTACCTCATCAGCTTCTGCAGTTGACACAGGGTTGGCTTGCTCCATTCCTGCAAGGAAATTCAAGGGGTGGGAGGGGGAGATGAGAGGGTTAGAGAAAATACTTGCAGAAATTTGCCTTGTGCCCAGTCCTCCACTTGTATGAGCAAGGGGTCATCACATTGGAGCAAACCCCTAAAATGGGAGGGTGACCTTTTGTAGCCCAAAGGTGGTGGGCGGAGCCAGAGGCAAAAGTGGGCAGAGCAATGAATAGAAATGTTAGCTTTTTGCAACAGGCTAGTTTCTCCACAGCCTCCTCTCTATCCAGGCAGGCAAGAGGCATTATCTAAGGACACATTCCAGCTGGGCAAAAATATTCAAGGAGGGTGCAAAGCAAGGCCACTGAGGAGTGAGGGCCACACAGAGAGGTACTGAGGTCCACATCAGACTCCTGGACCTGAGGATCCCCACTGTCGCCCTAAAACCTAAACTGTGCATATTTCGTTCCAAAATAGTTATTTTTAAATAATGAAGCTTCCGTACTGCTAGAACAAAGGACTACTTCTCACCAAAGTGGTAAGCCTGCATTTGGACTATACCCATGTCAGATATAGATTTTGGGGGTGCATCGGATATTACATATTACAATGTGGGCAGAAGTCATTCATAAATAAGTGGATGTTGCGGAGAAAGATGGGGGGTCATCTAGTCACAAGATGGGGGGAGGGGGTCAAGATCTAGCCATATAGAAATGAAGCCCCCACAGAAGCAGTTAGCTCAGGGGCAGCTAACATGGGGCCTTCCAGATGTCGTTGAACTACAGCTCCCATCATCCTCAGGCACCATGGTCCACAATTGGGGATGATGGGAGTTGGAGTCCAATAACAACCAGAGATTGCCATGTGGGCTTCCCCTCCCCCTGGCTCCTTTTACCCTCCCCACTTTGGCCTGGTAGGAAATCCAGCCACAAAACTGGAGGGACCTTAGACCCAGCCATTCTGCAACATCTCATGGTTCCCAACTCATTCTCTGAGTGAGCTGTCGCATGTTAACTATTTTAAGAGAAATACAATCATGGCGGGTCAACTGAAGAGATGACCAGTCTTAACTTGATGGCTCACTAATGAGCCTTGATGCTCAACAGAGGGCTGAATCTGCTTGCTCAATGGTGTGTGAGGGATTTCTTTAATGAGCATTGAATGGTTGACGGCTAAGAGGCTTCTTGCTCTCTAAGGCAGGTGGAAGGACCCATCTCCTCCGTTGCCATCGCTACCTGACACTGGAGGCTCCTGCGCTGAGCTCTGTGTGGGCTGATCCACATTGAAACTAAAGGTTTGTGTCTCTGATGCGCCACCGTCATCTTCAATTCCATCCACGACTCTAGGGAGGTGAGAGACAGATTAGTTTATGCGGCGGGGTGGAGTCAAAAAGTGGTAAGACAGGGTCAAGCAGTGGTGATAGAATATCGAATTTAGAACCTCCATTTTCAGAGGCAGTATATCCCTCCAAGGAAATAGAGCACTGGATAGAAAACAGACCCCCATGGTCAGCGGCCGGATGGATGAGGAGGAGTGGTGGGAGCCTGACTCCCAAGAAGGGAGGGCCCTGAAGATGACACCTTAGAGCCTGGACTGGAGCCTGGTGGTGGGACACTGAGGAGCAGTTAGCAGAAAGGATAAGCTGGGAGCTGATAGAAGCAGGAGACTTGAGAGATCAAGGGGGGTCAGGAGAAGGAGGGCCTTCTGGGACAAGATTAGAAGCTGAGAGTCCCAGCGTGCATGCAGACAGTCCCAGTCCTGCTGACTCCTCTCCCACTCTGACCCCCTGCTTGAGGAGTGCCAGACAGGCCTGCAGGAGGAGCTCACCCCCTCGATGCACCCTTCATCTGCTTGGGAGCGATCCAGAGAGAGAGACTAGAGGGGAGGAGCATGGCTAGAGCTTAGTTTCAGCAAAGCCTTCGTTAGAACCAAGGACGTTGCTGTGTTGTTGTTTTTCTGCTAATAAAAAGCTAATCACATTCCATGCCTTCTGTGTGTGTGCCTGCCCTGTGGATGACCTGGCTTGCTGACCACTCCCTGGCACCCACCCTACACCCCAGTGCTAGGAAGTTCTTCAACCTAAATCTAAGTTAAATGGAAAGAAGCTAAAGAAAACCACTGCTTCATTCTTGAACATATCCTATTCATTTTATTGAGGCTTTTGCAGGAGAACTTCCCAGTGGATCATACCCCACGAGCCAAATCTGTTTGCCTGCTATGGCCATTCAGGAATGCAGTGAGGACCCTTACCTGGGGCTGAGGTCTGGGGTTCCGTAGTTCATGAGGGAGGGAATGAGGAGCTTGCCAGGTTTCCGGCCATTGCTGCCCTCATCGGAGAGCTGCATCTCCCGGCGACACCGCGGAGAGGGGCTACGGCCTCGGTTGTAGTGGGCTGGGGAGCGACAATTTCGCCGAAGGGCAGAGAACTGGCGCAAGTCATCTCCTAGCAGGCTGCTGAAGGAGCCGCGCCTCACGGGGCTGTTGAGGTTGGGCAAGAGGAGTTTGCGGCGGGTGATGGTGGCTGGCGAGGGCTGGAAGAAGTCCTCAGAGTCTTCGCCATACTCCTGGATGGAGGGCAGGGGCTTCTCGGGGGCAGCACCACTTTCGAGGTGAGGCTAAACAAGAGGGGAGGAAGGAAGGAAGAAGATTCAGAAGATGGAAAGGCAGCTTTTTTATAGGTGAGGCTAAGAGGCTTAAATCACATTTAATAAACCTAGATGTGCGACCATCTGATCATTGTTTAGGTGGAGGGTATCAATTTGTCATGCAAATAAGCATTTCAATCTAGTTCATATTTGCACTGCAAGCCAGGGTAAAAATGCTCTTAGCCCTCAGGCCTTCAGGTGTAGGGAAAATAATTTAGGAGAGTGCAAGCAACTTATGAACAAAGTTAAGATATTTATTTATTTATTTATTTATTTATTTATTTATGCATGCCATGCCATGCCTTGCTTCCTGAGATCTCATCCACCCAGCCAAATTCATGTTGGCTGTAGTCAATGCAGTTTTTCCCACACCTGTACCCTTCTGTTCCTGCAGCAAAAAAAAAAGTTTACCTGGGATAAACGTGGGGACCTGGAGAATCGGAGAAGTCCCTAGAAAGGAAAACAGCAACAACAACACAATCAAACAATAAAGACTGGGTAGCTCTTTCAGAGTCTATCAGGGTTGTTGCCTCAAAGCTGACCATTCTTGGTTGCCAGACTGACGACCACCCAACCAAAAGCTGAAGAGACAGATGCCATTTCACCTTGGTTCTGGCCCCTCTAGGAAGCCTCTCCTGCACCATCTTGGCACAAACTGACAACCATCCATTGTTTTTAGCAGGAGCTAGAGCACACTCCTCTCCTGTGGGTGCCAGCAACTGGTATTTGCTGTGCCCATAGTCCCTGGAGACAGGGCACAACCTCCAGCCATCATGGCAAGTAGCTATTTGACAGACTTGGGCAGAATGAAGCTTGCGATGGAAGGCTCTGCCTCCCTCCTTATGTGTGCCCATTACAACATATGCAGAGAACCCCCGTGCTCTACTGAATACACACAAGGTGGATTAGAGTCCACCTCTCCTCTTATTCCCATGCTCATTCATTCTACCCGTCTTCATTCTATCTATATTTTCCTCTTCTGCTCATGACGTGCCCTTTCTGTCTGTTTGCACTCCACCACCCACACCATTCTAGGGATGGACAAACTTCTATGTGCTACAGCAAAGTGTCAGGAGGGCAGGCAGGGATAGGGGGAGAAAGTTCAGGGTAAGGGGGGCATTGTGATGACAGATGGGTGCAATGAGGTGTGGCGGTGGGCGAGGGAGGGCAGGATTGTATCAGGAGGCGGGGTGGGCACACGACCTTTCACCTCTAGGTCACTGGTTCGAATGTAGCCCAAAGCATGTTACCATCCGACGGCTGTTGGAGAGCCTACGGGCGTTTACTGGCTGGTCACGGTCTTGGTCCTAGTGGACAAAAACTACCATCACAATCAGCAGGGTGGGTAGGTGGGTAAGTTCAGCTGAGGGGAAACTGTAGACAGAGGAGGACACAAACAGGAGGAGAAATGCAGCAGGGAGGAATTGACCTGCTGCATTGAACCAAGGGAGAGGATGGGGGTAAAACTGGAATGAGTTGGCTCTGCCTGTTGTTGGTTCTGCTTGCAATGGGTACAATGGGCACCAGCCGCTGTTGCCTCTAGGCGTATTTTCTCTTGCTTGAAAACACCTTATGGGGGATGCTACATTCTGTTCTTAGTTACAGCAATGTCCATATACGACAAGAGTTGAAACACTGCTTCCCAGGAGGTGTGAAGTCTAACAGCAGAGGAAACGGAAAGTAAGGGGAGGCAATGTGGCCTCGGCCTAAAATGAATTATTGAGTGATGCAGTCAGCAGTTGTTCATGTTTAACAGCTCTTAAAAATAAACCTCCATTGGGCTTGCGGCTTAGTAAACAGGTGGGCAAGTGGGATCAGAGCCATGGTACAGAGGGGAGGGTGGTCAACCTATTCTTCAGCACTGTTTACTTATTTAAATCCTCTCCACCCTCTCACTGAAGATATTATTAACCATGGGGAAGAGGGGGAGCGAGAGACAGGAACTTGTACTGCACCTGCCTCCCCCCCCCCACACACACACTGCTTGTAGCTAACAGCAACGTTGGAGTGATGAGTGGTTTCCATTTGGGAACAGTGGAAAAGAGGGGTTTAATTCTATGGGATGTTAGCATCCAAATTGCATATTAAAGGGTTAATTGTAAGAGCTGTAGAACTCTATGACAACATACGCTCTGTGGCAGTTATGGCAGTTGGTTCAGTTATGGCAGTTAGTTGAACAGTCTTAACAGAGCAGCATCTTTGTTGTGCTGCTGTCTGCTTCTGAGTCTGTAAACGTTAGCTAGTCTGTAACAGTTTAATCTATGTAGGATGTTTTAGCTACTTAAGAAACACCCACCTGCATTGTACATTTGATCTGCAACTGCAAAGCACACTAAGTTATACAGCATGTTCTTTTAAACTTTAAAAGGGAGCGTCTTGCATAATTTTTATAGGAGGGAAAGAAAGAGAACAAATTAAAGGGTCTAACCACCCAGGGCTGTCTTCCACACACTCTGCAAATGGGAACTAGAGTCTAATTCCCACAAATGCCCCTGCCCAGCTGCCCAGCCCTGGTCCAAATCAGTTTATATATGCATATATTGAGAGAGCTATTTTTCAGGCAAAGAAAAGATGTCTGCTTTGGCCCTCAGGCAGAAGAGAAGGAAGCTGTGGCCGGGACTTAAATGGCAACTTCAAATCATGTGTACCAGGACTCATAGTGTTGCATTACAATAGGTCTTTCAAGTTTTAGACTGCTGGTGGTGGGCTTCAGTTAGTGACCAATATTTGGTGGTGGTGGGGAAGCTCCCAAGGTCTGTCTAAGACATTTTGTTGCCTGAGGCAAGGGACCCCACCTTCACATATATGTATGATTTTTCTCATTCCAACTTATAAGAAAAAACTAAAAGCTGTGAAGCCTAGGGTCAGAACAGTGAAAAGGTGGACAGAGGAGGCAAAGCTTAAGCTTCAGGCCTGCTTTGATTGCACTGATTGGAACATTTTTGAAATGGCCTCAAACAACCTGGATGAATTTACGGACACTGTGACATCATATATTAGCTTTTGTGAAGACTTATGCGTGCCTACTAAAACCTTGCGCATATACAATAATAATAAACCGTGGTTTACAGGAAAACTCAAGCAACTCCGATATGCTAAAGAGGAGGCACATAAGAAAGGAGATAGAATTTTGTACAACCAAGCTAGGAATGCACTGGCCAAGGAGATCAAAGTGGCAAAACGAACTTATGGTGAAAAACTGCAGATTCAATTCTCAAATAGTGACTCGGCTACTCTTTGGAAGAATTTACAGAATATTACTGGATATAAGAGAACATCTTCTTCTGCTCCGGAGAGTCAAAAATTGGCAAATGACC
Organism: Lacerta agilis; assembly: GCF_009819535.1. Lineage (NCBI taxonomy): Eukaryota > Metazoa > Chordata > Lepidosauria > Squamata > Lacertidae > Lacerta > Lacerta agilis. The sequence continues at coordinate 29,678,054 of NC_046325.1, read as the reverse complement.
TGAATCAGTTTTATAGCAGGTTCGAAAGTCAAGCATTGCCAACTAGTGTCATTCAGTTGGCGCCAGAGGCATCAATAAGCAACTCAACATGTTCTGAAACCACCCCACTGGTAATCTGGGAAAAAGATGTACTGAGCCTTTTACAGAAACAGAAGACCAGAAAAGCTCCAGGCGCAGACGGTGTGACTCCTCTTTGCTTGAAAGTGTGTGCAGCACAATTGGCTCCGATCCTCACACAGATATTTAATCGTTCTTTGGAGTTGTGTAGAGTCCCTTCATGCTTTAAACATTCTGTCATCATTCCTGTACCTAAGAAGCCTTCCATCAGTGTGATGAACGATTATAGACCAGTTGCTTTAACATCTGTGGTAATGAAAGTATTTGAGAGACTAGTGCTGGCCTACTTGAAAGACGTTACTGATCCCTTGCTGGATCCTCTGCAATTTGCTTATCGAGCTAATAGGTCAGTAGATGATACAATCAACATGGCATTGCACTACATCCTGCAACACCTGGATTCCTTGCGGACCTATGTACGAGTTCTGTTTGTGGACTTTAGCTCAGCTTTTAATACTATTGTACCATCTAAATTGTTTTCTAAATTAATTCATCTCAATTTACCTGCCCCTGTTTGCCGATGGATATACAGCTTTTTAACGGACAGGAGGCAGCAGGTGAGGTTGGGGAAAATTATATCGAGCAACAATACCATCAATATCGGTGCTCCCCAGGGGTGTGTCCTTTCCCCACTTCTTTTCTCTCTATACACAAATGAATGTACCTCAACTGATCCATCGGTTAAGATCTTGAAATTTGCTGATGACACAACAGTTATTGGGCTTATCCAGGAGGACGATGAATCTGTGTATAGGCGGGAAGTAGACCATCTTGTTTCGTGGTGCACCGAAAATAATTTGGTACTAAATATCCAAAAGACAGTAGAAATGGTAATTGATTTCAGAAGGCACTCTTCTGTTCTGCCACCACTTTCCATTCTTGGTAACATGGTTGTAATAGTAGAGTCCTTTAAGTTCCTGGGCTCCATAATTTCTTATAACTTAAATTGGTCAAGCAACATCAATAGTATTATTAAAAAGGTCCACCAGAGGCTGTATTTCCTGCGTCAACTAAGGAAATTTAAATTGTCCCAGGAAGTGTTGATTCAATTCTACAGAGGCATCATTGAAACTGTTCTCTGTAATTCTATAACAGCTTGGTACGGTACAGCCTCTAAGAGAGACAAGAAAAAGCTCCAACGAGCTGTAAGAATTGCAGAAAGGGTAATTGGTGTTAGCTTGCCTTCAATAGAGACAATTTATGCTACCCGAGTAAGGAAGAGAGCAGAGAGAATTGTAGCAGATCCTTTACATCCCGGTCATCATCTGCTTGATTTACTTCCATCTGGACGTCGCTACAGGACTTCATATACAAAATCGGCCAGGCACAAGAATAGTTTTTTCCCTTGTGCCATTAAATTGTTAAACTCGTAGTTGTATAGCTTAAGGGGAGGTAAAATATGGGTGGGGTTTCTTTGCTTCTTTGTATTGTGAGAGGAACAGTGTCTGTATGTTTACATTCCAATGTAGCCGAAACAAATTCCAAGTATGTTGGAAAATGTACTTGGCCAATAATAAATTATTCCTATTCCTATATAGAGGTCAACTGGGCTGGCAGATGAAGCATACTTCTACACTGAGGGCAGAAGGTTGGCAGGCAGGGATTCATGGCTAGCCATGTGTATAGTTTTGGCCTTCAACCCCTCACTGAAGCTCCAACTGCCTCCAATATCTACTGCCTGAGGTAGCGGTCATATTCTGTCTCATGGCTCCACTGTCCTCACTCTCCTTTCTCAACCTCACTGCCAATACAACACATCCAAGATATCACTGTTCCATATAGGACTCTTGAGCTTTGGTGACACCTCAGGAGAAGCACATTTGGGAGAGGCCAGGGATGGGGAATCTTATATCAAGATATCAATATAAGAGATATCGAGAGCAGAAAAGATATTGTTTCATCCATTAAAATTGAAGGCAGTTTTTGAAAATCCTCAACCTGTTTTTGTTTTTTTTAATGTGTGGGGAGAAAGCTTGGCAAAAATAACTGCTGCTATTTTCTGCAAGCTTGATAACAAGGAGTCAGCAGAAGGAACGATCCAACTTGTCGAACCTCCCTGCATTTAAGAAGAGGCAAAAGTCTTCTTAACACCCAAGGGTGGGGTGGGTATGCCACTGGGGGAGGAAGAGGAGTGCAGGGGGAGCGCAAGCCATCACGACTGCCCCCCACATGCTGGGCCCCCAGGATGGTGCGCCACAACCCCAGGACGCATGTCAGCCCTGCCCCCACCTGCTCTCCGCCCCTCTCCCCGATGCCAGAGCATGAAGCTCCGTCACTGGGGTGTGCACCGCATTTTTGCAAGCACTTTCCCCATTAAAGGACACACTTTGGTACATTTTTTCACCAATGTGCATTTGTGTGTGCACTTTTCATTAACAGGCCCATTTTTCTGTGCGTTATTTGGCTGGAGGACTGCAGCGCAAACTTTAGGCAAGTGCAATTTCAGAGGAGTGTGCATATTAATTCATGCAGGGTGAAATAATACAAACTGAAATGAATTTATATTGCACCCCTCATGCTGGCTTTATGCTACCTCTGGGATCAGAGGCGCCATGCCTCCAAATGCCAGTTGCTAGGGAACAAGGGCAGGAGACAACTATGGTGCTCTTGCCCTGCTTGTCCTAGAGGCATCTGATTGGCCACTGTGGGAAATGGGATGCAGGACTGGCTAGGCATTTGCTTTGATCCACCAGGGCTCTTGTTCTCTTCTGCAGTGTTCAATGAGCATGATTGAATGACTGGACCATTCTCCTTCTGCAAAGGAGTCTTTTCAGACCTCAGCATGCCATACTTTAAATGTGTCCTGCAAATAACTGAGTTTTGAGCTCTGTTCTAGCGGCATGAGGTGCTCCAATGAGAGGGACAGTTAGATTTGGCTTTGGGCTGTGTGCAATAAACCTTGCAGGTAAAATTCTACCACCTGCTTCAGTTGTGCATATATTGGCATGTATTTGATGAGTTTGCAGCATTTATTCTGCTTCTATTATGGCTAAGCACGTAGCTCTTCAGGGCTCTGAAGTCCCACCTCTTCCCCCCCTCCCAGTTTCTGAGATTTTACCATTGCTCACACACTTTTAAGCTTCTCTTTGCAGTGACAACAGGCTGAAATTTGCCATTTGAAAAGAAGCAGGCTATTGTTCATAGAACGTTGATTTCTGTGTCTATATACGAATTCATGTGCTTAAATAGAATCACTGAATACATCAGCCCCACTTGGGGAAAGCCTTGTTTGGGGTTGCTATCACTGTATAGGTTGCTAATTGCGTAACCTAGACTTATGAAGCCAGCCAGTGCCAACCTGTGGCATTTTGCTGCCCAAAAGAAGGACTCACAAACACACACACTGTTGCAGCTAACACTTTAAAACAGGCCTGGGTAATCTGCGGCCCTCCAGATGTTGTTTGATTAAAAACCCCATCACCACTGACCATTGGCCTTGCTGGCTGGGGCTGATTAGAGCTGGAGTTCAAGAATATCTGAGGAGACACAGGTTGACCATCCCTGCTTTAAAAAATCTTGCTGCACCATTCAAACCCCAATTCCTGCTTTTGTCGCCCACCACCACAGTGCCTTATAGAATCATAGAATGGTAGAGTTGGAAGGTACCACAAGGGTCATCTAGTCCAACCCCCTGCAACGCAGGTGGAACATTGTGTGATGCCAAATGCAGGGCTTGAACCCATGACCCTGAAATTAAGAGTCTCACGGTCTACTGACTGAATGATGAAGACTACTTCCCCTTCCTTCCCCTTCCTTCCTTGCATGGTAGTGCTGGCCTGCCGCCAGTCATGTATGGTGGCCCGCTAGGGTCATTGTTAACCTCCTGAACCCTTTGCCTGCCTGGGCCAGCAGCCATGTTGAGGACCTAGCAAGGTATGATGCAAGGCTGCATTCAAGTGGGGATGGGAGAGAGGGGCAGTCAAGCTGTGTAGGCCCTGCCATAACCCCTTCTCCACCTGAACATCCGTAAATAAGAGTTACCCAGGGAGACAGCCCCACAAATGCCTCCGGCACTCTCCCCTCTGAAGAAACACACACCCAGAAGAGACATTTTTTTTCGTTTTGCAGAAATGAGGATGCCATTGTCTGTGCTGTGTATAGCATTTCAGAAACGTGCAAGATACGTTTGACGAGAGGCAACAGCGGCGCAAAAGGCATGAGTGTGCAGAGATTCTGGGAACAGATGCTTAAAACAGTTGCCTGTCTCTATCTGAAAAGCCACAGCTCAATGGTTGAGCACCTGCATTGCTCAGTTCCCACATTTGATCTGTGGCTCCTCCAGGTAGGTCTGGTGGAGAACCCTGTCTGAAACCCTGCAGAGTTGCTGCCAGTCAGTGTAGACAACACTGAGCTCAATGGATTGTCGGTCTGGCTTAGTATAAGGCAGTTTCCTATGTTCCTATGAAGGCTATCTGGATCTGGGGAACAGGTGGGGGAAATAGGTCAGACTGGATTGGGACCACATCGTTTGCCCTTGACTGCTGTTTCTTTCACAGATTGACAGCACACACACTCCTATTGCATGATGGCAGGGGCTAGGGCAGATTTAACCCTTTGCTTCCTGCTGTGCTCTTAATCCAGATGGGGCCTCCTTCCCAGGCTGGCAATTTTTTTTAAAGAGCTTTTCATCCAGGACAAGCCACATGATAAATGTGGTTCTAGTCCCTAGTCTCTCTCTCTCTCTCTCTCTCTCTCTCTCCCTCTGCCTGCTCAGGGAAAGCAGCAAGATGCAAATGGCGAAAGGGTGCCGATGGAGTCAGAAGCACTGGAAACGGATTCTCATGGTCTGGGAGCGATGATGGATGATGGTAGATGTGGTGTCTTTAGCAGGGGATGTGAATGATTCCTGGGGAAGGGGAAGGGTCTGGTCTTGGTGGGAACTGGCCCTGTGTGGTCAAATGGCTAGAAGTACAGGTAGAAAGGGGGCAGGATAGGTGGGGATCAGGGTCACCTGCAGCACACAAATACCCCTACCTCAATCTCGCTGCCCTCCCGCAAGTTGAAGGTGAGGTCCTGGTGGATATCAGCCATGAATTTGGCAGAATATTCGGGGTACAGCTCCAGCACCTCAAAGAGCCCGCGCAGGCTGATGTACTGGAGGTCGCAGTAGGTCAGCGCCTTGACGTCTGCATTGGTCTTGATTACTTGGTCTTTATTGGGCAGGTCAGCCCCAATGAGGTCCCCTTTACCTAAGGAAGACGAGTCAGGATTTTGGGAGCGCCTGAATGGATTAGAAGCAGGGAGACCACTCATGTGTCCCCCCATTCCCCCCATCTTCTGATGGAGGGGCTCGAACTGGGAGTCCCATGAGCTGGGGTTGAGGCTGGGACTAGCCTAGTGAGCTGTGCATGCTTTCAGGTCTCGGAGCCTTTTCTAGGCTCACAAGGGGTGTCCATCACCAGTCAGCATCATGTTTCTGGACTGGACAACAGGGACCTGGATTTCCCTGTCATCAAATCAAGAGCTGTTGCCTGCTGGGCTTTAGCCCTCAGCTGCCCAGCTCTTTATGTCAATGGTGTATTCCAGAGCAGGATTAATATAGAGCAGGGAATTTGTGGACCTCCAGGTATTGTTTGTCTCCAACTCTCCATCAGCCCTGGCCAGCACTGCTAATGGTCAGGAATGGAATAATTTGACAGTTTTGGTTTGTCTCGGGGCAGATCCATGCTATACACTTAAAGCACATTTAATGCATGTGGCCTCCCCCAAAGAATCATGGGAGCCGTAGTTTGCTGGGAATTGCATCTCTTTGAGGGTGAAACTACACTTCCCATGATTCTTTGGGAGAAGCCATGCACTTTAAATATCTGTTAATGTACAGTGGTACCTTGGTTTACGAACTTAATCCGTTCCGGAGGTCTATTCTTAAACCGAAACCGTTCTTAAACCGAGGCATGCTTTCCCTAATGAGGCCTCCTGCCGCCAGTGCCCATCCACCGTTCAGATTCTGTTCTTAGACCGAGGTAAAGTTCGCAAACCGGGACACTACTTCCGGTTTTGCGGAGTTCATAAACCAAATCGTTTGTAAACAGGACTGTTCTTAAACCGAAGTACCACTGTACTTCCTGGTGTGGATCTGCCCTCAGTTTCTCAGTTTTCATATCTTAAATTCAGTTTTCCACATTTCCTCAGCAATTTGCAGATTTAACAGAAATCCTCAAGAAAATCAGTCAGCATTTTAGTGCAAATTTCTTATAATAAATGTATTTTTGTATGCAGTTTTGTCTAATGCACACATTCTTGCCAGCAAGTTCCTCTAACATAATGAATTTTTGCAGTTAGTTTAACCAGTATATGCATTTCTGTGCACATTTACCCCTAACATACACATTGTTTTACAAACTGCTTGACCAAAGAACTGTGTCGCAAAATTTGGAGAAGTGCAGATTTCATGTATTAGTTTGAGAAGCACAGATCAGATAGTTTTTCATTAAAATGCAAACAAAACTGAATTTTGCCCTAGCCCCGACACAGAGCCTACTTGTGGCCCCAGCCTGGCCCTAATACAGAAACCACCCCCACATCCCCAAAGAGACACAGATTGTACTGTGCAGCTCTCCCAGAGTCTTACCTAAAATGGCCAGTACAATGTTGTCCTTGAGGACTTCAAGGGAGCCTGAGCAGACAAAGTAATTTGCTTGCAGGGCGTCTCCCTGGCGGAGGAGATATTCCCCAGGGGCACAGAAGGATGTCTTGATGTGCAGGGAAAGGGCACGCAGGCAGCCGCGGCTGGCACTCTCAAAGAGCGGCAGCTGCAAAATGTCCTTGTTCAAGTGCATGGCAATGTCCGCTCGTAGTTCATCCGGGAAGTCCCGCAGGAGCTGAAGGGAAAGGAGGAGCAGGGAGCATCAGCATGGGGTTTGGTGCAACTGGAGTCCACTATGTCGCCAAAACCCACAAATGGGCTAGGGTGTGACCCCCAGGCTCCTCTCATAGCCTGTTCCATTTTATCCTCCTAAGACCGTGTCCAGATGACCTGTTCCATTGAGCATCCTTCCTGATTTGTATTCACAAAGTTTGCAGAAAATTTAGACAAGATTGGCTAATTATCCATTCTGTTTTGTTTGTGGGGAGGTTAGACAACTTCATCTCAAATATTCCTTATCTCACACTTTCCTAGTATATTTCCCCATCACTTTCCTTACTGCAAAAAGTCAGATTTTTTTGGGGGGGGGGAATCTCCCAAATCATCGTGACCCTTAGAAGGGGGTTAATAGTATTCAGTCCTATGAACATCTGGTCAGAAGTCAGTTTCATTCAGTTCAGTTGTGCTTATTCTATAGTAAGGGGGCATAGGAATCCAGTCTAAAACTGACAGAGAGCAAGCCGCCCTTACCTCATTGGCATCAATGCCGTTGTTGACAGACCATGTGGTCTGAAAGTACTCCAGCATGCGCTGCTTGAGCTGCTGGGGCAGGCGGTGGACGCGGATGAAGTCCTTGAGATCCTTCATGCGGGTATGATAGAGGGAGCGCCTCGAGTACATGCGCTGGATGATAGCTGTCACATTGCCAAAGACCACTGCATGCATCAAAGCTGGGGCAGAGAGGAGAAAAGGGGCGTGAGAGAAGAAGAGCCCTCTTAGGCCTATCTAGATTGGCATCCTATTCCCAACAGATGGAACACAAGCCAGTGTGGAGTAGTGGTTAGGGTGCTGGACAAGGACTAATTATTATTATTATTATTATTATTATTATTATTATTATTTTATTCATACCCCACCCAGCTGACTGGGTTGCCTCAGCGACTCTGGGCGGCTTCCAACATAAAATAAAAACATAATACCGCATTGGCCCGAATAAAAGCTGCACCTGAATATAACCTGCACCTTTACAATTCAAGACGAAAAAACAAAAAAGACAATACCAGAATATAAGCCGCGCCCTTCAAATTCTGCAGGCACTCACACTTTACCATACATCTGTTTCAGCAGCAATATCGTAAAAGCCAATTTTTGTAAGGTTGCGAAATTAAGCCGCACTTTAACTTTTCACAGTCAGAATTTTGAAAAAAAAAAAAAGTGAGGCTTACATTCAGGCCAATACGGTAAAACATTAAACATTAAAAACTTCCCTATTTGGAGCTGCCTTCAGATGTCTTTAGAAAGTCATATAATTGTTTATCTCTTTGACATCTAATGTGAGGGCGTTCCACAGGGCAGGTGCCACTACCGAGAAGGCCCTCTGCCTCGTTCCCTGAAACCTCACTTCTCGCAGTGAGGGAACTACCAAAAGACTATCAGAGCTGGACATCAGTATCCAGGCTGAACGACGGGTGGAGACACTCCTTCAGGTATATAAGGCCAAGGCCGTTTATGGCTTTAAAAGTTAGCAACAACACTTTGAATTGTGCTCAGAAACTTGAGAGATGAGGGTTCAAATCCCAGCTCAGCCATGATGCTCACTGGTGACTTTGGGCAAGTCACTGTCTCTCAGCCTAACCTACCTAACAGGGTTGTTGTGGGGATAAAACAGAGATGGTGATAAGTCTGTATGCCATTTTGAGTTCTCCAGAGAAAAAGGCAGGATATAAATGTAAACTAAACTAAACTAATCTAAACTATATATATATATTTTAAAGCAGGGCATGAAAGCAGCAGTTTTTCCTCTGTTGCTTATCCAGGAATGGCTAGTATTCCAAAGTAGACTGCTTCTGAGCCTGGAGGTTTTATCACTGCTAATAAAGCTGAGATGGGCCAATTCTTTCTGAGCCTGGGATTCCCCCTCCCCAGACTGCCCTATGAGAGCATTATGATAAATTTAGAAACAAAAATTTTAAATTAGACAAAAGTAATAAACCATCCACCCCCTCTATTTTTCACTCTTCCTGCTTTACTCTCAAAGGAGAGTCATCTCCTCTCCTCCTGTTTAGGATATCTAAAATATTTGTGCCTTTGATGTGACCTGAACATGCATTAATCCAGTCTATGGGACCATAACGAAAGTCACTTTATGACTACAGCGCTTCCTTCTGGGGATGCCTCTCCATCTGCTTATCTTTAGGAGGGGCAAAGCACTCTGCACCAAACGCATGCCCTACTTTTAGCATGTGAAAAAATCCTGCCTAGTAGTCCCCCATCTCAACCTTGTCTTTCAAGACTTCGCTAGGCTCTGCCCACATTTGCGAATGATAAGGACTAGAAATTTGCTTTCTGGTAAAATGGAAACCAAGTTTCTCTGAATGCTAGAAACCAAAACCCTATGCTTATTTTTTCCACGGTGCGCTTGTTGTTACGAGAGATATGTAGCCCTGCCTGTGATGGACTTACCGCCAATGAGCATGGTGCAGATGGAGAAGATTTTCTCGGCGTCCGTGTTGGCACAGACGTTGCCAAAGCCCACGCTGGTCAGGCTGCTGAGGGTGAAGTAAAGGGAAGCTATGTAGGCACTGCGGATGGAGGGTCCTCCCACAGAGCTGTTGATGTATGGGGCCTCGATCCGCTTGCCCAGTTCGTGGAGCCAGCCTGCAGGGCACAGGGAAGGGTTAATCCTGCTGCAGCAGGTCAGACTGCATCCCGCTATCAGAGAAAGGAGCAGATGATGCAGATACCAGGGCCAGTTTCTCAGAAAATGCTCCCACAAAAGGGGAATCCCAGAAGCCAGCATTGCCCTCACCGGTCTGCCAAAACAGGGAATATGTGGCCCTCCATGTTTTGCTGGACTCCAACTCCCATCAGACCCAGTCAGTATAGCCAGTGGTCAGGGATGATGGCAGTTGGAGTCCAACAAAATATGGAGGGCCATAGGTTCCATTCCCCCAGCTTACGCATTCATGTTTGAAAATGTAAATATTTGCTTAAAAGTTAGGAAACTGCTCCAGAGATTTGGGGAGGAGGTGGTGTTGGTGATGTTACAGGCACTAGCCCTTCTGTCCCTTCCAGCATCCACTTTCTGCTGGGTCAAACTGAACCATGCTGTAAACATGCAGAATTATGTTATTTTCTTCTTCTTCAAAACTTGCCCAAGGAATAGAAAAGAAAGTGTGTTTGTTTAAGCCCTCTTGCTCAGTGCCCACTCCCTTCCCAGGATGCACAGCAGCCTTGTTATGGGTTCCCACAAGGAGACGCGTGTAGCTCCGTTCAGAGCCACACACCCGGGGTTTCCATGAGGAGGGCTGCCCAGTCGTTCCTTAAGCTCACCAATGTCCCAGGTCACTGGGTCGTTGCTCTCCTGCCGACCGATGACATACCAGATGCAAGCCATCCAATGGGCCAGGAGGGCGAACATGGACATGAGCAAAGTCAGGACCATAGCACTGTACTGAGAATAGCGGTCCAACTTTTGGAGGAGACGGAGCAGGCGCAGGAGGCGCACTGTCTTCAGCAGGTGCACCAGATAGGTCTGGGGAAGGAGAAGGGAGAAAAATAAATCAGAGTGGGTCATGGATATTACATGCTCCCTGGTTGGCATTGACTTGTGACAAGGTCTTCTCAGTGGTGGCTCCCTGTTTGCAGAATGCTCTCCCTGGTGAGGTGTGTCTCCTTCCCTCACTATTAACTTTCAGGAGGAATTAAAAAACTTCCCTGTTTACCCAGGCATTTGATGACTGAAAGATACTGTCCATGACATCCTTGAAATAATTAGTTTGAGATGGTTTTATGTGCTTTTAGATGTATTTAATTGTTCAAAATATATTTTATTTTTAATTCTATTGTTTGACCACTGCTATGTTTGCCACACAGGCATCCTTTGGGAGCAAGGGTGGGATATAAACTTAGCTACTAACTAAATAAAACCTGGCTTTTTGTCTGTTAGACTATTAAGCAAGAGTGGACTTATCCAATGGAGTAGTCCACAACTGGAAGGAACCTGGATTTGTATACAAGGAGCAAATTTGATCTTTCCTGCTGATTATACCAGGTGCTCCCTTTTGTGTTTGTCTTTGCCTTCTAATTCGTTTATTCTATTAGGCCAACTAAGTACTGACAGGGCATGCACTCAGCTTCACAGGAATGTTTCCTTTTCCTTTTCGTTTTTAAATCCCATCCAAGAAGTGTGCAAATGCACACACTCAGGCAACTGCAAAATTTCAGCATGCAATTTTTAACATGCAGTTTTCTGGGTGGGTGTTGCAAATCTGAGGGATTGAAAGGAATATATATATATATATATATAAAGCCACACTCCGTTTAGGAGTGCACCACAAATAATTACGAGCATGGCTGGGGGCGGGGGGAGGGGGACCCGAGAGCATTGAGGAAGCAGTGGGTGTGGAAAGGGGAGTAGCAGAAAGTGACGATTGATCCACCCGCCTAAAAACACCAAAACAACTCATCTGTGACCCTGAGTGGAACCCAATTTTCCACTATTTATCAGATTGTTCCTGCATTGGGCAATTCTTGTGTGGGCAAGTGTGGGTAACAGTGTTAGACTAGAACTGCAAAGACCTAGGTTCAAATCTCATCTCAGGGCTTAATTGTACTTCATAGTAACAACATGGTTAGAGTTTTCTTTTTTCTTTTTAACAGATAGATAGATGATAGATAGATTATGGTTACCAGATTTTTTTCAATGAATACAGGGACACTTTTCAACTTCAATGGATTTTGTATGGGGACTGATTTGTAAATCCAGGGACTGTCCCCGGGAAATGGGGACATCTGGTAACAAATAGATAGATAGATAGATAGATAGATAGATAGACAGACAGACAAGGCAAGTGGCTGGAGGTGGGGGTAGTCATCAACAGCACAGCACACAGGGGAGGGAGGTTTAACCCTTTCCTCCTCAGCTATGATCTTGGCAAGTATCACACCACTCCAATGGAAATTAGTATTAGGAGGGCAGGACTCCATCAGTGCCAATACTGATTTCTGCAGTACTTCTCCTCCTCTCTCTGATGATTATGGCTGGGTGGGGAAGAAAGGATTCAACTTGCTCTTGTACTGCAGTGACATTGACTATCCCACCTGATATTTTATTTTAGAAAGCCTGCAATGTGATTGCTCATCACTGCATTAACATACCATGCATTTATACCTGAAGCTGAATGCATGATCATGGGCCAATTGCTACATCTCAGCCTGGCTTACATCATAGGGCTAATATGAGGATAAATGGGTGGGGAAGAAAGGTTTTTTTTTTCTTGGGGGCTATAAATGGAATAAATAAATAAATCATAGTCTGAAGTTCGACTCTTTCCCAACACCCACGACAAGGGTCTTTCCCTAGTCTTATTCTTCTTAGTCCTTTAAATTAAGAGGTGCTGGTAGTTGGCATTAAATCTGAAATCTTATTCTGCCATTGAGCTATGGCTGTGATTGGAGCTTGAGAACAAAGATTAAGGTAACTGGGGTTTACAGGAGGGGCCTGAGAAAGATGCCCTTCACCTCATCTCACACCCAAATTGTGCAACTTTTCCAGAGCTTAAACCACATGAAGAATGGTTGTACCAAGACAAAGTTCCTTTGTGCACATGCAGAGTGGATCCCCATCACAACTGAGTAGCCGCAGCAAGGCCCCATTGCACTTCCAGAATTTAGATTTTGTGACTTCAAAGCAGGCTAAGGCTGCGTACACATACTATGACTTTAAAGCACATTCGAAGCATATTTGATCCCTCAAAGAATTCTGGGCATTGTAGTTTGTTAAGGGTTTCTGGGAATTGTAACTCTGTGAGGGTAGACTAAAGTGCCCAGAATTCTTTGAGGGAAAGAATGTGATTCAAATGTGCTTTAAATATATAGAGTGCACACACCCTTGGGTTCTGCAGTTCATTCTTATTTCAGAAGCCGATTACTGCAGTTCTGAGAATGGAGGAGTTGCCGTTTGCCAGGTCTCTGGAGGTCTTGGTTCAAACTCCCACTGTTGCAGGACTGAGGTGAAGTCACTGTTACTTTGAAAAGCAGGTGGAATCTGACAAGATTAAATTAGGAAGCAAGGAGTTCAAACCTAGTGACCTCCATTTGCTTAGCACGCTGCCAGGAGAAAGCAATGGCTGGCTAGCAACTGCATAAGTTTCCTCATTAGTCAAAGGCCTCATGTTAGCATGAGACACTTCGTCAAGCTGCTTAATGAGCCCCCTGGGAAACCGAGGCTAAGAAATAAAGGTGCATCCAATAGCAAGCAGCAGCAGAGACAGGGTATGGGATTAGCTACAGGAGGAGGAGCCTTGCAGCATGGCAGAGAGAGAACAGGCTTCATTTAGTTCAGGGATGGAGAGCCTGTAGCGCTCAAGGTGGTACTGGACTCCAACTCCCATCAGCCCCAGCCTGCAGGGCCAATGGTCAGGAATGATGGGAACTGCAGTGCAACAACATGTGGAGTGCTACGGGCTCTTCTACACCCCTGATTTAGTTGATTTAAAAACAAAATTTGGAGCCACTCTGAAATCAGCTACTGGCGTGTGTGTGTGTGTGTGTATGTGTGTGTGATGAAACTAATACTGACCTACCCTATAAAATCACTGTGAGGTCTGTTGAGATAATAAAGTGCTATAAAATTATGTTTTTTCCCATTGTTGTTATAATAACTGTGCCCCCCCGAGGATGTGCAAAGTTATCTTCTGTTACAACTTCGTAGCCAAGTCACCTTGCACCCATTAGGGGTGATGATGCGTGAGGTATTTCTCGAAGTTGCTTATCATTTCTGTGGCGCTTCATCATGTGCAAATCACTTCTTGTAATGAGCACATTCCTCCTTGCAAGAGCAGAAGGGGCCTGCTTCAGATCAGGCAGTTCAGAGGGTGGCACCTCCAGGCAGGCATCTCTTTTTAGAAAGAGGCTGCTCAGCAATTCCAGCTGAAAAGGCCTGAGGCCCTTCTCAGCATTCACCTCTTCCCGATTCAGAGGGGCAGATTTAAAGGCAGACTCACCACAGGGACGTTGAAGGCATAGAGGAGGTCAAAGGGCAAGGCTGCAATCAAGTCCACAAAGAACCAAGTTGCCACATAGTGGAGGCAGATCGAACGGGTGTCATAGACCACTTGGCCCGACTGGCTGACATACGTGGTGCGAAAGTTCAGAATAATGTCTATCAGAAAAAAGAGGCAGTAGGTTCATAAACTATATGTGTGCTCCTGGGCACGTCCCCCAACCCAAGCAGTGCCAAGGCCACTTCTTCCACATGAAGAGGGACATGTGGAAGCCTTATGTCAAATCAAATGTGCAAGCACAACGTCACACCTTAACAACAAACAACAACAACGCAAAGGCATACATAGATCACTTCCTAGTTCAGGTGTAGGGAACCTTTTGCCTGCCAGATGTTCCTGAACTACAACTCCCATCATCCCTGGCCACTGGCTGGTGAGAGTTGTAGTTTAGGAACATCTGGCAGGCGAAAGGTTCCCCATACCTGTCCTGCATCAAGCGAAAGGGCCACCCAGCCCCAGGCTCTGCCTCCAAAGGAAGCTGGAGATAGTCCTACACAGTTTCTTCTCCCTAGCATCTAGTACAGGTGTACTACCTCTAGATTCTGCTAAACTACAGTACCCAATGACCAAGGGATGATGGAAGTTGTAGTTTAGCAACCTCTGGAGGGATAGCAGTTCTCCACCATCTATTAATCACCATTAATAATACCTGAGGAAACGTTGGAATTTCAATTCTGCTGCACGTCGAAATCCATTTTGAGTCACCCTCTATCTCTCCCCATCAGGTCACTTTGGAAACTTGCAGATTTGTGAAGGTGCCTGAGAATCTCTAACACAGTATTTGCAGTAGCACCACGAACTATGATTCCCAGAATTCACTGGGGGAAGCCAGGCATGTACCAGGTGTGATTAGTAGAAATCTAAGAGTCGCACAGTCCCAATTTTCTCCTTTCCTGCCCATCAGTATCCAGTATAGCTGAATGTATTCTACTGTGTTATGCTGCCGATATGGAGCCAATGAAAAGCTGTAAGGAGGCTGCTGTTCCTGACCTACCCACTCACTAAACCCATGTAGATATGTGGCATCTCATCTAACACCTCAAAGGGAAGTCTAATGCAACCCCACACCCCAGGGAAGGGAACTCCTTGTGGATGTTCTCAGAATCCCCATCCAGCATGACCAATGGTCAGGGCTGTTCTTTGACAACCTGGAAGTTGCAAAAAGGATATTAGTAGGCAAGAGCATTTGTTCAGCTGATTTATTATTATTATTATTATTATTATTATTATTATTATTATTATATGTACTTTTTTGTTTATTTTATAAACTGCCTTGTGATCTTCGGATGAAGGGTGGTATAGAAATAGTAGTAATAGTAGTAGTAGTAGTAATAGTTATACAATCATACCTTGGATTACAAACGCTGCGGGTTGCGCGTTTTCGGGTTGCGGACCACGCCGAACCCGGAAGTACCAGAACAGGTTACTTCCAGGTTTTGGCACTCGCAGAAATGCAAAATGACATCACATGCATGCTCAGAAACGGTGCTTCAGGCTGTGAACACTGGGTTGCGAACATGCCTCCTGCACAGATCACGTTCGCAACCCGAGGTATGACTGTAGGACTAATAATAGGAATTGTAGCCCAGCAATATCTGGAAGGCCACATGTTCCCAATCCTGGCTATAAATGGAGTGAGCCCCATTTAATTCAGTGGGGAATCACTTCTGAACAGACATGACTGTAACTGCCCTGTAACTGTTGTAAACGGAAGAGGAAACGTGGCATAATTTAATAACAATTGAGGGTCCTTGAAAATTAAGCATTTTCTTTATTTTGCATCATATTTGTTACATGAACTTTGACACCGGTGGTAGTTTAGTAGAGCTGGGGCAAAACACCAGCACTTCATTTCACAGCAGCGTCAATGACGTCATAATCTGGGCATTCTCTGCATGCCAAATTAATAAGCTTTTCTCAGAGTGAAACCCCCCAAATCAGCTAAATGGAGGAAGAGGTATGTTATGCTAGCATGCATGGCAAAGAGTTGAGGCCCGGGGCTTATCCACACTTGTTCTGCTGCTTTCCCCAAGGGAAAACCGCTTTTTGACGTTCAATCAGAGCAATTTGGAATTTAGCACTTAAAGAGTGGTTTTCCCTGGGGAAAAAGTGAAGCAAGGGCAAAACCACTTGGACACATGCCTAGAAAGTGCAGGTCAAGTGGAAAACTGCTCAGACCCATGTTTTCTAGGCACAGAACAAATGGAAGTGTGGTGCAGTGGTTAGGGTACTGGGACAAAACATGGGAGACCAGAGTTCAAATCCTCACTCAGCTAGACCTTCGGCTAGACACTGTCTCTAGGCCTAACCTACCTCACACAGTTGCCGTGTGGGTAAAATGGAGAGGGGAAGAATCACATATGGCTCAGACAGAAATATATATAACCTATGGATAATAATCGTAATCATAATAAACCGAAACTGTCATCTAGAAAATTCCCAGAGTCCCTTTCTTAGACCAACCAAAATGTCAGAAAACTGCAAGCAAGCTTTTGTGTTCAACAGAACTCTTAATCAGGCTGGATGTTAAAGCAGGTACAGAAGGAGTAAAAAAAAACCTGGCTTGGCACTGAAGCCTCAATACCGTCAACGGTGAAAAGTTCATCTTTGTTGTACAGTTGTACCTCTTGTTACGAATGCTTCAGGATGTGTACAACACGGATTACGAACGTGCCGAACCCAGAAATAATGGAACGCGCGGCGCTTCGCGCATGCGCGCCAAATGACATCACGCACATGCGCAGAAGCGCTGAATCGTGTCATGCACATGCGCAGATGTGTCAGTTCAGGTTACGCACGTCACAGGTTACGAATGGGGCTCCAGAATGGATGCCATTCGTAACCAGAGGTACCACTGTATAGCCCTGTGCTCACATCTTACATTCACCCCCCCCCCGAGAATCCTGGGAACTGTAGTTCACCTCTCACAGATCTACAATGCCCAGCACCTGTAGCAAACTACAGTTCCCATGATTCGGGGCGGGGTGTTTAAATGTATGGTGTGTATGCACTGCCTTAGAAAGGCAGTGTGGCTAACACAGACTGCAATGAAGGGCACCTCCACTGCAGCGTTGTTTGATACCCACTGCACATCCCTGTGCAGGTTTCAGCGAGCTAGATCGCCCCTATTGCCCACAAGCAGCAGCCCCAACCCAATGGCACCCGGGTAAAGCACAGCTTTGCAATCCTCACCAACGATGAAGAGCATCTCGACAACAATGTCGCTGACGATGGTGCTGCGGGCGGCCGCCAAGCTATCCTCTGTGTCAGTGAAGCAGACGTTGTACGGAACGGTCACGGCCACATAGAAAGTGGCCAGGAGGATGAGCCAGTCCCACAGGGCCTTGAAGATACTGTAGTGGAGGAGGATGAAGCGCGATTTCTGCACCGAGGCTACTTTGTACTCTGGCACGGAGGGCTTGTTCTCAAAGACGTCCTGGAGGGCAAAGGAAACAAGAAACCCCTTTTGAGCTCCCTGCACCTTAGACCTTGGCGCCACAGGGGTGGTGACAAGACCTTCATCACCAAAGGGTCGCATTCCCCTTGCAGGCATCTCTTTGGGGGCTGTGTGCTAGTAGTGGACACGGGCTCCAGAATCAGTGCAACTCATCAAGGCCGTGAGCCCTGCGGTTTGGACAATGGCTGATACACTGCCTCTGCATGTGGAGGCTTCATTTAGCTATCCTGGAAATTCCGATCAGCTAAATAGCTGTGGGAGGTGTGGTGGAATCTATGAATGTGGTTTGGAAACTCAGGGCCTGCCTTTAATCCCAACTTGGAATGCGGGACCCATATTATCACCAGCACCAAATTCACAACCATCTATGTCTTTCTCCTCCTCCTCTGTGTGTTCCCTTCCCAACTCCTCCCCCTCTTAAAACAACAACAACAACCCTACAACCTTGAGACAAAAGAAGAAAATGATGATGGGTCCCCACCCTCAGTTGGGGCTTGTGGGTCAGGACCCACCAGTGATCTATGACTGCATCAGAGAGACAGAGAGAAGCCTTGAGGAACGCCAAAATAATGCCAGCAGTGCAGATTGCAAGCTACAGTCGTACCTTGGATGCCAAACGCCTTTGTACTCGTACATTTTGGCTCCCGAACGCCGCAAACCCGGAAGTGAGTGTTCTGGTTTGCTAACGTTCTTTGGAAGCCGAACCTCCGACGGTGCTTCGCTTGGGTTTCCAAATGTTTTGGAAGTCGAACAGACTTCCGGAACGGATTCTGTTCAGCCTCCAAGGTACGACTGTATTGTACAAAATTCTATCTTCTCTTACTGCTTTGTTTTCCAAATAGTAGCCAGTTCTGGAAATCAGAAGGCAGGGGGCTTTGTGCCTTCTCCCTATACAGTACTTTGCACTGTCTTTACCCATTGGGATAATCCTCTGCGATCCCTTTGGGATCACTTGGTTTGTAGGCATATCTCCCACCCCACCCCCGAAAAAAAGCTCCTTAGAACACACACACACACTCCATCCCAAGTGTGGATGAGGAATAGGAAGCCAGACTCCTGCAAGGCTTGGCAACCATTATCAGCTTTGTGTTAAGTAAAGTCTCTGGATTTGCTCATGGCAGGGAAGGGGTTTGTTTTGTACCCAGCCTGTATCTGGATTGTATGGTTTGCAAGAGCAGCTGCTGTGGCTGCTGTTCAACCGTGTCTCCCCTGCAGACCGCCAGCCCCCAACCACTACCACCCTCCTTCCCTCAAACAGACCAAAGCCCTTTAATCTGCACTGGCATTGGGTCATTGGCGGGAGGGGGCACGGGGAACAGCTGTCAAGGCATGAAGAGCACCAGAGGAAAAGAACAGAGGTCTTGGCTGGTAAGGGGTGGGCTCACAATAGGGTTGGCTTTTGCAGCTACTTCCAACCCCCCACCCCCACCCCCACCCTAAACCACCCCCAATATGCACAGGTAACAAACTTCACCAAGTCCTACAGCAAAATCAAGCAAACAGCTCTCGCATAAACAATCTAGGAACGAGCTTAAAAACCCGACGACTGGTTTCAAAATCAGAACAAGCCTCTCTCCCCAAAGCAGAAGACCATTGCCCGCACTGCTTATGCAATGAAAGGAAGAGTCTTGAAATAGACTAAGACTGAGCAGATGCCATACATTTAAAATATGCCCCCCGCCAATACTGGGAACTGTAGTTCTATTGGGGGATAAACTGGTGGTAAGAATGTGCTTTAAATGTAAGGTGTGTGCAAAACCTTATGTAGAACTGCCTTACTGCTCCCCAGTGTAACAATGGGTTAGGCAGCACCAAGAGCAGCAGTAATAAAACAAGCCAATTCTCTCTTTGCCTTTTGCAACCCAGCAATAAAGACATCAGACCCAACCTTAGCCCTTGGTCAACCAAGTAAGTGACCCTACGAGATGTGGGTTCACACTCACTCTCTCCCTGCTAGGAAACAAGGAATCTATGTTGAGTCTCAAGATCGGGTCCCACCTGTTACCCTTCACCCTAACAAGACTTTGTGCTAGACCTCGTGGTTTTACACTGCAGAACAGAGCATCTCTGAGCATGCCTAGAGCTCTTTCTCGTCGTCTCAGGGGTGAGGAAACTGTGGCCTTCCAGGGGTTGCTAGGTGACTACAGCTCACATCATCCCCGGTCATTGGCCATGCTGACGGGGGGGTGGGGCGGCGGAAGTTGGGACTCCAACAATATTTGGAGGGCCGCAGATTACCCAACTGCTATGGTACAGAAATAGCTTGGATGGCAGTAGTGGCTGGTGACATAGGCAAAAATGGATGAAGCAATTTAATTTTACCTTTGTTAAGCACTCAGCTATACAGCTGCAAATAAAACATTTTAAGTGTGTTGTAAGGTGCATTATACAAATGTGGCACTAGATGGCGATGGTGAGCTATGGCAAATTCAATATATATTTTTCAAAACTTTTTTTAAAAAAGCATTTACACAATGTTTTTTTTTTTAATATGTGTGTATATTCTACCTAAGTAGGATAGTTTCTACACACACACACACACACACCCCTTCATCCAGGAAAACATTATGCACTATCAGAATTCAAGGACATATTCCAGCCAGGCAAGAACACTCAAGGAGGGCATGAAGCAATGCAGGTGAGGGGGTGTGGCCTGAGGAGAGTCGCAAGGGCCTTAGAGAGAGGCATGGAGGAACTCATTTGGTCCCCAGCCCAGCCCCACCTCTGCTGCAGCCAATCCAGCTCCTGGGTTTATAGACTTCCTGATAGATCTGAGTCCCTGCATATTTCTATTATGATGCAATACCACACACTTAAATCCAGGGTGAGTAACCTCAGACTCAGGGGCCCTTCCAGCCTCTCTATCTGGTGCTTGAAACTCTCTCCAGACCACACCCCTCTCACTGCCCTTAATTCACTCCCCCCAGGTGCTTTAAACTGGCTAGAAAGTGTCCTTGAACTCTACGCCTCTTGCATTACCATACAACCATAGAGTTGGAAGGGACCTCAAGGGCCATCTAGTCCAACCCCCTGCAATACAGGAATCTCAGCTAAAGCATCCATGGCAGGTGGCCATCCAACCTCTGCTTAAAAACCTCCATGGAAGGAGAGTCCACCCCCAATCATGGGAGTCTGTTCCACTGTGGAACAGCTCTTACTGCCAGGAAGTTCTTCCTGATGTTTAGTTGGAATCTCTAACAAAACTCCACAAGGCCCCAAATCAGGCGGTGGGCAGTCCTTGCCTCGTTTTGCTCTGCCTGGGCTACTCTTTGCTCCTCTCGGTCTTGAGGACACGTGCCTGTTGGGTTGCACTCACTGCTGGGAGAAATCGCAGAGCTGCCTCGCAGGGTGACCCTCAGCAAAGGCCGTGGCATTAATGGCCTTCAAAGTGATGGGCTTAATGCTATTAACACTGCAAGCCACTGGCGGCTGCCCAAAATCATATCTGTGGGCTGCACATCTCTGGGGTTTTTTTTCTCTGCTAAGAGAGAGCATGTGAATGACCCCACAACACCATCAGTTAATCCACAGAATTTTTTTTTTAAGCCTCTAAGGGCCCCTCCGGAATGCCGTTTTTCGTGAGAGTGCACTATTGCAATCGACACAATAATAACAGCGACTATTGTGCAATGCTTCATCAATGCAACTGCAGCATTGCCGCCTGGAGGGGCAGCCTTGCACTATAGAGTACACCATGGTGTAGAGGTTAGAGTGTCAGACTAGGGCCTGGGAGACCAGAGTTCAAATTCCCACTCAGCCATGAAGCTCACTGGATGACCTTGGGCCAGGCACTGCCTCTCAGCCTAACCTACCTCAAAGGGTTGTTCTGAGGAGAACATGGAGGGGGGGGGAAGCTATTCCCTTCCCAGAGTTAACAATTTTCAGAGTACCATAGTTTAGCAGTCAGTCCATCTTCACAGAGAACACTGGGAAAGGTTGCCCCGTGAGGAGAATTAGGGAGTCTCCTAAGAAACTCTCAGCTCCTTTAGCAAACTACAGCTCCCATAATACTCTGGGGGAAGCCGCGGCAACATAGTGCTTTAAATGTATGGCGTTGTGGCCCCAGTCTTTTCCGTGCACACCCATCCTTAAAAGGTCCCTCATTCAGAACGGAACAATGACCTCTCAGAACAAGCTGTTTGTGGAGAGCAGGGACAGAGGTGTACGCCTGCCAGTATGCAGACAGTTGCATAGTTAGGGTCACAAGGATCAACCAGCCACCACAACCCCCTCCTCAAAGGGCAGAACAAGCAAATCATCTTTACACTGTTGATCTTCATCTCTGTCCGCTCCTTCTTGGTGAATTGGCTGGCAAGGTGGTGCAAGGCTGTGCGGCCTTGTTTCCTGGCTGCCCGCAGATGGGAGCTCCCTGCCTTCTTACAGCGGTGCTTTTCTGGAAGAAGAGAAAGAGTGGGACGGGTCAGGCTCAAAATTCTGATCTTAGAGGGGAACACCTTGTTTTATGTGGATTCTGACATTGCCGTGCTGTATCCATCCCTCTTGGCTTTCCTTCCTGTTCCTGCTTCTCAGGCTCCGTACCTCCAACCTAAAATGCTGACCTCAGAATCATATGTGTGGTTGGGGGGGAAAAAACCAAAAGTGGCAGTTAGTTGCCTCTTTGGGGCAAACTCTGCTAGCCATGGATGTGATTCTGTGGAGTGTTGACAAACCTGTCAGCTATAGGGTACTCATAAACAAGGCAGTTTTGAAAGCAAAGTGCTAGGTTGGCTGCAGGTCTCTAACCATAGGAAAAGAGCTAGATGGAACCTTGTGGGTTGATCAAAGCTGTCAAGTTTCAGATTTGAAAATAAGGGATCAGTAGTCTCACCTATCCCGGGGACAGTCACATGTCAGTGGCAGGCGGAGCCAGAAGCAAAAGTGGGTGGAGCAGCAATGTAAACTCCAAGCGGGCTCAGGCTCAGAGCGGAGCAAAGAGGAGGGCAGCCATGTGCTCCACGCAATGGAGCCCCATCGTCTTCTTGTCTGATCCCATCAAAACAGGACAGGAAGCAGCAGCTGCTCAAAGGCAGCCAGGCTCCGCCCGCCAGCTAACCCTATTGGCCGGCTGAGGGGCTCGGCGGCAGCAGATAGGGGCTGATGCAGGGGGAGGAATACACCCCCCTGTAAGCACGGGAAACGGCTCCCACTTGCTTTGAGGGCTGAGGCTTTTCTCTCCAAGTAGGCGAGGTCTTCCCACCCAGTCCCTGGCCAGCAGGGGAGGAGCTGCTTCCATTAAAAACGGGAAATTTAAGGGAAATTAAAAATAAGGGAGAGCAGCGGGAAACTGCTTGAAATAAGGGAGAATCCCGGGGAAAACGGGATACTTGACAGCACTGGGGTTGATTCCGTCCAACAGGCTGTTAATGACAGAAAGTCTAATTACATCACTCTGAATACAGATGAAGTAAATCATCTGTTTGATTTACTTCCATCTGGATGTCGCTACAGGGCTTTATATACAAAAATGGCTAGGCACAGGAACAGTTTCTTCCTTTGCGCCATTAAATTGTTATATTCGTAGTTATGTAGCGGAAGGGGAGGCAGTTATGGGTAGGGTTCCTTTGCAGTGTTATTGTATTGTGAGTGGAATCGTGTTGTATAAGGTACGTTTATACTGCAATGTAGCCAAAGCAAAATTCCAAGTATGTTGGTACTTGGCCAATAAAATTTTTCCTATTCCTATCATATTCCTATACCCTGCAACATGCTAGATGCAACAAGCAGTGAGTCAACATGTGATATCAGCTCATTCTGTTGGGACACAGAGCCCTGTCATGATGACACAGTAAAGCAGGTGGAAGAGGAGAGGTGCGGAGAGGCCAGACAAAGGCCTGCGAATGGAGGGGTGCCCTGTTTGTCATCCCTTGCCCCCCCTCCTGGGAAGCTCACCAAGCCTTCTGTAGCCTGGAACCAGGTGTGTGGATGCACCTGAATAGGATGCAGATATGGGTAACCTGAAGAAGCTCCATCAAGCCTAGAGTGATAAGAGAACGTTCCAGGAACACCCTCTTCACTGTGAGATTTCTTTTATTTGGGGGGAGGGTGCATGTGACCTGTGAGTTTGTTTGGGCTCTGGCTGAGAGTGGAGGTCGAAAGTTGTTGTACAGGGAGGTGCGTTTACAAGAAGAAGGAACTGACACCAGTATGGATGATTTTATCGTGTCCTTTTTCTAAATTCATTGTTGTTTCCGCACATTGCTTGGAAATACGTTTTCATATTAAGCAGTACTGAAATGGTCTAAATAGAATGATAATAATTATAAAAAAAAAAATCTTTCCCGAAGCTATTTCGGTCAAAGAATTACCCGCCCTGTTCTGTAGTGATGGAACATCTCTGGATGTAAGGATAGTGGTGACCTTAATCTAAGAACAGCTGCTCTTCTAACCCCATGGTTGTCTTCCTCAGCTAATCCAAACAAACGCTTCTACAGCTTGCTTTCAGTCCGACAGTGATGAAGGAAAACCTCACAGGAACCTCAAGCAGCCTTCCAAAAGAAGAGTTTGGATTTGATACCCTGCTTTATCACTACCCCAAGGAGTCTCAAAGCGGCTAACCATCTCCTTTCCCTTCCTCCCCCACAACAAACATGAGCGAGGCTGAGAGACTTCAGAGAAGTGTGACTAGCCCAAGGTCACCCAGCAGCTGCATGTGGAGGAGAGGGGAATCGAACCCGGTTCACCAGATTACGAGTCCACTGCTCTTAACCACTACACCACACTGGCTCTCCCTACTCCCATTCATGGGAAGTCTTTCCGGCAGCAGTTTGAGCAATGGCCAGCCGGATGCCTGGGGGGACCCTGACTGCAACAGCAACTCTTTCCCCACTTGCGATTCCCAGCGACAGTTGCCTCTCAAAGCGGAGGCAGAACCTGGAACGAGGACGGAGACTGCAGCTCCCATCACCCATCACCAAGGGCCATGCAGCTAGACTGCTGGCAGCTGGAGTTCCAACAATACTGGGAAGGCTGCAGGTTCTTGCTGAAAGGGGGTGGGCATCTCCTGGTGCAGGCATAGACTATGCCTTTCCCTTTGAGAGAAAGAGATGCACTCACACATCGCAGACGAAGCCTTGCAGAGTGGGGAAGGAGATGCCCAAACCAGCTTGGAGCCAACAGCTGCTCTCTTAAGGCGTACCCCTCGCTCGGTGTGTTCTTCCGCCAAGGAGCACTGCCACCCCACCCATATGCTCTATCCTGGGTCTCGTGACCCTGTTTCCGGAGCCCCGCCTGCCTCCCCCACCGAGGCCTCACCCTCCTTCTTTTCACTCGACTGGCTCTTTCCATGGCTCTCGGTGATGTCCTTGAAGGAGAAGAGAAAAAGGACCACCTCGCCTTTCTCGTTCTTGATAGGTACGATGTCCAGCAGGCACCAGAAGGCTGTTCCTGCACCAGGGAGAAAAGGGAAAGAGCAGCATCACCATCTGCAGCGAGGAGCAGCAGCCCCTGCCACGCTCATCTGCAGCCCCCACAAACGCCTCCCTTGCTTCCTCAGGAGTATCTGAAGCTTTGGCAGCTTCAACCAGAATCAACCCCAGGGAATTTCGCCTGGATAGCTCAGTTGGTTAGAGTGTGGTGTTGATAATGCCAAGGTTGCAGGTTCGATCCCCGTATGGGACAGCTACAGATTCTGGCATTGCAGGGACCCTTCCAACTCTACGGTTCTATGAATTTCTTCCTGGTGGTTTCCTTCAAATGTGCCTTCATGCTTAAACTGCCCGTGATCAGCTTAGAATGGCTCTACGTTTTGGATGCTTCTTCTTACAAGGAAAAAGCAGCCTGCACATGCTCAAAGGCACTCTGTCCAAGTTTTTTTGGGGGGGGGAGGAGGGGGAATGAATTGTATCTTTCTTGGCAGTGGGCGCAGGAAGATACTTTGCACATGCTCAAAGGCGCTTTCTAAAACAAAAAAAGGACACCAACCCTATAGAAATGCCCTCGTATTGGCTTGATCACAGCTGCTATGATCTGATCCAAATGAGGTTGAGGAGGAAGGTGTAGCAATCGCATATCTGGTGCCTGGACTTGAGAGGGAAACTTTTTCAGCAGGGGGCCAGTCCACTGTCCCTCAGACCTTGTGGGGGGCCAGACTATATTTTGGGAAAAAAATAATGAACAAATTTCTATGCCCCACAAATAACCCAGAGATGCATTTTAAATAAAAGCACACATTCTACTCATGTAAAAACAAGCTGATCCCTGGACCGTCCGCGGGCCGGATTTAGGAGGCAATTGGGCTGGATCCAGCCCCCAGGGTTTAGTTTGCCTACCCATGGACTATATGGTGCAGTAGCAGCTTTTAAAAGTTAACACTCAAGTCTCAAGCTGATGTTGAAAGAGAATCAGTGAACGGCACAACACATCTGAACAAATGCTTCCAAGAAGTGACAGTAAATATCAATAGGCAAAAAGCTGTACGACCAGCGTAAAAACAGCAGCACCATTCTAGCAGATTAGAATAGCATTTGTACAAGAAACCATCAGAGTGCAAGAGGGATAAAACTAGAAACTTCTAATAATAGCCATTTCATCAGCACTATTCAGATATTTTTCTAGCCTGGTGATATGGTTCTTACCACTGGTTTTACTTTTTGATATTCCTCTCATGAGGACATTTGTTGAAATGTGCTGGATGATTAATTTTTATAAATACATCCTTTGGCAGCTGCTTGAGAATGACCTCTCTTTTCTTCTGTTTGGGCTATTTTAGGAGGACCGTTGTTTGTTTTTTAAAATGCAGCAGCAGCTAAGCCTTATTTGCTTAAGTAAATATAGGTAAAACGTGATAGTAATATTAATATTTCCTTGTGAGTGCGACTCACATCTTTTCTAGAATGGAGGTACGGTTCTTGTACGCTGCTATTTGTCCATTGGTATTTGACGTCTAGCCATAACACTGCAAGTGATAGGTTACGTGATGGCCTAGCCTCTAGCCTTCAGCAGCTGAGAAAGCTGTTATTTATTATCTGGTGGCGGGCAGCTGACAACCTCACAGAACCCAGGTTTAGGGAGAGAAAAGGGCTCATGAAAAAACAACTCTGTCTCTCCGTATCCCCACGCACTCCAAATGTAGCATCTAGAACAAGCACCACACTCTTCGCACCTGAAAGATTTGGAAGAGCTAATTGTGGAGGTAGTTTCAGAAGTTTGCCAAGCTCAAGCTGTTTCAACCAGGCAATATGAAGCAGTCTGCTTCAGCGGCAAGATCCACGACGGTGGAAGATCTGACTCCCAACAGATCGCCTGCTGCCAGCGCCACAGGAGAAGAAGCTATGGCGGTGGGTTCCGGGTCCTGGCAAGATCTCGCAGAGCTCTCATGATATCTTGTGAGGCTCTTGCCACATCTACCCAGAAGCCACTTCCCTGGAGCTGCCACGGGTGCCCCCTCAACCCCCTGCTGGCACCGCCATTGAAGAAGTGGCAGTGGCTTCCAGCAAGATCTCATGAGAGTTCCACAAGATCTCGCTGGAAACCAGAAGCCGCTGCCGCAGCAGCCATACAACCCCGGTAAACAAGGCTATGGCAGCTGGGCAGAACCTTCCCATTTCGCTTCGGTCGCTGAAACAGGACGGGCAGCACCTGTGTTAAGGGGTTTGTTGCTTAAAAACAACAACAGCCCAGCATCTTAAACCATGTCCGGGGGGGGGGGGAGGAATGCCAGTGGAACTCTGGAGATATGAGACATCCGCCCCTCACTGAGGAAGCGAGTGTTTCTCTGGACACATTATTTCCCTTGGGCTCTCCAGAGAACCCAGGACCCTAGCATTGTCTGCTATGTGCCAACAACACTTCATCAGTGTGTACCGAAGAAACCCAAATTCTACAATGTGTATAAATGACACAAGCCAGCCTATTCTAAGAATAAATTAACAACCTTAGAAAAACCCAGCTAGTCCAGCAGCCTGCCTATGGGAAGCCGGTGTGTAGGATCTGAATGCAGCGGCACTCTTCCCCACCAGTGATACCCAGCAATCCTCAGCCCCTGAGCTTAAATTGTGCTTAGCCCAACTCTGGCTTTTTTTTAGATTTCAGACTCTTTTAAGCCTGACCAGGGCTGGCCCAAGACATTATGGGCACAGCAATTAAAAACAACAACAACAACAAAAAACAATTGCCGTCAACCAAGCACTATAAAAAAAAGGACCAGCACTGATGCAACCTCAGCAGAGTCACCAATGGTTCAGGATGTGAAGTGTCCTAACCACAAAGCAAAATCCTGACAGTGTCCAAGCAGCCCATGCCTCTAGGGCGGGGAGCAATTTTCACACCAGGGGCCACATTTCCTTTTGGACAACCTTCCACATGCCAGTGATGGGCAGGGCCAGAGAGCTGATGCCAGGAGCAGTTGTCAGGAACAGGTCGGCAATGCCTCACACAGCGTCAGTGCACTTAGCTCTTTACAGTGGTACCTTGGTTCTCAAACTTAATCCGTTCCAGAAGTCTGTTCCAAAACCAAAGCATTCCAAAACCAAGGCATGCTTTCCCATAGAAAGTAATGCAAAACGGATTAATCCGTTCCAGACTTTTAAAAACAACCCCTAAAACAGCAATTGAACATGAATTTTACTATCTAACAAGACCATTGATATATAAAATGAAAGCAATAATCAATGTACTGTACTATAAAATGAAGAAGAAGAAGAGGAGGAGGAGGAGGAGGAGGAGGAGTTTGGATTTGATATCCCGCTTTTCACTACCCTAAGGAGTCTCAAAGCGGCTAACATTCTCCTTTCCCTTCCTCCCCCACAACAAACACTCTGTGAGGTGAGTGGGGCTGAGAGACTTCAGAGAAGTGTGACTAGCCCAAGGTCACCCAGCAGCTGCATGTGGAGGAGCGGAGACGCGAACCCGGTTCCCCAGATTACGAGTCTACCGCTCTGAACCACTACACCACACTGGCTATTGTAGATTATAAAAATTAAAATTATTATTTTTTCTTATTTGCACTGATGATAGTTATTGCTTGGATGGGGGGCTTTGATCCATTTCCGCAGTGACACAATCAATCAGTAGCTAAACTGGGTTCCACACAGTCACAAAAACAAATTAACCGAAAAAGCCTCAAAAACAAAAACGCATAATAAATAGCAAAAACAAAAGCGCCAAACTTATGGTAATCCATTCCAGAAGTTCATTTGACTTCTGAAATGTTTGAAAACCAAGGCACAGCTTCTGATTGGTACAGGTGCCCCGGAAACAATAGCCAACAGCCGCAGCGGACGTTCGGCTTCGGAAAAACATTCGGAAACCAGAACACTTACTTTCGGGTTATCGGCATTTGAGAACCAAGGCATTTGAGAACCAAGGTACCACTGTATTCAAAGAAACAAGCAACTCAGGAGGCCAGGCCTAGTGAGCACAGCAACTCTTCCAAGTAGATCTTGCCCCAATAAAGCAGTTGTGGGGACTGAAGTCCCCGCCCCCATAACCACAGTTCCCTAAGAGTCTTCCTCCCCTGGGTCCTTTCCAAGCAATATGAGACTAAGTCATCATGCCTGTCTCTGCTCCTCCTTCTTCATACCTCTTCTGGTCCTGGGAAACCAGGAGGGAGATAAGCTGGTTGCAGCAGGAGGGAGAGACCCTCTAGTTTCTTTACCAGCCTGACTCATCGCTACCTCTTGGCCCTGCTCCTCTCCAGCCTCTGATTCTGGACTGCTCACTGCCACAGACTCTTCCTCTTCAGCTTCTGACAGCGGAGCAGTAAAGTAATTTTTTCCTTTGCACAGCAGGCTTCTAGTTTCTTCACACTCACACAACCCTCTCTATCCTCTAACCAGGCAAGGTAGATGCACAGTCAGAGCCCCAGGGCACGCATTGCAGCCAGGCAAAAACACTCCAGGAGGGTGAAAAGCAGGGAGGAGGTCCCTAACTGGGGTCCTGCTCCATGTCCCTGTGGAGTCACTTCCATTCATCCACAGGGCTGTAAGCAAGCTTCCCACATCCCAGTTGCTGGCCAATCTCCAGATCCAAGCTGGCTCACATGGATAGAGGTGCTCCAGCAAATGACTATCTCCCAAGCTGCTAATATGTTAAAGTTAGCACCTTGAATTAGGCCCAGCAGCATACAAACAGCCTGCAGTGCCCGGAGGGGAAGGGAATCCCCCCAGGGGGCTCCCCCAAACTCACCACTCTTCTTGTAAAAGCAGACTTCAGCCTGGTACTCCTGCTTCCCCTCCAGCACTTTCTCGATGCGCTGCAGGACGGCTTCGCAGGTCTCGCTGCCGTAGAGGAAGCGGCAGCTGCAGTTCTTCTGCATGACTTCTGTCCGGGCAAAGCCAGTAAGGTCACAGAATCCGTCAGAGCAGTAGACGATGGGGAAGCCGCGATGCACCTGAGCGTTGGCCAGCAGGAAGTTGCTATCTGTGAGTGGGTGGAGAAGGGAGACCTTGAGTTGTTACGCCAGCATTGGCAGGTGGGCAGGGGAGAAGGAATTTGGGTGCTGATTTCACAGCCTTAAGAAGAGCCTGCTGGGTCAGGCCAGCGGCCCAGCTAGCCCAGCATCCTTTTCTCACAGCAGTCAACCAGATGCCCATGGGAAGCCTGCAAGCAGGATTCAAACACAAGAGCACTCTCCTCTCTGTTGGTTCCCAGCAACTGGTTTTCAGAAGCATTGCTTCCTTTGTGCTGTGGAAGCAGAGCATAGCCATCATGGCTAGTAACCCTTGACAGCCCTCTCCTCCAGATTTCTGTCAAGCTGGTGCTCTCCAGCTGGTGGGCTACAGCTCCCACCAACCAGGCAATCATGTTGACGGGAGTCGATGGGAGATTTAGTCCAACTGGAAGACACCAGCTGGGTGAAGGCTGGCCTGAACGGTCTGGGCCAAGCCCGATTTAGGGAATGCCTCCTTCAGTGGTATAACCAGGACAAAGAATTCATGCAGATGTTGTTGATTCTGCAGCCCAGCTCTCTTCCTTTGAGCAAGCCCCTTGAGCACCCCATCATTGGCCAAGCCTCTTCTTTCAAGTAACAGAAGCTGGAGGCAGACAATAGGCTTTTTATTCCTTGGTGGTTGAAGGTAACTTTGAGATTCCTGCTTATGGAATCTATGCTTCTCCCACTTTTGCCTTTAGGTGGGCTTCCCAAACTTGGGTTTCCAGCTGTTCTTGGACTACAACTCCCATCATCCCTAGCTAGCAGGACCAGTGGTCAGGGATGATGGGAACTGTAGTCCCCCCAAAAAAGCTGGAGACCCAAGTTTGGGAAACCCTGCTCTAGGCTTGTCAGGTTTTTGTACTTTTTCAAAGCCTGAAAAAGCTGTCTGACTGAGCAGAAGAGACAGTTCCATCAAAGGAGAGAGAGAGAGAGAGAGAGAGAGAGAGAGAGAGAGAGCGCACGCACACACACACGCACACACACAGGGTGGAGAACTTGTGGTCCTCCAGGTGTTGTTTTGGACTACAACTCCTATCATCTCTGGCTGTTGGCCATGTCGGTTGGGGCTGATAGGAATTACAGCCTGACAATATATGGAGGGCCACATTTTCCCCATTCCTGGTACACACATACAGAGTGAAGTCTCTTTCAAACCACTGTCAAGCTTTTAAAGAATGATTGCCTGTCCTCAAGTCAATATGAAGTAATATTACATAATTGAGAAAAGTGCCTTTGAGCCACTGCAACCCGCTTCCCACAACGTTAGTATTAAAGAGCTGAACATCTCTCCAGGGCACATGTCAGGGCTCCCATACATGACTTCTCTTTCTAAAAATAAGATAAGCACTGCCTTCGGACTTTAGGTGTGTTCACACATTACATTCGGCGTACAAACTGAGTACAGTGGTACCTCGGGTTACAAACACTTCGGGTTACAAACTCTGCTAACCCGGAAGTAGTACCTTGGGTTGCGAACTTTGCCCCAGGATGAGAATGGAAATCGCGGCCGATGGCGTGGCGGCAGCGGGAGGCCCCATTAGCGAAAGCACGCCTCTAGTTAAGAACAGTTTCAGGTTAAGAACAGACCTCTGGAACGAATTAAGTTCTTAACCCGAGGTACCACTGTATATGGGTACACAAATAGCTGAGCTATATGCTCATACAGTTAGTCACATAACAGTGTTCAATGTTCAATGCATGTACCGCCTGTGTACCCAATAGCAGAGCTATACAAAGCAGGCACCCTACTTTCCCACAAA
Organism: Lacerta agilis; assembly: GCF_009819535.1. NCBI lineage: Eukaryota > Metazoa > Chordata > Lepidosauria > Squamata > Lacertidae > Lacerta > Lacerta agilis. Next base: position 29,646,478 of record NC_046325.1, on the reverse strand, counting down.
CACCTGCACAAGTGCACAGGCAGTTTGTGCCTGTGTTCAGTACAACTTGCAAACAAGCCTTCTTCCTCATGAAGGTAGAGACAACTTGTACACAGGTACAAGCTAACCTGTGAACACCCGTCAAAGCCCATTGCAACACTAGTTGTTGTTGTTCAGTCGTTCAGTCGTGTCCGACTCTTCGTGACCCCATGGACCAGAGCACGCCAGGCACGCCTATCCTTCACTAGACAAGGTGCCAAATCACTAGACATGATGCCCAACCCTGTAGTTTCACTGTGGGCCTCTTTCCATAGGAAGATCAGAGGCAGAAGGCAAAAAAAACCCTCTTGCTTTGTGTTTCCCTGTTGCAAGGTGAGAATCAGGGCTGTTGTTGTTATGCCACCGACCAAGTGGAAGGAACTCCTTGTCTAGGGAGGTTTGCTTGTGTGTGCGTGTGCACTTCTGTCTCTGAGGGCCTTCTGAACGCTGGCTAAATCTCCTTTGTTTACCCTGGGCCTTCAGTATCTCTGCTTTGTCGTGATGTTGTGCTCCAGGCCTGGCACCATCATGCAGGACCCTTGGGCAGCCACCAGGACCCCCAGCATCCTGCAGGGCCCACTGCTGAAACCCACCCTAGATCCTCTTTTAAAAAGGCACTCTCAGCACTGCCCCCTGGCTGCAGTTGTAATTTCCCACAATGCCTTGGGAGGGTGTTGCACCAGAGGCATTGTGGGAAATTAAAACGGCATTTGCCCCGTACCTTTTATGATATGTGGTGGGAGTGTAAGAAGGTGAGAAACTTCTGGGATATGATATATAATGAAATGAGGAAAATGTTGAAATATACATTTGTTAAAAAAAACCAGAAGCTTTCTTATTAGGTATTATAGGTACAGATATTAAAAAAACAAGATACTAAACTTTTCTAATACGCAGTGACTGCGGCAAGTATATTGATAGCACAAAAGTGGAAACAAGAAGAAATACCGACAAATGAAGAGTGGATAGTGAAACTATCGGAGTATGCGGAACTGGATAAAATGACGGGAAGAATCTGAGAACAGCGGGACCAGAAATTCATCATAGACTGGACTAAATTTAAGAACTATTTGAAAGATAATGATACTCAACTGAATATGTTGATAGGATTACAAGAAGCTTTGTAGATAAAATGAAGGAATATTGTTGTAATTATGAACTTTAGTGATTAATTTGAATATGATAGTTTAAGCAATGATAGATTAAAGAAGTATAGATTAAAGAGATAGAAGTAGGATAACCATGTGGAGGGTTTGAGGGAAGTCATGGCTACGAAAGCCAAAATGTGAAAAGTATGGAAGTTAATGTGAGAATTTTTCTTTTTCTTTTGTAATGTTTGCATATAAAATTAATAAAAAATGATATTAAAAAATAAAATAAAATGACATTTGCCCCACTCTGATTGGAATACTGCAACTGCCATGCATACACCACCGCCACCCACTGCCTGAGAATCCCACCTGGGCACCACCAACATGGCAAAATGCACATGGGGGAGGTCTTTGCTAAGGGCCACCAAGCTGCTGTTCCTTGACGTAGTGTCCTCAATATGCAGGGTGGGTGCTGCAAAGTACAAGAGGACAGCTCCATGCTGCAAAGAGCTTACAAGCGAAAAAACGGAGGCTGCAACAGAGGAAGGGCTATGGTTTTATTGCAACGGCCATTCGCCCTGTTAGAGACAGGCTTTATCGCTGTTAAAATTTTCAGCAGAGATGTTGCAAAGTCACTTTGATTTGTAGCAGATGTGGTGCTACAAACAGGCAAAGGTGGAGCAGAGAATAAGACTTCCAACACTGTTCAGGGGTAGCAAATTTGACCCATGGAACACAATCGCATGGGAAGTTCTCTTGCACCACTGGCAGGTTCCCTCCTGGGGAAATATGCAATTTGGGTGGGGACCTCATGGTAGAGCTACCCTTAAGTTCTCCTTCCTGACGATTCCCTTTTCAATCTCCAAAACCAGACACTGTGTGCTCACTCCCCACCCCTCCTCCTAACACAAATCACTCTGGATCTGAAGGCTGATGATGTACTTTGCTTCCCAGAGACTCGGCAACCGCTAGGACCAAAGACACACCTGTCCCCTGAGGTGCTGATGGTGGGAAGAGATCTGCCCTAAGCTGACTTGATCCCTGTCAGAAGCCTTGAAGAGAAATCGGGATAATGAGTGAACTCGTGTTATTGCATGTGGGGTGGGGGGAGTTCTGGCGGAGATCCTTTCCCTTTCCCCCCCTCCCTCCCTGAACATGAGGGTTAAATGTTAAGGCTATGAGGCAAAATTTGCCAAAGGGGAAGCTGCCATGCTTAGTCAGGCAAATGTGCATCTATTTTAAATAACGTATAGTTTGCATCTGGAACAGGAGATTATACAAATAACCGAGGCACCTTCCCTACAGAAAATGGGAGTTTTGCTCAGCTGCAACCCTCTCCGTTTCTGAGAACTCACCAGGCACTGCTCACTTGTTTCGATGCATAGTTTATTGGGCATCAAAAGGGGCTAGAAACTTGCTTTTTTGAAGAAGCAAAACCAAACCGTATGGTATGATTGCAGATGCATGGAATACACACACACACAAACACACACAGCCTTGTCCAAGAGAGTACAGCAGGAGAGTTGGGAGATAAAGAGGGTGAGGTGGAGGGAGACAAATTGTGGGAGGGGGCCATGGCTGAGTCAGCTGAGGATGGGCAAGACCATAAAAAGCATCTCTAGTAAAAGATAAAAACTAGGTGGAGGGATGTGCCTAAGTCTCCTCACCCACACCCTTGGATTATTTTTTATTTTTATTTTATTTTTTTGCACTGCTGCCAGAACTGTAACATTTTCCTGAGACTGCCACAGGCCTGTATTTCCTGGGGTGCTCTTGAGAAAGGAAGGCTTATCAGCCCCTGCATGGCGCAATCTATTTTTGCTTCCTTCGCTGCATGGCTTTCCTGATCCTTGCACAAGGAATTGCCAGTGGAGGATACTGAATTGGCAGCACATCCTGCCTTCCGACCGGCTCTCCCTGACTGCTTGATTAGATGCTTTGCAGAGTGTTGATCAGGATGTTACCACCTTGCTCCTTGGCATGGCCCCAAAGCAGACAGATGGCCCTCGGTGGAGAAGGTGCCAAATTGGACATTTGGGCTACGGATTTCCATCTAGCAAGGTCAAAGTGTTACCCCTCAAATGGCACCCAAGTATGTGTCCTCGGAGAGGGCCAAGAACCGTGGAAAAGCTATGAAGCCCAACCCTAATGCATAAGGTCCCCATGTCCCCTTCCCTCTGGATCAATCCTGGCCATGCTGCGCATATTGCCTACGAAGCAAATATCTCCAGGTGATCTGAATCAAGATGAGGTGGTGTCCTCAAGCGGTGGATCTGGGACAGCATTCAGGGCAACCGAGTAGGAAACAGGCATATATGACCCGTGGTGATCAATCCACCAGAAGTATTCTTGCACAAGCAGCACTAGAATGAATAGGAGCCAAACAAGGACATGGTGGGCAGTCCTGCACAGTTCATTTCAATGAAGCTTCTGCAGAAGATCTTGCCTGTAGATTTTGTGGTGGGTGTGTGAGAGCGGGGGGGGGGGGGAAGAGACTTTAATTTTCTGCATCAGACATTAAAATGCCTTGAAGCAGCTCAGAGCTGGAAAGTGTCTGGAACCAGTGGCACATAAATGCTTAATGCTGTTATGGCGTTAATGGAAGAAATACAGTCCTGCTACTATCACACCAGGGCTTAATTTGAGCAGGACACAGCTCTCCGTCCCGTTTCCTATACTGGTATTCAGCTTTGGGACATGGTGTATATATATATATATATATATATATATATATATATATATATATATATATACTGCCAACTCATATAACATATGAAAAAGCAGTGTACAAAATTAGGTGCAAGTATAATAAAACATAAGATAGCCGAATAACAATACAAAATAGTCGTGAAAATGACTGGCTCGCCTTGAAAAACTTTAACAACAGAATAGGTCTGTCAAAAACGAGGGTGCCTGGTGCACCTCTGCTGGAACGCCATTCCACAGAATGGGACCAGTAAAACAAAATGCCCAACTTCTAGCTGAAGCCAGTCAGGCCTCTGTATGACGGGGAACAGCTAGCAGTGCTCCTCCAGATGATCTAATACAGGGTTTCCTAAACTTGGGTCACCAGAAGTTTTTGGACTACAATTCCTATCAACCTTGACCACTGGTCCTGCTAGCTAGGGACGATGGGAATTGTAGTCCAGCAACAGCTGGGGACCCAAGTTTGAGGAAACCCCGATCAAGCTGTGATATAAGGGCTCAGGCAGTCCTCAAGGTAACCTGGACCCAAGTTGTTCAGGGCTTTCAGCCCCCAACATCAGCCTAGCCGTGGCCTATCAAAATAAGGGTTGACGTGCCTCTGCACATACGCAGAGTGCTTTGTCCTCCTTGCTGAACATCCAAGCTTTACAACCGAGAGCTGGGGTGGGTGAGTATGACTTACAAGCATCACTGAGCCTTGATCTCTTTTCCATTATGAACCAGAATTGCCTTTGGAGACAACGGGATAATGGCCCAGTTGACCAAGACTTCAGTTTGTGGCCTCCCCCCCCTCCCATCGCTGGCTTGAAAGCTTTCTCATCCCCCCTACCCCAACCCAATTGTTTAACTCTCGGTCACCTCAGGTCACTGCTTGGATTAACTTGGGAGGGGCTTGTGTGTGTGTGTGAAAAATAGTTTGCATCTGTAGCTAAGTCCAGTTTTTGGCTTCTAGGATGCAGGATTAGGGGGCTGCTTAGAAGGGCTGTGTATTAAAATGTGCACTCTCCGCGGTTCTGAGCAGCTCTCCCTCTAGCCTGAGAGGCTGGCCGGCTGGCTGGTTGGAACCACATCCTGTAAGCTGCCCACCCTGAGAGGACACAAATGAACTTTCAGATGGAGCATCAGGAGAAGAGAAGCTCAGGAGAGGCACCTCCCACCAGCCTGGAAGTATGATTTGGGAGCAGTCCAAAAGTTGTTTTACCAGCACAGATCTATTCAAATACTTACGCAGGCTGCCTTTTCAGCTCAGATTTTACTAGGAAGCTCTGATTTTACTAAGGGACTGGGAAGGGCAAATGCAGGAGAAGCCAAATTCAGTCTTGTCGGTTAGTAAGGGGAGGAAATGCATGAGATATTAGAACTTCATAAAATCAAGCCCCTCTACAGCAGTGGCAGGAAACCTATGGTGCTTTGGAGTTTGTTGATCTCCAACTCCCATCAGCCCCAGCCAGGATAGGCAATGGTCAGGGATGATGGGTGTTTGAGTTCAGCCATATCTGAAGGCAACAGTTTCCCCAACGCTGCATAAAGTAATTATTTCATACTGGAAGGTTGTGGGAGACCAGCAGCAAAGGTCCGAATAAATGTGCATATACACACACACACACACACACACACACACACACACATTTGCTTTTGATTTAATTTTCAAAACAACAAACAATAAATTAAACAGAAACAACAGCAAACCTAAAAATAAAACAAAAATCAGAGTGTCTGCAAGACACCACAAAAATCTAAGATATGCATGCAAAATACTATCAATAATGTAATCGACGCTACTCCTGTGCCAGTTAATTTGAAAGCAAAGATGTAGACTAGGCACTGCTAAATTAAGGCTGTAAAGTTCCATTAATGGAGCCAGCAGGCTCATTAGTCATTAATTTTCTTCCCTTTTTTTTTGCTTGTATTGCATATCTCATTGGCAGCAGGTCTATAAGCAGTCACAGCTCAGGATTTCCCCAAAGTGTGGGGTTTTGACCCTGTTGAGGTTGCTGAAAAGGGCTACTGAGAAGGAGGAGTGGGCATATGAGTTTGCATGTGCTTGGGGTCCAGTTAACAGCAGGCTGCAGATTAAGGATTGAGAAAAACGGGGAGAAGGAGGCTGGAGAAACAGGTTGGGTGGGCTTAGAACAGATTAAGATAACTCTTTTTCAGCCCAAGGTCTGCGTTCTTTGGGGGCTTTCTTTGGGGGGCTGCACGTCAGTGCAAGGCCAATACACAGACACCCACCTGCATACACGCACTCATACATACCAGCACATCACACTTCCATTCTTACGCATAACAGCCACTTGTTTTCTCTCTTCATTTTAGATGCTAGGGGTCCACCCACAATGAAATGTTCTTTGCCAGCTGAATTTACTTTTTATACTTGTACACCACACCTCCTTCAAAGAGCTTTTGGTGCATACTCCTGTGGATTCTGTTGCCTTTCCCGTTCAGAGTGAAGAACAGTTTTGTGGAACTCAGAAGCTTGCCTACACTCACACCGACCTAGGTATCTTCCAGTATAGCATTTCCTCCGCCTCCTTTGCACTAGGACTCACATGCCTGCTTGCTACCATCAGCCGAACTCCATCAGAAAGACAGAGCCCTGTTCAGAATGGGGCTCAGAGATGCAGGCAAGCCAGTCTGCCTCCAAAACACACAGGGACAGACGTGAGGACATGAGGTTGCTGCGATGGGGATAATCCACCTTCAGCCATTCATGTGGGAGGCAAGGAAGGATGTGAATTGAAAATCCAAAGCAATTGAGCCAAAGGATGAATGAGCTTTGCAAGCGATGGAGAATTGTGGCTCTGTAGATTTGATGTTAATCTCCCAGTTAAAAACCTCGTGGAACATGCTGCAGCCAAGCATGATCCATGAGAGGGTTCCCCGATTACAGCTGAAGAGGGAACTCCGGAGTGACTTCCTGCATCTTCTGCTGTAACCACTGAGCAGCACAGCTTGCACAAGCTGGTGACGGAAACTGAGAGTCCTGCTTCCCAGCTCCCCTTGTGGTATGCCAATATTTATTTTATTTTATGTATTTATTGCATTTATAGTCCAACTTTTTCTTCAGGAAGCTTAATAGTGATTTACATTGTTTCCCCCTCAATTAATCCCTGCAACAACCCTGTAATGTAGGTTAGGCTGAGAGGTAACGACTGGCCACCCATGGTCACCCAGGAATCAAACCCTGGTCTCTCAGGTCCTAGTCCAACACACCATTGCACCACCACTGGTTCTCAGACACCAGACCCCTCCTGGAAGAGGAAGGAACCCAAGAGTCCTGGCTCCCACAACATGCTTGCTTCCAAAATTGGATAACCCTACCACACTCCTCCCCGTCTAAGCTTAGATGTGTGGGGGACTGGCTGCTGTGACTTCATTACATCCTGTACATGCTCAGGGGTGCTCTTGATGATTGCTTTTTGTGCTTGGCGTGAAGTTAGCCAAGAGGACGTGTGACGATGTAAGATAGATAGGTGCCTCTGAGCACTTGCAGAGTGCTTTCTCTCACAGCTGAGCAATCACCACAAAAAGCCCACAATTCTGAGATTTGGGCATAAGGGGCTTCAAGACCGAAAAAGGGGTGCAATTTCAAAAGGAGCGTGAGCCTTGTGTCTTCACAGCTTTGAAGCGGATTCCCTGCCTCCAATATAACCAGCTGCTTCTAGCAAGCGCCTATCTAGTAAGGAGAGCTGGACAGCCACTGATTTGGCTCTTTTTCCTTGCGCCACAAGGGCGTCAGAAGCAGCCGTGGTATAAGCCCCCTAGGAGGAGTTCAGGAGCTGTCCGAAGTGCTGATCTAGCGTCCTGCCTACCGAGAGCAACGCGGAATTCCTTGACGTGTGGAGCGCTTAAAACAACAACGACCCGGATAACTAAGGGGCTCGCAAACGAGATTCCTAAATCCACAACAGGGCTTAAAAAAGAAAAAAGAAATAGGCCAGCCAAAATGTTACAAAATGGTATGCAAGCTTTCCAGTTTTCCAGAAGGCTTCATCGGACTAGATGGTAAACAAAACTGGGAGGAGGGGCGGGGGGAATTGGCTGATATTGGAGACTCGCTTAAATCTCAGAGAAGCGCGTGTCCTCAGGCTCAGGAGAACGATATTGGGTTTAATCCGTTTTAAATTCCCGGGAACATGGGTTGAGATGGGCGTACAAGGAAAGGGCGTTCCCTTCTTTTCCTTCCCCCTTCCTCAAGCGTTCAGCAAAAACTTATATTTTCAGGTATTGTGCGCCAGCTCGCTGTGGCTCCCCTGGGAATAAGGGGAGCGCTGCCAGGTGCGCGGGGGGGGGGGGCGCTCATTACGAAAGCTTCCCCCGGACATCCCCAAAGGAAAATGCTAAATTAGTTTTCATTGATCTTTCTGGAAGCATTTAAATCCTCCCCCCCCCCCACGACCGGAATCCTCTTAAAGAGAAAATCCTCGAGCCACAATATGGCATTTTAGTTGTTGTTTGTGGGTTGTTGTTTTTTTAAATACACACACAAACGATTACTACACCTTCCGTCCCCACCCATGTATCCTTTTCCCTCCCGCAGGGATAAGCAGGTAGTGAGAGTGAGAGAGTGAAAGCGAGTGTGGCGCGTGTGTCTAAGAGAGGGAGGGGGGGGAGAGAGATGAGCCCAGTTTAATTGGCACCGACACCCCCAGCCGTAGTGCAGTTAGGTAATTTTAGATTCCGGGCTTAATGGTCTTATCCAACTGCCCCTCTTTAGACGGTAATCCAAGCCGTGCTGCGTTGGGGGGCCACCCCAACCTCATTCTGCTGAGTGAGGCTCTGGACGTCTGCCTTACAAGTCCTGCCCTGACGGCACCACTGCGTCTCCAGCCCCGGAAACTAGGCTGAATGTCTAAGGTGATCCCGGTGGGGGGGTGTCCCTTCTCTAACTCTACAATTCTATAATAAAATAAATCAGGAACCGACAGTCAGATAGGGCGCTTCGAGCGCGGGAAGAATGCATTTCAGATTGCGCCGAGAGCACGCAGCCTCCTTCAATCCGCAAACTTTTCTCTGGGATTGAGAAGGAGGACTTTCCCATCCTCTGGCTCGCTCGCTCTTCCCTTTTCGGTCTCGCCTGGAAAGTGCCATAGAATCGTAGAGCTGGAGGAGAACCCAAGGATCATTTAGTCCAACCCCCTGTAATGCAGGGAATCACAGCTAAAGAATCCCTGACAGATGCCCCCAGCCTTTTCTCCCTTTTAACTACCTAGCTGGGTGTGGGGTTTTATCTCACGGGTGAAGGTGAAAAAGAACTCTGCATGTGGGCAGAGAGTCACAGCTTGCTGCAGCAAGCACGCCTTCCTTCTGACCTAGTCTAGCTTCTTTTCTAAAACGAGAAATGCTGGGGCTCCTTCCTCGCACACAGGAGGGTGGGCACACTGTGGTTGTTTGGTAATGGTAAAGGGGGAAATGCTCTTTGCACATGCTCAGGGTTGCTCCTCCTTATGGTTCCATAGGCTTAGTTCGCCTGGCATCCCAGAGAGCTTCTGACTGGGTCTGGGTTAGTCCTGGAGCAAACAGTGATGCAGTTAGGTAGTGAATTTAAAACTCTAGACTTAAAGGCATCGCGATGCCACTCACTTTGAATGGTAATCCAGTCTAAAGAGTGCGGTCCTTCCGCTCATTGCGCTGAATGGGGGCCCCCCGATTTCCACTCCTTCTGCACCACTGCAGACACGATGCTCACGGGGTGACCCACCCCGGGCCAGTTACACGGACACGTTCAGCTCAACCTAACTCACAGGGTTGTTGTGAAGATACTATGGAAAGGCCATTTGCATCACCCTCAGCTCTTTGGAAGAATGATGGAGCTCAAATGTAATAAACGAATAAATGTGTTCAAGTCGAAATCGGGACGTGCCCAGGGACGGGCTCACCAAAGTTGAACAGGGATCGCGCAGCTATTGCTCAGTGGGCTTCGCGAAAGAAAACTGCCTTGCCTACCCCCCCCTCGTCGGATGCCCTTAAAAACACCCCAAATTCCACATCCATCGCTTCACTTTGCCTCTAGGAGATAGGGAAAGGAAAGGTTTTCCTATCCACACGAATAGAGAGGCACCGTGTCGAAAAAGTTTCCGAAAAGTAGCAATGCATGCAACTCATGCTCCCTTATGTACAGCCCTGACTTCCTCCTCGCTGTTGTGGTCTCACCATCAATATAAATAGTGTCGTCGTCGTCGTCCCCACACCCGCAAAAGCAACCAAGACAGGCGCCTGCCGCGAGGAGCTTCCAATCTAAATGCAGATATCTCAGAGGAGAAAATGAAGGAAGGAGAAAAAGGAGGGGGGAAGAAAACTTCTAATCCCAGACGCGTGAGGAGTCTCCCTAAGGGTGAGAAAGGGAGAGAAAACCCCTTTCGCACATGCTCAGAGGAACTCTTCTCTAGGTATCCCTAGTACGGCATGTTGCGGAGCCCAGTGAGGCATGCCCAAGACTGAGCACTTGCGGACAGGCGACTCTTCCCCCGGCTGCCTAGCCTACAGACACCCTTGGTGAAGCTGTTCCGCCGCACCCGGTCTCTTTTCACACGTGCACACAGGAAAGTCTGCTAACTCTCCTAAGGAAACCTGCGAGGGCTGAACAAGACCGGAGTTGGTGGCGCAGCTAAACATCAGAAGATGGGGAGAGGGGGTGGGCAGCAGCAGAAGAGACCCAAACAGTGGATTCCCTTTAAATAATAAAGTGGGGGGAGGTCTCAGTCCATGGGCGATCGGGAAACGAGAGAGATCAACCCACCCAGCCCGATCTTCTCGATCTCCAGTGGGTGCTGTCTGTGCAGAGACAAAGAGCGTCTCTCTTTGTTAACTCTGGAGATACAAGGGGGGGGGGGGCTCGAGAGACCCAACACAAAGCGGGCTTGGGGCAGGGGGTTGGGGGGAGAGAGGCAGGCAGGGAAGGTGCGGGGTGGTTTTCGTTACTGTCCAGGGACTTGGGGCAGATAATACTGACTCTGTAGCCCACCTCCAACCCGGATTTAGGGACCGTGGGGCAGAAAGAGAAACAAGGCAGAAGGAAAGGGCGAGCCAGCGCCCAAGGCGACCCCTTTCTCTGACGCCCCAAGAATCAAGCGCCCATCCCTGGGACGTCAGGGCGCCTCCATCCTCGGGGGCAAAGAACTTTTAGGTGGAAGGAGAGGAGAAGAGAAGTGGGGGGCTGTTGGTGAGGAGAGAGGGTGGAGGAGAGGCTGGCACGACCCCCCCCCAAAAAAACCACACACACAACATACCCCGTTCAGTCCCACGGACCGGGCGTGGATTCATGTCCACGGGACTCTTCCCCCCGCGGTGTCCCCGAGGCCACTTACGTGTCCCATCGAACCTGTTGGCGATGTTGTCCAGGAAGGTGTTCTGCGGCGCCAGCAAGCCTTTCATCACCGGCATGGCGGCGGCACCATGGGAGCCCCCCCGCTGCCCCCGCGGGGAGGGTGCGCGTGTGAAGGTGGCGGCGGAGCGGGCGCGGGGCGCCTAGGCGTATCCTCCTCCGGCTCCGGCTCCGGCTCCGCCGCCGTCACCGCCGCGCGGCTCAGGCAGGGCGCTGCTGCGCGGCATCCCGGCCGGGGCTGGCGGCGCAAGGCGAGGCGAGGCAGCTGCCCGAGCCTCCCTCGCTGTCTCCCTCCCTCTCTCCCGGCTGTCAGCTCCCTCCTGCTAATCCCAGCCGTACAATTAGCGCCGAGCGGCGCTGGGGAGAGGGGAGAGGAGGGATCCGGAGGGATCCCGCCCAGATCGCAGACGCGCGCGCACGCGCGCGCACACACACAATTGGCGCCTAACAAGCCCCAGCCTTATCCGAACGGGCACAATCCGAGGCCTAGTGTGAGGGACGCGTGAAAAAGCTGATAGGAGACTCTTAAACTTCTGTACTCCACAGACACACACAAATGTGAGCTCTCCCTCCCTCTTCCAACTTGAATAAAATATTGGAGAGGGGGCAGGTAAGCCCCACCTCATATAATTGATCACAAGACAAAGTGCACGCAACTATTTGAATGGCAATGCCTATGAACATGGGGGGGGGACTCCCTCAAATATTTTGTGGGGGGAACGAAGGCACCTAGGTTTCTAGGAGTTGGCTGCTATGCCTAGGACAATTCAGGAAAGCAAAATGATGCATACATAAAACTATAGCAAACAGAAAAAATGTACTTTTTTTTTTTAAAAAAAAATCCTTTTTAATGGCTGGGAGAATTCAAATAATGTCTTTGCCTGGGGCTGAAAGAGTACAGGTGTTGGCTCCAGGTGGGTCTCTCTGGGGAAGGAATGTCGCCACTGGGGAGCCATGGCTTAGAGAAGAAGTTTCTCCCTCCTTTTGTTGAGGCTGCACCTTAGGCAGGTTGGTGTGCGAGCAGGTGCTCCTTCTGGTACTTTAGTCCTAAGCCCTTCCTAACCGAGTGGAGTCAGCCGATCAGCAAATGGCTTATATCCATAGCTGTCAAGTCTCCCTTTTTTTGCAGGAAACTCCCTTATTCCAAGCTGTTTCCCGCTGCTATCCCTGATTTTTTATATCCCTTAAATTTCCCTTATTTCAAAGGGAATATTCCTCTCCCCAGGCACGTCTCTACCCTGTGGCACCAGTGGCATGGGGAACCAGGGTCGGGCAGCAAGCTGAGTGTCCGGGAAGGAGAGTTGGATTCCGGGGAGAGCAGAGCTGCTCCCCCTCTGCAACCCTAGAGTGCCGCTGAGGGAGGAGGAGGAGCCGGAGGAGGAGGAGAGTCCACCACCCACCCACCTCCCTGCCCGCGCAGCTGGAGAACCATGCTAGGGAAAGAGGCCACACTTCCCAAACTTCCTGCCCCACGTTCCCCAACATCTGGCTGCAAAGCGTGCGCCAAGTGTGAGGAGCGAGGAGAGAGCCGGGTCAGAGACCCTTAAAAGTTCTCCTGGATCTGAAAGCGAGCTATAGTGCAGCACAGGAGAAAAACACTGAGAGGTGGGCTCCGTGGGTTGCCCGTGAAGCCGCCTGGACCTTTAACTACCACCCTACCCCACCCCCGCGCACCTCTTTCTTGCTCCATCACCCCCCATCATCTTCTCAGGGACAGCAAGAGCTGCGTGGCTTATCCGGGGAAGGAGGGGGGGCAAAGCAGGCAGAGACAGGAGGAGACGGCGAGGGAGACTTTTTTTTGATGGGGGTGACGTAGAGAGCTTTCTCTCCTTCCTCCGGTGGGTCTCTAACCCCCCCCCCAACCCTAGATTTGTTCCTGGTGAGTTCTGGCACCTCTTTCTCTAGAAAAATAGCACTGGGAGGACATTAAGCATCATATTGTTTGGTCTACGTAGTAGGCAGAAGACCAGAGGCCTGCCTAAAAAGGAGTGGTGAGGGACTTTGTTGTCCCAGAGTGTTTGCAACTCAATGTTCTTCTCTGAGGGGTTGTCCACACTGGAGTTTAATGGGAATTTAAAGTTGCTTATGTCTCTGTTTATTTAGCAATGCCCTCATGATGCCCTTCCCCACTCAGCCCCTAGCTCACACATTCAGGTCCAGCAACTATTAGACTCAGGGCTATTAAGTGGGGCCCAATTTGAAGCAGTGGGGCGTAACTTGATTTTATTTTTTTTATAGCGCCTCAGTTCACACCCAAAGTCTGCAAAATCTTATAGATATAAATAAAATCCATCTAGATTGCTTATTGGAAATCAGTTTTGTCACCTCTTCCCACCAAACCCTGAGACAATTAGCCCAGCCACCTTTTATTCACAGTCGCATAAGCACTACACTACAGCATGGCCTGCACCCAATGTTGTTTTTGTACAATCTTGTTTGTCCTCAGTAACAAAAATTATATTATCAACGTATACAAGCAAAAAAGTTGTTTTCCTTCATTTGCAAGGAATCATACAAAACAAAGTGGCACTAATAAAGAAACGTTCCAGTGTGGCAACAGAAAGCAAACTAAAAATGCTTTTGCAGTTGATCAAAACTATCCAGCAATATCAAGTTATAGGAAAACTGGTGCTATTAACAGTAATCCATCTGGTTGGTTAATTGGTTTGGCAACTTCTAGGCACATGATGTGTGATGCTAATTATTTCCCCCAAGAGTTAAATGATAACTGAACAAAGGCAGCTACCGGAGAGCTATGAGATTCAGGTGAGGGTGAGGGTCAGATGACTTGTCAATCCCAGCAGGTATATGAGAGGACAAGCTATGAGATTCAGGTGAGGGTGAGGGTCAGAGGACTTGTCAATCCCAGCAGGTATATAAGAGGACGACCCGGCCTGCCCAGGCCAAGCCCATCTCTTTCTATTCCCGTACGTCGTTGCCCACGGAGCACAACTATGCTCAAATTGACAAAGAGGCACGTGCCGTTCCCTCTGATGCAGATCTGATATATATATATTGGGGGTGGGGGGGTTTGCACATGTGCCCATCAAGCTGTGTGTGGGAAGTATCCCTCCGTGTGTGGTGCTGTCAGGAGGGGGTATATTTAGGTGTGATGTTCTATCCATGGATGCAGCTTGCAGAGGTTAAATCTGAGAGGGCGAGGGAGCATGGGTCCACTGTGGGGAGCGGAGTGCATTTCTTGCGCATGGGTTGCCTGCCTGCCTGCAGAAGGGATTTGTGCTGCGGAGCTATGTTGTGGAAAATGCCTATGTGGTTGTGTTGACAGGTGTGCAAAGCAGGGGTGCAGAAGCTAAAGGTATCTGTCTATATGGCCTTTCCAAAGGCCAGGTTGTGCAGTCAGCTGGGGCCTGTAAAAAGCCAGGCCGGGAGCCACCTTAAGTTGAGGCTGCATACGCCTTGTGGTGCATGTGATTCAGATTCTATTCAGATTCTATTCAGTTGAACCTCTGATTACAAAGTTGAATTTTTTTTTAGCAATGCCCCCCCTAGTGAGCCTTCTTTTGTTTACTTCTTTTTATTTTGAGGCGGTGCACACCTATGTTTGTGGAACTGCAAACCTTTCCAGTCATGTGTTATACTCCATGTGATCCCTTATTTTCAAATCCGAAACTTGACAGCTATCCTTATATCACCATAAAATCTGTCCACCTTTAATGTGCTATCAGACTCTTGGATAGGGGTTTTCACGCAGAAGCTGGAGGGTCACTTCTCAGGGATGCTGTAGCAGCAGATTTCCCTGAACAAGGGGCTGAAATGTGTGTCCTTTAAAGCACCTTTCCGCTGTTGAGTCTATGATTTTGCTGCAACAGAGGTTGCCAGCGCTCTGGATCTTTGCAATTGTAGTCATGTTCTTGTATACCTGCTAAACTGAAAGGATACTTGCCCTCTCCTTTCCGTTTGTCTCCTTCCCAGTAGCAGGGATTGGGAACCTACCAGCTTCTGGATGCCACTGGACTACAACTCCTGTTATCCCTGTCCATTGCCCAAGCTGGCTGGGGCTGATCCAAGTCAAGAGTCCAACAACCTCCCCACCCTGAAAAGCTGCCTTTTTCCTCCCTCCCCTGAAGAACTGCCTTTCTCAAACACGGGTGAGGGGCTACAGTTAAGAAGAGTGTGCCTTTGGCCACATGCAGAATTCAGAGGGCACTCTGAGCCAGGGCTTAATTCTGAACCTGTTTCAAATGCCCAACCTTACATGCTGAAGAGTGACCCCATTACACTACCTTTGTGTACAGCATTTGGTCAAAGGAGAGTCCCCAATTTTTTATATTAATTGGTTCAGAAGGCAAAATCGAGGTGAAAATTGGCAATGAGGTGGAGTTGGACCTAAACAGATTAATAAGCCCAAGAAGAATCAGTGTTTAGCTTGATATATGGCCGCCCTAGCTATTTTTTCTTGTTGGGATTCAGCCCCAAATTCTGTAATGCATATGAAAGTATGTCTGGACGCAAACAAATTCCTTTCTTTTGCTGCAGCCTTTTATTTTGTTGTCTTGATTATTTATTTGTGTTTTATCTTGTATTTAATTCTGTGAACCACCTTGAGATCTTTTGATGAAGGGCAGAATATACATTTAATAAACAATATTAATCATAATAATTCCTGGCCCTCATAAAGGGGAACTTGCTTTAATGAAGCTGAGATTTGTGCAGCAGCTGTTCCAGGATCAAAGGAATGGCTTTCAAGTAGTGTTGAACTCCAGTGTTTAACTCTTGTTAAAACGATCAACTTCTTAATTAGCAACATTGAGGACAGGGGAGGTGTTTTGGAGGAAGACAGAGAAGAATTTCAGGTGTCTTGATTGAGATTCACACAGAGCTTAATTTGTGTCAGGGCTCAGCTCGGTAATGTGTGGAAAAATAAAGAAGAGACTATCTCTGAGCATGTGCAAAGCTTTGCTTGTAATGGGGGGAGGCAGAGAAAGAGAATAATTCCAGGTGGGGCAATTTAGATTCACCCAGAACTTAATTTGTGTCAGGGCTCAGTCGTGCAATGTGTGAAGCAGTAAAGAACAGAGTACCGCTGAGCACATGCAAAGTGTCCTCCCCTTACTGCTAAACACAAAGAGCCCCTAAAAGGTAGGGGGTCACAAGTTCCAGAGGTCAGGCTGTGTACAAACAAAGAGCGCCTAACCTTTCCTTTTTTGAGAGATGAAGTCCTAACACAACACACAAAAGAATCGCCCAAACAAAGAGATTTGTTGCAGCCAGAGCTGCCAGCTTTCTTTGCCAACACTGCCCCCTGGCTGCCGACCAATGCCAAGCCAGTGAATTTGCCCAAGCAGCGTGGACACAGGGCCAGAAAGTGATGGACGGATAGAAGCATCTGTTTAATAGATAGGTTATCTGAGATGAGGTTATGTTCCTGGCCCGTTAGGGCAGAGCGGCCTATTATGGAGCACCAAAGGTGATTAAAGTAGTACTTGCTAAGAAAATGACATTGGCTTTAAACAAAACAAAACAAAAAAAACCTTTGGCAAGTGCTTCTTGTTCCACTCTGGGAGGGGGGACAAAATGGCCCCTGCCTCCCCCCAGCTGTAGAGCGGCCGAGGGTGCATGGTCGCTGCACATGTGCAGTCCGTACAGGCTGCGCCGCCCCGGGTGCCGGAGAGGGTTCCTCTGCCACTGGTGATGGAAGAACTCTTATGGTCCTAGGCAGGTTCCCAGCAGCCAAGGAAATAAGCAGTTAGAAGAGGAACTGTCCCAATTTGCCCCCCCCCAGAACTGCCTCTGACTATAGACTTTAATAAAGGGGTAGGCAAGTACAGGTCTTGAGATCGAATCTGGCTGGAAAAGTCGCCTCAAGTAATTTACTCCTGAGCTCGTTTAAATCACAGCTTTCCTGCCACTTTCCCTTCAGTTTGAAGCCTTGCACACTCCTCAAAGCACACTCAGCTTCTCACAGCCCTCGCGTGCTATGAAAGAAGGCTTTTAAAATAAGGGATTTAAAAGTCCAGATTGCCGTTCTGGCTCTCGAGTGAAGCAAACACTGTTGCCCGAGTCCAGAATGTCGCCCCAGTCCCTGACCTGCAGCCAACTTTTTGTGATAGCTCCTTAGCTACCATTCCAGGAGGCTACGTGATATGGTTTGAGACCCCCTACCCCTAATTCAGACGCCCTCATAGCGCCCCTTGCCCGAACCTCTCCAGTTGTGTCTCTGTGCCTGGCTGAGGAGGGCGGCCCAGTGGTCTCCAGCTGTGCATGGCCTTGTTTATTCATGTCGTCTTATCCCAGCAACGGGGAACCTGTGGCCTTCCATTTGCTGTTCAGATCCCATCAGCCCCAGCCAGCATGACCAATGTTCAGGCATGATGGGAATTGTAGTCTAACATATGGGGACAGGGCTTAGCTTCCCTGTTCTTGGTCTATTCAGATCCACCCATGTTTGATGCTTGAATTATTATTAGGTATTAGAGAGTCTCGTGACCCTCTTTACTTTTTTGGTGATGACTCCTCTTAGGTTTTTAGAAGATGGGGAGTGGGGCTAAATTGACTAAAATTGAGAGGAGTCAGGGCTGGGGCTTGTGGGTTTAGTGAAGAGCCCCCCTAGACGCATGGCAACCCTTTAGTCATTTGGTAAAATGCAGTTCCAGCCCCCAGACCATTGTCTAGATAGGCAATAATGCTCTAGCTCAGGAGAATACAGGCCTGCCCCAAATTAGATGAGGTATATATACATGCTACTACTTTCCCCTTCTGTTGTGCCATGATAATCTTTGTAACTTGTCCAGATGAAGGTCATCAGGTCCTAGGTCCTATAGGAAGGTGATGCCTTAAATCAGGAGTGAGGAAACTTTGATCCTCCGGATGTTGCTGAACTCCAACTCCCATCAGCCCCAGCAAGCATGGCCAATGGCCAGGGATGATGGGCATTTTAGTTCAGCAACATCCAGAGGGCCATAGGCTACACACACCTGCCTCATACAGAGTCAGGCTATTTGTCTCTCTAGCCCAGGGATGCCAGGGACTAAACCTGAGACCTTCTGCAAGCAAAGCAGATGTTCTACCACTGAGATGAGCCACACATCATTTTTCTCTCACACAGGAAGGCAAAGGAATCACCAGCACTTTCTCTGCCAGTGTGAGCAGCCAACAGCAGCTTTGCAAACCGAGATGCTGATGAGGTGCCTGATAAGAGGAGAGCTCTGGCAAGTACCTTTGATGCTGTTCACATTTGGGAAGGGAGAGTTCAAAGCATACAGTACTTTGCATGTCTGATCTCAGGTGGAAATCAGTTGGCGAGCAGAGTCCTTTGATAATAACAAACAATATGATTCAGCATGGAGGTAGCTCTTCAAAATGTTCAAAGCATTTCATAGGTATTATCTTGCAGCAATCATTACAACAACCCTGCAAGGTGGGTCAGGGTTATTATAAACAATGCAGATTGGGGAGGTTGGGGGGGGGAACAATGAGGCTTCTCTAGGATGAGCTAGTGAGTTTTTGACAGGCAAGGTTTCAGTCACAGCTTTTCAGATTTATAGCTCTGCTGTGAGGAACCTTTGGCAACCACGTTACAGAACTACAACTCTCATCATTCCCAGCAAGCATGACCAGTGGCCAGGGATGACAGGAGTTGGGAGTTCAGCAACATCTGGAGGGCCACATTCAGCTCAACCCCCGCCCCTGTCCTGAATGTTTCCTACTCCTGGACTAGATAGATGCTCAGTTTGATCTGAAAAGGGCATCCTTCCGTTCTTCACGCCGGCAACATCTCTCTCACACGGAAACCGACAGAGCGGCTACGAACACGATAGCTGGCTTTATTTGGAACAGAACACAAGAGCGTGAGGTTGACAGAAGTTTGAAAAGAGCTATTTACACAAGGGGAAGGACCGCACTACTGCCACCTGCGGGACAGCGCCTAGCAGCTGCCTGGCATTAGAGGACAGGTGACAGTGGCGATGACAGAAAGCAGAAGGTGCTCAGGTTGTTTCTTGCAATTTCACCCCCCTGCTGAGACATACGTGCAACCTTAGTAAATGGTATCTGAAGCACCCATCTTTGGGCCGGGTGGCAAGTCCCTCTCAAGGGGTGCTAGGCAGCCCACGGCTGGATCAGGCCCCACAGAGTATGGTGCTGGTGTTAGTTGGGTGCTGCCAGGCACATCCTCTGCCTTTCCCAGCCACGACCCGCTTGCTCGTTTGCCCATGGTGAGGATCCCGGCGGCCTGGTTTTCCGAACTGTGCAGGAGTTGATAGAGCCGGCTCTGGAAGGCCTTGGTGGCCGTGGCGCTGCTCCGCTTGCCAAGGGTGAGGATGCCGGCGGCATGGTTGCCCGTGCCATGCAGCAGCTTAAAGAGGTGGCACGGGCAGCTCTTTTGACGGCAGCAGTCTGGCACGGCTTGCTTGGTCACGGCGGAGGAGCAGAGCAAGGAGAAGAGGAGCAGCAAGGTGGCTCTCTGGACCTGGAGGGGTATAAAGCTGAGTCAGCAATTTTCAGCATGAGAGGAAGATTTGAACCTCCAGGATAAACTTAACAGCAGCCGCAGCAAGGCAGGCTCTAACATTAGGCCGAGTGAGGCAGCAGCCTTGAGCAGCAGATTTTGGCATGCCGTGAAAAGGCAGCAAATTGTTAGCAACTTCATGCATCATAATTATAATTAATTATTATATTTTTATTGCCAGGGGCAAGGAAGAAGAAGTGCTTGTAGGATTTTTCTGCCTCAGGTGTCAAAATAACTTGGGTGGTCTCCGGTACAGCTTTGCGAAATGTCTTGAGCCAGTCATGCCCCCTTCCCAGAAGGCAGCTTAATCACCAAACCAGAACTATGAGGTGGGTAGGAATAGCCAAATAAGTTTAAATTATACTTTGGCTTTTTTAAAAAAAAAAAAAAACCCATGCATTGGAATTTGCCACATTTTTATTAGGGTTCTCCTAATTAAACTTTTTTCTGGTCTGTGACGATCGAGAGTTTTAGAATAACAGTGCTATATCTTTTGGGAGGTTAACATGACTGTAAACGTGTATAAAAAATAGCAACCCTATCCTCTTAATGAAATTAAATACATTTTAAAATGTCAGAAATGAGGGTACCCCCCCCAAAAAAATCCACCTTACTGCAAACATGTATGAAAGTTTCTTTAACTTTCTTTAAATCCCCTGTCTCAGCTGCACTTCTATAAGTTCATTGGTAGAGCATCAACTTTGCACCCTAAAGTCCCCAGGTTCAATACCCAGCACCATCCCATCTTAAATCCTGGAGAGCTGCTGCTGCCAGTCAGTGAGGACAGTACTGAACTAGGTGGCCCAATGGTCTGACTTGGTACAAGTCAGCTTCCTAAACCATATCCTCCAACATGCTGAATCCCAAAACTGAGACATGTGTCTTCCTGTCTGTGCTCCTGCACAAATCACATGACCCATGTGAAATCACAGAGCCCAAAGACACTTTTTCGGGGGGGGCACCCTCATGGTGCCCAAAACCATGCATTTTAGGGCGCTGCGTGAGATTACTGCCCTGAAAAAAGTGCAGGATGGATTAACGATTAATGGGAAGACGTAGGAACATCCCCACACAGAAACAAATCAGGATGAATGCTCATTGTCATATAACCACCCCACAGACACATCAGAACAAAGCTAAATGAAGACCAGGCATAGTTTAATCTCTCTGCAAGCTTTGGGCAAGCAAATCAGAGCAAACTCTGAATAAAAAGGCCCAGAGAAGCCCTCTGAAATATGGATTTGGTAGTCACTGGACAAGGGGATCCTGTACTGAAGAGAAAGACATCACTTGAACTAAAGCTGAACAAGGCTTTTGGCATTTCAAAACAGAACAAGATTTCAGAGCGGCTTTAGAACTAGGGGAAATTAAGAGGCACTCTGCTTTTCTTGAGGACTCATCCCTCTGAGATGATGCTCTAAATATTCAAATACCCTCAAAGCGGGAGGGGGGGGGGCTGAATAGAAGCTGGTAACAAAACATAAAAATGAATGAATGCAAATCAGAAAGTCCAACAAGGGTCACAGAAAATATTATACACATGCGGCATTTAAAAAGGGAATCAATATATAAGGTTTAGATTCTAATGCGAAAAGCCTGAAAGCAAAGATTAGGTGAATTAGCACCAAGTTATCTTCTCAGTAGATTCTACTGCATGCACTGAGCCATCAACTGGGATAACTTTCATAGGCAGCTACAAATTAACATCTGAGGGCCAAACTAAGTGAAAACGTGTCTTTGCATTTAATGGTCGGGGTGGTTGCTGATGCTGTTTTCAAATGCAAATAGTATCATCTTGGTGCCAATGGGAGAGTTCCTCCCAATGCAAATACAAGCTTCAGAGCAGGGATTTTTTTGCCTTGCACTAAAAGAGAATGCAGATATAATGAGCATATCAGGATCCCGGTCTACCAAGCGGAATCAGTAGACTGCAATTACCCCTCCATATCATGTGTTACAGAGAGGGCAAGGCAAGTCGTGCTTGCAGGTAGGAGTAGTAGTGCTCTGTTCGTAAAAGAGGGCACAGAGTCCAATAAACCAGAAATCTTTTAAGGAAACAAACCTCTTCAGAGAGTCAGTCTCTGCAGAAATAACAAGCAAACATAAGCAGTAGAGTGGTGGGGATGCTATTATAATCCTCCCTCCTGTCTGGATGCAAACTCTTGATGGTGATCTTTGAGATGCAGAAAGACAGCAAGGAGGCAGCCAGAGATGAAAACGTTGTCATAATGGGTCACTTCAATTATCCAAAGTTTGTCTGGGGAAACATACATTTAGCAAAGAGGCAACAGATCGAGCAGTGGAGGCAGGACTTATTAGGGCAAATGGGGCACTGCCCCACCAGCCTCAGTCTGCCCTCATCCAGTACCCACCTGCCTGCCTTCTTACCAGGGGGTAGCACTGCCCTGACATCTCCTCCCCCCCCCCTTTAGTCTCAGTGTTGCCTTTGTAGAAATCAGCTGGGAAGAAGAGGATGGGGATAAAACTAAAAGGAGCTGATTGTGACTGCCCTTGGCTCTGGCTCCCCCTATTGTCGGCCTCCCTATCTTGCACCCTACCAGCCCCACGGGCCACCAGCCACTTGAATCGACGTGAGAGCTCTGATGCAGTTACGTTGGTAGCCTATCATATTTTTACTCATAAATCGTATTGAAATATTTTTTTTCTTTATTGCATTTATATCCACCTTTTCCTCCATGGTTCATCTTCCTCTCTTCATTTAATCCTCACAACGACCCTGTGAGGTAGGTTAGGCTGAGAGGCAGTGACTAGGCCCAAGGTCACCCAGTGGGCTTCATGGCCAAGTGGGGATTTGAACCTTGGTCTTCCAGGTCCTGGTCCAACCCTCTGACCACTACGCTGCACTGACCTTCGCCCACTCAGTGAAAAAAATGAACAATTATAAGTGGGTTATATATTATTTAAGTAACTAAGTACAGTGAGGGGGTAAAGTATTTGATCCCCTGCTAAATTTGCCTGTTTGCCCTCTGACAAAGAAATGACCAGTCCATAATTTTAATGGTAGGTTTATTGCAGCTGCGAGAGACAGAATAACAACAGAAAAAACCCCAGAAACCCAAAAGACAAAAGTCAGAGATTGATGTGCATTATAATGAGTGAAATAAGTATTTGATCCCCTATCAATCAGCCAGATGTCAGGCTACCTAGTATCTTCACTGTATGTAACAACCTGAGATTAGAAGCACCTGCTCTAAGGGAGAGGTCTTACCTGTAATCCCAGCTCATTACAGAACCTGTACAAAAGACATCTGTTGACAGAAGCAATCAATCCAGCAGATTCCAAAGTAGCCACCATGACCAAGACCAAAGAGTTGTCCAAGGATGTCAGGGACAAGATTGCAGGCCTGCACAAGGCTGGACTGGGCCACAAGACTATTGCCAAGCAGCTTGGTGAGAAGGTGACAACAGTTGGTGCAATAATTCGCAAATGGAAGAAACATAAAATAATTGTCAACCTCCCTCAGTCTGGGGCTCCATGCAAGATCTCATTTTGTAGAGTTGCAATGATCAGGAGAACAGTGATGAAGCAGCCCAGAACTACACGGGGGGAACTTGTCAATGATCTCAGGGCAGCTGGGACCAGTCACCATGAAAACAGTTGGTAACACACCACGCCGTGAAGGACTGAGATCTTGCAGAGCCTGCAAGGTCCCCTTGCTCAAGACAGCACATGTACAGGCCTGTCTGCAGTTTGCATTGCACATCTGAATGACCCAGAGAACTGGTTGAAAGTGTTTGTGGTCAGATGAGACCAAAATCAAGCTATTTGGCATCAACTCAACTCGCCATGTTTGGAGGAGGAGGAATGCTGCCTATGACCCCAAGAACACCATCCCCACCGTAAAACATGGAGGAGGGACATATTATGTTTTGGGGGTGTTTTTCTGCTAAGGGGACAGAACACCTTCACCGCATCGAAGGGATGATGGATGGGACCATGTATCATCAAATCTTGAGTGAGCACCTCCTTCCCTCAGCCAGGGCATTGAAAATGGGTTGAGGATGGGTATTCCAGCATGACAGTGACCCAAAACACACGGCCAAGGCAACAAAGGAGTGACTCAAGAAGCAGCAGCACATTAAGGTCCTGGAGTTGCCTAGCCAGTCTCCAGACCTTAATCCCATCGAAAATCTGTGGAGGGAGCTGAAGGTTTGAGTAGCTACACATCAACCTCGAAATCTTACTGACTTGGAGAAGATCTGCAAATGGGAGTGGGACAAAATACCTCCTTGAGATGTGTGCAAACCTGGTGGCCACCTACAAGAAACGTCTGACCTCTGTAATTGCCAACAAGAGTTTTGCCGCCAAGTCCTAAGTCATCTTTTGCAAAGGGATCAAATATTTATTTCACTCATTATAATGCACATCAATCTCTGACTTTTGTCTTCTGGGTTTCTGAGGGTTTTCCTGTTGTTATTCTGTCTCTCACAGCTACAATAAACCTACCATTAAAATTATGGACTGGTCATTTCTTCGTCAGTGGGCAAACGGGCAAATTTAGCAGGGGATCAAATAATTTCCCCCCTCACTGTATGTCATCGCTTTCAGCCGCAGTGTTCCCCACGTACAAATTACGAATATTTTTAAATCAGATCATTGGGCAGCCCTGCTGTCCAATTTTAAACGTTGGTTTTGAGAGCATTGTAACATAATGTCACTGCTGACTGCTGAGCCAGGTCAAAGGTCCAGCATCCTGTTCTCACAATTGCCAACCAAGTACTTAGGGGAAGTCCGAAAGCAGTGCCTGAGCTCAACCGCACTCCCCCCCCCCCAATTCCCAGGAAATGGCATTCGGAGTCATATTGCCTCTGGCAGTGTAGGTGGACTGATCTTAAGTCAGGGGTCAGCAAACTTTTTCAGCAGGAGGCCGGTCCATTGTCCTTCAGACCTTGGGGGGGGGCATGTCTTAAGTCATTCAGGGCCAAGCTAAACATGATGTCCAATGTGTCTTTGAATTTATCAACGTCATGCAGGTTTTTTAATGCAAATTGCATCAGCTGCCCGAGAAAATAATTATTGGGATTTCAGCAGGCATATCAAGAGAATGCAGCCCTCCCTTGCCCCTTTGCAGATCAGAGGAAAATGCCTCCTCTGAAGGTTGGATTTGCATTGAAAATGTGTGTGCGCGTGCGTGCGTGCACACACACACACAGCCAGCCGTGTGCACACAGCAATAGAGGATTTATCCCTTCCTCAGGACAACCAGAGGGAGGAAAGGGTTAAATCCAATAAATCGACAGGGCTTACCTATGAACAAGCACAGATTTGGTCTCACTGTAACCTGTTTGGGGCTTGTTAATACTAAATAAACCAACTGCAGACAAACATACGATAAAATTACAGACAGTGTGAGAAAGTGTCCATTATCCCTTCCACACAATATGAAAACACAAGCTCACCTAGTAAATCTGATTGGCAGCCATTCGGGAAAGATGAAATGAAACAAATCACACAGAACGATGTGTAAGCCACTGATGGAATTTTATCACCAAAAGGGGTTCTTTTTAAACCGAACTTGGGACCTTTTGCATGACAAAATATATGCTACAGCTAGCTCCCCCCCCCTCTCCCCATGGACGAGAGGTCTGTCAACAGCTCTCATGCTCAGAACCAGTAAACGTCACTGAATCAGATGCTGACGACAGTCAACAGAGCTTTTGTCTTCATGACCATTTGTGAACTTCATACTGTAGGTGCATTGTATCAGCCGCTGTTGAGAGATGAAGTGCTCGACCAGTGGACCAGTGATTCTTATTTACAGCACATCCTTGTTCTCTCACACCTGTTCCACTCAAGCACACTGGTTTCCACTTTGTTGCTTTACTTCCATCCCACTACCCCTGCTGCTTCCGCTCTCTACACCCAGGGCATTTCCCCCTTCTCTGTCCCATAGTGCAAGCTACCAGAGACCACCACCCTCCACCTCACAAAGTCCTTCCTGAAATCATCCAAACTTCCCCTGACTTTTTTTTTTTAACTCCACTACCACTTCTAACTTGTCCCTTTTACCCATTTTCCTAACCTGGACCTCCTCTCCATCCCGTCCCTTTAAACTAGTCTGAAGCCCTCTGGGAAAAGTAGCATTGTTTTTCTTTCATTTTCCATGCAGCTCCTAATACTCTGCAACAGCAGAAGTAGAAAATCATGAGGAGGAAACCTCACATTGGTGACAAGATGGTGTCTTCTATTGCATCATTAGCTTGATGGAAGCTTTTAGGCTCCACAGCACTCTTCCGTGATACTCGCGTTTGAAATTGAGTCCTCTATTTTTAACCGGTTTTGTAAATCTATCTATATAACAATGTTTTATTGACCATTGCCACTGGCTTCCTTCTAAGAGCATTTCCTAGCTTCACCCCAGATTCACGTCATCTTCCAAGGCTTGGACCAACTAGAGAGGAACATGACACCCCAGATCTGCATCTCCAGCTCAACATTATGCCACCCCCACCCCCAGGTTTTCCCATCTAGAGAGAGGGATAGGGAAGTTACCTTAATCTTCCGGCTCTCCATAATCTTGGTTGTCTTCAAGGCGACAAGTGGGCTTGTCATGACCTTCCAAGGGTGGTGCTGTAAGGAAAAACTGGAGGAAGCGGTCAATTTATAGGGCCACGTTCTACGTAGACACTAGGTACCTCACTTGCTCCCATGAAACGTGACACAGACACACACATCCTCTCCAATGGCGATGCCAAAAATAACCATCTCCCCACCGAACCCTCAGAGACGATCAGAAAAGAGAGGAAGGATCCTTTTGTACCCCGTCTCTTGGAGACCGGCCAAGACATCCACCCGCCTTTGTCGTTTTCCCTCCGGTAATGAACCCACGGCCGTCTGAGGAACCGGACAGCCGCTTATGAGCCACAAAAGCAGCCGACGGCTAGGCCGAGATAATGAGAGGAGCCGCACTTGTTAGCACGGGCCCATTAGGCTAATTACCTCAAAAACATGGAGCCAGAAGCTAGCGGTGCCCTTTTCGCTGGCACGTGGCATTGGCACACTTCCTTCCACAGGTGGCACATCCCTCAGAGAGAGTGGCACCCTCAATCCGCACACATACACAGCATCAGTACTTGAGTTTCAGGGGGGTGCAGCACCCCAATGTCACCCGTCCTCCTAGCCCAGAGGTGAGGAATCCATTCCCGGCTGGTGGGCGGCTTGGAAGTGATGCACAGGCACCAAAGTCCCTTTCAGCTAAACTCCACCCTTACCTGTATGACGTCAGGTGTAGGGCAGGTGGGGAGGCATGCCTGAAGCAGCCTCACAGAGCAAATGGGGAGGCCAAATTTGGCCTGGGGGTTGCAGGATCCCACCTGCCACCCCCCACCAGATCTATGCATACCTCTCAGATCCCAAAATGAAGTAGGAAAGCCTTCGAAAGGAGAGGCCTCACATGGGACTTTCAGGGAACATTAAGTCAAAGTGAGATTTGTGGACTAAATGATTGTGTCTCAGGCTGCTCTTAACGGTACAGGAATCCTCTCAGGGGAAAAAGCTGGCAATCCCATTCTACGTTCCTCTCCAGTTCAGGTAGCCCCATTAACTTTCTGCAACTGTTTAAGGCAGAGGTGGGGAACCTCCGGCCTACAGGCCTCATGAAGCCTAGCACAGGCCCCAGTTTCGACCACACAACTGTTTCTCCCAAACCATGTCCAACTGCCCCACATCAGAACTCATACATAATATCAGGTGTGGAGCAGGGAAAGGGGAGACCTCAGGGAAACTATTGGGCGCTTAAAGCGAGCTCTCGGTTGTTCCTTTGTGTGAATGGGATTTGTAGCAACAACTGGGATCAGTTGCACTGTAGCTAGCAGGGCTTGCTGTCAGTGCCGATCAGCAGACGGGTAGTTCTGGCAAGCTCTGGTGGGCAGTCTCACCCACCCATCATAGTTGACCCGTGTGGAATCAGGAATCTGGCCCACTGGCCAGATCCAATCTCGCCTGCCCCCCACTTGTGGGAATACGTTTTTAAGGTACTCCTGCACCTGTTTGTTTATGTTTATTTTAAGGTAACCTTCCGCGCTAGGAAGGGCAAAGGATCCAGCAGAGAGTTTGCTGCATGGATCCCTCCGCGTTTGGGGCAAAGCGCGCCAATTTAGCCAATGTAACAGTCAGTTGATAGTTTCCCGCCCAGAAACTAGCTTAGAGACAAGGTTGTGATTGGTTCTTGTAAATGTTGTGACGATGTTTGATTTCCTAATAAATAGCCTCCGCTCTCTTGTAGCGTGTGTGGAGAACGCGCGAGACAAGCCAGAGAGAACATCAGTGCGAGACAAGACAGAGAGAAACCGAAAGCAAAACCAGCCGCACAGAGCAGTTGAGAGCTTCTTCACCATTGACTGCAGTCTCTTAGTTTTTATTTCTTTTATTTCAAAAGCGTTTATTTGGCCTTCTAAGTTTTGGCCGCTACCTAGTTTAGCCTATCTTTCTATCCGGAGACCCCCAGAATCTCCGGAACCTTCAGATACCTGCAGAAACCTTCGGAAACCTTCAGTAACCTTCAGAACTCACGACAACTACCTTCAGATCATAGCCAGCGGACCCTTTCACGACGCAGTGGGAGCAGGAACTCCGGGATTACTGGCCGTCCCATCTGCTGGCTATCCCCACACCCACTCTAAGTCTTATTGTACTAGAAGCCATACCCACACTGAGCAAGATTCACGTACATTCGAAGTTGCAAATTCATCAATGGGGAGATGTGAGGAGAGATGCCCCTCAAAAAGAGATCCAAAAAGGGCACTGATCCTGATGAGATAGTATGGAAACGGGGGGTATATCCAGGCACATTGGCAGCATGCCTGACCCATGTACTAGAGGACACAGGTTCTGCTTGGTAGACACCTGGGTTACCAGGAGGCAAGTGTTTATGTATGGGGCAGAAATTTTGACGAGAGGGAAGTGGTGGGTGAGGAGGGAATGCTGAGCCCTTTCCTCTCACCATTTTCCTTGCCCCCGCTGCTTTTCTCCAAGTGGTGTGAGGGCATGATTAAAAGAGACAGAAAGAAGAGAAGAGAAGCTCAGGTTTTATTGTCAAGAGAATCCATCCCTCACAATCCTAGAGGAAGCCATCCAGGTCTGGCATGAGGGGGACAGGGCCCAGCTGGGGAATCGTCAGTCTATGCCCCCCCCCCCACTCAGCAACACCCCAAAAACAAGGAAAAGTGAGAAAGAGATCAATGTAAGGAACCAGAAGACACCATTGCACAAATATCTGTGAGACTGGCAAAATATTTCAAATTTCAACATTTTCAAATGTGAATTTAAGGGACACTTTGAAAACTCAAGCTTTAAGGTCTGCATGTTATTTTTCAAGATGGTATGATCTTCTTGTTAGATTTACAGTCTTACAGCCTTGCTTTCTTTTTGGCCAACAAACAAACAAACCCCACAACCCTGAATCCAATATTCTATAACTTGGGAACAATGGGGTGGGGTGGGGGGAATCGAGTCAGGAGAGGATAAAATTTTGGTTGCATCCAGCTATATCATTCTCAAAATAGACCCACAGAAATCAACTGGCACACTTCAATTAATTCTGTTCATTTCTGTGGATCCACTCTGAGTGTGACTTAACTTGATGCAACCATTTGAAGTTTTAAAACCAGATTCTAGAGAGGAAAATTCGAGATGTATTCCTCCCTGTCATTTCAGCTCTAACTAGGAGCCTCAAAACATGGTGGGGGAGAACAAGACATACCGAGATGTCTTCTAGCCCTCTCCCCACTGCCACCTTGCCCTGAGGAAGATCTGTGTCCAGCAGACAACAGAACTGTATAATATTCCAAGTTGGAAGGAGGCAACCTGGAGGTCATTCAGACCACCCCAGCAATCCTGGAATCTCAGTGGCACAGCATCCCTGACAGTTGGCCCTCTGCTTAAATACTACCAGCAGGGAGCCCACCACACCTCCTGAGGGAGTCTCTTCCAGCACCCCACAGCTACAAGCCTTGCTCTGCACCTGTGAGCCACTCAATTCCCAGGGGGTTCTGTACCCAAAATCTGAGTTTGGCCTTCCTCTTGCTAGTGAATTTAGTTCCAAGGGTGGAGAGAAAGAGAAGCTGTTTTTATTTTAGTCCCAGCCCAAATAACATGCCAATGGCAGCCTCCTCCCACTCACCAACAGGGGGCGCTACATAGGATCAGAGGTGATCCTATGCACAGCTCTTAGTGCCTTGTGCTTCTAGCAGACCTTGACGCAAGACCTCAAGAAATGTCAGGCAGGAGATTCAGCCTCTGAGAAGCCACCAGCCTCCGTCCAAAAGGAAGAAATTCCAGCAGGGCCGGCCCTACCATTGAGCAGCAAACTGAGCTGATTTCAGGTGTCAGGAAAAGGACAGCAGATTGATTTATGGTGGTTGTGTTTTTACTGACAGGGTGGGGGAGAGACTCATGTGGGAATTTCTGGCTCTTTACACTGATAGGCCACAGCAGGTCAGCTGACACCTATCTGAGCCCCTATAGAAAAGCTTCTGGGCCAGGCTTGGTTATTGGTCCAATGAATGAAGAGACCTCTGCTGACACTGGAGCCTCAGTAAACTGAATGGGAGCACCCTAAGGAACATGGAGGCTCCTGTTTGTTTCAGTGATCACATCAACACCATACATTTAGAGCATGTGGCTTCCCTCAAAGTCTTGGGGACTGTAGTTTGCCCCTACCAGAGCTGCAATTGCCAGCACCCTTAACAAACTAGAGTTCCCAGAATTCTTTGGGGGAAGCCGCACGTCTTCAATGTGGACATGACCAAAGAGGCTGGTGAAGGAGAGGTTTTCCCACAGGTTACTGTCAAATCTGTTTGTCACTGCCATCTGAAATCTGCTGTCTGGGGTCGGTCACCCTGTTTACGAAAAGAGAGGCCCGGTTGTTACACACATAGCGACTTGGAAGTTGACTGGTGAGAACCTCAAGCTCCTTCCCCGCGCTGGAGACAAAACTGTGCTTCGTGTCGATTTTTTAAAAATAAAAATAAAAATAGAAATCCGCCACGCTTCATCCCGAGTCTCTGTGTGTGTCCATAAGTCCACTGCCCTCCCTAGGTGTCGGGGCCACTCCGAGTCAGCAAGATCCGGTGTCACTGCCTCCTTCGGTTTCCGGGATGGGATCGAGGAGAGCTCGGCCGCGGAAGAGGTCGGGGGAGGCGGCGCCATTCCGGCCGATGCCACAGGACTGTGCGGCGTTGTGGATCTGCCAGAGTGTGTCAAGTGCCTCCGCCTTAGAGTGTTTCAGTAGGTCAGCCTGGCCCTGTGGGCGAAGGAAGAGTTGAAGAGGTGATGAAAGGTGGTCACAGAGTCAAGGAAAGAAAAAGAAGGTCCAACAGCGAACTACGGTGTGGAAGGTAACCTGACAAATCCAGCTGCTTAATAATTCTCCTTTTGGGGAGGGAGGGAGGAAGCTAACTTTCCTACAATGTATTATCGGTGGGCAACGTCACTGAAATAAACACAAAAGGTGCCCATTGTATGCAGAAGGAGTTGTTATAAAATAATATGCATGAAGAGAAGGAAACATACTGGTTCTATATGTGATGCAAACTGAAGTTGTATCGAAGTTTATCTCAACCTGTTTCTTTAAAACAGTATTTTCCTTTGTTGACACATTTTGGTAAAGGGGCAAATCTTTCCTCCCATTCTGACACAACAAAGACTTCAGCCATCACAACAGAGACTTAGTTCACTGCTTTTGTTTTTCTTACGCTGCCTTAATGAGAATAGTGCAAATAAACTTAAACAAAAAGCTGCCCATTATAGTTGCAACACATGCATGCACAGTCATAACATTAGCAGAAATCAGAGCTTAAGACCAACCTAGTGGTATAGGAAGTTTCCTTATACCAAGTCAGAACATTGGTCCACCTCGGTTAGTACTGTCTACACTGACTGGCCGTGCCTCTCCAGGGTATCAGACAGGGGGATATTCCCTGTTCCACCTGGAGATGCCAGGGATCGATTGTGGGACCTGGATAATAGCTCGGTTGGTTACGAGTATACTGTTGATAATGCCAAGGTTGCAGGTTCGATCCCCAAATGGGACAGCTGCATATTCCTGCCTTGCAGGGGGTTGGGCTAGATGATCCTCAGGGTCCCTTCCGACTCTACAATTCTATGATTCTACGACTGTCAGTCTCTAACAAAAATTAAGAGACCAGGAGACGTCAGTGTTAAGGGCGGAGTGGAGCCCTTTCGCAGAATATTTGAAGAAATACAATAGCTAAGTTTGCAAGTAGGATTTGAACTGTGAACGGCAGTGAAGAATGATCTAGATATTAAGTTACAGGTGGGTAGCCGTGTTGGTCTGCCATAGTCAAAACAAAATCGAAAATTCTTTCTAGTAGCACCTTAGAGACCAACTGAGTTTGTTCCTGGTATGAGCTTTCGTGTGCATGCACACTTCTTCAGATACCATGATAAGTTGATTGTAGAGGGTTCTTAATTCTAAGACCCTTGGGTATGATGTCCAGGTTTTTGCATTTGGTTAGAAAGGAGATGTCTGTCTGTATCTGTGCCAGTTTCTTTG
Source organism: Lacerta agilis (assembly GCF_009819535.1). Lineage (NCBI taxonomy): Eukaryota > Metazoa > Chordata > Lepidosauria > Squamata > Lacertidae > Lacerta > Lacerta agilis. The sequence continues at coordinate 29,614,336 of NC_046325.1, read as the reverse complement.
TGAGATTTATGGACTTCCATTTCATGCGGCTCAATGTGGTGCCTTGCATAGTTCCAGTTACAGGTGGGTAGCCGTGTTGGTCTGCCATAGTCAAAACAAAATCGAAAATTCTTTCTAGTAGCACCTTAGAGACCAACTGAGTTTGTTCCTGGTATGAGCTTTCGTGTGCATGCACACTTCTTCAGATACGTATCTGAAGAAGTGTGCATGCACACGAAAGCTCATACCAGGAACAAACTCAGTTGGTCTCTAAGGTGCTACTAGAAAGAATTTTCGATTTTGTTTTGTCTAGATATTAAGCTAAGCTGAAGAAGGGTTTTAGGTATGATATGCAGCAAGATAAGGGGAAATAAGGACACCATGGAGGGATGGAGGGCAAGTTCATATGTATTACAAAGGATGGCGGAAATCAAAGATGTATTAAAGCTCTGGAAAAACTTTTATAAATAAATAAATAATAACGTTGGTGCGCAGAGCAGATTGCTCTACCACTGAACCACTGGATTTTAAGCAGCGATGTCATGCACTCGGGGAAATCAGCAGCAAGGAAGCAGTCTGGAGACAAGCCATCAGCACCCCCTGTTAACCAAAGCAACTGAAGCAAAGCACAGCTCTAAGCAGCCCTCGTGTTTTTCAAAACAGCAACAGCCGATCAAGATGCAAGGACATGGAACATGCAGCGCCCACCAGGGGGCAGTGGCTGCTCACCACTGGACCACGGCCACTTTAGATTCTTTACAAAGACTGTGGCCCAAACAAAACCCAGCATTCAATGCACAAATGCTTTTGACACCCTCCCCCCCAAAAATACTAGAGCTGCAGCTTGAAATGCATGGGGAGGGAGAGATCATTCTGTTTCCTGAATGCTGCGAGCCCAGCGAAAATCTCCCAGGAAGAAAATGTCTGCAGGGCAATAGTATTTTGTTTACTTATTTGTTATGGCCCACCTTTCCTTCAAAAAGCTTAGAGTGGGATACTGTACATGGTTCTCCCTTTCCCCATTTTATCCTTAGAACAACCCAGGGAGGTAGGTCCATGCTCTGGTTTATCACCCACTTGGACCACTGTGCTCTACGTGGGGCTAACTTGAAAGTGACTCAGAAACTACATCTAATCCACTGGCTCCCAGTAAGTTTCCAAGCACAATTCAAAGTTTTGGTGCTGACTTTAATGCCCTTAACAGCCTCGGGCCTGTATACCTGAAGGAGCATCTCCACCCCCAGTGTTCAGCTCAGACACTGAGCTCCAGCTCCGAGGGCCTTTTGGCAGTTCCCTCACTGCGAGAGAAGTTACAGGGAACCAAGTAGAGGGCATTCTGTGTAACTGCACCTGCCCCTGTGGAACGCCCTCCTATCAGATGTCACTTTCTGAAGACACCTGAAGGCAGCCCTGTATTGGGAAGTTTTTTATGCTCGATGTTTTGTGTTTTTATATTATGTTGGAAGCTGCCCAGAGTGGCTGGGACAACCCAGAGATGGGCAGGGTAATAATAATAATAATAATAATAATAATAATAATAATAATATTAATAATAATAGGTTAGGCTGAGAGGTAATGGCTGCCCCAAGGTCCCCCAGAGAGCTTTTTGGCTTACGGGATTTGTGCATGCTCAAACGGCTGAAGTCCTGGCCCTGAGATCTTGTCCCAGAAAATCCTACCTCGCAGCAAGTGCTGCTCCTAATTACCTTCAGGACGGTGATGTTCCAGGCAAAACTCTCCAGAGCTTTCTGCAGCTTCCGCCCTTTCAGGCCTTCCTTGGCCTCCAAACGGTGCAGCTCCTTGTGAAACCCCATCCCTGGAGATATGTGGAGAGGGAGGCAAAAGAGACAACCTGTCACAGGCCTGCTGCCTTCTGGACAAAGTAGGACTGCGCTCCTGAAGGCTGGAAGAGCACACCCCACCCCCACCCAAAGGGTCAAAGGTAGCATGAAAGCGGCTGTGCATTCACCCCACTATGGCACCTGGTCATCAGCTTTTGCGGGTTTTTCGAAGCGGTTCGAAAAACCCTTTTGGAGCACTCCAAATTCATTGCCCATCTATGTGCACAGCAAACAGTGCGGCTGACTCTCAAAACTTTGCGAATATTGAAATATATACCACAATAAATCAAATGATTTATGTGACTCAAATCACATAGACTAGACCCATTAAAAAAAGCCATGTGGACTAAGCTTGCTTTTGGGGCCCCTCTGAGATTAGGGCCCCTGAAGCTTTAAGCTTCGTTAGTTTCATAGCAGATCCTCTGCTGCCTACCTGCTTGTTGCACCTGAATAATCTTGGCATGAACAGCATCGGCTGACTCAATTAGCGTGCGGCCTGTTTGGATCATCTGATGGCGGGGAAAGTAAAAGAGAGAGAAGGTGTGATTAGTGGGGTGGGGGCTGAGCAAGCCAGCAAAGCACCCCACCTTACAGGAGGCCCTTGGCCCCACTGCCCCCTTGCTATGTCTCAGCACCTGTGGAGAACCTAGGCCTAATCAACGGCTGAATTTTTAGATCCTTTACTGCAGCAATGGGGAACCTGAAGTCACCAAATATGGTTGGTTTACAACTCCCATCATCCCAGGCTGGCTGGGGCTGATGGGATTTAGAGTCCAACAAAAACTGGAAGGCCACAGATTCCACAGCCAAGGAATGCCTTCCCATCAGATGTCAAATAAATAAACAAACAACTATCTGACTTTTAGAAGACATCTGAAGGCAGCCCTGTTTTGTGAAGTTTTTAATGTTTGATGTTTAACAGTGTTTTTAATATTCTGTTAGGAGCCGCCCAGAGTGGCTGGAGAAGCCCAGCCAGATGGGCGGGGTATAAATAATAAATTGTTGTTGTTGTTGTTGTTGTTGTTGTTGTTGTCGCCAATTGCACAGATTCCAGGGCTTCTCTATGCACTACTCTTTCTCACTGCGACAAAGTCTTTGCAGTTCTAGCTACTAGGGCCAAAGAGCACGTTATGTTAGTCACATGCCTCTGCCTTTAAGCGCTGATCCAGACCTGGAGTCTAGTGTGGGGAGTGTTTTTAGCCCTTTGTCCTCTGCTGTAGGCCCAATCCACATCAGGGGGTCCTATGCCTATCATGAGCATTGCCCAAGAAAAGATCTATGGGTTGCTGCACTTCAAACAAAAGAGCCTGGCAGATAGCTCAGTTGGTACAGCATGAGACTCTCCATCTTAGAGTCATGGATTTGAGTCCCACATCAGGCAAAACATCCCTGCATTGCAGGGTGTTGGACTCTATGACTCTATGAATCTACCAGTAATCAGCTATCCAGGAAGCTGCTGGAGGCAGGGGCTCAAGCAGTGAAGCACAGTACCAGCTTGGCCACAGAGCACCTGAATGGTGCAGCTGCATATGGCATTGGCTTGAGTAGCACAGACAATCTGCCACTCAAGGCAAGAGGCTCGGCATGCCTAACAGTAGGGCTGGCCCTGCTGCCAGGGCCCCAGCAGCTGGCTGATGATGCTATGTGCTGGCACCAGGTCTGGTACAGTCATACCTTGGAAGTCAAACAGAATCTGTTCCCAAAGTCCATTCGACATCCAAAACATTTGGAAACAAAAGTGTGGCTTCTGATTGGCTGTAGGAAGCTCCTGCAGCCAATTGGAAGCCACGGAAACCCTGTCGGATGTTCGGCTTGCAAAATAACGTTCCAAAACCGGAACACTCACTTCTGGGTTTTGATCGTTCAGAGGGCAATTTTTTCGGGAGCCAAGGCGTTTGAGATCCAATGTACGACTGTACTAAATTCCCCTTGAGGACAGAATAGGAAGGGAGTTTTCACACAATGCTAAAGCGGCTCTTGCTCCAGGCAGGATTGTAATGTGAATGCAAAACCTACATGGGGCAGGGTGGGGAAGAGATCCTCATACCCATTAGAGAAGTGACTCTCTTCCATTTTGATCATGCATTTGGAGGGGAAACAGCACAGGAGAACCTAAAATTCCACGTAAGCTTTATACGTGGAAAAGAGGCCTGTTAACAGGCACGACCCGGGTGCAGGTGCAGGGATGGCCGCTCTACCCCTGTATCTCTATGGTGCAGGCCCCATAACTGGGCCTAGTCTTGGCTGCTGCCTAATGAGCTGTGTATTACTGAATCTATCCTCCATCTGAGTCTCAAGGTGAATGTGTGCTGCACTGAGAGAATGGGGGTGGCGGGGGCAGGAGCCCTTGGTTAAGATTTGCACCACAAATGTGTGCCAAATTGATATTTTTGCTGGGCCTCGAAACAAAACCGGGAGATCAGAAAAGAGGGACCAACCCTGTTATGGAAAGGAAACAGCAGCTGATACCCCTGGCAAAGGCCCAGGGTCCCCCCCCAACCCACCCACCCACCAGTTTACACTCACGGTGTCGTAGGCAGCAAGCACTTTCCGCAGGAGCTCCGGGACCGGCCCCTGGGCCTCCATAGAAGGGTATTCCTCGCTCAGGTTGAGAGTGACGGCTGGGGGGCTCTCCTTCTCGCTGGGCTGCAGCCATGTGGCCAGCTTCAAGATGCACTGCTTGATGTTGGCTGCCGGTGTCAGGCCACACAATTCCTTGAAGGAGACCAGAGCATTCTAGGGGAAGGAAAAGAGGGTGAGGGATGGGGAATGCCAACATGCCAGGATGCCATGCCCCCCCCCCCGCCCCATACGTTTCTGGCTGCTCGCCTTGGACTACAGGTCCGCCCCGCCCGCCCCCCCAAAAAACAACCCAGAGGGAGCAAAACCTTTGGTGGTCCTTGGCTCTTTTCTGGGGGTGAATTGTCAGTTTCTATTCCTCTCACTGTGCAGTCACAAGACTGTGTTTATACATTCCACACAGATTGTTGGAATCACGGGGAACGGATGTTGCTGTACTCTGTTTCCGGTTGTTGTCATTCTTCTTCGGACTTCTCTCAGCCAAAGAAGACATGTTTTCTTTGCCTTATACTTAGCAATAAAAGTAGTTTGTAGCACACACCTCTGTCTCAGTCCGTCCGCGTTATCTACTCTGCAAGATCTCTGAATATGTGCCCGGAGTCTGAACGGCATGGGAAACATGGAAATCACCGGGAAGGCTGGAGAGCTGCCCCTCATAGCTGATGGGGAGACAGGCTGGAAACATTCCTGCGTTATGCTTGGAGGATCGCCATTCACCCCCCTCCGACCTGACATGGATGTGGTAGCAAAAAGCTTCGGAGGCACTCTGAGCAACTGTGGGGCCTGCCCCTCACTTTCCTCCCCAGCTCCTAGCTTTGGAGAAGGGCAGAGGCTCACCGTAAGCACGGCATGGGGAACTATTCATTATGGGAATGTGGGAATTTCCTGCCAATCCCGTTCTAAGCCAGCAGGCACAGGGGGCAATCCTGTAGCTGGGAGTTAAAGATGTACCTAGCCGCACTGAGTTTCATCCTATGGCTTTGGGTTTGTTGCTTTCCCTCGGTCGCATTTCTCACAGCCTTTAAAATGGGCATAAGATCTCAGGCGGCACAGTGGGGCAGTGCGCCTGGCTGTTGACCAGAAGGCTGCTGGTTCAAGCCCACCCAGGGATGGCTGTGAGCAGGATTCCTGTATTGCCAGGGGCTGGACTAGATGGTCCTTGGGGTCCCTTCCAACTTTTCAGTTCTATGATTCTAAGAATATATGGGCGAGGCTGTGGACACGTGGGTAGCAGCAATCAGAAGGATACTTAGCATTTTACTTTGCGGAGATTTCCGAACTGCTCAAAGCACTCCGGCTAAGTTGTCTTAATTGCCCCTCATACCAGTCTTGAACGAGGGAACTCTGGGTGGAGATTGAGTGTGAATGGTGGTTAGGTGAGGGACGGGAAGAGGCTTACAGCTCATTATTTTAACCGCAGAGGACTGCATCCACGTTCTCCTCTTCAGGAGGAATGCTGAGTCAGAGATAGCTGGACAGCCTCTCCAACACATCCCCACCCTCAAAAAAGAGGATTGCAGGTTTGCATCAAATTTGCACATGCTAATTTATATTGTGTAGACGCAAAACAAAAATATGATACATCTCACTGTATTGGAGGAGACTGTGCCCAGGTGATGTGCTGTGTGTCCCCTCGGTCTGCTGCCCAGGTGCTGCCAACTGTTGATGGGCAATGCCAAGCGCCCCCACCTCTACTGGTTCTCCCTTCTTAGGGTTCCTTTATCATCCAGCAGGACCAGAGAGGAGTGTCCTCTGCCAGCCCTTCAGACGAAGCAAGAGAGGAAAACCTCAATTTGCAGGCCTGATCCAGGTCTCCAAGTAAATTCTAATCCAAGCAAATTCTAATCCATTGATTTTGGAAGAGGAAACAATATGGGAAAAAAGGCAGACAGAGCACGAGGTGAGGGGAGTTCAGAACCCTGATGAAATTGCAAATAACCTTCTCCCCAGAGCAACACTTGGAAGAGCGGGGGGGGGGGGAATAAACCTCACTTCCACCAGCTGATCTGCACAACCTGTGTGAGCTGTGAGTGTCTGTATGCATAGTGTGTGTGTGTGTGTGGCCCCCAGAGGATTGGCTAAAGCTGGGTGCGGCCCTCTAGCTAGCTAAATAAATAAATAAATGGCCAGCCCTGAAATAGAGGACTGCCCTCTGTAAAGCAAGACACATGGCCACTCTGCATCTCCAAGCGCTCACATCCCATTCTCCCTTACCTTCTCCAATGCTCCGGGAAGGAGAAAACTATTGCTGCTTGTTTGTGCTTGGCTGTAGCAGCACAGAGGAAAACACAGCCGGGATGGGGAGGTGCTGCTTTGTTGAATCAAGCCAGCTTTTTCTGTTGCAAATGGGAGGGTGAGGGTGGCAGCTCTGCCCTTGGCAGGGAAGGCAATTGGGGGATTAGAGAGCCCAGAGGGCTCTCCAGCTGTTCATGGCTGTGACGGCTACAAAGCGAAGGCAGGTGGAAGCGAGATACGTTATATCATAGGGACACAGGAAGTTGCCTTATGCTGAATTAGACCACTGGTCTCTCTAGCTTAGCATTGCCTACACTGACTGGAAGCAGCTCTCCAGGCTTTCAGGCAGAGGATACTACTGATTAACTTTTCTGATTGTCTCTGTGTCTTGAGTGCAGACCTGCATTTGAACCAGCCCTGACACTAGGGTTTACAGGACTCTTCCAATAATTCCTAGCACCCCCTACAAAATGGTGATCTCCTGCTGGTGTGGAAGTGGCGGCCTGTGGGACATTATTGTAATCAAACCAACAAGTCATAAGTGCATGAAGAAGCTGAGGCTCACAGAGCTTTCCTGTAAAATTTGCTAGAGAGAACTCTGTGAGATCACTTCTTTTTCCTGCCAGGGCAGGAAGCTGTAACATGACAATTCCCTCCTGCCAGGGCATCTCTCTTTTTCTTCATCATGCTTCCAAGCCAACTCCACATGTGTGTCTGAGCTCTGCAGCTCAGACACCATTTTGAACTTAGATTTTGTATTTTTGTAACTTAGATAAGTAGTTATAAACCTGCCTTCATTTTGCTACGGTAGCTGCTGCTTCAAGACCTAGAATAGATTATGTAAGTAAATACTACTTGTACTTCTTCACAAAACAATGTGTGTGCCATTGTTATTTTTAAGGTGGAGAAGAGAGTTAGTATCAGGGAAAATCTAGTCTGCCTTAAAGCATCCTGGATTATTGTTTCTAGAAGGTTAAATCAACTTTGTCTTAGCTTCCAAATTTAAGGTTGCAAATGATGGTACTCTGCTCATCTCACTCACAAGAGCAAGGATAATAACTAAATAATATTCTTGTGCCTAAACCCATTCCTACAAAGCCATGAGCATTAAACAGGCTCCAAACCCCTGTTTCTAAGAATCTCGGAAGTTGAACAGAATCTGTTCCGGAAGTCCGTTCGACTTCCAAAACGTTCGACTTTCAAAGCGCAGCTTCTGATTGGCTGCAGGAAGCATTCAGGAGCCAAGGTACGACTGTACTCCATATTTTAAAAGTAGATAGGGATTCAGACAATTCAAAGACCCAGAGGACACCCTCCTCCTCCCCATCCCCAAGACCTGCAAGCCAAGCTCAGAAGGCCCCATCCCCCATTTCCCACTACCTGGGTACCTGCATGTTCTCCCGCAGGTCTGTGGCCTCCCGCAGTGGCTGAGTGGCAGTGCGGAACACCTCGTCAATAGCCTTAATGCCCGTGGCCTTGGTGGAGGTGTACTCCCGCATGCGCCGGCCCTTGCGTCCCGAGAGCCCCCTCCGGTGCGCTCTGCCTCCGCCTCGACGGTTGGTGATGGCAACGTGGACAAACAAGGTGGTGTTAGCGAGGGGCTCGCCGGACAGGGACTGGAGGGGCACATGGCGGTACCCCACCTGGAGGCACTCAAAAGGGATTGTGTACTGTGCGATGAACTCGTCCCCGATGTAGTCGTCGTCCAGCACCATGAACCTCAGAATCGCCAGCTCTGGAAGGTTCACCTGGAACTCCAGGGTCTCCTCAAAGACAGGGTTGTCTCCACTCTGCAGCACTGTCTTGGTGCGTTTCTCGGCACAGTCGGCGGGGATGCCGTGCATCTCGGCACAAACGTACGGCTCCACCACGTCGCCCTTGGCCCCAGAGCCCTTGGGTTTGGGCAGATTCTGGCCACTGATCACCTTGAGGTGCAAGAGCTGGGCTGAGATGCCCGGCAAGGTATCCCGGGTGTTTGCGCTGAAGTAGGACACTTCCTCGCGCATGATGGCCGGCCGGAGGACATAGCCGCAGCCCCCGTTCTGGCGGAACCAGCCAGCGTTCAAGTCCATCATGAGGCCTGGCGTCTGGTAGTTCATGGCCACCATCTGGCAGCCGCACTTCCAGAAGTCCTGAGGGTTCATGTTGCTGGCGTCGATGCGCATGGGGCTAGGGTAGACCCGGGAGAGGAAGCGCTTGTTGTACTCCACAAAATCCTCCGGTTCTTCATTGGCATACCGCCCAGCCTCCACCTCGCTGAAGGAGCAGGTCTCCCAATAGCACTGGTTCCGCCGAGAGGCCTCGAAGCCCTGGAAGGACACGGCCTGGCACAGGCTCACCAGGTCCGAGAGCTCGCGGCACAAGGCCCGCCGGCAACGCGGCCGCTCTCGGTCCTCCTCGCTGAGAGGCAGGCTGAGCTCCAGGGTCTCCTCATCATCTGACACGTCCCCCTCGCTGGCCTGGCAGCTGGGGAGCAGCTTCCGGCTCTTGACGAGGATGCAGTTCTTGAGCTTTTCCGGGGAGGGGAGGTATGACTCGCTGGGGTTCGGAGGCACCAGGTACAGCTTGTCCCCAAATGTCTTCCTCAGGTGCTCGGCCACCAGGTGCTGCTGGACGATGCAGCAGCGCACCGAGAGGCACAGGATGAGTGGGAAGTCCGAGGCCTCAAAGGCATGTTCGGCAACTGCACCCACCACTCTAGAGAAGGCCAAGCGGGTGCCAGCACCGACTACTGGCTCCCCAGAAGAGCCATCGCAGACCACGAGCTCCAGGCTGCGGCAGCCGGCCTTGAGTGCCGCCACATAGCCTCCAATGTCCGAAGTGGAGCCGCCCCAAAAACAGCTGTCCTCAGCCAGGCATGCTCCGTGTGCGGAGCTAATGAAGTAGTGGGACAATGGCTGGGTCATGTCCTGGCACACCTTGCGGTGCTGGGGGTCAAAGATGTCGCAGTCAGCAGAGAGGAGGTAGCGAGTGAAGCCGTCAATGGCCAAGTAGCCCCTTTCCCGCCCTTCCTTGGAGGGCTCGTACTTCCGGACGATCTCCAGGCACATCTCCTCTGTCACACCCTCCATGCCCTGCTCGGCCTCCAAGAAGCTCATGAGGTCCTTCAGGCCCATGTACTCCTTGTTGCTGGAGAACTGGACCAAGAGGAAGAAGACCTCCGGCCTGGTGCACAGCTCGCAGTAGGCCTCTACGAAGACTTCACAGCCCACCTCCTCCCCGAGCCGCTCACTGGCTGCTTTCTGGAGCTCCTTGAACTTCAGCTCTATGGTGGACGTCTTCATGCCGGGGTTGAGGGCCCGGATGAGCTGGACGGCACGGGAAACCGGGATCCGGCCTTCCTTCTCCAGGTCTGCGATGTCGAAGACGGAGGCAATCCAGGAAGTGCGGGGGTTCGGGTGGCTGGTCTCGGGAGCCCCCTCTAGGGTGTGCTTCCCGTAGGAGGCCAAGTACCGCAGCCCCATCACCCAGGCATTCACCACGTCGGCAGAGCCGGCCACCAGGTCCAGGGACTCGTAGTTGTCCCCGTAGATGATCGAGAAGGCGCATTCATCCGGGAACTGGTCCGAGAGGCCGTTGGAGCGCAGCACCGGCGTCTTCTTCCCGACGCGCACCTCCTTGACCGACTTGATTTCAATCTTGGCCTTCTCAGAGTCTTTCTTGGAAGGCTCCCAGTGCATGAAGCGCAAGTCCGGGTCCAGCACAAAGAACCGGCTGTACATGCGGGAGTTGGAGCGCACTTTCTTCATCTCGCAGCCCTCCAGCATGAAGGAGATGCAGGCGGCGGTGCTGCTGAGCTTGCGGTTGCTGGGCATGGTGCTGAAGGAGACCGTCTTCTTCTTGTGTTGCAGGGGGCGCTGGCGGGACCCGTCCTAGGAGAAGGGGAAGGAGGAATAAGACAAAAGCGGTCAGGGGTGCAGCGGGATTCAGGCCAGGGCTTTTGAGTTAGGGCATACATACAGGGCCCCCACTCCGCAGAATGGAGGGCGCCCCACTCACTCGGAAACATAGCAGGGCTGGCTTACCAGATAGGGAAGTATGTGAAGAAGACCATAAAGTCCACAGCCCAGAACAACCTTTCCTAACCAGGTGCCTTCCAGCTGTTGCTGTTGCTGAGCCTCAGCTAAAATGGCTGTGGCAGCCCAGGCCTGAATCCTGTTTGCCCACGGCAAGGCCACTTGTTGTTTTGTTTTATTTGTATTCACTGCATTTAGGGGCAGATGGGGCTTGTGAACCTGGGAAGGCAGCCCATCTAGGAGAAGGAAAACCCTGATCCTAAAGCTCCACTGCCTTTGGGGAGAAGAAAAGGCTCAGGAGTAAACCCTACACAAATCCGAAGCAGAGTCCCTAAGATGGCTGGATGGCGCCTTGTTCACCTCCTGCAGTCAAGCTGGTGCTAAGCGTATTGCTCTGCTTTGCTTTAGACCAGTGAGACCGAGAGAGTGGGAGGCGGGTCTTGTCATCTAGGCAGCCCAGGACCTCCATACACACTGCCCAGGCTTGTGTCCTGAGGAAGGATGGTGTGGAGGACCTGAAGGAAAACTGTGAAGGGTTTGTAAGATGGGAGACGTTGAAGAAACAAGGGCCGGGACACTGAATGAAAAAAAGCTTTGGGCTGAATCTACACAACAGGGGATGGCAGGACTCTTGGCACCTAGGTAGGTGTTGTTGTTGTTGTTGTTGTTGTCGTCGTCGTCATTATTATTATTGAACTATTTCGCTCAGCTTCAAGGAACCAAAGACCAACCAGTCGCAGCTGGAAGGTGGGGGATGAACCATTCTCCTAAAATGATCAGGCTTGACCTGAACTCTGAAAATGTAGCTCTCCACTCCCCATCCTCCAGCCCCGGTGCAGGGCCCAGATAAGACCAAAATGGCTCCAGGAACTCAGAGCCAAACCCCCAATGCTAAAAATAGTTACATCCGACCATTCTGTTGATTCTTTCCTTCCCCTGTTCCCTCACCCACACCCCCACCCACAATGCTTCCTGATGGGGGTGGGGGGTGGGATAAGAAAGAGGGAAGAACAGGAGAGGGAAGAGGCAGGCAAACATACTGGGAATTCAGAAATGCAATTAACTGGAGGTACAATGCAAAAATGTTTAAATCTATTTCCCATGAAGATGCTTGCTTAAACCATGTTCTGAAGGCCTTGACCAATTACTTGCTAACACATCACCCTCTGCGCCCCAGTTGGCTACCTTGGGTCTACAAAATGGCAAAAACTACAGGGATCTCAACAGCATCCCCCCCCCCAAGTTAATTTATCAACAGGGTTAAAAGCTGCAACCCCAAACACACTTGCTGGTGAACAATTCCCATTAAATTTAGTGTGATTTGCTTCCAAACAAATACATAGAAGGATTGTGCCCATATGTTTTTGTTTGTTTGTTTGTTTGTTTTAAAGGTAAATGACCCCTGGACGGTTAAGTTCAGTCAAAGGCAATTACAGGGTTGCGGCGCTCATCTTGCTTTCAGGCCGAGGGAGCCGGCGTTTGTCTGCAGACAGTTTTCGGGGTCACGTGGCCAGCATGACTAAACCACTTCTGGCACAACGGAACACCGTGACGGAAACCAGAGCGCACGGAAACATCGTTTACCCCCCCCCCCGCACAGCAGTACCTATTTATCTACTTGCGCTGGTGTGCTTTCAAACTGCTAGGTTGGCAGGAGCTGGGGCAGAGCAATGGGAGCTCACTCCGTTGCGGGGATTCAAACTGCCGACCTTCCGGTCAGCAAGCCCGAAGGTTTAGACCACAGTGCCACCTGTGTGTTGGTGTTAGTCCCAGAGCTGGTAGTGTTTTATTGCTTGGTAAATATACAGTTGGGTATTATTGGGACAGTATTGTTATTCTGTAAGCTGCACAGAACTAAAAATAATAATCAAGAAGTTATTTTTAATTTTTAAAAGTAATTCCTCTCTGTGCAAGCTCAGAGCTACTCAGTTGACTTTATGTATTCCAGGATTGTGAACTGAGCCCTGGTGAAGCTTCCAGCTCCTCGCAATGATCATCAAAAAGAAACGACACAAATAGGAATAGCTTACGCTTAGCAATTTTATAAATTCATTCCCAGGGATGAGGTGAAGTATACCATGGTTAGGACCACAGAAACTCTTACTGGTCCTAGTACAGTTTCAAGGCAAAAACCTTTTCAGGTTCTTCCTGGGCTTGCACTGTAAACAAGGAAACCCATTGTGGTGTAATGGTTAGAGTGTTGGGCTAGGACCTGGACGGCCAGGGTTCAAATCACCACTCAGCCATGAAGCTCACTAGGTGACCATGGGCCAGCCACTGTCTCAGCCTAACCTACCTCACAGGGTTGTTGTGAGGATAAGACGGAGAAAGGGAGCAGTGTACGGTAATCTAATATATACATTTTTGAAGAAAACTTTCTCTTAATATAATGCATTTTTGTATGTTTTTTCCACCAACATATATATGCACTTTTATGCACACTTTACTCCAGAATATTTTGGGTTTTTTGTGAGAGGGAGGCACACATTACTTGCCTGGAGAATTGCACTGTGCAGTTCCAATACTTTTGTATTTCAAATGATGGTTGTGTTTTGGTTTGCATCTTGTTTCAAAGAGTTCTAGTTTAAGTGGGATTGTCTTGAAATGCAAGCTGAACATAATTTCTCACCCATGTACTATCACGTGTGTGCAAATCTGCTGCTATGGGCAAAGATTTGTAGCTGGGAACACTAAGCCAAATGTTAGAATGGCAAACCAGGCGCCTTATGAAGGCTGCATGCACACCATACATTCAAAGCACACAGCTTTCCAGGAAGGGTCCCTGAAACTGCAGAATACCCTCCATAGAGCTACAATTCCCAGCACCCTTAACAAATTATAGTTCCCAGGGTTCCTGCGCCACATTTATTGTTTTGCAGGCCTCAAGCAACTTTCTCTCTAAGCCTCAGTTTTCCCCATCTGCAAAATGGGAACAGTTAAGTGATGCATGCCTTGTAGGACTGGTGCAAAGGCCTAATGCAATAATAAAACTTGTGAAGAACTCTACCAATGCAAAGTGCCACAAACAAACAATCAGCCTTCAGTTACTATCAGCAGGCCGAAGGACAAATCTGCCGGCTGACCAGGAAACCCTGCCAACATCAGCACTCCATCTCCTGGGCACAATGAAAAATGATAAGCTCACTGCCAGGAGACTGCAGGAAGCAGGGTAGGGATGTTCACAAACAGCTGAACTCCCCTTGTGGGGGAGTGTCAACATTTCAAGGGTCCCAGAAGGGATTCCCATGTTATTTTTGAAGATTGCCACCCTCCCTCATTTTGCCAAGCCACTGTGACTGCAGCTAGCTTTTGGAGGCCGCCTCTCTGATGGGCCAGGGAAATGTGCCCTTTCTGGGTCCTGGGCTGGTGGGTGGGTGAAGCTTGCCTGTGCATCTGGAAACAGAAAGGGCATCTGTGCTGGAAAGTCAAGTAACTTGCACCCCAGGGGTTAAACCTCTGCCAGCTCTGCTCCGTTGGCTTTGCTGGCATAAAATTGCTGCTGGGTGTAGCCATCTCCTCCTCTTGCCTAGGGATTCAACCCCAAGCCTCCCCCACACACCCTAAGCTAGTGCCCTCTTCCCTCCCAACGCCTAGAATGGGCAGCTGGAAAAATGTCAGCCTAACAGTACAATGCAACAAGTAAGACTTTTAGACTGGGCTCAAATGCCCATCAGCTCACTGGGTGACTTTGGACCACTCCCTCTCCCTCACCTACTTTTCAGGGCTGTCGTGGGGATGAATGGGTGTGAACCATGTGTACGACCCTTGAGCTCTGTTACGGGGAAAGGCAGGGTTTAAATGCAGTGAACTGATGCCACCCTATGTCTTCTGAAAGCACACGGTCAGACTTATGAAGCTTAATCCAGGTACCAGAAACACCTTAGGAATTTGTACAGTGGTACCTCTGGTTACAAGCTTAATTTGTTCCGGAGGTCCATTCTTAACCTGAAACCGTTCTTAACCTGAGGTACCACTTTAGCTAATGGGGCCTCCTGCTGCCGCCGCACGATTTCGGTTCTCATCCTGAGGTAAAGTTCTTAACCCGAGGTACTACTTTCGGGTCAGCAGAGTCTGTAACCTGAAGTGTTTGTAACCCGAGGTGTTTGTAACCCAAGGTACCACTGCAGTTTTGTCCTTGCCTTGGACGGATACAATTGGGGTTTTTCCAAACCAGAACCATAGCTGACACCCCCTCTCTCCTTTCACCGGCCCTTACGGTTGTGAAGACATGCCTGAAAGGCTGTGTGTAGGCCGAGAGCCAGGACAGGAAAGGTAACCTGCGAAGTATCACCACCACCACCACCACCACAGCTGCCAACCTGGAGGCAAAATAAATGTGGAGGAGAAGCACAGTCATAAATGCACTGTGGGCAGAGCTGTCAGCTCAGCAGCAAGGGAAACTAACTCTGCACGGGATCAGAGGCAATCTTGACAATCCTGATAGGACACATATCGCTGGGCGGTGCTTTGGTGCAGAGAAGCAGTTCCAGGTTATAAGGTCTGACCTTGGAACTTGAGGACTTTGAGCCCACCCATCGCCCACCCCGCCTGTAGGGACCTTTTCCTTGCATGCCACTCCCTTGGCAAGAGCAACAGAAAACACCTGAGCAGGAAGGCATGGGGTTCTCGGGACCTGGCTGCCCCTGAGACGTTTCCACGCCCTGCCATGGGAACTCTACAGAGGCTGAAGTCTCCTTTTTACTTTCCTGGGCCACGCGGAGATGCAGGCGGGTCCCAGATCCGAGGAACGTAGGGGAGGATGGTTACCACCCTGAGATGGGCAGAGACAAAAATCGACAGCGAGGGGGTGGAGATGAGTCAGACATCAAAGTTACATAATGTACCGTCTCTACGGTTACCACAGGAAGGAGGGGAAATTGATGGTTCCTAAATTGACACAGATCAGAAGATTGGGATGGAGCGGGAGATGTTTATTCAAAGTCGTTATTGGGTTTTGGCAGCTGCAGGAGGACGTGGGAGAGAAAAGGTGAGATGCGGACCTTTGGGGGCAAACGTGGGTCAAAGTTCCTGGCCTGAACACACAAAAAATGAGTCCAATAGATTTTAGACACCAGAACCTGTTCTCAGTGCCAGCGGGTCATTCTTGGAGCATGCATAAAAGTCCAGAACTCTCTCCTTGCCAGGAGAACACCATCCCTAAGTGAGTATTGACAGCCAGATCTCACACACCTGAGTCTCACCTGCTGGTCTCTCAACCTAATTTTATTAACGGCATCCAAGATCTCAGGCAACCCCTTCATTACAAGCTAAGGATAAGGTAGAGTGCATAACTCAACGGCAGAGCACATGCTTTGAATGCAGAAGGCCCCAGGTTCAATGCCTGCTGTCTCCTGGTGTGTCTGGGAAAGGCACCTGAGGCGATGTCTGCAACAGCCATAGGATTCTTCGGGGGAAACCATGGCAGTTCAAAATGCAATCCTAGTGCTTTATGTTGCATATGTGGCCGGAATAGCAGGATGAAGGCAGCTTCTTCCTATGACATGGTCTTATATGAATCTGGCTCGTGCTAAATCTAAAGCAGTGGTCAGCAACCTTGGGCCGGAGTATATATATTTTTTTTGGGGGGGAGGGGATGAACGAATTCCTATGCCCCACAAATAACCCAGAGATGCATTTTAAATAAAAGGACACATTCTACTCATGTAAAAACACACTGATTCCCAGGCCGTCCGCGGGCCGGATTGAGAAGGCGATTGGGCAGCATCCGGCCCACAAGCCTTAGGTTGCCTGCCCCGATCTAAAGCAAATAGGCATGTTCTGTCAACCTTTCAACGACAAGTTTACAGAGGACAGATGGATGGATGGCAATGAGCCCTTTTGTGCCCTGTCACTCTAGAGCAGGCATGGCCAAACAGCTATTTTGGGACTACAACTCCCATCATCCCTAGCTAACAGGACCAGTGGTAAGGGATGATGGGAACTGTAGTCTCAAAACAGCTGGAGGGCCAAGTTTGGCCATGCCTGCTCTAGAGGGTAGTAGCTGACCTGTGGGCTCAAATTAAAAGAAAAAGGATCCAGACTGAGTCCTGGTGACTTGAGCTTTCCTACAGTGGAAGAGATTGCCTTGGAAGGGAGCTGACCTCCCCTTCACTAAGAGGTTTTTAAAGTAGAAGGTGGATTGCCTGCCAGTGCCACCTGTCAGGGACACTGTACAGTCATACCTTGGAAGTCAAACGGAATTCCGTTCCGGAAGTCCGTTCGACTTCCAAAACATTCGGAAACCAAAGCGCAGCTTCTGATTGGCTGCAGGAAGCTCCGGCAGCCAATCGGAAGCCCCGTCGGACGTTCGGCTTCCAAAAATAGTTCGCAAACCGGAACACCCACTTCCGGTTTTCGATCGTTCGGGAGCCGAAACGTTCAGCAACTAAGCAGTTTGAGATCCAAGGTACGACGGTAGTAGATTTCTGTGGGGTTTTGTTAGTGGAGGCCCAGTTCTATTCCGACTTCAGTAGCACTGGCTACCCCTCCCAGTTTGAGGCCATCAGAAAATTTGATGAGCGTGCCCTCAATCCCTTCATCCACGTTTATAAAGACGTTGAACAATAATGGGCCCAGGAAAGAACTCTGCGCCACCCCACTTGTCACTTTCCCCAAAAAGGATGAGGAACCACTAGTGAGTACTCTTTGGGTTCGGCCGGACCTTAGTGGCCTTCCTTATGGTTCACCCGTGTATGAAAATACAAGACCTCACAGCTTGTGCACCATCCTTCTTTAAGCAAAATAGAGAGGGCCTTGACCTGGTTAAAAAAGCAATGGATTTTGAAGAAAGAAAGAAGGGGGGGGGGAATGCACGTCAGGCAGCTCCGTCTTAATGAGAGAAGGAGCAAGATCTTCCGGGAAATACTCTTATTAATTTGTTTATATGCTGCTTAGTGCCAATAAGTGGTTTACAAAATATAAAAAGCCAATTACACAGACGTTAAAATAAGAATATCCGTAATTAAAATGCACAAGAGAATAATCCAATTAAAATGACGCAGCCGTTAAAACAGGAGACTCGTGGTTACGCAGTATCCACTTAGGGTACATTTAGTAGGAGAAGGAATTATTATTTATTACGATACGTATTATATTATAATCATAAGAATCATTTGGTTGGCTCTTCTTATGTTCATGATTATAATAAATAATATCTCGGTTCAACTCCTACAAGCATTTGGAATCTGCATTCTAAATGAATGAATCTTGGAGCATGTCTTATGCATGTTTACTCTGAAGTAAGTCCGACTGAAGTACAACAATAAAGCTGCCTTTAGAGTGTACTGGACCCGATGCCAGTGTACTGGACCCAACCATTCCTCTTCCAGAAAAGGATGTCAAGCACAGGAAAATATTGTTCAGGGGCAACCAACCACATAAAGGTGGTTTTGGACACACACACACACAAGTTTCAAAAATGTCAACAACTTGTTGAATAGGGTACCAACCCTTTGGAATGGTGACTGCCTATTGCTGGCACTCACGGTGGATAAACACTTAGCACTTCAACAAGGAAGGGAAGATACTCTTTCCCCCAAGCAAACAATGGACGGAAGGTATGACCCAACCCAGCCACTTGTGAGAAAGTTACCTTCCACAAGTGGGAAAAGAATAGAATATTTTCGGAGATATGGGGCCCCTGCACAGTCTTGTTTGCATAAGCAATGGGCAGCAGACAAGTTTCGACCAATAGTCAAATCCCACTTTGTGCTCCTCTATCCACAATTGTTTGTTGCAAAAAGAATTATTTCCTTAATCGTTGTTTACTGCATTTGCACATGTATGCGTTTGTCTCTTGTGGTTTGTCTCTTTTCTTTTCGTACACGAAATATTCAAAATCTAATGAATGAAACCCTGTAAATTAAAAAGGCGCCTTTTGTACATAAATGACGAGTTGTATTGTGGCCAGGCTGTCCTATCTGAGCCCCACCAAAATGAACGAGAGCTGCTTGTTTGTTCCAAGGGGGGTTTTTGCACGGGAGAACTTCCCAGAGGATTGTGTGTCTGCCCAAAGGTTCTGTAACATTCAGAGAGTTCTGTAACATTGCAGAGTCCAAGGTTACCATGTAGCTCACTGTTCTTCATCTTAAGCAAGGTTATGAAAACACAGAGGCTGAGGACGCTGAGGTTTTAGAAACCAGAGGAGGAAACAGGGAGGGGGAAAGCACCATTGCTGGAGAAAAGAGCTTTTTTCTGTCCCATGCATGGTTCTCAGTCCTCTGCCTCCTTCCCCCTACAACTAATACCCCAGCTCAATGCTTCCCTTCTTCCTTAGCCTAAGCTGTCACAACAGCCTGGGTTCTGCAATAAACAAGCAAACAGTGCCTCATAGATTTGCAGTAAGAAGTGGTGT
This sequence comes from Lacerta agilis, assembly GCF_009819535.1. Taxonomy (NCBI): domain Eukaryota; kingdom Metazoa; phylum Chordata; class Lepidosauria; order Squamata; family Lacertidae; genus Lacerta; species Lacerta agilis. The sequence goes on along the minus strand of NC_046325.1, from coordinate 29,595,332 downwards.
TTGGTTTTGGCTAGACATGCATTAAGTTATATTTAGAGCTTTGGGTACTCTACACTAAAAAAAACAAACCCAAAGAAAAATCTCTGCCTAGGAAATCCCAATTCTGCAGCAAGAAAAGCTAGGTTCTGCAACCTGCATAATTATGCAAATCGGAACTATTTCCATAATATCTTATTTTGCATGCTTCAATCCAGATTGCTTGAAGAAGGGCCAGGAGCTATGAATAAACCTAGCCTGGACCCAGAAAATAAAAACTTGCAGACCAGTTGCCAACATCCCCTTTCTGGGCACAGTGCTTCAGCAAGATTGTCACCGGCCAGCTCCAGGTACTCTTGGATGAAACTGACTTTCTAGATCCATTTCAACTGGTCTTCAGGCCTGGTTTTGGAATGGAAACTGCCTCTGTTGCCCTGGGGGATGACCTTTGCTGAGAGGAGAAGGACAGTGATCATATTGATTCTCCTGTATCTCTTAGAGCAGCGTTTCCTCAACCTTGGGTCCCCAGATGTTTTTGGCCTACAACTCCCATCATCCCCGACCACTGGTCCTGCTACCTAGGGATGTAGGCCAAAAACATCTGGGGACCCAAGGTTGAGAAAGGCTGTCTTAGAGCCTTTCTGTACCACGTGGTATCCTACTGGTTAGGGTGTCTGGGCTGGGGGTTGGAGTGACCTCAGTGATTCTGCTCCTATTAGATTGTGGTGCTGGCAAGGTCAGTGCTCTGCTCCTTTGCAGCTAGGCAATTGGGTTCCCTATATATCCCCTATTTCATGGGCCACCAAAGCAGTGCCCAGGATCCCCTGGCACCCTTGAAGTCTTCCCCTGGCACTCACAAGGCCATTGAGGCCTCCCTCCTATCGCATCCTTGGCCGTGAGCAGGGGTAGTTACTTTTTTCCTCCCTCGAGAAGTACACAAAATAGGAGGAGGAAGTTGGAAGAATGATGTTCTTGCCTACTTCTTTCAACTCTATGTCCTTTTCGCGGCTCAGCTTAATTCTGCTCTGTCAGCTCCTCGGGAAAGTGAGGTCTGTGCATAAGCACTTTCTTTGAGGATGGGGGACTGATCCAGGGGGGGGGGGGAGAAAAGCGACCAGAAAGGGTGGCGGCACCAACACACACAGCATTTACTCAAAATCAAAATGTGCCCGTGGCCTAGGTTGGCAAGCTCTGCCCTATGCTGTTTAACATCTGTATGAAACCACGGACAGATGCTATCTGGAGCTATGGACTACTGTGCCATTCTGCAGATACCTCTCCTTTTCATGAAATCAAGGTGAGGCATTGTGTAATCTGAATCAATGCCTGGGCACTGTAATGAACTGGGTAAACTTGACACTGAATTTAGACAATAAAAAGGTAGTATTATTGGGTAGCTTGTCTACCTCACTGAGAAGCAACCTCCATTTTTGCAGCGTGGGGGCTGGGGCTTGGGCCCCCTCCCCCCGGGAGATTTATGGGCAACTGTGGGTTTAACCTGAGTTCTCCCTAGTCCTGGACCAAAACCACTACCCAACACAAATTATGCATTTAAAGCAGTACCACACCACTTTAAACAGCATCATGCCTGCTGGCAGAAGCCCACAAGCTGCTTCAAACAGCACTTTTAAGAAGCGCTTTAATCCCTGCTCATCAGCTGATGACGACACTCAAGGAGAGGGTCAAGCAAGGTCAGGTAGGGGTATGGCCTAGGAAGAGTCCCAAGGGCCGGCCAGAGAGACTGTGAGGGCCGCATTCAGGTCATAGGTCTACCCCTCACCTTAGCACAAGTACACGTGTGTGTGTGTGTGTGTGTGTGTGTGCGTGTGTGTTTGCTTGTGTTGCTCTGCAAAGTGTCACATCTAGTGCTGGTGGACCAACAGCCATATAAAGCGCTTCTCCCTCTAGCTATCTCGCTGTGGGATCAACAGCTATGAATATCTTTGAATGCCCCCCCCAAAAAAAAGCAGTCCCAGATGGTGTCTCAGGTTGCTTTGAATGGCGCAAATGTTTGCAAGAGGCTCTGCTTCTCTCTCTTTAATGCGGTAAGCAGATGGACACCAGGCTGCAGCGGGGGGGGGGGGGAGCGCATGAGGGAAGGGACTCAGAAACTGACTAAACCTCTTCCCAGCATGAGATGCACTTCCTCCCTATAAGGCACAGCTGAAGGGCCGGATCTGGACCTCCTCAGGAAGTTTGTACTAGAAGAATAACTTTTCCTGCCTTTGGAATCCGAACAGGTGTTTTGGCTTGGGCTGGCTTGGGGACAGGGAGAATAAAATAGGAATGCAAAGCCAGGAAGGAAGGAAAGAAGGAATGACTAGGGACCCTTAATAAAGCAGGCTGTAGGGCTGCCCAGCGCCAGCTAGGCAGGGCTTAATTTAGGCTCTTCTCGTTTCAGAGTGTGAAATGCTCCCTTTGCACAGGCGACTCTTAAGCACTGCCTTGTTGGCCAAAAGTCACGTCTGCATTCCTTGGCTCATGAGAGCACCAGACCTCAAGCCAGAACCTCCAAAGGAAGGGAGAGAATGGCTCTGAGCATGTACAAAGTGAATGTCCAGAATTTCTCAAAGTGGTTGAACAATCCATCCCTCTTCCCAAGGAATTCTGGGGATTGGAAATAAGGGCCTTCCAACAACTCTCAGCACCCTTAACTAACCGCAGTACCCAGGAAGCTTTGGGGGAAACCATATCTGCTTAAAGTGGTATGATAGCGCTTTATAGTGCAGATGGGGTCCACGTTGGAGAAGGTCAGTCTTAGGCAGCTCTGCATGTTCACAGAATCATAGACTTGTAGAGCTGGAAGGGACCTTGAGGGTCATGTAGCCCAACCCCCTTGCAATACAGGAATCTCAACGCACGGTTCCCCATCCAATTTGAAACCATACCGGACCCTGCTTAGCTTTGCAAATGTGCTAGCAGTTTTATTGCTGCCCCACTAGGAGGATCCTATTAGTACCACGGCAGCAAGACCAAAACGACACCAGCAAAGACTGGAGCACAGAATGAACTAAGATTCTGAAGAAAGCTTTCCAGCCTTGCCCAGTTGCTGTGGTGGATCCGGTTGCCAAACTGGGCAGACTCTGTCCCCCCTCCCACTGAGAGAATAGCCCTCTGGCACCAGAAGATTATTTGCTTTCTTGGTCCATTAACCTCCAGTGATTAAAACGTGTCCTGCCAGGCCCTAATCTCAAAAGTCCCAATGAGCTGCTTTGCTGTCCAAGTGGAATTAATTTGCTAACGAATTTTTTTTTGGGGGGGGAGGGGGTGGAATTTGCACCTTCCTTGCTAAAAGCTCCTTCTCATCCCCATCTGCATTCCTCCTCCCGGGCAGCCTGGTCAGGGTACCAAAAACCCAAGCAAAAAAAATTACCAATAAATAGCTGAACAACAGATGGGCAGCCAACTGCATCTCTAGCCGGGCAGGTGGAAAGCAGAAAAAAGGAATCGCAGCATTGCACCAGGCATCGCCTCCTCCCCACATCCCACTGCAGCCTCTCAGATCCGCCGGGGGAAACCTTCTCTCCCTTGGCAGAATGTATCCCATGCCAAAGGCTCATTTGGAAATGGATTGAGGGCTCAGCCAGAGACTGGAGGAGCTGCGTTCATGTTAGATACCCGAAACACTTTTTTTTCAGGCACCTGCGAATTCTCTCTGAAGTGCAACCTCTGCCCGTTCTAGCTTTCTCCAATCTGGGACTCTCCAGATGTTTTGGGCTATAGCTACTGCTGATGGAAGCTTGAAGTCCAAACATCTGGAGGGCATTGGATTGGGGTCAGTCCCCTGTCCCAGAAAGCTGCATCCTTTAGCAGTGGACACATGGTCTGTGTTTCCTCTGCAACAGATGAAGGGGGTGGATGGGTGGGGGGGGTGGGACTTCTGCACCAGGACTTCTTCAGCTGTCACTTAGAGGCAGATGTAACCTGCGTCAGTCAGTCGGTGTGGTGACGACAATGAAAAGGAAGCATTTTGGATTTATTTTTGGCCATTTGTTTAATTAGTTCCAACCATGCATCACACCTGAATAAGGGAGGTACACAGACAAGTGCTCATGGAGGGAGGGGGGACTGCCCATAAATGGGCAACACTTTCCCACTCCAGGACTTGACAAAGATGGCCTTTGTGTGCAGCCTTTCAAAAGTATCCTGAACTACCTTATCTAGAAGACCTTTCCGTTCCCGTGCCCTACCATGCAACTAAGCTCGCAACTTAAGTCTAAGTGCACACTTCTCCCCTGTTTACCTTGCCTCCATTCCCCTTCTACTGCCCTGCTGTTTTCCCCCCGTGTCAAATTTTAGATTGTACGTTCCTCTGGGCAGAGACACGTCCTCTTACACTCTCTGAAAACGCGGGATGAAACCTGGAGACCAGAGTTCAAAGCCCAGCTCTGTTCAAGTCTCACCGGGTGACCTCAAGGGAGGGCGCTATCTTTCAGCCTCAGTTTTCCTATCTGCGAAATGGAAAGGCTAAGAGCTCGTTGTACAGCTCAAAGATGCGGCAGGGAGGGAGCCTTTGCTCTATGCTTGGATCACATAGCCCAGTGAGTGGGCTTTCCAGATTTTTTCTCACCCCGTCCAGATTGGTCAAATTTGTACCCAAGCCATCCTCCGCAGTACTCAGACCACATACAGAGGGAATTAACCCACTCCATCATCACAACAACCATGTTAAAGCTGGCGGGAAGCCATCTCAAGGTTGAATAGTGGGCTGCATAGCCAAACAGAGATTTTATTTCCCTAGCCATGCCCTTACCCCATACCAGGTCTCAGGATTCCATGAGTTTAGCTGCCAAGGTAACAGGGCTTTGGCACTTCTAGCTGTGCACTTGCAAAAAATAACATATTCTTTCACCGCCATGGGCACATCCCAGGGAGTGCACCTCCATCCACACGGTCCCAAACCCCCAGGTGATTTTTTTTTTCTTTAGAAAGGCCACTGGAGGAATGGTAAGCCTGTTCCATCACCTGCACTCTGTGCACGAGATCCATTTAGCCTTTTCAAAAAACACGCTCCAGGCTGCAGGGCAAGCGAATTCCTTCTCCTCCAAGGTGCATGAGAAAGGGGGTGGGGTGGCAGAGGGGCTGGAACGCAGCCCACACGCCCTGTATTAATAGCACCGGAGCAATCAGCGCTTAAAATAGGCTGCGAGGAGCAAGGAGGCGGGTCTCGGGTGACAGCAACCTATTCTGGAGATGAGCCACTGTGACGCAAGAACATTTAAAAGGCCGCTTTTAGAAACACACAAAAAACACACCTACCAAGGGCACCTCCATCTGAACCCCCGCAGTAAACGCCCACACTGAGGTTCACGCCCTATAGGTGAGGGAAATAAATGGGGGGGGAAGCGGGGGGAGTCAGTAATATCAAGATGGGACACCTGGAGCAGAGCCACACCTCGAGGGTTTGGCACATGGTGTTTGCTACGGCTCGGCCCTACCGCTGCCCGGCAGGAAAGCCTCCAGTGCAAAGGATTCTGGGAGGGGCCTGAGCTTCAGCGGCAGAGGAGGTGTTCTGCAGGCAGAAGCCGCCAGATTTGACCCTCGGTGAAAAGGATCAAGAGAGCGGGTGACGGGAACGACTTTCCACCCAGTTCCCTAGGAGAGCTGCTGCCCGTCAAGAGCAGACGTCACCAACATAGCTCAGTTGGTACTGCTTCTGAGACTCTTCATCTCAGGGTCACGGGTTCGAGTCCCACGTTGGGCAAAAGATTCCTGCATTATTACAAAGGGTTAGAATGGATGGCCCTTGTGGTCCCTTCCAACTCTACGATTCCATGAACGTTGGGACACATGAGAGAACTATCCAGTCTTGGGAATAAGGTCACTTTCGAAGTTTATTTCACAGGCTGGGGGTGATACTTTGCACACGCTGGCAAACAGCTGCTGCCGGTCAGGGTAAGCAGCAAATCTCTGGTCAGATGCAAAAGAAGGCTGGGCTCTTGCATCTTTAACAGTCGAAATGCTCCACCTGCTGAAATTCCCTATTCCATACAAATATTAAAGGCACAGGAGCCCCCCATGTACCCAGTCCTTTCTTTTTAAAAAAAATCTGGCTGCCCTAAGCAGATGCAGAACCCCAAGCTCCACCCAAGTGCAGCAGTTTTGAGTGCTAGCATTCCAAATTTCATTTTGAAATAGTAATTTGAGTGACACTCAAGAAACACAGCTCACACTGTGCATGCATGAAATCTGACAAGATCACTAGTTTAAATGATACCGTGAAGCAGGGATCTCCGCTTGAGACCTGGGAAAGTCACTACCAGTCAGAGTACACAGCTGCTGGTTAGACGGACCGGTGGCCACTTTACCTGGCTCTATTCAAACTTAAATATTGTCAATGCATTTTTAGGTATTTTAGTATTAGGGTGGCCAGCTGCAAAGGGGAACAGGACTCCTGTGCCTTTAAGAGTTGCGCAGAAGAGGAAATTTTAGCCAGTGTATGCAACTGTTGAAGTAGTAGGAACCCTGTCCCCCTTATGCAGTGGTGTCCAAACTTTTTTCAAAGAGGGCCAGATGTGAAGAAGAAGAAGAAGAAGAAGAAGAAGAAGAAGAGTTTGGATTTGATTTCATGATGTGAAGAAGAAGAAGAAGAAGAAGAAGAAGAAGAAGAAGAAGAAGAAGAGGAGGAGTTTGGATTTGATATCCCGCTTTTCACTACCTGAAGGAGTCTCAAAGCGGCTAACATTCTCCTTTCCCTTCCTCCCCCCACAACTAACACTCTGTGAGGTGAGTGGGGCTGAGAGACTTCAAAGAAGTGTGAATAGCCCAAGGTCACCCAGCAGCTGCATGTGGAGGAGTGGAGACACGAACCCGGTCCCCAGATTACGAGTCTACCACTCTTAACCACTATACCACACGGCCGTGGGGGCCGACCAAAGAGCCAACCAGAGTTGTTGGCCTTTTTAAAAACAATTTTAGCCCGAAGTTGTTGAGCTTTTTTGGGGATTGAAGTTGTTTTTAGGATTTTACCCCAGGCCACATACTGCCACGGGGGCCGGATTAAATCGACCGGTGGGCCGGATTAGGCCGAGAAAACGGATTTTGGACATACCTGCCCTTATACATTGGGCCACCCTTGTAACTGCAGTGCTATCTTCTAGAAAAAGAGGTGCCAGAACTCCCCATGAACACATCCCTTCTTCTCTTATAATGGCAATGGTGCCAGAACTGAATCCTGACTGGGGTGGGGTGGGGGAGTCCTGCTTACCTTAGGCAATTTTAATATTTTGCACAAATTATTTTTTTCTTCCCTGCCACAAGACTTCTCAAAAGCATAATTGTAAATGTTGCAATGCATACATCTTCGATTAGAACATATATACTTGTTTTCTTCCCCTTCCTGCTCCCCCACCCCACAAAAAAAGCCTGAATAAAGAAAGTTTGCTTGAGAACGTTCTCAACCTCACACCCCATTTATTTCAGTTTCAAGACTGGGCTACATGAACCATCACCAACAGTTTATTTCTATGCAGCTTTTTGGTCTAGGCCACCAAAATGTTGAGCAAGGAAATACAACACTATATACGTAGAACCATCCGACTCAGTAGACAGCCATACCATTAGACTTGCTCACACCAACAGCATCTCATCGTTGAGGATTAAAGACACAGACCTTATGCATTCCCTTCCATAGGCATAGGCACACTACTAAGGGGATATGGGGTGCAGCCAGGATCCCACCTCCCGAAAAACTCATTCTCGGAACCCATTTTCAGAGCCAAAACCCTGTGAACATGTGAAAAAATAATGTCAGGCGAGTCCTGCAACAAAACATTATGGGGTAACATTCTCCTGACCTTCAAGCCAGCTGTGCCCTTCTCCCCTTTTTCCCATAAAAAGGGGCTTAGCTGCTTTGGGGTCTCACCACCACTCAAGAGTTTTTCTCCCTAAATATTTTGTATGAGTTTCTGCATAACTTGAGGTCTGTCCCCCCCACCCCACCCCACCCCAAGCCTGCTGGCACTTCCCCCTCAGGCATGAGTTTTAGCTGTGTGAGGACTGGCACCACAATTTAACACGGAGCGCTTCTGCCCCACCCTAAGATGAGAGGTGTTGGGGCTCAAGTGTGCCTGAAAGTCACCCGCTGCTTGACTTCAAAGTTCTCGCACCAATCTCAGGTGCATGTAGGCTGGCATTAGGGAGGAGCCCATAATTGACAACTGCATCGGGGATCCATTTAGGTGGGAGGAAAGTCCAACCCAGAACTCCAAGCAGTGCTAGCGCACAGCTGCAACGAGATGCCTTCCAAATTTCCCACAATGCCCAAGAGCAACGCTGAATTTAAAAATGCTCTCCCTAGAGAAGCTTGGGACGCGGGTGGCGCTGTGGGTTAAACCACAGAGCCTAGGGCTTGCCGATCAGAAGGTCGGCGGTTTGAGAAGCTCCAGAGAAGCAGACACGGGGCAACGGATTCAAACTACAGGAAAGAAGATTCCACCTAAACATTAGGAAGAACTTCCTGACAGTGAGACAGTGGAATTTGCTACCAAGGAGTGTGGTGGAGTCCCCTTCTTTGGAGGTCTTTAAGCGGAGGCTTAACAGCCATCTGTCAGGAATGCTTTGATGGTGTTTCCTGCTTGGCAGGGGGTTGGACTGGATGGCCCTTGTGGTCTTTTCCAACTCTTCTATGATTCTATGAATTCCCGCAACGGGGTGAGCTCCCTGCTCCTGCCAACCTAGCAGTTCGAAAGCACGTCAAAGTGCAAGTAGATAAATAGGTACCGCTCCAGCGGGAAGGTAAACGGCGTTTCCGTGCGCTGCTCTGGTTCACCAGAAGCGGCTTAGTCATGCTGGCCACATGACCCGGAATCTGTACGCCGGCTCCCTCGGCCAATAAAGCGAGATGAGCACCGCAACCCCAGAGTCGTCTGCAACTGGACCTAATGGTCAGGGGTCCCTTTGCCTTTACCTTTAGAGAAGCTTGCCTGGTGCCTTCATTACAAAACTGTAGGCGCCAAGTGAAAACATTTCTCTATGACCAGGCTTTAAATGTGTTTGTGGAAGAGGGATTAGTATTGTTAATTAATTAAATTTGTATACTGCCCTGCATCCGTAGGGCAGTTCACTACACAAAGTACATGATAAAAATAAGAACAAAAACAAATCAGTAATGCCCCCTCCTCCCACAACTCATTTAAAAGGTATATAATGAAGGCACCAGCCAAACCTCCCTGGGGAGAGCATTCCACAAACAGGGAGCCACTGCAGAAAAGGTCCCGTTCTCGTGTTGCCACCCTCCGGACCTCTCGCGGAGAAGGTGATTGGTTTGTTTTTGTTTTGCTATTTATGTTCTCATTTTGTACTTCCATGCTGTGAACCACGATGTGGTCTTCGGATGAAGGGTGGTATACAAATTTAATAAGAAGAAGAGTTTGGATTTGATACCTCGCTTTATCACTACCTGAAGGTGTCTCAAAGCGGCCAACATTCTCCTTTCCCTTCCTCCCCACCACAACTAACACTCTGTGAGGCGAGTGGGGCTGAGAGACTTCAGAGAAGTGTGACTAGCCCAAGGTCACCCAGCAGCTGCATGTGGAGGAGCGGAGACGCGAACCCGGTTCCCCAGATTACGAGTCTATCACTCTTAACCACTACACCACACTGGCTATAAAGCTATAACTGGATTCAACTGTTCATAACCCTGCAAATGCAACCGGCAGGGGAGCGCTGCCTCCACCCAGGATTCCCAGCAACAGGCATTCAGAGGCACACTCCGACAGGAGGGTAGAACGTAGCCACCGTGGGCAGCCACCTCAAATTCAGCTTTTCATATGGAGCGGCCCAACTGGCTATTTAAACAAAAAACAAAAAACCAATCCACATGGCATCTGTGGCCCTACCGCCCTTAATCTTCCTACCCCTTGCCTTCTCTAACGCCCAAGGAAGTTGCCGTTTCCAGAGGGCCCCCAAATACTTTTGTCACGAAAGCAGCAGCACAAAGGAAGGTCACATCACAGCCAAACAACTGACCACGTAATTCTGCTTCCTTAGATCCTCCAGGCCAAGGAATGGCCTTGGCCGTTTGGATTCTGGTAAACAAGACATAAATAACCCAAGGGAACCCGAGAACCCCTTCACAGCAGGCGATAGTGGAGGGGTGGGGGAGATGACAGCAACATCCTTCCAAGGATACACGCACTAACAACTTATTGGCTCTCCCCTCGCCCCACCCCCTGCGGCATTGAGGCTTGGCTCATTTGCAGGTCAGCAACTATCTGCTGTGTGTGTACCTTTCTGCTTGCTCCCTGGCACTTCCAGTTCAAGGATCTCAGCCTGGTGAAGGAACTCAGATGGGGAATGGAGTGAAAGAGCGGGCACCACTTGTGGCTGCGTATGCACCATGAACTTAAAGCATATTCCCTCCCTGCTTCCAAAGAATCGTAGGAACTGTAAATTACCCTTCAAAAAGAGTTGGCATCCCCAGGACCTTTGACAAGCTTCCATTTCCCAGGGTTCTTCTTTTGTTTTGGACAGGCACAGCCAACAGTAGATAGATAACAACCTGGCTCAACTGACAAGTGGGAGCTTCGTTTACAGGCAAATGTTGCGGCCAATGTGACACAGTGATCTGGCCAGCCTTGGTTTGCAACAGGGACTGGGCCAGGCATAGGCAAACTCGGCCCTCCAGATGTTTTGGGACTACAGCTCCCTTCATCCCTGACCACTGGTCCTGTTAGCTAGGGATGGTGGGAGTTGTAGTCCCAAAACATCTGGAGGGCCGAGTCTGCCTATGCCTGGACTGGACCTTTATGCCCGTTGTGGAAAATGTCAGAGGCACCCTCCTAGGATTTTCATACGAACTTCAAGCAGAATGGGGTGTGTGTGTGTTACTACTGCAGGCTCTTTAGAGAAAGGCCATAGCTTAAAGGTAAGGCGTCTGCCTTGCATGCAGAAGGTCCCTGGTTCAAAGCCTGCCATCTCAGGTAGGGCTGGGAGAGAATCCTGCCTGACACCTTAGAGAGCCACTGCCAGACAGTGCAGAGCTGGGTGGGTTAGTGGTCTGACTCAGAATAAGGCAGGTTCCTATGTTCCAGTTGGAAGAGGCTCTGCTTAGAAATACTGATTAGGCACCCCTTTTTCAGTGTTAGAAATTAGCCAGGCACCAGGAGCATTTTGTGACTGGCACGGGTTCAAATGCGACCACGTGGAGATCTCTGGATGCCAGGTTGGCGACTTGACGTCTCCATCTGGCTAGCTTCTCCAGCTTTCTTAAGTGAGTAATATATTGCATTTATATTTCACCTTTTTCTCCATGGAGTACGTACATAGTTTACCCCCCCCCTTCTCAGTTAATCCCTACAATGACCCTGTGAGGTAGGTTAAGCTAACAGGCAGTGACTGGCCCAAGGTCACCCAGTGAGATTCATGACTGAGTGGGGATTTGAACCTTGTTCTCCCAGGTCCTCACCTGACACTCTAACCACTACACCACACTGGCTTCCCAGAGTTCTTCTATGAGGAAAGCAAAATGTCACTTAGAGAAGGACCTAAGTTTTTTTTAACTTGAATTTTGTTTTTACTCTGGATTGCTTTATTTGAGGTTTTAATGTGTTGCAAACCACTATTAGCTTATATAGTATATCTGAGTTTCTAACACTGCCCCTTTTGTTGCCTGCATTTGGAAACCCAGCCAGGAGCCCCCCTGCAGATGAGGAAAGAGAGACTGCCATCCACAAGCAGGATGACTAGCTGCCCTGGGTACCCCATAAGATTGACCTCCCATAGCTGTTATCACTATAGTTCCCACTGGGACTGAAGGGAGTTGTAGTCCACATCATCTGGAGAGCACCGGATTGGGGAAGGCTGGCGTACGGCTACTGAGCAAGTTGTTAAATACAAGTATGCTGTAACCAAGTGATGCAGGGGAATGCATGAAGCAGACCAAAGTTGGGAGAAAATCTACCATTTGTACCACTTTCGGCCCTCCCTCATCCATATACATTTTATGGCTGCAACATTTTAGAAAAGACCTGCCTGTGCAGATGGAACACTGCCTATGCGGACATTGTAGATGCAACCTGCATGTTGATACAGACATGAAGTTATTCTGTGGAACCAGGTCACACATTCCAGAAATACCCACGCATACCCAGGTAGCACAGTGGCAGCAGCTGTGCTCTTTGCTCTGAGAACCTGCATGTTCACTCATTCACACTAATCCTTGGTTTGTCTTAGCGCTATGTACCAAGTGGGTCTGCATAAAGTGAGTTTTGAATATGCCTCTTTAAGAAAGCACAAGAAAAGGGGGGGGGAGAGATTCGCATGTATGGAGTTGGAACGCTGTTTTTGTTGTTGCTGGTATAGGGGCTCAAATGTTTCCTTTAGCGGGAGCCGTTGACAGAGGGCAGAAACTCCAACTTCAGGGGACAGTGTGTGGATTTACAAAGGTGAAGGCTGACCAGGCTGGTGATCTGGAGTATTGGGGGGGGGGGGTTTTCTCCAGAGGAGAGCAGCTTACTCAGAACCCCAGAATTAAGTTTTCAACATCACACATCCCAGCCTTGAAGGTCTCAAACTAGGATGAAGATCAGAGCACCTCTGGGCATATGCAGAGTGTCTTTCTCTGTTGCCAGTCAAAAAAACCGAAGCAGGAACCCCAGCACCTGTTGTTTCTGAAAAGGAATGAAGTTGGAAGGGGGTGGGTACTGGTGCTCCTTGCGGGGGCGCTCTGGGCAGGGAGAGGGCAAGGCAAAGCTGCTGCTTTTGGAATCTCTCCTGGATCCCTAGGTTAGATTTAGAAGGTCAGATGAGGACAGAAATGGTGGCACGCGGTGGTGGCGGCGGTGGCGACGACAGGGGAAAGGAGGTGATTAGCTGCCGCTGTTAGGGGGCTCAGTAAGGATGTCCTTAAGGAGGGGAAGCTGGGAAATCCCTGCGGGGATTCCAGATTAAATGGGGTGGGGGGAACGAACCTTACACACACGTGCCAAAGGAGTCGGAGGGCGGTACAGGATGAAGCCGAGCGAGGAGCACCCACCTTCATGATGCCGGCGGCGGGGGCGGTCCTGGCCAGGCCGGGGGGGTCCCTCTCGGCCGAGTTGTCGCGGCTGCTGCAAGCGGAGCCTCCAGAACAGGAGCGCAGCGGACTCAGGTCGCCGGGGGCTCCTGCGGCGGCGGCTGCAGGTCCTTCTTTCTGCGGGGCGCGGGGGGGCCCGGGCCGGGGCGAGCCCGAGGGGGGACCACCGGGGGTTCCGTCCGCCATCCCCCCGCGGGGCTCCCAGCAGCCGCACCGGCCCGGCCCAGACGGGGTCCTCAGCTCCTGCCCCAGCGGCGCTTGCCCGCCTTTTGGCGCGCGCCCCTGACCCCCCGGCTTTGCAATGCCGGCTCCCCTTTGCCGGGGAAGGAAGGAGGGACACAGCGAGCGAGCGAGCAGACGTTGCCGCTGCCGCCGGGGGTGGAGGGATGGTGGGACGGCCGGGGCGGGGCTAGGCGCAGCACAGCCCCTACCCCAAACCGCGGCGCGGCCCCACGAGCGAGAGACCCGCGTAACCGCGCGCCCCGCTGGCTCCTCCTCCCCCGCGCCCCTCCTCCCACTAAGGCGCTCTTTGGAGCCCCGGAACCTTTTTTTCCTCTTGCCGGCGCTGCAATCAAAGGAGAGAATTCGCCCCCTGCGCGTGCTGAGCTCGGGAGGGCCTGGATGGAGCTCACCCCGGAGGGCTGCTCGGCACACACCCGCCCCCGGCGGCAGGGTTAATGCAAGGGACGCAAATGCAGGGATTTTCTCCGTTCACACGTCCAGCCGCGTGCCCGTGATTGTTATGGCCAAGTCGGGGCGTTTCAGCCAGTGCCTGCGTGGATAAGCCGCCTCGAACGCGCAGCCGGACACCCCCCCAGGTTGCCATCAAAACGGGGCTTGGCGGGAGAAAGGCAGCTCTCCCACCCACTCAGCAGGACCTCGCCAGTCGCCACGTTTTCAAATACGGCTGTATCAACACAGCACACAGTTAAAGCCCGCCACCGCCCAAAGAATCCAGGGAACTGTAGTTTGCAGAGAGCGTTGGGAATTGTAGCTCTGTGAGGGGGCAAACTACAGTTCCCAGGATTTGTTGAAGGCGGGGAATATGCTTTAAATGTATGGTGTGTGTGCGTGCACTGAAGTAATTAGCACCGTAAGATTCCCCTCACCCAATGCCATGAAGTCCAGAGCCTAACATTACCTAGCTGAATCCAGCCACCCCAACCCATTATGCATTTGACTCCTATCTAAACATCAGGTCCTCCTGGTTACACGACTGTTACCAAGCAGGCTTTGAGACCCTGTTTATATATTATACATCTATCCCACCCTTACTGGACCGGGAATGTGCCTGATTTTTCCTTCCCTGTGCTTACCACAACCCTGTGATGTAAATTAGGCTGAGGGTCAAACAAGATGAGATGTGGGAAATCTGTGATCAGTATCCACCATGCTTTTTTTATTTAAAAAAAAAAGTTATTTACTGCAATAGGTTGTGAATCAGATTAGAATGGTGGTACTGGAGAAAGGTTTATGTGGGTGTGTTTTTTTCTTGTGTGTGTTTTTAATGGCCCTTTCATGCCATTACACCCAGAGCAGCTAACTACCTAATAGCAGAAGAGGGGATGGGTACCTTCACTTCATAGCTGTCAACTTTTCCCTTTTTTAAAAAAGGGAAATTCCCTTATTCCGAATAGGATTCCTTGCAAGAAAAGGGAAAAGTTGACAGCTATGCCTTCACTTTTCCCCCTTTGGGGCAAATAGCAATTTATTTGTTGGGGGCATTATATTGAGAATATGACAACAGTTGGAGGATTAAAAATATCCCTTTGGGATTGTCAGTGGAGGCCCTTTTGCACTTGACCCTTCAACAAGGGAGAAAGCCTCTTCAGTGGTGGCCCCCTGGTAGTGCAATGCTCTCTCTAGAAAAGCTTGTCAGGTGCTTCCATTACCCTTTTCAGTGCCAGGCTAATAATTTTCTGTTCTCCACGCCTTTTAAATACATATATATATATATATATACTCACTGCTTTGTCGTAGCTGGTTGTTTTTAACTGTTGATAATAAGTAAACTGACCGTGGCTGCTACTGGATTTTGTTCTCTGTGCCGAGAAGCGGCATTCCAACATTGGCACCTTAAGAGCAGGATTTGGGGCAGGTGTCCAGCAGAATGAACAGGAAGCCCCCCCCCCCCCCGGTTTTGCTATATTCTGAAGTAGGTGAAGCAAAACATCTCGCTATCTTAAGGACCTCCTCACCACCACCTGTGAGACCATGGGTAAGTCCAGCATCCACATTTACCTAACTCAACCACTGAAACTAAACATAACTATTGATTCTCTCCGACCCTTTTCATACCAACGTGTCTGTGTTTCCATTCCATCTCCAATCCATCCATCGGGTCAAGACTGAGAAAGAATTCTGTGTGACATGGAAATTTGCTGTTAGGGTTTTATGCACTTGTTGATTCTGGTAGTTTATTTGTGTGTGTGTGTGTGTGTGTGTGTGTGTGTGTGTGTGTGTGTTTATACACTACATACCATTTGTGAGAAACACACTCTTTTATAATAAGCACTCCAAGGTGATAAATCACATACCGGTAATCTTTACCTGAGGGAACAAACTTGCAAATAAACCCAGTTACTAGACCATAAAATGTTAGCGGTCTACTTACTGAGACATCCTAACGTCAGCCATTTAGAATGCACCAGTGACCTACAAGAAAAAAAAGACCATCAACAAATTATTTTGCAGTGTGCAAAACCCCCCTAAACTTCTTATATTGTTCGCCTTGAGATGGTTCTTACTTACCACAGGTAAACAGGCAGCCCAGTGTAACAGAGACAACTCTCTACAAGAATCTATAGTAGGATAATATTGAGTGTTTGATTGGGAGTGGGAAGACCTCAGTTCAAATCCTGTAAAGGTTAAAAAAGTTAATCCCTCTCAACCTAACCTACATCGCTGGGCTGTTGTGATGATAAATTAAATTAACCCTTCATATGCTGCATAGAGCTCTTTGGAGGAAAGTTGGGGTGCCAAATCAAGCTCTCAGGCAACTAGCTTAGAGGTCAAAAGTACGTGGCAGAGGCAAGCTCACAATGAACCAACTCAAAATAGCTGATTGGGACAAGAGAGACCAAATCTGGTGCCATGTTATTGCCTGCAATTACAGCAAAATGGTGTAAATTTTATTATTAAAAAAACCCACTCTAGTTCAGAGCAAGGGGACATTGTTTTGTTGTCAACATGTTAGAACTCAGCACTGACTGACTCCTAGACTGGATGTCAGAAGCTGCTGTGATCATCTCCCAATAACTGTCTCATATAATCCAGAATGATCCAATTGTTTTTCCAGAGCAGCTGGTTCCCAGCAATTTCAGGCTGGAAAAATTGCCTGCTGCAGCTAACACGCCTTCCCCCCACACACACACATCCTCTCTGCACCTGGCTTAGAAGGGCTGCTATCCCTGACTCTCCATTGATCATTCAGAGAGCTAGAGTAGTGTTAATGAGATCCTGGAGGTTGGGCACTCTATAATTGGCAGTGCAGCTTTGCAAGGCTCCAGCTACCCAGGCCAGCACTAGTGAAAGATGCTGGCCTTAGTAGTAGGGTAGCAATTAGTGTGGAGCAGAAGGAACCCCCTACCTGGCCCTGCTGAGCGCCAGCTGCTGGCATCAAAGCAGGAAGGCCAGAGTCTACTTGCATGTCCATGCAGAAAAGGGCAGAAGATGGGATGGTACTGTTGGTAGAGAAGAGGTGGCAGGGAAGAGATTATTGCCCATTTTCCATATTGTTTTCTGGTCCCCATTTATTTGAGCAGAGGGAAGGGATGTTGGTATGGAAATCAATTAAGTTCCTGGTAGTCTTTTCATCAAAAAGTTTCCTTCGCAGAAAGACTTTTGTCTTTTTAAAGGTTTATGCGATAAAATATTAAACAACAATTGTTAAAATTCATGGTTGCCTATACAAGATAAATCTCCTTGTGTGCCACAATGGCATTGTTATCATTCTCAGTAATAATAATAATATCATTATGATGATGATTAAGTAGCCTTTTAAACGCACCACAGTACATTTATTATTGTTGTTTTCAGTATCCATTGCATTAATGATTAAGTTCATGGTAGCATTTGCAAGATGATTTTTTTTGTTTGCAGGAAGGTTTTTGTTTTGTAATAATTTGTTTATTTGCAAATGGGCAGCCTAGAACAGGCCTTACCAGGGTTCAGACTGAGGTAGACAGTCTAGTCTTAAAGTGACATCATCAGTTCAGCAGGATGCTTGAACCAACTCTTCAGCTGTTGCCCTTTAGCTCTCCTTGGAGCACTCCTTGCCAAGAAAACTGGTCTTCGTTCTGTCATCCTTCTTTCATCCTGCAGGTGAGTGTGAACTCCAGGAATGTTTTGATGCGGCTTGGGCCAGAAGGACACCCTACTTGCCCCTTAAATGCCCGTTGTCCCCAACAACAGGCTAGCTAGGACGAAAGCTATTTCTCTGCTTTGGCACACAACAGCACAGCAGTACGTCCACAACATTCTTTCGAAAACAGCACCGAAGCTGTGCACATCCTGCACGATTCTCTGCTGGCAACAAGATGGTCCTAAACAATGATACATTTTGTACAGAACCTAGCACACTAGAGATGTGAAATGATGACTAGGAACAGATGGGAGTGATGAATTTCTGACGAGGTGCTGGAAGGCCCGAAGGAAAGTGCTTAGAGACGCCTGCCTCCAATTCCGCCTTAAATCTACTGGCCCCGGCAGTGAGGCAGGGCTTTGGGGCAGAAATCCAGTCTGAATCCAGCAGAATGAGCAGGAGCCCCCCCCCCCCCAAATGCAAGCAGGGCTGCTGGCTTTCTACAATTTGAAGCAAAACAATACATGGCATCATCTAAAGACCATTTTAAGTAAAATGAATATACATTGCCATTTGAGACCATTAAGGCCAGAATCTAAAATGACCCAGCTGTTTGAAACCTAAGCCCTGGACTTTGAATAAGTGGTGTGGCCCTGCATGACCCTAAAACGATGCCTGCCCCCTAATTCCAGATGCACGTAGAGCTGGATGGGGCAGGCAAGTTGGAGAAACACACTTTGCACATGACCATCATTTGCATCTGAGATATGTGGGTGAATCTTGGGTTCTAGTTTGGCCTTTCTCTAAACCACGCCCGCTTCGGGCATCACCCGAAGTCACCTGTCAATCACCTGAGCCATAGCCCCCTCCCCAGGCTAACAATCAAGCCTAATTGTGCCTGGGAGAGGGACTGTGCCAGAAGGCACCTTTGAAACTCCTGCCAGACAGCCTGTCAATCAATCTATTTATTTATTGCATTAGCCCTATGGCCATAGCACATAGTAAAAGACCAGGCAGTAGCCTGGCACGATTATGCAGAGAATACAACAGTTAAAACAATTGGAAGTAAAATCGAACAGGTTAAAACAAATAAAATAAAAATAAAAAGCACTAGCAGGCGTGACGACAGTGTCCATGTTGGGAATATACATAAGACTAAGGCTAAGGGAAGTTGGCCAAAAAGGTGGTCCTGAGTTTCAGGACCTGTAATATGTAGATGGCCACTCCACGTGAAACCAAGGGGTTGGCATCCACCAGTAGATATTTCATGCGGTCATCGTCCCTGGCGATAGTCGGCGGGATTAGAGAGAGAAGCCTGGATCTTATTGAGGCATATAGTGGGCAGTAGAGGAAGAAGTGAATAAAGTCCTCTATCTTTCCATTGTTGCATGGGCAGAGTCGAAGATCCAGACTGTCACTAAGGTAAGAGCACCAAGGGCTCTTTAGGCAACCAGCAAATGACTTTATTTCCAACTAAGTAACTCCTTCGTTCCTCCTTTCCTCTCCTTTCACTGGTCAATCGGAGAAAGCAGCGTTTGGAAAGATTGTTTGTTGTTTGCTTTCTATTGTAGGTAGGAGGGATCCTTCTTTCTTTGTAAATATCATGGGGCTATGTTTCACGTGCTCTGGAAACGGCATCTGTTTTTCCAGAGGCTTTTAAAATACTTTTTAAAAGGGGGGGGGTCACTTTTTGTTGTTTTGAAAGCTGTGTTTGTATTTACTTCTTATTTGGGGTAGTGATTGTGTGCTGCAGTTTGTTTTACTAAACTACTCCCACCCCTCTGCCCTGGTACCTAATCTTAAGGAAATAATTGTTGTTGTGGTGGTGGTGGTTGTTCCCAGAGGCGGAGCAAGGGTGGGGCGTTGGGGGCGGTCTGCCCCGTGTACCCCGCAATCAGTGACTCCAAAGCCAAGCCCAAAACTTTGGTTGGCGCACAGCGGCTGGCTGGCTTGCTTGCTCGCTTGGCCGGCCGGCGCCTGCTTTCCTTCCCTTTTTAAAAAATGACTTTGGGCTGCAAAGCTGCGGCGCGGAGTTGAGGGGTGGGCCAGCAAGGCGTCACACTTGTGGCTGGCGTGACGCCCCTCTTCGCTTCTCCACCCCTCACCTCTGCCCGGCCCAGCGCCAAATAAACCCCTTTTAAAAGGGGGGGGAAGGAAAGCAGCCGCCAGCCGAGCATCATGACGCATGCGTCGTGCATCATGATGCACGACGCATGCGCACTACAGAGCAACACCCTGTGCTGGGGGGGGGGTGCCTTCGGGTTTGGCGCCCCGGGTGGCCAGGCGGCTTCCTCCGCCACTGGTTGTTCCCATGCTTCTCAGGTGTTGAATATGGATTTAGAAACTAAGGTGTTGCAGTCCTAATCCTGTGTACCCAAATGAGTAGCAAATTTATCTGTCCTCCAAACAAAAACAGGGGCTGTCAGCCTTTTCGGACCTTTTGAATTTTGAGAGTGCCAGAGGCACCAGTCACAAAATGGCTGCGTTACCATACGTGAAAAATATGTTGAGGATGTTATAGGAATTCTAAGGTCTCAAATATAGAATAAATGTTGATAATTGCACAAGGTAAACACACATACATAAACATATAAACCACATGTCTAAAATACTACAGGAGAGCAATCCCAAAGCCATCTTGGCTCTCCCTAAAGACTCTAAATATTTCCTCTGCCTCCTTAATCCCCCTTGGCTGAGAACAGGCAGGCAGATAGCAATCAGGGGAAGTACCAGAAAAGATTCCTCTCCTATATCTATCAACCTCCTTTGTATCAATTGTCATTGTTTGCCCAGATGCTCTGCATGGAGGAATGTCTGACAGGGCATCCTGATTGTTTTATCAAATGCTAAGGTTTTGTGTAAACTGTGTCTGGAACTATGTAAAACTTGCCAAATCCTCAGGAATATCA
Organism: Lacerta agilis; assembly: GCF_009819535.1. Lineage (NCBI taxonomy): Eukaryota > Metazoa > Chordata > Lepidosauria > Squamata > Lacertidae > Lacerta > Lacerta agilis. The sequence goes on along the minus strand of NC_046325.1, from coordinate 29,575,129 downwards.
CACCTCGGCCTGCCTGAGCTACAGTAACCCCACCTTATGTGTGATGTTTGTAGAGGGGGTGTCCTCCTTCTTCTCCACACCAAAATGCAAACCCTTAAGAGAGATTATTCTTCTTGGTTCTGGGTCTCTCCTGCCTCCTTGCTAGGAGGGGAGGGAACTCTGTTGTAACAGGATAATAAAGTGCCTTGCTTTCACTGCACCCTGCCTCCATCCATTCATCTCTGACTGATCATGGACTTAGGGGACTGAGTCCCTTGGGGAGTTGGGCAGCAAAAGCCAACCACCCCTAATTTTCCTGTATCAAGGATAAGTGGACTCATACTTCACTGCTGGCAACCCTCCAGGTATGGAAGAGGCATAACGGAAGTGTGATGCCAGGTCTTGCCCACTCATCATACCCCTGCAGCCACACCCTGAATTTATCAGCACAGATAGGCAGTTTGATAGTGCAGCTTTTAAACAATTCAGTACCTACAATTTGAGAGATTTTTTATAAAGGTAGACAGACCCCTGCAGAGGGATTTATGGAGAACTCAACTGAGCGCTACAATTCTTAGCAACCTATGGTACCTAAGATTCCCTGTGGATGTGCTTTAAACGTATGGAGTGTACGCAGTCTATATGTCTTTTGCACTTTGCTCCGCTTGGTAGATTTTTGAGGTTCTTGTAAAACAGCAACAACTCAGAGTAGATCTGAGAAGCCTGAAGTCTGCCCACCTAGACTGAGAGGCACTTTCTGATCTAGGATTCCTGGCTGCACTGTGATTGCCCCTGTTGGAAGTGTCAGGATGCAACTCAGCTTCCACTATAGGTTGATGTTTCTGGATTAGAAGGAACGCCAGCAGGATACTCCACAAAAAAAACCCCACCAATGGGTTACTGAGTTCTCTATCCCAAGATGAAGAAAATCAGTGAGAGCTCATACCAGCAGGAAGGAACACCCTTTCAGCAAGAGGCTATCAAAGGTGAACCAGATGTGCTGGTTTGCAGCATGGAGGGCAACAAAGGCCATTGCAATGCTGGGAGGCGAGGTGGGTGCAGTTGCAGAGGAAGATGCACTGCCAGAAGGGGCAGCAGAGCTTGTACTAGGATGCTCAGCCCGCCCAGAAGCATGCCAGCATTACCTTGCAAGGGGAGATGACATTCCCAAACCAACACCATGGGGATAAGTTGAAACCTTGGCCAGGGAAGAAGCTGACAAGTGGAAGAAAACTGCTAAAGCACTGGATGCTGTCCTTGCACAACTCAGATTGCACGGCAGCGTGACGCATCTGCACGAGAAAGGGTACCTCCAAGCTTCCTAGACTGCCCTTCTTGTGCCTACCTGCATGGCCCTTAATTCAGTCTTAGAATGATACTCTCAGGGTTGCTTCCTCACTTCCTGCTTCCTATTCCTTCATTCCTCTCTTGAGAGCAGGCATACTTTGGCTTTCTCTTCTCTTGTGATGCAAAATCATCTCCACCTCAGGGATCTTTCCTATCAATGTGTGTATCTCCTGTAGTGAGTATTAGCTTTCTGGTTTACTCAAATGCAGACCTTCCGTGTGACTGTAACAGGGGAAACTGTGCTCCTTCAACGGGGATTCTGCCTTGGTTCAGCTTCTTCCAGCATTCAGCTCCAAATGCTAGCAGCCCCCGTCTTCCCCATCTCTGGGCAGCAGCTGTCCCCACAGTAGGTTCCCTCCACAGGAAGGCCTAGCCTCTTCGCTTGAAGCCTGCATGTGTCCACAGAAACCAGCTGGCCCCAGCCAGCCGTGGAAGTGACTCCATATTCAAAGAGGCTTTGCCAGGAACCAAAGTTATACTGCAAAAGATTTTTTTTTAAAAAAATCAAAACGGAAAGTCGGTCTCCAATCACACACACAAATCTCTTAATGGGGATTAAAGGAGATTCATTCGTAGCCACAAAGCAAAAGAGATAATCCCGCTTCCTTGTGCTTCATCTTTTAAACACACACGCAGATACACAATCGTTCCTATTTCTCCTAAACCAAAGCAGAACACAGTCAGCTTAAGAGGCATTTTGGAATGGGCAGTTCTAAAAGGAGAAGTCCCAAGTCTCAGATCAGCCCGAAAGCCACAGACTTTGAGCTGGAAAGCCCCCACACCTATGGGGTAAGGTTATGGTTCCATTGTGCAGAGAAAAGGCACTGTGCTTTCCCAGGGCTCTGTCTCATTGCTTCATATACATTCTCTGGATCAGACTTAAAAGTTGAAAAGTAAAATCACACCCACACCATATGTTTAAAGCACTCTTATACAGTCAAGGAGAATCTTGGGAACTGTAGTTGGTAAGGGTACTGGAAATTATAGGCCTGCACCCTTAAAGATAAAGGGACCCCTGAACGTTAAGTTCAGTTGCGGACGACTCTGGGGTTGCGGCGCTTATCTCGCTTTACTCGTTGAGGGAGCCAGCGTTTGTCCGCAGCTTCCGGGTCATGTGACCAGCATGACTAAGCCGCTTCTGGCGAACCAGAGCAGCGCACAGAAACGCCATTTACCTTCCCGCCAGAGCGGTACCTATTTATCTTCTTGCACTTTGACATGCTTTCAAACTGCTAGGTTGGCAGGAGCTGGGACCAAGCGACGGAAGCTCACCCCATCGCGGGGATTCGAACTGCCGACCTTCTGATCGGCAAGCCCTAGTCTCTGTGGTTTAGAACCCAGCGCCACCCACATCCCGCACCTTTAAGAAACTACTATTTGGGGGAAGCCATGACTGTTATAAAGTGGTAGGATACTGCTTTAAATGTCTGGTGTGAATGTGAGTCAAGTTTGGGAATTGAGCCATATAAAGCCATAGGCTGATTCTTGCTTCTATATGCAAAGGATCAGATCTCTCAAAACACTGCTGCAGGTGGCCCTGCTTCTCTGCAACGCTGACGGACGCGTTCAAATGATAAGAGAGCAAAATGAATGCTGTGCAAGAGAAGGAAGAGTGGGGAAGAGGTCGGGAAAAGAGGTTATGTTTATTGGGAGATGGCCCCCAAGTTCCTAGGCAAATAGACTAAAGAAGAGGATTAACATTCCTCACCCAGGGCACATTTCCTGACTTTAAACCAGATGTGGCCCTCCAGACTGTGTGGGACTCAAACCCCACCAGCCCCTGCAGGTTTGGCCAGGAATGATGGGAGTTGTAGTCCAGCAACACATGGGCTACAGGTTTCCCACCACCCCTACCTTAAACAGTTGTAGGAAAGGCGACAGTTGAACAGATGAGCCTTTCCCCTGCAGTGATGTGGAAACTTCCATCTGTTGAATTGCTGTCTGTTCCACAGCTGTTAACAAAGGGGTAATGGGTGGGTGGAATCCTGCCAAAGAGCCAGAGTTGGCTCCTGCTCCTTCTCCTGCAAATCCATCCTAACCTCTTTTTGGAGTATGCAGGCATACTTTACACTCTCCAGTGGAACGATTTCAGATGGGGTTTAATGTGGGCTTTTTACTCACGCAGAATCAGGGGTACCAACATGAATAAAAATATTGGGGGGGGGGGACGACCAGGTAAGCCCTGCACCATATAACTGAGCACATTGAGCACACACACCACTTGAAAGGCAGTGCCCATCAACTTTGGGGGGAGGGGGCAGCCCACTCAAATATGTTAATGGGGGGGTCGAAGCCCCCTTGGCCCCTAGGAGTTGGCTCCTATTCGCAGAACAGCGGAACTGGATGGCAATATCCTTTCTGAATGTAAGAGCCAAGGGAAGAGCTTAGGTGCAATTTGGCCACATTCACCTTTTCCAAGCTGAAAAACTCGATTTCAGAGCACCCTCTGGTGGCTGCGTTGTGCTTAATCCAGAAGGAAAGAACAGGTAACAGCAAAGTGTCCAGGATGGAGTGGGAATAGAGCCCTCCATATACCCTTATCATAGCACACTTATGATTATTAGTGCTCATGATGCTAACAGGGCAGTCATACGCAATCCCACGTTTGCATCTGTCGATGCTTTGAGGACTTACTGCTTCTTTCCTAACTGGAAATCTGGAGATTCAACTAGTGTAGCTCTCTCACTCATATTTTCAAAGCACAAGGAATCTCTGTATTCAGGGAGGAGGAAGTGTGGGACAGCAGTTGTTGGAGAATTCCCCATTGATGAAGGGAGGAATTAAAAGGATGCACAAGGGGTTCACAATCTACATTAAGCCAAAATATGTATGGGCCCTTGTTTGTTTTGCAGTTGTGTAACTTGGTCATTTTAGACCTTGGAATTACGGTAAATGGTCTTGGAGATGAGGGTGCTTTTGATGGCATGCATAATCCTGCTTATTCCAAAATGCAGTAAGACAGCTCTGCTACGCTTAGGCCCTTTCTGCTGAGTGAGGCCATGGACCTCTGCTTCTAAAGGCCTGCCCTGACAGCACCGCTACTTTTTGGAGCACTAGGATGCAGATTGTCTTCTGTGGGAGATAAGCTGCCTTATACGGTCGTAGGGCAAACTACTTGTCCAAGTAACCCAGGCAGCGGGGGTCAGCGACAGAGTGAGTTTTACCATCACCTGCCACGCTGCCTTATTAAGTGGAGTTGCAAAGCTTGCAAGATCCTTCCCATAGGTTACTCCTTTCCTTGGAGTGATCCAACACTCTCACCTACATATGCAAGTAGGGCCAGGACCAGCTCAGTTTGGAGGATAGGCAGCTGCCTGGGATGGAAAAAATCGAGGGACTCAGCTACTCGCCCTCAAGGAGAAGACAGGCATAACTGTCTCACTGCAAATCATTAGGGCCAGGGATGGGCATGGCAACAAGCAGCATGGCTCTGTGGGAGAGCATCTGCTTTGCAAGCATGTTTCCTGGTTCAATCTCTGGCATCTTCAGGCAGGGCTGGGAATGTCCTTTGCCTGAAACACTGGAGAGCTGTTTGGCATCGCCGGTGTCAATAATACTGAGCTAGGTGGACCACAGGACTGACCAAGCATAAGGCAGCTTCCCGTGTCCTAAGTGTGTTTTACAGCATCTTCTTCCATTCACTTGCATGGGGCAAAAGAAAGCAGGGTGTCATGGAGTACCTGTAGGAGCAATGTGATTTGGTTACTTTGGAGATTTCCTGGGTAAATGCCATCATCCACCCTGGAAGCACCTCAACTGCTTTCAGATACCCGTGTCCCCTTTCACACGGATTGCTAGCCGGATTGGATTTCTTTGTTCGTTGTATCCTTCCACACCTTTGTCTTTTATTGAATACAAGAAGCTGCCACGTGCTGACAGCTTCTAGGAGCCACAGGTGAGAGCTGAGTGAAGGGTAGGGACCAAAAATGGACTGGAGCACAGCATGTTCCCCCCCCCCCCACCAGAGGTACATCATCATCATCATCATCAGTCAGTGGTAATGAGGCATGCCTGCAGTATGGGAGAGCCTTAAAATGAAGAGTCAGGAAGCACTATGCAGATCAGTTAAGATTAATTTTGTGCTCCCAGTTCAAAAGGTTAAAGGTTGTAGCAAAATACACTGGGATGACGACACAATGAACAGTCTCCTTTTCAACACATAAAAGACAGTACATTTATTTGAATCAGCCTCTAGCACTTTTTGAAATTCATAGATGCCTTGCTAAGTAATGATTCAAAAAACAAACAAACTAAAACCTAGGAACCATCTGGTCTGAATAAAATACCTTACATTTTAGCCCTTTCCAGAGATTTCCTTACTTGTGCAATTAACTTCACTGGCTCCACCCTACTCCAGTGTCCAAGCATTGGGTGGTAAAAACGGAAGCGACTGCTCTGCATCCCTGTGCAATCAAACCCCCGATTTGTTACATTCTTGTTCTCCGTTCCCGAAAACAGAGATTTTTCTTCCATCTACTCGCTGTTAAAAATGTAAAAACTCCCTACGCACTCACAAACCTTACTCCCCTGACCACAGTGGCCATTGTTAACCAAAAAACACACACTGGCCATTAATTCCCCTGCAAAATTGCAGACAACACTTTATTAGTAGCACAGGGCTAGAGAACATCTTTCAAAACATTAATATTTCATCAAAATATGTATTTTCCACATAAAAAGTGTCTTTTGTTCCAAATGAAACCTAAAAGGCATTTAAATCTATATCCCTTGAGTTCTCCCGTTCCCCCCAAATTTAACAATAATAAAAAAACCAGTTGCTCCTATGACTTCACTTTTTAGAGAGTGATATATTAGCAGAAAAAAAATATTTTTATATATATTTTCCATCAAAACTCTTCATAGTTTTGGCAAAATAACTATTTAAAATAGTGCAATAGTTGTGTTTTTTAGGGTGCTTTCCCCCCACCCCACCCCAAAAATACTAGCAACATTTGCAGCTGTTGCTTGGACAGCCCTGGCCTCACTAGAGAAAATGGGACAGGCACAATCTACCAGGGAATTTGTGTGCAGTTTCCACGGAAATGAATGGAAACACCGTGCTCTCTCTCCTGTGCAAGCCCAACAGGACAACTGCCTAGCGGATCACAGTGCCCTGTGCAAAGGGAAAAAGAAACAGAAAGTTATCACAACCCTGTTCTGTGCTAGGCTGTTCACCCGTTTACGTTCCAACCTGAAGCTGGATTGACATACAAAGCTCCTGTAACTTTTTTTTTGCCAGCCTTCAGTCTATTACAAGGATTTTAAAGCATATGTACTCATTTCACATAAGCACTGTCACCTTACTTAAACGTGATACCTTGCTTCGTGTCACGTACAATTTAGGAACACAGAAAGCTTATTTATTCCGAATCGTAGACCATTGGGTTCATCTAGCTCATTAACATCTACACGGATTGGCAGTGGCTTGTCAGGGTTTCAAGTGGGTGTGTGGGGTTGTCTTCACCTGAAGACGCAAGGAAATTGGACCTGCAGCCTTCTGTGTGCACAGAATCTGCTCTACCGCTAAGCGACAGCTCCAGGAAATGTGTCAGGCCCAGGACATGTTTGTGTCTCAGTGTAGAAAATTTACATGGCACCCCCACACTGACCAATAGGGAGAACCACCCATTGTGCAAGTTCTCCTGCACAAGTATACTTGCAATGAATGGGTAATGCTGATGGCTGCAACTCCTGTTCATATTGATGAGGCACCCACAGAACTTTCTAATGGATAAGCCCCATGGATTGAGAACTGCCAGTCTCCCACTGATACTGATGATACCCTTAATCTGCCACAGGAGGTAGCTTCCACACCCTTCCTCTCTGGAAGGGCTACTGAGCAGAAGGTTCAACAAAAATCCACATTTTCAGAATGGTGGCAAAAGGAGTCTTCTATCTTCCCCTACCCATCCAATGTTTCCCCTTCCACTATGGACATTAGGGTATCCCCCCTGCCGCCACCCCCTCACACCCACACACTACAATACAAAAGGTTTAAAAAAGGTTTCTGGAATCTGGAATATGATCAGGGTCAGTCCATAATTTGGTGGCAGAGCATGTGCACAGCCTGTACCAAGTTCCAGATTCAATCCCTGCCATTTAATGGGAGAGACCTCTGCTGGAGACCCTGAGAGCTGCTGCCAATCAGAGATGCCGATGCTGTGCTAGATTGACGAATGGGCTGAGCTGGTGTAAGGCAGCTCTTAATGCTAGCTGATCCTGCCACCTGAAAATGGTGGAAACACACACACACACCCCTGTACTTTTCAGCTTTTAATATAAGCAGTCTTTAAAATTCTTTAGCAGAGTCCTCACAGCGAATTTAGGCTGTATCCCTGGGAGCTTGAATAAGATTTGGCTTTTCCATTTGCCTGCTGTTGATGGGAGATGCATTCTAACCATTTGAGCACCATCGAGATGTGTCACCCTCCCCAGGGGTCACCCCAAAGGAAAGTCTGGATTTTAAAAAGTGAACAGGACAACCTCTCACTGCACACTTGTTTTGTCGATGCCAGGAAAAATATGGTAGCTGTTAGATCGGAGACTGAATCCTTCCTCCTAACAAATTACCTGATCTGCAGATAAGTATGTGAGAAAGCTATAACTTCAGTGTTGAAGTTAGTCTGAGCTTTATCAGTTAGTAATAAAATAACGTTTGGAGGGAGCTGTTCTTCCCAGTTGTTCAGCCAAATGAGAGGGTGGGAAGCTGGGGGATCAGAAGAAAAGAGGAACAGATTGGGCAGGCTTTGTCCATGCATCTAGAAATCTCCACTCAAGGCATCCCTTTTCCCCCCTCAGAACCCAGCAATGAAATCCAGGGGGCCTTCTTCCCATGCCACCCCTAATCCTAACAGGGGAAACACTGTTTCTGATTCTAATTCCTGCACTTTCAACTTATTTAAAAACACCACCACCACCCCTCAGCGATCTGCTGAACTTGTGATGCCTGGGAGCAAAATGTCGGGCACATCAAAAGCCAAAAGGTACTAGATGATGCAGGAGCCAAGGGGTAAGCGACTATCTTGCGACAAGGCAAAAAGAAAGGCGTTGGGGTAAGGCGACAGATAGCGACTCCAGAGGGTTCTGTCAACCAAGGGGGGGCATGGTAGGAGTGGGCTACTACAGAGGGGTCCGAATAGAAGCAGCACTCCCACTGAGTCAGGGTCTCTTGCACAGAATGCTGCTGCCCACACATGTGTGCACCTAGGGAAACACAGGTCAGAGGCAGCCAGCCAGCCAGGCGCGCACACACACCCGTTTATCCTGGGTGCAGCTGAGAAAAGAAATGTCAGACACATAAAAAGATTACAAAAGACAAATACTTCAAATAAGGCCTACTCTCCTCCACAGCTCAGCAACCCCACCCCAAAGGCTCCTGGGCAAAGGACGTGGCAGTGTGTGGAATCCTGGGAGGAGGGGAGGGAATGATCCCCAACGCAAATCATATGGCAGCTTGGCAGAAGGAGGCACTGCGCCAAAGCGGAAGGCCCGAGAAAAGCCGAGCAGATGGGAAAGCCAAGCGATACACTCCACTGCCTTTTGCACGTGTGAAAGGGGAGAGACAAGATCCACTGCCTCTCAGGCACAGCCCCCACACCCCAGTCAGGGCAGGGCAGGCTTGCCCTCACTACGGGGTGAGGAAATGCACCCCCCCTCCAAACACACACACACAGCAGCTGTACTCCCTAACGGCAGCGCCCCCCATTTTTTCACAGTCTCTACACGGTCTCTCCAGGGGAGGCGGCATGGTCATGACTGGGCGTGCGAGATCCACTGGCTGTCCATGGGGCGCCTCAGCAGCTCTTCCACGTGCCGCGCCACGTCCATCGAGTCATCCAGGTCATAGTCCGCTTCTGGGTCCAGCACGGAGTCGGGGCTGAGATGGAGAGGAAGGAGAAGTATAGGTCAGGTGGGCTGCAGGTGTGTGTGTGTGTGTGTGTGTGTGTGGAGATGGGTTGGGAGAGAAGCTTCTCCGCTTCTGAAAATGCAGGAAACTATCTGTGAAGGAGCTGTGGTTTTCAAGCCAACTTTTCAACACCCTCAGAAAATTAGTCCTCTGGCTTGTTTGGAGTAAGCCAGAAGAGTTAACTTGGGTTTAAACAGAAGATTATGCAGAACTTGCATTAATGGCAGCTGCCCTGTAAATAAGCCAACAAAAATTACCAGCCTGCTAGCTTGCTATCTATCTATCTATTTATTTCTCCTTCTTTCTTTCTTACTTACTTACTGGTTTGGTAAGAAGCTAGTAACCCATGTTTCTATGTTGGCCAAGGAGAAGGAGAAGCCTCTTCTTTCGCGGCTAGCAATTAGCCTCTTAGTAGCCTGGTTTTTGGGAGATTCTTTTAAATGCCCTCTACTGGTGAAGGAGGGACAGATTTGAGGGACAGGCTTTCCTTCCTCTGTTGCCAGTGTAGAAACCAAGTGGCCTGGGAGAGGAAGAACAGAGAAACCTGCCGGCCCACTCACTCTCCTGTATGGAATTTCTGGTTGCCCATAGTTACCAAGCAAGTTATTAAATACAACGCTGAATAATAACAGGTTTGCTGAAGAGCAGGGTGAAGGCCCATGAAGCAGAACCCACTTGCAATGGAGAGCCCCCTCCCGAATATCCCACCCACCCAGCCTTACTTACTTTGTTGGGTAAGTGTTGTACAGGGACTGGTGGCAGACAGCTGGGGATGAAGCTTGATCCATGTAGGTAGGCCCTCCAGCTGTAGAGTCTCCAGATGTAGTGGCAAACCTGCAACAGATGGGGTCCGCATTGGTAATAATCTCATATGCCCAAGGGACCTTTTGCCCATTGCACTGGGCACCTAAATCTACCAAAAGGGGACTTGATATAGACAAACGAGGATCACCTCTGTCTTAGCAGTCTTCCCAGCCTCCATCCTGCTTTGTTAGCAATCCTTCACCCTCCCCTCAGCAGCAAAGGCCTATCTGCCCCAATTAGCTTATGCTCTCCTGCCTTCTGTCCACTTCCATTCATTCATTCATTCTTTCATTCATTCATTCCAGGAGTTCAGTTTCCTGTTCCCTGCATGCCTTCCATGCCCTGTGTATTAAGGACCCCCCCCCAATGACTGTCAGTATCTGAAGCAGTCAAAATCCCTCCCTCGCATCATAACTGGAAGCTGGTCAAACAGGGAGCAGACGTAGCTGCCAAGAAAGGAAAGGCCCGTCGCAGTGGGAGGGGGTTTGTGGAGAGAAAGACAACCCTTATTGTAAAAGCCACAAGTCTTCAACCGTGTCCATTTCCTACCCATTCCTTCCCCTGGGGATAGTGCTAACAAGATATAGACCCAGACACATTTAGCTTGCTTCAGGTTTCTAAAAACACGGATCCGAATGAAGAAGCTATCACCCCCATGTCTGGAGATGGGGCAGTGGCCAGAACTCTTGGTCGAGGGGTAATGACGAGAGATGGCAGCCAAAGGAGAGCTTCCCACCCCAATTATTTACATTTCCATATATATATATATTTTAAAAGAGCCTTTAAAGAGCCATGGTACTCACTCTGGCACAACTTGCTTGATCAGTGGCTTCACATACCCATCCCCCGTCTTTGCTGCAAAAGAAAAAAAGAGGGGGAGGCACTGAGTTATTACACAGGGCATGCAAGCATCTTGTCCTACCAGCTCTATGCAAATAGATGAGCACCTTGAAACCGTTTGGTATTCCTTGTTTTGCTTTATTTGTTTTATTGTCTTCCTATCATGCCTATTTCTCCAAAGAGACTAAACGTGGCTAACAAACAGTAAATATGCTTTCAAATTAACAATATCCAACTCGTTTAACAAATCCCAGCAGCGTAAACAGAACGCAGAACTGCGACAGCAAAAATTAAAACTATTGTACAGTTTTGCATCAACTGCCTTGAAGCTGAATAGTGATGGCACCTGATGGACCTCGGCTGGCAAAGCATTCCATAGGGAAGGTGCCACAAAGGAAAATGTACCCCCCATCCCTAAGCTGCCACCCATCTTGTATCCCAAAGTCAAGGGAAATGCAGTTTGCAGGGAGGAATATACTGAAAAGGCTATCATACACTTGGTCATGCAGACCAGGGGGAACTCCTTTGGCCCATAGACAAGGCAGGATTAAACCTCACCTAAACCCCTTCTCCTGGCATTATCCTATCTGTTTTTGAGCTTTTCTAATTTCTAGCGACTTGGCTATTCTGTCTGCAAGAACAGCTGCCGATCATGTCCCCCCCCCCAGACACCTTGTTCTCTCCTGGAGCCCCATTCATCACAAAGATATTTCCCCAATAAATCATTTTCACCTGCAATTCCAAATTCTCAGCCTCTACACAATCCAATTTTAGCGACACCCACTTTCCTCTCCCTTTCCCTTTGCTTCTTATCAGAGCCATTTCTGATCTATGCTATGTACCTGGCTAAACATTACAATCATGTCTATATATCTCCCTGAAGTAGCCTCTCTCAACCTCGGGTTCCCAGATGTTGTTGGACTACAACTCCCATCATCCCTAGCTAGCAGGGATGATGGGATTTGGTAGTCAGGCAACATCTGGGGATCCAAGGTTGAGAAAGGCTGAACTAAAGAAAAGAAAAAATGTTGCACATACAACAGTGCAACACAGATCACACAAATTCCAGAGCGGGGGGGAAACAAGAGACTTGCAGCTGAATGTAACCATTGCTTAGGCCCCCTTGTCAGAGGCATGCAGAAGAAGTCTGTCTGTGATTAGACGTGGGAGTGGGAATAGACCATGCCTGAAGAGATCAGGTCAGTTTTCTCTTGGTGCTGCAAAACCTACAAAGGACTGGCATGTAGTATTTGGAGAAGACCTCTTCTTTGGGACGGTCAGGATACACATAGAGGAGGTATGGGAGGTCCCCGAGACGGTCTGCCAGGGTGCGGATGGAGAAGTCACGAGTGGTGAAGGGCATCAGGTTCCAGAACATTCTATCAGCTGTAAGACCCAAGAGCATCATAACTCAGCAGCGGAAACAAACAAGCAGCTCTGCTGACCAATCAGAAACAGAGACAAATCCCCAAATAAAAGCAAAACACCTACACAGAATCGCACGGAGAGGAAGCCTGGCAGAGGGCTTTCTGTATGGCAACCCCTAAATTGCAGAGTTCCCTTCCCACAGAGGTGCATCTGTATAGCTTTCACCATATGCTGGTAGAGGCACCTTTTTACCCTGGGCCTGTGACACTTTAGGTAAGTTTATTCTGTGGGACCTCTTCTTTTGCTGAATCTATACTGCTTCATACTATCTGTAACCATTTCACTTGTCTTATCATTGTAATGGTTTCATCTTTTTTAAAAATAATAATGATATATTATATTGTGGTGAGCTGCCCTGGGACCTTATGGTGAAGGGCAGGTCAGAAATCTTATAAATAAATAGCCACATTTATTACTACTACAAAACACTACTGCTTCAGCAAATCAGGTAAAGGTAAAGGTACCCCTGACTGTTAGGTCCAGTCGCGGACGACTCTAGGGTTGCGGCACTCAACTCCCTTTACTGGCCGAGGGAGCCAGCGTACAGCTTCTGGGTCATGTGGCCAGCATGACTAAGCCGCTTCTGGTGAACCAGAGCAGCACATGGAAACGCCGTTTACCTTCCTGCTGGAGCAGTACGTCTTTATCTACTTGCACTTTGACGTGCTTTCGAACTGCTAGGTTGGCAGGAGCAGGGACCGAGCAACGGGAGCTCACCCCATCACGGGGATTCCAACCGCCGACCTTCTGATCGGCAAGCCCTAGGCTCTGTGGTTTAGACCACATATGAGTGCCTATTTCCAGCTCTGCCTGGTCCCTCAGTTACTGGCCTTCCTGATATAGGTAAGTCACCCACAGTGATGCATGCTCTGGTAGCTTACAAATTAGTCTACTACAGTGCAGAGCTGTCAACCTTCCTTTTTTGCATTGGGAAACGGCACTGGAATAAGGGAATTTCCTGCAAAAAAAGGGAAAGTTGACAGCTATGACAGTGCACTCTATGTGGTGCAGCCCTTGATGATGGTTCAGAAGCTACAAGTGGTATATAACACAGCAGATAAGCTTCTAGTCGGACGCATATTACACCAGTCTTGAAAGAACCTGCAATGGTTGCCAGCTCCCTACCAAGCCCAATTTAAGGTGTTGGTATTGACGTACAAAACCCAAAATGACTTGGGCCACAAATACCTGAAGAACCACCTCCTCCTATATCAATCTGTTGAGATGCTAACATTGACAGGGGAGATTCTGTAAGCAATAACACCACTTTGTGTGGTTTGGGCATGTGAGAGGGCCTTTTCTGTGGTGTCCCCAAAGTTATGGAATGCCCCTCCTGGTGCATCTTGCATTACTGTTGTACAGTTTTTGATCTGAGGTCAAGCTGCATCATTTTACCCAGGCTTTTAAGTGAGTGGATTCCTCCCCACCCCGTCCTGCTGAATTGCTGCACTCTTGTTTTGCAGTGCTTGTGATTTTGTTTAGTTTTGTGGTTTTAACACGTGGTTATAATGAATTGTATCTTGTTTTAAATTGTGGTATTTTATGTAACCTGCCCTGGCTCCATTCGATGAACGGCAGAATACAAATATAAATAGCAAAGAAAGTAAATAAGATTTCACACATAACATAGTCACATCTAACCCAACTAATAGGAACATACAGGACAGGAAGTGAAACTAGATGCAATTATAAGCCAGCAATTTTGACCAGAAGGGCCAAGTTAACGCACAACATGACAAATGGAATGCAATAAACTTCAGCTATAAACTAAAGCTATATTAGCCAATATTACCTAGAACCCCAGCGACAATTAATAATAGTGTGCTGTTAATGGTAAACAGTAACTATTGTCTGCAACGATTTTTGATTCAACACTCTCAGAGCAGGCAAGGACATAATGCAGTATTTTTTCTGCCAAAAAAACCGAACTCACTGTTGTCAAACCTCCAGGCAATTGTGATACCTCCAATCTCAGAGTCACTAAACCTCAAAAGGAAAGTTCCATCTGGCTTGTTGATTAGCAGGTTGTGGGCTTGCTGCTTGTTGACAAAACCTAGAATAGCCCTGGAGAGAGAGGGAGAGAGAGAGAGAGAGAGAGAGAGAGAGAGAGAGAGAGAGAGAGAGAGAAGTCAGACTACAAAAAGGTAAGGTGTGGCTATTGCAGCCTGTAAAAGCCAGTAAATGCAGCAAAAGAATGGGGGGGAATCTCACCCATCATTCCAGTGAGGTTTCAAGTGTTTCTTCAGGACTTCCATCACCCCATCAAACCACTGCCAGAATGTGTAATTTCGTCCTGGGAGGTTCTCCTGGTTAAAGAGAAAGAAAGACCAACATTCCTGCCTGTTTCTGTCACCCTGGGGTCTTGTAAAACAGCTGGAAGCCTTTATGTGTCCTTGAATCCTAAACTAATGGTTTACAGAAAGTAAAGTAAATCCTTATCCAAGTAAGGCTTGCCACTATCACAAGTTATGGGGAGAACAAGCCATCAGTTGAGAGACACTTTTGTCTTTGTTAAGTAACTTGATGATGATCAGCCGTTACTATAGCACTTCATTGTCAAAAGACAGCACAATCTCAACTCATTTTTTCACCCAAAAGGTCATCATGAGCTCCTTTCACAGATTAGGGTTAGAGAAAGAATGACTTGCCCAGTGTTGCCAAGAGAACCCAAGGCTGAGCAGGATTCTTTTGGACCAAACTTGTTTTTGTGGTTGTTGCTTTTTTTTAAAAAAAACATTTCTTAATTGCCTTCTAAACCACAATCTCAAGTCAAGTCAGTTTACACACAGAGCAAGTGAGGAAACATCCTGGCGTAGCCCAGAGCATGTCCTAAAGACTTCTGACCAGGATCCAGGATCAGAAGTCCCCAAAACCTCTGGCACACTTTATGGCTGTGCACAGAAAGCCCTACCTGCATAGATGCCTAGAGTGAAATGTGGAATCTGTATAAAGATACAGTGTATAAAGACACAGCTTCCTACAGCCAATCAGAAGCCGTGATTTGGTTTTCGAACGTTTTGGAAGTCGAACAGACTTCCGGAACGGATTCCGTTCGACTCCCAAGGTATGACTGTAGAGCACACACTCACACACCCTTACCCTGTTGAACTGGGCCCAGGAAACAGCCATGCCGTTGTAGTCTTCTAAGAGGTTCATGTTGCTATTGAACAGTTTCTGGGCCAAGAAGAGCAGGTTTTCCTTGGTGAGACCTCGGCTGCTCTGGACCTCCGATTTGAACTTCATGTTGAGGGCCTCGCAGAGCTGCGACCACATCACCTTGTCGGGCACGGCGAAGGGGACACGGCCCGGCTCTGCGAAAGCGTTGTCCCACAGCACCGTGGCCGTGGCGTTGTTGTCCTGGCTGCCGTGCACAATCACCACCACAGGCAGGGACAGCGTCTTCACCTGGAAGACCAACTCGTTGCCGCCAACGCTGAACTGGGATTCAAAGAGGATGGTGAACTTCTCCTCGGTCACTGACTCGGCGCCGCGTCGGTCAGAGCGCTTGATCCGCTTCAAGGACTGTGGAGAGGTGCCGTGGGAGAGGCAAGCACAGCAGCGGGGGGAGGCGGAGAAAAACAAGAGCACAGGCTGTCAAGGCCCTAGAAGTGATAGCCATCGCTTGCAGATAGTGGTAGGAGAAAGCTATGCCATATATCGAGACATATTTGTGGAGGGAAATATGCACAGCGTATTTCGGTCTACTTGGAGAGTTTCAGATGCAGATTTTGGCATTTTTACCAAAGGTCGTCACACTGGAAGTGGAAATTGGATGGGGCCACTTTATAACACTGGCAAAAAGCCAGAGAACCAGAGAGCAGGGACAGGGAGGACAGATGCGAGGTAGTCCCCCCCATTAAAAGCTCCATCTTGGCCCCTGGCTTTTGGCTCCATGTATGGCTCATTTTTCTCTCTCAGAATCAGGAGGATTAATAACAGACCCTTGGTAGGAAAAATAAAAGCAGGGTAGGTGGGAATCAGTGCAGGCATCTTTGTCTTACCATGTTGCGGAAATGAGCGCTCAGAGTACCAGTCGCCTGGTGATATTCCATCACACAGCAGTTGTTCAAGATATCACCGCTGCTCTCACTGCCAAAATAAACCAATGGCAGTTAGCAGAATATAAGCCAGTGCACCACAGGCAGTTTAATATCTTCCTATCTACAGTTCTGCACCAGGACGACCCTGCTGACGTAGCTTTTCATTGCTTCAACAAAAATCTTTATTTATTTATTTATTTATTTAACATTAGGCGAAATTTTACAAACGAATGCATGCAAACGTACACATGTATACTGAACGGGCTTAAATGGAAGTGTCACTTTTTGCCTTGTGACCTTTCATTGCCAGCCTTGGGGGAAGGCTGCTGTCATGCCACACAAAAAGTTTGCCAGCATGTCAGCTTCCAAGAAGAAAGCCTTTTGCAACACAATGGTAGAGGACGTGAAAAGTCTGCTTGATTAAAAGAAAAACAACACACAAGGGCAGCAAGGGAGCAGCCAGGAAAGGAAGCTTCAAAAGTTCTATGGACTGAGGGGTAGGATGAATTTCACACGCTGGCCATGATTTACATCTCTTAGTTCCTGAACATCTTGCACATGTGCGAGACACCCACTTTTTTTTAGCCCAGGGACCATATTTCCTTCTGGGCAACGTTCTGGGGGGGGCCACATGCCAGTGGTGGGCAAGGCCAGATGCAAAAAATGGGCAGGGCAAAAAATGCAAATTCTGCCTAGTTCCTGCACATACTCTCCTCTCTAGCCTCCCTCCAGGCAAGCAAGATGCAATACCAGAGTACAATGACGCATTCCAGCCAGGCAAAAAAACACCTTTCAAGGATATGGAGCAAGTCTGGCAAGGGCAAGGGCCTAAGGACCCCCCCCCCCACTCTTGTATGGAAAGAGTGAAAACATTCCTTCTACTAACTCCCCTGCTAGTATTTTCCACTTCTTCTACTTTCTTAACAGAATTAAACTCTGTGTACTGAAATACAGCTCCCACCCTTCACACTCCATGGCTTAGGATGAGCACAAGTGTCTGTCCTAACCTTGCAAAATCACTCCTAGAGCCCCTGCCACATGAGGTGTGTGAAGGTTACACATACTTGCGGGTGCTCTCATTCTTCAGGAGGGCTTTGGCCTGCTGCTCGCTGATGATGGTGGCCTTCACCTGTGGGGGGTTCATGTGGACATTTAACTTTCCACCAACCAGCAGCCTCACCGTGGCTGCAAACTTGGTCTGGGTCTTCAGCACCTGGGGAGGCTGCTTTTCAATAATAAAAGTACTGTGGAGGGAAGGGAGAAATAGAAGGAGGAACTATTTGCAAAAGACAGGACGTTATAAAGGAAATCATTTACATAACTAGCTGCTATTACTCATTTATGTCCATGCTCTTTCCACCATGGTTGTAAAAAGTTGAAATTCCAGATGTGGAGAAAGCAGTGAGGGCACATTTGCATGATACAGGAAAGTAAGTATTTGCAGTTCAAGCCCACAGTGAACACCATACATTTTTTGCAAATAAAATGAGAAACCCACACCATAAATACAAGAGGAGAAAACTCACACTGGTTTGAACTATCTGGCATGCCATTTTTTTTTAATGTGAGTGTATAAACTGCATATGTGCATGATTATATGCTGCTGCTTACTTTTTAGTTGTCACTGCAATCTATTTCAATTTTTTAAATGTGTTTATAGCATGCTTTTATTTTTTTATCTGAATCACAGTTTATAAATTTACATTAGCTACCTTGCACTCTGTTGTGGAAAGGTGGGCTATAAATGTGTTTAAAATGAACAAATATTGCTTATGCAACTGGTTCTGATTTGGTGTACAGTGGAACCTCGGGTTGCGGAAATAATCCGTGATGGAGGCACATCCGCAACCCGCAGTGTTCGTAACCTGCAGCACTGCGCCTGTGCACACAATTTGGCGCATGCGCGAAGTGCAATTTAGCACTTCTGCGCATGCGTGAGCGGCGAAACCCGGAAGTAACCCTTTCCAATACTTCTGGGTTTCCCGCGGTCTGCAACCTGAAAATGTGTAACCCGAAGTGTTTGTAACCAGAGGTATCACTGTACGTACCGTTCTATTTTAAATAAATTTCAATTACTATACCTTGCTGCGTATTATTAGATGGAATGACCCCACATCTCTGAACAAACAAAAGCCCATCCACACCTCAATGACTCTCCCACAGAAGATTCTCCCTTCTTTCAGCAAGAATGTCCCCACCACCGCTCAAATTACCTAGTCACCAGGGCAGAAATTATGTCTGTGACCGTGGTGTTGATGTCAGCCAACATCTCTTCATTGGGCCCTGGAATGGGCAGCTGCTGACACAGATGTTCAACACGGCGCACTTGCTGGCGGTTCTGGCAGATGATCTCAGCTAGCTTCTCACACCTACAGAAAGAAGAAACTGGTTTAGGAGCATAGGGGTGGCAGGATGCCAGAAGTGAGATGGGCTCAATCCAGATAGCACTTCCAGATGATATCTAGATCACTACCAATACATCCTACCTACGCCTTTGCTTAGCACACTTCAGCACATGCAGGTTCCTAAAAGTGAGAAAGTGAGTATTATTCCAAAAAAGGCTGAATGAATGAATGTAAGTGAGCAAGTAAATGAATGTGTGTGTGTGTGTGTGTGTGTGTGTGTGTGTGAGAGAGAGAGAGAGAGAGAGAGAGAGAGAACGCACTACAATGGATAAAAACCATCCCACTCAGCTGTACAACAATATAGACATCCAGGCATAGGGTGGTATTCAACACTAGTGCTATGCATAGTAGAGCTATTGAAGTTAATGGACATGATGACTCACTTAGGTTCATTAATTTCCACGAGTGTACTCAGAGTAGGACTTGGTCAAATAACACTCATAGTGCTGCAGTAATTTAAGATTAGTCAGTGTGTGTGTGTGTGTAAGTAATCTGTGGCTCAGCTACAACTCCCATCATCCTTGACCATTGGCTATGCTGCCTGGGGCTGATGGGAGTTGCAGTCCAATGACACTGGGAAGGGAACAGATTCCCCAGTGAAAAGGTGCAACTATTCCATGCTCCTTCCCCACCAAAGTTACAGCCCCACCTATAATTGCTTTGATGTTGTCTGGATTTAGGTTTCGGCCAGTTCACTCATATCCAGCCTTCAACTATGGTAGCATATTGAGTAAGCTTTGCATTAGTGATGTACTGGATTTCAAATGATATCCATATAAACTTGTGATGCCAAATTGTTTTACTAACCGTATGCAATTTTAATAGTGACGTTTATTTGATATGACATGACTATAATTTTTGTTGTTGTGTGGCCTTGTAAAGGCTAACCACTGTATCAACAATACATCTGAGCTGAAACTGAGACTGCAGGATGCAACGGGACAAAGATAAATGTCATTAGCATATGAACAGCACCAACATGTCTCCAGGTGATCTCAACCTGCTGTCTCATACATATGCTGAACACAAAGAGGGGAAGAAGTTGTAATCTTGCAGAACTTTCCAATAAATATTTGGGGAGTAAGGGGCTGCATTTAGCAGCTCCCAAGTTCAGCTGAAAAAAGTGCTTCGTTTGCAATGTAAGTAGTAGCTCTTGTCACTATCAGGATGTGAAAGTTCAGTCCCTGGTCAGAGTTGTTACGGATTCAGCAACTAGAGTAGCACAGTTGGCAGCATTTTGTTGCTGCTGCCAGTGCTGCAATACTGTGTTGTTGTTGTTGTTTTAAAAAAATGATTAATGCTGCAATCTTCTTGGTGTATTTAGAGAGTCACTTGGGAAGGGATTACATATTCCACCTCATTCCTTGAAATTCCTCCATTGTGGCATTAGGAGGGGGCAATTTACTGGGGGGAAAGCCTCACATGGGAAAAGAGAGTTAGTTCAATGCCTGCCTACGTACATTTCCAGAATTGGCCATGCCCTTCACCCTAGATCCAATTCTTGGTTTGCTAAATAGCACATGCAGTAGTTCTGCTCTGCCTGAAATCACTCCATCTGATGTAACCTGTAAGTCTCCCACCCTTATCTCAGAGTTGCACATATTCAGGCTATGATCAGGGCTGTGTATACGCAGCAATTCTGCAGAAGCACAGAAAAGCTGCAGCATATAAATTGCTAAACATCTCAAGCTTTCCTTTCTTATTTTTAAAAAGTATGTTTCCAGCCCTTGTGGCTTTAAAGATTTTCTCGAAACGTGTCAAGTGACCCTCAAGATGTCAGAGAAGTGGCAAAGGTCAGGGGGCAGCATAGCATTTTGCTTGCCTTGCTTAAAACTTGCATATTTCAGCTTTCAATGTTAAATAATTTGTATTACCTCGGGACTGAGTTTCCATTTATTCTGGCGCGGACTACCCACAGCCTTGTCTACTGTAACTCTGAGCCCTCTGCACACAGCTCAAGGAAGCTCTCTTCTCGGTTTTTACTTTGCATTCCTAAGACTGGACCCCTGGCACTTAAAAAGCCTGCATCTTACATTAAGCCTTCCCCCATACCATTCACTAAGTGCGGAACTAGTTGGGAAGCCCCGTTCCCCGTCTCACCCCCCCCCCCCCGGTTCCCTCCTCACCCATCACCTACCAAGCCTGCAATCCATCCAAAGGGCCCTCAGGGGGCCCGCCATTCCCCGCTAACTGTTGCCTCCTCTTCCACTGAATCAGTTCGTCGTCCAGGATAATGGTTTGCTGCTTGCGGAGCAGTGAAAGTGTCTGCTGGTGCTTTTCAGCCAGCTCCTGTGAAGGAAGAAGAGGAGACATGCATAGAGGAGTTGCCTAGAGCAACGCCGGTGTATACAGAAGGAAGTTTGGCCAGGGCTGAAGATGGTAGAGCTCACCACACGATACTGCTGCAGTGTCTGTGCCTCACGGGTCAGCCAAGCTTCCAGCGATACCTTCCTCTGCTGCAAAGTAGACTCGCGGGCCATGCGCTCCTGGGGGTTTAGCTGGGCTAGCTGAGCAAACTGGGCTGGGAAGGGAAAGGAGAGAGTATTAGGCTCCCTCCTGGGTCTCCCTCATAATCCCCACCTGCCAGACAGGGGTGCCTCAAATCCAGCCCTGTCTCCTCAGCTGCTTATCGCTCTGTGCTTCAACAGATAAGCCTAGGGACATGGGTCATGTTGTGCAGATGCCTAATTATTGTCTTCCAAAGCAACAACTCTATTCTGAACTTAAAAATGGAAAGCGTAATGCTGGTGGGCAACAAAAAGAGGTTCAAAGACTCTCAAGGCAAACCTTTAAAAATGTAGTATAAACACCGACAACAGGGAAACACTGGCCTGCGAGTGCTCCAATTGGAGAACAGCCTTTACCAAAGGTGTCATGGGTTTTGAAGATGCTCGAACTCAGGGCGAAAGGGAGAAGTGTGCTAAGAGGAAAGCACGATTGACAAACCCTCACCATGATCAACTCCCACCCGTAAACCTACCGGTATGTCCCCACTGTGGAAGGACATGTGGATCTAGAATTGGCCTTCACAGTCCCTTACGGACTCACTGTTAAAACCATGTTCATGGAAGACAATCTTACTCAGCTACGAGTGATTGTCAAAGAAGAAGAAGAAGATCCCAAGTCAGACTATTGGTCCATCCAGCTCAGGACTGGGGAACCTTATACTCCAGTGTTTCAGAACAGTATCTTGAGTTGCCAGGGATTGAACATGGGACCTTCTGCATGTAGAGGACATTACAGCCCTTCCTTCGGCTTTGCAGCGTGACCTACTACTTGCCTCCTCTTCCACATACACACACCTTGTACGCGATGGCTTTCTTGGTACTGGATGATGAAGTACTCCTGCGTCTGCTGAAGCCTCTTCAGCTGGTTCTCAGTGTCCTGAGTAACAAGGCGCAGCTCCTCAAAGGTCTGGTTGATCTGCAGGTGCTTCTGAGACAGGGCATCGGCCAGATTGCTAGCTGGCGAGGGACTCTACAGATGAAAGGAGAGAAGGCTATTGCCACAGGCAGAGCAGAACTGACAGAGCAGGGCATGGGACACAGGCACCCTTCCCAAGACTATGAGTCGCAACACCCAACTTAGCTCTACTCAAGAGCACACCCTTTGCAAACCATGAACCCAAGTTATTCCTCTGCCCTGAGTAGAACAGCATTGGATACAGCCTTTTGTCCTACTCACATCTGTGGCCTCTCGCACCAGACGCTGCTCATGGTAAAGGATGTGCCTGATGCAGCGCACCAGTTCCATAGGGCAGCGTTCGTACGTATTCTGTAAAGAGAGAGAAAGAGAACAAACATGCTGAGGTGTTGGGGGGTAGAACAAGTCGGGAGGATCAACTAGTAGCTCCACAGCCCATTCACCCATGAGGAATCCTGAGTGCAGCCTCTCTCTGCTGCCCTCCATATTGCCCTCCCTTCCCATCACTGACAGACAAGCCACTGGAACCCACCTGCAGCTGAGTGGCATAGTGGCCCAGTTTGATCTTCAGAAGGAAGCCGTCCTCGCCCACCTGGTGGTCCGCTTTCTTCTGCAGCTCCTGGATCAGTCCCTCCAACAACTGCGTGGCCTTGGCACCCTCCTGGGGGTTTTCCGGGTCGATGGAGTCCCTACCAGTTGGGGTACAGATCAGGTGTACATTTGTCAATCCCAGAGAGCAGCCCCTGCACGCCTGCCAACCATTATCTGCCTTATCCAAACATCAGAAGGTAAGAGGGAGAAAACCGCACCACCTCCAGACTTTCAAACGAGGACAGAAATCCTCTGTCAAACAGCAAAACCATGAATTTGTACATTGTGTTAATTTATTTGAAAGAGCTACAACCCCCTTGATTTCTTACAATCACTGAACTAAATTTAAATTCATGTGTCATTCAAAGGAAGGGATTTGAAAGCATATAAAAGTTTGTCCACTTATCACTCTGATAAAAAGGCCAAGTCAACGTATATAAAAATACAACACTAAAAAGGAACAGTAAGTTATTTTTCCTCCTGCAAGGCATTCTCAGCATCCTCCCACCTTTGAAATGTACATGGCACACATATGTAATCAAACTGAATGCTGGTTTAGCCATCAGTCTTATCCTTCCTTGAATACTTCCACCAGACTGTCTGGGGTTTTTTTTTTAACCTATTATTTTTTAATGCTGCAAGTACATCTGTTTATTTTAAATATGCATCAATTAAAACAAAAGGCACAATCCATTTTAAAATAGTTGCAGAACTGCTCTGTGGTGGGGAAGAAGTGGGTTGGTGATGCAACACACACTGGCCAATCAGCTCCATCCATAGAGAGAAAATTGTTGGAACAGAGATGGCAAGTGCCTTTCTGGAGCAGTCTCACACACTGAAACAATGCTATGTCTTTTCACATGCTAAATGGATGAAGAAACAGAAACTCAGAAGCAGTGAAAGGAAACTGTATGCTATGGAAAGCTGTGATTACAAGGTGGAAGTAGCAGTTATTAGTTAGGGCCCCTCCAAATTCATGGGGTGTTTGTGTGTGTGTGTGTGTGTGTGTGTGTGTGGCTGTGTCCTGTAATATGTCATGGATACAATAATACTGCACCAGTGGAGAATTTATACTGGACTCCCCATGCATAATTCTGCTTTATTAGTTGTTCCCTAATGCTTCTCCAATGTTACCACATTATTGCTGTCTAGAGGGCCACCTTTGTGCTACAGAACTGCAAAAGCAGAACAATAAAATAAACTGGAACACCTTTGGTCTAAACAGTAACAGGACTTCAGTAGGATGTCACAGGTCATGCACTGATTGGAAAACGAAGCAGGATGTCCGCACTAAAACTTTTGCTGGAGGCACAAACAGTAATAGAAACGGGGTTGTGTACAACTGCCCTGATACCATCATGAGCACCGTGAATGCACAAGAAAATGGATGCCTGGAGAGGCCTAGCTCTATGGCACTCAAAAGGCCTGCTCTAGGGTAAAGAAATGTTCTGAAAGGAAGCTGACCATCCAACAATGGCACCCTTGCAAAAAGAACGGGAAAATTGAAAGAGGGGTACTAGTGGCAATTACAGAAGAGGAGGAGGAGGAGGAGGAGGAGTTTGGATTTGATGTCCCGCTTTATCACTATCCAAAGGAGTCTCAAAGCAGCTAACAATCTCCTTTCCCTTCCTCCCCCACAACAAACACTCTGTGAGGTGAGTGGGGCTGAGAGACTTCAGAGAAGTGTGACTAGCCCAAGGTCACCCAGCAGCTGGTTAGGTAGGTACCAACAACCATCTCCAGCAGCTGTGAGATACTACTTCAAGCAGATCCAGAAGGAAAAACTGGTGACTGAAGGAAGAATGTGTAAAGTGCTTTATAAGTTGGGACGAATCAGGGACACTTGGGAGGCACATGGATCAGGCCTGGAAAGCCAAGGCATGTAGCCAGTGGTGTGAACTCCAAGTTTTGCCAGTATCCCATCCCACCATATTCCTCTGCAAGGCTGAAGATGGTCCTGGACAGCCAGGCGTCGCGCTCACCTACCATGGCTGGCTCTCAATCCACTGCGAGAGGTAATGGCGGACCTCAATGGGAAAGTGCTGCCCATACAGGGCCTGCATCTGCCGCAGGGCATCCCCCTGGAGTTGCTGCGCTTGAATCCACACCGCCATGGCTCAGGACCTGACAGGGAGAGAGACTTGTTAAAAGAAGGGGACGCCATGCATAGAGCTTCTGACTCACGCACACTCAAGCCTGCATATACTCAAATCACCCCAACTTCCAGTGGCTGGAGAACTTCCAATTATAGTAACAAAGCCAGACACATCAAGGACGTCTTCCTCATATAACTCAAGAGCAAACACTTGACATACCTGGATTCTTTTGGAAATATTGCACTGTTTGTTGTAAGTATCTTAATCCACTACCCTTCTTTCCAAAGGACGGATTAAGAAGAGATGAGAGGGGGTATGGGTGTAGTAGGGTAAGCTTTAATTAAGAGGATTGCAGCAATGAAATTCCAGGCTTAAAATGAGCAACCTTATAAAGTGGCTTGGGAAACAAGACCTTCCTACCTCCTTCCTTATCTGTAAAATGGGAATTATAAACTATTCTCCTCCTACCAGGTTTACTGGGATCAGTGCGGCAAAGGACCTCAACACAGTATAAAGTGCTGGGACACAAGCCTGGCCAGAAGCTCTACTTAGGTCTCCTGAGGCTCAAACTTCCAAACACCACCTTTGGGCACAAATAGCAGCCAGGAGACAAGACTTTATGGCAGAAAACCAGCTGCCTGCACATCTCCCGTTCAGGGCCCCACACTTCAAATGCACTTCCTTCCAAGTAAAAGCAGCAGCATTACGCCCACTTTTGAACAGTGTATGTAATGTGTAGCTTGGCCCTCAGTGGGTAGATCGTTGAAGCTAGGAGGTACTGTCCAGTAGCATATGGCAGGTGACCTTGCAAGGTAGGTCAGGATGTAGAATTAGGTTGCGCCTAAGGGGAGGAAGCAGGTTGTGGCGATTAAAAGCACTTTGCACATACCAGATACACCTTCCTTTATTCTTATTTCACATCGCCCCATACCGAGCACTGGCAATGAGTGGGGCAGGGAAATATCTGACAAGGGCCATGAATTAGTTTTTACAGCCAGAAAAGATAATTGCTGGTGTTTCTTAACACGTTTTGCTGGGGAAATCCTTCCGCCATTGAAAGTTGGTGGAAAGGAAGTGGAAACACCCACTGCTTGCAAGTTTGGAGAGAGCTAAAGAGGGAAACCAGAGGGTGAGAAATAACTTCCTCAAAAAGCGAGTGGCTCACTCAAATTCCGAAAACAAAAATGTGCCAGAGGTCATATAACTGCAGAGTTGGAGGGCATGCTGCGGATCATCTAGTCCAACCCCCTGCAATGCAGGAATCAAGGCTACTTTGAAGCTATGAGACCTCTGGTGTGAAAATTCCTTCTCCCTAATCTGAGATCTGTGGAAGGTTATTGTGGCTCCTCAATGGGGCAAGTGGTATATGTGTGTATGACTCATACACAACCACTCTGTTTGTTATGACTTTTCATATTCCAGGGCTGAACTCTGAAGCTAAGGCAAATGAAGCTGGCAATTTGCATTCACCTTGATTTGTGTTTTAAAAATCTCTATTGACTTCTAAAAGAACAGTAAGGGCACCTCCTCTTAGAATGGGCCCATGGGCCAGAATCACCACTCTCTAAGCACTTTCTTTTGTGGCCCCAGAGGAACCCACTGAATTTGCTTGTGGCAGAAGTGTCTGCCTGACTGGTGGCATTGTCATTGTACTCATGCCAACAATGGGAATTTTCTTCTTTCTCCAGCACTCAGGAAACAGGAAGGAACAATGATATGTAGGACCCAGTGCTGGGGTCCCCAATGTGGCACTTGTGGGTACTTACACCACTATCAGACACCCCCATGTTGCTTGCCAATGACCCCTGTCCTGCCCAATTTTATGTTTACTCTTAACTGAGGATTTTTATTTTTGCCTTGTTTGTCTGCCTGCTTTTTTTGGTCTGTTTTCTATTGATATGGGATGTGTGTGTTTATCCTGTTAGGAGGGATAGGTTCTGTCCATCACCAACTTTTCTTCTATGAAATGGGCACTTTGCAGTGCTTGTAACAGATTTTTAGATGTCCCAATGTGGCCCCTGGCTAGATTGGGGACCCCTGAGCTAGTGGGCAGCAAACGAAGCGTTTTGAGGCTTTTTAGCTTGGGGGTGGGTAGGAAGGCAACTGAAGGACAAACAACACATTTCTTTTGGAGATTCACGCATCAGCAATCTCTTAATGGGAACACCTGTGTGGTTTTTAATAAATGCAGGCATGGAGAGCCTGCTAATATGATTGGGCAAGGATATGTGTTAAGCTTTCCTTTCACCATTTATTGATCTAAACCACCACCACCCCCGCCAAGTTGTTATTTTTGCCCACTGTTCATTCTATGGAATGGAAAAACTTTCCCAAACAAATTACCACCCCCACTGTTGTCGCACTTAGCAAAAAGAACCCCGTACAGTGGGGGGGGGGGGAATTATAGTTCTCCTGTTGCATTTCCTCATTCAGGGTACTTATACCTCACTTTTCAAAGCAAGGAGCCTTCGCAAAGAGACTTCGCAAAGTCAAGTTCTGCCTCCGTGGTTGGGAGGCAGTAATGCTTCTGAATACCAGTTTGCTGAAAACTCTAGGATGCGAGAGTGATCTGGTGCTTCAGTCCTGTTTGCAAGGTTTCCCACAGGCACCTGGCTAGGCACTACGAGAACAAAATGCTGGGCTAGATGGGCCATTGGCTGGATTCAGCAGGGCTCTTCTTATGCAAACCCCAGAGGCTGCTCAGCATGGCTTAACAGAGTGGCTGAGTCACCTCTGCATTTGCAGCCTTCCGCACACACCAGCTGGGGTGGAAGGTATGTGGGGAAGTGGGTAGGCAAATCACTGCAGCTGCCTGGACCTGGTGCAGTGACTGGGCCTGAATTGGGCCCAGTGCCATCACATGATGCCTGTAGGGCCATCGAGCTCAGGCCCTCACTACAACAACCCATCCTGGGTCCCTCTGCTAGCTGCGGGAGTCCTGATGACAGTATTTCTATACCTTCTCGCCATGTTCAACAGGAGGAAGGGGGAGCCGTGTGCCAGAAAAGTGGCCCTGGCATCGCTCCCACAGGCAGAGGCCAGCAGGTCTGGGCAGGGGGAGACCTATGCGCAATCTGGCACAAAGGGGAATTGGGTTTGTGCCCTTGCAATATTATGAACAAGTACAAATAAATAAATAAAACTCATACCAGTTTAAAGCTGATTAATACTAGTGTAGTTTAGCAATGACATTATAAGAGGTTTACAAAATTCTGAACACTGGGGGTTGGGGGGAACAGATGGAGGAAAATCTCTTTCTCTCTAACACTTGGGATGTCATCTTGACATTGATCGATTGGATTGAAAAAGAAGTACTCCTTCATAAAACTCATAATCAACTTTAATGGAATTCGCTACCACAAGAGCCTTACTTGGGCGTTTGAAGGACATCTGGAGGAATAAAGTGTGGAGAGGCTGTGGAGCCACTTGTGTCAAGCTGCTCTGCCTTGTCCCCCCTCCAGCTCCACCGCTACCCTTCATGGGAGCACTGGCTAGAGAATGAATGAACGAACACAGAACACTGCCTTACACAAAGTCAGACCACTGGTCCAACTGGCTCAGTAACACCTAAGCCGACCAGCAGTGGCTGTCAAGGGTTTCAGACAAGGGAGTTTCCCAGCTGCGCCGGGAGATGCTGGGGATTGAACCCGATACCTTTCAAATGGAAAGATGATGCTCTATCACTGAGCTATGGTCTGTATAGAAGATGATAATCCGAAGGAGGATTCTTCGCGTTTTCAGCTGAACACACTTAGTAGAATCCTCTCCCCTGTGCACTATCGGGGTTCCCAATCGCAGAGAGGATTTGAAGAGTGTTCAGCCAAACATGCAAAAAAAGCCCCTTCAGATTTCCCCACACAATGCATGATGGCTGGAGGTGGAACCAATGAGGAAGTTTGGGGGGGGGGAGAGAACAGGGCTGATGTGCATGGCGCCACAACACTTTTTTTCCTCCCATGTGTTCTTTGAATGCCCTGAGATTTTAAGAAATGGGATCATGCAAATTCACAGGGGTCAAGTTTATCAGTAAGCTATGAAGTTGTGACAGCTAAATGAAACACCCATGTACAAAGGCAGTGTGCATCAATATCAGGTGCCAGAGTGGGGAGTGGGGGAGGAAGGGCAGAGCAAAGTTACGGACTTTCCAGGGGCTTATGGCTTGGCTGGTGTTAGAATAATAATGCTGGGGGAATGAGCTGTTTGGTCTACTCCAACAACCCCATTCTTCTGCGGATTCTGGGAGCTCACTTACAGTCAGACACCTAACCCACAAGAACAAGAGTGTGATGATAGACTGAGTCCTACCACTGGATCCATGGGTGCTATTTTGGGCGGTGAGACTTCCCAACCACTACAAGTTAGTGCCAGCTTCTATTTCAGCCCTGGGCAGCACTCAAGCATGGCAGTTTATTTTGGGCTGTTGGGTATTCAAGTTGGTGTGCGCACTTTATAGCAGGAATAACAAATGCAAGCATAGGAAGGACAGGTGGGGAGGGAAGGCCTATTTTTTTATTTTTACTTTTTTAAAGCAAAGCTCTGCTCTGTCTCGTTCGGATCCAAAG
The DNA here is from genome assembly GCF_009819535.1 of Lacerta agilis. Taxonomy (NCBI): domain Eukaryota; kingdom Metazoa; phylum Chordata; class Lepidosauria; order Squamata; family Lacertidae; genus Lacerta; species Lacerta agilis. Next base: position 29,545,708 of record NC_046325.1, on the reverse strand, counting down.
CCTGACAGGCCAGATTCAGTGGCTGGAATCCTAGGTGATGATGCAATGGTAACTGAAAAGGAGGTGCAGTGTGTGTGTTTGTGTAAGAGAGTGAGAGAGAACAGACTGGGCAATTACTGGCCACAAAAGCACACGACATACTACTGCTAGTTCAGAAATTTTAAAAATGCAAGCGCCTTTCATGCCAAAGGGCAGCCTGGGATAGAACAAGCTGGACTGACAAATGTGAAATGCACGACTAACTAGTGTGACACACCTCTGCTTCCACTGTATCAACAGGGTGCAAATGGTAAACGAAGCAAATGTTTCTCTGTAGTGGAATCACTGCCTTCTTTAATAATACTTTGCATGCCATAGCTTAGCTCCAGTGCTGTGAACGTATTCTGCCCAACAGAAGATGAACTCTGAACTTTACTCTCCGTTGTGCATGACATACAGCCCCCTGGAAAATAAATTTATCCATGTTCCTAGTTCCTACATGGAACTGCCTGGCTGTTTATATTTCCCTTTGAGACCCTGCTCCATGCTCACCAACCATCTAAAGTGAGGTGGGCAATGACAAGAGACAAGGCCTTTCCAGTTGTGGCACCCCAGAAAACTCCCAGAGAAGTCTGCCTTATGCTATTATCACCCCCCCTACTCCAGCCTTAGCTAAACATCTTTTTATCTGCTCAGGAATGCTATTTCTGGGATCATTTTATTCTAATTTTACTAACTGCTTGGTGCAATTTCTTGATACATGTTTTATTTTATCTATCGTATTTTATGTTACATATATACCGCTATGAAAGCTATGATTGAAGACCACATAATAGATCTGTGTAGGTATGGATGGAAGAGATGGAAACTCCAAGGCTTCCCATTGCTCTGAAATGCCCCAATATGAGAGAATCTACACTAACCCAGGAACAGGCATCATTTGATGAAATGCAAAAAGCGACTTATTCCAAGTTTTTCCCTAGCAAGTTATGAGCCTGGCAAGGCTTAGAAAGTGGTACTTCCAATGCCATAGCCTTTTCCTCCCCTTTCAGCTTTGTAGGAATGCTCTGCCCACCTCCCCCCCTTTTAAAAATGTCAGATTCTAACTTCATTGGGGGGGGGGATAAGGAAATATCTGGTAAAGGACCTATTGCCTGCCTTGGAAAGACAGACCTTTTATTATATGCAATTTCACCATATAAAAAAATGCCCCAGAATCCAACAGAGATGGCACAGGAACTGAAAAGGACAGACAGCTCATACTTTTGATAGTCACTATTGCGGATCACCAGCCGATTTGCACGATGTGCTGCTAACTTCAGCATGTCACATTTTTTTCACGCATCACCATCACCTCGTTCTTCTTGCCTCCACACAGCCAACCCCCCACTAATTACAGAATCAAATCCCATGCACTCTATTAAGCAAGGCCTACGATAGCAACAGTAGTGTTCCCACCTTGCCTCTTGATGTGAAGGCTGGAGAACGGGGAATTGACAAGATCATAGAATTGTAGAGTTGGAAGGGACCTCGAGGGTCATCTAGTCCAACGCCCTGCAGAGATGGAAGAGAGCAAAGCATTAGAGCAGAGCTTTCCAAAGTTTTCATATTGGTGATACACCTTTTTTTTTAGACATGCATCATTTTGCAACACAGTAATTCAGTTTAACTAGCAAACCGGAGGTTAAATTAACCGCTTTCCAGAGCCAGGAGCATTTGCACGACACACCTACACACTACAGCTAACACACTAACGTGTCCAGTTACAGGTAGGTAGCCGTGTTGGTCTGCCATAGTCAAAACAAAATAAAAAATTAAAAAATTCCTTCCAGTAGCACCTTAAGAGACCAACTAAGTTTGTTCTTGGTATGAGCTTTCGTGTGCATGCACACTTCTTCAGATAACGTGTGTACAGTATCTGAAGGAGTGTGCATGCACACGAAAGCTCATACCAAGAACAAACTTAGTTGGTCTCTTAAGGTGCTACTGGAAGGAATTTTTTTAAATATTTTTGTTTACACTAACATGTCGCGACACACAGTTTGGAAAGCTCTGCATTAGAGGGAGCATCATAACCGCAAGGCAAAGGGGAAGGAAGAGAGCTACTCTCAAGGAGGAAGAGGGGCTGCAGTAGGGTCTGAAAGAAGGAGTGCGAGATCAGTAAAAAAACAAACAAATGGTTTTTTTTTATAAAAAAAACCATGTTCAAATTAAGAAGCGATTCCAAAGCAAGGTTAAGAAAGAAGTAAAATCCACTCAGCTGTTGCAGGATCAAGACTGAGCTTGCCATCGTCCTGACCCTTGGAGAAGAAAAATAAATCTTCTGGGCCATTATAGCGCTTCTCAGCTTCTGACAGGTTTAGTACTTTCGTAGTGATGTGAAGGAAAACACACTCAGTGAAGTGTGATACCCAGCCCATTAATTATACGAAGGCCACAAGTGAAGGAGAACTGAAAGAACCCTCTTGGGTTTTCTGTGCTTGACCAACCAAATCCACATGGTTATACCACTGCTACCCTCCCATGACTGCTGTGCCTTTAAACGGTGTGTTTGCCCCCCCCCCCAAAAAATGTGGCACATGCAGATAAACCCAGAGTTGAGATATGGTTGCACCTACACCACTGCTGCCTTGCCATCCGATTCCATTTCTATATGATACCATCAGAACTTAATCCACAAGTGATATTGTTAGATAACGGTAGTAATTGTTTCAGTTCTGGCTCAGCTCTTTCGACGCTTACTAGATATACAGTCTCCCCGCCCCTCCTTGTCAGTCACCACGCACAGCTTGACAATTGGGGACACCCAAAAAGGGTAGCAAGGAGGCTCTTTACCTTGCTTAGCAACTGTATCTTGCCCACAAGTTTGCCCCCTGGAGTACCAGTGACTGAGCCATGGGGACAGGCCATTCTGATAACCTTCCTTCCCAGTCTCCTCAGCCACAGGTTTCTCCACCTTTCACATGTACAACGTAATTGTTAGCCCTCTCATACTGCTACTGTCATAGGGGAAACCCATGCCTAATATGCTGCGGAAGCAAATGTGAGTCTGGGCTGGAAACTCTCTGGGAACGCTGTGCTGGGGGAAAACACACACACACCAAGTTGTTCAGTTACACCAATTCACAGCAGTCACTGAAAGCAAAAGTCACGAGCCACAAAGTGACTCCAAAGTGCAAAAAAAACAGGAAAACCAAACAAAGCTTTTAATATTGGAGCATTACCGAAAACAACCACCTACACCAAAGGAAAGTCCTCATTACCCCGTAGAGAACTCAGCAATCGGCCCATGTATAGGGAAGGGTGTGTCAATGTGATCTATAGTTCTATAATGAAAACCTGTCAGGGTTTAGAAACCCCAACAAGACTAATACATGATTAAAAGCCACTTTTACACAGGGAGAACTGTCACAGCCCTAATAGCTAATAAGGTATACATTATATGCCATTAGTTCATCTACAACTGTTGTCATATAGCTAGCCCTCTGTGCCCCAGTGGTTTGCCACAATTTTTGCCTGAATCCAGTTAATTCAGAACCAACCTGCACACAAACAAGTATATTTCTAATCACTTTTTTTTAAAGCCACAACAATGCCAGAACCACAGGCATGTTTTTTCTACGCAAAGCAGCAGAACAGCCCTCCTGCATGGAGCTGGGGGTGACAAAAGATAAGAAGGTGCGCCAGCCTTAAGTTGCACACAGGCAGACAATGTGTGTTGTGTGGTGATTTGGAGTGGGAGGAAAACAGTGCAAAGACATTGATCTAAGCTAGCGAAGATCTACCCTTTTAAGGCACAGAAGAACCCCCAGTTGATTGGAAGCCCTGTCTCTGAAATTGGGCACGGGTGAAATGTGAAGCCTCCCTGGTTCAAACTGCTGCGCACGCACGCGCGCACACACACACACACACACCCCAATGCTACCCTCTCCTGGTTCTATGGCTGTCTAGGACTGGAAAAACCGAAGATTTCTTGAGCACCAGGAAGGATAGTGGGTTACATTAGTGGGTCTTTTAAGTTTGCAAGCCTGTGGCAGATGGCTGTGAGAAACTAGCCTCATAGAAGCAACCTGGGCCCCAGTTCTTGCTGCTGCTGCTGCTGCTGCCGCCGCTTCTCCAGCTGCCCCCTGACAGGAAGACGCAATTTCCTTCCAGAAAATCAGCTGCCTCTAGTAAACCAGCTTCCTCCCACTCAACGTTTAACAGAAACATTCACCCACATGCTTGTGCTGCCTGGGAGACAAATGAACCATACTTGTACTAGGAACTTCTGGATTCGTTGTAACAAAAGACTGGATTCAGTTCAAATACAGAGCAACTTCGAAACGTAGGGATAAACAAAAGTTACCCTGGGTATTGTGCACCCAAGGGAAACCCGCCCCCAAAACAAACACAAGAAAATGCAGATTTTGTACTTCACATAGCCATCCTGGTGAGCAGGGATGCCCTTTGGTTCAAGAGAAATGGACCTGGGCTTGGATCCAGAGGTGTGCAGGTGGGAGGTGGTCGGCAGATTACTTTTCCTGTCTCCTGTGTCCCCTGGCAGCCTTCCGAATCCGGTAAAAGACTCTTCTGACAGTTGGGGGAACTCACCTGAATTGGGTGGGTTGTGGCAAGAGGGTTTTGTGTGTGTGTTACAGATAAATAAATAACTCGAGTGGAGCTCTCCTTTACGGGTGATAGTTCTGCATGATTTTTGGCATTCACCTGCGTCTCATTTCCCCACAGAACAGCCAACCCCATTAAGAGAATTTTCAGAGGGGCTGGATAGGTCTCCTTTCAGCATCCTTTCTCTAAAAGCCAATTACTATTGATGTAGCCGATGAGGTTACTGGACTCTCATCTCCCCTAGTCAGCGTGTACAACCACAATGAAGGGCACTCATGTTTGCTACCCCTGCTTAGATAATTAAAAATGAAGGACACCATACTCTGAAGTACCTACTTTAGGTGACTAATATGGACATACAAAGGCGGTTATCCATAGGAGAAACATGCACGGGGTCTACAAACCCATTGCTGCACAATTTGTAAAGTTCTTTTGTTTTCGTTTTGAAGAAAGGCAAAAGGCCCAGTGTATCTGAAGAGTCTTTTTCCGAAAGCAAACCCTGAAGAGGTTTTTCAAACCACCAGTCCCTAAGGATCAGGGCTCAGTTCCAACAAAGCTGGAGGGCACTTGGTCACATCTCTGGAAGTTGTGAACTTCATCCTTATTAGTCAGTTCATCTGTACACAAAAGACATGATTCCACTGGGTAACTTAAGCAGACTAACTTAGCCGAGATACGATTCCAGCTATGCAATTTCATTTCCCCACAAAGTTTTAACAATATGACTTGAATGATCACCACAACCTGGAAGGTTTGCAAATGAACCGGAAAGAGGAATGCAAATCTTTGTTGTTTGTTTATATACAGTGGTACCTCTGGTTACGTACTTAATTGGTTCTGGAGGTCCGTTCTTAACCTGAAACTGTTCTTAACCTGAAGCACCACTTTAGCTAATGGGACCTCCCACTGCCGCTGCGCCACCAGAGCACGATTTCTGTTCTTATCCTGAAGCAAAGTTCTTAACCTGAAGCGTTATTTCTGGGTTTGCGGAGTCTGTAACCTGAAGCGTCTGTAACCTGAAGCGTATGTAACCCGAGGTACCACTGTATTTTAGCAAATGTATCCACCACCTTTCTATCCGAGATGTTCAAAGCAGAAAACGTTGAACAATTTAAAATGAAACACACACATTAAAAAATAATAATGGGACTTCCGGCTGGCGACGCCATAGCGGGTGGTCGGGGCTGCTTCGGCTGCGAGGCGCCCGATACATCCCGGGGGTTAGGAGCCCCGCAACCGCAAAGCGGGGCTCCGGTTGGGGTGCGGGAAGAGCGTCCCGCACCCTGGGCTCCCCGGCTGCGCCCACGGAGGCTCCGAACCCTTCCCTTGCCCCCCCTGTAAAGGGGGAGTGGGGGTGAAGGGACAACGGAGCCGGGCTTACGGGGATATGCCCCAACCGGGATGCAAATGCGGCGACAAAGCCCGCGGTGAGCGTCTTAGTTCTACCTTTGAAGAATGGAGCCAAAGGACCCGGTGGTCGTGAGTAACTAATTTGACCAGAAATCGAGCTTTTGGAACGATCCGGGGGGAAGGAGAAAGGCAGCCTGCCTTCTTCCCTTCGAGTTAAAGAAGCTAACCAATTTGAGCAACTGCTGCTACAGGACTGCTACAATGTGCTTAAAATTGATACATGAGACTGGCAAACTTTTTTCTTGGGAAGTAAATTAGTGGAAAATATCTCCATTTAAAGTTGCGGTATCTGCGCTCCAGTTTAGGAAAATGGCGATGAACAGAGAGGCAGGAGTAGAAATTTGATACCCACTTCCTCCCCCTCTACCAGTATGCTGGGCTTCGTCCTTGAACTGGTACTGAACTCTGGACTAACGGACGAACAGAGGCTCACTGCTTTGAAGGTGGAACTGCTGTACAGGAAAGTCAAAGTCTTGTGTGGGGGTCTGAAAGAGAACCAATTGCCCACAGAGGAGGCTTTTAAAACTTTTAACACTTTGGAAGAAAGTCTTGCCAAAGAGCTGAGAGGATGTCTGGGAAGATGGAGAGAAATGAGTGAGCTACTTCGGAGAAGAAACTCGCCTTTTGGGGGTGGCAGTCCCAAGGCGACGGTAAGATTTGTTATATCCAGTCCCCGAGGTGTGAGCTCGGGGGCCAGGGACAGAGAATTATGGTTTTTACAAGAAGAAAAGGAATGCTACAAAGAACCGGAGAAGCTGAGAGACGACGAGATGGACATCCTGGAGCTCGTGGCAAGGAGAGCTTTGGACTGTGCCTGGATCTGTGGACGCTTGGAGAGGGAAGCCACAGGGAAATTCAGTGTTGAGGCCACCAGGAGAAGAATAATGGACAGAGGGGGTGTGGGGTGAAACACTAAGTAAAATTTGAAGTAGCCTGTCATGGAATTTTGAAATCGGAGGGTGAATACTGTCAACAATCTTTCTGTTTTATTTTTTGTTTGAATATGAAAGGAGATATTTTGAGTTACTATGTTATTAGCAGCAGTTTAAAGGATAGAAGAGATAGATATGATATAAATGACTGGTGAAGATTTCAATGGAAGAAGAATTATGATGAGATATTACTACGATGATGCATTGTTAGTTAAATGTTGAATATATAATTGTGTGTAATTACATAATTGAATTTGAATTTCAGGAGAAATGGTTATAAAATAGATTAAGGATATGAACTCGAAGGAGAAAGGGCAGGGGAAGTCAATGGTCAAGATATGGAAATAGAAATTTTCTTTTTAAAGAAAAGATGCAACAAGAAAACTTGACACTGTTTGTATTTGTTTTATTAATGTATTTGTTTTGTATTTGTTTAATTGTAGGTGTGGGTGTGGGTATATGTTGTTATAAGAAAAAGGTCAATAAATTCTTATAAAAAAATAATAATAATAATGGAAACAGAGTGACTGATAATATAACAGATGTTAAGATGATTAAGAAGGGCACCAGACAGAAATCTCTGAGCAGCTATGTAAATGAGAGCCAAGGTGGTTAAGAGTATCAGTCTAGGTCTCTAGGACTTGGTAGACCTGTGTTCAAGTCTCAACTTCAGCCACATAAAAGCTCACTGGGTGGTCTTGGGCCAGTTACTGTTTCTCAGCCTTACTAGAGGATTAAAATGGGTTGGGTGGGTTGGGGTAGAACCGTGTGTGCCTCCTTGGAGGAAAGATGAGGTATTATTTAAAAAAATTAAGTAATTAATCTGGATTTCACCCTAGAGAAAACTCTCTTCTGTATTCCAGCTGCACATTCCTCTCATGCAGGCAGGATAAATGAAAGCCTCCTTGATTAAGCTTATTGGACATAAACTTCGTTGGACTGGTCATGTGGTTCAGATGCCTGATTACTGTCTTCCAAAGCAACTATTCTATTCCCAACTTAAGAATGGAAAGCGAAATAAAAGAGGTTTAAAGACACTCTCAAGGCAAATCTTTAAAAAATGAAGTATAAGCACAGAAAATTGGGAAACACTGGCCTGCGAGCGCACCAATTGGAGAACAGCCTTTACCAAAGGTGTCTTGGACTTTGAAGAAGCATGAACTCAGGATGAAAGGGAGAAACGAGCTAAGAGGAAGGCACGTTTGGCGAATCTTCACAGTGATCAACTCTTGCCCAGAAACCTATGTTCCCACTGTGAAAGGGCGTATGGATCCAGAATTGGCTTCCACAGACACACCGTTAAGAACGTGTTCACGGAAGAAAATCTTACTCAGCTACAAGTGATCGCCAAAAAAGAATAAGAAGAGATTGGACAGGTAAGCTCCCAGTACATGGCATTCTTCCTTTTCTTCATAAGCAAACTGGTAGTCCATTTTATGAATATTCTGCAATTCCACACAAACTGAACAAAAACACAGAATTGGGTAACGGGTGCAGAATTCAGCACCCTGGGAACCTGAGCGCTCTCTCTCTCTCTCTCTCTCTCTCTCTCTCTCTGTGTGTGTGTGTGTGTGTGTTTCTGACCCTTATGACTGTCAGAACAGGCTTCAAATGCCTGTGTAAAGCCCCAATGCCTAGTGAAATCTGAGAGCCAGAACAGGGATGCAGAACAGGATATTGAGCATTCATGAAGTGGAGCTTCAGTGCCCTGCAGCCCCTTACTTTTCTATATGATTTGCAGAAGCAAAATAACTGTTTGCAAATGTGCATGAATTTGCTGAAGGCACAATCTGTCCATCTGTATGTAGGCTATGAAGCGCAGCTACAGACTGGAGAATAGCATTTTATGCAGCCCATAGTGGATTTCTACAACTTACTAGGTCATAACTTGATGGGGGGGGACGGACGGGACAGCAGGAAACAGCCAGGGGTTAATAAGGTAGTAACAACTTGACAAGTACTCTGAATATAAGTAACTTTGCTTATAGTAATTTTGCCAGGAAAAACAGCAGCAAGCTGCTTTGGTAGAAACCCATGGGGGACCCTAATCTCTATGTGTGCTCCCCTGTCAGTATAAACATCTTCAATTAAAGATGTACCCAGGCCTGATGTAGAGAAGGCTCCCTACTGGATGTGGCAAACAACTATCAGCACAAACTGGAAGCTGGTAGAGTTTTATAAGCACTAGAATAATGTGCTCCCAAAGCTCAGCCAGCAACTTAGCACCTGTATTTTATACTAACTGAAGTTTCCAGCAGGTTCCCAAAATGGTAGCCTCAGGTATAATGAATGCATTACAGTGTTCAAGAGGATCTCGTGTCCAAGACAGAATGCAGCTGGCCCAGCAGTCTCAGTTGATGAAAGACCCACCAGCTGGACTTCTGGTGACAAAGCTGGATGCGGAAGTGTCCCCCAAACTAGAAACCATAGTCTTCCAGGGGAGTGCGGTCCTGCCCAGAAATGCCTGAACACCATTTCCTTAAACAAATGAAGCACCTCTGTCCATAACCCACCCATCTTCTCAGGACTGAGCTTCAGTTTATTAGCCCTGATCCAGCCCACTACAAATTCCAGGCTCCAGGTTCAGCACTTCCACTACCTCTTGATTCAGATACAAATGAGAAATGCAGAGTTGCGTGTATTGTGAATATCGATGTCACCTCACCCCACTGCATTCAACGGTTTCATGCAGATGTTACAGGGCATGGGAGAAGAAGATGGAACTCTGTGGGACCACACAACATAAATGCCACAAGGCCCGGCACAACCAATGTGGCTACGAAAGAACCAATAATAAGCAATTACTCCAACCGAATAGGGGAGGGATCATCAAAACTCCATGCCACCAACTCTTTGAGAATCTACCGAGAAGGGCACTGTGGGTCAATGGCATCAAAAGCAATTGAGAGGTGCAGGGGAATTATCAGGGCTGCACTCCTTCTCCCAGCATCCAGCAAGGTAACAAAGGCCAAAACCAAGCCTGAAACCTGAAGCCATACTGGCATGTGTCCAGAAAATCAGTCAATCAATAATTCCTGGAGTTGCCTGCTACCACCCTTGCCCCAAAAGGGAGTATATGTGACCAGCTTATTACACTCCTGAAATGCAGAAGAATTTTTTCAGGAGCAGCCTTGTTCAAGGGAGGCATTAATCATACCCTCTCTGGCATCATCAGCCATGATGGGTTGAATAGACACCCCCTCCATGTGGCCCATATCCTCAGGCCAATATCATTCATTCCCTTTCAAGCAGGATCAGATTACTGTATGCCCTTGATGTGTTTATTAACTTTACTGCACGATATACAGTATTGCATTTGCAGTTTTCAATTGGATTCAAGCAATTTTTCAAGTGAAGTGTCTTGCAAAAAATAGCATGCTTGTGAGAGCTGTGGGCTAAGACCAAGTATGCCCCAAATGTCTTAGAAAGACTCCTGTGGGTAACACACTAAGAATGCAATGGTGGCAAAGTATTGTTGTACACTGCCATCATTTCCCCAGAGTTTGTTTGTTTGTTTGTTTTATCCACAGATCTCAGGGTAGTTCACAATACAGTAGGCAAAATCATACTCTCTTAGCTATGTTCAACTGTATTCACGTTAAGTTTAATGCCTCATGCTATCAACCTTCCTGTTTCATCGTCCCTAGCTCTCTGGTAAAACAAGGTGCCAATTGGACCCTGCAAGAAAGTTTAGGTTCTATTGCATCAAATGCCCAGGCCACCTCTTCATCCAACCGTTTGGCTAGGGCAGGGATAGCCTGTGTAGTGCCCTCCATATGTTCTAGACTGCAACTTCCATTAGTCAACATGGCAAGTAGTCAGGAATAATGGGAGTTGGAGCCAACAACATCTGAAGGGCATCATACTGGATACCCCTTTAAGTAGGGTTCAAATAAGAGAGCCAGCCATACCAAGTGGAAACTCCTAAGGAGCCTCAAGTATCCTCTAGAGTCCATTACCCTCCAGAAGTGAACAATTTCAATAAGTTTGCCAGAGTTTTGCGTGAAGGGTGAATTATTCCCTTTTGCCAGTCCTCAACTTTCTGACAATCAACTTCATTAGTTGCTCCAGTATTACGAGACAGCGGGAAAAAGAATGGCTCTCTTCATTCATGTCAATAAACCAATTATATCCCCACCTTTTAGTCTTAATAACAAAACAACTAACATACACCAAGCCCTTAAGCCCTTCATCATAAGAACGTTGTGGAAAAGCACTAAGCCACAACGCTTGTACATCTGTACACAACACAGACTACAAATATATTCATATTTAATTTTTGGCAGAGATTTGCTCCTTCCCACAGCACAGCCCCAGACTATGAAAATCTCTCTCCAGCTGTCCTGACCCAGTTGTTATCTGCGCGCTGCACCATCCTTCAAAAATTAAGAGGACTTAAGACAGTCATAACCTGGAGGATTAGTAGCCAATACGTAGCCCATAATAGCTCCTGCTAAATAAAGAGGGCACCAAGCTCTATCAGAGTGCAGCCTACCACAAGCTTGGACCAGACAGAAAGAACTTGAAAGAAAGCGACACATTTCAGGGGGAGAGAAGGTTCCAAAGGAAACATACAGTATATTTTATTTTTTTTCATTTATGAGGCCGAGGAAGAGAAGGCCTCAGGAACAGCCTAGGCTCTCCAGCAACAGTATGCTGACAATAAGCAACAAAGATAAATTCTGAATTCTAATTCTTAACAGCAAGGAAAACTTCTTACTGGAATAGCCTGCTGAAAGATTGTACAGAGCCATACCTTCTCAGGTATTTTTTAACAGAAGGAACCAAAAATCTTCATCAGGTTTACATGAGTTTTACTTATAGCTTTTCTCCCCCTGTGCAACTATGCAAGTTCAAAAACTCTTTCTTCCAATCCACAGCAATAAATAAAATGCAAGACAGAACAGGAGAGAGAAGCTTGGAGAATGATAGATTGTAGAATCCACACCCTGTCAATCTTTAAGCTTTACAATGGAGTGATAGATGCCCTCTAAACAAGAGCAACTAGCAACATGAAAGATTGTGAAATAAGAGCCACTAGACACCAACAATCAACTGAAGAGATATATCAGGGTATTAGATAAGGCCTGCCTTCAGAAGAGCAGGGGAGTTCATAGCAACGCTAATTTCTCAGATCTCTGTTTTCCACCCGTTACAAATGTTCTCAAAATGAGTATATGGAGAAGTAGCCATTACATTTGGACCTTTGCTTCAGGGTATTCACAATCCACATGTTTCTCATATACACATATTCAACAACCTTCTGGGAAGCTGAATGGCAAGTGCATGTTTTGAACCATGCCTAGTGAATGGCCAAGGGATGTGTTTTCCAGATGCTCTCCTAGAAGACTAGGGCCGTGTAATAAACTGGCATTGAAATATTGTGATAAGCAGTTTCAACAAAGTATTACAGTGGTACCTCCAGTTGAGGACAGGATCTGCTCCAGAGCGCTGGTCAGATCCTGAGGTTTCCACAACCAGAGGAACCGCTTCGGTGCACACACGCACAGCGGTAGAGCGCTTCTGCGCATGTGCACGTGGCAAAAACCCGGAAATATACTTCCGGGTTTGCAGCTTACGCATAACCGGAGGGATATGTAAGTGGAGGTAGGACTGTATACATGTGAACAAAAGGTGAATATTTAACAGCTTCCCAGGGGGGTAGCACAGCTGAATGAATACTTTGCAGATATTTTGCAGGCACCAGTGTTTCCAGCTTTGTTTGCTCTCTTTTTGCTTGCTTGCCCTCCCTCCCTCTTTGATAAAAAGGGAGAGATTGGTGGGATGAGGGTTTGGGGGGGTGGAGGGGAGAAGATTTAGCTGGCTGCCTAATGCTGAACAATGGGAGGTTAGGTAAAGGTAAAGGGACCCCTGACCATTAGGTCCAGTCATGTCCAACTCTGGGGTTGCGATGCTCATCTCGCGTTTCTGGCTGAGGGAGCCAGCATAAAGCTTCCGGGTCATGTGGCCAGCATGACTAAGCCGCTTCTGGCGAACCAGAGCAGCGCACAGAAACACTGTTTACCTTCCCGCCGGAGCGGTAACTATTTATCTATTTGCACTTTGACGTGCTTTCGAACTGCTAGGTGGGCAGGAGCAGGGACCGAGCAACGGGAGCTCACCCCATCGCGGGGATTCGAACCGCCAACCTTCTGATCAGCACGTCCTAGGCTCTGTGGTTTAACCCAAGGTACTATGTAAAAATGATGGGGAGGGTGTTTTTCGGTAAGCAGTGCAAGCAAATGTGTGTCTACTCATAAGCAAGTACTACTGAATTCAATGAGGCTTACTCCCAGGAAAGTAGAAGTTAAGTTTAGTTGAACTCAGTGGGGCTTATGCGTGTACAAATTCCACTTAGATCTCTGAGTGGGGAAGCAGATGCAACTTGACTAGTAAATCACTTAAACTACCCTTAAATTAGTTGAAAATATATTAACAATATTATATGGAAGTTTATTTAATATTTTTATTAAATCTACTACTTCTTTAAATTTTAAGCCCCTCCACCACCGCAGGGAGGCCCGGCAAGGTTCTCTGCCAGAGCAGATATATATTGCGATATATCAAGATATCATGGTATTTAGCTCATGATATATTGTGATGTTGAAAATCAGGTATCACCCAGCCCTAGAGAGGACAGAGATCCTATAAGTTTTTTTGTTTCTATTTATTTTAGGAGGCCTTTTAGGGCAAAGCTCTCTCAAGGCAACTTACTTTGAACAAACAAAATGTATTTCGGTTAAAAAACAACAACCACCTTAATCTAGACAAGGGAATCTCAAACTGCGGTTTGAAAGCTCCACTCAGGCAGTCAACAGAATGGTTAAGGAACAGCTGGAAATATTTGTACCTGACTGATTCCCCCCCCCCCACTGTCCCTGATGGTGCTGACTGAGGCTGTTTTAACCAGGGTCAAATTATCAAACAGGCTAACAAGGCCATGGTCTAGGAGTCAACATTTTCCTTGACACTGATGCTGGTGCAGAAGAAAACATTATTTTATTTTTCTGCACATGTACCAGTAACTCAGAAGCACATTCATATGGCTATTAAAACCATGAATTACAGGTCTGCTTCATATGCAGAGGAAGAAATGTTTTATTAAATGATCCAAAAGCACTACCAGCTATTCTCAAGTGGCTCACAATTTTTTCCCCCAGAACTGTTCCTCAGTCATTATTGCTTGCCCTGAAAGATCCAATAGATGTCTGCAGTGCAATACTTCTGCATGATTCATGCAAACAAGTCAATCTACATGTCTCAAGGAAACAGTATATACCTGAAGAAACTGGGCCGGCGGGGGGAACAGGGAGCACAGAGTTTTCAGAACTTTCTGAAAATAAAACTTAAAAGCAAAAGGCTCATAAAACAAAGGGGCCTTATGAACATATGAAGGTGAATTTCAGACTGATCCATCTAGCCCAGAATTGTCTACTTTGACAGTGGCTCTCTGGCAGAGATTTCTCCCATCACTTGCTACCTGTACATTTAAAATGGAGATGCCAGGAAGCCACTTTGCAACCTTCTTCATCCAAAACAGGTGGCTCTAACCACTGATCTACCAGCCCTTTTCTCCATATTGGGGGTAGAAAGCAGAAGTATTGTGCTGTTTGCAATGTTTAAGTTTATTAGCGGCTGTTTTGAGTTTTACCATCCTTGAGAGGTATAGCAAAGCAGCAATGTGTTGCCAAGTGACCGGGGGGGAAACAACGAAAATCCTAAAACTGGCACAAAATGCCATGGACCTGGGTAGGATACACCAACAGATGCCCAATGCACCCAGACCATCACATTCCAGACAGGGCTAATAATTGTACCTGAAGTGCTAGCAGAAGGGGAAAGCTGCAAATTATAAATAAAAGACAGCATTTTCAGTGCCTTGGGGGGAAACTACATACCTACTCAATTGAAACTGAAACTCAAGGAAAAACCACCTGTCTGCCCCTTACACCCATAAACAAAAGAGGAAAAATTGTGCATTGAGATTTGTTTTAGGTGGGATTCCTCCTTGTGTCAAGTTACTGGGCTTGATGGCCCATATACTCCCTTCCAACCCTAGGAAATTACTGGCCTTCAAAGACAATGTTATGAGCTATCCCCTCACATCTGAAAACAGTGTCACTTCTGCAAATGCTCTTGGGCCAAACAGCATCAAAAAGAGATGTTTACAATTCCAAATGCTGCCAGCTAGAGCAGCTGCTTTACTAAACTCCAGGGCTCAAGCCTCAGAAGGGGAAAGGTATTTTTGCTATCTCCCGTGATGAGAGGCTAACGAAACCTTAATCCGACTGGGAGATTCCAGGTTAAACCTGCCCTTAATCTCTAACATAAGAACAAATCACTCTGGATAAAGCAGCATCTGTCTGCACACATACACTTAAAAAATGTGTCATTTTGCAAATACTGACAGAAGGCAAAGATCCCAGCGTTTCCGAATATTTAGTAAGTGCAAGGCGGGAGGAGCATTCCAGGTTCAAACAAACTTGGAAGGCCTTCTCTCAGCAAATGACAAATGTTTTCTGTATCATGCAACTCTTTAAAAAAAAAACAGAGCAAGTGCAAGTTGAACACTCTTTTAAAAAACCAGCAACACTTGATGCAGACAATTTAAACCCCGTAAGGTCACACTAATGGGCTAGTGCTAGTGCAATTTCAAAGCTACCTGGCTTTTGCGTAGGAGGTCTGGGAAACAGTGCAAGAGAGCTGGGAAAATCCCAGGCACCTTGCTTCCTTGACGTCTGATGTCAGTGTTTAGAAATGTGTAAAACCTATCCAGAATGTGCAGGGGCACCAGCTCCTAAAATAAAATGAAAAGCAACACGCAGGGAACAAAAACGTTATTTTCCAGACCTGCAGCAGAATCTTTTCCCATGGTAGCCCCATGACTCTGGAATACATTGCCAGCTGACGTCCACTAAGCTAGTCCACTGCAGATCTTAAGAAGGTCTTCAAATATTTGTTTTATATGACAAATGCATGTGGGAATTTTTAAAAAAAATTATTTTATGACTACTAGGCAAACAAGATGCTCAGCCATTTCCTAACAGTGGCTCACCGGATGCCTCTGGGAAGGCCCACAAGCACAACCTGATCAAAGAAAACCTGCTTGCCATATAGGCAGGTAACCACCAAAAAAATAGTTCCTAGACCAAGCCTCTGCAATATTAGACCAAGGGTCCATTGGGGCCTTCTCCCTGACAGTTTGTGGCTTTCAGGGAACATTTCGAATATCCATAATTTGTGGTCCTTCCTCACCTCTCTGTGGGAGCCGCTAAAGCCTGCTTCCTCGCAGTATGGAAGTGTTGTTCCTTCATATGCCAAAAGCATACTGCGAAAACTCCCAGGCCATGTGGGAAAGGCTTATAGTAACTCCTAACCACTTCAGCCTTGACTCAGTTTCTAGGATGTTGGCATGGTGAGAAGCTGCACTGTAGGCTCCATTCACAGAGGTGAAGGTCTCTCATGTTACCCTTGGTGGTGAGGGGAGGGGCCCACACTGCAGGAGCTCCCGTATCAATGGGTGCATCAGTCAGAAATCCAATAAACAGAAGTGAAAAGTGAAGCCCAAAGGTGGAGAGTTGGAGGCATGGAGCAATGGAAGGAAGAAATGGTCATCCATGTGGCTCCTTCTTTAGCAAACATTTCGCTAACTAAGCAAACGTCAAGACTGCTGCTAATTTGCACAGAGCAAAGTCACAAAAAAGGAAACAACCTTCCCCAGTGATGTTGTCATGGGGGGGGGGAGGATTTGTGGACATTAAATGTTGATAATAAAAGCAGTTGGGGCACATAACATGTGTACATGCATATCTGCAATAATAGTAAGATGGTTAACGTTCTTTTCTTGCATACAGAAAAGAAATCACTAGATCGGTGTGTGATTCAGCCTTTTTTAACCCAGCAGGGAGGGAGGGAGGAGCTCGCAAGTTTTTTCTCTGTCCTCTGGATCCCAGCAAGGCAACATGACTGTTTCAGCCCACATTGCTGCCCACCCCACCCCCCATCTGACAGGAATCGTTGCACAATCAGTATGTGGCTTGTGTAGTCTGCAGGGCGGCATCCTGCTTTGAGTGTGGGAGTGTCCTGGTGAGTGGGTGTGCAGAAAGGTACCGGTATTTGGCTTTCCCCAGGGACACTTTTCCTATCCTCGCAGTCATGTAGCACAACTGCTCGGTAAATGGGACTCCTTTGGCAACCTGTTCCACCCACAGCAAAATTCAGTTTGCAACAAATGCACTTTCAGTGCTGGGGGGGGGGGGAGAAAAGAGTTAACATAGGTAGGGTTCTGAAGGGGAGGAAACAGCAGTTAAAGTAATCAAAAACACCCTTGTGTTGTCCTCTTTCAAGCCCTCTTGGCTTCTTGTGCAAAAAGGAAAGGAGAGCCGCGAAGACAGGGCTGTCAAAATCTGCACGCCCCAAAACAAATGGTGACCTTTGCTGCCATCTGAAAGCACCCCTCACCGTTCTCATGAGCACAAAAGGACTGCTGATGATGAAGAGACGCAAAAGGAGAACATAATGAGCGCAGCCGGAGCCTGCAGCCTGAGACGTCACCAAACACGCAAGCTTGGCAGTCAGGGAAGGTCACAGCTTTATTTAATTTTCAAAAACAGCACAGCTATTCTGAATTGGGTTTGGAGCATACTGCTTGTTTGTGTAAGATACAAAAATAGGCAAACATTTCATTGGCTTTCCGTATGCCATTCAACAGATAGCACTGGGCAAGCATGAAAAACACCCAGCTCTCCAAATCAGCAATAGGGTGCTAAACATGAAAGCAACGTACAGTTTTCAAAAAAGGAGCAAATGCTCTCTACCATCCAAGACGTCACAAGAGATCACCTAAAGCAACTTTGCTACTAACAAGCATGAATCTGAGAATGTTGAGAGAGAGAGAAAGAGACACACAGAGAGAGGGAGAGGAGAAAAAGAGTGTCTGCCAAACTTACCGACAATTGTATGAGGCAAGACCAATCCGTGACCATGTTACAGCAAGATTACAACATTGCAGAGTGGGAAACTGTTATCACTGAGTTGGGAAACCGACCTACTTTGCCAAAGACACAAACGTCAAAGAGTAGGCTGTACATACAACTGGGGAATATGCACAGCCAAGGTAGCAAATTAAATAGCTCCTTTGGGGCTTTGCAAACAAACAGGGGGCACTTGCTGTTCCACTGTCTAGGCCACTCAGATGGGTGAATCCTGTTTTATCAGAAGCTTGAGCCCAGCCATATCATCCAGGAAGTGGTGCTCACAAAGAGCCACCCCAAGCACAGCAGGGAAGCACAGTTAAAGGCAACGCACCTTCTATCAACTAGCAGATGTTCATGGCTGCCCTGGCACAAGTAACCAAGCTTTTCGTGAAAGCACACCACAATACTTACTCTCTCTTGCTAAGCAGCACTCCCTTAGACACCCTCAAACACACCTGCACACATTTTATTTCCCTCCCAAGGGCTATAAATGGATTGGGGGAAAGTATGGGGGTTTTTAGAAAAGTTAAAGAAGCATAAACTAAATGTCAGTATTGTTAATTTTCAAGGAAACAATTTGAAAAATCGCTTTCTGTAAAACAACATTAATACTGATTAAACAACATTGGAAAAGAGGAAAACCATTCATTCCTGCATATTCCCACTCAAGAATGTTGTCTTAATGGAAACTTCTGGAGCAAAGGCTGAAAGTGTCTGGTTTTCTCATTAATTTCATTTTCCTGCATTTGGTTTCAACACAATACATTACTCAGGCCATCTCTGGAGGCAACTAAAAATCACAAGGAATTACTGCCCAGCTCGGAAGCCACAGAGTCAAATGAATATTTCTGTACTGAGCAGAACTCAGTTACGAGAAATACCCTCCCACCCACGCTATGACGATGACAGTCAAGCCCCGGACATGGAAGTGAAAAATTTCCTGATAAAAACAGTTCAAGTTTTGTTATTACACAGAGACACACACATGGGAAATCCCTGGCATACACAAATTCTTCATTGCTCATTTACAACAAATGCAATTTACCTCTGCCTGGAGAACTGCTTTGGGCAAAACTTGAGTTCTGTGCACACAAAATAGTGTACATACTGGAAGCTTCCTACTATTGGGCAGAGTCATATGACCACCTTAGGCAGCTGATTCGGTGTGTCAAAAATGGGCATCAAATTATTAGACTCATAGAATCATAGCACTGTAAAGTTGGAAGAGACCAAGAGGATTATCCAGCCCA
The DNA here is from genome assembly GCF_009819535.1 of Lacerta agilis. NCBI lineage: Eukaryota > Metazoa > Chordata > Lepidosauria > Squamata > Lacertidae > Lacerta > Lacerta agilis. The sequence goes on along the minus strand of NC_046325.1, from coordinate 29,526,553 downwards.
ACCTCCTGCAACCCAGGAATCTTTAATTGCCATGTCTCAGGAGTGAAACACCTTTGGCCCTCCAAACGTTGCTGGACTCCCAACTCCCAATCACCCTTGACAACTGGTCTTGCTGGCTGGGAATGATGAGAGTTGGAGTCCAACCACATCTGAAGATCCACAGGTTCCCCACTCCTGTTGCATTTTTACTGCCAATGAGGTGGAAGAGGCACTTGTGGGATCTGCTGCCTCAGGTGCCAAAATAACTCAGCTGTCCTTTGCTGCTATATTCCTTGGCTGGGAGAACCATTTCCTACTCCAGCTAAGGCAACAAAGTTTCTTGCTGAGTATTCCTGGAGCAAGGGTTAATTTGATCAGATGCAGGAAAATCATACAGGCAGCCGCCCCCGCCCCCCATTTATGTACAATCGTGTATACATGCACCGCTCTGATCCCAGGAGTGATCCAGAACTGTCATAAAGTCATCAATGAAACGTCACTAAAAGGGCAGGATGGGGTGTTTGCAGGCATTTTCAATGGGTTCTAAATTACACACGATTTCACCGACACGAGTGGTGCCTCTGGGCGTAACCCCTGCGCGTAAACAGGGGAATGCCTGTACCTGGATAGAAAGATTAGCAAGGGCAAATCATGTAAAAGCCACAGAGTGGTTAGTGGAGAGTCTTTCTGAGGAGCAACGTTGTAGAAAATACACAGAAATCCATCTGTGTAGACAAGACTAAGATCTGGCAAGTGGCAGGCCAGAGGCACAAACCAACATTCCTGTACTCTGCCTTCTTTCCATATTGCCCTATCACTTTGCTTACTGTTCACACTGGTAGCTGAGCAATGTGTTTTTGAAGCTTCAAGTATTAGCCAGAGTAGATTCTTCTAACAAAAACAATACCAAGCAGGAATGGAACAACTTCTCATGTGTCTGGATTTCTGAGCTTTTCTGCCCCATGCTCTTAAAACCACAAACAACTGAAATTTAATTCACTGACACCCACACACTATACATACACCCACACACACACACACCAGTGCGATTCCCACACTTCTAATACATTTCCTTCACATCATACCATTTGCAAATGGCAATTAAAGTTGAAACCAAATATCATTTTCCTGGCAGTAAAGCTCCAGTGAGTTCAACGGAGCTTACATCCAAGTAGACACGCATAGGATTTCACTGTGCATAAGAAAGGAGTATCTGTGGCCCTCCATATGTTGCTGGAATCACTACCATCAGCTCCAGCCAGCATAGACAATGGTTTGGGAGTTGGTGGAAGTTGTAGGTCCAACATCTGGAAGGCCACAGGTCCCCCATCCCTGAATTAAGATAGTAGACTATTAAGGAAAACAATAAATCAGGGGCACACCACTGAGACTACCTCTATACAGGGAAAAAACCCCATACAAATGAGGTCACAAACTAGAGAAGTCCTGGGGAACCTGGGGCCCTCCAGATGTTGCTAAACTACAACTTCCAACACCCTTGACCATTGACTATGTTGGCTGAAGCTGGCTGAAAGGAGTTAAGAGTCCAAAAACATAAACAAAGCCACTGTTTCTCCATACTTTATGAACAGGCTCCTCCTCGTTAAAATGAGAAACAAAACTGATCTCAAGTAGGTACATTTTAAAGCCTCATATCCACACCCTCTCTAGCAAAGTAAAGGGATTGGGCTAAGTGCTGTCAAGGTCCAAATTCATTACAATAAGCAGGCACAGAAAATTTGACTAGTTAAATATTGGTCAAAAACTGAAGGAAGACATTATTGCATGAAAAACATAGCTGAATACATTGTGTATTCAGAAAGGAGGAGGGGAAAGAAAAAGATTTCAACAACAATTTTTAAAGTGTCTGTTTCAGCAGAAATCTACCAAGGTTTGCAGAAAGATTTATTCTTACTGTTTTATCCTGAATCCAGCCCCCTGCACCAACGAAACGAAGCCTTTTCTGTCTTCAAGCCCTTTATATGTTTAGTAATGCTTCCCTTCTAAAATGTCTTGCACATTAGTACAGCTCATAAATCAGTTGCAGTAAGTCATTTCCACCCTCAAGGTTAGGGGAGGGGACCTGTGGGTTACAATACATTGTTGGACTACAACTTCCTTCATCGCTGACCACTGGGCATGATGGCTAGGACTGGCGCGGGTTGTACACAGGCGCCCCATCTCCGCTCCAGCTAGTCAGCCTTCCTCCAAGTCCCTGTCTCTCTAAATACCCATGCCTCTAAATACCCATCTAGCCAGCATCCTAGAGTCATTCCCCCCCTAGACATACCCTTCCCTTGGTCACCTCAGGTTATTGTTTGCATTTATAACCTTGACAATGAGATCCATTATCTGCCTCATTTGAGCTCTTATACCCTAGTTTCCCTCTCCACCTATCAGTCCTCAAATCTTGAGCTTGTTACAGATAGATTGGTAACTATAAATAGGCAAAAAATGGTCCTTTGTCTGTCTCCTGTCCTGTCACCTACAGGATTTCTTCCCCTGGCCAATGGTTCTGCACTGTCATGAGATGTTCACAAGCATTCTTCTAACGGTTCAGTGAGTGTCGGAAACAGAATGCTGACAAATAATAAGGCTTGCTGTGGATGGAAGTGAAAAGTTAGCTTGTGTGGGAAAAAGATAATGAAGGGCCAAAGGACAGGTGGAACTATGTGCTGTCAGCAGGAAGGAAGGAGACAGAATTCTGGGAAGACACAAGGAGGCCAGAAGCCACACAACTGAAGAAAAAAAGGGCAGCAGGCTGAGCAAAAGACATTGAAAACATTTGAAAGTGTGGAGACAGAAGACTGAGATAAAGAACAGCTAAGCAGAGTGAGGGGCTAGGGTGAAATAGCTTGTGCAGCCTAAGCACAAGAGGGGCTCCAAGTTGTTGGCAAAAGGGAAAAGTATAAGGACAAAAAACTTTTTAAGCTAGGAGCTGTGGAAAAGGGAAAAGACAAAGGCTGAAGGTCACATATCAAACGGAAATAACCAAACAAGTGTTCAGCTGCAGGTTTCTAAGGTACTTAGAATTAGTTTCTTTAGCTATTTTAAACCCAGAAGCAAGCTAGGAAATAATGAAAGAAAGTATTAAAATACAAACATATTATTACCATGTATAGTTTTTTATAATGAGAACATTTTTTCAAAGAACATACAATTACAACAGAAAATGCCTATTGCCTTCTCAAGCCAAGTCAAATTAGGCCCCACACTGCGATATAATAATCTGGGAGGCTGTGTTGTTCTATTTCCTACGCGGAGTTTGAACAGGCAAGGACAACAATTCCCTCATCATTTTAACACTCACAGAAGAGCAGTAACCATATTTCCAATGACAGGGAATTTTAAAATAATAGTAGCTCCCCCTACCTGCAAAACAGAATTATCTATGGCAGGGATGGGGAACCTGTGACCTTCCATCCTACCTGTTGCTCCCACCAGTCCCAGCATCCCAGATCACTGGCCATGCTAGATAAGGCTGATGCTGATTGGGTGTTCAGCAACACCTGAAGGGCACCAGATTGGGGAAGGCTAATATGATACATTCCTTTCCCCCCACCACCTCCATGCCTTATGATATATGACTCTTCTATGCCTTAAGCAGTACAGTTTCCTAATGTTGGCCCAGTAAGTTTCTTCCTTCAGGTAAAAACTTTCCTGAGCAGTGTTAGAAACTGAGACATGAAAGCTAGGAGCTAAATGGTACCTTAAACCTAGGTTATGGGCACAACAACTCAATGTCTGGGCACACTTTTTTATATAACATGAATACAAAGCTGAAAATGAATAAACTGCAGCTAAAATGTTATGTTCATTTTTCACATGGTCTAGTCCTTCCCCTGCCCACCTCCCTAATATTATCAAAAGGGTCTCTTCTCCAGTCTTCAGGGAGTAGCTGGAAGTGGGGAGGCAGAAAAAGTTCCTCCTTTTCTTCCACTTTGCAGTTTTAATCTGAAATCTTCGGTGCAATACTGCACCCAGATCTCAGAAACGGGTTGCGCTAATGAAATTCCCTGACGCAAAATGCGTCTAGAATAATGGGAGTTTTGAACGCTGCTCCTGAGCCATTGTATACTTAACCTGCCTCTGGTAGCAGAAAACATGCTTTACATTCATAAGAACAAAAGTTCAGAATCCCTGCCATCTCCAGTAAAAGCAGGGATGAGGAGCTTGTGGCCTCCAACTTTCATGGCCAAGAGAGAGAGATAAACTGTGTCCAACAACATCTGGAGAGCTGCAGATTACTCATCTCTGACTGTGTTTGTGTCATTTACATACAATTTTATCATTAAAGGCTCTCTGGCACAAGAGGCAGGGGGGGGGGAAATCTACCAAAGACGCTGGGGAGTTGTTGACTGTCAGAGGAAAAAATACTGGACTGGATAGTCCAGTGTTCTGGCTCAGTATAAGGCAAGTGGATACATCTCTCACTTTATAATCTTTCCACCTAAACCTTGTGCTGCCCATCAAATGTAGACTGGGAGCTTTCTAAGCAAAAATAGTGCTAGTTCTGTGCTCTACACAGCATCTAGAAACATTACAGTCGTACCTTGGAAGTTGAACAGAATCTGTTCCAGAAGTCCATTCAAGTTCTGAAACATTCGGAAACCAAAGCGCAACTTCTGACTGGCTGCAGGAAGCCCCGTTCGACTTCCAAAAATATCTGAAGAAGTGTGCATGCACACAAAAGCTCATACCAAGAACAAACTTATTTGGTCTCTAAGGTGCTACTGGAAAGAATTTTCGGGAGACAAAATGTTGGAGAACTAAGCTGTTCAAAAACCAAGGTACTACCGTACTTGTGTTAGAGAACATTGCTAGCTGTTATAGATGTGAGGTATGGGACCCTAATGTCAGTTCAACACACATACTCATACCCCAGATCTGCATAAATTTCAGGGGTCTACTCTTGAGTAATGCATAGCTGAGTACCACCCACTCTCTCCAGAAATACACAGCAGCAAGACTACAAGATATAAACAATTAGAGAACTGCAAAGCATATCCATCTCTGCCTACACTATGCATCATAATTCCTTCCATTTCCAAAGTTCAGACTGTGTATAATTTGCTTATGTAGCCACAAAAGGCACATCCCATTCAAGTTTGGTAAAAAACACCAAGGTTTGCAGAGATACAAAATATTTTTAGGTGGGATAAAACCCAAACTGACAATGGGCATGAAATGGTGACTGGTTGTTTGGGAGCAGGGAGAATGAAATGGCAGGAATCCTCAACAGCAGTACACTGCATCATTTTCTGTTGCTGTCCTGGACTTCTGGAGGAAGGGCAGGATAGCAAATGGAATAAATAATATTATCTGTAAACAGGATTTCTAACCCGCTTTTCACCACAAGGTCCCAGGGCAGGTTAAAACAATACAGTGACACAATTTAAAATGAGATAGAATAATTTAAGTAAGAAACCAATGCAGTTTAAATAAGAAAATACAGTAAGGGATGTGTGACTTCAACACCCAATGACAGCTATAAGGTGAAGAAAGTACCGTATTTTCCAGCATATAAGACTGGGTGTATAAGACGACCCCCAACTTTTCCAGTTAAAATATAGAGTTTGAGATATACTCGACCGCAGATTCTCCACCCAGCGGCATATAAGACGATCCCCAACTTTTGAGAAGATTTTCCTGTCATACTGAATGGCCTAATTTCTATTAATTTTTTCAATAATAGAGCAGTTAAGTACCAAACACAAAATATTTGTTCTAAGGAAGACACAAGTGTCTTTCCTTAACAATAACCTAAGACACCCTAGAACATATAACCAACAGCCAATGTAAAAGAAAAGGAAAAGGAACCCACACACCACCAAAAAAAACCCCAAACTCTGAAAAGGTTCCAAAAGTTAGAGAATGGCTTTAAACATCGAAGTAAACCCCAAACTCTGAAAAGGTTCCAAAAGTTAGAGAATGGCTTTAAACATCGAAGTAAGTACCTTGAATTGGGCCAAGAAACGAAACTGCAAACAATGCAGTTTGTTTTAACACAGAGCTTGCTTATGCGAGTTCTAAATGGAACGCCAGCCAGTAAGAAGGCTGTTGCATTTTGGATCGGTTGAAGTTTCTGAGTCATCTTTTGCTGCAAGTTCCACTTGTAGGTTCCAATCAAATTCAATAAAGATGAATGAGAGAGTGACAAAGAATGTAAAACAACTTTGCAAACTTTAAGTCTGAGGGCAAAGCTACACTGCGCAAGGCATCTGCAACTTGGTCTCCCAACATTTGCATTTTTACTGAAAAGCAACCACATTCAAGAGGTGTGTGTCAGAATTTCGTGAGAGCAGTGGAGCTGTGGGGCATTTAATTATTCTGTGCTGTTTTCCCAATTTACATTCTTGGCTGCACTCTCAAATCTGGGTTATCTTTAGGATCTGGGGGTGGGTGGGTATTTAAATAAGGAAAATGGCACCTGTATTGCCGGAAGAAATATCAACAACCTCAGATATGCTGATGCCACAACCTTGATGGCAGAAAGTGAAGAGGAATTAAAGAACCTTTTAATGAGAGTGAAAGAGGAAAGCGCAAAATATGGTGTGAAGCTCAACATTAAAAAAACTAAGATCATGGCCACTGGTCCCATCACCTCCTGGCAAATAGAAGGGGATGAAATGGAGGCAGTGAGAGATTTTACTTTCTTGGGCTCCATGATCACTGCAGATGGTGACAGCAGTCACGAAATTAAAAGACGCCTGCTTCTTGAGAGAAAAGCAATGACAAACCTAGACAGCATCTTAAAAAGCAGAGACATCACCTTGCCGACAAAGGTCCATATAGTTAAAGCTATGGTTTTCCCAGTAGTGATGTATGGAAGTGAGAGCTGGACCATAAAGATGGCTGATCGTTGAAGAACTGATGCTTTTGAATTATGGTGCTGGAAGAGACTCTTGAGAGTCCCATGGACTGCAAGAAGATCAAACCTATCCATTCTGAAGGAAATCAGCCCTGAGTGCTCACTGGAAGGACAGATCCTGAACCTGAGGCTCCAATACTTTGGCCACCTCATGAGAAGAGAAGACTCCCTGGAAAAGACTCTGATGCTGGGAAAGATGGAGGGCACAAGGAGAAGGGGACGACAGAGGACGAGATGGTTGGACAGTGTTCTCGAAGCTACCAACATGAGCTTGACCAAACTGCGAGAGGCAGTGGAAGACAGGAGTGCCTGGCATGCTCTGGTCCATGGGGTCATGAAGAGTCGGACACAACTAAACGACTAAACAACAACAAATAGCTGTATAGCTGTTCTGATAATTTTTCTTATCTCTACATGACAAGCGGCGCCTTAAAGCCCCCTCTTCTGCATAATATTAAAGAGATAGGAGTCCTGGTCTCCATTCTATCTGGTTACCCTAAAGCAAATATGGGGAACCTGTGGTCTTCCAGATGTTGTTGGACTCCAACTCCCATTAGCCCCAGCAAGCATGGCCAAAATGGGAGTTGAAGTCCATCACCATCTAAAGGGCCACATGTTCCCCACCCCTGCCCTAGAGGAAGATGCAGAACAACAGCCATGTGCTGCTTTAAAAAAAAATGGGGGAAATGGGTCTCATTGTTGAAGGCTGCAGTTAAAGGGGTGGTCCTAGCTTGTTGGACTAAGCTATTGGTTTTCAAACTGTGTTGTAGAAAAGCTTTAGAAGGGTTCCTCAGTGGTAAAGGTAAAGGTAAAGGTAAAGGTAAAGGGACCCCTGACCATTAGGTCCAGTCGTGTCCGACTCTGGGGTTGCAGCACTCATCTCACATTACTGGCTGAGGGAGCCAGCGTACAGCTTCCGGGTCATGTGGCCAGCATGACTAAGCTGCTTCTGGTGAACCAGAGCAGCGCACGGAAACGCCGTTTACCTTCCCTATTTATCTACTTGCACTTTCGACGTGCTTTCGAACTGCTAGGTGGGCAGGAGCAGGGACCAAACAATGGGAGCTCACCCCGTCGCAGGGACTCAAACCACCGACCTTCTGATCAGCAAGCCCTAACCCACAGTGCCACCTGCGTCCTGGGTGAAGAACGATGTAAAAACAGCTACACCAAAGTAGAAAGGTTGGCAAGCCACTGAGCTGGGTGTCTGACAGCAGCACTACCACTGTTATTGCTAGGGACAATGTATGCAAGTTGCATCCCACACTCTGTTTCTCGAAACACAGTCTTCATCCTGCTTTATTCCTGGACCAGACTCATAGCTTGTACAGCTGACTACAAAATCATACACAACACCAGTTTGGTGTAGTGGAAGACCAGGGTTCAAATAAGCACATGATTCTGTGGGGAGGGCAAATTTCTGGTTTTGATTCTAAAACCTAAGAACATTTTCAGTTTGGTCTACCCTAACTGAAAAGTATGGGGAACATACCTTTTTTTTAAACAGAATTTTGTAAATATGTTTAGGAGCTGTATGTGAGCAGGGAGATCTCTGGCTAAAAGCAAAGACTAAAGCTTCCCACCCAAAGAGCAGGTTTTTGCAGCACTATTCCTTTTATTATTCATCACTCATAAAATACCCCACTATGCTTTATGTTCTGACTCTCCTCCCTGGCTGGCATCTCCACTTGCAAGAATACCAGCTTCCTCTCCTCACGTGAACTCCCTGGGAAATACAACAAACCTGATGAGATTGGCAGAAACTGTTGTGAAAGATAGAAATGGAAATACATGGAGGATGGCCATTCCTTATTAGAAGCCATACAGTATGCCCTCTGAAAGAGAAGACTGTCTCATGAAACAGATAGGTATGTATGTGTGTATTAATTGATTTGAGAGCCCAAAACATGGCTAGCAGCAGTTTCCAGCCTGCAAGTCCCCCAAATCATTTGCTAAGTTTATGTGCAATGTCAGAGAAGACTACAGACAGACAATTTACCAAACAATGAGGTTTTTCTATCATGGCATTTCATGGTTGTCTTTATTAAGCAAAATAAAGAGCAACCTTTCTCTGCTACGTAATACTTGGTAAATGTTGGGAGCCATATCACCTCCTACAGCTGCTATATATAAGTTTTTAAAAAGATTCATACAATGCCAAACTATGTCTTTATCACTGTGTGTAATTTGCCCTTGAGACTTCAAAATTCTTTTTCCAAGTGTTGTTTATATATTTTGAAATACTTATGTTTAGTTCTGTGACTCATCTTTATATAATAATCTCTTTTAGTTTTGTGTGTTTTGTGTAAGAACGCTTTTTAATATATAAATAAAACTTCTACTCCTACTCATTTGCAGGTTGTTTATTGCTGGAATATCCTGGGCAAAAGCTAAAAAGGATCAGGAAAGAAAGGTCTTACTCCTGTACATAATGAGAGGTTCCAAATCTAACCCCATAATAGTCAGATCTTAGGGTTCTTTTAGTTACAGGTGAAACTCGAGAAATTAGAATATCGTGCAAGGTTCATTTCTTTCAGTAATTCAATTTAAAAGGTGAAACTAATATATGAGATAGACTCATGACATGCAAAGCGAGATATGTCAATCCTTTATCTGTTATAGTTGTGATGATTATGGTGTCCAGCTGATGAGAACCCCAAATTCACAATCTCGACTTTGGGGTTTTCATCAGCTGTGTGCCATAATCATCACAATTATAACAAGCAAAGGCTTGACATATCTTGCTTTGCATGTCATGAGTCTATCTCATATATTAAACTCCAGTAGCTAATGAAAACAATTGCTTACATAAATGAACTTTTCCATGACATTCTAATTTTTCGAGTTTCACCTATATATCTCAGAAGTCATAGTTCTGTGTGAGTTGTATGACAAGGGACTGGGGTGAAATGTGTACAATCCATAAATGATTAATCTTGATTTTAAGGTGTGATGTTACACTCAATAGGCAGTTCCACAGGATTAAAAGCTACACAACAATGGGCTTCACAGACAGAAAATTTGTAAAAAGTCTGTGTGGTTTTTTTCCCTGAGAGAGAACCACTCCAAAGAGAGTGGAAAAATCTTACTGACCTCTTTGAAACAACACAATTACCAGTGTGAATAAAGTTTTAAGACTGTAAGAACAAATAGCCTACCTACTTCCTTAAACAAAGACCCAATAAATAGTGATAAAACACAGTAGCAATGCATGGAGGGGCAGGCCTTCCACTCCATGGCAACAGAACAGAACTAGTCCGTAACTACGGGCAGAGCAACAGCAACCACAGAATAAGACAAAGCCAGCCACGGTTGTATGTGTTGCTGCACATAAGAAATGGGCAAACTTTCCCACATTCACTGCTCAGTAAGCTGGTGGTTTCTATTCACTCATTCTAACTGCTCAGAATGAGAATGTGTCTTCAAGCAAGGAAGGGAAAGTAGTGCAGCTTCTGAGACGGAAAGTTCCAGAACGTAGTGGGTGAGAAGCAGGAACTTTAGGGAAGATCAGATGGAGGAGGAGACCAATGCCCACAGAAAAAGGAGGAAGAGAGAACAACCTATATATAGGAGGGGCTTGGACAGTGTTGGCGGGAAGAGAATGGCGAGGCTAAGGAATTTGGAAAATTTTGAGACTACAGTCCAAAGAGGTGGAGAAATAGGGGGCTGAATTTCACATCGCTCTTTGATCTAACATGTGGCACTGGCCGAATGTTTCTAGTTTATATCAGAATTATTTTGAAAGGGTCCACAAGCATATAAACGGTTTACTTTGTTTTCATAAGTGCTTGGTCAAACACTTTATAAAGGCTTGCTCATCTCACGTTTATACTTCTTCCCAACCCATATATGAATTTTGTCAGATCTGTGATGTGCAGAAACTGCAGACCAAAGCAACATCCCTCAGTTATGTCTCCAGGCTACTATATCTCACCCCCACTCTTGGCATGCCACTTGTCTTGCATTTCTCTATGTGGTCATGCTCCGCACTTGGACAAACTTTACTCTCACTTGGTGTCGCATAGATCTTGGATAAAGAATGAAACAAAACCAGGGGAATGTGTGTTTTTTTTAAAAAAAAAATGGGAGAAGCAGAAGCAGCACAACAGAAATTATCGATTATGAAACTTTGGATTTCTATAAGACCTACCTCCACTGGTTCCTCGCCCTCAACTGGAGCTCCTGAAAAACACTGCAAAAGATAGGAAACAAAATTACTACAAAATAAAAAATATGTGAACTCTTGTAGGCACATAGTGTACTCTAAATAAAACTTAGCTCTAGATTTATTCAGCATGCCTACAGCTCTTTGATTCACACACACACAAAACAGCATGGCAAATTTCCCAGAGCCCCTGCAGACAGCAGGCAGATGGAGTTTGGCCTTGTGAATACTTCCCATTGCAAGTTGAGCTCCCTTCCTCTCTGCGAAGGGCAAGGCAATCTAACCCTGCTAGACTCTTTCATGAGGCCAAGTTATAGCTACCTAACACTTCAGGGGGGGCTTCAAAAACCATACTATTAACATAATGAAAAGATGGCCCTGTGTAACTAACACTGTGTGCTGCTTTAAGAAAAGGGGCATATAAATGAAGTAATAGCAGCCATAAAAACTTTTATCAGCCCCACATCATTTCTATGCTAGAACTGTGGAATCGTTAAATGGGAAGGGACTGAAAGTCATCTGCAAGTTATTCTCCTACCAGCTATTTAGAAGATCAACCATGCAGTAGAGGTAAACAGCCCATTACAAAGGCTTCAAGCCGAGAACATGTGTTAGCACTGAAAAAGGAACCTGTGGAACAAACATCTCCATACGTCTCGTGCAAACAAATCAAACCACACAATGCAGGCAGTAGGCAAATGTCCAGGGTGTCTAGCTTTCTATTTTTTTCTGCGCTCTGGTAGAGAACTACAGTTTATTCATCCTAGATACCTGATCTGATGGAAGTGCTTATCCCACACAGGCAAGCACAATTCATGCATGTGTGCTCTGCTTTATACGAGAATGCAGTTGGACTAGGGAAAGAATTCCAGGTACCCCACATGAGACTGTCCTAGTATCTATGATATGGAGCAAGTATTGGCCCTCTGTAAATTTAAATCCTTTGTTCTCTATATCAATAAGCAATAAGAGCTGCTGCAGAGAGCAAAGCAAATCCCCAATGTCATCACCCACTCCTGCTTCTGTTTGTTTGTCATGCAAGATGCAGCAAAGAGTAGACAATGCACCCATCAAACTATTGATAAGTTATTCATTTTTATCATACCCACACATTATCTATGCATATCTATAACCTATACGTGATTAGTCATATTTGCATCTTGTCCCTCCATCAAACGAACTCAAAAGAGGTGTACATGGGTAGATGCCAAGTGATACCTCACCTTATTACAACAATCCTGTCCAGTAGGTTAGCTTGAGAGATTGTTGCCACATTTCAGCTATGCTAGCGTGCGTCATCCCAGTAAGATAATAAGATATAGCACCAATCAATTGTTTGGGATGGGAGGCTCACAGCTGAGTATAGACATGAACTGGGCTTCAACATCAAAGCCCAACCACTCTAGCCTTGACATCACACTGCTTCTCAATGTAGTAAGGAACCTTCTGTGACGCTACACTGCAGTAGCAGCTTACAGAGAACTACCAGTAATAGGTGAAGGTGATTCACAAGAGGCAGTCAAGTCGAATACAGCAGAGGAAACTTCCAAGGTCACCATGCAATCTGGCTTGAGGCAAAATCCATTCCTTACTGCGAATCTATCAAGAGCAGAACCAATCCACAGAACATCAGTGTCATTTTCTTACAGCCTAAACTTGTCTCAAGAGGCTGCTGCAAAGCTAAATACAATTCGTTCACAGAAAAGTACCGCAGAAATACATAATACAGTAATCGTTTTAACGCCAAACACATGGAACAGAATTAACCCAATAAATTAGTTCTTGTAGTCTGGCCACAATTATTTTAGCTGTACTGTATTACAGGTAGTTATACTCTGCTAAATACCGTAGATTGGCTACTGCAATTAACTGCACGCAGGACTGCCATTAAAGGCTGTTCAGAAACTGCTGTTGTTTCGGAATACAGTTTTTGTTGTTGTTCAGTCGTTCAGTCGTGTCCGACTCTTCGTGACCCCATGGACACACCAGGCACGCCTATCTTTCACTGCCTCCCGCAGTTTGGCCAAACTCATGCTAGTCACTTCGAGAACACTGTCCAACCATCTCATCCTCTGTCGTCCCCTTCTCCTTGTTACAGTTACTAGATTGCTAATTACAGTATGCTTCCAAGGTGCTGGTGATTTCCCTTAACTCAGTTTTGTAAATAACCCAATGAAAGTTTTTTTGCCAGGCATCTGAACTAGATAGTGATGGTGCCAAGCACGCCCTCCCCCCGCCCCGCCCCCTGGGAAAGCATTCTAGAAGAGCCACAACTGAAAAGGCCCATTCTCATGTAACCAGGAGGCACACAGAAAAGAGTCTCAGATACTAAACACAGGGTCTGGGTTGGATCATGTGAGATCCTGAGATGCATAAAAAGGTCAAAAACAGCAATTAAAATTGAGCCTGGAAACTAACTGCTAACCAGAGTAGTCTTGGAAATAACCCAACAAAAATTACTAGCCAGCAAACTCTTTTACTAGCCTGCAATAAAGACTAGCATGAAGCATTTCCATGGAAGACGGGAAGTCCTATTTCTCCATGGAAAAGCAGGCTTCTAGCTTCTTAACATATTAATAATAATGAAGCCTTCAATGAAATGGACAGCTGGATGGTCAAAATGATCCATCCCTTCTTCACCAGCCCTCTGTAGTTCCATGCTGATCTCGTAGAAAAGGGCTTCCCTTCTTTCACAGCTGGCAAAGAAACCAAGCAGGGCATCAAAAGCGGGATGGAGCAATTTGTCCCTCGTCCACTAGCTCCCTTACTCACCTCCATAGAATTTCTGGTCACCTATGGCTCAAATGTTTCCTACTTGGCAGGGGGTTGGAGTGGATGGCCCTTGTGGTCTCTTCCAACTCTATGATTCTATGAAATGCAAAACTGTTTTAAATCCTTGCATATTTTGGGACCTAGGTGCCTGGAGTAATGCTTGTCCCTGGTTCAACCTGTCCATGTACTGAGTTGACCTTTGGAGACTCACACCACCAGGCATCTCCACCATCTGAGATAAGCGACAGACACCCTTTTCAATTGTAGTGCCTCATTTATGATAGGATCCTCTCCCCAAAATTATTATGTTTTCTGCACCAGACAAAGTTATTTTTATTTGTCCAGGCTTCTAAACTGACATTTATTTCAATGTGTTGTAATTTATAAGTTTGTTTTGAGTTTTGTAAATAAATATTAGATACATGGCTGAGAAAATCTCTTACATGTTGTGTGTGTTTTTCAGATTGTTAAGCTTGTTTTGTTTGCATGTACAGTGCGGGAAAGAAGTATTAGATCCCCCGCTAAATTTGCCCGTCTGCCCTCTGATGAAGAAATGACCAGTCTATAATTTTAATGGTAGGTGTATTGTAGCTGCGAGAGACAGAATAACAACAGAAAACCCCCAGAAACCCAGAAGACAAAAGTCAGAGATTGATGTGCATTATAATGAGTGAAATAAGTATTTGATCCCTTTGCAAAAGATGACTTGGTGGCAAAACCCTTTGTGGCAATTACAGAGGTCAGACGTTTCTTGTAGGTGACCACCAGGTTTGCACACATCTCAGGATGTATTTTGGGGTTTTCCTGTTGTTATTCTGCATGGGTAGGCAAACTAAGGCCTGGGGGCCAGATCTGGCCCAATCGCCTTCTAAATCCGGCCCACAGACGGTCCAGGAATCAGCGTGTTTTTACATGAGTAGAATGTGTCATTTTCTTTAAAATCTCCAGGTTATTTGTGGGGCCTGTCTGGTGTTTTTAAATGAGCAGAATGTGTGCTTTTATTTAAAATGCATCTCTGGGTTATTTGTGGGGCATAGGAATTCATTCATTCCCCCCCCATATAGTCCGGCCCCCCACAAGGTCTGAGGGGCAGTGGACTGGTCCCCTGCTGAAAAGGTTTGCTGACCCCTGATATTCTGTCTCTTGCAGCTACAATAAACCTACCATTAAAACTATGGACTGGTCATTTCTTCGTCAGAGGGCAAACGGGCAAATTTAGCAGGGGATCAAATATTTTTCCCCCGCACTGCAAGCCACTCTGGGAGCCTTTTTTGCAGAGTACAAATGCTCTAAATTAAATAAATTCAAAATATATTATTACAGCGAACGAAATGTGGTGCAGTGCTCTCAACACTCACATAACAGAAGTTGTCCAATAGAAAAGAAATTTTGTAAGGACGCTGAGGAAGTTATGCATTTCTGTTCAGCTAGTTTCGTCAAGAAAGTTGCGAGCGGGTCAATATGATGCACATAGTTTAAGCATTTGATTCACCAGTGGAGTCATCTCATGATTATGGCACAGAAAACGTCTATGTGCACCATGACAACCATTCCACCAGAAAAACAGCTCTGCTACAGAGGGAATTTGGGCTTCTTGAATTAGGACCTTGACTCACAGGGACCCCCCCCCCCACTCCATTTTCTCCAGAAGGCAATGCTTTCAGCATCAACAACCTGTGGCAAACATGAAGCAATACACAGGCACCAATGACATTGCTTTGAAACTGCGTGCTGCAACGGCAGGGAGGGGAAACTGCATGGCAGATTTATTGCTTCTTCTGCTAGAAAGTAAACACACACCCCACCTCCAGCACATGCTGTTTACAGCTCAGCAGGGAAAGCAAAAAAGCAAAATAGGCCACTTAAACTAACAGCCCTGGGTAGTCGTGGTCATCCATGTGAAGTGCCTGTGTTAAAGGCAGGCTAGTTGCCATCTAGGGTTGGTTAAATAATAATAAAGCAAACCAATATACCCAGGATTTTATTTTGAATCGGGAGCTTAGCCTGGAAACCTATTTTCAGGGCAAAGATCTATCATGGCACTTGTGAGCAAGATAATACTTCTGAGCATACGCAGAGTGCTTTGTTGTCGCTCTGAAAGTTTGAGGAAGGAGGACCTGGGCAGGCGGTACAATTTCAACTCGGGTTCAAGTTCCTAGCACCTCTTATATAGCAATGAAAACACAGGAAATCTACCTTGCACAGAAGCAAGGGAAAAAGGCATTCCCTGCACCTCTCTCTCCTCAAGCTGCCACTCATATATGCAGGATCTGATGCACTCACAACTTTTTAATACTATCCTTGCCCTTGCTGCCATTTCTTAACAGCCGCTGGTAGCAAAATACCCTGCAGTCCTTATCTTCTTCGCAACACAAACACACCCACCCACTGCCGCGGGGAGAGGAGAGGGTGGGGGTGGGTTTCAACAACGGCACGTGTCACACAGCCGCAAGTATTTATTTACCGAAATGTATACTGTATACCCAACAAGGAGAGACTGGGTTGTTGGACCCATGTGCCATCCCACATTACAACAACACGCGCATCTGAACGGACGCCACCCAGCGGGCACACAAACAGGGCAAGGAACACGGGTTCACGGCGCGCGCGTTTATTCTCAGTTCCACGGCGTACACGTGACACGCTTTGCATGTCCCTGCTTAAACACAAACACAATATAAATTATTATTATTATTATTATTATTATTATTATTATTATTATTCATACCCCGCCAGCTACTCTGGGCGGCTTCCAGCACATATAAAAAGCACAACGAAATGCCGAGCATTAAAAAAAAACTTCCCGATGCAAGGCTGCCTAATCTAAACAACCCATAATGTGTGTGAAACTGTACAGAACGGCGGGTCCCAGGAGCTTTTAACTCAAAAAAAGAAACACCCGTCACACGTCGCCTCTCTCCCCACCACCACCTGCGTAAAGAGGGAGGGGAGGTGAACGTGTGAAACGGCGTGCGCGTGTGTTTCGCACGCGCTTCCCTCCTGCCCCGGTGGCCCTCCCAGCTCCTTACCTGGGCCGCCGCGGCCCAGCCCGGCTCGGCTTCCCGGGCTCGCTGCTGTGCGCGCAAAGTCCCCTCGTCTCCTTCCTCCCTTTCCGTGCGTCGACTCCAGGCCTTCGCTCGGCCCCGCACAGCCCTGCCAGCCCCGTCACAGCCCCAGCTCCAGCCACAGCCCTTCCTGCTTCGGCGGGGCCCGCCTCCTGCGCTCCGTCCCTCGCTCGCTCGCTCCTCGCCAGACCCGCCTCCCTTCCCGCCCGAAAGCGGGGGCAGGCGCCGCGGAGCTGCCAGGCGAAACGCCCCTCGGCCTTCCCCACCCCTCCCACCGCGTTATGTACAGAAGAGGAGCCTGGGGTCGCCTCTCCGCCGCCGCCTCCTCGTCCCTCCCGCCATAGGCGCGTGTCATCGTCACACATACACACACGGTTCTCCACAGAAGCGGGGCGCTTCCTTCTCTGAGCTCCCTCAAAAGCGCGCCAAAAACAACAAGAAGCCGCCTTAGACCAGAGCTCCTGCGCTATGACCATGTAGTTTGACCCACTGGTCCAGAGGCGAGGTGACCCTTGTTCACTGTCCTCCACTCTCCCCCTAAATCCTCAAAAATGAATTGAAAAACATTAATTCGGTGAAATAGAAGCCTGCCCCGGTAATGTCCGTCTTTCGGTGTGGGGGGGGGGATTATTATCCATGATCCTCCCCCGCCCCCCCCAAAAAACTCAACAAGTTTTTGGGCAATCTTCCAAAACAAGCTCAACAACTTTTTGCTCCCCCTTTAACAAAAATCCTGTCTACACCCATGCTCTCCTCACAGATACAAAGAGTCTATGCTAGTTATTGCAGCTTCCATCCCTCTGCAATTATCAAAAGCGGTTTTTCATTGCAAGGCACAACAGCGCAACTACTGCAAAATGCTGTGGCTCTTCTTGCACCCTCTTTCCCTCCTCTCTCCCTTGCTGTTCCCTTGTAAGCTGGAATTCCCACCCCAAACACTTGAGTGAGGATACCCTTGCCTCCCTCTCCTTGTACAGCTTTCCTCAAAAGTGACATTTTCCATGAAGCCTTTGACACAACACACACACACACACACACACACACCCTTATTCTTCATCTGGAACATATAACTCAGGCCACGTTTCCAACTCTCAGCAGACCTAGCCAGCATGGCCAATTGTCAAGGATGATGGGAACTGTGATCGAACAATGGTTCGTGCATAATGCCAAGATAAACCATGGCTGAACATGAATGAGTAGCCATGCAGGTGCTCAAAGACTGTTGTCACTTCGCTCAGCTCCTGGTCTTGCTACTGCTGCACTACCCAAAGCTAAGCAGTGGTTTGGTTTCATGTCCAAATCCGGGATTGTGGTTTGTTTCCCCTAAACCAGGGGTCTGCAACCTTTAAGACACAAAGAGCCACTTGGACCCGTTTCCAAAGGAAAACAAACAAACTGGGAGCCGCAAAACCATTGCGACATTTAAAACAAATATAACGCTGCATATATTGTTTCTTACCTTAATGCAATAATAATAAATAACGTATAGGAGCCAATGCAAAGTATAATTAGTAAAAACAACAAGAATAAGTTCTTACTTTTTTGCATTGACTCAGGGGCGTACCCAGTATCAAAACTGGGGGGGGGGGCAAGCCATGGTCGTTCAGGTTGTGACATTTCAGCACGGAAAGGCGAATGAAACCAAAATTTTAGGGAAATTATATATAATTATAGCAGTGCTTTATTACAGTAGTTATTATAATTATTTGCTTGGTTTTTTAAATTTTTTTTATTCTAGTTACATGTCTTATACCAGGGGTGGCCAACTCCCAAGAAACTGTGATCTACTTTCAGCAGTGATCTACCCCCGTTTTTTGGGGTTCAGCTCAAAGTTGTTTTGGGGGGGTGTGGTGGGTGGGAGAGAGGGCTTCCCCCTCTAAGATAGGTTGGCAAGCGAACTAATAAAGAAAGAAAAAGGGGGGGTGGGAATGGAAAAGTGGGGTGGAAAAATATAAATTGGGGTGGGGTGGGGAGAATAGCTATTAAAAATATGTAGTAGTTTAAAAAATAAAAATAAAGGGGGGAAATCTTTTTCTTCTTTTTCCTTTTTTTGAAAACAAAAACAAAAGGGGAAGAGAAAAGAAAAAGGGGAGATAGAGGGAGAAAAGGGTAATAATAAAAATTCAAATAGAGTGGCTGCAGCAGCTGTGGGGGGTGTTTGTTTGTTTTTCGTTTGTTTGTTTGTTTGTTTTAAAAATGGGATTTCTCCCCTTGGATTAAAAAAGGAGGGGAGGAAGAAAAAGAGAGGGGGGGTGGGACAGCAAGGCAAAAAGCCAAAAAGCAAAAAACAGGTTTGGGGGGGGAATCGCGCCAGGCACTGCAGCACGCTGGCCTCGGGGCTCCGGGCCCCCGAGCCGCCCTTGGGGCCGTCGTTGAGCATGTACACCGCCCGCAGCGAGCGCTGGCGAAGCACCGGTTGGCGGAGGTTTCAGAAGAAGCCTGGAGATTTTCGCCGCCGCCGCCCCAAAGCAGCTCTACTTCATCCTGTCGGCGACCATTACCGCCCTCCCGTCACGGCGACGCCTGGCCCGCCTGCTCCGCCCTCCGCGCGGCGGCTTTGAAAAGGATTCCGCCCGACAGGGGCCGCTCAGAACAGGGGCCGCTCCAATCGCCGCCGCCACCTCCCGCCGCCTTTATTATCCCGACTCTTTTCTCTCTCTCTCTCTCTCTCGATAACTCGCAAAGCCCAGCTCCTTCTTCTCCCCGCCCTAACGCCACCCTCATTGGCACGTTCCCCTCAAACAGGAACAGGCATCCCGGCGGCTCATTGGCCGGATGAAACGTCGCTCTCCCGTGCCCGCCTCCCGCCTTCATCCTCAGTGGCTACCTCGGTGGTAAGGCCCCGGCTCCGAGCCTATGCGCCAAGGCGGGCGATCTGTCCTGCCAATCGGCACACCGAGGTGGTAAAAGCTCAGCCCTCCCCACACGCTTATTGGTGTGAAGAAGTCGCTTCCTCTCTCTGGGAGTGGTCAAGGTGGACATCAATCTTGGGTCTGTCCTCGGGAACCCCGAGAGGGCTGAGAAAGACCGCCCAGCTGTTCAACGTTGATGCGGATTATTCATGGTTTTTTTGGCCCTTTTTTTGCCGATAACCATTTAATTATTATTGAAAGGGCATTGAAAGGGGGCATGCCGGAGCCGCGGGAGACCTGTCAGAGAGCCGCATGCGGCTCCGGAGCCGCAGGTTGCTGACCCCCGCCCTAAACAAACCATAAGCAGAAAGCGAAGAACAAGCATTGACTACAGCTCATGGTTTGCTTGGAGAAAGAAACCACAAGCCTAGGTTCAGATGTAATGTTAAGCCAAACCATGGCTTGGCTTTGGTTAATACATTGGCAACAGAACAGCCGGTTGCAATTTTTGCATTATCTGCATACTTATTCACACTCAGCCATGGTTTCTGCTTTGCATTACATGCAAACTGCACCACAGATTCCTCATCCTAATGTAAATGAACAATGGAACACATTTTTTCTTGTATTTTTTCTCGTTTCCATGAATTGCCTCCCCTGTAGCACATTTTAGATTGTAAATTCCTGTCATCGGGGACTGCCTAGTTACTCTGTTGAAACATTACACATGGTACCATTATTAATAACAACAAACTGGGGACATGGGCACACACCTCAGACTTTCCTTTAAATCTTACAGCTCTACCCCCAATTATCTTCCTGGTTTATGTTGTTGCCTGAGTATAAAAAACCTCCAATGTGTTACAATTTATAATTATAAATAAAAATTAAAATAACATTAAACTATCAAAAATAGAAAGCATAAAAACAAGACCAATAAACAAATAGCAGAAAGGGTGGGTGATAGTACAGACTCTGCTTCTCAAAAGAACAGTAAGAAAGGAAGCAGATTGTCAATTCTAAATCTTCATTCTCGAGTGTCAAGTTTCTTGGGCTTTCTTCAGAACTAGAAATTATGCTTCTGGATAAACCATAAATTACAACAAGGACATCTCCATCTCTATAAAGTTTTTGCAAATATTGGTGAATCGGCAGATAGGGGCTAATCTATTACCTTTGCACCATTTTTGCAATGTAAATTTCCTACTACATCCTAATTGGATCTCACTCTTCACTCCATTAATTGGATCTCACTCTTCACTCCATTAATTACACACACACAAACACACAAATGGCAAAAATCTCAGCCTGGGATCACTAGAGTTCACCCCTATTTTCAGTACTAGAGTTCAGCTCTGGAATAAAGTCAAAGGCTTTATTACTTAGCCAAGAGCCACCAACTGTACACACACACACACACACACACACACACACACCCAAAACACATACAAAGAACTTTCAAAGCACATCACACCCAGCTTTGGTTAATACATTGGCAACAGAACAGTCGGTTGCAATTTTTGCATTATCTGCATACTTATTCACACTCAGCCATGGTTTCTGCTTTGCATTACATGCAAACTGGTTCATGGGGGAAATGGTGCAAGGGTAAAAGGTTTAACACACTAAGGCAGAGCTTTTCAAAGTTTTCGTGTTGGTGACACACTTTTTAGACATGCATCATTTCATGACACACTAATTCAGTTTTACTAGCAAACTGGAGGTTAAACTAATCCCTTTCCAGCCCTGGGAGAAGCGTGCGACACTGCAGCTGACACATTAATGTGTCGCGACACAGTTTGGAAAGCTCTGAACTAAAGTCTAAGTCAGTCCCCCATTAGAAAAAAAGTGTGAAAGTTCTTCTGTAACATATACTTTAGCCTTAACTTTCAGCTTCCTTATCCCCCTGCATCCCATAACCCACTTTATTTCGGAAAGGGGACTTGGAAATGCCACACTCTCCAGGGTTTCCTCCTTCACAAGTCAGGAAGAAGCAACCTTAGATATGCCTGCTGTTCGCCACACCTAACTTACTGGTAATCATTCTCCAACCCTTTAGCACAGGAGTCAGGAACCTCTGGCCCTCCAGATGTTGTTGGACTCCAACTTACATCAGCCACAGACAGCAAGATCAGGGATTATGAGACAATTAGTCATCCATCTGAATAGGAACATGAGGATATCTCCGGTTCCAACTGTTACACGAACTCTTCCAGAACCTGAACAAATTATCCTAATACAAAAACCCTCCTTTGGTGAACATTTTACGTTATTCTTCCCCACCCCATCTGTAAAAAAGAATTCACCCCATGTTTGGGTCACCTCATATCTTCACCGATTTCCACATGCAGCATTGGCTATGTGCATATTAGTGGCTTAGATCTCAGAAAAGTCATTTCGCTCTCTGCTGTGCTTCAAGTCACATTTGCATGTTGCTACACACAACCAAGATGGGGCATTACCTGTTTGGTTTCCACAAGCCTGCAACTCATGGCTATCTCAATGTACACACCTTAGTTTAACCGCATAGTGAATGTGGATTGAAACTGGATGGAAGCTGCTTTGAGGGGAAACAGATCAAACAGCAATATTTCAGATTCTCCAAGTGTCCCTATTTCCCAGGGATGTCCCTGATTTAGAGTAGCTATCCAGGTTTCTGATTTGATCCTGGAATGCCCCACTTTTTTAGGATGTCCCTGTTTTAACTGGAGAAATGTGGGAGGGTATGGAGTTATCCAACCCCCAAGTCGTCTGAAGGCAATCCTGTATAGGGAAGTTTTTTAAAAATAATATTTAATGTTTTATTGTGTTTTTTTAAAAATAGATGCTTGAAGCTGCCCAGAGTGTCTGGGGCAACCTAATATACTGAAATTATCATTGTGGAATGGGACGCCCCTATTTTCATCGGAGAAATCTTGGAGGGTATGATATTTCTTGAGACAATACAAGATAGATATGGATTGTGGCTAATGTCATGTGTGCATAGATTCAAACACCAGCAGAGGGAGCATTGTGGAGCTGGGGTAAACAGTAATGTGTACACAGCCATAGATTCCTCTACTCCCCCCTTTTTTCAAATCTACATAGCAATTACTCTTCTCACACACTCCAGTTTCTCAGGCTTTGTGTACCTCCTTCAAACTTTTATTGTTGCACAGTAAATGTCATTACAATGATTGTGGAGCCCTGGTTTTTCTGGATGACTTCTTTGAGAAGGAGATGGTTGACCAAAGAACCCCAACCTCCCACTCAATAAAGTGTCCTGCTGGTGAGTCTTTTTGGCTACATTACACATCACACATATAAAGCACATTCAAAGCATATGAGTTTTCCCAAAGAATCCTAGGAACTGTGGTTTATTAAGAGTGCTAAGAACTATAGTTCTGTCGGAGGGTAAATTACAGTTCCCAGGATTCTTGGGGTGGGGGATTTACATTCTCAAGGTATGATGTGTATGCAACCCATGTAACCCACATCGCTCTTCAACCTCTGGCAATATTTATTTCAATATAGCATGCGGATGCTATTTTAAGAGCACTCAGGTGAATACCATATTTTTCCGTGTATAAGACGCCCCCATGTATAAGACGATCCCATTTTTTAAAACCCAAAATTAAGAAATTAAGTTGTTTAACTTTTTTGGGGGGGGGGAGTTCACTTCTATGAATCACCACCTGCCTGCCCGCCACTGCCGATCACTTGCCACAGCCACCAATTGTCTGTCCGCTCGCTGCCACCAATAGCCCACCCGCCCACTTGCCATAGCCACCAATCACCCACCCAATCACCGCTGCCAATCTCCTGCTTGCTGCTATTAATCGCACGTCCCCCCTCTGCATTCACTATCCGTGTATAAGACGACACCCAATTCTTGCCTAATTTTTTTTAGCAAAAAGCACTGTCTTATACACGGAAAAATACGGTAAATGGGTAGCGGTGCTGTCATCCGAATCACCAATATGCCACCACACTAATGGTCTATCAAGCAGAACTGCCTCCACAAGCGGTCAACTTGCTCAAATACAGGAACTGAGCCCAAATCACCCCAACTTCAGTTACCAGTACAAATTGTCTCTTAACACACACCTTATTTATTTGGCACTGGCCCCTTCTGTCATCCATAGGCCCCCTTTGAATCCTCTCATCCTTGCCTCCTATGCATTAAAAGCCAAGCCAACCATCTGCTATTCTGTTTCACTCCACCCGGGTGGTTTGCAGACGACCTATTTAGAATCATCCTGATTTGTTTGTGCAACGTTTGCAGGGAGATTAGACAATGTTGGCTACATAATGAGCATTATTTATTCTTTGTTTGTGGTGAGGTTATATGATGTGGCAAGCAAGCTTTCCCCCAAACCTTTTAGTGCATGTTCCTGTCACTTCCCTTATTATATATATATAAAAAAGCCGGTAGCTGTGCACACACATTGCTGGCTTAAAATTCACCTAGTTCATTCTTTTTCTCATTTTGAATTGAAGCTGGTTTGCGAGGGAAATGCACCAATGCATAGTACTTCATAAGAAACAACAGGACAGATACAGGATAGATACAGACTGTTGCTAATGTCATGTGTTTTCCAAATCTGTAGTGGGAGCACACTGGATGCAAGAGTAAACAGGAATGTGTACACAGCCTGATTGTTTTGGGAAGTGGGTTCAGTGTGCAAGAGTTTCAAACCAACTTTAATTGTGCAATCTGAATTGTCTCTATTTGCGGCAGTAGCATTCAAATGGCATCTTCCTCGAAAAGCAGGGGAGGGAGAAGTCTTCCAATTTACCAACATTTGGAAAGGAAGAAGGAGAGAAAAACATTCAATAAAAGAAAACAGATATATATAATTAAGCAGGGATTATCGAAGGGCAGAAAGCAGGCAGACAGCAGCACCCCTGCAGCGTCTTCCAGTCAGTTTAATAAAACAAAACAGGAGCACTCTCTCTCCTCCCTGGCATTACTGCATTGCTTGCCAGCTCTATTGGTCTTGAAGCCCTATTACCAGCATGATTGCTTATTCTGTTTCGTTGCTCTCACAGTAGGTTGGATACTTGTAAAGTAACCCACTCACAGAGATGCATCAGCTCATGGTGCCTCCAGACTGTCCATATTTTGCAGGGGAGATTCAAGTGCATACTTTAACTTTAGATTTACACATCTGAAGTGGATTAAAGAGCTTTGTACACACAAAACCAATAAATAATAATAATATGGACTTTTGCGATCTGGAAATTGATGGGGGGGAAAGGCATTGAAAAGTGTGCAATAAATTAACAACAAGAAGATGTATAAACACCCCACCAGCAAATCAGGATGAATGTTCATTGTCTTATAACATTCAATGTCTTATATATGGGCACAACAGAAGTAATAATGCTCAATAAAGACCTGACATAATCTAACCCAGTGTTTTTCAACCTTTTTTGGGCAAAGGCACACTTGTTTCATGAAAAAAATCACGAGGCACACCACCATTAGAAAATGTTAAAAAATTTAACTCTGTGCCTATATTGACTATATATAAAGTAATTTTTCAATTTTCCCCACGGCACACCAGGCAACATCTCGCGGCACACTAGTGTGCCACGGAACAGTGGTTGAAAAACACTGATCTAACCTCCCTACAAGCAAATCAGGATGAATGCTCGTGTGCATGCACACAAACGCTCATGCCAAGAACATACTTAGTTGGTCTCTAAGGTGCTACTGGACAATTATTTTATTTTTTTAATATATATTTCTACTGCTCAATAATCAGGTCTTCTGTAGGGGTTCTAAAACACTGAAGATACCTTGGGCGCCGGGGGGGGGGGGGACTCTGCCAAGCTCTCAGAGGAGTAAAACCAGTTCTGCAGCCTCTTCCTACCCTGCAAGTGGATGTGAGCTATGTTGGAGATACGAGGTTTGGAGGAGAGATTCTTACTCTCTAGTAGCTGAGTTGGCACAATGGTGATTGCTCCAAGCACACTTAAACTTGGTTAGATTTTGCATTTACCCTCATCCACCTTTTAAAATCAGCCCAAACAAAAATACTTCAGCTAGAATCAATAGCAGACACTTAGCTTTCCACAAATCAGCAAATATTTTACTCACAACAATCCAGGACTTACATCAAACAAGCCTCCATTCATTGGCAGTAAAACAAAGAAGTTAAAAGGTTCCAAAACAAGTAGTTTATTTCCTTGCAAAAGGATAATGCAATCTGTGGGTTAGCAAAGATGCAGGCTTCAAAATATCCCTTTTGGAGAGATTCACTTCACTTGGCTTTCCTTGCAGCTGGGAGCCATTGGCCATGTAGCTCCTTGCTTTTTTCCAGGAAGCATGAAGAGAGAAGACTGAGAAAAATGGGGGACCAGACACTACACTGCTAGGAGCCTGCTCAACCACACCCACTGGTAACATGAACTCAGGGCTCGGGTTAACCATTTTAATGCACGCAAGTGTGAGTCAGTAACTGTATATTACAACAAGATGACCAACAAGAGACCCAGAGGTGAGCTACTGCCTCAATATCCCTTGATTAGTTTTCATACTAGTCCCTACCCATGCTGTAGTAATGCTTTTAGCCTCATCCTGTGCAAAATTATTGCTGCTGCTGTGAAAGTCTATTCATGTACCACATTACAGCCCAAAGGGCCACCAAAGCAGGGAACAGCAATTAAAACACAGCCTCATCCATTACAACATTTGACTGACCATATGGATCATTGCTATTCTGTTCCGCTGTTGCACAACCCTCAGAGAATCCAAATGACACTCAGATAGCAGGAGCCTGCCAGACTTCCCTTAGTTCCCTTACCCAAAGTGTCACACGCCACCAGAAAGCTGGACATTGCAGTGGAAGCACAGCGAACTCTTGTGTTAAAGGCAAGTGCTTTTATGTTCTCAACTGTGGGCCAGGGATAATTTGAGCTAAGGGGGTCAGGCTTGGAACATGTACTTAATGACTGGATTCAACTACTGTATGGGATAAATGAAGTGATAATGAAAATAGTGGTCTTTTGCACATCTCCCATTTCCTGCACAATGTGTTTTCTCTGAATTTGAGCTCCCTGTATTTTTGTCTTCATTGACACTGCTTTCTTGGAGTTTGCTATAGCCTTGCACTTTTCACGGGCACGAAATACCATGCTTCTAAAAGCATTTGTTCCAAATATCAGCAACAGCCAGGTTTATTGCCAGTTTTTATTTTACTTCCACATGCCTCTCTATATTATCAGATTTGTTAGCTGCTGAGATTAGTTTGCTTATTTGAAGGATACAGAGGTTTAGGAAAGCTAGAAGTAGAGAAGTATATTTTTCTGTAGTGCTTTTGGTTCTTTATTTGTTTATTTGGGAACTTAAGCACTAAGAAGAAGAAGAAGAAGAAGAAGAAGAAGTATTCACAGAGCAGCTTGCAACATTAAACTCGCCAGAGATACAATCAAAAACTATAAAAAATTAAGTATTGCAAGAAACGCAATAATAAAATATCATAAAACAGATGAAATCATTTTAATCAAAAACTGCCAACAAATTCCTAGAAGTGAGCAGGTTCATGCTTGGTGAAAGACCTGCAGCAATGAAATGTTGTTGTTTTTTTCTTTCTTTTTTAGAACATAATTAAAAGTACAGATTGTCGGTGTTTGTCTGATTTTGAAGGGAAACATGTTCCACAGCACTGGCACTGCTACACTAAAGACTATGTTCCAAACAGCCACAGAGCAAACCTCTGGCACATCATGTGGCAAAGACAAGGCAGCTGTCTCCCACAGATGACCATAGCAACTTGGCAAAGATGTGGAAAATGTGATAGCTTAGATACCCTGGTACCAAATTGTTTAGGGCTTTGTATGCTAACAGCAGACGTCTGGTGGTAATCAACTAAGTTTTCGAGCAGGTATATTGAAATTAACGGGCCTTAGTTACGTCCATTAATTCAAATGGGTCTACTCCACATAAAACTTAGTTGAACGCCACCCACTTAACTTGGCTCAGAATCATATTGGTATGACTGTAGTATCTTAAGGGAGGTTGTTTCACAAACATACAGTAAGGTTGGTAGTACAATAGCTTTGTAAACAAGCATTTTGGTTTCCCTGCGAATGTCCCGGTCCTCAAACAGTCTGCACTTCAGTTGGGGAGAAAGCCACACTCGCACAGCTCAGGTGATGCTGGATTTCACCATCAATGTTGGCCCTTGTGGAAAGATACACTAACTGCCTAGGTAGGAGAAGTGATCGACATTTTCCAACGTTACACCATTGAGTTGGATTTGTGGCGCTGCAGTGGGGTTATTTTGTACTTGTTGGTGCAGCACTTTGGTTTTTTGGATGTTGAGCAACAGGCCAAGCTTTTCGTAAGCTAGAAGAAGAAGAAGAAGAAGAAGAAGAAGAAGAAGAAGAAGAAGAAGAAGAAGAAGAAGAAGGGAGGTTGCCATGATTTGTGGAGCCTCCTTAAGGCACACAGAGTTTTTGGAGGCAAGAAGAAAATTCACCTGCACTTTGTATAACAAAATCAAGGCCCTACTTGCATGCTGTACCAAAGTCTTGTTAATGCTGAAGGAACCCAAAGCATCTGGCAGTTAGCTGATGAACTACATTTTCAATAATTTTGGCCATGTTTCGAATTCTTCCTGCCCTCCCTATTTCTGATATATTGGTTTCTGGTTGAGAACAGGGTAAGCACCAAATGTTTCATGGCTGCAGAATGTGTCACTTGTCCCACCCCTCACACAAAGGAACTATGTAATAATTTGGTTTGTTATAGCTTGTGTATCAGTTTCTCTCCAACTTGCGAGAGCAAGGAGCCCTTCTAAGAAATATAACGCCCACAGCAGACATAGCTAGGGGGAAGAGGCTTACTCATCTGTAGAACTCACTGCTGTAAGGTTTCCCATTTTAACAAGTTAAAATCATTGTCAGTTTTGGGAAAGTACTCAGTGGCAAACATTGCAATAACTATTATAATGGTAAATAATGCTTATGCTGCCAGGATGATGCAGATGAATAATGAAGACAGATGCTTCTGTTTTCCCTGAGATCAGCAAGCTGCTTTCCTTCTGCCCATGGGGATAACTTCAGGATTTAATCTCAGCCTGGGATCACTAGAGTTCACCCCTATTTTCAGTACTAGAGTTCAGCTCTGGAATAAAGTCAAAGGCTTTATTACTTAGCCAAGAGCCACCAACTGTACACACACACACACACACACACACACACCCAAAACACATACAAAGAACTTTGAAAGCACATCACACCCAGCCTTCTGCAGTTCAACAATACTAATAGCCAATAGCTCATTACAAAAAGGAAACATACAGTATTCCTATATAAATTTGTAATTTGACTTGGTACTTCTAACACAAAACTGGCAAACAACTTTTTCTCTTCTCTTTTCTTCTCTCATTGCTCTTCTTTCATTGCTCTAAAAACTGTATCAGCAATCAACCATATGGGATCTGGCTCACCGCTTTTTAATAGATAGGATGGCAGCTAGGAAGCTGGCTAGATACAGAGGATCTGAATGGTCAGTAGGAAGGCCAATATATCTTTTCTCCAATCCATTTTGCCCCCAGACCCATTACTATAATGTTCTGTCTTGGGTGGCTATGCAGACTGCACTGTAGCACTATGTGTCCTAACATGTCCACATGAAAAACCCTATTTGTGCCGACTCAGCAGTAAAACATTAAAAATGCCCCACTTGGGCACAAAGCTTTAAAGCTCAGACCTGTGCCTAGAAGTCTGGCACAAAAGGAATTCCTTAGGGACAACTTATGGAACAAGCGAAGTAATGGTGGGAAGAGTGCCTCTGAGTATGTGCAGAATGGTTTGCTATCACCCTTTATTACCCATAAACAGCCCCACATGTTTGCACAGGGAGTGGAAAGGTTCCAAGTCAGTATGCTGTTGTTCCTTTGCTAGTGATGTCACAGGTATTACCCAATAGTTGCCCAAGACTCATGACCCACCCTCTGTATACATAACAACTACCCAAACAGCTCTGGGGAAACATATTTCCCTGACAAAATATTGCATTGGGAATATGTGCTATTCCTGCAACAGAAGCACAGATAACTAGATTTTGGGGGGTAGGGGGGAGTTTACATTTCCCCCTGGTAATATTTTCTGTTGTGGGTCAGGACAAGGGTTTCATTCTGGTGTCTTAAATATGATGGGCTACTCTTCTTGCCCTACCCTTGTAAAATAGAAAGGGGATAATGGGAGAGCTCGGACGTGGGTGGCGCTGTGGTCTAAACCACAAAGCCTAGGGCTTGCCGATCAGAGTTTGAATCCCTGTGACGGGGTGAGCTCCCGTTGCTCGGTCCCAGCTCCTGCCCACCTAGCAGTTCGAAAGCATGTCAAGTGCAAGTAGATAAATAGGTACCGCTCCGGCGGGAAGGAAAACTGTGTTTCCGTGCGCTGCTCTGGTTCGCCAGAAGCGGCTTAGTCATGCTGGCCACATGACCTGGAATCTGTCTGCAGACGAATGCTGGCTCCCTCGGCCTACAGAGCAAGATGAGCGCTGCAACCCCAGTGTCGTCCGCGACTGGAGCTAACAGTCAGGGGTACCTTTACCTTTATCTAATGAGAGAGCTATATAGTGGTACCTGGGGCTAAGAACTTAATTCGTTCTGGAGGTCCGTTCTTAACCTGAGGTACCACTTTAGCTAATGGGGCCTCCCGCTGCTGCTGCTGCGCCACCACGCGATTTCTGTTCTCATCCTGAAGCAAAGTTCTTAACCTGAGGTACCATTTCTGGTTAGTGGAGTCTGTAACCTGAAGCGTCTGTAACCCGAGGTACCACTGTAGTCTTGTGACCTTCCAGATGCTGCTGAACCACAACTCCCATTGCCCCTGGCCATTGCCCATGCCTCTCCCTTGGGCCTTTTCAGTTGTGTTTCTACATCTGCAGAATGCTCTCCCCCAGTGAGGTCCACCTGAGACCATTGTTACCATCTTTTCAGGGCCAGGTAAATACTTGCCTCCCCTGCACCTGATTTTGTTCTACATAGTTCGGTTGGTAGAGCACAAGACTCTTAAATCTCAAAGCTGTGGGCTCGAGCCTCACATTGGACAAAAAGATTCCTGCAATGCAGGGGGTTGGACTAGATGGCCCTGGATCCCTTCCAACTCTACAATTCTATGATTCTACTGTTCACATGCTGCCAAGGCTTCCTGTGGGCTGTTATGAGGGTGTTTGTGTGTGCTTGTTTGTTGTACATATAAATGTGGGTATGCATGGACGTGTGTATGTGTTGTGTATGTATGTGTATTAATGACATAGGCATATGAAAATACTAACATTTTACAGGAACCTTTCTATGGCATGATGTATTTATGTTTATGTTTTTAAATTTAATTCAGCTGTGGAATTTTTAGGCAACAAGCAGCTAGTAAGTCTAGCAGGAGCAACACTGGATGGGCCCATCCTGACCTTTGACCTTCCATGAATTCCTGGACCATTATGGACTCTGTCAGGCCCTTAAACAAGTTCACGGCAATCCTTTTTGCAGTTTTCGTAGGTCTTCTTCTGCCCACCTCATGAAAGGGAAGTCGGGAGGGCAAATACTAACCAGCAGTCAATGACACTTGCTGGAGAGAGAGAGAGAGAAAATTACTAAGTACTTTCCTGGACTGGTTTTCTGCCATTGGTGGTGTTGCTGAAACTCTGAGCGATCCCTGCCCCCCTTCCCTCCCCCCCCCCCGCAAGGAGGCTTGAAAGAAAAGTGTTGAAAGCACTTTGCAGACTGAGAGCTGCTACCGAAATGATTAACAAACAGAAAGTTCTACTATTACTATTGGAATGTTCAGAGAGTGCGCCTTAGAACTTCTCTGAAAACCACAGCCGATAGAACGATAGCGTGAGCGGAATCATGAAAACGGTGGCTGCACCTCTGTCTCTGGAGAGAAAGGCAGCGGGGCCTACATCAAGGGGGCAGCCTGCACCTTTTCTCTTTCTGAAAGCAGCTTCCATGAATCCTGTGTGCTCTGAGGCAGACTCTTCGCAGGAAACAATATTCAGAGCAGTTGCCTGCGCTTCAGTGCTTTTGGGCTGCCTCTTGGGAGTTTCCTCCTGTACTTTCACTTTCAGGTCGTAGCTCAGACTCCGGCGCAACCACTTCCGAGAATGCAGCACACTTTTGGGTGGGACTGAAGTTGGGCTGCGCTCTATCCCTGCCGAGTGTATCAGTTACCCAATATCTGTGGCGTAACGTAACCCTTTTGTAACGTGCATTGATCAAAATTATTTTTTCGTTGCTGTTGTTTTTTAAAGTTGACAAATCTTACAGAACTGTTGTGATCTGAAGTTTTCAGAGAGCTTTACGATAATACAGTACTGGGAGCAGCCAAGATGGGCAAGGTTGATGGATTATCGGTTGGTAAAGCATGAGACTCTTGATCTCAGGGTCGTGGGATTGAGCCCCACATTGGGCAAAAGATTCCTGCATTTGCAGGGGGGCTGGACTAGATGACCCTGTGTCCCCTTCAACTCTACAATTCTACGATTCTATTATATTTTTTCACAAAAATAGCCCTTCCAGCACTGTGTTACAAAGCAGCCATCTGCTGATCACCACAATCATATATATCATATATGGTAGATAAATGGTGTTATTCTTGAACTGCTATAATATGTTGGTTGGGTAAGGTGACTACACGCTCCAATTAAGTCTTCGAATAAAACCAAACACTTTTTACTTTAGGTGTCATCAGTATTAGGATAGTTTGCATTTATTATCATACACTGATTTCTCTGATACTTGTGCAAAAGATCACCTAAATATAAATAAAAGCATAAGCGCTGTGTTGTGTATTTACCTATTATAAGGTGGTTACCCAAGTGACAGCTTAATATTAAAACGCTTATCTATTGAGAATATTGTATCTCACTAGAACACAGGTTTTCCCCCCCTCAGGATAGAATCACCAGTTAGGATACAAATGCATGAACTTCTGGATTCTGTATTATGTTCAGGCATAGCAGACTGTCCCAACAAAACAAACAAAACAATCCTTCCAGTAGCACTTTTAGAGACCAACTAAGTTTGTTCTTAGTATGAGCTTTGTGTGCATGCACACTTCTTCAGATTCAGACACAAAAGCTCATACCAAGAACAAACTTAGTTGGGTCTCTTAAGGTGCTACTGGAAGGAATTTTTTATTATTATTATGTTTGACTATGGCAGACCACATGGCTACCTACCTGTGACCAGACTGTCCCAAGTTCACTTTAAGCAATATTGTTTTCACACTGAATTCTTGAATAGTTCTGTTCAGTAAGGATCACCAAATTGTCCACTCTGAAATTGTAATGAAAAGTACCAATCATGCATTAGTACTAAAAAGGGTAGTAGACAGGAATTCATGGATAATTTTCAGAGCTTCATTATATAGTGCTAAATCAATGCTTTTTATCTTCTCTGAACTGA
This sequence comes from Lacerta agilis, assembly GCF_009819535.1. Classification (NCBI taxonomy): domain Eukaryota; kingdom Metazoa; phylum Chordata; class Lepidosauria; order Squamata; family Lacertidae; genus Lacerta; species Lacerta agilis. Next base: position 29,493,443 of record NC_046325.1, on the reverse strand, counting down.
TATATGACGCACACATGTTTTTACTTGATTTGTAACTCTTCCTACTGCTTCAGTGATTCCGAGATCTCTTCTTCAAGAGGTATGTTCAGTTCCATGGTTGCATCCCCCCCCTTCTCCATCAGATAGGAAGAAAATTTTCCCAGATAGATGAATCTTTTCCAGGTGCCCCACAAAGCAAACGGGCTTCCCAATGTACTGCGCCAACTGATTTGTGGCTACACGATCCCGGGGTCCTTGCAGCAAGTCTGCCATTTCGGAATTGGAATCAGAACCCACCACAGCCATATACGGTACTCTGAGAACAAGCTCAAAGCTCAAGCTCAAAGGGTTCAAGAATGCAGCTGTTAGGAACAGACAACCGAAACATTCATTTTAGAGAGGGGAGAACTGTCCTTGAAAATGATTATTCATAAAACAACTGCTACGATTTCAAGACTCTGCAGTTTCAGAACTGCTTTTTTGATTCAATAAAGCATAACACATCTGGTGGGTTGTTGTTTGTTTTTTAAAGTACCATGAAATGACTTCCAGGAGTGTGCACTTGGCACAGCAAGTCTACAAAAATTAAAATTTGGTAATTGAGTGGGCAAGAGTAAAAAACAAAAACACAGAAGTAAACCTTGCTGAGTTCAACCCAACCAAGGGAAGTAACCATGCGTCAGTCTGAACTAGCAAAAGTTGTGAACTTTGTCACATAGGTTCCATTAACAAAAGAGTGCAACAAGTAGCTATTGATATAAATTGTCTTTGGAAATCACCATTGTTGAGAGGGCAGGGTTGAGGAGAAATTCTACTTCTCCTGCTGCAGGGAACCATCAGCCTTTGGAACATAGGCTATTTAGCTAGCTGAACTGTACTGGGAAAAGAGGGAAAAACCCATCCTTAAAATACACCAGTCAACCATTCAACAGCAGCAAGAACAATAATTTCCATCTGATCTCCCCCTGTCTCCAACCACATGCAGCTCATATACGTCATGTATGAGTAACTTGTATAATTCATACTCATATACCTACTAACACTATACCCATAACACATGAATGACGTAGGTGCTCCTGCCATAATAAATCTATTGGTCTTTTTATGGTGCCACAAAACTCTTTCAATCAGACACAAGCTTTATAACAAGAGCTTTGCATTTACTTTCCTGCAGTATTTGTGCTATCTGGGTTTCGTAATCCACAAATAAGACTCAATTGGCCAGCCTTAAGTTTTGCTCTGTTCTTTCACCCACACAACTTGTTTCAGACATTACCATCCATGAACAGCAGGAAGATAAGGAGGATCTTCTAGAGGAAGAACAGGAAAATGATGAGGCAGAGGAAGCAGGCAAGGAAGAGGAGGAGAACAATTCTGATTTGGGTGAAGAGGATGCTGAACTGAATGGAAATGCAGGTTTGTATGTGATTGCCCTCTAAGAGGCAGTTGGGGATTTTATGTTCTGCAAAGAGTACTACGGTAATTCACTGCACGTGGGCCTTTCACATGTATGTCACAGTGTAAGACACATAAAGTGCTATGTATTCTATTTTAATGTTAGATTCTCAAAACCATGGGCTACAGAACAGATCACTCGACATAGCGGTGCGGCAGGACCCGTCACAGGCAGCCAAAGTCAAACGTGGACAATCGAAGGGGTTCTTGCAAGTGTGGTGGGGATAGAGAGGAAAATGAATAAAGTGGGAAACTGTGGGAATCACCAGAGATGTAACTTTACAAGCTGTGCTATAGTTTACAAACAATAGCCATTAACTGACTTTTCTTGTAATGTAGTGATGAAGGCATTTGAATTCATGGACTCTGCAATAAGGACATACTGGATCTGTGCAAAGAGCTGGAAATCTTGAAGATTCAAGGTTATGTTCAAGAAGGACAGATAATTTCGGCAGATGCAGGAATTATTTAATGTTACTTGTCTTGTCTCAAGCTTGACAATGTACTGCAGTGTTAATAATGTCACTTTTTATTTAAACATGTTCCGCAGGTGGTGCCAAGTAACAGAGGCTTTAATTTAAAAATGTAGGAACTGCTTACTAGCTCTTTGTCATGTTAGCAAGCATCAATATTTAAAAGGTGTGCATTGAACAGAGATTGTATTATTTTCTGTGCTGAATCACAGCCAACTTTTGCTGTTCCTTTGCAGTACAATTCACTGAGCACGGGAAGCCTGCCAACTCTCAGTTTGCAAAGGAACAGCAAAGGTGTATACCTGAAATTCCCTTTTAAATTTTCCTTTCCTTTTACAAATAAATAATAAACAAACACGAGATTTTGTGGATTTCTGTGCTGAAACAGAGACCTTAGTTTTAGAATGGAAAGCTTCAACTCTTATGGAAATTTACATTTTAGTATCAGTTTATTTTTTGTCTGCAAATATCCTTTTTTTTTGGTACTAAATGCAACCAAGAGGGGGGGAAATGAAACCAATAATAAAAAAAAACAAACAAAAAAAAAATAAAAAAAAAAAAAAAAAAAAGCAACATCTTATGTTGAAACATCTCTTTCATTATGAGTTTGCCACAGCTAAAATCAACACCACCAGCAGAACTGTGGACATCACTCAAGTTCTCAGAGTGCACTGGAAAAGCATACTTTGTCCTAGTCTACTTGTGTTTTTAACAAGACAGCAGCACCTTCTAGGTGACTGTCTGAACACGACTACTGTACTTACAGTCTGCATCTTGCAGGAGGCTTAAGTGCATGAGCGGTACATTGCAGCAACGTTGAGGATGCAAGGTGGAGTTCTGCAGGTCTCACACTCTTACAGTTTCACACTGTAAAACTCCCCCATGCTTGCCTTCTTTTATTGGCCCAAGAACACATAGTATTTAGAATAATTTTCTTTATCTTATCGACACTCATAGCATTGCTGCCACTGTAATTACCCTCTTTTGGCACACAAATGGGTTGGCAACTGTTATTATTGCAGGAATATTCTCACCGCTATCTTTTATATCGGCAAGTCTCTTGTCATTTGGATGGAGACTGCACTGCATGTCATGGCTCACAACCTGGTTGGTTGTGATCCTGTACTAGCTGCAAGTATGTCTGCACTTATAATGGCAGCTGGCCACTTTTTTGGTTTTTGGGGGGCCTGAGTTAACCCTGACGCCCCCTTTAACAAGAGTATGAAGCACGACATCATTTTCACCCACAGGATTGATACTTTTTTTCTATCCTCCCTGCATTCTAAAGCATCTTCCTCCAACACTGGAAGAAACTCCCGCAAGCCTGAACTAACTCTGTCCACACATTGGAGGGACTCTTCCATTTTTTCCTATGATCAGTAACTGTTCTCAAAGATTCCTCCTTTAACTGCTGCAGGAACACCTCAGGCACACCAAACGTCCAATCTGTCTTGCGCTCCTTTGTCAAAATGTGTTATATGTTCTCCAAAAATGCTTGTGCCCCCTTTGGCAGTGTTGCAGCAGTACCTGTTTACGTTTTGAAGGAGAAGTAGATTGGGGAGGGGAAGGGGGTCGACTCTGTACATGACTACAATGCAGCAAATGCACACATCTGTTTTGGGTGTAAACCAAAACATCGATCATTAGAACACACAGTGTGCATGTGTTATTCTGTGGGTCAAGTAAGAAGCTTCATGGGTTAGCTATAACCCTCAACCTGCAGAGACAGGGCTGACTCTGTACCCATCTTCACTAATGGGGTACCTGTGGCCAACCCAGATGCTGTTGGAGGCTGCATGTTCCCCATCACTGTTGTGGAGCACCCACCAATTGTATACCAGGAGCTTTGTGTGTGTGGAAATAGATGAAAGTGATGGCCATTTCATCACCTGTTTTTTTGTTTTTTTTTAGCGCATTACAGAATTATAAATAATATGGTAAGGACTTTCACTATTAGTAGCAGCAATTATTGTCAAAATGACAAAAGTGCTGAGAAGCAGTTTGAAAAAGTGTGTGTGGTAGAGAAAGGATTACTACCAATAATACCTACAGTAATGATACAATTGCTTTTTTTGCATCCTACGTACAGAAACTGCATTCCTCTGTGGGAAGGAAGGGTGAGGAGGACGGACACAATTTCATGTCATGCATTTGAAACATAGACACCTTGCCACAGTATTCAGTTTCCCTTGGATCAGAACACAGAGAAATGGGAGAAGCTTGGCCAGAACTCACAGGAGCTGCTGTCATTATTCTGGACTGACTTCTGCACAGGTCAGAGGACTTATGCGTACCTATGGAAAGACAGAAACAGCAGTAGAAAAGTGATGCATGTGATACCAGATGCTTTGGGGAAAATGGGGGGGGGTAAAGGTAAAGGTAAAGAGACCGAGCAATGGGAGCTCACCCCATAGCAGGGATTCGAACCGCCAACCTTCTGATCGGCAAGCCCTAAGCTCTGTGGTTTAACCCACAGTGCCACCTGCGTCCTTGGGGGAGGGGGGACACAACTGCAAAAACAATGATTTTTCACGGAACAGCGTCTTTTTAAAATCCCACCTCATAATTATTTTCCAGATTTGAAGGAATCCTTCAAGATCCCACGAAGGATCAGTTGGAATTCCAAAGTGTGTGTGTGTGTGTGTGTGTGTGTTTCAGTCTTTCTCAACCTTGGTTACCCAGGCCCTCATCTGCCTCCACCATTATGTGGATGGAGATACCATTTCATGTAGTCTTTGGCCACCTGGTGGCCTCTAAATATTTTGGAGTACAACTCCCATCAGCCCTAAGTGGCTGGGCACCAGGTTGGCAAGGCTGATGCGACTAATGCTAGTGCAACACTGAGGCAGAATTGCTATGTCTCTCCTCCACATGCCCTTTCCAGCATCTAGACAGGCTCTGGGGCTGTCACCCAACTGTGAATACAAGGGGCTTGCTGGCAGAGGCATACCTAGCAAGGAGCTGTATCTGCACTCCAAGCCAGAGTGGAGAGATGCAATTTTTGTCTCCACCCTCATCGCTCAGCCTAGACACTGAAGTCCTCCTCTGAGGGTCTTCTGCTGGTTCCCTCACTGTGAGAAGCGAAGTTACAGGGAACAAGGCAGAGGGCCTTCTCGGTAGTGGCACCCACCCTGTGAAACTACCCCCCCCATCAAATGTAAAGGAAATAAACAACTATCTGACTTTTAGAAGACATCTGAAGGCAGCCCTGTTTAGGGAAGTTTTTAAGGATTGATGTTTTTATTGTGTTTTTATATGTGTTGTAAGCTGCCCAGAGTGGCTGGGGAAACCCAGCCAGATGGGTGGGGTATTAATAATAATAATAATAATGATAATGATGATGATGATGATGATAATAATATAATAATAATAATATAATAATAATAATAATAATAATAATAATTTCACCCACCTGGCCAGCCTAGATATGCCTCTGGCTGCTAGATGCACCAAGGCAGTTCAGAAAAGGTTAATCTGCAAATAATGAACCGATGAACATGTGATGTGAGAGTCTGGCTGGGCCTTTGGCCCTTCAACCTGCTAATGAGCCAGAAAATCACTTGTGTCACTTCCCCATCCTTTGCTAAGTGCAGTACTCTGCGGGGGCAGGGGGGGGGAGAGAACTGGGAAGCTCCTGTTACTAAACCTCCAGTACATTCTGTCCCTGCGTAGTCACTGGATGGGATTGTCTCAGGGACTCACCCCCTTCCTTATTAGACCGGGAACCTTTGGCCCCCTTTGGCCTGGTTCCTGGAGCACAATCTGCTGCCCTAACACATATTCCTCCAGCTGCATGCATGCATGTGTTTTGTTTTGTTTTAATATAGCAGCAGTGCAACATTTCCTGCATTTCGAGGACTAGTTGCTGGCATAGCTCAAAGCTACATCTGCATCCAGGCAGCAGGTTCTTGCATGGCCAACACAGCACTGAAGTGGATGAATGAGGTACATAAAGGAAAAGATCCCTGAAGAGCAGTCCTTCTTCTCAACACAGTCACTCTCCTGTTGTATTGAATCAATCTAATCCTGCTAGGCTGCAGTTTACAGTGTTGGCAATGTGCCGATACTGTTTGGTCTGTTATTGTTAGTGTTGCTTATTCATCACCTTCCACAGATACCGCTCACGATGATGTACACACAATGGCTGTGTACATATTATACATTAAAAGCACATCTTCCACCCTGAAATAATCCTGTGCACTGTGGTTTGCTAAAGTGTTGCTGGGAATTGTACCTCTGTAATGGGGTAAACTACAGTGCCCATAATTCTTTGAGGGAAAGAATGGGGGGGGGTGTTTAATGTGCTTAAAGACATAGTGTGAACACTGTGTAACAAGACAGCTAAGAATAAGACATTCAAAACAACACAGAAAATAACAACAAATGAATTGGAAAAATAATTAAAATGAGACACCCATAGTAGAGACCTAGTCACCCAGCTGGGAAAGCTTGTGTGAAACATGTCTATGTTAGTTTCCGGAAAGTGTGCAGGTAGTGGACACCTGTCATATCTCAGTGGGAATGCTGTTCCACAGAACTGAGGAAGCCACACAAATCAGGGCTCAGCCAAACTTCCATTTGTCCCATGATTTGTTCCGTTTTGTCCTGTGATTTCCAAGCATGGGTCTAAGAGATTTTTCTTTTGTCCTTTCCCCTAGGAAAACCTGTTGTTTACTGCTGAACTGGAAAAACACCAATCTGCAGAAAACCCAATTGACATTTGTTCTGATTCAGCGGCACACAGCGGCTTTCCCCAGGGAAAGTGGAGGAATGAAAGAAAAACCTCTCACGCCCATGTCTAGAAATGGCAGAACAAATAGGTAAGCAGAAATGGCAGTATAAATATAGTGCATACATTTTAGGAACACCTGAATATGGAAAATGCATTTCCTGAAATGTAAGGAGCCGGTGACCATTTCTGCACAATACCTGCATTGCACTTGTTTGTGTGGCTCTGTACAGCGACTGGCAAAATACCAGTAACCAAATGCATTTTAATTGCAGTAGAAAAACATACCTCCAACATTTCTCACATGAAATAGGGAACTCCCATTCCATAGTATAATTTTACTATTTATACCTCACGATCTTACGGGTTGCCCCAGACATTCTGGCAGCTTCCCACAATGATAATAAAATAAAATAAAACATTAAATAAAATTTCCTATACAGGATTGCCTTCAGATGACCAGGTAGGTAGGATAACTTCCATAGCTCCCACATTTCTCCAATGAAAATAGGGACATCCTAAGGAAAAGTGGGACATTCCAGGATCAAATCAGAAATCGGGATGGTTTCTCTAAATCAGGGACGTCCCTGGAAAATAGGGACACTTGGAGGGTCTGGAATAGAGAAAATGTTATTTGATGGGATATGTCATAAGAGAACCTTTGAAAGTAGCCTACCATATGTGTGGCTCAGGCAGATGTTTGCCACAACTCCTCTCATTCTGGTGGCAAAAACCATAGCCTCCCACCCCTTGCTCTGTTTTTCAAACTACCCTTTACCATAAATGCTGGTGCTAACCCCGCCATGCCAAGGCAAACACTCCTGAAAGGCTCTTGAATGCAGATGACCAGTAGGGTGGTGGTGATCTCTAATTGTTTTCCCAAGAAAGCTGTCCCCTCCTCATTCCGCGTGAGAAGCACTAAAGTGGACAGTTTTCATGGTAACCCTTCTCCCTCTAAACGGTACCCTGCAATTACCTTCTAAAGCACAAGCACCTCTTTAGCCAAGAGATGAGACAGTGGGGCGGGGGGGGGGGAGAGGGAGAGAGAAAGAGAATGAGGCTCCTTGAATGCTCCCACTTCTTCCTGCTGCCAAACACGTTTTGTGAATGCACTAAGCCGTTTATTTCCCAAGCCTGGGTCATATGCTTTCTCTTCCAGCGCCCCGCTGCTCTTATTATTGCATAGGCCCCCCTGGGTGGGAATCTGGAATAGGGGTCATGCCACAAACACTGCTGTTACCATGCCTGTTGCTGCTTCCATCAAGTGCAATTCAGTTTTCGAGACTCCAGCTGCTGCACAATTCTTGTTTGGAGCCGGATGGCCCAGCGGTGGCTGTTTGCTTTTTAGAAACCAAGGAAATGCAGTGTTATCTGTGCAATCTTTCTGCCGATTATATAACTAAAAAAAAAAAGCACTGAACATGTTAAGTTAGGTGGAATCTAGACACATATTAAAAAATGTGGAAAATGCTCTTTTAAGAAACGTTTGAAAAAAAAAATATTGAATTGCCATAGCTCATCATCGCCGTCTAGTGTCCATTTGTATAATGCACTTTACCAACACACCCTTCCTCCTGCAGAAGCCCAAGGTGTTTAACCAGCGAATACAAACATAATAAAACAGTTAGCATCAGCAAAACCTATGATTTGAATCAAGGATTAAATATGACACCACAAACAATTAAAGTAGTTATGTTCCCAAAGCCTGAATAAACAAATGCATTCTTATTTTGCACCTGAATGTGGGAGGCACAACCGATTTTTACTCAATTACATTTTGGTTATTTACAAAATAAAAACTCAGAGCTCCGGTCATTGATCTCTCCCACATCATATTGTTTTGGACTTGGGAAAAACAGAGTATTGGAGAACAAAGACAGTTACATGAGCTTTCCCAGACATGGCACACCCATGTCCTTGTTTCACCACCACCCTGTTATAGGGCCTGTTTTGCTGCATTGTTGGAATGCCCCGGATTGCAAAGACAACAACGTGTCCTTTCCATTCTTTTTACTTTCTGGCTTCCCATCATGACAAGGAATCTGTGGACCCCTGCCAATCACCAAGTCTAAACCAGCAGAATCAGTCTGGCCAAATTAAGAGGGTGAAAAGATGTACCCTCGCAGTACTGAGTTGCATCGTATGGCTTTGGGGGCAAGTTGTATCCCCCTCAGTCTTATTCCTCACAATCTGTAAAATGGGAATAAGGTATTGGTGAGGCCGTGGGCTGCATGTGCAGTAACAGTAAGAGTGATACTTTAGCTTTTCTACGTCGCATTACAGTGGAACCTCGGTTCTCAAGCATTCTCAGAATCTGAACGTTTCCAAACCCGAAGTACCTATTTGTTTCTGTTTTTGAATGTGCTTCGGAAGTAAAATGGCTTCCGCTGCATGTTTTTCGGTTTTCTCAATGGAAATTGCTGGCGGCCCTTTGTACCTCGGTTGTTGAACGTTTCAGAAGTCAAACGGTCTTTCGGAACAGAGTGCGTTCAACAACCGAGGTTCCACTGTATTTATAAAGAGCTTTTCTTAAGTGCTCACTTCATCTGAAGAAAAGGCAGGGAGGGGAATCAGACTTTGGAAAAAGGCAAACAGCTTATGATACCCAACACCAGGCCCCTGTCCTCCTCTGTGCGCCTTTCTAGCAATGAAGTCCAGCAGCTCACTGGGTTCAGGCAGTCTGTACCAGTTGCACCTGCACCAAGTAAAAAAAAGGCTGACCAGAAAGAAGAGCCAGCAGAAGCTGTTAGTTGCATTGGGCAGTGAAACTAGGAGGAGCCAGCAGTTATACTAGACTCAAAAGGACTCACTGTCACCTCAGCCCATATTATGATGCTAGAGATGGTGAAGAGCAGCAGCGACCAGGCTGGGAGACCCTTGGCTTGCAAGCTTCCCTGGTGGTTCAGGATTGGGAGCAAGAGAGGGATGGACCTCCTTTAATTCCCACTTGCAGGACCAGGCATCGACTTCCCATACCCCAACTTGAATAATAAGAGACCAAAGTGAAACTGCTTTTGGGTCAAAACAAGCCACAACTTTATTGAATACAGATGAAAGAGGTTTGGCTTGGGCAAGGGGCAATCTAAATACTGCCCGCCGGAAGTGATGCGTGGTCAATTCAGGCGGGGGTTCCTAAGACTTATATTCAATAGGGTGACCCTCGCAGGGACCGCATGCTTGGGGGAGTACCTTCGCCCTGGCCCCACCTGGGCACATGGACATGGACATGGCCATTCCCCCGATCCCTTTAATGGGATACCCCAGTGTTTGGAGGGGCAGGTGAAGACTACAACCACCCCTCCATCTAAACAAAGTATTGCCCCAATGCCCAACCAGTTGTGACAATTGCTATGAGGCAGGCAAAACCACTGGGTCAGTGCCAATTAGTCTGATGGGCAAATTCCTATCAGGCCCCTTGAAATATACTCGGAGTCCAGATGACTTTCATGCTCTTTATTCAGCTCATAGTAGTGAGGAATACTGTTCCCCCCAAAACGTTTGCTTTATATACACTATTTACACAATGGGCCCCACGTGATTGGCTAATTCCGGGATACTCCTGTATGCCAATCGGAATGCGGATTCACTTCCACCTGGAGCTGGATTGGGTGGCTCCTGCGGACCAATCAGACTGCTGCAATCTCAATCCTATTGTTCTGGGACCAATCAGACTGCTGCAATCTCAATCCTATTGTTCTGGGACCGGTCAGACTGCTGCAATCTCAATCCTATTGTTCTAGGACCAATCAGACTGGTGCATTTTGGATCCTATTCATCTCAGTACATAACACCCCTTAAAGGACGGCGACCACCGTAGCCACAGCAACGTCATTGACTATCAGCTTAAACCGAGGGTAGGTGGGCAGGGATACCCGGCACAGAAACAAACAGGTTGAGCCCCAGGTGCTGGCTGCTTAAACGAGCAAGGGGGTGGATCTGAGGGAAGCCCACCATTAGCTCCATTGGCTCTGCCCCCAGCACAGCATAGCCCAAGCCCTGGCCTGCAGCCCCATTTGCCAAAGCAGGGAGCAGTCCAGAGCCAGTTTGAATTCTCTCATCAGGGCCCCAGTGAAGCCTCCTCCTGCAATGCTGTTGCACGAAAAGGGTGAGTGGGTTTGTCCATGCAGTGTTCTCCTCCAACTAAGGTAAAGGTAAAAGTAAAGGACACCTGGATGGTTAAGTCCAGTCAAAGGCAACTATGGGGTTGCGGCACTCATCTTGCTTTCAGGCTGAGGGAGCCGGCATTGTCCACAGTTTTTCTGGGTCATGTGGTCAGCATGATTAAACCTCTACTGGTGCCCGGAGGACCGTGACGAGTGCCAGAGCGCACGGAAACGCTGTTTACCTTCCTGCTGCAACAGTACCTATTTATCTACTTGCACTGGTATGCTTTCGAACTGCTAGGTTGGCAGAGCTGGGGCAGAGCAACAGGAGCTCACCCTGTCACGGGATTCGAACTGCCAACCTTCCAATCAGCAAGCTCAAGAGGCTCAGTGGTGTAGATCACAGCACCACCCACGTCCTCCTCCAACTATCACTGCCCTCCCACAGACACTTTCTCCTCTCTAAATCTGGAGAAACCCCTTCAGCTACAAACAGGAGAGCTACATATCAATTGCATATGAACTGAACTGAAATCTCAGTTGCATAGGATTCACAATCCCATTAGGCTGAGGTACTGACAGGATGGGCTCTGCCTTAGCTAAACCTTCCTGCAGGCTACTTTGGAGGAAGTGAGACCATTTTGCACCTCTTCCCACAGTTAATCGATTGGGGGGAAAGCAGTCGCTAACAAAGGGAATTTATGGTTTTCTGGCTGTAGGTTATATGCAAATGGTGACTAACTGAACAGCTGCCTCCCCCCCCCTTCGCCCAGCTCCTCATTCCTGCTATGCAGAAAGCACAGCCTGCCTGAGGCTCAGTGTACTTGTCACCCGCTGGCTGATGTGACCAGTTGCCAGGGTAACCTTTGCCAATCCCTCTCCCCCCCCCCCCCAGACCCAGTCATTCAGGAGCTTCACTAGCAAAGATAACATGGGAAAGAATATTTGTGAGATTTGTTGGTGCAAATGAAAAACAGGTATATACACACAGAAAGGAAAATTTCTGGATGCCAAGATTCAAGCTTGGTCCAGTACTCTGTGGTGAAAAAACCTCAGTAGATATTTAAAATAACAAAATATGCAGCAAGTAAAGCATGGAAATACAGGCTGCTAGACCTTTCAAAATATGCTCTTGTGAGTTCCAAAACATCCATCTTCCCCCAGCATAGGAAAAAAAAACCATGTGTTGGCAAGTTAAAAATTGGTTACTTTCAAACTCTTCAAAAGTCAGGTTCACGTGCTTTTCCATAAATCAGTCAGAATGTTGCACAGCCAATATAACTTGGCTTTGCCAGAAAGCATTAATTGTTCCTACCTAGATTGCTGGCATTGGGACTCAACAGAGGCTTGCTAAAGCCATGCAGCTGGAGGCAGCAGCTCAGAGTTCCTCATATGCCAGAGTTCACATGTGGACTGGAAGAACAAAGGCTTGATTACCTAGTTCCTCCCAAGATGAGGGGAAGTGGATATAGCTAAGCTTGGCAGGACAGCTGACTCTATGGTATTAACCCCTTCACGCTTTAAGTAGACTTAAGCATGTTGGTTATATGAGGCTAGTTATCCCATAAGATTGTCAGTGGGGAGTTTATAGACTAGCACAAAGACCCTGGGTCCAGTGTTGGATTTCAATGTGGCCTGAGTGGTCCATGTAGCCAATATTTTAGAAGATCACAGCAGGGCAGGCTCTGGCTAAAATGGGTTAGGTTGGGTTGAAGAGTTACTTGAGAGTCCTGTATGTCTCCCTGCCCCCACTGCCATAAAATTGTATACACCACTTAATTGTGGAAAAACCTCGAAGCAACATACAAAATGAATACAACAATGAAATTACCAGTAAAAAGAAAAGAGAGAGAGAGTTAAAAACTATGTTCGAAAACCTTCAAAAATTAATTAAAAATCACTGGAAAGTTAAAAACCAGATTAAAACACATATCCAAATTCTATAAGCCCATCTATGCTTGCCTGAACAAAAATGTTTTTAGCAGGCCCCAAAAAGACTGAGTGCAGGTGCCTTCCTGATGTCAATTGGCAGGGAATTCCAAAGTGTATGCTCCCCTCCAACCCACCCACCCCACAAATAATTTGCACAAAGCCTTGGTGAAAGCACACACAGATACAGTTGTACCATGGATCCCGAACGCCTTGGTACTTGGACATTTTGGCTCCCAAATGCCGCAAACCTGGAAGTAACTGTTCCGGTTTGCGAACGTTTTTTGGAACCCGAACGTCCGACGGGTTCTGCAAGCCAACCAGAAGCCGCGTGTTGCTTTCTGAACAGAATTCCATTCAACTTCCAAGGTACAACTGTATAATGTATACCTACAGTGTGAACATGATGAATCCCTGGCTAGCTCATGTGATGAACTTTTTCAATTTACTAGCATTCTTCCAAGAAATGTGGGAAAGGTGAGGAGCATCTTTCCCTCACCCCACCCCACATTTTGCTTTCTGTACCAAGAGTGATAGGCAGCCAACTCAGAGACTGCCAAGTTTTTTTTTCTGTTTGACTGTGGCCTTGTACTAAGTTCAGATTAGTTTGCTTCCAATCTCTGCCTGAACAACACCAGGGGCCACTGGCAAAAGTGTTAGTTAAGGAAAGAAAATCCAAGCATGAAATGGATTTTACTAAATGATACAGATTTCTCTGCTCATTTCTCCACCCACATGCCTTTCCTCAACGAAATCTTGTTTTGAAAACTATGGAATAATACAAGAAACCGTCTCTGCCATAACCCCTTGATCTCCAGATTAACAAATCACTTCACATACAATCAACAACATTCAATGGTAAATTAATCAATTTGGCCTCAACTAAAGATGATGCATTTAGTCAACTGGCTAAAACATGGCTATATAGTTTCACTAGACCAAGCTACCATTTTATTAATTAAAATAAGACCTCCACTCTTCCAATATCTTCGATTTTGGCATAGAACAAATGAAAGCTATGGACTGCAAAAGACCACATTTGAAAACATAATATTTAGTGATAATCCAAGGTGACGGGGGGCGGGGCGGTAAGTGAAGAATATGCCTCCTCTTTTCCAATATCAAGACTGATCAGCTGACAACCCTATATAAAACAAAATGCAGGGGGATACAGTAACATGACTATAATACAAACAGAATGGACTTAGTTTTTTTGAAGATAAATACCGAAAATAGAAATAAGCACAAATCTAAGTGAGATTTTTTTTTTCAAGTCTGTTTATCAGTGGTCCTTAAAAGGTAAAGGGACCCCTGACCATTAGGTCCAGTCGTGTCCGGCTCTGGGGTTGCGGCGCTCATCTCGCGTTACTGGCCAAGGGAGCCGGCGTACAGCTTCCGGGTCATGTGGCCAGCATGATAAGCCGCTTCTGGTGAACCAGAGCAGCGCACGGAAACACCGTTTACCTTTCCGCTGGAGCGCTACCTATTTATCTACTTGCACTTTGACGCGCTTTTGAACTGCTAGGTGGGCAGGAGCTGGGACCCGAGCAACGGGAGCTCACCCCGTCGCAGGGATTCGAACCACCGACCTTCTGATCAGCAAGCCCTAGGCTCTGTGGTTTAACCCACAGCACCACCTGGGTCCCTTACATCTTATCAATTAAACAAGATATACCAGTTTGTTTTGTTTTGTTTTGTTGGAAGCGTAGGAGATGAAGAGCGGATTATCTACACATTTTTGTGGAAGTGTAAAAATGAAAATCAGACATTGGTCGTAAACATACGACAGGAAATGACAGGATACAATACCTTAAGTAAGTCCTAAAACTGCTCTTGTATATTAAAAGCAGGTATACAATTTATTCCCAGTTTCTTAACAGGAACGAGGCCAAGTTTGGAAAGAAAGAAGAACTTCATCTTTATAAGAAAGGTTACAGAAAATATGGGAAATTGCTCTAGTGAGTACATTGACATATTAGAGGCAAACATCAAATAATCAACGAGAGAGATTTATAGAACAATGAGCTTTCTTTATTTAACATATAATTATTTCCCACCCATATGACTCTGAGTTCTTCTCTGATGTCGACATATTCCTTAATATACTCTTCTTCTACTGCACTTTGATATATATTTGGTATATATTTACTATCTTTAACATAAACACAGCTTATAACATAATCACAACTTTAGTTCTTCATTTTTTATCTGCTCAGAGAAAATAAGGAGGTTGAAGGTCGAAAACAATGGTTGTGGTGAAGCCTTTGCAAATAGCTGAACCCACACTAGAAGCTGTTTCTGAGCCTTTAAAAACAACAACAACAACAACAACAACAACAACAACAACAACAACAACAAAACAAGAAGAAGAAGAAGAAGAAGAAGAAGAAGAAGAAGAAGAAGAAGAAGAAGAAGAAGAAGAAGAAGAACTATTTTCAAAAATTGCCTCAGGATAGACTGATGCTGCAGTCCTATATCCAGTTACCTGAGAGAAAGCCCTATTGAACCCAGAAGGGCTTACTTCTGAGCAAAGGCTCCATCTTCTGAAAAACACGGACACCACTCCAGGCCTGTCTCCATATTTGCCCTGACAAATTATGTGCGGCCCCCCTCAAAAACAACATTGAGGGGGCCCAAAGTGTTTCGCCCCCTAGGAGCTGGCACCTATGCTTCTGATCAAAAAAAGTATGGAGGGGAGAGTGTTCTTGTGCTCATGCCCGACTTGCAGGCTTTCCCACAGGCATCTTGCTGGCCACAGTGGGATCCTGCACTAGAAGGGCTTTTGGACTCATCCAGCAGAGCTGCTCTTATGTTTTATATTAATATATTGAGCAATGGTCAGGGATGCATGAAGAATTGCCCCTTAATTGCCCCTTGAATAACCTCTCTTAATTGCCTCCCAGTCCGCTTTTGTTCTGTGGGGGTGACTTCAATTACTAATTTATTTGCATTGCCTTTTCTTTTCTTTCCATTCCATTATTTAACAGAAAAATGGCATTTCTTCAGAAAAAAGGGGGGCAGAGAGTAAGAGGAAGAGAAGCTCAGCAATTAAAGCCTTTCATCCTCCCACGGTAACAGAAACTGAAATTGGGGAAATTAGCAGGAGCAATTCAGGAGGCAAGAGGGTATTCACTGCTATTCATCACTCAGCTTAAACCCACAGAAAGCTACAAAAGAGGCCACACTGGCAAACAGGATTCTCTTTGTTAAAGGCGAAAGAGCCCTGAAAGGCCTCAATAGTGTTTTGCTTGTCCACACTGGGCAGGCTGGTGGTGCAGATATTTCACACCTGCTTTCCGTTATTGTTTTATGCTAGATTTTGCTTTTTTTTTAAAAAAAAGAAAATGTAACGTCCCGTCACGACGACACAACACATCACGTCACAATGCCACAGCACACCATGTCATGATGTCATGACGCGTCACATCACGACCCACCACGGTGTGACACCCGCCATGGCATGACACGCCAAGTTGTGACACAGCACGTGATGTCGTAACACGACACACCACACAGTCACATCACAATGTCATATCCTGACATCATGACCCGCCATGTTGCGAGTCCCATCACATCGTGACACTGCTGGCCTCCTTGTGTTCCACCCTACCAGCCCCAATGGGCAGCAGCTGAGACACAGCTGTTAAAAAGAAGACAACAACTTGGGTTATTATATTTCTGCCTGGTACTTGGCTGCATTGGAATGATTACTGTAGCCTTTTGGTCATTGTACTTCTGATCATGGGTTTGAACTTCAAGGTTCTTTTCTATCGGAAAGATTGTAATAATAATAAAGCCACAGACGGCAACCTTTTAAAGAATAAACTTCCTTTTTGCAACGCAAGCAAATTGACTAAAACTGACCGCCAAAGGTGCACTTGCAAGACTACTTTTACTATTGCAAAAGCAATAAGCCTTTGGTTCTTTCTTTCTTTATAGGTGAGGATGCTAACCAACAGGGCAGCAGGTACTATAACTCTTAGGGCATCAGGTCCAAGTTAAGAACACTTTTACCTGTTGAATGACTGTCATGGAGCTTGCAAGGGTGCAGGAGCCTGCTTGGGGCCAGTCTGGCATAGTGGTTAGAGTGTCAGACTAGGACCTGGGAGACCCAGGTTCAAATCCCTACTTGGCCATGAAGCTCAGTGAGTGACTTTCAGGACAGTCACTCTCTCTCAGCCTAACCTACCACACAGGGGTGTTGTGGGGATTAGATAAGAAGGGAGAGAACATTGTGTGTCACCTTGAGCTCCTCAGAGGAGGAGGAGGAGATGGAATATGGACTGTGTTGTATATCTTGTCCTTCCCCTATTCTGGGGTCAGCCTTGCCCTACCACCATGTATTATCCTGCACTTCCCAATGGATTTTCCCATTCCCTTTCCTTATTGCAAAAAGGGGAAGCAAGTTTGTTGCACAAAATCACCAAATCTACACCCTGAATTTGCTGGGATGTGACTGACTCCTACCCGCTAAATAGCAACAGTCTGGAAGTATCCACACAGCACTCCTGAGCGACTGGTAAGCTATTTGCATTTTTCTGTGAAATTTTAAATGCCATTTCTAGAAACCGTGTAAAACCTGATTTCATTGAGCAAGATGTTAGCAGCCAACAGTAGGCTAAAGGCGTTTCATATAGGCTTGAATAGGGTTGACATATTTCAAAAAGTGAAAATCCAGACACAAAAGTTGTTGAGCTTTTGTCCCAAATATGTCCGGGAAATTACAGGTGTATGGCAGCCCTAGAATGGAGTAGGCAATCTGGAAGAGGGAGCAATCTAGCAGCCACTTACAGAGACTTTAACAATAAACAACCCGGAGGATTAAAACACAGAAACGACATTGTGGAAGACTGGCAAATGAACGGTGGAAGACTGGCAAATGAAAATGATTGAATATATGGAACTCGCAGAACTGACCAGGAAACTCCGAGACCAGAGGGAAGAAGTGGTGCAGGAAGATTGGAAGAAATTTAAAGACTATTTGAAATATTACGCAAAGATTGTTATCTGAGAATGAAATCAGAAGATATATTAGGTTACAGTTGGGAAGCTAGTTAGTTTTAACATAGAAGATAAGAATTAGGTAATTGAATTTTTTATAATTTGAAATAAGATTAAAAGAGAATGATGATTATATAATGTGTCGAAATTACTAAAGATGATATGCAATGAATGCAGAAAGAGAGGACGTGAGGAGGTCACTTAACAATGCTAAGTAATAGTATGATTATAATTAAATAAGTGTTTTTGTTTTTGTTGTTATTTTTGTTTCTCTTTTGTATTTTTGTATTCGTATTAATTGTATTTTATTTTTGTTTGTTTTTTGAAAATTTTTGTAGTGTTTTGTTTTTGTTGTATTATCAAAAACTTAATAAATTCCTATAAATAAAAAAACACAGAAACGACATTGAATAACAACTATCAAAGCCAGTTATTATAACAAGGCTGAAAACAATGCTCTAGGACGGGGAAATGGGGATGATAAAAGGGGTTGAGCGGGACAGAGTTAGCTCGATAAAATAGCTACAAGAAAGATTATTGCTGTTGTCTGTATGAAAGACCTTGTGTGGGACTCCGCTGATGAGGAGATCCGCACCAGTTCACGAGAGAAACAGTGTGGGTGGGTGGGTGTATGAGTGATTGTTTTTAGCAGGCATATAATGTGCTTTAAGAAGCTCTGTGTGAAGGTCAATAAAACTCCAATACTAATCCTGTACAGCTGAAGAAGAAGGGGAAAGGAGATCGTCTGAGCTCTGCGAGTGCACCTTCCTCCCGATGGAAGTGCAGAGTATTTGAGGACCAGAACATTCACAGGGAAACCAAAATACTTCTTTCCAAAGCTATAGTACCACTTATAAATGCCATCTCCAACTCCTTGGAAGATTCCATCAACAGTGTCCGAAATTTTTTGCACATCACTTGGGAAGACAGGCGAACTAATGTCAGTGTACTGGAAGAAGCAAAGATCACTAGTGTCAAAGCAATGATTCTTCAACATCAACTTCATTGGACTGGTCATGTTGTACGGATGCCTGATTATCGTCTTCCAAAGCAACTACACTATTCCCAACTCAAGAACGGAAAGCGAAATACCAGTGGACAACAAAAGAGGTTTAAAGACGGTCTCAAGGCAAATCTAAACAAATGTAACTTAAGCACTGGTGACTGGGAAACACTGTCCTGCGAGCGCTCCAACTGGAGAACAGTCTTTACCAAAGGTTCCAGTTACAGGTAGGTAGCCGTGTTGGTCTGCCATAATCAAAACAAAATAAAAAAATAAAAAAATCCTTCCAGTAGCACCTTAGAGACCAACTAAGTTTGTTCTTGGTATCTGAAGAAGTGTGCATGCACACGAAAGCTCATACCAAGAACAAACTTCGTTGGTCTCTAAGGTAACACTGGAAGGAATTTTTTAATTTTTAATTTTGTTTTTACCAAAGGTGTCATGGACTTTGAAGAAGCACAAACTCAGGACGAAAAGGAAAAATGAGCTAAGAGGAAGGCACGTTTGGCAAATCCTCACTGTGATCAACTCCCACCTGGAAATCTATGTCCCTACTGTGGAAGGATGTGTAGATCTAGAATTGGCCCATCACAGTCACTTACAGACTCACTGTTGAGATCATGTTCATGGAAGACAATGTTACTTGGCTACGAGTGATTGGCAAAGAAGAGAACCACTAACATTAATGGGAAGGACTTAGGTGACCATATAACAGCTGACGTTCCAGTCAAAGAGAGATGCAGACAAGCTGTGGGATCTACTACAAGCTGCATACATTTCATAGAATTGCAAAGTTGGAAGGGACCACAAGGGTAATCTAATCCAACCCCCTGCAATGCAGGAATATTTTAATGGACACATGTACCATGTACCCATCACAGGTGGTTATAAGGCAGCTTCCTATGTTCCGAGCAGTCTACGCTGACTGTGGGCAGTCTTTCCCAGCCCTTCCTGGAGATGCCAGGGATTGAATTTGGGACTTTCAGCATAGAAAAGCACTATGCCACTGAGCTACAGCCCTTCCCTAGCTAGTGTGCTACTATTTGTGCCTGAAAGCAAGACTCCAGCCCATCTCTCGGAAGGCTGAGGTCCATGGCAACCAGGAACTCATGAGATGGGGACAGGAGGGTCCCAAGAAAATGGAAACAGAACAGCTCACCCTTTCCCCTGGCCTTTGGCTCTTTCACTGTCTGAAATCTAAACCATCCATGTAAATCTGGGCAAACAGCAGTGCAGAAATTGCATAATGCCCTAGGAAATTGCATAATACAATTCAAGTGTCCAAGGAAGTGGGCTTGGTGAGTTTCCAAGCCATTTAGGTCTAGTCCTGAGAAATCCATCCTCTTTCCTCAGCTGGGTCATGGAGAAGATCCAAGAGCGTGGGTGACTGGTTAGCACAGCCAAGGTGGGGCTGTTTGGGAAAAGCTGGTTTTGGAAGGTGGTTTCTTTTTTCTTTCTTTGTTTGTTTGTTTGCTTGTTTTTGGCAGAGCCCCAGACTCATTTAGCATTTACCGCCTAGATTTAGTTGAGAAGAGTTGTAACCAGAAACATCTTAAATACTCTGAGATGCAAAGTGGAGTCACCAGATGCAGGGCCGTCTTAGCCATTGAGGCTACTGGCGCAATGCGCCAGGGCGCCAGGGCCTGGAGGGCGCCTCTGCCCTCCAGCCCCGCCAGCAGCCTCCGCCCCCCAGCCCCGCCGGCAGCGCCGCCCTCGCGGGGAGAGAAAAGGGGCTTGGAAAACCCGTCCTCTCTTCCCTTGAACTACTAGTACTTCAGGGGCGCTCCGGTATGAGAAAGAGGGAGCCCTCCTCTCTCCTTCCAAGTCCAGAAGAGACCCTCTTTCTTTCGGAGGCGCGCGCAAGGGCAGAGGCTGGCTCCCTCCCCCGCCTCCGCCTCAGCTCCTCTGAGCTCCGCCCCACTGCTGCCTTCGCCCTGCCTGAATGCGCCCCTGCCGTGCCTCCACCTCCGGCTTCACACTTTGCACCCACTGCTGCTGCCTCCTCCTTCCCCGCCCCCACACTCCTTCCCCACCCAGTCACCCTGGAGCAGCAATTCCCGTTTCTCAGCCCCGGACACGCCGTTCTCCGGGCAGCTCGGCCAATCCGGACCCAGCTGATAGCAGCGGCGGCGGCTGCTGCGCTGCTCCAGGGTGCTGCACTGCGCGTGGGCTTCACTTGCGCACTCTTGCGCGTGCGCCCTGGCTGCCGCGCTGACAGGAGGCTCGCCGACGGCCTCCCCGCGTCCTCAGCCTGGCCCTGCCCGGTGTCCCCGCCTGCTGCGCCATGCCCTCCGGCTGCCCACCACACCTAGCCCTGCCCAGCGGAGTGTGAGGGGCACCGGAGGGATCTTCGCACCGGGGCACCAACTGGGCTTAAGACGGCCCTGGCCAGATGGGTTTTGCATGTGGGAATAACAAGGAAGAAGAAGAAGAAAAGAAGCAAAAGCAAAGACTTGCTTGTTTTGTTTTTAAAGCTGTTGCTAAGCGGTGGTGCTCTATTTGTTGGCTAAACTGGGTTGCCACCTTTCTCCATATAGGAATGATAAGCATTATCCCACATGAATTTGTCTCATCCTCTTTTAAAGCCATTCAAGTTGGTGGTCATCACTGCCTCCAGTGGCAGCAAGTTCCACAGTTTAACCAGTGTCGGATTACCACACAGGCAAGAGTCAGCACTGGCCTAGGAGCCCTCACGCCTTTTAGGGGCTCCGTGACAACAGATCAAAATCATATTGATTTGATCTTGAAAGAAAATTACAAAAACATATTAGGAGATAATTTATGAGGGGAGGCCCCTGAAATTTCAGCTGCCTAGGGGGATCCACAGGGGTTTAACCCGACCCTGAGTTTAACCATGCACTGCATGAAAAGTTATTATATTTTATCTGTCCTCAATCTCCCAACATTCAGCTTCCCTGGATGTCCACAAGTTCCAGTGTTACGAGAGAGGAAGACCAGACTTTCTCTGCCTGCCTTCTCCATGCCATTTTGTGCTTACCGGTTTGGATATACTCGGGCAGCTTTACTTGGAAACAGGGCTGCTGTCTCTGGGAACAGAGGTGGTTGTCCTTGTCCAGATCAGCTAGAACAAGCTGATCTGGTATCTAATCAAAAGACCATTTACCTATCTGCCGAACAGAACAAATACATGAACAAAGAGAAGAACAAAAGCCACAAAAGAGGACAGAGACGTGCCTAGCATTTGTGTGTGTTAATTTACATGTATAGATGCCAACTTTGAAATCATTAGTATAATAAAAATAGAAATACAATACATCTTACCGTAGTGGGGAAGACTGTGAGCTGGTGAGCTGGTGACCTACTCTACTCGCCAGATGCTAACGAATGATGGTCAGCTTCAAAGCTCCTGCTTGCTCTTCCCTTCTTAGCGTTCTTTATCATTAAGCTGGACGTGAACCAGGGCAGCCCTTTCATAGAGGGCTCCTTTACATAGAGGACTGCCCTCTGTGAACTAAGCCACCTTGCCCACTGTAGCAGGAAGGCAAAGGCAGCAGTGAAACAAGGCAGCTTCTCCCTCAGGTGGCCTCAGGTGAGGGCATTGTAGCGGGATCCAGACAGTTTGGACCTGCGGGATGCAATGAGCTGGGGCGTTCTTCCTGAGCAAGCCCCATCGAAAGGAATTAAGCCCACATTCACATGTAAAGCACTCCCATGCAACTTTAAACAGCCATGGCTTCTGCCAAAGCATCCCAAGAGCTGTAGTTTGTTAAAGGTACTGAGAGTTGTTAGGAAAGGCCTATTCCCCTCACAGAACTGCCATTCCTAGAGCTCCCTGTAAAGAGGGATTGATTGTTACACCCCCACCCCCGATAATTGTAGTCCTGGCAGGGGAATAGCAGGTCTCCCTCCTAAGAACTCTCGGTACCCTTAAACTACAGTTCCCAGAATTCTGTGTGGGAAGCTTTCGCTGTTCAAAGTAGTACCGTGGTGCCTTAAAACTATGGTGTGAATGTGGCCTAAGTCTGCACAAGGGCACTAAGGAGCTTTCGCATGGCTCTTTTTCATTCCAATGTGGTGGGTGGGTGGGAATGCCCTAGTGGATTGGGCCCTGCGTTAATTAGTTGAGGAAAGCTGCCGTTTGTGCATTTTCTACCTCAGGCACCAACCATAATGCCTGGGAGCAGCTCAGAGCAGGAAACCTGGATGTGGGAAGGACCACCGTGAGCCCCAGGGTGTTTTCTTCTGAGAACTGTTTTCCAAAATGGCTCCCTCAGATAGCCAGAGATGGCCATGGCCTAAGACTTTACACACGACTTGAGTGGGATTCACTGCAGCTGGGCTGCTGTCCATCTCTGCATGCTATTCTGGTGATATGGGAAATGCAGCAACTGGTGAATTGTGTGGAGTGAAGTGGCCTCTTCTCCTCTGGCTCCTATGAGTTGGGCCCTTGAGAGGATGGCTTTTTGTCAGACATTACCACAACACCCCAGGAAGTAAATGGCCTGTACCCCAGCAAATTGCGCACTACTGAGGGAGTAGCGCCCTCATTCAATCAATCAATCAAAATTCTCAGATTAAGAAAAATAATAATATCATGGCAGCGAACAGCAATAAAATTACACCCACAAAACAAATACAAAATGCACCAGAAAAATCAGATTTAATTAGCTAGATCACCCCTCGGGGGGAAGCATGGGTGAGCAGGGTTGCCAGGGCACTATGTCTATCATTTGGGGGTTCTTTTTTCAGTCAGCAGTCACCCAGAAAGTCTTCCAGAATCTTCTGTCTCAGTTCAGCTCATCTGTTGGTGAATTCTCACATGGGAATAAACTCTTCACCCATTCCAGCAGAGGTTTTTTTCTGTGACACCCTTGTGGGGCTCAGGAGTCCAGTTATGTCACCCCTTGCTTGCAGAGCTGGCAGCATCTCACCCTTTTTTGAATATCTTCCATTGTGAATTGTTCCCTCAGCCTCCTCTCCCCTCCTTTGGGCAGCTGCTGCTGTTGCCACCCCTGGTCTCTGAGCTGCCCTCCCTGCCCCAAAGAGAGGTGCCTCCTCACACTGACCCACAGTGGCCTAGGACTTGTCTGTCCATTCCCAACAGCAAGAGCTGGTGGGCTGGCTGGCTGGGCTCCCTCACCCACTTGCTTGCTTACTCCGAGGCCGCCTCAGCTCCTGGCAACCAGCACCCCCTGACCAGCCCCAGAGTTACCATTTACATGGGGAGCTTGTAGCGGGAGCAGCTGCAACAAACAGTTGTGCAAGCCTCTGGGAGGCAGAGACATGAGAGGGCATCAGAGGAAGGGAAGGAAGGAAAGAGGGACAGAGGCCAGTGTGTCGGGGTTTGGGTGCTGGAGCTCCTCGTGCACGGCCTTGGATTGGTTATGCACGAGGTACCAGTTGCGGGGAAAGTGGCCAGCGTTCCGCGTGCTTTTGAGCACGGTCGCCGGCCAAGCCTCACAGTCTGAAGGATGATGAGTAAGCCAATTGACGACTCCGATGAAGTGTGAGTTTCTAATTGCCTTCTTTAATGAACAGTTGCCTCGTGAAATAAAATATATACCCTGACTCTGAATAGACGGACCAATTTACAGAAAATAAAATTTTTACTTTACTCCCCCCTTTAACCCCAAAGGAAGACAGACACCGGTTGTATCTTTAGTGGCTTCGGCAGAACCCGCATAGGCTCGTCCCCTAAGCTAAGTTCTCCTAAGCTTAAAGACCCTGCGCGCCCAATCTTCCGCGAGGCTAACTAAATAAACTAAAACCGAAATATCTTCCGCAATTCTAGCCCTAGGCTAAACCTAAAGAAAACCTAACTAAGGCTAAACCGAATGATCTTCCGCGATCTAACTCTAACTAAAGAAAAACCCATCCAACCCGTCCAGCCCGCTCCTAGCCCCTTAAACTAAACTTGACTTCAACTAAAACCCAACTAAAAGAACATAAGAAGAACGTGCGGTCTCGTGCTACTCCTCCTGCCTAAGCGGGGTGCCTCTGCCTTTTATTAGGGAACAAACGTGACATCATCATT
This sequence comes from Lacerta agilis, assembly GCF_009819535.1. Lineage (NCBI taxonomy): Eukaryota > Metazoa > Chordata > Lepidosauria > Squamata > Lacertidae > Lacerta > Lacerta agilis. Next base: position 29,468,776 of record NC_046325.1, on the reverse strand, counting down.
AGTACTTTAACCAATAAAATCACTGTTGCTGCCCTCCAAAAGGGCGGGAAGCAAGTTTAACGCTCATTAACAACTTTGAACATGACCGGATCTACAAAATAAAGGCGGATTAATCTTGTAAGTGAATCACACTATTCATTCATGCTTTCACTTTCACTTTTGCGCGCAATTATACCAAAAGTAGACCTTGAAAAACCCATAAAATAACCAATTAATTATGAATCCATGGCGGATCCGTGAAACGTATTCCGACATATCATCTTTCTTTTTTTGTTTTAAATTAAATTAATTTTGATTTAGTTATATAAAAAAAAATTAGAGATATCATAAGCATTTATCTGACATAAACATTACCATTTGTTTTGATATAGAACTCGACATGAAAGGGCAAAGCGTCAACAGTGCTGACAGTGTCCACATCAAGACTGTGATATAAACACCAGCAAAACCATCAACATCCACCCCTTTCATAGGAGGAAATACTTGTACAATAATGTAGCAATAAAGTCATGAAAATAACAAACCACTAGCCGAACATAAAAAATGATCGATCCGATACACTGTAAACCTTCTAGGCATATATAAATACTTCAATATGTAGTATAACACAACAAATCACCTCATAAGCATGTATACTTTCGCGTGCAGCGTAAAACAACAAATTACTCCCCAAACACAAGAGAGGACCTGATACAGGTCCAAAATTAAGAATAACGGATAACGACTGCCCAAACATAAGAGAGGTCCCGATCCGGGACCCAAAATTAAAGTATAACTAGAGCTGGGGCTACATGGCCTACCCAGACCCCTCCCCCATTTTTTTTAAATTTTTTATTTGGAAACTAAGGAAAATGGATAAGGAAACATAAAAGGGTTGTGGCTCTGAGGCTACAGAATCGAGGGAACTTTAGATTCTGGACTTACCACAGCGACCACAGGTAACGGGGAACTAGGGTCCGATTCCAGAGAGGGGATTTAAGCTACCTACATAAAGGTGTCCCAGCCAGGATGAGGATTTAAACCATCTACGCAAGGGTTTCCAGCGAAACGAGATGGGATTTAAACCAACTACATAAGGGTCTCCCATCAACAGCAGGAAACAGAGTGAAGGGAAAAGCTGGGAACCTGGTTTACTGCCAAAGGTAGCATATAGAGGGGTATTCTTCAAAGAAAATAGGGGTACCAAAAGGGTAGGACGCCACCAGACTTGACACATATATCTTGAACAAATCCGAGAATGACCAATTCTTTGACCAAAGGAAATATTTCAAATAAGGCATATAAGTGTTACCACATTTTGAACTACAACTTTTGCAAGCACAACGTGGAGATTTAGGATTATTGAAATAAAACATATATGTATAAATATGTCTATGACTAGAACTGCACAAAGACGATGCTTTGACCTTACATAAACATTTCCATATCATCAAAATTGTGACGCTCTAAATGGAAACCATTTCAGAAAAATTATCATATATATAAACACCCATATCATTAATTACCAAGCTATATGGAAAACACATGTAATATGCGAGGCGGATATTTCAAGAAGCATACAAAGGTAAATATGCAATTTTTACAAATACAAGACAGGTTTAGAACTGCAAAATGGTGTTGGAGAGGAGGATGAAGACGATGAATGAGTTGCCGGTCGTCTTCTTCTCCGACTACACATGACCATGTAGAAGAAATAGTCCTGGAACTCAGGAAAAGTTCATGGAGCTCAGGAAAGTACTGAAACATCGAGTTCTGAAGAAACAACGATACCTGTAGAAGAAAGGAGGTTAAGCAAGCAAATCAAGGTGATCTGCTAGTGAATGCAGGTATGAGAGTAACTGGAACAAATCCAGGCAGCCAGGAACCAGAGGCCGCCCAGAGGCAAACAAAAGGCCTAGGCAGTAGGAGGGTAAGGCAAACTGCCCAGAACTCAACTGGTGCTGTTAGTTGAGCACTTTTGAAGAATTGCTGCATTTGACACTGGAAACTAGTGCAGTCAAACAACGAGGTGGATATTCTCAACTTGGTTGATGCAGGAAAAGATACTCCAGAAGAATACCTGGGGAGATGCGGAGCATATTTGCAACCAGGTAGAGAGCAACAGAAAGCAGGTGAAAAGGGTTTGCGGTTTTGGTTGGAAACAGGTATGCTGCAAGAAGTGATGGCAGCAATCTGTAGGCACGGTGAGTACCATTCAAAACCAGCCAACAGAATGCCCATGCAAAAGACAGCACGGAACATAGCAAGGAGCGTCCCATGGTTGACGATTGGATCACTGAGACAAAGGAAAGTTTCAACGGCGTGAGAGTGCTTGAAGATGCTGCTGAACAGAACTTGTAGACAGGAGAATTCACCTTACCAAGCAGTGAAATTCTCCAGGAGAACTTTGCAATAGGTTTTCTGCAAGGGACAGTTTGAAGACTATCAAGGGAACACTCTAAAGTCAATGACTGTGGAGCTTTATCCATGAGGTACTGATGGAGAGTAAAGAGTTGCATGTGATTCTGGTGTAGCAGCTCTTTGATTAGGGCCTCTGCTGCAGCGAGCTTTTCTGACGTCAGCGCCCATTGGTCGACCCATACAGGGGGTCCTTCCTTCCATGTGAGTGGAAGAGCATGTACTGGCGCTGATGCAAAGGCCCACATCAAAAATGTGTATGGACAACAGTTCTTGCTTTAGACAATAAGTCTCTACCCCAAAGGGTGATAGGCACATCCATAACAAGTGGACGGAGCTGCACCATGGAGCCTGAGTCTGACTGGAAGGTAATCGGATGCACACTCTGGTGGGCGGGTTCGAAACCTCCGACTCCGAAGACTTCCTGGGTGACAGTCGTTGCCCACTGGTCAGGCCAATCCTTTCTGGCGATCACTGTGACATCTGCGCCTGTATCAAGAAGACCCTTGATCTTTCGTCCACCCATTTCTAAGACGAGATGAGGGCGTTCTTCTGTAATCTTGATTAGCGCCATTGCTGTCTGAGGAGGCAAAGAGTCTACAGGAGCTGTAGGCGTAGAAGTAAGCAAATAGAGTCTGGCAATTTCCAAACCTTTTGTTAGGACACAAGGAACAGTTGAAAATCCTGGAATCAGCAACTGCGATGAATCTGTGATTCGAACTAGGCCTGCAGTCAATGTGACTGTGGCAGGGAGGCGATCCATCCTAGGCAGGATAAGGCAAATTGAGGTGTCTGGGAATGGACCACGAATGGATGTTGGCAATTGCTGAGCAAACCATGGATTTGAAAAGTAACAGTCCTCTGTTAAGAAGAGTGGTATACCTGGGACAGAAGATTCTTCTTGTTCTTCGTTGGCAGTGTTTGAAGATATCTTTTTGGCTTCGGGTTTTTTGCACTGCTGAAGTTGGCAACTCTGAAGCTGCTTGGCGTTGAGTTGGCAAACTTGAGGTTCCTCTGTTGGTAAAAGTTGCTGATGCTGTTGAACCTGCTGGCATTCAGTCAGTTGTGCATCAAACTGGCAGGATGGAACTTCTTCTTTGACACGAGGCAGTAGAAGTTGTTGTTCCTGATAGTTGTTTGGTTGTGGCGGGCTGAGCTTAAAAGCTGGAGGTGACACAAAGGTGTGGACATTGTTAACTGGAGTGATGCTTAAGCTTCCACAAGAGGGAGCTGGCCCACCCACTTGCATTCTTTGGCCACATGGAAAGTGATCATCAGCTGGGTTGCAACTTGAACACTGCTGTTTCATCAAGGGCAAATGTCCTTCAATGACAGATTGACCTTGATTTGAAGATGAATAAAGCTCAGGAGTTGCGAGATTGATCTCAGTAGGATGTCTTCTCAACGTTGAAGGCAATTCTGCGATCAGAGGCTTGACTGTGATTGCTTGCTGTGAAGCAGGATCAACATCAGCAGGAACTGAAGGGCGGTCAGCAGAAGGTGAACTGAATGCTGTGTTCTCTACTGGAACCCTTTGAATAGGTAAGGCAGATGATGAAACCTCTGGAACCTGAATGCTTGATGAGGTCACATCTTTTCTCTGGACATCTGAAGAGTAGATATCTCTCTGGATCACTCTTTTTTCCTGATGACCTGGATAAGGAGTAGCGTTGTTCACCTTTCTGGGATGGTTGACCTTCATGATGTTCTTGAACTTGCACCCTATTGTTTTACCGGGGCCGGGGCGCGGCCCGCAGAACCGTTTCCCTGAACTGGAGATGAGGTAGGTGATGTGTTTTGTGGATTCAAGCGACAATCATTCGCCCAATGAAATCCTTTCTGACAGATGGGACATCTCTCTGGCGGCTTGGCAGAAGGCCTTGGCGTTGTTGTGCACTGCGACCGGAAATGCCCATCGCCTCCACACCCATAGCACTTCTTGACTGGCGTAGAGCTGTCTTGACGTGGCATCTGTACCGCAGCTGCCAAGAGCTGTGCTTTGTAGGAGTGGGTACCGACATTCTGGCAGACGCGTAGCATCTCAGTCAATGTGGCATCTGGACGAGCTGCAACTGCTGTTAGGGCATTCTTGCAGTCATCATTGGCATTTTCAAAGGCAAGTTGTTTTGTCAGCATGTTTCTGGCATGACGATCTTCTATCTGGCGTTCCACTGCAACAATCAGGCGATCCACGAAGTCCCCATAAGGTTCTTTTGGACCTTGCCTAACTGCAGCGAATCCTGATACTGAGCTAGCATCTGTGCGATTGGGTAGTCTGCGCCAAGCTTTGACTACAATGTCTGCTATGGTGACAAGTGCAGCATCAGGTATGGCTAGCTGTTGATTGAGATTGGAGTAATGTCCTGATCCTGTGAGCATATCTTCTGTGGCAAGTGGCGTTGCACGTCTGGCTGCTACTTCTTTCCACTCTTGCAGGCACAGAAGAGCATCTGTAGGCGACAGGAAGGTGCGAAGAATCAACTTCCAATCAGATGGCAGAAGTCTACTAGTGGACAGTCCTTCAAGTAAACTTCTAGTATAAGGAGCTTGAAGTCCATTTTCGCGTATGGCTTTTCGCAGTTCACGTAGTGTTTCAAAAGGAATGGCTTGATATCTTGCAGGTTGTCCTCCATTAGCACGAATCACTGGAAAGATGTGCATTGGATCAGCACTAAAGTCTATTTGTCCCAAAGCTGCTTCCAAAGCTTGGGTTCTGCAGATGGGCTGCATTGCTGTTGGATCTGTAGGTGGCATCAGTGAGTTTAAATCTTCTTGATGCTTTCCAAATGATGAGCCACTAGATGGTGCTAAAGAGTCTTTGACATCTGGATGCCTTGAAGATGGCTGACTATGAAGACAAGATGGCTGACTTGAAGTTGGATGAAGACAAGATGGCTGACTTGAAGTTGGAGCATAAGGTTGTTGGCTCTGTACTGCAAGTCCTGGCATCTGGATCATCATTGTTTGGCTTTGCTCTTGTCTTGGAATCTGCATTGGCATTGGAGGTGCTGAAGGGTTGGTAAATTGCTGTTGTGCTGCTTGCATTGAAGCTTGGATTGCTGTTGATTGGAAATCAGCTTGCTGCAAAACTGGAGCTGCTGGCTTGAGCGCGGCCTGCAGGGCAGCAGGGTTTGCTGGCAAAAAGGCTGCTTGCTGCTGCTGCTGCTGGATCGCTGGCAAAAGCGCGGCTTGCGATGGAGGAAGCGGGACCGTTGCTTGGAGCGAGGTCCGCGGCTGCTGCTGACTTGAAATCGCTGGCTGGTAAAAGGCCTGCGATGACTGCTGAGCGACTGGCGGTGGGGCAGTCCGCGGCGGGGCTTGAAAGGCCGACGGCGTCTGCTGCACCGGCACAGGCGGCAATGAATCTGGCAATGACAAATTGGACAAGGGCGAGTGCGTGTACGACAACGGGGCCTGAACTGGCTGCTGCGAGGGGGCCGAAAATGGCACAACCGCAAGCGGCAGCACAGGGGCACTATTAAAAGCAGTATTTCCTAAATTCACTGTTCCATTAAGCAAAACATTTCTTGGAGCGATTTGTTGAAAGCAGTTTCTTACTTTGCTCCATACTAATTGTACAGGAATTCCGATTTTCGGGTTGGCCATAAATTCTAACCCGATCCTTTCCCATGAGGCTAAATCTTTCGTTCCCTCCTTAGGGACCCAGGGACAAATTTCCCCAATGGTTTTAACTAAAAGCTCTACTTCTGATTCAGAGACAGGGTGACCATTTCTTTTCAAAAGGTACAATAAATCTTCACAAAATTTTACTTGAGCAGTTGAGAGTGAGGAGCCCATTTTTTTTACACTTTTCCAAAACTTTTCCTCCCCCACCCGTAGGCTTCTACTAGGGGACACCGGTTCTACCCGTAGGCTTTAACCGAAAAACCTGGCACCCGTAGGCTTTAGCCAGAAAACCTCCACCCCCACCCGTGGGCTTCTACTAGGGGCTACCGGCCCTACCCGTAGGCTTTGACCGAAAAACCTGGCACCCGTAGGCTTTAGCCAGAAAACCTTTCCCTCCCACCCGTAGGCTTTTTCGGGAGACACCGGCCCTACCCGTAGGCTTTGACCGAAAACCCTGGCACCCGTAGGCTTTTGCCAGACCCTGGCACCCGTAGGCTTTTGCCAGAACCCTTCCCACCCGTAGGCTTTAGGGAAGACCTTACTCTGCCCGTAGGCTTACACTAAACTCCTTGCCGCTCTACCCGGGGACCCCTTGGGGCAAAATATACGCGCGCGACTTCTATTTACACTACTTTGGGCAAGCGGTGGATTCGCGCTACTGCAGCGAAATCCTGGATAAACCGGGCCGTTATACCTCACCTCTCAATGTCTGTTTCCGAGCCACTTCCGATATGTTGCCTTTAACCGGAGTCTTCGTGGAAGCGATTTTTGACTACGCTTTGCCTCAGAGAGGGCACCACTTGTCGGGGTTTGGGTGCTGGAGCTCCTCGTGCACGGCCTTGGATTGGTTATGCACGAGGTACCAGTTGCGGGGAAAGTGGCCAGCGTTCCGCGTGCTTTTGAGCACGGTCGCCGGCCAAGCCTCACAGTCTGAAGGATGATGAGTAAGCCAATTGACGACTCCGATGAAGTGTGAGTTTCTAATTGCCTTCTTTAATGAACAGTTGCCTCGTGAAATAAAATATATACCCTGACTCTGAATAGACGGACCAATTTACAGAAAATAAAAATTTTACTTTACTCCCCCCTTTAACCCCAAAGGAAGACAGACACCGGTTGTATCTTTAGTGGCTTCGGCAGAACCCGCATAGGCTCGTCCCCTAAGCTAAGTTCTCCTAAGCTTAAAGACCCTGCGCGCCCAATCTTCCGCGAGGCTAGCTAAATAAAACTAAAACCGAAATATCTTCCGCAATTCTAGCCCTAGGCTAAACCTAAAGAAAACCTAACTAAGGCTAAACCGAATGATCTTCCGCGATCTAACTCTAACTAAAGAAAAACCCATCCAACCCGTCCAGCCCGCTCCTAGCCCCTTAAACTAAACTTGACTTCAACTAAAACCCAACTAAAAGAACATAAGAAGAACGTGCGGTCTCGTGCTACTCCTCCTGCCTAAGCGGGGTGCCTCTGCCTTTTATTAGGGAACAAACGTGACATCATCATTAGTACTTTAACCAATAAAATCACTGTTGCTGCCCTCCAAAAGGGCGGGAAGCAAGTTTAACGCTCATTAACAACTTTGAACATGACCGGATCTACAAAATAAAGGCGGATTAATCTTGTAAGTGAATCACACTATTCATTCATGCTTTCACTTTCACTTTTGCGCGCAATTATACCAAAAGTAGACCTTGAAAAACCCATAAAATAACCAATTAATTATGAATCCATGGCGGATCCGTGAAACGTATTCCGACACCAGTGTTGCCCACGGCACCCCTGACCATCCTTCAAGGCACCCCAGGGTGCCATAGCACACTGATTGAAAACCACAGGCTTAAATTATTTATTGAATAATTACTACAACTTATACAACTACTGGTCTAAGGAAAATAAAGTAAAACTATGTAACAGATAATTATTTCCCCTCTTTGCTCTTTAGCCATCTGGGCAAAGTAACAGCCACATCACTTCTCTCCCCTTTGGAGTCTATCTAATAAAGAAGTCTGTTGCTAAGGAAACCCTGTTGCTGGGGGAAGACCTGTTGCTGGGAGAAAACTTGTTGCTAGGGGCAAAACTATGCAAGGATCATTTCAAGTCTATCTTTAGACTACACTAACAAGGGTGAGTTCTAAGCAGGTGTCAAAATGCCAGTAGGTGCCTTCCTGATATTTATTGGAACTGCATTCCAAAAGGCAGGTACCACCACACTAAAGGCCCTGGTCTGAGTGGATACAAGATGAACCTCAGTAGCATAAGACAATAAATGTCACTCCTGAGGATCAAAGTGATCAGGCAGTGGTATGCAAGGCAAGGGGATCCCGGAAGCCCTAAGTTGATCATGCCTTTACATGCCCATAGGAATACCTTAAACTTGGCCTAGTGGTCAGCAGCCAATGCAGCTCTTTCAGCATAGACAGGGCACCTCCTTCAGCAATTTTGCTGCAGCAGTCTGCACTAGCTGCACCTTAGACATCTGTGCTACTTATCCTTTCTGCATCTAACCCAGGTGCCTGAGGGTTTATCTGGGGAGCTGCATGTATGCAGTGATAAGGGCTCCTTGCCTTGCCTTGCATCCTCCTACTGTATTAGGTGTGCGAGTCACATTTGTAGCTGAAGCTCCATTGCAATAGTGGTTGTATTAATCCCATTCGTCACGAGGAAGGAGAATGCTTCATCTTTCCCCAGAACAGAGCTCCCACCCTGCTTCAGGGAAAAGGAGACCAGACTGGTTTGCAGGGGGTGATGTCATGGACTGGCTAGACACAGAGGAAAGGCGGGAGACACCAGCTGGGGAACCTCCAAGGTAAGAAGGCTCAGAGCCAGGGAGTTGGTGGTGGGACAACAATGAGTGGTCAGAGGAAGAAGACTGAGAGGAGCAGGTGTCAGAAGCTGAAGAGGTAACAGGGCTTGGTGAGCAGGGGGAGTCTGTGGCAGAAAGAAGTCCAGAATCAGAGGCAGAAGGGCCAAAAGGCAGAGATGAGTCAGGCTGCTGAAGAAGCCAGGGAGTTTCCCCCTCCTGCAGCAACAAGCTCCCCTCCCCACTGGGCTCCCAAGACCAGAAGAGGTATGAAGAGGGAGGAACAGACACAGACTTGCAGGCCTTGTCTCAGGTTGCTTGGGAAGAACCTGGGAAGGGGGTGATTTAGGCAGCTGTGGGAAGGCAGGGACCTTCAGCCCCCACACATGCCTCATAGGGGCAAGACCTACTGAGAAGAGCTGCTGTGCCCATTGGAACCGGCGCTCTTGAACTGACCTTGTTTCTTCTAATGAAGAGTTTACTTTATGTATTTATGACACCCGCTCTTGACAGACAGGATACACATCACATTGACAACTAGGGACTGGGTGCACAGCCAGCGAGATAGATAAGATACATTATTGCATGTGTGTGTGTGTGTGTGTGTGTGTGTGTGTGTGTGTGTGTATTTTCAAGAGTCAATTACATGCTGGCAACTTTGGGTAGCACAACTAAAGCTGATTTATGGGCTCTTATGCAGCAACAAGCTCACTTCCCCAGAAAATCAGGTTTTGGGGGAATAAGGAAAATGATTGGGAAATGAAATGCTGAAGAATTTCCACAAGGGCTTTTCTTTAAAAATAAGTAAATCACAGACTGATATGCAAATGTGAAGAACTGAATGTTAAGGTTGAAAAAATGAGGAACTGAAAACAGAAGAGATTTGTCTGTCCTTAAAGCTTGACAGTCTGCCTGGAAGCAACCGAAGAATTATAGCTGCAGTGATTCCAGCTCTCCACACGGGAGCAGCACTTCACCTCATCCAAAAATAGTGGTTATTACAAAATTGGTGGGCAATGACAGCTTGGGAAATCAGGATGGGAAACTGGTTTATTATAAGAAGACACTTATAATAAACCAGACTGGGGCTACGCCCCTTATCAGATCACACCTAAGGGGGGGGGCCCGGACATCCTTTCTATTTGTTGTATTTTTATATTCTGTTGCAAGCCGCCCAGTGTGGTTGGGGCAACCCAGTCCAATGGGCAGAGTACAAATAACAAATGATGATGTTGATGATGAATCTACAAAGCCTTTTCTATTTTTTGCATCATAGCCACCAAACAACTGTGTGACTACCCTATTACAGGTTCTCTACTCTCCCCCTGCCCCAGTAGTGGACACCTGCAATTTTTCAGACAAGCAAACACAAACACCTGCAAACTGCCCCCAAGAACCCATGTACCAAGCTTGCCCCACGCTACGGTGCTGTATTCAGACCTGTGCAGCCTCAAATATCAAAGCTGGTCCATGGTGGTGGAGGGGAGATAAAGACCTGGGCCAAAGAAGGTTCCTCACTACTGTTCTGCTGGATTCATCTTTTACCTGCCCCCCCCCCCGAAGGAAAAACTCTGTGTGTGTGTGCATGCGCGTGTATTTCATCAATCTACCTGGGACAGCATGACCCAGGGATAGGATTAGGAAAAGAGAAATAACCAGAGGGAGTGGTACCCATAGCACTGTCTCACAATTTCAAATGTGCCAACAGCGTCCCCCCTAAAAGTTAGTAACCTATGTTTGCTTATTTATGGACTAGTACTTCAGACCCTACCTGGCAGGATGCATGAACAGCTTCAGCATGAAAAACTTGAGGCATCTTTTTCAAATATGATGCAACGAACACAAGGGTGGGATCCTGGGTGCTTCCAGACCGATGCTATTTTCAGGAGGGATTCAGTCCCATAGCAACAAATACAGGCTGCACAGTTTAGTTGTTGGGGAGGCCTCCTAATCTCCCCTCATCTCTGATCTCCTTCACAGAACTAAAATTGCCAGAGTTCCCCGGGAAGAGGGATTGGCTGTTAAACCAGTTTAAGTCTGTGGTGTGGATGTGCCCCAAATCTTCTGCACACATGTGCGCACGCACACACACACACACACACACACACACCTCTACCTTATTTATACTTCTTCCAAAAAAACAAACAAACCCACCACCTTTAAAAAGTAAAAAGTTAATGGAGTGAGATAGAAACATAGTTCCCCTTCATGGATCACTGCCTTGTCGTGGCGAAGGGGCTTGAATAACTCCAAGAAGCTATGAACTATGCTGTGCAGGGCCACCCAAGATGGACAGGTCATAGCCAAGAGTTTAGACTAAATGCGATCCACCTGGAGAAGGAACTGGCAAACCACTCCAGTATTTTGCCAAGAAAACTCCATGGACATAAAAAAGGAGAAGCTTTGAGAAAAAAGTGAGAATTTCCAAGGCATGCTCTGGTTCATGGGGTCACAGAGAGTCAAACACAACTAAGACGACCAAACAACAACAAGAAACATAGTTAACGAACAAAACTTAACACCTGCACCAAATAGTTCAATCTTGTTTATACGACTACTCTGAAGTAAACCCTGGCAATTTCAATGGGACTTACGTCCGGGTAACTGCGGACAGGTTCCACTCATCACTTGAATACAGTTTTGGCCCCACAGCACAGAAAAAAAAACCCAGCCTCTCATCTATGCATTTGGACAAAAGATCAGACTCATCTCATCTCCAAGTCAAATTTATTTCAAACAGACTCTCTCTCTCTCTCTCACACACACACAAGCCACTCTGCTTTCTCAGCTCAACAAACACACCAAGTATCCAATGCTTCATCTCCAGCAGAGAAATGTGGTGTTAAGGACATTTATTTATTTAAGAGAAATTTTAAGCCTGTAGATACAGCAATAAAATATACAAAACATACTATTAAGATATTTACGCTCCGGGGAGCAGTTAGCTACAGAAGGAAAAAATAGGAAACTTTTGGCGGTGATCATGGGGGAGTAGCTTGGTACTAAGAATTTGGGGTATATAAGCTGTTTTGGAATGAGGGCAGCTTTGCACTAGTTGGAACGCTTCCTAAGGCTTGGCATTTCTGAAGGAGGCAAGTTCTCTTCTTAACAGCAATGGCCTGCTTTTCCCTCCAAAGGTTGCTGAACTACAACTCCCAGGAGCCCCAGCCAGCACTCCGGGTTGAGGAAGTCTGGTGTAGGGAAAGAGATCAGTCCGACAGCTCTGACCACGAACTGCCTCCTGTTTAGCCAACACCTCTAAGTAATACTGGAAAATACTTGTTGCATCATTCTCTCTCAGTGCCGGGAGAGCCCACTGGGCAAATGCAGAGCTGAAAGGGACTCTAAGGGTCACCTAATCCAAACCCCCTGCAAAGCAGGAATCTGTAGCTGTGATTCCTCCATCTCTACAAGGCTACAATTCTATGAACTCACACAAGCCCAGCAGCTGAGATTTACAACTAGATTATCAGCATCTGAGTTCTAGTTTTCCTATGCCAGACTGCCAATTGTTATCTCAGGCAAGCAACAGCCGACTAGCATCAGGTACAGCTCAGGTTTAAGCCCCAGAAGGTGGAGAGCATGATTGGGCAGATAGTAAAAAATATTACAGCTGAGAATATTAAAAAAATGGGAAAGCCAGACAAAGCCCGGTTTGGGGTGGGAGGAGAGGAGAGACGCTGGCAGGAACGTTTTTTGCCTCTTTGCTCCTAACGCAACAGCTAAGATGAGAGTGCAGTGGCTAGAACCAGGAGACCCGGGTTCAAAGCCTGACATAGCCAGAAAGCTCAGGCCTATTGCTGCCACTAATCTACCTCACAGGAGGAATTCTTCTCATCCCTAACCTACACTGCAAGGTTGTTGAGAGGATAAAAGGATGAGGAGAAAGGAAGGGGTGGAGGTGTGCATGCTGCCCGGGGCTCCTACAAGGAAGGGCAGGATAAAAGTGCAATAAATAATTTTTTTTTGTTTTTTTTAAAAGATAACTGGAGTGAACAGATCTCCAAGTGTGAATCTAGCAGTTGAGCTCTTAACTCAGCTCAGTTGCCTCATCTGGGCTTAAGGGCTGAAGAGAAGAGCTCTCTGCCGTCCCCAATGACCTGAAGCCCTGCCTAAGAGAGAGAGGAGAGGGAACTGAGCGCTAATTTGGGTGACCTGGGTCAAAATCCCCACTTCCGCCACGGATTGCTCCATTAATGGTGAGCACATAATTCTAACAACCTTCGTTCCCTATCTGTGAAATTGGAATTAGCCAAGTGCTGGTGGAAAAAAAGTATTTTAAAAATAGAAATTCCCAGAGCTGGCAACCAAGTGCAAAGTGTGCACAGGTGTCCAATGCCCCTGGCATTTCTACACAGGTATCTTACCTTGAAGGGTTGCTGTGCTAGGCCTATGTTCACCTTCACAGCATTTGGCAAGTTTAAAAAAAAAAAAAACCGAGGTGGGCCAGCGAGAGAGGAGGGGGGCGGGAAATGGAGCTTTAATGTGGGCAATGAAAGAGAAAAAATTGCACTGATATCTAAGAACGATACCCCCACAATTTCTTCTTCCTTGCCCTCCTGCCTAGACTTGACAACACGGCTTGTCGAATAGACTGGGTAAAAACCTTGGAAGTTGGCATGAGCTGCACAAGCAGCCTTTTGCGGCATGCAGCAAACATGTACAGGAGGCCAGCTATGTGGACATGAAGAGGCACTTGGTCTAGCGAAGACAAACAGAAACACCCCTTATACAAGTAGCTTTTATACATGAGGGAGAACTATTTTTTTTTTCTTCTGGAGGGGAAAAAGCCCATCTAAAATTAAGCAGGGCTTTCCCTCCAGTCACGCGAGCTCAGGCAAGGAGCTGCCGGCGACGGTGTTTTCGAAAGCGGCTCATGACGGACCCACAATCAAACATCTCCTGCCGAGGCAGAGCCTGGGGGGTCGATCAGGCTCGTCCGACAATGCAAGAAGAGGAAGATGGTGTTTCTTGTGCCAGGGAAATGCAGAACCGATCAGCTGACCGGGAGGAATCCAATCACATGGGAGAGTTGGCGCTCTCAGCGGTCATCTCCATGTCGAAGACTTGCAAGGACTCTGCGGGAGATACGGAAAGACAGTTGAATGGCTGTGATCCAGTTGCTGCAGCAGCAGGGGTCCCTGCCGATGTCTGAGATGGTTCAACATCTCCTGGACAGAGGACAGATTCACAGCCTGCAGCACACTCAAGGTTCTGCATATTCGTCAATAACGTGCATAAGCAAAACAAACCCTTTCAGAACAGGATATGGCTGTAGAATTCCACTCCTTGAGATCTCCAAGTTTCTAGCCCTTATGGTTGCAAGGACTGTCTTTAAAGCCGGGCTGGAGAACCTTGGGCCTGAGGGTCAGATATGGCCTCTCTTATCTCTCCCCGTCTCCCCTTTCCACAGGACATACCCCTTGATGGCTATGCTTTGCACCCCAAATATTTTTGCATGACTGTAACATGTCCTTGAACTCTAATAACGCCACTTGCTGGCCTGGATGGAGTCGGTGTAGGAACTAGCCTACTCCACAAAGGTAAAAATCCGCACTCGTCGCTTTGTCTTCTCCCACCAACCACTGCTGTTGAGCTCTTGGGTGGCAGCACAGAAGGCAGTGCAGCCCCCAACAACAACACGACCATTGGAGGAATCCTTTCTGGCCGGGATCAAATTGGGGTTTGCAATTCTAGTTCAAATGGAGCACTGAGACAATAGTTCTCTGGGTTGGACGCAATAAGAAACTGTGGCTTGATTAAAACAGGAAGGCAATGAATTAAGCTGCAGGAGCAGGAGGAGGAGGAGGAGAAGGAGGAGGGTGTGTGTGAGAAAGTTGCTTGTTCATGATCCACTGAAATCAGAGGCGCTCGGACTTGTGGAATCTACATTGACAAGGGTTGAAAGCTCAAGTTTCAGTAACCTGCTTCTAGAGGGCAGTCTGGATGCAGCCTCGGCCTGTCTTTTCCATAATGAGATGCACGAGAGCAGAGCCCGCCCACTTCCAGCAAACAAAACAGCACTGCAGACCACACACTCACCAAACTGGCCACTGGCGTTCCCCTCTGCTCCCTCACCATTACTGCCAAAATGGATCAGAGATTCGAGGGTGCGGGGTGACATAGGCAGTTCAATAGTACTACTGCAAGTGGTTCTGGGAAAGGCACGTGGGGAGGGGGGTGGAGAAAAAGAGGAGAGGGTACAGAAAGGAAGTACAAGTTATAAGTTGTAAAAGCCCCAAGGTTTCCAGAACCACCAAACTCTGCTGTGCACCATGGAGTACTGAGCTTTGATTCTCAACGAAATAAAACCCAACCTATATCTTTATGCATACGTGTGTGGCTGTGTGTGTTAGAAACTTTGATCCCTCCTTCTCTCTCTATGCCTTATGTCTTTAACAGGAGGTGCCTGCGGGATTTTGTTCCTCACTTGTGCACCGGGTGCAGTGGCGTGGTGGTCGGTGCACTGAACCACTTCCTCTCTGGGCACTTTTCTACCTGTGCTTCAGCTGTTTATGAAGAGAGACCTCTTGTTTCCAAAGCACAGGTAAGGGAGGGAGCTCGGCTTCTCAGCAAGCCCCAGCTAATTGCTGTGCAGGACCTCTGGAGTCCCACCCAACCCTTTCAAAGAGGGAAATACTCACGGGGTCACACAGATGAACTTGGTCTTCAGATATGGAGCAGCACCTGTTTTTGGGGTGGAGAAAGAGGAGAAGGTATTTGATAAGCTGGTGTGTGCCGAAGAGCAGCAGGGGCATCTCCTCTTCAATATGCTATGACTCTGAAACCCTCCCCATAGAGAGGATTTGAAGGTGGGAGAGGGGGAAAAGAGGAGAACTGAGAACTGCCCCAAAACTATGGTAGGAGCCAAAGGGGTGCTGCTGGTGTTTTTGTTTTTGCCTTCTTAACTGCTAGCAACATGCATATTGTTTCCAGAAGCATCAGCAAACAATACAAAACTCACAGTGGCCATGCCAAACTTCAATTTGAAAAAGTTCTTGCCTTCACTTCTCTTTAGTTTTTAACAAGCTGCGAGTCAGACTTTAGCCAACAATGACAATTGGCAACAATTCATATGGGCTTTTTTCCTGGCTTCCCATCTGTTCGCTTTTTTTTAACCAACCCATTATGGTCACAAAAGGAAGAGCTGGGAACGTAATCAAAATAAACAAGCCAAGCCCCCTGCATTTTGGAGAGGGTGGTGGAGGATGCTAGTCACATTTATTAGCTGTGTGAGACCTTTTGGTGGAGAAAGCCAAAATCCAAAAAAGTCCCTGTAGAGTGGAGAACCAAAGGGCTGGAGCAAGCGCGGAAAGCCAACAACTACCTGGGTCAGTGGCTTCGGGATGCTCCTGGCTCTCAGGGCGGCAGTATTTTCCGAAAGCCTCCTCCTTGGGGATATCAGGATACAAGTAGACAAGTGGGGAGACCAGGATGTTGGTGGCATCCATGATCTTATAGCCCATGATAATCTCAGCAAATGACATGCTGTTGAGCTGTTGCTTCGTGTATGGCTCCACTGACTGGATTTGTGTCTTCCCTGTGGGAAAGGGTAAACAAGAGATCTGATCAAAGGGGACGGTTTTTATTTGCAAGGATAGCATGAGTCACATCAGCCAGAGTCACATCAACAGCAAAGCTTCACCAAATTAAGGTAGTTGAATTTTTTTAAAAAAAAAAATCACGAGGCAAGACTAAAAACTGACCATCATTGATGGGCCTGTCCCTTAGCCATTGGCTGCGCTGCTGTGGTGTCAGTGAATGTTCAATAATGCTACTTAAGAGTGTGCAACTGATGACTGGTACAACTTCTGCAAGAAGTGAGGTGTCAGTATGGGGTAATTTAGGAGCAGAGCATATGCTTTGCCTGCAGAACGATGTAGGCTCAATCTATGCTGTCCCAATGATTAAAGGATCTCTGCAGGGCTGAGAAAGACCTTTGTGTAAGAGGGAAGGGCCCTAGCTCAGCGGTAGAGCACCTCCTTTTTGTGCAGAAGGTCCCAGGTCCAATTCTTGGCATCTCCAGGTAGGGCTGGGAACGTCCTCCACCTGACGTACCTGGAGCGCCATTGCTGGTCAGTGTAGACATTACTGAGCTAGATGGACCACAGCTCTGACTCTGTATAAGGCAGCGTTCTCCATTCCTTCGTTGACTGACGCAACAGTCTGGACCAAGTACTCTGAGATTTACCCTGATTTAGTATAAGCAGGGCTGCAACGTGTGAGCAATTAACCAGGTTCTAAAAATGTTTAATTGGCTAAAAAACTGCACCCAATCAACAGGGCAGATCTTGTTAAAAACACAATTTTTAATACGAGCGCTAACAAAAACTGCTGGTAGCACAGAGGCCTTTCTTTCCAAGGAAGAATGTGTCCTTTTCTTGCCTGCTACGATATGTGCGTGCATCATCAAAAAAAGGACAATGGGCTTGAGAAGAACGCAGCTTTTATACACAGGCAAACATAATTAATAGATAAAAAGGAAGATCTGGCTCCAGCCCTAAGCATAAGGCAGCTGCAGTGGCATTCCTTACCGCTGATGTCCTTCTCCACCCAGGTGAAGGTGATCCCACCCTCCTTGCTGCTCTCACTGAATCGTAACAGGAAGGTGCCAGGGGGCTTTGTGCTCAGGATCGCTCTCTCCCGCTCCTTGCTGATGAATCCCATGATATATCTGAGGAGGAAGAAATGGAAATATGAGGTTTTTATTGGCTTCCTTTCCTTTTCCTTGGCCCACCAAGCCTAGCCCCCAACGTCAAGAACCACCAAGAAGTTCCACTGGAAGGTTAGCACAGAGATGGAGAGTCTGCATCCCTCCAGGTAAGGATGGATTCCTATCAGCCTTAATCAGCATCAGATACAGCAGGGTTTCCCAAATTTGGGTCTCCAGCTGTTTTCGGACTACAGTTCCCATCATCCCTGACCACAGGTCCTGCTAGCTAGGGATGATGGGGGTTGTAGTCCAAAAGCAGCCGGAGACCCAAGTTTGGGAAACCCTGATCTACAGGGCTGTGGGCACAGCATCTGTCTTGCATGCAGAAGGTCCCAGGTTCAATCCCCAGCATCTCCAGGTAGAACTTGGAAGAGAGGCCCCTTCCTGGAAATCCACTACCTCTCCGTGTATAGACAACACTGAGCAAAACAACACAAAACAACACAACACAACACAACACAACACAACACAACACAACACAACACAGAACCAATGGTCTGACTCAGTACAGTCGTACCTTGGTTTTCAAACAGCTTAGTTCTCAAACATTTTGGCTCCTGAATGCCACAAACCCAGAAGTGAGTGTTCCGGTTTGCGAACTATTTTGGGAAGCCGAACGTCCGACGGGCCTTCCGCGGCTTCCAATTGGCTACAGGAGCTTCCTGTAGCCAATCAGAAGCCGCACCTTGGTTTCTGAACATTTTGGAAGTCAAACGGAATTCCGGAACGGATTCCATTTGACTTCCGAGGTACAACTGTAAAAGGCAGCTTCCTATGTTCCCATCAGGAATAATGGGAGCTACGAGCTCAACAGCCACTATCCCTGCTCTCCAACTTGTTAGGGCTTCTTTTTTTACTGGATAGGCAGAGTGGCCTCTTGGGGGGAGAGAGATGCTGGCGATTGTGAAGATGTCTCTGGCAGATGCTCACCCTTCATTCCACAGGGCCAAGATGTACTTCTTCACCAGGTCGATGATGTTGTCCAGCCAGACCCAGAAAGAGAATCCTTTGCCTGCCATGTTCTCCTGCAGCAATAAAAGCAAAGGTTCCCCAACGCATGAACAAAACAGCAGACGCACCTGGGGCCCCACCCAACGCTGCACCTAAGCTTTCCAAAAGCCCTTACCTTGCAGAACTTTGCCCATGTTATCTGACATCCGGAGTAATTGACACCAGGGCCTGTAGAGTGAGAGGGAAGAAAAGTCATTAAAGAGATCAAAACTGGAAACAGAACTGATAGAATCGAACTTTAAGAACCTTTCCAAAATGTATAATCTTCTGCTAGAGTGGCATACGAAAGATGAACTGGTTAAATCGTCAATGATAGATTGGGCGAAAGATGTAGGACATAATATCATGATGGATGACTGGGAGAGATTATGGCAGAAAGGTATCAAATTTACTGCTTGTCATAGTTTAAGAGAAAACATAATGAAAATGGTATATAGATGGTATTTGACACCAGTTAAGATAGCTAAGATGAATACCAAAACGTCAGATGTATGTTGGAAATGCAAACATGCGAAAGGTACCTTTTTTCATATGTGGTGGTTGTGCCCAGCGGTAAATGCTTTCTGGGACAAGATTTATAATGAACTTAAGAAGGTAATGAAAGTTACCTTTTGCAAGAAACCAGAGGCATTTCTTCTGAGCATAACTAATGAAGAGATACCCAGTCAGGATAGAGTGTTTTTTATGTATGCCACAACAGCAGCCAGAATCTTATTGGCAAGAACATGGAAAGGTGAAGAGATACCAACGGTGGAAGAATGGCAGATGAAGATGATGGAATACATGGAACTCGCAGAACTGACCGCCAGAATCCAGGACCAGAGGGAGGAGATGGTGTCACAGGATTGGAAAAAATTTAAAGACTATTTAGTCAAAACAGTTAAATTGAATATTTGAGCAGAAGCAAATAGATGATCGGCTTTAGTAGGTTTATGTTTGCTAATATTGTTAAGACGAAATTTTTGGGTAAATGACTTATTTGTTAGAAATGTGTTAAGATTTGATGTTAAGATAAGATTTATAGTTGACTAGGCAATTGATTAAGTAAAGTTAAGCATCTCAAAATTTGGGCAAATGTTAATGGAATAAGATACAAAGCTACCTAGAAGATATATATGATTTTGAAGACAGTGGAGGGAATGGGGGAAGTCCCCAAAATAGAGAAGATAGTAACAAGGAAAGTAAGAAGATAAGTGTTAGTTTAAGGTTTGTATGTGTTTTTCTTTTTATTGTTATTGTTTGATTGTGTTTATGTATTGTGTTTTTATAGTATTAATGTTGGTGTTTATGTTATGTTTTTCTTATGTTTTAATGGAAAATAATAAAAATCTTATAAAAAAAGAAAAGAAAAGAAAAGTCGTTAAAGAGAGCTGGTGTAGTGGTTAGAGCCTCAAGCAAGGGCCTAGGAGCGCCAGGTTCAAATCCCACTCATTCCCACCCCTCAGCCACCATAGGAGCCAACACCTAGAGGCCAAGGCCAAGGCCCCAAGGCCCCCATTTGAGGGGGCTGCCCCCAAAGTTGTTGGGAATTGCCATTCAAATGGTATGCGTGCACCACATCATGTGATTGATTATGGGGAGGGGGCCTACCTGCCCCCCCATATTTTCTTCAAGTTGGCACCCCTGTCAGCCACAAAGTACAATGGGGATCTTGGGCCAGTTGCTGCTTCTCAGCCTAACCTACTTCGTAAGGTTGTTGTGAGCATAAGTGTGTGTGTGTGTGTGTGTGTGTGTGTGTGTGTATGTGTGTGTGTACACACATCCACATGTCTGTCACCTCATGTTCCTTGGAGGAAAGGCATTTTTAAAAGGAAGCACACTGGGGGGCAAAGTTTAACAGACACGCTATTCTTAAAAGGCTTGCCCGGGCATTTCTAAACTGACGCCAACTTGAATATTTGGTATTTTGGCTTCCAGGCATTCAACACGCCAACACTTTTTGCACATGCTTTGGTCCCAAGTTTGAATCCCACAGCTAAAAAAGGAAATAAAAAAATAATTCCTTCCAGTAGCACCTTAGAGACCAACCAAGTTTGTTCTCGGTATGAGTTTTCGTGTACATGCACACTTCTTCAGATACACTGAAACAGGAGTCACCAGACCCTTATATATAGTGAGAGAGTGGGGAGGGGTATGACTCAGAAGGGTGGTGGGAATGGGTAGTTGGTCTCTAAGGTGCTACTGGAAGGATTTATTATTATTTTTTATTTTGTTTTGACTACGGCAGACCAACATGCCTGCCTACCTACCTGTAACTTGAGCTAAAAAAGGATTTCTGGTTGTGTACTGGGCAAGGCTTCTCTCCCAGTTAAGAGCCAATACCCCTAGGCTGGGTAGCCCAGATGGGAAGACAGCAACTCCTTGTGACCCACATCAGGGATGGGGAACCTCAGGCTGAGGGCCTGAATGCTGCCCCTCCAGGCCTCTCTGGACTTCCCCCAAGGCCACAACCCTCACAGGATCTGCTTCACACTCCTTGAGTGTTTTTGCCTGACGAGAATGTGCCACCAAAGTTTGATAATGTTTGCTGGCTGCCTGGACAGGAGGATAGAGATGGGCTTGTTCCGAGGTGAAAGCTTACGGCACAAAGGAAACATCCACATTTGTTTCTGCTTCCGGCCCTGTCCACCCCTGGCAATGTGGCCCCCGGAAAGTTGCCTGGAAGGGCATGTGGCCCTTGCGCTGCTGACCAAGGTTCCCTGCTGTTGGCCCACGTATAAGAAGGGGAGGAGCTTGTTAAGTTACCAAGCAGTTTCTCTGCCAGTGTCGTCAGCTGCTCTATGCTGAGCCCTCGCTTGGTGGTGGAGGAGAACTGCCAGCTGAGCACTTCGGCCACCTGGTCCCAAGTGCCAATGGGAGGTTTGGTGAAGAAGTTGACGTTCTGCCAAGAGAGGGACTCGGTCACAATCAGGAACAAACAACACACCCAGACGAAAAACAAATAAAACACCCTCCTGCTCTCTCTCTCTCTCTCTCTCCCTCTCTTTCGTCCATGCAAGGTTTGGGAAACTCGGCGTACCTTGGGGTTGTTTGTCAGCATGTTGTACCACAAGATGGATGCCCAGGCGTTGGGCATCTGGCAAATGTTGGAGATCACCACCACAGGGAGGGAATGGGTCTACAGGGAAGGAAAGACAGCAGCTCTTGAGCACACAGACTAGCCCCTCTCTTTTTCAGGTCTCTGCTGGGCAACAAGAAACAAACCCCCCCCCCCCGGCTCCTGCTCCACAGTTAACCAAACCACCAAGTTTCTAGTCCTTATGCATCGTTATGAAGTTAATTGTCTTCAGGTAGGGAGACTTGTGGGACCCCTTTCCAACTCTCTTGTGGTGAAGCAAGCTGGAAATGCTGGTATGTCCATAAGGGAAAAGGGAGGTGGATGAAGGCATGCAACAATTAGTTAGGTTTAAGGGACTTAACAAGAGTCTTTATCTCTAGAGTTTGTCATCGTTGTTTTGGTCTGTTCGGTTCTTCTGAGTTCTTTTTCATGGATGTCAGTCTAGGTTTTCAAGATTTGGGGTCCACGTTTTGGATACAAGGCAACACCATAATTTGGAGCCATCACAAGTATTCCAATGCATAGTGCAATGGCCAACAGCTCAGTGGTGTGGCAGTTGCACTGCATGCAGGTCCCAGGATCAATTCCTGGCATCTCTTGATAGGGTTGAGAAGGACTCCTTGCCTGAAACCCTGGGGAGACACTGCCAGTCGGTGTAGACCAGGGGCAGCCAACTCTCCAGATGCTTCACACTTGAACTCCCATGATCCCATGCCACCTGGTGGTGATGGAAGTTGTGGTTCAACAACCATCTGGAGAACATCACACTGACCACTCCTAGTGCAGGGAATGCTGAGCTAACTGGGCGAATGCTCTGATTCTGGTCAATGGCAGCTCATGAACGGGCTGTTCCACTTATTTCGAAAGAGGGAGCAGGAAAGGAAATATGCAAACAGCTCTGCATCCTCCATCAAAATAGGAGTTGTCAGTTTCCTCCCCTCTCCATTTTTCTGGAAGCTGCTGCCCTTGAGCATAGTTGCGGATGCAAATTGTAGGTTGTACTTTACTGACATGGTAAATTCCCCGCATTCTGCTCAATGCAAACTCCCAACAAGACGCCCACACCAGTACTACAAAAGAGGATTTCTGGCAGGGTAGATTCCCAGTGCAGCTGCAACACCCCCCCCCCCCCCGGTAAAGTGGGTGGACTGTGGGGAATCAGCACAACCAGGGCTCACCTCTAGGTCAATCTTCAGGCCTTGGTGGTAAACTTCTGTCTCAAAGGTGATGAGATGGAGCTCTTCTGTGACGATGAGGGAGGCCTGAGGAGGAAGTGGAGAGTAAATGCGGGGGAAGATAAATATTTCTCTAGGGTATATTTTTCTTTGTCCCTTTGGAAAAAAACACAGCAGCAACTTGCAATTTTGGTTTCGTTTTTAGTTCTGTTGAGTTAGGCTTAAAGCGGAGAGACAAACAAAGCAATCAGCCTTTGAAAAGGCACTTACAGGACTGATCTTCCAGAAAGTCAAACCTAAAAGAGACCACTTCCCCATTCCCAAGGGTTGGTCTTTTTTCTTTTGCAGGAGATACTTGGCTGTAAACAATTTAGGGGCATGGTTTAGAAAACCTAGCGGAATGGGGGTGATGAGTAGGGAGGGGGAGAGGGAGAGAGAAGGGACATCCCCGGAACAGAGATTTCTGCCACTAGCACTTCCCAGTGGAGCAAGAGAAGTAACTACTCCTGCTCTCAAACATTTCATTTTACATCAGCAGTGCTGTGTTGGGTCACTCACATCGCAGTTTGCTCTTCCGCCATTACCACACCTCTGTTCCCGCAGTGTCTGTGATGGGGGGTAGGGGTGGGGAAGAGAGAGAGATAAAAAAGGGATAAATTAGACACACTGTGCTTCCAGGGAGTGTTTTGGGGAGCAAGGGAGGGGAGAGATGCTGTGCCGCTCACCAGGTGCTTGAACTCTGCAGAGAGGCTCCCATTGTTGGACTCCTCCATATTCATCACTTTGGTATTTGTGCCCAGGATGTTAAACTTCCGGGACCTTGATGGGCAAAGTGGGAGGGGGGGGGAAATGGGAGGAATGCCTTGAGAGTGTTTTAGCATTTAAAATACCATTATTAACCATAACCAAACCCATCGTTGAGAATGTTAATAGCAGCAGCCCTGGATCAGACTAGTGACCCGTACTCACTGCAGCCAGCCAGATGCTGCAACAGCTTTCAAGCACTAGAGCACTCTTCCCGAAATGCAATTCCCAGCCTCTGGCACATAAAAGCCCCTGACCGTCCTCATCTTCCCTGATTTTGCCTAAACCCCCCACCCCCTTTTAAAAAGCCATCCAAGTTTGTGGTCATTTTGCGGAAGCAGATCCCATAGCTGTAGCCCACCCCAGAAAACACAAGTGGTCTCCTTCTTTGCAAGCCTTTGGAAATTGATTTTTTTTCAGTCTGCTTTTTATTAGGGGCTCGGTTTTAATGGGTTTTAACCGGATGATTGTTTTGCTCTGCGTTTTACAGCTATTGCCTTGAACGCGGTCGTGATGGGGAGCCATTGTGCCCCAAAAGGCGATTGAGCAACTGAATATAATTTATTTAAAATTAAATTATCTTACTACTAATGAAACAACCCCCCCCAACAAAGTACAGCTGCCTGCAAACGCACGAGATGCATCTCAGCAGAGAGGAAGCCACAGGGCGCAGTGCCTTTAACTTACCCCCGGAGGGCAGCAACTTCACCGGAATCCCTGTTACAGGAAAAAGAGCAAGAGTTGGCAGGTTCAGATTAGGTTGCTGTACGCAGTAATCAGAAAGGGCTTGCAGCAGCGCCCAACTTGGGTACTAGGGGGCCCTGTGCCAGGCAAAAATTTGGCACACCCACACACCTTTGGCACAACTGTCTTCCCAAAGGCAAGTAAGGAGGCTTCCAGCTTTGGGAAGGAGGTGTGAGGCTCTGACAGGTTCCGAGAGCCCTCTGATCTCCTTCCCCAAACTGGGAAAGTGCTAACTAGGCTTTGGGATGGAGGTGGGAGGCCCAATGCCCAGTGCCCGGCTTATTGGACTTTGAGATGGCTGCCCCCCTTGGCCCAGCACCCAGTGTGTGCACACCGCTTGAACAGCCCTAAATTCTACCCACCCCCTGCAGCAGGAGGGGCAGGGTGTGGTTTGGCAGAGAAGTCACCAAGGACTCAGGCCAAAATAACGATTCAATAAGATATAAATTATACAAGTCTCTTGTAAGTTTTATTCCTTGAGGTTTGTAATACGAATGAGATGACAACGCCAGGACAAGGCCTGGTTTCGGTATTCTTCCTCAGCTACTAGTGTCTTACAGTTTTCAGGTCAAAGTGTACCAAATTATTATCAAATTGTTATTTTGGCCTGAGTCCTTGGTGTCCTTTTCGCTTTTTTTCCTGCATTATTCTACCAAGAACTCCAATTTCCTCAATTGGCAGAGAAGTCAGCGTCGTCATCATCATAACTATGCCATCACTGGAAAGTATTAGAGCAGGGGTGGCTAGCCTGAGGCCCTCTCCGCTTGCTGCTGGACTACAAATTCCTGTCGTCCCCCCACCCCGATTACTGGCCAAGCTTGCAGGCTCTGGGGTCCAAGTGGAGGGGCCAGAGGTTTCTTCACCCCTGTATTTGGGGGGGGAAGGTCTTGGGGCTCTGTGGGGCAGAGGTGCAAAGAAAGGGCCTTCCTCTCTACTTTTTAGGGAATGTGGGTAGGCAGGCTGAAGACAGCTGAAGGTTAGGCTCCAAACCTAAAACCTGAGCCAAATCAATATTAATAATTAAAGGAATAATATTTGCAAAGGCTTCTCAAGCTGCAGCACCAGACAGGTTTGGGCTGTGCCTCTCCTCCCCTTCCAGGAAAGATCATTGCCACACTTTGGGATCAGAAGGAGGGGCAGGGAGAGCTGGCTCAGTACCAAGGCATTCCTACATAGGACGCTGTGGTCACTGTGCTCTTCCTCTGGCAATGCTATGAATTAAGACATAGTTTTGTCATAAGAGCGCTGTTCAAACCGGGACTGGTGGTTTCTCTCCTCTAGATAAACTCCGAGCTATAAAGAGCCCAGGGGCAAATCATGAGCTGCAAAAGATCCAAGGACAAACCTTTGTTACAGCTCATGGTTTGTCTGAAACGGGACAAACCATAAGAATGGATCCAGGTGACACACTCAGGCAAACCAAGGCTTAGCTCACAGCAGCACAGCAGGATCAGAGGTGGAGCAAAGCAATCATGATCTACCCAACCCTCAGGAGCCAGCACTAAGCCATGGTTTGACCAATGTGAACCAGAAAGTCTGTTATATACATTTAAAGGAACCTCTGCCCACAATCCCTGCCCTCAAATTTGTTCACGAAAAGGGTCCGGGACCTACTTGTCAATGCAGACTTTGATTTTCAGCTGGTAGTTCAGCTCAGGAAATTTAACCAGTAACCTGCAGAAGTCAAAAGTTCACATTAGCTTCCAAAGACACAAATCTCACCCTTTCTCCATGCACCCCTATCCCTCATATACTATTCATATGTTGTTACTTTTTGGGGGGGGGAGGGGGAACCAGCTGGGCAGCTGCTGCCCCTGAGAAGGGGCACCAGGTTAACAAGTAGAACATAGTCCATGTCCACTGAAACTAGTTTCACTGTGTGCAGATGCCCCTCAGACAAGAGAGCTTCATTATGTCACCACTGTGATGCTCAATTGCACTGTGCTTGAGAATCCCATCTACACCTTTCTGTGGGAAGAGGAGACAAAAAAAAAAAAAGTTTGTAGGCTCTACCAACAAACTTGAAAATATGTGGGTAATGCCCAGTTTAAGCCTCAGAAGCTAGAATGGGATGTGGTTGTGGGTAGGGAGGAAAGAGAGGCTGAGAAGGATTCCCGACAGCACGTGGGGTTCCCAGTCTTTTTCCTCTTTGCCCCTCTCCCCAAGCCTAGCAGAAGTGGAATAAAATTTGAAAAGTCAAGCACATATATGCAAAATCTGTATAATTTATACTGTCGCAGAATGCCTCTTTTCTGGCACAGGATTTTAAGTGTAGAAGGTACGCAGAACATCAGAACAGCATGCTGGATCAGGTCAATGGCCCATCTAGTCCAGCATCCCGTTCTCACAGTGGCCGACAAGATACCCCGAGAGGAAACCCGCACGGAGAACTCGAGCACAAGAGCCACTCTCCCCTCCTGTAGTTTCCAGCAACTGGTATTCAGAAGTATTGCTGCCTCCAACTGTGGAAAGCAGAGCGCAGCCACCCTAGCTAGATTGGCAGCCCTCTCCTCCTCCATGACTTTGCCCAACCCTCTGTTAAAGCCATCCAGGTTGGTGGCATAATCACTGCTTCCTGCAAGAGTGAGTTCCACAGTTTGACTATGGGCCACGTTTAGAACTACTTTATTTTATCTGCCCTAAGCTTTGCAACACTCAGCAACATATAGCTGACCCTCCTCCCCATACAATGCATGCACACACACACAAAACCAACAACTCACCGCACTTTTGTCGTGAACTGTACTCCAGTTTTGATAACCAGTGGGCGATCCGGGTGCATTGGCATACAGGGCTGCCGCTCCACCACAAATGCACTGTGGGTGGGGTGGTGGTGGTGGTGGGAGAGAGAGAGAGGGGGGGGTCAGTGGTGGGAATTGGGTGCTGGTCCAAACTTCCAGACTCAGTAGAAGGTTCCCAGATGAACATGCTCTCAGTAGCAGCATCCCAGTCCGCAGCCTCACGGGATGGCACCTCTCCCATACACGCAAGGGCAGCAGGCCAACATACCTCTTCATGAGGTTCCTGAATAGCTCCACGATGCGCTCCTCCAACAAGGGCCGGTGCTGAACGATGGGGTCGCCCTTGTAGGAGACCTTCTGCTGGAGCTCCTCGAGCTTCTTGATCTGCTGGCGGGTCTGAAGCTGTGACTCGGCAAGGGACGTGATCCTGCGGCGAGGGAGAAGAAAGTGAGCTGAACACACACACACACATACACACACAAACACGTGTCTTAAAAAGAAAACAACACTACTCAGAGCCAGTGTGGTGTAGTGGTTAAGAGCGGTAGACTCGTTATCTGGGGAACCGGGTTCGCATCTCAACTCCTCCACATGCAGCTGCTGGGTGACCTTGGGCTAGTCACACTTCTCTGAAGTCTCTCAACCCCACTCACCTCACAGAGTGTTTGTTGTGGGGGAGGAAGGGAAAGGAGAATGTTAGCCGCTTTGAGACTCCTTCGGGTAGTGATAAAGCGGGATATCAAATCCAAACTCTTCTTCTTCTTCTAACTGGACATTGTCTTGATAATGCTTTTGAACAGCTGTGCCCTCCCCTTTGGGAAACCTCACCGGTGCCACGTTCCATCCAAATCTATGCAAGCGGGAACCACTGTGGCTCAGCTAAGCCCAGTAGTTGCTCTGACAGGCAGCAGCCTGTCCAAGGGCCAGGCAGAGAGAGCTGGAGGGTCGAATTTGGTCTTTGCCCTGCCTGTTCTGTCCTCCACATTAGGTTGATGCTGCTCTAAGCTCTGTGGCTCCCAACACCCTCCTCTGCTTTGAGGTGTATTAAAGTAAGGGCAATCCACTCTCAACCAGATTCTCGCTTTGTAAGCATTGGAAAGGTAAGTGGGCAGCCAAGGGCTCTCGGTTCTTACCAGTTCTCTAGGCGGTCAAGGCAGATGTTGGGTGGGCCACCGATGCATGCAATCTGCTGCCTCCTCTTCCAGTCAGCCAACTCGTCGTCGACCAGCGTCTTCTGCACGTACTCCATGGCCGACAAGAGCCCAGCCAGCTCGCTCACAATCCCCTAGGGGAGGAAGGAAATAGGCAACGTTCAGGACTCCATTCCGCTTCCCCTGTTTACATGCAAACTTGCCTCTCTGTGGTTTTCAAGTATGATAGAGGCGAACACCAGAGGCGGAGACTTTTGCATCAAGTAAGGAAATCTGAAATGTCGTTGTCTGAAATGGAGCCAGCTCACACATCCAGCAGCAAGTCACCTGACCAAGAGACGTGGAGTTAAATAATCATGGGTGTGTGACTCGTCCCTATTAGAGACAGAAAGCCAATGCCCATAGGGCATTGCCCCCTTGGCTTGCTATAAGCATCAATGTTCAGCATGGAGGAAGCTCCATGCTAAAGCTGGATGCTTTTCTCCCGGGCCACATGCTGCAAAACCAGGCATATCCCGCATCATTCTGCCTTACTCGTTAGCAGTTCAGGTGGGGTTGGGAAGGAGCCGGCCTTACTTACCCTCCGCATCTGATCCAGGGCTGTCAGCATCTGCTCCAGCTGCTGCATCTTCTGCCGCGTCACCGACTGGTTGTTCCCGTTCAGGTCCTGCATGTCTAAAGAAAATCAGCAGGAGAGGGGCAGGGAAACATGTCAGAGGCTCCTGGAGTTTCTTAGTTCTTCCCCTCTGCACACCTGTTCTGGTCAGCCTAACTCAGATGCTGTTGGCGACTCCCAACTCCCACCTGTCCCCGCCAACATGGCCCAATGGCCAGGGATTGTAGGAGCTATAGCCTAAAGCAGGCATAGGCAAACTTGGCCCTCCAGGTGTTTTGGGACTACAACTCCCATGATCCCTAGCTAACAGGACCAGTGGTCAGGGATGATGGGAATTGTAGTCTGAAGACATCTGGAGGGCTGAGTTTGCCTATGCCTGGTCTAAAGCAACAGATGGAGGGGCACCAGATTAAGAAAGGCTGGCCTAATTCATCTTTCAGGCAGTTGGGCATCCTGTTCCTCTTTAGCAGCCCTGTGTAGGACAGATTCGGGAGAAGATGGGCATCAGGTTTCTGGTGAGATCTGCAACCAGTGTACAAGCAAGGTTCCCATTCCTTTTATTTAAAACAGGGCTGGTGAACTGGATCTGGCCAGCAGATCTTCACCCACCCACCCTCTGCATGCCAAGTGTGACAGGTGTGCAATGGTGTCAGGTGAATGGCATTTGCCCACACAAAGTTGCAGAGCTCACATGAAAGTGTGATGACCGGGCTATCAGTTCGCTGGCACGTATTTTGGAGCGCTGCATAGAGGGCTTTGCAAGCCCCTTTTGGCTCAGCGCATCCTTACCTGCCCCGCAACCTGACATCGTACATGACATCGGGAGTGACGCAGGCCGGTGTGGCTTGGGAGAAATGCCTTGGCAGACCCAATGCTGAGGCCAGGCGTGCCTCGTGAAGTCTGCAGGCCAGAAGCTCCCCTGATTTAAAAGGAAAGTTAAGCACCTGGGCTGTATGAGCTCCCTTGCTCCCCAAAGGATGAGGACAGAAGGGCATCTCCCCATCCATGAATTTGCCATGATGGAAAAGTTGTTATCCCCTTTTTCCCAGCAAGCTCCCACCTACCGCCTTGACTCTTCAAGGTCTTGTAGTTGAAGTCAAAGTCATCCTGGAGGTTTTCCACCACTTTCATCTTTTGCTCCAAGTCCTGCAAGAAAATGCCAAGGAATAGGAGGTTGGGGAGCAGTCACAAACTCTAGGCAAGCTTGAAACTTGGGAGCAGAGAGAGAGAGAGAGAGAGAGAGAGAGAGAGAGAGAGAGAGAGAGCAGCTCTCCCACCCACCTGCACCCTTTTCCTGACATCTTGTAAGTGTTGCTCCAGCATCTGCTGCTTCTCCGTCACCACGGCAGCTGTAGGGTGGTTTGCCTGCCCACCTTGCTGTATTAAAGCGGGGAGGAGGAGAGAGGTAAGACATTAAGAGATTTTAAGCCATATAAAAGAAGTTCATAAATCAGTTTTGGCCGAGTGTAAATGTAATAAACCAGACTTTCCGGCTTACTGCGACTTATCAGGAACACACACATGAACATTGAGCTCTGGTCGCCGGTCCACCTGTCTCGGTATCGTCTGCCTGACTGGCAATGGCTCTCCTGAATTTCAGGCAAGGAACATTCCCAGCCCCGCCAGAGCTTGGACTGCCTACTCTTCCAATGAGCTGTGTGTCCCTTTACCGAGTACACGCTGTCAGGTTGTTCCTCCCTTGCTCCTCCCCAGTGAACAGGATAAAAAAAAAACCCCGGAGGATCTGTGGTTTCCTGCTACATCCGAATCTGGGACTGGTTGAATTTTTGTTCCCACACAAGCCACAAATCAACAAGTGAACATGGCTTCGGGTAATCAAACCAAACAAAACATTTGGGCATTAGCAGGAAGCATCCTGGCTCGCCTATCCCAGTTCCTGCCGGGAAGGTGCAAAGCAGGAGCTATCAAGCAGCATAATAAATAGGTAAATAATAAATAAATTTTTATTTATACCCCGTCCTCCCTGGGCAGAACCGGGCTCAGGGTGGCTAACACCAATAAAATTACAATAAAATGTAAAAGAAAAAACAGTTGATTAAAATATGGGTTAAAATACAATTTAAATTTTAAAATGCAGCCTCATTTTAGTAGTAGCCCATAAATCAAAACCATAAGGGGAGGGAAACATAAGGGTCAGACTGAGTTCAACCCAAAGGCCAGGCGGAACAGCTCCGTCTTGCAGGCCCTGCAGAAACATGTCAAATCCCGCAGGGCCCTGGTCTCTTGTGACAGAGCGTTCCACCAAGTCGGGGCCAGTACTGAAAAGGCCCTGGCCCTAGTTGAGACCAATCTAACCACCTTGTGGCTCGGAACCTCCAAAGTGTTGTTATTTGTGGACCTTAAGGTCCTCCGCGGGGCATACCAGGAGAGGCGGTCCCGTAGGTACGAGGGTCCTAGCATGCCTTGGCACCCGCCTCATTCCTGAACACCGCAGCAAGCCAGCCAGTTTAGAGGAGGCAGCGTTTTCCCCTGGCGGGGTCCATAGAATTGTCTAGCCAGCGTTTTGTCACGTCTTGTCAAAACAGGGGACACGCTGGGAGTTAAGCAGAGGTGGAAGTGCCAGCAGTGTTGGTTCCACCAACTTGTCCCTGTATCCGTTGAGATGAAGGCAAAGGGCTTCTGTCTGACCCATGGTGTGAGGCAGGCAGGGGGTTCCTTTTATTAAGCATCTATCCTACCTTTTCATGCATTTTTCAACCTGCATCTGCAGGGAGTTCTGTTCCCCAACACAGATTGGGACGACAACACACAGCAAAGGAACACCTGACATTTCCGCCTGTGCCGTTTTCATACTGTAAGCACCCTCCCTCCCCCAATAAAACCCCTGCTATTTGCTTCTGAAGGGGCCATTGCAGCAAATTACACCTTCTGGAGAAAACAGCAAATGAGAAGGAGGGAAAGCCAGCCTCCTGCTGCCTTGATCCAGACTGAGCCCCCTCACGGCTGCAATTTCTTTCATTCTTTTTAAGAAGAGCAAACCTGGGAGAGACTATCACATGGTAAATACATTCTGATCCAGACTGAGACATTAGCAAATCAGAGTAAGCCCTGAGGTGTCCACAGGGAAAATCCTGATGAGTGCTGGGGGTGGCATTTAAAGACCTCTTTGACTTTGCTTAGGAGAAAGCAGCTGAGTTGCATAATAAAAAAAAGGGTGGACAAGAAGCCACGGTGTGTGTGTGTGTGTGTTGACTGAACACCCAGGGCTGCCTAGCATTAGTTGCTTGCACTCACTTACCTCTGAGTGTGCTCACTCAAAGAAAGAGGATAATGTCAGCGCAGGAGCTCTTTCGGTGCTGCTTCCTCCCGCCCCCCCTGGTTAAGCTCCAAGCTGGCACAGGCCAGCGAGCCATTTGCTCTACTCGGTAGCATACAGCTGCGCAGGCTTGTCTTGTGGCAAAAGGAAATATTGTGTTGAATGATCCACCCTGGGGGGGGGGGGCAACACCTGCAAAACCACGCTGTCTTTCAACCGTTCCAGCCACAGAATTAAAAAATGGCTGCATTTGAAACCTGAACGCAGAAAAGAAATATTGACAAGGGAAAAGCTCAAGGCGTGTTGCGGCAACCGAGGCAGAAGCGTGCAGGGACCCGTTTTGGGTGGTGTGAGGCACTGCTTCCTGGCAAGCAAAGCTGCGAGGCACTGCTTCCTGGCAAGCAAAGATGTAGGCTTTGGAAGAAACATCAAAGGAAATGCCTGTTGTCAAGCTTTTTGCCCCTTATAACCCAAGGAAGGGAACAGGTTGGGACTCCCAATTCCCGTCAGCCCCCGCCAGCGTGTTCAATGGATGGTGTGCGCGCAGTACTCCCAACAACATTTGAAGGGTCCCAGGTTTCTCCCTCCCTGCTGCAAACAGCAGTAGCAGCATATGGACACAGGAGGATGCACTGATCACGGTGTATTTGCACCAAGAGCTGTCAATGTGATTCACTGCTTGGCTCGTGTTCTAAACACCCACATGGCCGGCCAGTCCCTCATGGGAACCGATGGCGACAGTGGGACAAGCCGCTCCCGTCAGCATCCTCTCACCTGGGCTGCCGTGGCTGCCGTCTGCAGCAGCCGGTTCTCCTCCCAGAGGCAGCGGGCCACGATGCGGGCAATCTCCATGGGCTTCTCCAGGTACCTGCTCTGTAAGAGAGGAAGAGGAATGGAATGAATGACCGCCACACAGAGAGAGCAAAACCTAGGTGAAGACGCCAAGCTTTTCTTAAGAAACCCAGCCTTGGTTTGGAGGAATGCAGCGATGCGGCAGCTGGGCACTTCTATGGGAGCACGTAAAAAAAAGTATTGCGTGCTGGTTTCAGATTCAGGGCAGCAGGTGAAAATATATGCTGGGCGCCCAACATGAGCAGCCGGGAATTTATGTCCACCGTAAAAGCTAAAATAAGCCTGTCGTGAGCACAGCTCCCAAGCTCAGGGCTCAACATCTCTCTTTAATCTGTGCTATTAAGAGTTCCCTAAACCATCAAACTATTCCATCAAATCTGGCCTTGCAAATTTCAGCAGCAGTCTGTGAGGACAAAATTCAACGCTCTCCCATCTTCCTACTCTTTCAAATAGTTTGTATTAATTCCTATAAATCCAGAGTAGCAGCCGTCGATTGCTCTCTCTCCTCTATGGATCTGCCATAAACTCTTTTGAAGCCATCTAAGTTGGTGACCTTCATCACTGCCTCCTGTCAAGAGTGGATTGAACACCTTCATTCCCAGATATCCCCTG
Source organism: Lacerta agilis (assembly GCF_009819535.1). Lineage (NCBI taxonomy): Eukaryota > Metazoa > Chordata > Lepidosauria > Squamata > Lacertidae > Lacerta > Lacerta agilis. Next base: position 29,435,201 of record NC_046325.1, on the reverse strand, counting down.
AGTTTTATGACTTGGGTTGGCACTTTTTGGGTGTGTGTGTGTGCGTGCGTGCGGGTGCCCACAAAGCACAAGACTCTCCGAAGCGCAGGACCTATCAGCTCCTCCCACCTGCAGGAACTGCTTGATCCGGCGCAGGTTGTGCTGGTAAAGGACATTGGATTCCTGTAGGAAGCGGCTGTACTGCTGGTCAATTTCACCCAGGAGGTTGTGGAACACCAATGTGGCGTGGGATTCCTTGCTGGCAGCATAGGCCCTGTACAGATCGGAAAGAAAAGAGACTTAAACAAAAACAGCCGCCGCCCCCCTCCCAGGGTGTGAAAACAACAACAACACTGCAGTGCCAAGTGCTCCCTCTTCAGGATTCCAGTCACACCAGGCCATGTCGAACTCGGGACGAAAGGGAGAAACGCGCTAAGAGGAAGGCACGCTTGGCAAACCCTCACCATGATCAGCTCCTGCCCAGAAAGCTATGTCCCCATTGTGGAAGTATGCGTGGATCCAGAATTGGCCTCCACAGTCACTTACAAACTCACTTTTAAAACCGTGTTTATGGAAGACATTTCTTACTCGGCTATGCCAAAGAAGAAAGATGAAGACAATTTTAAAGCACTATTACACCACTTTAACACAGCCATGCCTATTACCCTCACAGAGCTACAGTTCTGGATATTTCCATTGGTTCCGATAATGTCAAAGTTGCAGGTTCGATCCCCGTATGGGACAGCTGCATATTTCTGGATTGCAGGGGGTGGACGAAACGATCCTCAGGGCTCCTTCCAGCTCTACAGTTCTATAGGATTCTCAGAATGGTTTAGCAGTCAGTCCCACTTCACAGGGAACCCTGGAAATTGTAGTTCTGGGTGGAGAATAGGGGCTACTAACAACTCTCTAACGAACTACAGCTCCCATAATTATTTAGGAGAAGTCATGACTGTCTAAAATGGCATCAGAGTGGGCTTCCCATCCTCCTATGCCCCAACAAGCCAGCATTCTCAGGTCCTCATCGGGCTGGTTTGGGGTATCAAAACCCACAACTTTATATTCTCCCCCTCCCCAAGCCAATACTTCCCCTCTTGTGCCTGGGTAGTGCCATTTTGGCTTCATAAGCAACAGAACCTCTCAGCCATAATGTTGGAAACGGAGGCGATTCCGAGGCCAAGAATTCCCTCTCGGTTTCATTCCACGAATGCCGCTTCTTCCATTAGAAGCAGGAAGTACAATTAATACCAGGAAGCTTTTGTATGTTTTTCAAGAGGGAAAAAGGTTTCTGGGAATTTCTAGCGAGTTTTGCAAGAACGTAATCAAGAGCAAACTCTCGCTCAAGAGAATACGCCCACAAAGTGAAGGTTCTTGGAAATCTCACGATTTCAGCTACAAGCCACATCGCTTTATAATAATGAAGAATTTACAGGATGCCAGTTGGAAGGTCATGATGTTTTGCGCATTTACCAGTACGTCAGGGATTAGGAGCTTGTGTGTGTGCCCCCCCCCCCATGATATTGTTGGATTCCAACTCCCATCATCCCTGCCCATTGATTGTGCTGGCTGTGCTTGATGGGAATTGGGGAGTCCCAACAACATCTGGAGGGCCAAAGATTCCCCACCCTTGATCTAGATCATTAAACCAACAGCCTGTAGGTTAGGTTCAATCCTCAGAGCAGTTTTGCCTGGACCTCAATGTCTCTCTGCAAAAATATTGTTCAAGTTGGTGTTAAAAAAAATGCAAGAAAGAAAGAAAGTTTGCAGGGAAGAAATAACTCCACACTTTCATGTTACATCATGTTACCTTAGGAGGAAACAGCGCAACTCCTCCTTAGTGACCTCAGCTTTCTCCAGAGTGACCCTAGGAGCCAATCCTCAGTGGCTGACTCCTCTCCTTTCACTTTGATTTGCTCCAATCAGCACAAAGTGTGAGAGGACTTCTTCTTGTGGAGAGTATCAGAGCCTAAAGAGTTAAGTGCTCTGCTGTGACGCACTGGTCACTGTGTGGGCAGTACACATATGGGTTTTTGGTCTTTGTCTGTGTGTGCTGTTTTCTTGATTTCGTTTTCACCGACCGGAGCAGTCATGGAACTGAGCACTCCGGGAGAAGATTTATTGTTTTTGTAAATAAACTCAGCTAGTTAAGAAGACAACGCTTCTGTGAATTATTGCTGTGCTGCCTTGGCAGTTACACACAAGCTTTCGCTGTGGCTTTGAACTCTGCTAATAACCAGGAGTGGGCAGGCACAGAAAGCAAAGCAACGCAACGCAAGCCTGCCGGACCCTGGTAAACGCTACAGATTGTGGAACACCCAATTTCACAATCTAGCAGGTTATGGAATTGATTTATAACACAGTGTTAGCTGCAAGGTGCCCACGCAGCCAGCTGGAGAAGCCTGCTTTGATGCAGTTGGCATAAGGCAGTGAAACTCGCTGGCAGAAGACGGACACAGAAGTGAAAGCAGCCATCGTTCCAGCCCAGGAAGGGAGCCAGGAGAGCTACTGAGTGAGTATGCTAAGAGCCCCAAAGGAGCTGGGAGATGGATGGCAATAAGGACAGCTTTGCTCCACCTTTTGCACCCTTGAATGGCCAAAATTGGGAGGAATGGCATCAACGTGCAAGGTTTTGGCTTTTGGGGAAGGATCTTTGGGATTGTACATTAGCCCCCCCAGTGCCTGCTCCTGATGGAGCCACCCAGGCAGAGCTAAATGCAGCTGCTGCAGCAAGACGCAAAGAAACGCAGGAAGGCAAAATTGAGCAGATACTAGGAAAATTTAGGGTGTCTGATTGCAAGGGTGCTAGAACACCCATGGAAGCAAGTTTCATAAAAGATTCCCAAGTCGGGGATAAAGCTGTTTTTGAAAGCCCCGAAGTCTTCCAGTCTGCTTTGGGAAGTTTGTTATACTTATCCCAGTGGACTCGACCAGACATAGCTTTTGCAGTCAATTTGCTGAGCAGAGAAGCTTCAGAACCTAGTGTCCATGCCTGGAACGGTATGAAAAGAGCGTTAAGATACCTGCATGACACTAAAGATTTCCGTCTCAAGCTGTCAGCATAGGGTGAGCCAAAACTTACGTGCTACACAGACAGTGATTGGGCCAATTTGGAAGATCGGAAATCTATATCTGGTTCAGTGGTAAAATTTGGAAATTCTCTGATTGGTTGGAGGTCGAAAAAACAGAGTCTAATCGCACTCTCCTCCACCGAAGCCGAGTTTAGTGCTCTATCCAATTTGTGCAGAGAGGTAGAGTTCTACAAATGTTTAGTACAAGAAATCTACGGTGTTTGTGATTTACCCATTGTCATCTGGGAAGACAATTAACCTTGTCTAAAATTGGCGGAGTCAGCGCAATTTAAGGCCAGAACAAAGCATTTGGATATCAGGTTTTAAAATGTGTGCCAAAGTGTTCAATTAGGATTGGTGAAACTCAGCTATTGTCCGAGTACTGCAAATTTAGCTGATGGTTTCACAAAACCGTTAACCTTTCAAAGACATGAGGAGTTTTGTAAAGGATTATCTCTTGTATAAGTTGACGTACTTGTTTTCCACAGTGAGCCAGCGCGAGAGGGGGTGTGGAGAGTATCAGAGCCTAAAGAGTTAAGTGCTCTGCTGTGATGCACTGGTCACTGTGTGGGTAGTACACATATGGGTTTTTGGTCTTTGTCTGTGTGTGCTGTTTTCTTGGTTTCGTTTTCACCGACTGGAGCAGTCATGGAACTGAGCACTCCGGGAAAAGATTTATTGTTTTTGTAAATAAACTCAGCTACTTAAGAAGACAATGCTTCTGTGAATTATTGCTGTGCTGCCTTGGCAGTTACACACAAGCTTTTGCTGTGGGGCTTTGAACTCTGCTAATAGCCAGGAGTGGGCAGGCACAGAAAGCAAAGCAACGCAACGCAAGCCTGCCAGACCCTGGTAAACGCTACAGATTGTGGAACACCCAATTTCACAATCTAGCACTTCTCAGTGGCTGAAAAGCTCCCTCTTTCATGCTGATGGGGTAGCATTAGGACTCTATAGAGATGGGGACCTTGCTTCAGTGGTGACCCTCCACCACTAAAAAACCTCTTAGCTTGATCATGCATATGGGGGTCAATTTGCATAGTGCAATACGTGCATGGCCACGTTCTGGGTCTCCAAGAAGAGAGAGGTTGAGCACCCCTGGACCAACCAACTAAAGAATGGAATTTTCCCTGTGCAACAAAAATCATTTTCATCAGAACACCCCCTTTTAGTTTTTCCTATGTCGATTTGCAGAGCTCTGGCATTAGGAAAGGATCTCACTCAAAGCCAGCCAGTCAATTTCTCTGTGTGGGTGTACACAGGCACAAATACTGAGAAAAGTACAAAGGCTCACCAGTCCTGGCTCTCTATCCAGGGTGCAAGGAACTGCCGCAGCTCCATCGGAAAGCTGTCGCTGTAGAGCTGGTGGAGCTGCTCCAAATACCGGGTGTCCAGCTGCTGCAGCTGGTTCCACTGTGCCATCTTGGCCACTGACTCTGGAAACCTAGGAACAAACAGAATATATATATATACTGGTATATATTTTACAAGCAAGTTGGTGTGTCGGAATACGTTGCACGGATCCGCCATAGGACCCACATTTATTTAATTGTTTAATGAAGTTTTCGGGAACTACTTTTGGTATTACTACGCGCGAAAGTAAGAATGAATAGTTTGGTTCACCAATGAGATTAATCCGCCTTTATTTTGTAGTTCCGGTCATGTTCAAAGTTATTAATGAGCGTTAAACTTGCTTCCCGCCTTTTTAGAGGGCAGCAACAGTGATTTTATTGGTTGAGGCATTGATCATGATGTCACCTTTGTTCCTAAATAAAAGGCTGAGGCTCCCCGCTTAGGCACGTTCAGTTTGGGTTAGTCGACGACGTTCTTTCCGTTCTGTTTTAGTTGAAGTCAAGTTTAGTTTAAGGGTATTAGGAGCGGGCTGGATGGGTTGGATGGGTTTTTCCTTTAGTTAGAGTTAGATCGCGGAAGATCATTCGGTTTAGCTTTAGTTAGGTTTCTTTTAGGTTTAGCCTAGGGCTAGGTTTGCGGAAGATATTTCGGTTTTAGTTTATTTAGTTAGCCTCGCGGAAGATTGGGCGCGCAGGGACTTTGAGCTTAGGAGAACTTAGCTTAGGGGACGAGCCTACGCGGGTTCTGCCAAAGCCACTAAAGATATAACCGGTGTCTGTCTTTCTTTGGGGCAAAAGGGGAGTAAAAGGTTTAAGGTAAAATTTTTAATTTTCCTTGAGTTAATCTACCTATTCAGATTCAGGGTATCTTCTATTTCTCGAGGCAATATTTTGGTTAGAAGGCAACTAAGAACTCATGCACCTTCGGAGTCATTACCCGGCTTACTCAGTTTCCTTCGGATTGTGAGACTTGGCCGGCGCCCGTGCTCAAAAGCACGCGGAACGCTGGCCGCTTTCCCCGCTACTGGTACCTCGTGCATGAGCAGTCCAAGTTTGTGCACGAGGAGCTCCAGCACCCAAACCCCGACATTGGTGCACCATGTTATTTCCACCAAGATGGGACACTTCCTTTAAGATCCATAAACTGCAATTGCAAACCAACCTAAACTTAAAACAGAAAGGGTTTCTAAATAAATAAAGAAATAAAGAAATAGACAGACATTCCTATTAGTGATTCATAAATGCATTTTTCATGTCAAGTTAAACTACATCCAGTTCTTTCTCTCAGAGTTTAGGTGTGGGGAAACTTGGGCCTGGGGGGCTAAATGTAGCCCCTCTCACTGGTCCTTGGGACTCTTCCTGGCCACGCCCCCTCAGTAGCCCTGCTCTGTACAGAGTGCTTCCCCTGCCAGAATGGGTCCTTGCACTATGACAATATATTTTCCTTGTTTTGATGGAGGATGGAAAGGGAGATGTGTGTAAGACTTGGGCCAGAACACTCCCGCAGAGATCCTCCATAGGCTGAACTGGTGCAGGATGCCGCCGAAAATCACGTCTGCGCATGTCCGCGGTGCTGGAAATTGCTTCTGCGCATGCCCAGACGCCGAAAATCGCGCCTGTGCAGACACAATTTCAGGCATCTGGGCATGCGGAGAAGCGATTTCTGGAGCTGCGGAAGAGAGTCCCTCCGCTGTGCTGTGCTGTGCTGTGCTGGTTTGCCACAGTGCGCGGGGACTCACCGAGTGGGTGGCTCAGTTCAGGGGAGGCTCGTGGGCCGGTTAAATGGCCTCCGTGGGCCACTTCCGGCCCATGGGCCTTAGGTTGCTGACCCCTGCTCTACTGTATCTAGATAAATGTCCCTTCCATTGTTTCTAACCACTTTTGTCTTAGAATCACCCAGTGCTGGCTTGTGGCTCCTGGAAGGTTCTGCAAAAACTCTCAGGTGGAAAAAGATGCCCCTCCCCTGTCCTAGTGGCTCAGAATGATTAGTTCAAGGAAAGTATGAAACCAAACCGTGGCTTCTTAACACATCAGCATGACGTCCTGCTTAATCTTTACTTGGTAGGGGGTTTCTTAGTGGTGGTGGGAGTGTGCCAATTTATACATTGTTGCATTCTCCTTCCTTTCCTATTCTTCTCGGTGCTAATGTCTGTGAAGTAATTACCACAGATATGGTGTACGTTTCCCCAGAAGCATCGTAAGAGGTTAATTTGTACTACATTGTATCTGATACAGCTATCTGGTGCGCAAATCTGAAAACAACAGAAAGAAGCCACGCGAGCCTCCGAGAAATGGAAAATTACTGTATGCCTTCAAGAAGTGTCTGACTAGATAATAATAAACACATTTGATTATTTGCATCCCAGAATTCACTTTCTTTAGCACAGAATTATCAGTGCAGAATTTTGGAGGCTGTCTCTGCATGTTGCTCTGTTTATACAATGTATAAAGCAGGGGGTGTTATTGGGTTGTTTTTATTTTGTTTATACAGGGTGAGTCTTTTAAAAGAGGCCTCGTGGAACATGTGTACTCTGTATCCTTGGGGCCTCTTTTAAAGGACTCACCCTGTATATATGGTGGTTTTTATGTTGATCTTTTCTGTGAACTGCCCTTAGACCTCCAGGTATAGGGTGGTATATAAATAATGATAAGAAGAAGAAGAAGAAGAAGAAGAAGAAGAAGAAGAAGAAGAAGAAGAAGAAGAAGAAGAAGAAGACATATGAGGTGGGAAACACTAACAATAATCCATAGCCAGATGCACGAATAATCTTGATTCTCTCTACCCCTCCTGCTTTCCTGCATGCAAGATGACTAAGGCTGCAATCTCATATCCACTTTCCTGGGAGTAATCCCCACTGAATTTAAAGTGGACATACTTCTGAATACAGATATACAGATGTGCACTGCAAAAATTCCTTTGCTGGGTTAGGCCACTTAGCTCAACACTCATTTTCAAGAGTGACCAGCCAGATCCCATAGGAAGCGCATGGGTTGAGCAGAATGTAACAGCCATGCCCTGTTCCTGGCTGCCAACAATCAAGAGGTACCGTATTTTCCGGCATATAAGACGACTGGGCGTATAAGACGACCCCCAACTTTTCCAGTTAAAATATAGAGTTTGAGATATACTTGACCGCAGATTTTCCACCCGGTGTATAAGACGACCCCCGACTTTTGAGAAGATTTTCCTGGATTAAAAAGTAGTCTTATACGCCAGAATATACAGTACATTGCCTCTATTCATGGAGTCTCCATTTGGTTTACCAAGGCTAATACTTACTCACAGGCCTCTCTTTCATAAATTGGGACTTTTGTTTTTAGTGGTTTCTTAGTGATCAGGGACTGTCCCCTTGCCCTGATGCAGCAAGCAGGTTCCCTTCCTCCCGACGCAAATCAGATTTGCTGCATCCAGCGGCCACTTCCCTCTAACGAAGGAAACAAGCCAAGGCAGCACACAGGAAACCCCGTTTTGCTTCAAAGAACAAATTGGGGACTTGTGGCAAGGCAACGCGGAATGATCGCAATTGCTTCAGAAAGCAGAACTTGGTGTAGAAGAAAACCAAGATCATGACACATGCGGAACAAGCAAATATTTGCCAAACCAACTGTGATAAAGAGCAGAGTTGCGTGAACTCCACTAGGGAAATCCCAAATGCTTGACCTCTGGAATTACTGGAGTAATTCAAGGTGAGTCTGAACTGCTAGGCCTGATAGAGATCTCAGCCTAACATAGCCTTTCCTCCAATCTCCAGACTCCCAACTATTACCAAACCCACTCAGAATGGCCAACGCTTAGGAAGGATTGGAGTTGGTAATCCAAAATTTACAGGGTGGTATTCAACTAATTTCATTCAAATTACCCACCGAAACTGATGGAACATGACTGTTAGTTGCATTAATTACAACAGGTCTACTCTGAGTAAAACTGAATACCATCCTTGGAAGGCACCAGATTTGGAAACCATGTTAAAGTGTTATCAAATTGTTTAGGTGGCCTCTATAACATTTTTTCCCCTAATTCCTTTGACTGGTGCTACAAAGTTTCATGGAAGCTGTCAATATATGTTCCATTTTGGACAGCTTTCTGTTCCACCCCTGTTTTGGTAGCAGAACATTTTTCACCCAGAGCTATTTTTAATATTTGTGGTATGTCACCGGTGGCGTTCCCTCCTGCCTCCTTCTTGTATGTGTGAAAATAAAAATAACATTTATACCACACATTGTCCTCTGACTCTTGGCAGGTTTTTGTGTGTCAGTTTTTAAGTGCACAACATATGCTCAACTTTTATATGCCTGGTAGTCGCCATAGCTTTTAAACTGGAATCACAACTGACTGAGAGCAAGGGAGCTCATGTGGTCCCATTCACTCTCTCACCCAAACTCCACGATCAGAATACTATCTAGACTCGTCTCCATGTACCCTAAAAAGACACACATGCTGCAGAAAGTAAGCAGCAGAGAGGATTCCTCAAAGCAAGCCATGCCACAACCATCAGCAAGCCATGCCAACCACCAGCTAAACTGGTGACTGGGAGCGGCTGCCGAGACCACATAACACCGGTCCTGAAATACCTACATTGGCTCCCAGTATGTTTCTGAGCACAATTCAAAGTGTTGGTGATGACCTTTAAAGCCCTAAACAGCCTCAGCCCAGTATATACCTGAAGGAGTGTCTCCACCCCCATAATTCAGGCCGGAAACTGAGGTCTAGCTCTAAAGGCCTTCTGGCAGTTCCCTCCCTGCGAGATGTGAGTTTACAGGGAACCAGGCAGAGGGCCTTTTCGGTAGTGGCGCCCGCCCTGTGGAACGCCCTCCCATCAGATGTCAAGGAAATGAAACAACTACCTGACTTTTAGAAGACATCTGAAGGCAGCCCTGTTTGGGGAAGTTTTTAATGTTTGATTTTTTATTGCGCTTTTAATTCTGTTGGGAGCCACCCAGAGTGGCTGGTGAAACCCAGCCAGATGGGTGAAGCACAATTAATTAATTAATTGTTAAGGGTCAAGTAAAAGACACAGCACCAAACCCCCCCAGGTCTGAGGCCTGGAAATAATTTTGTCATCAAGAAACATAGGCAACGCAGTTCTCTCTTCCGCTTTGCATGGCAGGCAGCTCAAGTAGTCCTGCTACAACTTTCCGCTTCTCTTCTGCAAGCTGATTAAGGAAGCCGCCCACTGCCATCACCAAAAGGGCAAATAAAACAAATCAAAGACAAAACTAATTGTTGACCGACACACATAGCCAGACAACAATGAAAAGAGTTTAGAGAAACACTGGGGGGGGGAGGAGACAGGTGTATGTGTATAGGTACTGAAAAGATATATGCAGAAATGAGTGTGTGTATTCCTAAATGGCACTGCCTCATCGACTGCCAGCATTGTCAATCAACACAAAAAGTGAGTGACCAAACAGCTGCCCCAGGATACTAATCAGGAATCATACCATGGTGGATGGAGCCAAAATGGGGCCACTAGAAAGCAAGAGAGAAATATAATGTTTGTGGGCACACAGAGGTTTGCAGAAGTTTATCTATTTTTGAGGCTGTTCTTTTAAATTGAAGGGGAAACCAAAGCCAGTACTGTAGCTGCAAAATGTCAAGGGTGTCAGTTTGAAAAATAAATGGGAAATCAGAGTGTAACGGGGTGGGGGTGGGGCACTCTGTTTCATAACACAAGAGAGAACACTGTTGGAAAAGGTGCCTGACAGCCACCCCCATTATAAGTGATGACAAACTGAAGCGTTGTTCAAGGCTCAACTTGCCCTCTCCTCATTTAAACCCCACAACAACCCTGTGAGGTAGGTGAAGCTGAGAGGCAGTGACTGGCCCAAGGTCACTCAGGGGATTTGAACCCAAGTCCCCCAGGTCCAAGTGCTACACTCTTAACCACTACGCTCTATATTTAGCATTTATGGAGCTCACTTCAAGTGTTCAAACAGCCCAACATATTTTCTCTCAGTTTCTCAACAAGTTAGGTCAGCGTTATTATTTCTGAAAGCTAGATGGTGTCGAGGTGGAATCTGAACCGGAGATTTCCCAGGAGCTAAGCAAACAGGCTTGTGCTCCTTACCCAAAAAGACATAAAATGTTCCAAGTGTGTGTATTTAACTCTTTTTACCTCACACTTCAGAACAACGGCACGAAATTCGGTGAGGTAACAAACCTAGTCTTGTTTTCAAAGGGAGGCGGCATTAGGTGGGCATCCCATACTGAGGCTTCTCTGAAGAAGGTAAACATAGGCAGGTCTCAGGGCATGGCTTGAGGGCAAATGATACTGCTGCCTTGCTGAAGCTAACCATATTTTGAGCATTTGGCCTGTGCCTGGATGGGAGACAACTGAGGAGCCTCACGTATGCCGCCTTGAGTTCCATGAAAGAAGAGAAACAGGAGGGGGCAGGGTTTTCTGTGCCTAATTTTAGTTCAGAATACCTGTGGATCTAGCCTGGTATTGTCCACTCTGACTGGCAGCAGCTTTCCAGGGCACCTGTTTCCCCCCTTTTAACTGGAAATGCCAGGGATTCAACCTGACACCTTGTAAAGGCCAAGCAGATGCACTACCGAGGAAGCCACAACCCTTCCTCCCCAGGAATATATATATATATATATATATATATATATATATATATATATATATATATATATAGTCTCTGTACCATTTACATTCCCCACACGGAGAATCTCACGAGAGGATGCCAGCCAGAGTTCTCTCGAGTTCAGATTTCTAAAGATGTCTTTCTCCTCTGTGGCAGCTAAAGTCAGCCTGGAGGTGGACCCCGTCCTGGTAACACTCCCACGAAGTCTGGGTCCCGTGGTAGGTATTACTGCCCATTGGGACTGGTAGGCTGGAAGGCAGGGAGACCAGCAGTAGACATAGCCCAGGCATGGGCAAACTCCAGCCCTCCAGATATTTGGGACTACAATTCCCATCATCCCTGACCACTGGTCCTGTTAGCTAGGGATGATGGGAATTGCAGTCCCGAACATCTGGAGGGCCAGAGTTTGCCTATGCCTGACATAGCCCATGTCAAGCACAGCCACCCACTGACTGCTTGCAAGTAAGAAGACAGGCAGGTGAGGGCCAGCTGAGAAGTGGGGGGAGGGCAATGCCCCATTGTGCAGCTGTATGTTGTTGCAACAGCCAACTGTGGAAACAGGCAGAGGAGCATGGTAAACGCAGGACATGATAGAAGTTTGTGGGTGGTGGTGGGGGGAGAGATGCATGGAGGCTACATGCTGGAAGTCCTGGGTTAGGGCAGAACCATATGGGGAAATAAGGGGAAAATATACTGCTGTGACACTCTTAAAAATGTTTTTAAAGAGGTGGCAATGAAGTATAATGAACCACCTGGTTCACAAAAGCCTGAGCATCACCCCCCCACACACACACCTGTGGTTGGGTTGGAGAATGTGTAGGGGACAGTCACAAAAGAGCTGGCATGCAAAGGGCTTTTAAAAAAGCTGAGAATTCTGAGATCATTTTAAAGTCTGTTCTTCTGATATTTTGTTCCATCAGATATTCCTTCCTAAATTAGTAGTTGGGGGAGGGGAGGAAATCTCAGCTGCCCAATGTAGTTTTTTAAAATTTATTTTAAATTGATTTATGAATTTATAACCCACGCTTCGAGCACGGCATATATTTACCATATTTTATTGTTGCAATCAGAAATGGTTGTGAGCCCCCTTATTTGTTTTGGTGTTACGTTTACATGCCACTTTTTCTCTCCAAGGAGCTCAAGGGGACACAAGGGGAGAGGCGGTAATTGACCCAAGGTCACCCAGTGAGTTCTATGACTTTGTGGGGATTTGAACCCTGGTCTCCCAGGTCCTAGTCCAACACTAACAATTGCACCACTCCAGCTTGAGTGATGCCAGGCTAACAAACAGGGGCAGTGGGTCTGGTGCCGTTGGTTTGTGGTCCTTCCTGAGATTACAAGCTCTGACTTTGAGTAAATACAGGAATATAGTGTCACAGATATAGAGAATGTGAGAGAGCAACTGAGAGGACAGTGTGTGTGTGTGTGTGTGTGTACAGAGACATATACAAGCACACATATAAACAAATAAATACACACAGACACACATCCTATCTTATATACATAAACATATACGTAAATATTTTTCTTTCATAGAAAAGTCTCGATTCCTGTTCTCTTTCTCTCTCTGTAGCATCAAAAAATCTGAAAAACGCAGCCTGTGTGTGGTTGTAGCCTTCATTCTCAGGCGGAAAAAAACCCAAACCCCAGGAATTACTAATTATGGAATATAAGCAAAAAGTCCAGAGTTACAAGAACAGGGAGGAGTTTTAAGGTGCCATTAAGAGTTCATAGTAGCACTAACCATTATTGGCTCAAATAAATAGCATTTGGGACTGACCCAACACCTTTGCCTCTTGCTTTTCAGAGTTACACAAGGAAGAAAAGAAAAAAGAGAGAGGCTGATATACATTTTAAAAAACCCCACAGGATTGTATAGAAATAATGTGCGTGTGTGGCATTTTGAATACTTGTAAAAAAGCGCAACATAAGGCAATTATGCAATTACTTCCTCCAGTACAGCAGTTTTTTGCAATGATGATTTCATTTTGGCTAGCCTGCTCCTCCTGTCAAGTTACAAATTAAAACGAGCAGAGGTGACAAGGTAAGAAGATACAGGATCACTTGGCACGTATTCAAGTGACAAAATGCCCTTAACACAACCACATTCGTAAAATGGCAGCATTGCTTGGAAAATTATTTGACAGGTCATGGTTTCGGTAAGTGTCCTCTGGTTTCAATTTATGCAGGTAACTGACTTAAAAAGAGCCGCTATTCTCAAACGCCCATGGAAGGCCATATTTTGCATTTGTGGGTCTGGAGTGACAAAATAATTCTTGCCTAATTTGCAAGTTATCAGCCACAGAGTAAATTGCTTGCATCTGTTCTGGACAGAAGCCATAGTCAACCCCCATAAACTAATTAATCTGCTGAATTGCAAAAAAGATGCTATGCAAATAACAAGTAACTTCATTTGTTTGTTTGTATTAAGATGCCAACAGATTTTGGCTGGCCTTGGCTGCTTAACAAGATACATTATTTCAGTTACCCATAATGTATTTGTTTTAAAAGTTTGTCTGGCTTTATCTGTGCTTTAATAATTATTTTTTGTGTGTTTGTTTTTTTAATTGTTCTGCAGATTTTAGCTGGGTTAGCTGAATTTTATTTGTACACCACTTTAGGGAGCTCTTTGATTAAGTGGCTTATAAAGACACTGCTTTCGACTGCAGTATTCTGGATATTTCCGGGATATTCCGGACATATGGCAACCCTAAGTTTTCATCCTCTTCATTTAAACCGCACAACAACCCTTTGAGGTAGTTTAGACTAAAAGTGAGTGTTTGGCCCAAGGTTCCCCAGTGAGCTTCATAACTGAGTGGAGGTTCGAACCCTGGTCTCCCAAGTCTTAATCAGACACTCTCACCATTACACCAAACAGACGCTCCTCCACACATACCTCCTAGGAAGTAAACAAACTAGCACATCCATTTTTCAGTTCTAGTTTTCTAGTTACGGAATTAAAATATTTCCATTTAAATAAATTTCTTGTATACTGTATAGCCAAAGGCTTTTACAATGGACGACAGGTCGTCCAGAATTAAAATGAGATAGCTGTTCTTTTTTTAAAAAAGAAAAGAAATTCCCCACCAGCTCTTTGCTGTGGTGCGATTCACGCCAGCACCTCATTCCATCACATCTGCAGAACAGACCTGAAGGACTTTTGGCAAACCTACCATATTCACCGAGTCACGTTTACTTTCACCCACATTCAAAAAGCCCCCTCGGAGCATGAAACAAAACGAAACTCACAGGACACCCCTCCCACAACAACACTGTACCTTTACAGTCCTGACCGGTAAGCACGGGATGAATTCTCAATCTCTGTACTCATTCGCCCCCAAAGCCAGCCTCCAGCAACTCCCTTGGAAAGCAGGAAAGGGGCTTACGGGAAATGCAGGAGGCAGACTCTGCTGGGAACTGCCCCAGAGACAAGGAAGTTGCCTTCGGATTTGTTCCACGCACAAGTCATTTGGAAGCTAGCAATGAAGCCCAGGAGGAAAGAACTGTTACTTGTCTGTTCCAATCTTTCAGTTTCCTGAGGGTCAAGAATCATTTGAAATAAGTCGGCAGCAGGGAAGGGAGAGGGTAGACATTTCAGTCTCAAAGAACAACCACCACCACGGCACAATTCAGAGCGGTCTTCTTTTTTCAAACCATGAATGGAAACTGAAAGAAGCCAGCAGTCTGCACAGTGGATCCGGAAATGCTTTTGATTCCACATTGCAAGCAGCAGACTCATCATGTTTGCACGAAAGCCAAGCTGGGCCGAGAGAAAGATTTTAAAGAAGCAGGACTTCCCCAGCCGGCTGAGGCTGATGGGATTTGTAGTGCAAAGTACTGGGAGGCTGGGGAAAGGCTGGTGGCACATAGCCAATCCATAATATAAATTCTCTTGAGTGGCTCACAAAACAAATACAACTATTAAAATACCGTATCAAACAAAAACGATTAAAATCTAAAAGCGCAATTAAGACACTTCACTTGCCATGTTTTATTTTGTTTTAAATATATATATATGCATGAAATTTGTCCCTTGTCTGGTTTGGATGTAACACAGCAAGAACATGCATAGGTACAGGTGCCTAGGGGAAAAAACTGACTGCTTCATTACTCCCCTGGTTCTGATGCTGTCAGGCTACCCAGAGCAAAGCCGTGATTTGGCTCAGTGCTGCATGTGAATCCAAGTGGCTCCAAGGTACTTAGTTAACTGCCCATGGTTTGTTTGGAGGAGACAAACCATGAGTGCTGGTTTGGATGACACACTGAGCCAAACAATGGCTTAGTCCAGCCAGGTAGTTCAGCGGCAGGACTGTGGGGTGGAGGGTAGTGAAGTGGTTGCAATTGCTCACTAAGCTATGGTTTGGGCTTAGCATTACAGCCGTACTTTGGATCCCAAACGCCTTGCGAGTTGAACGTTTCGGCTCCCGAATGCTGCAAAACCGGAAGTGAGTGTTCCGGTTTGCAAATGTTATTTGGAACCCAAACATCCGACGGGGCTTCCGAACGTTTTGGAAGTCAAACAGACCTCCGGAACGCATTCCGTTCAACTTCTGAGGTACCACTGTATAAGCAAACGAGGCCAGTGAGCTAGAAGGTGTCCACAAAGATGGGATCCCCAAGACAAACACCACCTCTAACAGTGGCTACAGGCCGTGTGAGCTTTCTGCACGTGGTTGTTAATAATCTGAATCTGCAGGGGTCCCATCTGTCAACTTGCCCCATGCTTTTCTTCAAGCGGTTGAAGGAGCAGGATGAGGGAGGGTGCTGATAAATGTGAGATACAATAGGCTGCTGGACGAGATGGGCCATTGGCCTGCTGCAGCAGGACTCTTCATAGGCTTAAAAGAGAGAGAGAGAGAACAGAAACCAGATACACCAAGAAACAATTGAAAGCACTTCTGCACGTGGAGGAAAATAATGCAGCTTTGAATGCACTGGCCACTTCTCACTTTGAGAAACATTTCCTGTGCACATGGCTAGGGAACCACTAAAAGCAAAGTGCTGGGAGAGCCACAACAAGCAAAGAAAACTGAAAGCATTTGTTTCGAAATAAAGACGGCCACTGAACTTTCTGCCTCTCCTAGTTGAGTGACACTTCTCCACTCATTTGAAGGGATGGACTCTGGGATTCTCACCGTTTCTACGAGAAACATTATGACACACCTTTCTGAGCACCCTGGGAAACTCAGAATGCAAACTAAATACTGACATTTTGTCAAAGAAGATGCTACAGACTTGGATATCTATTCTGGAGAAGCCAAGACTTGAGGGGTGTGGTGGCTGCATCGTGAAATCGCTTCAGGTAATGAAGGAGTGCCATGACAAAGCCTTGTTCTCTCCGCCCCAGAGGGCAGGATTAGATTTTGGATTAACATTAAAAAGTTCTTCATGATTAGATCAGTCTGATGCTGGAAACTGTTGCCTGGCAGGTGGGCTGGCTCTCTCTCTCTCTCTCTCTCTCTCTCTCTCTCTCTGGAGATATTATCATAAATATTACAATTTATTACCCACCCTTCACCCTAAGGGGTCAGGCCATGGTGCAACAATTAAAATGCAATACTGATATTAAAACAAAGTATTGCACAACATTAAAA
Source organism: Lacerta agilis (assembly GCF_009819535.1). NCBI lineage: Eukaryota > Metazoa > Chordata > Lepidosauria > Squamata > Lacertidae > Lacerta > Lacerta agilis. Next base: position 29,418,617 of record NC_046325.1, on the reverse strand, counting down.
GCAGTTCGAAACCACCTACAATCACAGAAACAAGCTGGGTCCTAAAAAATAAGACATAAAAAGGTAAAGGTAAAGGACCCCTGACAGTTAATTCCAGTCACAAACGACTCTGGGGTTGCAGTGCTCATCTTGCTTTACTGGCGGAGGGAGCCGACATTTGTCTGCAGACAGTTTTTCCGGGTCATGTGGCCAGCATGACTAAGCCTCTTCTGGCGAAACCAGAGCAGGGCACGGAAATGCCATTTACCTTCCCGCCAGAGTGGTACCTATTTATCTACTTGCACTTTGACGTGCTTTTGAGCTGCTAGGTTGGCAGGAGCTGGGACCAAGCAACGGGAGCTCACCCCGTCACGGGGATTCGAACAGCCGATCTTCTGATCGGCAAGCCCCAGGCTCAGTGGTTTAGACCACAGTGCCATCCGCGTCCCTAAAAATAAGACATGTCGAGTGTCAAAAGCCACAGTGAAGAGGCATGTCTTCAGCATTCACCAAAAGCTCCATACTGAAGGTGCCAGACACACACCTGTGGGGAAGGAAGTTCTACAAATGAGGAGCTGCCACAGAAAATGCCCTCTCCTGGCCTGTCAGCCTGAGTTCTTCAATCAGCGGCTTGGCAGTCACCTATTCATAGAATAATAGAACTGTATGATTGGAAGGTACCCATAGATTTACCAAGCCCAACACCCTGCGATGCAGGAATCCTGCCCACAGATGTCCCTGGGTGGGCTCGAACCACCAACCTTCTGGTTAAGAGCCAAGCATACTGACCCACTGCGCCACCTGAGATACAGGACACTCTAGCTCTGAACATCCTGTAGGGTGCAGGGTGTGTGTGGACTTGAAGGCACTCTCCAACTCTACGAGTTAGGTAGAATAAAGCAGTGCATGGAATGCGAGGGGCAGGGAGACACTGAGTGCAAAAGCACTTCACCTGCCGAAAACCCTCCGCTGCCGCCATTAAGAAGCAGAGGTTCTCCTGTTAATTAGAGCTTAATTTGGACTAAAGTACAGGCGCGTGCTAGAAGAGATAAGATCACAAATGGCGGAACAAACCAACTGCAAGGATTTAAGGTTTGAGATAAGACTTCATTTGGGGCAAAAGACTGGGGGTGGGGGGAGCTTACAGTTTCTTTATTTAAAGTTTTCTTCTCCACATTTATGATTTGGCAACTGTCCTCTGAATGTTAGTTCAAATTATATTTGTTCAAGCAAGGATGGAAGAAATAGGATTACTGTATAAACATGGAATATAACACCAAATGTAACTGTGTGTGTAAAAAAAGGGGGAAAGGGAGGGAAGCTCTACTTTGTAAAAGGTTTACGATGGAAACTTAGAGCTGACTCTTCCCCATCCTTTATTATTTATGAAGTGAATAATGCTAAGAGGACATGGAATTTTATTTTATTGGAAGTATAATTGCTCATATATCTTCAGCAGGAAGGAAGGATGAAAGGAATCTGTGAACTGCCAAGTGGCTGCTAAGGTTCTTTATTGAATCATCTGCAGTTCGACAGACTGCTCTTCTTCACAGGCTAAGAAGAAAAATGGTGACAACAATTTATTTACTGGGACAGAGTCACTTTTGCAGCTGTTGTTAAAAGTTCTCGGTGGAAAACAACGAAGCATGGGACGGAGCAATGGAGAAATTTCTGAAACAACAATGGAATATCAGCTCTGCCAATGGCATGACGGATAACAGCAACATTCAGAGGAAAGAAAGACATAACATCTTACAAGGACAGGAAGAAACACCATGGACAAAATAATTGCCACACAAAGCAAGAATAAGGATATAGCTTGAGTTCCTCACTTGCCGTTTTATAAATCATTTAATGTGCCAACACAAATAAAAGTTATTAATATTGCTGTTGTTGTATAAGGGATTATCATTATGACTGGAATGTAATTGAAACTAATAAGATTTTGGAACGCAGAAATAAAGAAAATCATCAAACCATCAAATCTATCACCCAGGGGCCACTTTAACTAAATTATATAATTCGGTACCCAGTATTAGAATGATTGGTATTAATAAATGTATAATAAATTGGCATTGTTATAATGAGGCTATTATTGGACTTTAATTGAAAACTAATAAAAATGTATTACAAAAGAAAAAGAAAAACCATACAGCACCAAAACAGACAATAAAATTTGTGATATTACTATGCAAAAAATACAAAAAAATTAGTTGGGGGTAGGTAAGGGATGGGGGCACGGACTCCCTGGGTGCATTCCATGGGTCACTGGACCCCTAATTAGGAACCACTGGGCTAAGATAAATTTAATTATTGTAAAGATATGTTATTTTGCTGCATTTTATACATGTGCATTTTAAAGAAGACCTAACAGATATCTGTTTGCAGGATTATCACATGACGTATGGGGCAAAAGCTTTTGGTTTAACTCAAGGGCCTCACTTCAACTGGCCAAAATTCTTTACTACAACAGACATGCCTCTGACAAAGGACTCATCAGAAATCCTGACTTCCAAGCAGGACCAGTTCTTAATAGCTGGCACTGTGTCAGACTTTTAAAAGCCAGATTTGACACACTGAGTGCCCCCCCACCGGTCAAATAAATGCTCTCATTTCCATTTATTTTGGGGAAAGAATTAAAATGAAAGCAAAGTTGTTTTGCATGTGTGACCTTTAACAAGTTTCAATTTGTTCCACATAGCCAAGGGCTTTGTGCTGGATCATGATGGATTATTACGCTTACAGAATAGCTGTCCTGATCTTTATAACCAAGCTCCTGTATAAGATGTCGCTTCTTTCGCACCTTGGGTTCTATAAACTCAGTCCAGAGACAAACACTGCACTGTGGTTTTGACATTGGAGACGCCAGCTGGGAGAACAGCAGCAACAGGAGTCAGCCAGGAATCATAAAACTGACTTACTGCAAACCAGAAGGGGGTGGGGAAGCGAGGGAGAAAGAGACAGAGAAAGAATACTGGTTCGCAGCAAACACCTCACAGTCAACAACATGGAAGTCAGGGCACTGGAACATCAATATCAGACCTTCTAGGTGTCCCTTTTTTCCGGGGACAGTCCCAGATTTACAGAAGCCAACCCAGTTTCTGATTTGATCCTGGAATGTCCCACTTTTCCTTAGGACGTCCCTATTTTCATAGGAGAAATGTTGGAGGGTATGCGATCTCTAAGCCAAGGAGATAAGTAACTGTACAACCTATTTACAAGACATCTGAAGGCAGGCCTGTATAGGGAAGTTTTAAAACATTTATATATATGTTGGAAGCCGCCCAGAGTGGCTGGGGAACCCAGTCAGATGGGTGGGGTATAAATAATAAATTATTACTATTATTATGGAATAGGATGTTCCCATTTTCATCGGGAAAACATTGGAGTGTATGCGACATTACTGCATCTTTTAAGTGCCCAGATAAGTTGAAAACAGCAGGACATTCCTGCTTCTTTGCAAGATCTTAGCCTATGCTTCTGCTCTTCACTTCCATTTCCCTGTGGTTATCCTGGAGGACAGAACAAGAAATATGCCCCAATGCCTAAACCAGGGACAGTGGCCCTCCAGGGTCTGTTGCACTACAACTCCCATCAACCCCAGCTAGCATGGTCAATGGTACAGGATGATGATAAAGCTTGGAGCCAACAGACTTCTTAAAGGCCACAGGTTCCCCATCCCTTTTTAAGAAAGCAAGCACCTTGCCGTAGGCAGGAGAAAGTGATCATCGCTTAACCTGCCCCCTCAATTAAATAGCCATTGTAATGTCTATACAGGGGATACTTGGGTCAGATAAACTAATTGGGGGGGGGGAACCTGCCTGTGCAACCCACAGTCAAAAGAGCAAGCTCCTTCTTCAGCCACTTCCCTAGCCATGCAAGAACCCCCCTGAGAGATCTGAATGCTCTGGGGAAGGAGCACATTCTTAAATTATTGCTAGAAGCTTCTTAAAGACAATTTGGGAATTTGCAAGTTCCAGCAGGCATCCCAGGCAACCTTGGAAGCAGCCAAGCAGGGGCGTTTCTAGCCCCTTGGCTGCCCAGGGCGGGAAGCCAAGAGGCACCCCTGGGGGCGGGGCATCGCGGCATGGCCGTGCGTCATGACATCATGACGCACGTGCACAGCGCGACACCCCACCCCGGGGATGCCGGGTGGTGGCTTCGGGAGTCTCTGCAGGCTACAGAGACTCCCGAAGCCGCCACCCGGCACCCCTTCGTGCCGCGGCTGCTCATGCCTCCGCAGGGGAAAAAAAGGGAAGCATAGCGGGCGCTTGAACGCTGGCTCGCGCCAAAAGAAGCAACCGAAAGGGGAGAACGCGCCCACTTTGCTTCCTTTTTTCTCCCCTTTCGGCTGCTTCTTTCGGCGCGAGCCAACGAGGAGGGGGCGTCACGCTTGTCGCTGGCATGACGCTCCCTCCTTGCTGGCCCACCCCTCGCACTGAAAAAAAGCCACTGGAAGGGGGGAAAGGCAGCATGCCCCAATTCGGGGCCCGCCCAGTGGGGCGGGGTACAGAGGAGCGGCCAAAGTGTCACCCCCCTCCCCTGGAACCTGGGCCGAGCTGCCCCCACCCCCTTGCTTCGCCCCTGCAGCCAAGCACCTCCTGTCCCCATCAAAACCTGGCAATGCAATCCAGAGCAAAAGCCGAAGTACCTCGAAAGTAGTGAAGGCCTTCCTTCTGAAACAGAAAGGTAAACATCGACAGAAGTTTCAAGGCCTCACTGCCAGATCGTAACCCTTGGACTGGCCAGCTTTGCAGCAGAGCTGCTTTTGCACCATAACGCAACCTCCCCCACACTTGGCCTACTGAGACACTTGTGCAAACAGAAGCTTCCTGTCAGCCTTTTTAAAAGTTTAGTGGTGTTTTTTTTTTGTTTGTTTTTTTGCTACACAACAGCGCCCAATTTAGCTAGCAACAGAATAAGTCAGTGAGAAGGGGGGGGGGGGTCAACCTCGCAAAACATCACTTCACTACAAAACCAGGTCAGAATCTCCCACAGCCCATTGGGAGGCTGGCTCCAGTTCTACTTTGTTTTTAAATCTGATTTTTATGAAGACTCAAGTTCAGGGACACTGTGTTTGTATTGCCAGATAAAGAAATGATGCGGGGAGGGGGGGGGTGAGAGAAGAGAGAAATAAAAATGGGGATTTCCCAATTTATAACTTCCAGCAACAGGGATACCACCCCCACAAAAAAGAGGCATGTGGATGTCAAGCCATGCCCCAACCCTTCCTTGTTTGTTGAATGATAGGAAGAACCAAGAACAATGCACCCCAGATAACACCGTATCAGCTAGCTCTGCATAGGTGACAGCTGCCATACACCGCTTGATTAAAAAAAAACCAAAAAACCTCAAAGCAGTTTTTAAAGAATGCCTTAAACCATTGTGCGTTCCCCCCCAAAGCATCCTGGGAACTGTAGTTTATAAGAGTGCTGAGAGTTGTCATGAGACACCCCTCCCCCCTCACATACACATTCGGCTCACAATCTCAGAGAGGTTTAACAATCAATCCTTCTTCCCAGAAAATTCCCGGAATTGACGCTCAACTCTCCTCACAACTTTCAGTCCTCTCAAGTCCTCTTACACTTCCCAGGATGCTTGGGCGGAAGGGGGAGGGGACCAGGACTGTTTAAATCGGTACAAAACCGCTTTAAATTCATAGTGCAGATGGGACCCTAGCTTTCAGCAGCCGTTTTCCTTGTAGTTGAGGGAACAGCATGGGTTTCCAACCCACCTGCAACAGCCCTACAATTATTCCGTTTCCCGCATCTCTCCAGACGCTCCCCGCATCTCTCCAGACGCTCCCCGCCACTGGGGCAGGGCCTGCAAAGTGTACCTAATAAATACTTCAGGGGCAATAACCTATATCAGGGGCGCGCGCAGACTAGTCCTCACACTTTTTGGAGGGAGCACGGAGAGCAAACAGACCCAACACCTTGAGTTAATCCGAAGTCCAGGAAACCGAACACGCATTAACACACACACACACACACACACCCCTTCTATACATGACGGCAGACTTCCCGGCTCCTTCAAGAGGCAACTTTCGCTCCCATGACCCACCACTCCTTCCAAGGCTCATAGAGCTGGCACGATAAAGCAGACCTCCACCAGCACGCACGAAGCCACCTCTTCCCCGCAACCAAGATGAGCCACTTCTCAGCCTCTTCCTCCCACCTACTTGCTCTTTCCTAGCCGCTCGCCGACCCCATCCTGACTAAAGCATTTCTGCCTACTCGGCCTTTGATTCCCCAAGGGAAGCATTTGTTCCTCGGAGCAGCGCCTCGCCCCCAGCTGTCACCCTTCAAGCGGCGGATGGAGCGGACACTCTGCACATGCTTAGAGGTAACCTCTACCTGAGCCGCGGCGGAGCCCTTCCGCCCCAAAGCGAGGCTCCGGCACGTCCGGCTCGCCCCCCCCCCCCGGTGCCTCCCGGCCTACCTTGCAGACCGCCCTGCGCCCCTTGCCCACTGCTGGGACCGATCCGGCCTCTTCCCGTCGCCGCGCTCTTAGCCCTGCCCCAGCTGCTGGCTGCGAGCCTGACCCCGCCCCCTCCCTCTCGCCCGCGCGCCCCTAGTTGTCGACACTTTCCGCCGCCGACCAATCGCCGGCGAGCTCCGCGAGTCCCTTCGCCGGGAGGCGCCTCTGTTAGCCAATCAGCGCGGGACTCTGCTTTCATTATTCATCCGGCTGTTCCACGCTTGGCTTCCTCCTCCCGCCGCTCTGCTGGAAACCCAGCTGAGTTCCGGGCAGCGCGTGACGTCGCCGCCGCCGCCGCCGCCGCCGCTGTTGTCTTTCTCCTGAGCGGGAGGGAGTGTTCGCTTCAGCCCCAGCTCTTGCGCTTCTCCCAGTGGGCGGGGGCGGGGGCGGGAGCTCTCAGCGGGGATGCTGCAGGGCTGCTTGCTTGTAGGCAGGGTGAAGTGGGGGATTGCTGGGTCACCTTCCCCTAGTGGGCTCAGCCCTCTCCCCTGCCCTGCCCTGCTCAGCAAAGAGAAGTCGAGCCCGCCTTTCCTCTCCCAGTGCTGACAGAGAGTCTTGACAGGAGGAAGCCACAGCAGCTGCTATCTCTGCCTACTCCTGCCAGGAGGGCGACTGCCTAGTTGCAAGGAGCCTCCATCAGCTGGTCGTTTGGCCCAGACTCTCCCCTACCTCTTTGCTTGCCTTCTCTCTTGGTGAAGCAGTAGGTATGGGGGGGGGGGAGAGATAGGAGTTACTGGGACCCAGCCCCTCCGCTGTGTGTGCCACCCAGAAGAAAATGGCAAGTGAGCAAGGAGGAAGATTAGGAGGCTGGTATTTGCATGGCACTGGAGGAGACTCTTGAGAGTCCCATGGACTGCAAGAAGATCAAACCTATCCATTCTTAAAGAAATCAGCCTTGAGTGCTCACTAGAAGGACATATCCTGAAGTTGAGGCTCCAGTACTTTGGCCACCTCATGAGAAGGGAAGACTCCCTGGAAAAGACCCTGATGTTGGGAAAGATGGAGGGCACAAGGAGAAGGGGACGACAGAGGATGAGATGGTTGGACAGTGTTCTCGAAGCTACTAACATGAGTTTGGCCAAACTGCGAGAGGCAGTGAAGGATAGGCGTGCCTGGCGTGCTCTGGTCCATGGGGTCACGAAGAGTTGGACATGACTGAACGACTGAACAACAACAACAATTTGCATGAGTAGCTGCCACAGCTGGTTCTACCATTGGACAGTGTGATGTATGTATCTTTAAGTGGGGAATGAGTGGAGAATCTCATTGTGCACACCTGTATCCCATTAGCTGGGATACAGGTATTTAAGCTGTACTCTATTCCCCTCCCCAGGACTCTCTCTTTACTCCCTCTCATCCTCCTTGTGGCGCAATGTCGCTGCTTTGTGTATTTGTTTAATAAACTATTGCTGCTGCCCAGTGAAGACTACTCCTCCTCATTGCCGAGGTCCAGAGTTTCCCTGAGAGACACTACATGGTGTCAGAAGTGGGATTCTTTTCGACCCCCGTGTCCTCTTGTGCTCCAAGGAAACCTGGCAGAGAAGTGGAGGATGTAAGAAAGCTTTAGGCAGTGCACCTGCTCGCCTGCAGAGGATGCTGTTACAATTGCAGAGATATCAGATGGAGGTGAAGTATGTGCCAGGGAAAGAAATGTACTTGGCAGACACATTATCTCGGGCCACGGTAGATCCTCCAGAGAGTGATGTGGAACCCATAGATGATGAGAAAGTAATATATGAAATAGGTGAAATAGTAATGCACCCTACAGGGGTAAGAGCTATACAGGAAGCAACAAAACAAGACATACAGTTACAGGAGGTGGCATCTTTAATATCACGTGGATGGCCACTGCATTTGAGAGATGTACCATCAGCAGCAAAAGCATTTTGGGCTGTAAAGGACTTGCTGCGCTGTCAGGATGGTGTGCTATATGTTGATGAAAGGGTGGTTATTCCCGTATCTCAAAGACGGACAGTCTTGGAGCAGCTTCATGAGTCACATCAGGGCATGCAAAGAACAAAAATGAGAGCAAAGACAATAATGTACTGGCCAGGTATGGGCAAGGAGATAGAAACATTCATAGAAAATTGTTCAATATGCGCGAGATGTGCACCAAAAAATCAAAAAGAACCTCTCATACCACATGAAATTCCAGAACTGCCCTGGGAAAAGTTGGGAGTAGATATTTTTGAGTACAGGATGCAACCGTTTCTGCTGGTAATAGATTATTTCTCAAAATACCCGGAACTGGTGGGTCTCCCAGATAAAACAGCAGGAGCAGTAATTAGTAGACTGAAAGCAGTGTTTGCGAGGCATGGTATTCCAAGGATAGTTATCACTGATAACATGCCATTTGCAAGTCAGGAGTTCCAGCAATTTGCCCAAGGCTGGGGGTTTGAACAGCGCTTCAGTAGTCCAGGATACCCACAGTCAAATGGAATGGTGGAAAGGGCAATACAGTCCATAAAACTACTCCTAAAAAAGGCAGAGCAAACACACAAAGAACCCCAATTAGCATTATTGGAGTATCGTAACACACCGGTGACTGGATTGGAATACTCTCCTGCTCAGTTGTTGATGGGTAGAGTTCTGAGGAGTAAGTTGCCAGTGACTGAGGAAGTGTTACGGCCTAAAATACCTGTGGGGGCGAGGGAGAGCCTCAAAAGGAACCAAGAACGGCAAAAGTATTTTTATGATAGCACTGCGAGGCCACTTAGGCCATTGGAAGAGGGAGATCCAGTATGGTTTGAGTCAACAGAAGGGTGGTCCCCAGCGGTAGTCACAAGAAAGTGTGATCAGCCACGTACATACCGGGTAGTCACTTCATCAGGACGGGTGTATAGGCGTAACAGGCGAAGAATAAGGCCTAGGAGTGTACAAACTGAGGAGGGAAGAGGTAGACTGATTGAGAATAGTAAAGAAAGGCAAAGAGATAATAATGGAGAAGGAATTGGGAGAATACCTGATGCGCAAATAGATGCAAGGCAACCCAGGTATGTGACCTCATATGGCAGGTGTGTGTATATGCCTCAAAGATATATGTCATGACCTTGGTTTTAATATGTCTGTTTATCATTGTAATTTTAATATGTCTGTTTATCATTGTAATTTTGATTTGTTTTAATTTCTGTGTAAAAGGGAGATGTGATGTATGTATCTTTAAGTGGGGAATGAGTGGAGAATCTCATTGTGCACACCTGTATCCCATTAGCTGGGATACAGGTATTTAAGCTGTACTCTATTCCCCTCCCCAGGACTCTCTCTTTACTCCCTCTCATCCTCCTTGTGGCGCAATGTCGCTGCTTTGTGTATTTGTTTAATAAACTATTGCTGCTGCCCAGTGAAGACTACTCCTCCTCATTGCCGAGGTCCAGAGTTTCCCTGAGAGACACTACAGACAGAGTGAGGTGGTTGCCTTAGGCAGCAGATCCTGGGAGGCAGGAAGTGGCAGTGAGGTGGTGAGAGGACACAGCTGTGGTGTTCTCTGCGGCCTTCCTTATATATTCATTTTTATTTCATAAATTTTATATACCTCTTGATTGTCGGAAAAAACAAAGTGGCTTACAAAAAAATAGAAAACAAAAAAAATCACTAAAACTTTTACAGCTATAATTTACGCGATACACAAAGTTAAAACCATAATAGACCGAAAACAAATTAAAACCCATATAAACTTTCCAAACATCTGAGTAAGGCTTGCCTAAATAATAATGTCTTCAGCAGGCACCAGAAAGAATACAGTGAATGCATCTACCAGGAGTTGTCAGTGTGGTGTCCTCAGATGTTGCACTCCGTTTACCATCTTTCCTTACTATTAGCCATACTGGTTGGGGTTGATGGGAGTTGCAGTCCCACATCATCTGGAGGATACCATATTGACCAAACGTGCTTTAAGCTAACCTGCTGCCCTCAGGTGCAGTGGAAGGCTCTGTCCTGTCTGCAGCACTCATTGGGCTGTTATGGGGAAATTTTTATTCCCCTCCTAGGTTTTCTTTCCAGCCCATTGCCACCTCCAGGTGTTGGTCTAACACCTCTATAGCCCTTCCTAAGTCAAATGGGACACAGAGATGGAGCTCGGTGTCATCTGCATATTGAATATCATTCCTGGAAACCAATCAGGTAAGTCATCAGTGCTCCTGAAAAGCCTGCAGCATGGAAGTTTGGTGTCAGTCCTATAGGACATTGTTCCATAGAGATGAGGCAGGCCACCAAAAGGACTTCTAATGGCTACCTTCATTACTGATCTATGTAGTGGGCATACCAGGACAGCCTCTGAAGCAGATCTTAAGGTGTGGGCTGGTTGGTATAGGTGTGGGTGATCCAGTAAATAGCTCGGGCCCAAACTTAAAAGTCAAAACCAGCAATTTGAACTGGGCTCGGTAATTTGTTGTTGTTGTTGTTGTGTAACAATAATCACCCTTTGACTTTCATGGGAAAATGAGTGTCTAGCTTCTGCCCTTTGAGTCTGTCTCTGTATGAGTTGAAGGTGGCAGCATTGCTACTGCTGAGTATGCTACGAAGCAGAAAGTCCCAAACCTCCTTGAGGTGTGTTGGTGGTTGGCATTAGCCGGTCCTCCTAAGGTGCTATGTGACCTCTGCAGCTGACCCTGGGAAGGGATGAGTGCTGTTAGTGCACAGGTGGTGTGTACACCAGAAGGAAAAACACATTTGGTCTGGATTAATGAGTTCTGCGTTGCGTAGCAAAGGTTGTTGGAAAGCTCACTTGTTCACCTTTGTCCCTGTTGTGCCAATTTCCTCTTTTTTGTGTGTTTCTCTGTTTCGTGTAACTCATTTTCTTGATTGGCTTACAAACCAACAATTTCTGAAACCCGTTTTTGTTACATGTACTGAATTCTTTTCATACATGACACAAAAACAAAAAACAAAAGGAAACTGGATTGTTGTTGTTAAAATAATTTATACACTTCGGGAAATTGCAGTCAAACATAACTATGCATACATACTAGTTGGTGCATGAAGGGTTTAAGACAACAGAGTTCCTAGACTCAGCTAGGTCATGCCCCTTACCCCCATGAGGGAGGGAGTGAAGCTGCTTCTCTTTCTGTTCCTCACCTCTCTCCGTGCCATGTAATCAACCAGGACGAATGTTTGAAACTATATGCTGTATTTTGCACCCAAAAGTAATCTACCTATGTTCTTTTTGCTGCTGCATGAAATAACACATGAACCGGACCTTTGGATTTAGTAAGTTAAGCAATTAAAACTTACTTAACTGTGGTCTGTAGAAGAAATGCGGAAGACCATTGTAATTTCGAGGAGTTAGGTGATATGTCTCTTTCCCTTTAACATCCCCCCTTTTTTAATATAATTTGGTATAATTTGTGTTTCACACACCTGTGGCAGGGGTTTCCTGGGTCTCCTGTGTTCTAAATGCTGATTGGATATCCAGTGAGTGGGAGACTCTCAACTGCTCTGCATTAGTCGCACCCAGTGTCCTGGGCTGACCATGAGTAATGCCTGTTAACCAGGTGCACTCAATTACATCAAAGTTGGCTATAAAAGCTGTAGGCTGAAGGAACTGTGAACTTCTTCACAGATTGAGGTACCTGATGCTGTGAGATTGTTGGCCGGGGTCTTTCTCGCTGCTCTACCTGGGGCTCCGGATAGCTGAAGGGGAGATTGTGTGTAACTCCTGTCTGGTATGTTATAATTTGTGCTTTGTATGCCTGCTGTTATTTATTGCCCTTGCACAACTAAAGCATTGCTTTTCCTTCACCCACCAGCGAGCTTATTGGCTCCAGATCCAGAAAGAACCCTGCCCTTGGCAGAACACGGTCTGTTCATTGCTACAGGGGTAGAGAGAGGGGGCAGGTGATTTAAAGTAGATTAAACGGGATATGCAAAAAAGTTGAGCAACCTACTAGCAATAATGCTGTTTAATTCTGAGGTTGTTTTTAATCCTGCTGGGGTTTCTCCCCTGCTGGAGGGTTGTGCAAAGCCCCATATTTGGAATCTAGGTGCCCAGCTGATTCTTTTGTTAATTACTCACACACAGGTCAGGTCAATTTTCCTCTTACATGCACCACCTTTCATCTTGAGAAGAAGTGTCAATGCATTTCCCAAGCAGAAAAAGCCAACAGCAAAATAACAAGTATAAAACAGATAATGATGCAGCTGCCAATCATTAAAATACATAGTAAAACGGTAACATCAAAGTACAAAAACATACCTAATTAAAATATATCCTAAACAAGTCTGTTAAAACAACATACCAGGAAATCAGGGGAAGGATTATCTCAACAGGCATGTTTTCCGGAGCCAGCAGAATGCCAATACTTATGGAGCCTCTAGTATTTCATCAGGGAGGGCATCCCATAACACTGGTACCTCCAGTGAAAATAACTAACTCCATGTTACCTCAAGTCAATGATCAGGCTGTGACAAAACTAACTGGGTTAACTGTCAGCCTAGCCTTCTCCCTGACATGCTACTAATCAATGTGCAGGATTATTATTATTTTGTATATAAGAATCCACAGGCCAGGGTTTAGCAGCCCCACTGAGAGATAAACAAGTGAGATGCTGGGAAATCCAGGAACAAAAGTTTTAGAAGAAGTTTTGCAGTGAAGAGTGAATTGGATTAGGACATGATGCTGAGGGATGGAGAAATCAACGCATTCCACTGTGCTGCTTCCCTGCTCTAAATCTCCCACAAACTACTGGCAACTGCACAGGTACCAATTGGACAGGTATCCAAGGTGGGGGAAGAGGCTCTTTAACATCAGGAAAACAACATGATGGAAAGGGCTGGGTGCTGCTGCCCCAACTGGATTATTTGATTCAATTCTCTCATGCACACACAAACACTCGCACACCACACAGCTGCTTTGTTCTGACGACAAAAAAAAACGGTGCAAGATTTGATAACTCATTTTCCAGTATCCTGTATAGTTTGGCTGTGACAGTTGGTCAAAATAGTTCACAGCTGGTTCCAACATCCAGATCATATGTGCAGTCTTCTTGTTGTTCAGTCGTTCAGTTGTGTCCGACTCTTCGTGACCCCATGGACCAGAGCACGCCAGGCACGCCTATCCTTCACTGCCTCTCGCAGTTTGGCCAAACTCATGTTAGTAGCTTCATACAATTCATGCAGTCTAGCTTCATACAATTCCAGGACTGTGATGCAAGTATTCCAATGTGGGCTGCATGATGACAGCCTTACGTGTATGTATATAGGAATAAATGTATTCACCATTGTGGCACCTTCATGCTGCAAAGTGGCACTTTTTTGAAGTGCTGCAACTCCTGCAGCTGTTGGAGACACAGTGACTCTGTTGCATGGGTGAGTGGGGCACAATCCTATATGTAGTAGCAGACCTTGGAAGAAATCTTTTTAAAACCATGAAGTGCACTGGCTAAGCTAGTTTTTTCCTGGTGGGCTACTCAGCTAGGTTGTGCAATTTAAGACCTGATTAATATGAAGTGAATGTAGACATGTTAACCAGAGTTGAGTCCAAGGGCTTGTCCACACTGGAGTTTACTGTGTGTTGGCAGCTGTTTGCATTCCCATTTAATTTGCATTGTCTAAATGACATTACCATCAAGCAACACCCATCTGAATCCAGACCCCCGTCAATTCTAATCCAATAAGTTGGGGGAGATGGGGCTCCAAACCGCTCTACCCAGGGTTGCATACAATTTGTTTTGTTTTTTGGGGGGGTGGTTGGATAAATTACCACTTTCTGCTACTTTGCTTTCTACACCCACTGCTTCATCAGTGTGTTCATTTCTTATCCAGCTTTCCTTTGATCCTCAGATTTGCATGAAACCAGAAAACTGCACAAGCAAATTTACAGTTGGCTGACTGCGCTTTTGTACACTTCTTTGGTGAGGATTTCGTGTTTTTTTTTTTTTTTAAGGTATCTGTGTGCATGCCCTGTTGGTAGCCAGTGCCGGATTTACGTATAAGCTGAACAAGCCATAGCTTAGGGCCCCACTCTCTTGGGGGCCTCCCAAAGAAACTAAGGGGGGGGGAACTGGATGTACATTTGTAAAATATAAGACAAATAAATAAAATAAATCTTATATACTGCAACTGTGTTGTGTGTTGTGTAGGCTCCTATGATGTAAGTACAGTAATGGGCCCTGCCTGCTAGCCTGCTCCCTAAAATATCACTGGTTTGCTCATTTCTATATATAGGGTGCCTACATTCTGCATCGACTGGTTGCATGGCAACATGTGCAAATGGCTTTAGATACCTATTAGGTCCATAAATTACCATATAGCATAGTCAAAACAAAACAAAAAATTCTTTCCAGTAGCACCTTAGAGACCAACTAAGTTTGTTCTTGGTATGAGCTTTCGTGTGCATGCACACTTCTTCAGATACACTGAAACAGAAGTATATAGCATAGATTCAACATAAAAAACAGTGACAATTTGTTGTTGACAAAGGACAGCTGGACATATAAAGGGCCCCATTACTTTCAGTAGCCTAGGGCCTCATCAAACCTAAATCCGGCCCTGGGTACAGTACTTAACTGGCATAACAGAGTTAATAAATTAGAAGGCAGGGACAAACACAAAAGGGGATGGGTACTGAAGCTGCTTCACATATGCAAATTCAAATAGCTGCAGGCATGGACAATTCCAGTCTAAATGTGAATGTGGGGAAAGTGGATTAACAACTGAATGTGGACAAGCCAGACTGTGAAATGTCTTGATAGAGACCACCTGTGGCAAGTATTCTCAGTTGGACATGGCTGTTGTATCATTTTTGGCAAGCTTGCAGCGTTAATCGTATGAAAACAACCCACAGCCAGCAGTGATCTTTTCAAAAACCTTAACTTGCCACTCATTGAGTAATGCTTTTATGCAACTATGCTTTAAGTTCATGCCTATGGCATATCTGAATGACAGGTAGAGTAGAATTCCGGGAGACTCACAGTTGTGGGCAGCCAATATGTTTTATTATCATTTATGGATCCCTGTGTGGTCAAAATGGCTCCATCTGCACACGAGGGGAGGTATCAGCAGGTTCAAAGAAAAGCCGAAGATTTGCAGAACTACCCCCCCCCCAAAAAAACAATTGGGGACAAAACCCTTAAAAGGGAGGGGGACCCAAAACAGATCAATGAAGACTGAGCGTGCTCTATAGCCAGGAAATTCCAACTTGCTTTTTTGGGTGGCAGAGGGGGATGGAATGTAGTTTCCTGGGAAAGAGCATGACTAGCTGACTGGCTGGCAGAAATTTGGATCAGGCTCACTCTGCCCTGCAACATTTTCCCCCAGTTGCACTTAATGAGCCATCCCAAGAGAGATTCCGGTCAGACCTTGTTAGTGGTTTCAGAGGCTTTACAGACTTGGGTAAGATCTGGTGCTCCTGGGGTTGGCTTAGATATGTAAACGATATGACAGCATTGTTGGGTGTTGTGGCTGGGGAGTGTTTGTGTGGGGGAAAGCAAGTGTGTATGGTCTTGTTGCAACACCTTGTTGTGGTACCCACCTATTTTGAGCAAACAATTTTGTGAAATGTCTTTATTTCTTAACATGCCTTTTATCCTAATCTGAAATCTTTTCGGAGTTACCCACATATGCTGTGATGTCACTGGGCAATGATGACCTTTGCTTTCAAGTCAATAAATGCCGCAGTGACAACTGAAACTTCTGGTTATTGTGCCTTGGCTTTGATCTTATAAAAGGTCTTCTGCTGTGGTCTGTCTTGCCCTTTTGTCTTCTCCCCTGTGAATCCCACGCAAATGCTTATCTGTGCAGAGGGCTGTATTCAACTAATTTTCCCTGAAAGCAGACCCACTTAAACTGATAGACTTAAGTTAGTTGTGGACATGTTTCATTGAGTCTACTCTGAGTAAAAGTTGGTTGTATACCACCCAGAAGATTTTCCTTTCCTTCCCTTTCCTTTCCTTTCTCTTTCTCTCTGTTCCAGTGAAGATTTGCTTGTAGTTATGTCCTTTCCAGCTGCCAAAGATATTATTGTGGTACTTCTGACTCAGCCTTGATATGGGTGAGTAGATCAGCCCAGTCCCTTAGCATTTCCCATCATGTTCAGTAACATCAAAGGAAACTCCAGGATAAGGACACCACTATCTTGCTTTCTTTTTTGAAGGAAGTGAAATGCACAAAGTCAGAAGAATGGGAAATCCGTATTTACAGATGGGCGAGCAGCTGTGGAATTTTGGCATTATCATTTTGTCCTTATTCATTGCTCAACGGAGGATTCCATTCTGGAGTTCCAAAGTAATGTATCAATTACCCACCCACTCATTCTGTCACCATCATCTGTGTTCCATGTCACGGGGGCCACTTACAGAGTGAGGAGGGGCCAACTCTGGAAAAGCAAGTCCCTCTTCCCAGCAAGTTGCAACAGACGATGATGTGCTGTGGTATCAGTGATGGCTTTGCCAAGAACCTCCTGTTGAATGTTGCATCCAGCAGCTACTTCCCAGGACTGGCCCAATCAGGAGGTTTGAAGAGGCAATCATCTTGGGTGGCAGGCTGGGGACAGCTGGGGGGGGGCAGCAGATCCAGGCCCTGGGGAGCATGCCAACCACCTCCTGTGCTTGGTGCCCATCTCTGCCTCTACCTGTGCCTCTCCGGCCTCTTACTTTTTCCTCTCCTGCCACCTTCAGCCTGCCAGGGCTTCCATAAGTTGCCTCCATTCAGCGACTGTGGGGTTGGGGGCAGAGGAGGAGGGTACAGCGTGCTTTTTTTCTGTTTTGCCTCAAGTGGCAGAATGTCCTGGGCCGGCCCTGCTACTTCCCAAGATTCAGCTAGGTCTAAGCCAAGGCCAGCTGGTTGGGGGGTGATAGGAGGGGTGAGGGTGAGTTTAAGGCTGCACCACTGGAACAAATAAAGGTGCAACTAGGCAGAATAGGCGATCCATAATCTGATTGCAATTTTTAAAGAGCTAAATGCTGGTTCCCCACCTCTCAAATTTGAACTGCTGGTGTGGTGCTAATGGATGAGTAGTTTAACCCTTTCCCCTCTGCCATTCTCCTGATTGAAACTGCCACACCCCGAGGTACTATGCCTCACAGGTCAAAGCATTATCACCTCGAAAGGGTGTACATAACCCCCCTGGTTGTTGAAGGAGGCAGCTGTGCAACTCTTACTGAACAAACCTGTGGGATGTTTCAAACTTACCTGGTATTAAACCCGACCTCTTCTGTGCAAAGCATATCCAGTGCCAGTCTTACTCAAAGTAGACCCATTGGAAAGAATGGCCCTAAGTTGGTCGTGCTCATTTCAGCGGGTCTACTCTGAGTAGGATTAGCATTGGATGCTCCCCAATGGGATCAAATGGGTGGGTGAAGATTCCATAGGAGGGGAAGAATGGTGCTGATGACATCCAGCTAGGCTTCTTTCCTATCCAATTTGTAAGCAGAGGCCTTAATCTTCCGCTGATGTCTGGGGGCTCTAAGAAACTAGGCTGACAAGCATGGACTGGGTCAGTGCTCCAGTAATGGCCCTTCTGTGTGTGTGTGTGTGTGTGTGTGTTTTTTTTAATGCTCCTACCTGAAGGGGAGCTGCTGCCACCTGGAGGGGAAAATGGAAGTCACACTTCCACATCCTGGCTAATGAACTACTTGGGTGGAAATAGTTCTGAGTGATGTCTCCTGACTTGTCTTGTGGAGGGACAAACGACACTATTTTAAAAGGGGTATACTTTAAAGTGATGCTTTTTGTTTGAAATAAAAGCAGCCAATCTGCAGTTGGTGGTGGTGTAAAGAGAGGTGCTCAGATAGTCCCCGGCCATTCTATGCCCTGCAACAGAGCCTAGAAAAGAGGCTGCCACTCCTCTACTAGCAGTTTGAAAGCACACCAGTGCAAATACCGCTGTACTGGGAAGGTAAATGGCATTTCCGTGCGCTCTGGCACTCATCACTGTGTCCCATCGTGCCAGAAGCGGTTTAGTCCTGCTGGCCACGACCTAGAAAGCCGTCTGTGGACAAATGCCGGCTCCCTCGGCCTGAAGCGAGATGAGCGCCACACCCCATAGTTGCCTTTGACTGGACTTAACTGCCCAGGGGTCCTTTACCTTACTAGGTGGCACAGGGACTGGGCCCAGTGAATTTAATTGTCTCCATCATGCCATGGAGCGAGAGAGGGTAAGCGAGCATGCAGAGGCTGCTCCTTTTGCCTGCTCCCTCTTCATGACCCTGCTGTGCCACCCAAAGAGAATGTGCACAAACAGGTAAAGCGTTGCAATCACAGGCAGTGGGGTGGTAGCAACCAACCTTGGTGCCATCATGCTGAGGTGGGAATAACTTTCTCCTCTTACCTATACTCCTTCCTTGGAGTGGCATAACAGGTGTTCAGCTCACCGTGGTGAATTTCCACCATTGCTTCACCTAGGAGAATGCAGGTGAGCAAGTGAGAGAACAACATGGCTGCTCCATCTGCAACCAGTTATCTACGCTGCACTGCCCCAGGGCAAGGTTAGTCAACGTGGTGCCCTCCAGGTGTTGCTGGACTACAGCTCTCATCCAGCGCTTATAGGTGTCCATTGGGACAGGTAGGGCAGAAGGCAGAGACAACAAGAAGTAGAGTCAGAGCCAGCTAATTCTAGTTTTGTCTCCATTCTCCTCCCAACCAAAGTTCCCAAAGGGTGATGCTAAGAGGAACGAGGAGGAAGCTGGAAAGCAGCACCACCCTCTGTGTCTTCTTACCTAGAAGGCCTCTTTCCCCATCCAGCCTCTCCTCCCTAGCAACAGCTTCCAACTGGCTGCTTTCCCTTCAAAATAAAAAAATGGCACTGTTAAGGACACTTGACCCTACCCACCCCAATTCATGTGCTAAATACAGGTTCCATGGTTTCAGCAATAGTGCCCACCCCCGTTTTGCTTGCTATGAAGAGTTCTGGAGAACTTTAAACCTTGCACACCTACTTTGTGAGTTTGGCCTGTTAAAGGTATTGCCTTAATGTAGCCTTTAAGTAAAGAATAAAAAATAATAATCATGCTTTCTTTCAGATACCCCAATTATTGAGCATTTGTTCCGATTTGTGTGCACAAAGTCTGCAGGGAGGTTAGATGATGTTGGCTATTTATTGAGCATTCATTCTAATTTGTTTGCAGTGACTTTATACAATACTGTGTCAAGAAACCACTACCCCACTTTCCAGTGTGTTTTCCTGTCGCTTTCCTGACAGCACAGAAAGTATGATTAGCAAGAGCACCAGATCGGCTTTTGGTGCACAACCTGAATTTGGCGGTGACTGAATCCCACCTGAAACAAAGCAAGCCTCGAAGTCCCCTTAATGTGTGTGGCTTAGTGCTGCGCTGCACCTGCCTAAGTGACCTGCCTGATGCAGCTCTCCCCCTGCCCCTTGCAAACACCTCACACCTGTTCTTTTAGAAAAGGAAGTTTATTAGTCATGCTGCTCACCAGGATGCAGTCTTAGAAAAGGAACAATGCAGCAGCTTGGCACAACCCTCCCCCTGCCCCTTGCTCTCCCCAGAGTGGTGTGTGGTCTCTGCCCTATGTGTGAAAAGTCCAAGCATATCTGGTACTCTGGGAACTCCTGTCTTCTCCCAGATGCAAGATCCACAGCAACATAACAAGAACAGAAAGGCTCCCTGGAAACTGTAGTGTGATGGCAGCTTGCACACTCCATGATTAAGAACATCCCTATACACACACACCCCTCTACCTCCTTACCGGGCTATGGATGGCTCAGCCAAGCTACTGGCTGAATTGCTGGAGCAGGCAGCATTGGTATACATTGTGGTGGAAATGCTGGGCATGGAATGGTGGAGGTACAGTGTCACTGGTAGAAACAAAATAGAAAATTCTTTCCAGTAGCACCTTAGAGACCAACTGAGTTTGTTCTTGGTATGAGCTTTCGTGTGCATGCACACTTCTTCAGATACCACTGGTAGGTTGTTTTAGGCTCTGGACTTAATGGCCTTTTTTGGCCTTTTAGCTTATATGGCAATGCATTACTACTTCATTGCTGCAGGTGGCAATGTGCATTACTTGTTTCAAAATACAATAAAGCTGCCTTTGCTAGGTTTGGGGGCCCACCTGCTCAATCTGCTGAGATGTCTGCCCCAAAATCTTGCCCTGTTGGCATCATTGCCAAGGGAACCCTGGCAGAGTTTGCTGCTGGGACTGAGCATGCTGCATTTTACCTCCTTGATCCCACAGGGGAGCTTGGGAGAATCGCAGCAGGAGGTGGGGAAGAGGGGGAATTGGTGGACCAGAGATGTTTGTGTGTAGGGAGCTGCATGTGTTGAACACCATGGAAAGAAGCCTCTTTTTGGTGGTGCTTGGGAAAAAAAGAGGTTTCAGGCTCACCCACAAATAATAAAAAAAGCCCAAAGAGGTAGCTATAAGGAAGTGTGGGGAGTTTGCTGAGAAGCACCTTACCCACACAACGAAGACGTCTTGGGTCACTGAACGCCACTCCCCACAGCCCTCCCCAATTAGCAAGTTCAGTCAATATAGCGACAGCAAACCCATATGGGTACCCCACTGGAGAGCACCCAAATATCAGTGCCCGAGTTAAAAATGAGCTGCCGCAAGTCAGCCTAGCAGGATGGCACAGATGTTGACCTGGAACCCAGGCACTGCAGAAAGCCACCTTCAGTGCACAGGATCTAGCTCAGGGACTGGGGTTGAGGTGGCTGGTTGACTGGACAAGAGTTTCGTTTTGGCTCTTGCTATTAACACTTTGCTGGCAGCCAAAGACTCACAATCCACCTTTTCTCTGTGCTCTCTGTCCTCTTTCACAGCCACACCTACTGGTCTGCTACTCCCCACCATGCCCTAACCCAGGAAATGAGCACTGACCACTGGAGCCATGTTGCAAGGGTGGCTCCTGGCCAGGCCCAGCAAACAGTACAAATAGCTTGGAGGGGACCCTGCCTGGACACCTTTCCTTTCCTCTCCTCTCCTCCTTCCAGCATGCACAGCGGCAGCTGCTGTTCTTTCATGTGTGCAAATATAAGGCCCTTTGAGTGTGACTGCATAAAAAAATAATCTCTTGAAAAATGGTTTGCGGGGTGCACAGACCTCCCTCTTGTACCATCGCATGGCATCACATTTGCACCCCTCCCCAGTCACTTTTCCTCCCCCAGTTCAGTAAAGTACTGTGCCAAACCCCCCTTTCTTTCAGTTCTGCATCACGCTGCTCTTCCTTCTGTCTGTCCAATCTTGTCTTCTGGTCCCTGGAAGCATTCTTGAACCCCAAGGAGAATAGTTAAGAGGCAGCATGCTTATTTGGCATGCAAATAGATTACTTTGCTGATAGCACCTTGGGCTGGGTGGGCGGGGGGGGGGGGTGTTGCCACAGCAGGCTGGCAGGCAAAGCAAGCTCTCAGTCGTAGGAATGGTGTTTGATGGATTGCTATGAAGTCCTGTGCTCTATATGCTGAAACAGAAATATACAAAAATGCACCTTGGTGCCACATTTGGGGGGCGGGGCTGCAAGATCTATATATATATATTGTGTGTGTGTGCACACCCATGTGAGGCCAAAAAGGGGAAACGTGAAAGATTACATGGTCAGCTCTTGATGGTCTTCCAATGCCACTCTAGCCTCACTCGCTGTCACTCTTGTCTGCCAGCATCGTGTCTGCCTCTTCTTTAATATGCAAGAGGGTGCTCATCTCAGGGCTTTCTCCCCTCAGCAGATCTGTGTTCTCTGCCTCATCCCCACCAACCTCCACCATCTCAGTGGCCTTCACTTCCACCTCCCCCTCTCGGATCTTCTTGACATGGAACGTGAAAGGTGGTACTTTGTAGACAGCTGTCTTGGAGCGTGCATAGACCACGTGGTCGGGGGTGAAGGACTTCTTCAGCTTCTCCCGGGAGGTCTTCATCTTCTCCCTGCGCTCATTGGTGACAATCTTGGTGCCCAACTTGTTCATCCTCTTCTCCAGGTTGTGTCGGGTCTTTTCCAGGTTCTGCTTGGTCTTCTCCAGGTTCTCTCTGGTCCTCACCTTGGTCTTTTCCAGGTTCTCTCTGGTCTTCAGCTTGGTCTTCTCCATCTTCTCTTTGGAGAAGGCCTTCTTGAAGTCATCCACTTTCCTCATACCGCTCCTCTTAATGCGTTCTGCCCGTGACTCCTCAATAATCTCCTCCACCTCCACCTCTTCATCTGAGGAGAGCTCAATATGTTCGTCTTCAGGGTGCTCCTCATCCACCACAACCTCTTCCCCTTCTTTTTCTGTCTCTTTCAAAGACTTACTAATGCTTAGCTTGGTTGGTAGCTTCACCTCGTCCTGCAAGACACAAGGATGAAATCATGAGATTTTTAATGCTGGCTGCCCTGTTCCCTGTGCTGTGGGGAGAAAGCAATCCCCACTGAAGGAGTCTTTAATTCTTCCCTACATCAACTAACCAGGGTCTCTTCTCTCTTGAGGAAGAGCTGGAACTCAGAAGGTCCTAGGTTCAATTCCCAGCATCTCCAGCTAAAGCTGGAAACATCCCCTACCTGAAACTCTGGAGAGCTATTGCCAGTCAGTGTAGACCAGGGGTAGGGAAACGGTTTAGCTCCTGTGACCAGAAGTTGATGTGGGCCAATTCTGGCAGGTGGCCAGGGCAACTGTTGCTTTCTTGGGCTGCAGGGCCCACACCTTGAATGGGGCAAAGGAGACGGTGTTACCCCTCATTCCACATCCTGCACTGGCAATTGAATCTTATTTCAACACTGGTGATGGGACAACAGCCTCCACTGAACCTAATGGTGGCAGGCTAGTTTAGGACAGATGTGGGGAATCTTTGGCCCTCCAGATGTTGTTGAACTTACAACTCCCATCATTCTTGGCTGTTGGCCATGCTTGTTGGGGCAGACGGGACTTTTAGTTCAGCAACATCTGGAAGGTCAATAGTCCCCTAAACCTGGTTTAGGAGATTCACTGAGAATAGTGGAGGGACTGCTGCTGCCTGAGACTGTTTCTCACTGCCTAATTATAGGGCCTGCCTATGTGAAAGAAGCCTACCTTGCAGAAACCTTCTCCAACCCAGCACTGGCCCCACCACTAAAGGACATTCTCCCTTTAAGACACATTTTCAGAGCAGTCCAATGCAGTATTTTGACCCTGGCAAAACTATAATTATCCTTCCTGCATAAATTGTTACTGTTAAGAGCTGTGAAGAATGGGATTGCACAAGTTTTGTGGGTACTTACTACTTATTGTTTGTGGCACCGTTTGGGAAAATGTCCATCTCATCATGTGACATTTTGTGAACATTTTTTAGAGCTTCCTTTATTTCCGATGTACAATTTTCGGGGGCACAAGCCAATTTATATTGCATTGTGTGCCCCGCTAGACATAAACCCTCACCAGTTTGTTGTTGTCGTCCTAGGCATGCTGCAAAAGCAGACACTTTGCTAATCCTGATTGGACACTAATTCATGAGGACTGATAGTTCACAGTGTGAGCAGACATGATCTAGTCAGCCTGTAATTGGATTATGAGTTACTAAGGTGCAGTAAAGATAGGGGGAAATTGTTAAAATAAGGAACTATAATCAACTTTTGAGAGTGGCTAAGAGCAGCAAAACTACCCCCCCCCCATAAGCCTCTTCCACCTCCCCTGCATTTTTGTTACATCTCTCTGCCACCATCTATGTCCTTGACACTTTAAGGAAACCGGCATGACAGGTCCCTGCATAATGGAAGTTACAATCCATAATAAGCACAGGGAAACAACAGAGAAAGGAGGTGAAATAGAGGCAGGCCTATGCCAAAGAAGAGTATGTGACTATTTCAAAGCATATGTACTTTGCTTTAAGTTACAGTAAGTTATTGTTATTGTCAGAAAAGATGTTCATAGTGGAGAATGACACCATGACTAATATAATAAGTTTCTCAGGCACTTGCCTGAAAAAAATGCTGAAAGTCAAGGCTGCCCTCTGGTGCATATAGTCTGATATGGCACTTGCCCAGAACAGCAAAAAATGAAAGTTGGATGCTATGATTAGTAAATAATTCAGTAATAGGCCCTGAATAGTAATGGGCTCCTCCAGACAACCTGTTTATTGGGCATTCACTCTGATTTGCTTGCACTCATTCTGATTTGTTTGCGGGACATTTATATGACAATGAGCATTCACCCTGATATGCTTGTTGTGGAGTATACACATCTTCCCATTAACCATTTGTTCAATCCATGCATTTCCCCATCACTTTTCTAGCTGCAGACAGACCTAGTTCTCACTGCATTGGTCATCCTAAGTCAGGACTGTACCATTTCAGGGTGGGGGCTTCCATGACATGTACACTCTACCATGAAAAAATAATAATCCCTTTATGCAGTAAACTCAGGGGGAAAGGTTCTAGCTTGGTCTCCTGGACATGCCGATCTTCTAGATGGGAAGATTTTTTTGTATGAAGCAACTCACAATTATGTTATCCTCTGCTGCCCCCACCCTCCACAAGGCAGTTTGAAGTGGTGCCTCCTAGACATTGGCCACCTCAGATCAGAATTAGACCAAGCCTTCTGCTGTTAATTCAACTTCTTGTTCCACTCTGAACAGAGCCCGGCCCAGCCATGATGTGCCTACATGCAGAAGGAAAGCGTGCAGGCAGGCATGTGGGTGAGGAGGGGGCAGATTGGAACTGATATTGGTTTTCACCCAAGCAGCACATAGCGTGCATCCCCCGCTTGGCATTCTTGGGACACGCTGGAAATAGCCACTGCTGTACACAGCATTGGGACTGGGGCTGAAAGATAGGCAGATTTATGACTCCTGGAATGGTACTATTTGAAAAGTAGAGGGGGGTGGGGAAGGCAGGGAATTGCTGGGAAAAGTCACGAGCCAAGCCCAAGGGAAAATGGGGAACGAGGCACAGGAGGAAAGGCGACAGAACACTGACTATTCCAGCTTCCCACGCAGAAAAATTTTCTGCCTGATGAAGAATCTTGTGATTTGGGAAAACTTGAACATTTTAAGATCCTCCTCAAGTCCGTCCAGCAAAAGCCCAAACTGTCCTTTGTCCCTGCCTTTTGCAGAGGGAATTCCTGAACGAAGCAAACTCTATCCTGCTTGGAATTCCTAGTTAGGCGCTGGTAATTTGTCTGTTTCATTCTTTAAGCCATCAGGCATTCACACTATCTGATTGCTATAATGCCGAAAATAATGAATTAGGATATTACAAATTTTAAAAACTTATGTATTATGGTCTTCTCTGTCAACATAATTCAAGCAGTTGAAGGGTGTTATGACTCCTGCATACTCACCCCAAACTTCTCCTTTGCTGTAAGCTACTATCAGAACTGCAACTGAGTTTTCAGTTGCCATGCTATTTGGAACACAGTGGGTACACTCTAGCAGTGGTGGGTGAGACCATTTTATTTATTTATATTTATTTAATTTGTATACTACCCTTCATCAAAAGATCACAGGGTGGTTCACAATTGAAGTTCAGCACACATCCACTATAGCCCTTGTGGTTTATGCCACTTTATGACCCCATTTATTTTTTAATCAATCTTTTAATCAGTGCAAAAATGCTTTCCCAGCTATACTGTTTTTAAATGAAAGAGAAGTATAGTGCTATTACACCATAATACTGCTATGATTGCTTTATAAATGATTTTTTTAAAGAAGTCATTTCTGGTCACCACCCTTTCAAGCAATGTGGCTAACGGCAGTGTTTCAACAGACTGGTTTGGGCTTCTTGTTTTGCAGCAGTAGCTAGAATGCAGGCTTGACATGTGAGAAAAAGACCAAGCTGAAAATCCCCATGCATCTGAAGACCACTGGCTTGCATGGGGCAAGTCATAGTCTCACAACCTCACACGTTGGTTACAATAATAAAATGAGTTAGCCCTAGAGAATAGCTCCTCAGAGGAAGGACAGGGTCCAAACATGACAAAGAAAAGCTTACAATTTGTGTGGTTGCACCAATACAGCAAAATGTCCAGAGAGCTGCACTGGTGTGGCAGGCAATGCAACTGAGGTGCTGCATGGAGGTGTTAAGCTGGGACAGAGCTACATTGCCCAAAGGGACTGGCACACTGACTGTCCCACAATCTTTGGGTGAATATGCTCACCTAACTCAAGGCAAGGCAGGCAAAGTGCAGCAGCTCCAGATGCACTGAGCTGCGGCCCTTGCTGCAAGCAAAGGCCCCCAATCTCACACACCTTTTCCTGGGTAATACAGTCCCATTTTTTTACTAACTATCAAAGCAATAGCAATACCTTCTCAGAAAGTTCTCTCACATTTCTCCATGCCTGAGTCCTCTCCAATGATATCTGCTGTAGAAACCAGGAGTTCACTCCAGTCCCAATCATCTTGGGTGGTTCACATTGGGGCATTTCTAGCTTGTGGGGCATGGGGCACACCAATAGCCCCTTCCCCACAGCTATGGGATATAGGGAGGGATCAGTCCTCTTGTTGGTGTCTTCTAAGGACACCCAATGGGCACTCAAATGTCCAGGTTCCCCAATATCCGCTACCAAGAGTACTAGGGTGGTAGGGAGAGCCTCTTGTCAGGTCCCCCATGCCCTGGCTGAGAAAGAAATTGCACTAGATACAAGAGATGGCTGTCCCTCAGGCCTCTGTTTCTCTCTTTCCTTCTCCATCAAGCCAGACTTCTTCCTCTCCTAATTACTACCTCTTGGCTATTTAAATTTCTGAGCTCCAAGAGCCCTTCATTAAGTCTTGGTGGTGCCAGCTGCTCCCTACTCTGCTCTTCTTTTGGGCTGGCCTGACTGTCTCTTGGAAAGGAGGACTGGGGCCTCCTTAAAGGGGCAGTCATGGTAGAAGCCATTCTGCACAAGGCAATCCCCTGAGGGTCTTTGCTGGAAGAAAGGAGGCATGGTGGGGCATTAGCATCACTGGTCAAATATTCTAGACCTAGAGTAACTTTCAACAAGTAGCTTTCAGCAGTGTATATGTGGCTACAGTGACACCCATTTTACAAACATCCAGAGGACTGGGCTGGTTGCTTTCCCAATGAGAACAGAATTTGGTTCTAACACGGACTTTGGCTATTTAAGTAGCATAGCAATAACAGTATGTGCTGAACTTGTAGTTCAGACCTTTTTTCTCTTATGTGTGGGTTTAGCTGATGGCTAAACCATGAACTTTCAGCCCTAACACAGTGATAAAAACACTTATCGCAATAACAACAGCCCTATGAGGTAGACATCTCAAATAATCTATCTATTTGGCATGTAATAAAATGGCTACAGCAGTCCTTCTTACCCAGGTCAACATGCTCTGACAAACTGTTTTTGGTGATACTTCTGGTGTTGTCCTTGTCAGGTATCAGGCAGATATTGCTATTTTAAGGTTTGCAGGTGACCCGTGTTTGCCAGACAAGCAGTGCAACGCCTGAGAAAAACCAGGTCCAGTGCTGAACTGTACAGAATGGCTGTGCTGGCTGTGGCTGATGGGAGTTGTATTCCAACACCAGAGAGTACCAGGTTAGCAAAGGCTTGTAAAGAAAAACCCCATCATACAACAACAACTGAAACTTTAGAAATAGTTATTTAGTGGGATTGTGAATCTTGGATTCTCAGTTTCTGGCACTGAGAGCACCCATTCTGCAATCAAACAAAGCAGAAGTGATTTTTCTAACCCAAACCTTCTGCTGTTTACTCACACAAGCTGCCTTGCTGTGCTGGTTTTCCAGTCTTTTACTGGATACGTAGGGCCAACATCTGCTTTAGTAATAAAGTCTGCAAATCTGGGACAAACTTCACATGTGGCCTCTGGGGGGAAAGGGTGGTTCTTCGGAATCAGGATATCCCACCACCCCAGCCCCCAAATCCAGCAAGGGCAGTCATTTTCTCCACAACAACACCTGCAAGGGCAATTCCTCATCTCCCAGAGACTCTTGCCACTGGTGGACCAGCAACACCAGGAATCACTTCCTTCCCCCGGAAGTCACACAATGACAGCCTGAACAAAAGCTGCCCCCCTCTCCAGAGTGGCATAGCTACACCTGGAAGCCGGCCATATCCGGACGGCTCTGATCCTTATCAGCTCCTTCTTGGCTTCACAACATTTGTGCAAGGAAGGGCGAGTTACAAACACCCCCTCTATTGCACGTAGGTCCCGTCTTGACTGCCCCCAGGTTATGGCACACATGATGAACTACTACACCACAAATCATGGAACATGGTCTGCCATGCAGAGCAGAATCCTGATTCTGAGCTTTTGTTCTTTTAAAGAGCTGTAGGTTTCAAGTCCTAAAGGTTTCAAACCTGCAAGTTTCAAGACCATCCAGCTGTCAAGCTCTACTGTTTAAACTTAAATGGAAGTGAGCTATGACCAACAGCAGCTACAATACTCAGCATTCAACAAAGTATGCAAGAATATAGACTTATCCCACTGACAGTGTGCATACAAACAAACGCTGGAGAGGGCACTTAGCCAGCAGAGCACGACTCTTAATCTCAGGGTCATGGGTTCAAGCCCCATGTTGGACAAAATATTTCCATTGCAGGGGGTTGGATTAGATGATCCTCATCGTCCCTTCCAACTCTACAATTCTATGATTCTAACACAATAACGCAACGGAAGTATTCTCAAAACTGGCATGGACAGGTGGGGCTTACTGTACTACCACATTTAAATTTGTGGTGGAAGTGGGAGGAAAAGGGGTGGATGACTGGATGGTATGTTTGAAATAATCTGCCCCCCATGCCTCCCCCCCGATATGCTCTGGGAACAGTTGGTACATTTCACACTGGATTCTGAGTGGAGGCATTTGTGACTGAAACTGCTGAGCTAAGGCACATTTGACATGAGCACATCCATGAGCATCCTAGACTGTGTTTTATCTTGTATTTTTATGCTGTGAACCACCCTGAGATCTAAGGGTGCAAATTTAATGATGATGATGATGTTACAAATGGCAAGCAGATCTGTTGAAGAGACTCGAGCTCGTTTTGGTCAAGCAATTCCTGGCATAGTCCATTTCAGTTCTGAAGTGATTTCAAAACGACTCCTTGTTCTTTAGCAGTGAAATTGACCAAACAAAGGATGGGCTTGCCAGGCAAAGGGTCTAGCATGGCCTGGCCTGGCCTGTAAAGTGGCAGCCTGGAACCCTCCCAGTCAGTCCACCAACAACTTGTGAGTAAGCCCCACAGCCTGCCACTCGGAAACAATAAATGTTTTGCCATCAGGGTACCCTTTCCACATAGACCCATCTGCTGAGGAACCTCTGCATGTATGCCATGAAACCCCCAGTGCACTGCAGAAGGAAATTGGGGCCTGTTCCAGGTCTTGTACTTAGTTCACACGGGGCCTGGATTGGGTCTCATAGCTGTTACCTTGTGTGACCTGAGACTGTGCCCTGGAATGCATCCAACATTCCCCCTGTGGCTGTGCATTAAGATGAAGCTAGGGAGTAGATGGGCCGACTGCCTTTTAGGGAAGCTTACCTGCCGATAGTGATGTCTGTTGTGATATTATGACATGACGAGCTGCGAACGCTGCAGCAAGGTCACAAGACTCAAGAGTCATGTTTCCTCTCTGTGGGAATTACACTGGGCATACCAGCTCCCACACATGTGATGTCATTGTATTTTACTATTGTACTGCCTCCTTTCTGTTTTGCATCAGGAGATGCAAGACGCATTAAGACACAGCTCTGAATTATGAGCTGCTACGCAGAGACATTCTGCTCTAATTCTACAATAAAGTAGATCTTAGCCAAATGGCTGTTGTGTGTGTTGTTTTCAAGCTGGGAACAACCGCATATTACATTGTGCCCCTGGACTCCAGAAGCCAGAGGGCACAGAAGCTTCGTCCGCCTTGGGGTCAGTCTCTCAACTTGCCCCCGCGGGAAGTTTTCATAACATTGGTAGCAGTTGGCTGGTTTCCGAACATCGGACCTCTGATTGACTTCTGCCTGATGTTTATCTGCCGGCAAAGAAAGCAGCCTTAAACTGTGTGCTTCGTTCCGGGGGAGTTATTTCGTGCTGAAGACGGCCGTTTCCCGCTGTGAGAAGAAGACGCGTTAATTGGACTGTGAGTAGCCGGACTGATTTACGAGGCAATAAACCTCAGAAGGCTAGGTTTGTTTGCTTAAATTGCTTTCTGAAGACAGAGAGTGAAAAGCCTGCTTTTTCGCCAATATGGCAAAGGATAGCAAGCAGAGCAGCAGCTCCCTTTGTCCACTTCTCACTGATGAAAATTATCAGACATGGCGTATTAAAATGGAAGCTGTGCTTACCAGGCAGAATTTGCTTGATGTGGTCACTAATGCCCCTCCACTGCTCCCTGGCCCTCGATGGCTGAACAGGGATAATCAGGCGAAGGCGACCATTGTTTTGCATCTTGACCAATCTCAGTTAATACACGTCAGAGATTTGGTCCACGCTAATGATTATTGGGTTGTTTTGCAAAATGAACATTTAAGGATTGCGGCAGGAAGTTCCATGCTGCATTTCCAACGTCTCACCAACCTAAGGTTAAAGGAGGGAGACAATTTGCGTTCGCATCTTAACCATATGAAAGAATTAAGAAGTGAACTCGCACAACGCAACGTTCAATTGAACGAAGATGTGTTTTGTTTCATGGTTTTGAATAGCCTCCATGCCGGTTATAGTGCTATTGCATCACAGCTAGGTGCCCAGGATGCTCAAAACTTAACCGTTGCCAGAGTCTTCTCAACTTTGCTAAATGAGCAAGATCGTTGTGCTGCTCAAAATGAGGCTAATGGAAGGGGGAGTGAAGCAAGAGCGTCCTCAACCCCACCTAGTGGTCCAACTGAGCATGTGCAAGCTCTTAAAGTCATACGCTGCACAAACTGTGGAATGAGAGGACACAGTTTCCAGACCTGCAGAAAGCCCAAGAAAGGATCTACTCAACAAGCAGGTGGATCTACAGGCAAAACGCAAGCCAAAGTCTGCAAAGGGCGCACAGTGGCATTGCTTACACAAGGCGTGCAGGAGCAGCATACTGACTTAGCCTGGGTTATTGACTCAGCTTGTTCGCACCACATGACCGCAAACAAACGTTTGTTTAAGACTTTTAAGAAGCTGGAATCCACCGTGTCGCAGGTGAGTGGAACACACCTGAAATCGACTGGAGTTGGAACTGTTTATCTTCAGAGTCTCCAGCTATCTATAAGCAACGTTCTCTATGTGCCAGAAATTGCCTACAACCTGCTAAGTGTACCGCAGCTCACCGAGAAGGACTGCGAGCTCAGACTGCGCAAAGGACAATGCACAATTTTTAAAGATGGACAGGTGATCTTTACAGCTCAGAAGAACAAAGATGGACTGTTTTTGCTGTCTTTTGATTCTACTGACTGTTGTTATGATGTTGTTGACTCTTATTTTGCAGGTGCTGCTAAGTCCAAGGAGACTACCAAACAGCCACGCAGAGAAAAGGTCACAAAATGTTTCCAGCAGGTCTCTGCTGATGTAATAGGACTTCTGCCAAAATCTAGAGGCGGAGCTACCTGTTATTTATTGCTGTCTGATCATTTCTCTAAATTCTCTTGGATTTATACTATGAAAAGTCCGCAGCAAGTCTTGGCCAAGTTCACAGAATTTTGTGCTAAGATAGATTTCATGCATGATGGCAAAATTGAATGTTTGTATACTAATCAATTACCAGTGTTTGATTCACAGGAGTTCAAGGACTTCCTAAGTCAACATTGCATTCGGCACAAAGTTGCCGTCAGCCAATCATCATGGAACAAAGATTTGTGTGTTAAAATTAACACAATACTACGTGAGGGTATGCAGGCGCAATTGCTAAGTGCAAAGCTGTCTGAACAGAATTGGGCTGAAAGCCTATCTGCCTTCACATATGCATGGGTCAGGAGTATTCCAAAAGGAATGGAATGCTCACCTTATGAGATACTGTTTAACAGAAAGCCTTCTGTTAAGCATCTTAAGGTTTTTGGTTCTCGGATGTGGGTGGAATCACTTGAAGGTGCAACCATCCAAGGCATCTTTATGGGCTATGAGAAAGGTCAATACAGAATTCTATTGCCTTCCTCAAACACAGTAATTCTTACTCAGGAGGTAGAACCTACTGTAAAGCCGGAGACAAAGATTCTCCAAAGCTTTCCCATTGATGTCAATACATATGAGGACACTGACACCAGCAGTAGCAGTGCAAGCTCAACCACGGCTAGTTCCGACACAGGTGACACTGTCATTGAGAGAACTCATGCTATGACCAGGCCATCTACAGATGATGATGTGCTAGAATCTTTAGAGCCACTGTTTACAATTGGTAAAGTTTCTCCAAAAAGTCCTGTTCAGGAGAAACTCAGCAAAGAAGATCTACATCTTGTGCGTAGATCTGAGAGAGTGACAAAGGGTCAGGCGCCCAAACGTTACTCCAATGAGTTTGCAATCTCAGCTGTTGCAAATGTAGCTGTAGTTTGCACTCAGGCTCATTTCACAGGTGTGAAAAAGCCACATCAACAGGTTGCAAAGTTCAACACTGTTCCTACCAACACACACAGAGCAAGTGCTCTGGTCCCCTGGAGAGTTGGTTATCAAAGGCTTCAACTGGTAGAACCAGTCTCAGAGAGTTCCAAGGATGGAACAAAGACAACAGATTCATACTGTGTATATGATAACTGTTTGTTTGCTTCTCTTAATGATGCCTTACTTTTCGCCGCTCTTACATTGTCTAATATCGGGGGAGGATGTTGTGATATTATGACATGACGAGCTGCGAACGCTGCAGCAAGGTCACAAGACTCAAGAGTCATGTTTCCTCTCTGTGGGAATTACACTGGGCATACCAGCTCCCACACATGTGATGTCATTGTATTTTACTATTGTACTGCCTCCTTTCTGTTTTGCATCAGGAGATGCAAGACGCATTAAGACACAGCTCTGAATTATGAGCTGCTACGCAGAGACATTCTGCTCTAATTCTACAATAAAGTAGATCTTAGCCAAATGGCTGTTGTGTGTGTTGTTTTCAAGCTGGGAACAACCGCATATTACATTGTGCCCCTGGACTCCAGAAGCCAGAGGGCACAGAAGCTTCGTCCGCCTTGGGGTCAGTCTCTCAACTTGCCCCCGCGGGAAGTTTTCATAACAATGTCCCCACTGAGGAAACTTACTTGCTCCTGAGGATGAGGAATGCAGGATTCCCTGGCAAGAGCATACTTTAAAAATTAGCAAGCAAGGATGCTAGTCCACCATGAATTCCTCGGCTGCTGTTTGTGTGCGTACACAACCAAAGGCACGAAAGGGGACTGGAATTTACTGGGAGGAACAAGGAAGAGCAAATTGGCTCCTTTGTCCTGGAAGCAATAGAGACTCAAAAGGGAGTGCTGTTGCCGACCCTCACTACCCCACCTCTGCTTTCTGCCGCACACAGAAAGGAAAGAGGGGAGTCTGGCGTGTGCACTCCAAAATCCTTGATTTCCAGGTCCTGGGAAGGCTGGGTACATCTTTATGGGAGGTGCAAGGAGGCAAAGTAGAAGGGCTCAGCTGTGTATCGCTCCCTCCCAGCTTGCGAACTCCACAGGACAGCTTTCCTTCCTGCTTCCCCCTCCATGTGTTCCCCATCCAAGTCCACGTTCCTGAGCAGTGAGTCACTGATCCAGCAGTCTTTATGGGCACACTCAAACCGCCTGGTTGCTACAACACATATAAACACTCCCCTTCATGTATAAAAGGCCAACAAGACACAAAGACGAGTGATGTTCCCAGCCTGGTGGGGCCTGGCGTTATGAAACTGGGGGTGGTGTGGCGGAGGCATAGGGAACAGCTAAAGGCCTGAGAGTGCAGTTGCATGAAAGAAGCAAAAACAACAGCACCGTCAGCCCAATTCAGGCTTCAAGAGAAGGGAAGGGGCATGGTTTCAAGCTCCAAATAAATAAGGGCTTATCCAGACAGCCAGTGAACTTACGTCACTACCATATTTTAATATTTGGGTCAAGAAAATGATGTTTTCAAAGCACTTGGCTCAATGAGATCGAGCCAAACGTGCATATTCTCCTACAGTACCGTGGTTTTGTTGGGGTGGGGTGGGCAATGACACAGCTCTGCAAACCTGAACCTCCAATGATGCCACCAATAAACTCCCCCGCCACCCGTTTTTTGTACTTTAAAAAGAAGTTTCCTTTTTGTAAAATAAAAAAGATTAAATGTAATGAATGAATATGTAAATGCTTTTTATTTTACATTTAAAGTTCATGCAAAGAGTTGCCTGAACTGTATACAGTGGTACCTCCGGTTGTGGATGGGATCTGTTCTGGAGGTCCGTTCAGATCCCGAGGTTTCTGCAACCTGAGGAGCGCTTCTGTGCATCCATGTGCAGGCGAAACCCGCTAAAATACTTGCAAGTTTGCCACGCGCACATCCTGAAGTTTATGTAACCAGAGGGTTACATAAATGGAGGTTCGACTGTATTCACATCTGTCATTTGGGTTGCAAATCCAGACTTGTACCACAGCTGTGGGGTGCTGTTTTTTGTCTCTCTCCATCCTTTGAGTGATGGTATCCTAAGTCTCCATTCAAGGACGACAGTGTGATACCAAATCTACCTATAATAGTTGTTGTGTGGAGCTGAGAGGGGGAGAATGGTTGTATTGCCATTTATTATGAGAGAGAGAGACAGAGAGGGAAAGAAAGAAAGTAAAATAAAGAACCAGGGTTGTTGTGCACTCTGGCACTGAAGAGGGGGAGTGTTCAGCTTCCAAATAATAATAATGGATGGGAAAGAAAAGGGTCAAAGAATGGCATGGCACAGATTTGGTGGAGAAGTAACATTGCTTGTGTTCACCATCTTCCCCCCCCCCCCGTTGTTGTTTTTTTAAAGAAAAGCTCCTATACTGGACTGGTGCATTGTTGTACTGCTTGACCTGTAAAATGAGCTGTCAGCTGATCGAAAGGGTTTTATTTATTGGATGGTATTCAACCAGGTTTTGCTCTGAAATTAATGAATATGACTAATTTCAATGGGTCTACTCAGAATGAAACTTAGTTGAATGCCACCCATTGCTTGACTTTAACCCAATTAATAAATCAGTATGCATTTCCCAAAACCTGAAGTTTAGGATAACTTAAAATTTAATAAGCAAAAGCTACTATCCATTTTTCCAATGAAAAACCAACCTTTCACTACTTTCATCCCTATTTCATTAGTAAACCAAAACTATACAAAATGTAAATTGGTATGCCAAATATAATCTGTGTGGGAACAGCAGCTGGGGGAGAGGGTATTCTGAGTGCAAAAACAGCTGGAGGGTTAAATGTCATGTACCTTTTCCCATCCTATATTACTCAGATCAAATTTGTAACTTTCTATAGATGCTTTTAATTTTAAAAAGAAAATCAGTGCACTGTTATATCTACTGTGCAAATTCAACTTTGGCTTTTACTTCCTAGGAAGCATGTTTAGGATTCCACCTCGGCTGCATTACTTTTCTTTACGTAGTTTTTTAATCAAGTTACATAGAGCTCACTTGGGCTTACTCCAAGTAAGCATGCACAGTATTGTAGTTCAATTCTCTCCATGTTTACTCAGAAATGCTGTTGGGTAATGCCTACTAAATTAGTAGGCATATGACTGCATCCCTAATTGCATTATGAATGAATGAAAATACAAACTTTAAAAAAAAAATGGCACAAGGTTTGCAGATGGGACTGTGGGAGAGTGACATTGCTTGCTGCCACAAATATCAAACTTATGCCTGTGACATTTGATACAACCAGGTTCTCTACTACAATCACAGCAGCAACAGATGTGCTGTTCTCTGGAGGGTGCAGGAAAGAAAACCAATTTATTTATAGTTTGTCATGCATTCTTTCATCCAAATGGAAAGTTGATTTTCCCAGAAAGAAAATATAGCACGTGCAGTACAGGGGAAAGGTATCACCCCTAGAAACAGAAACACATCCTGGAGAGATAATGTTATTGTAATGTTTTATTCTTTTATCTATGTGCTGCCCTGGAAGCTTGGGCAGCCCATAAATTCTCTACAAGAACAACAACAGTGATGAATACTAGGCATTTTTAAAATCCAACCCAAGGGTGAATACTACACAAAAAATTTCTGGGACTAAAGCAAGCTCATTGGCCAATCTCTTCTCCAGATTAAAATATTGATGAAGATTAGACAGACACAGATCTCATCACCTGTACAATCTAGCTATTCATCTGCCTAACTCTACTCTTGCCAATCCCAGACCAGCAGAGTATGGGAGACTTCTTAAATGTGCATTTGGAAGCAACAGAAATCTGCTTGGGAGCCTGGCTCCTCTCTAGCCTCCAAAGGAACAGAGTGTGAATTCTGTACTTCTTAGTCACAGCAAAGCACTTCATTGTTCCACATGTTCCCTCCTCTCTCCCTGGCCTTGCCCGCTAGGTGGGTGCGGCTTCAGGAGGGAGAGATTAAGGCAGGAATTTGAAACATATACACCAGGAGGGGGCCTCCTATGCCCAGCCAGGAAAAATAATGAAGCTCTTCACTCTACAGAAGCATCTGAAATCTGCGTTCCTATCTCAGTGAGGGTGTGGTTGAACAGCTAAAATTCCAAACTGGAACAAGCATACAACTGGGATCAGGCAGATGATAAATTTATTTCCTAGCAGCAAATGTAGCCGTAGGTCAGGAAACGCTCCAGTTTACCAAGATGATCTGCCCAGAAACAGCATATATGAGGTTGCTCATTCTTTTCGCCAAATGGAATGTGGGATGTCCATCCAGCACACAGTTGCCAGCTTTGCTGCACCTGACGTGGGCTCTATATGCCTTTAACAGCTGCACAGCAGGCTTGAGGTTCAACAGGATCCTCCTTTTCCCATTGCTAGACCTCAAGGCTAAAAAGAGCCCTATCCGGGTGAATTTCTGCTTGATATGCATCTGTCAAAAGTCACAGTGGTGTCATGCCCCTGAAGAACAGCCCACTCATTTACCTGTATGGGGTCAGCCTCAGTCTGGGCCCTGCTTTCAGGGGACGCAAATGCTAACGCAAGGATTCCTAGTCGTTGAGTGTGAAAAGAGCAGGACACACCTACGTTTAATACAGCCTTGTGTTTAAACACTTGCCGGCTGCGATAAGTGACAAGGAGCTGCATGCAGACAAAGGCATGGAATTCGATGAAGCACAATGAGTGGGCTGGCTGAGGCAGAATGGCCCACCCTTTCCCTCCTCTGTGCTCAGCACAGAAACCATTCACAAAACACCACAAAGACGTAACCGGCTGTAACAAAATAATATTAATGCAATGTATTTCTCTCTGTATCAAATGTTCTTCACAGACATAGTCTACATGTAGAGATCAACAAAGTTCAGCAAAGTGACGTAATAGCAAAATGAATAAAAGTCCCAATGAACGATATCGATCACAAAGTCCCAGATATGAACTTATCCACCTATGTCTCTGTGTTTGTGTGGTCCAAACAAAAGCTTGCACAATTCCCAAGAAGAGCTTGCACAGTTCACAGACAAGGTTTTCCAGAATAGTAACCCTGTTTCACTTCATCAGAGGTGCATGGTTCATATAATGTGTATCAAAATATATACGACTTGCAAGAAACCACTATGTCATGAGAGTCGTATATATTTTGATACACATTATATAGCTTTTGTTTGGACCACACAAACACAGACATATGTGGATAAGTTCATATCTGGGACTTTGTGATCGATATCGTTCATTGGGACTTTCATTCATTTTGCTATTACGTCACTTTGCTGAACTTTGTTGATCTCTACATGTAGACTATGTCTGTGAAGAACTTTGGATACAGAGAGAAATATATTGCATGAATACTATTTTGTTACAGCCAGTTACGTCTTTGTGGTGTACAGTATTTGTGAATGCTTCCACGTAACCTAGGTTTAATGTTTTGCAGCACAGAAACCAAGCAGGCTGGCAAAGGGGAGATGCCCTCCTCTTCCCTACACCCCATAAAAATGCAGTGGACAGCTGCGGGAGGGGCAGGGCTCTTTTCAGCTTTCTCTGTGAGTCCCCAGCAGGCTAGTAAGGGGTTTTTAAAATTAAAAAAAACAGGCTAGTAACTTTTTGTGGGTTTGTTTACAAAGCTGATTTAGTAATAGGAGTTCGTTAAAATGCTGCAAGAGATCTAGGGCCCCCAAACTTTTCTTCGGACAAGAAGCTGGGCCTATTTTGAGCTTTCAACAGAGCATTCTTTTTTAAAAAAAGACAAACAAAAGCAAAATCTTATAGTAGCTGACTTCTGCGCAGCAAAGATAAAAGGTACAATGCAGAATATTCTCCTGCATAAGCTCAGAAGCTTCACAAGAGCTTGCTCAGGAGAACTTCCTGCTGGATTACTATTATGGTTCCAGTCACTGTTATTGTGCAAGGCAACCTAAGCTATAGGAGACAAGCCTCTGCTCTTAGGAGCCAACATTTAAATTTTGACAGCTGGATGGCTCACCTTTGAAGTCCAAAATTTCTGGTGGGCACCAAGGTAGGGAAGGCTGGTGCGCACGCGCGCGCACACACACACACGCACAAACACCAGGCTCCTGATAAAGTTTGTTAGCTTAGTTCCCACTGAAGTCAATAGTCTTACATTAAGACATGCCCAATCTGTCCCAATGATTTCAATAGGAACCAACAGTCCAACTCCAACCCACAGTATTTCAAATATGGTTATTTTTAGGGAACCAGAATAGTTCTGGGGTGGGGTTACCCAACAGTGGATTAGGAAAAAAAAATCTTTTAGAGATGTCTCTCAAAATCCCATGGAATATTTATTTTGTGGAGCTGAGTTAAAGAGGAGCATTACTTTCATTCAAACCTTTTGCCCAAGTACAAATGCTGCCAAATATACATTGTTACTTCATACTGAGGACCCAAAACAATCCCTGATGAAGAATGCACCTAAGATTTTCAGATGACCC
Organism: Lacerta agilis; assembly: GCF_009819535.1. Classification (NCBI taxonomy): domain Eukaryota; kingdom Metazoa; phylum Chordata; class Lepidosauria; order Squamata; family Lacertidae; genus Lacerta; species Lacerta agilis. The sequence continues at coordinate 29,379,401 of NC_046325.1, read as the reverse complement.
ATGATTTGTCCAGTTTTAATTTTGCTACCTCTTGAATTTGATGCTGTCCAAAAACTTAGAGGAGCTGATTTCCATTTATGTGACCCCTTGGCACACACATTGCTTTGGGCAGGACTCTGCCAAGATGTGCCACCTTGCCAGGGCGAGCTAGTTTGCACGACAGTGAGGCAGATTTGAAAACGTCACTTGCCAGCTAACATACAGCAGGTAGATCCTGTTGCCAGGCTCAAAGCACACATGAAGCAAGGCGGCACCAACACTCGGACCCCTTCCCATGCACTGACCTCAGGGAAATGTGCCCTGTCTACTTGGAGTGTCCAGAGCTTGTGGCCATTCTCAAACTGCTTGTACATGTTAGTTCATCTTCTGCCAGCTTCCTAAGATTGCAGTAGCCAAACCAAGCAGTAAAGCAGATGGTGATATTCAGGAACATGTATGGGGGGAAAGGAGAAAAGAAGCTCTAGAGGACCTGAAAGGGTCTTTCTGGAGTACAAGAAGATATAATACATCCTTGTGTTAAGCTCAGTGGGATGAAAAGCACAACAATTCATCAAAGGAATGGTGCCAGTCAGGTGGCGTGGAGAGAGAGGAGTCTCCCCGCTGGGTTTTAGACCACATAGAATTATTTCTCAGGAGCATCTACATTTGTAGCCAACTATAGGCTAGGCATGCAAGAAAAAGCACATATTCATTTGAGGAAAGAGGGTGTGTCAGCTTTTGTGGATTGAAACCTAGTTCTTTAGTTGCATTGTTTTGATCATTATCATTTCTACAGTGAGTATGAGGAATAAAAATAATCATCATAAAAAGAGGGAGCAATGCAATCTTGATTGTATCCCTGAGCAGCCCTTTGGATCTTACTCTGAATTCCTCACTCCCGAAATCCGCTCCCACTGAGCTTCAAAATGGCTGCAGACTCCCACTTTCATGGAAAGATAAGCTAAAGCACCAGGAGAAGCTGCACTTTGTTCATGACTATCAAACAGTGCTCAAAATTATTATTAATAATTAATAATTAATATTTATACTGCTTTATAGTAAGAAAAATGGGGGGGGGGAGTACCAGAGGGATCTTTTGTGAGAGCCCTGTAATTGTTAAGAGAAGGCTATGGGAAGCCATGATTTGACTAAAGTTGGTGGGTGACAATGGTGGGGCTTTTGGCCCTCCTCTCTTTCCCCCTTTCTCCTAATAAGCTGCATTACAAACTGAACAGTGCATAGCACCCAAGAGCTCTGAGTATCCTGCTCTCCTTTTCTCCTTCCCTTCCGGAAGCGGCTAGGCAAACACAGCAAAAAGGCACACAATGGTTACAGCAGAAGCCTTCCACCCCACCCTCTGGTCTACCAAGAAGCTAGGCCTCTCTGCAAGCAGAAGGAGCAGGGCCCTGGGTCTCAATGAGGCCAGCAGCCGTTACACAGGGGCCTGGTCAGCTACTTTCAGAGTCTCAGGAGGAGGGGGGCTCAGTATGATCCGTGGATGGCTTTGCCTCCATTGGGCCAGAGTGGCTGCCTCCCTTCTCATCCTGTGCTGGTTGGGGCCAGGGCCCATTCTCAGAAGGGAAAGTCTCTTCCGAAGGCTCAGAAGGCTCACTGTCTTCCAAAAAGGGCATGCTCTCCGGTGAAAGGCCAAAGGGCATGCTCTCCGGCGACGGTCCATGGATGCTCTTAGGCTAAGATGAGGAAAAGGAATGATCAGTGGGCACCATCGAGGGATCCAAAGGCTTCTTGGTAAGCACAGCCACAGCCGCCAGGCGCAGGCCAAGTCAATATCACAGCAGCAAGGATGTTGCGTAAGCAAAGGCGCCCATAGCAGCCGGGCAAAGAATTCCCTCATCCCCCAAAAAAGTAACAGGCCCCCTGCTCTCACACACCTATGTTAATAGGCATTTTCAGCCCACAAAGAAATGAAAGCTTCCTTTCTTGTCTCGCTGTGGACCGTTCTTACTCGCCACAGGTGACTTGCTATTCCAGGTCTGAACAACTTGTGATTCACCCAAGGTAACCACAAACACACCACCCATGAGTTATGGCCTGTCGGGTGCTTAAGAACCCCACCCTGATTTTTGCAGGGTGCAAAAACAAGAGGCTTCCCTTCCTGTGATTTGATATTTTTCAGAATTTCCTATGTTCCACTATTAAGTGCCTTCCTTCCTCATTACTGAAGTATATGCTAGTCTTTTTCTCATTTCACCTGACCACATTTGTGCCTGCTTTTATCTGTCAGATACTGAAGGTTGGACATTCGATCAGACCTTCTCAGCTTGGAGGGGCAGGGAGGGTCTTGGGGATAAAAAGTAAAGAGGTTGTGCTGCAACCCTAAAAACTTGCAACCCTAAAAATAACTTATCTTTCCTTCTGAAAATTAATGCACTTTCTGCTTCAAATGTCTACCCCATCTTTCAATGCAAACGGGCCAATTGACTGATTCCAGAGTTTCTTTCTCCTTCTCCCTGAAGTTATCCATAACTCACAACCAGACAGCCTGCAGAAGGTGGAGTGAGACACACATATTCCCCAACCTAAGCCATATCTGCCTCAAGGTGCAGACTAAACATCCTGTGGCATTCTGTTCTAAATGTTTATTCTGCCCCCCCCCCCCAGATACAAAATCAACAAAAGCCTCCTGCTCTGGTCTTTGTTCTGTATTGCAGGCATTGTCAGCTCTGGAATTTATTCCAGGAGCCTGAGAAGGGACCACAGGTAGGCTTGGTTCCCTTTTGTAACAAATGCACCTAGAATAAAACTTTTCAGGACAGTCTGTTTTTATGCAAAAGTACTTTTTGGACTGCCCATTTCCTCCGGTAACAAATCTCTTCCCCAAATGGCTTTTCTTCCCTGTTTCTTTTCTCTACTTCTGGTGCATTTTGCTTTCTCATTTCTCCATCTCACATAAATCATGGAGCTAAACCCATGAGTACAGCCTCAGTGTGATGAATTCTCACTGTCCCAAACTGTATTATAGCCAGAGAGCACAGCGAAGAGTGTGTGCATGTGCGTGCTGTCTCTTGCTCCTCTTTCTCTTGTTATAACCTGTCAGTTGATGTCAAACAATAGGTGCCTGCTTAATAGATAATGCAGCTGCTCTTTGTCTAAAGTCATGTCACACTCAATTATAAAATTGTGGTGGGGCTGAAAATCAGTTTGGCATGGCAGTGGTTGCAAAAAGGCATGGCATGTGGCCCTCAAGATGTTGCTAGACTCCAGGTCCCATCAGCCTCAGGCACCATGGACAGTTGTCAGGGATTATGGGAGATGTTGGCAAACAACATCTGGAGGGCCACAGTGCCCCCATCCTTCATGTAAAGGCTTCCGACTTGCCCTGTTCCCAAGAAAGGGCTGCTGAGTTTGCAACTTGATAAACAATGCAGATTGAGGGGATAGAAATAAAATGGCTCTATAAATATTTCATTTATGGGTAAGAGATTGATAGCAAGCCCTTTTGATGTCTAAAGTTTGGCAAAGGATACAACTTTATTCATGGCGGGAATGAGATGTAATTACTTCCAACTGAAAAGTGTGCTGCATTTATTTCTGTGGGCCCACAAGTACTATTATTGTTGTAGCTGTCATTACAACTTAGGTACCACTATGGCACCATGCCCCACTTTTATCCTCTTCCCAACTTTATCTTATCTCGAATACCAATGGGAAATGTTGCTTCCTTCCATCAAGCTGCCTTGTTCTGAGCCAATTTATTGCTGCACCGCACAATCTGTTTCAACAATGCAAACAGCATTCCAACAAGGCCATGTTTCCAGCCTCAGTTACTTTAAAATAAACAACAAAAGCAGCAACATGTTAATAATAAATCCTTCAGATTCTGCATTCTATGTGGGCAGAGAAACAACGCTATGCATCTAGATACAGAGCATTTTCTTCATTTAGAAATTTGAAAAAATAACCTTTTTTGCTAGCAGCCAATGATTAACATGAGATACTGCTGTTTAAATGGTGCCGATGGGAACCATGAAGCTGAATTCTCTGGGTGTCACTGGGGAACTGCAGCTTTGAGGCCACGAGTGAGTCCGAAAATAGATAGAACAATCCCACAGCTGGCTCCCAGGAGAGGGTGCAGCCATGGCCTTATAGGGCCTTCTGCGGCTCTAACTGGGATGGATTTTTACGACCGAAGGACAAAAACTCATTCGTCAAAAGCACGTTGCAGCATCCAGGAGTTGCAGTTGTTCTTCTGACAAAGAGAGGCTGCTGTGTTACAGTAAACTCCAAAGTGAGGAGGGGAGAATAGGTGGGGTGAAGTAGCCTTTGACACTGCAAACCACATGCCCGAGCGTGTGAGCATGGGTGCACATGTATACCACAGAGTCCATATGCAGGTTGGGCCAAATCATGGATTCTTTCTGCAGTTTTGCTCCTGTTGCATATAGGACATATGAAGAACCACCTTCTCATGTGGAATTGGTGTGGAAGTAAATATATCAGAACAGATGAAGGGCTTGCATACAGGAGTAAAGAATGACTGTCACCAAGGTTGTGTGCGTGAACTCAATACACGGTGTAGATAAGAAAACCCTGAAAATCTCCAAGAATTTTGTCTGCCTTGTGGTTCTGCTGGAAAGTTTGAAGAGGTGCCGGCAGCCCGACAGTAGTTCACAGCCCAAGCAAGACTTGGGGTGCAGCTTCTGGTGATCAAGGATGGGTTTTCGGCAGCCCCTATCGTTCTCTCTTCCTCTTGATTCATGGCAATCGCCTTGCAGAAAAAGTCATCCCCTCACCCACCTACACTTTTGTGTTTACACCAAAGAAAGCTTCTTTGGCATTCTTGCCAAAATCATAGGAGTGTTTGTAAGTACGACTGTCGGATTACATGTGGCCGGAACAAGGAGGACATGTAGACAGAGATCTAGAAAGACAAACTCTTTCTCCCACTTGCCTCAATCTCCTACCACTGCCTTTGAAAATGAGAAAGGGTTGGCCCCTCTGTTTTACTGTAAGCCAAGGATGCTACCACCACCACCACATGCAGAGGGGGGAGAAGCAAGGGATAATGGAAAGATGTGGAAAAATAATTCTGTCTCATTGGCATCTAAACAGCACTACTAAAAACAGGAGTCAAGGACTGTGAATGATCTGGAATTCCAAATGATTCAGGCAGGAAAACAAGCAGCATTTCCAAGGAGTCAGCAGAAGAGGTACTCATAACACCACCCACTCATTCCAGATTGAATAAATCCAGAACAAATACCACACCCTGATTCTATTTTCACAAAGAGCAATTCACACATTGCATTTTGGAGTATTATCTACAATGTTTTAAGTGTGCACCCTTCAAATTGAAAAGACTCTGCAAAGATGTATCGTGCCAAAAACATGAATGCCAAACCTGCGTTCAGTGATAAACCAGTTTGCTATTGTGTAATTGCACTTTCAGCATGAGGGCCACATTCCCTTCTGAACAAGGGCCAGATGGCAATGGTGGGTGGGATCAAATGTGGCAAGGGAACAAATTTACATTTCACCTTTGTATGCTAGGCTAGTTTCTACACACCATCACACAATCTTCTCTATCCTCCATCCAGGCCAGCAAGAGGCATTAGCAGAGTTGTAGGGCATGTTACAGCCAGGCAAAAATATTTGGGGTGCAAAACAGAGCCAGTGAGGGCTGTGGCCTAAGGAGAATCAGCCAGCATTTGACTCTCAGGCCTGAGTGTGTAATGCATTAAAATGCCCAAATGCAGACAGCAGTTATTTCAAAGTTTTTACCGTAAACAAAGGATCCTCAGGACTGTCTACTGTGCTCTAGGTATTGCCTAATGCTTCAGACTCTTTTTTTTTTTTTTAACAGAATCATTGTCAGCTGCAGTGTGAGTTGTGTAGGCAAGGTCAGGTGGCCTGGGCCTTAGAGACAACCAAAGTGATGGTGACAGAACACAGTAGAAGTAGAGGGCCAGACCTTGGCACTCCTACCTGCCAGTCCTCACTGTACTCAAGTAGCCTTAGCAAACACCAGGCCATACTCAGGACACATGAGCTTGGTGCATGTTGATCTGCTAAATCTGATGAGGGCATGAAGCAACAATGAAAGTGCGTCCTGCAGTGTTCACAGTCACACCCGTGCAAGCAGCTGCTTTAATAAGTTCTGAGGAAATCATTCACCTCTGATGTGGCTGATTGTAATAATTCATCCAGATCATGGCGCCAAACTTGCTCAGCCACCCCACTCCCCAATATTCATATAGTGCCCCACCTCCACCCCAGTCAGTCAACCTAGACGGAATTCTCTGAAAGCTCGAATCAAAAAGCATAGATTGAAGGCTGAAAACTCTGCTGCCCAGAGGGTTTTCAGAGTGTTAGTCCTATAGCTGCAGGACAGGGAATGTTAGTATTTTAGCAGCGCAACCCAATTCTCGCCCCAGATGGCAAGCTCTGTTCAGTGTGCAAGACAAGAGTAATTCTGAAACAAAACAAACAGTGCCAGAAGCATCCACAGCAACAGTACGGGCTGACCTCAGTGAGAAAAAATCCCCCTTTGAAAGCAAATCTATTTTCTCCCATTGTTTGAAAAGTTGTTGCAACAGGGCAAGGTTCTGGTATATACACTGCCAGCTTTTCCTGGGCTCCCTACAGTCCATTGTGATTAATCACTGTGTTATGGGGCTATGTGTGAGGGAAGCGCTTGCTCTCTATTTGCTCCAAAGGGCAGCATTTAATCATTGTTTCTGCAGCCCTTTGTGCCGTACAGAAGTCCTTCATGATTCTAATTTCATTTTCGCACTACCACAACCCTGTGCCATCACTACATTTCCTTCATTATTACTATAGGCCTGCAGAGTTGGACATCGTTATTCCCATTTCAAAGATAAGTTAACAAAGGATGTTTACGTGAGACAATATGCATGTGTCTTAAGCACAATGCTGGGATACGAACTCCAGACTCACAATATTTCAGCCAACGGTTCAGCCGCTGGAAGATGCCAACACTCCACAATGTGCAACTATGAGGTGTCTACTCCTACTAATAGCCAACATGGTGGGGCACTGGCTAGATTGTGATATCTGGAAATGGAAATCCTAGATTCAGGTCCTTAGCTCAGTCATGAAGCTCTCTGAGTGGCTGCAGCAAGTCACCATCCCTCAGGCTGCAATCCTATACAAGCTGTCCTCGGAGTAAGCCCTGTGGAACTCAATGAGACTTCAGAGTATGCCAGCAGGTTTCCACTGCCAGCCTCTCTTACACAAGATTGTTGTGAGGTTAACATGTTGCTTTGAACTCATTGAAGGAAAAGTGAGATATAAAATCTAATACATATCAAATAGAAATAGCAGGCAGCATTGCAACTGCATATAAGGAATGCTGCTTCGTGGAGGTACAAGGAAAGGCACTAATGGCTTCCATCTGCATGGCTTATGTCTTTCCAGTGCTTCTATCCTTATCATGCCTCCCATTGTCCCCAAACACAAGAAAATCCCTGTTGTCTCCAACCATGAGGTAGAAATGAGAAAATAACATGATCATCATAAAAAATGAAGATACCATTTGGTCTAGTGGTGTGATACCAGGATCACTGAATAATCACTTCAGTAAGTGTGGATTTTGGGATTTTTCTTATGGGCCAACATGGGTAGGACCCCTTCCATCTTATTTATCTTTTTTGTGGTTCAAGACATGTCAGCTTACTGGGATGTCCTTAAATATCTTGAATGGCCAAAGGAAAAATGGCAAGGTGGGTGGAAAACCCATGATCTGCATGGTCTGAGAAATTTACCTCCTGTATATCTGATCAATATCTGGTATTCACTGAGAAAATAACATTATAATGCTAATGCTAAACCAATTCTATGCAGATTAGTCAGAAACAACTGCCACTGAGTTTAAGGTAATTCACTTCAAGTTCCAGGTAAGGACACATAGTGCTGCAGCCTTAGTATTTATATAGCACTTTTGATAGCGTTCTCTATTGCACACAGGACTCTCTGAGAAATTCTTAAGAACCATCCTGTACTACAAGCTAATATTATTCCAATATGACAGAGGCAGGTCTGAAGGTTTGTTACCTGTGCATTGTCACCTAGTTCCCCCAGGGATGAGCTGCAATTAGAACTAGCTCCTGGCTCATTCCCTTAACCACTATACTGCACCACAGTAATCCAACATCTAACAGAACCACCTCCATGTTCCCTACTGAGTTCATTCTAGGGGAACCAGACCCTGAGAGTGCTTTACGAATTCCAAGGTTTACTATCCCTGCACCTGCACAACTTGGAACCCCAGGCTCCATTGTTCAAGAACCTATTCAAGATCAGGTTGCTGATCTGGTTTCCACAAAATCCCAAGAGCATTTTGCCACCACCTCATAACTGTTTAGACTCCAGTGAAAGGGGAGAGGAAATATCTCAACCAAAATAGTATCTGTGTTCATATTTGTAAAATGCCCTGCAAAATAAAACAGCACAGATTTTCCTTTCTATTCCCTCCTCCGTTGGCTGCTGCATGTTCCATTTCTCTCTCCTCACTCCTGCACAATTTTCCTACTGGTGGGGCCTGAAACTCCCTCAACATAATCTACAAGGCTTCTGATAAAGTGTATTTATAAATCTGGTTTGGTGGTGTTCATAACCCTTATATACTGGAGTATTCCCGCCTTTGAGGCATGATATAATTGAGAATGCTCAAGCTGTGAATCAGAGGGCTATATCTGTCAGATACTTGCCAGATTCCTCAACCAGACATAACTAGATCCCCTTTCATGTTGCGATAGTAAGAAACGCAGCTACATTTTTGTAGGTTTTCTGTTCTAAGCTGTGTGTGTGTGTGTGTGTGTGTGTGTTTGTCCTTACAGAACTGGGCAACCTATCTCATGATGTCCCACTTCTCCTCCAACACAGGTATTAAAGGCCAGACCACCACAGAATAGGAAGCATGGTTCAGAACTGCCTATTTTGAACTGTTTGATATTAGGAGATCTGTAAGGCTAGCCAGCAAATGTGTTAGAAAGAGGACTGCAAACAGCAGAACAAAGCAACCTCTCACTGAAGTAGTGAAAAAGCTCCAGGGCCTGAAAAGTCAGGGCCAAAAGAATCTGTAACCCACACTGCATCAGATTTAGTTTTGCAGGGAAAGTAGCAAGCACAAACCCATGGGACAGAGAGCTCTGACTTAGCACCAAACCCACAGAGTAGGAGTGTGCTCCCTGCAATGCTACTTCTCTAACAGACAACAGTGAAAATGTGCAGATTGCTTTCCCAAATGATTGCCCCAATAAGCACATTTTACAAACCGAAAAAAGGATTTCCAGGCTTTGTAGCTTTAAGGACACTGGTTGGCTTTCTACTGCCATGAGACAACAGATTATTCCCCTCTTCTCCTGCCCCTGACTCCCTCTACGGTTCTTTGGCAAATTCCTGCAAAGTTTGCACTGGTGTAGCATTTAAGGCGAACTCTGGAATCTTCACAATATATTGGGCAATACATTTATTCTCTTTAGGATTCCAGTGATGACACAAGTCCTGAATATCCTATATATGGCATGCTGTAGCATGGGAATCTTGGGAAGCTCCATATAGAAGGCAAGAGGCGCCATCATGCTGGACGGTCTTATGCACCAACCGAAAAAGACACGAGCAGAAGAGATCAAAAGGTGCCTTACCTGGTAGATCATGACTTTGAAGTTCCTGCGCTTCAGCAGCTCTGCCTCATTAGATTCCAGCTTCTTGATTTGGCCAGCTTGCTTCTCCAGGTTCTGCCGGACAGTTTTGACGTTGACACTGACCTTGCGAACCTTTTCCAACATCTTGTTGACCGTATTACTGGTGGTGGAGTGGGCCTTCGTGAGCTTGGTAAGTTCCCCTTGGATGCTGGACACCACCCCATCCATCTCCTGCTGCCTTTCTTCCAGCTGACTCTGGGTCAGCTGAATCTGATCAACAGCTCCGATGATCTTGTCCAGAAGGGTAAGAACCATAACGCCATTGATCTGGTCAGATTTGATGGGTTCTTCGGTCTCACCTGCTGGCTCCTCCGAAGCCTCAGAGACTGCTGGCTGCTCAACGATCTGGAGGGTGGTGTCTGCCATGGTTGCTCAGGAGTCCTAACTAGCAGAGCCTGGAGAAGTTTGACACTGCAGGGACAAGAGAGCGAGAGAGAAGGGGAGACTGAATCTGAGATCTCTCAGATCTGGGAGGCGAGCCAGAAGCCAAGAGCGCAGTGCGTGGATGTGTGCTTCAATTGAAATGGCACAACCCTTGCAAAGCTGTCCGGAGAAACTGTCCTGCAAAATTTTCCAAGCTTCCAGGCCATTGGCTGACTCCACCTCAACTGGAGGAAAGGAGCCTCTTGCCAAATGCCTGGCAGACCCACCCCTTTTTTCTGAAATGATTAAAATAGTTGGAGAGGAGGCAACAGCTTTAGCATGCGAGCACAGGCAGGGTTCGCTTGCTCGCTCGCTCACTCACTCACAGAGGAATGCAGCGCTCCAAACTTCAACAGCCTCTGATTTTAATAGACAGGACGAAGGCAGGGATTCCTAGCAAGATTTCTGGGGAATCCAGGGCGGCGGTGACAGGAGACAAAACAAAACAAGCTCTGTGCAAAGCTGCTGATGAGAAATTGACAGCCCTGAACAGAACTGCAAATGTTTAAGTGTGGCTGGGACAAACCCAAAGGGATGCCTGCCTTCAGCCAGGTCTGCACAAAGTTGAGCATTTCCTTTTAAAGTCACAGAGTGACAGTTTAGGGCACGTGTGGCTTGGATCACTCACCAAGCGCAACTGGCTGTGTTAGTGAGCACATTTATACTGCAGAGATGTGATCACAAGAGCAGGCACATTCAGTTCAGATGCACTTCAGAAACCCAATCTGAATTAAAAGGAGAGTTATTTGGTATATAATGTGGAGGGAGTAGGCAAGGGAAGATCATGAGCACACTATCTGCTGCAGGTGGCAACCAACAGTTGTCATATTCTGCAGTGTGAAAAATCAAATCCTGATTGTGAAACAGATGCAAAGGGCCTATCTGAGGATGATTCTGGCTGTTTTCTGGTGCTGTCAATGAAGGCGGCATGCCCTGTTTTTATTTTTAAATGTAGATTATTATGCATTAATTACTAAACCACCTTTGTTCCGAAGAGGCATAAAATAAAATAATAAAAATATATCAGCAAAGTAATTTTTTTTAAAGGAACAGCAGTAGGCACATGCTTGATGGAAGGGCGACATCTTCCCGGCATCAGCTAATTTTGCTTTTCTGTGGTATAACCATAGGGAAGAAAATACCAATGTCTGTTCCAAATAATCAAGAAAGGGGGAAAACCTATCTTTTAGCATATAATAGTCTCCCATTGTGAAGCAAAATAACAATATTAGTTGTTTCGCAAGCGAGTCTGATAAAGCTGGGGGGTTTTTTTGGTTCTGTCTACGTACCTTGGTGTTCTGCACCTTAGCCTCTCCTTAAGAGACAATAAAATGTGAGAGCTGTTAGCAGTGCAGTGTCACAGCATAGGGCTTGGATGTGGGGAATCCGAAATTCACATCCCTAGTCAGCTGCTATGAAGCTTGCTGGGTTCCCTTATGTAAACTGCTATGTGCACAGTCAGTGTAGCAGCATAGGACAGCATAAGCACAATATAGCAAGCACCTACCCACTGCACATCTGGCTCCAGGTCCGCATCCCAGCTCCACAACGGATATAAGAGAGAATGAACTGCTGCTGTCAACAAACCCTAGCATGGGTCAGTCCTCTGGCCACCACAATGGTGAGAACAACCCTACTAGGGAACATCTTAACACAGCCTCGTTTGATTTTAAATCTGGACAAAACACCCGAGGCACCGTGTTCAAAGCAAAGAACTTCAGAATCACTGTTTCTGCTGCACATCTCAGCAGAATGATGTACCTCACCTATAGCTGGCATCTGACCAAATACCCACACACACTTTGGGATGGTAATTAAAGTCAGAGGAAGTTATGCTATTTGCAGAAATTACTGGCTCTAGGTCCTTGAAGTTTTACAGAACTCCATGCCCACTCTCCCACTCCCCCCACAGAAAATGTAAACTACAAGTCGTAACTGCTGAATACTTGTGACCTTTTCTTTATAAATATTCTGGCATGTAGGTCCGAGTAGCTCCAAGTATGTACTCTTCTCCTGCACCCTCTCACAAGGAAAAAATACTTTCCAAAACCTCACATATAGAGTGCTTTTCCTTTGTGCATCCAATGCTGGCATAGGCAAAATCTGGCCCTCCAGATTTTTGGAACTACAATTCCCATCATCCCTAGCTAACAGGACCAGTAGCCAGGGGTGATGGGAATTGTAGTCCCAAACATCTGGAGGGCCGGAGTTTGCCTATGCCTGATCCAATGCCTCCTCAACTGTCCTGTGCCCTGCAATCTGGTGCCCTGCACGGGGGTGGCAATGATGAGGCCTGAGGGAATCACATGGTGTGCAGTCATTTGACAGGAGAGAAATCTGAGCTTTCATTTGAGCTTGCTGGTTTGCTTACATGGCATATGGCTTTTTCAAAAGGAAATGGAAGAAATTTGGTGCTCTCAAGTATTGAGATTTCTGAGATAGACTACAGTTCCAATTATATATGCTACAGATGTTGCGTCTACAGACTCTATGTACTCTAGACGTAATCCAGAATAAATTTCGAACCCGTTATGTTTACCAGGCAGTGCACCAGCTGCTATACTGAGAATGGAGGCAGGTCTGGCATTCATTCTTTATTGGCTGCAATTACAGAAATTGCCAGATAATTACCCCCTCCCTCAAATTCTCAGTGGAACGTTTACTTGCTTGAAGTTGACATAAACAGCTTTCATATGCTGCAGTTGTCAGCATTTCAAGAAATAGATCGAACTCCAACAGCATTAATTTTGGAGTACGATTGTCTCCTGAGGTGTAGAAAACTGTGGACTAAAGTGCTAAGAAAATAAAATCCTTCTGGTAAATGCTCCTGTTTAAAACTGAGAACCATTCCAACTATTTGCATTGCCAAATGGTATTATCTGCTTGCATAAAATCATTCAGTAAAGGTAGTTTCATGTATTAATACTAGGCAGTTTTCTGTTCTCATGCAATTGTGTTTTCAAGCAGTGGCACATCTTGATAGAAGATTCTCAAGCCTTAATCAATCAGCAGTTATGTGTACATGGCCTAACTACAGTTTAGGTGAACATTGTTCCATATATCCTTTGTGAACAGAGAATACTGCCTAATATGGAGTAAGTTTATTGATCCATCTAGCTCAATATTGTTTGCACTGATTGGCAGGGACAGTGCCACCTGAAAATGCCAGGGACAGACTCTAGAACCTTCTGAATGTGAAACATGGGCTCTATCCCTGAATTATCCATTACTGGATAAAATTATACAGGTAGATCATTAAAAAGCACACCTAGATTAACAGAAGCTTTTAAAAAGTTGTTTTTGGTATCAGAACTAGACAAATAAGTTACCTATAAGTTAGCATTATTTGAGTAGCCAGGCCTAGAGATGTGAAGGCCCAGAAACCACCCAGTGGAACACCCCCCCCCCATTTTTCCCACTGTCACATCTATTGTGATACCAATGTAAGCAAGGTCACTGAATATAAGCTGATCATTTTGCTGCTCTTTGGCAAATCTGTTCATATTTCTAACAATGATGCCCTGTTTTCTTGAACCGTCAACGAATGAATATTTTTAGGAAGGTTATTTATATATCTCTGTTGCTTGTTGTCTAATTCAAGCTTTGCTTTTTAATGACCTATGGTTGTATACAAATAAAGATTGCCTGACTGGCATGACATTGGAGACAAACAGAAAAGCATGTGCAAAAACACACCAACATTTTGCAAGGTGCATTTGTCAAAACTTCCTGGATTATTCTTATTAAGGGGTGGAGACGTAGGGAGCAGCATAGTCTGCATGCCTTTGCATTTTCCATCACAATGCTTTCATCAAGTATGCAGTGGAATACATTAGAAATTCAGTCGCTATCCTCATGTACCCAGATAACTCAGCAGCATTCTCCAACCTTCTGGCCACAGCTCATGGGTACTTCAGTTGCATTTGCAAGCAGGCAATCTCAAATTCAGTCCTCGGAAACTCCAATTAAAACCTCCCTGAGCCAGGAGAGCTGCTTCCATACCCAAGAGCATTCTTAACTACACAGGAGATTTGCTGGCAGTCAATTGACCAGCATCCCCCACCCTCAAGTGAACAATTATATTTTTATCAGGTTATCCCACCACACATCGTTCATAAAGTGGAAACAATAGCCCCTCCTGTTTGTTTGGGGTTTTTTTTGCCATATGTCGAAAATAGCAGACAATTTTATAGAAAAATATTTCCTAAGGCACGCCTAAGCAGAGGAAAAGCAAATGTTCCCAGTGTTTGAGGGTGATGAGTCAGTTTTGCATGAAAAGTCTCTATTTCAAGCAGGAGCAAAGCAAGGGCATTTGCCCTTATTACTCATATGACATCTGCTTCAGAGATGCTCCAAAACAGTTAAAGTTTTGTGCTGTTTTGGACGTGAGCCAAGATGTATGGACTTTAAAATGTTTGTTAAAGTACAGAATGTTTACAAAAAGCTCTAGAAGTCTCATTTCTGATTAGAAGGCTGAAGTATTTTTTACAAAACACACACACACACACACACCACAAAACACTGTTGGGTGAGATGTTTATGCCTTAATGTGCAAGCATTAAAAAAAATAAAAATCTTCCTTCTCCAAAGGTTATAGTGTAATAAGTATACAACTAGGTCTGGAGAGAATTGAGTTTAAAGTCTGCTAAACCCCAAAGCTCATTGAGTAATCTTGACCTCGTAATACTTTCAACCTAACCTATTTCACAGGTTTGGGGAGAAACGCACACACGGTGCACATTATTGCCCTAAACTCCTCTGAGAAGCAGCTGGATAAAAATCTAAGATACAAAAAAATATTTAAGGTTTTTCCTTGACAGAAACTCTATACTCTTTACAGGTTCATGACAGGCAGAAATTCAACCTACAAAGCTTTGCTAACGAGGAAGGGCTGGAGAAGCTGCACCTACTAATTTCTCCTCAATATACTGCTGTTAGGCACAGTGCCCCCAATTAACAAAAGTAACCATGAGGACAAAAAGAGTAATAAAAATAAATTCTACTCACAGCACAAAGAAGTCCTTTTGCCTACAGGTCTTCAGGCATCTCCAAATGCACAGAAGATGAAGTGATCTTTTGTTCCTTTCTGTATCGTGTTCCGTCTCTGTGGACTTCCCTCACTTTTACAGCTTCCATAGTTTCTCCTGGGGGGATTTTTGTCCTGCACCTTAACAAGGCCTATGCTACCCAATTCCCCACAGGAAACACGAGCTTTTCATGAAGGAGACTAACTGGATGATTGTGCAGTAGCTTTGCATCTGAGCCATGCTATATAAATATTATTATTTCAGGTTGGGGGCCTGTACGGACTCACCAGGAGAAGGACATGGCCTCCTTTTGATGCCAAATGATTGATAAGACTGAAGGAAAATGGTGGCAAAATGGGGGGGCGGGGATTATAACCTGAGCTGTACAGTATCAAGAGACAGAGTTAAACTTATCATTAGGAAGATGCAGCAGATCAAACACTTTATCGTGTTTATTGCTCTCTTCGCTTATCGTAAAACTACAAATACAGTGGTACCTTGGTTCTTGAACTTAATCCGTTCCGGGAGTCGGTTCGACTCCTGAAACCGTTTGAGAACCAAGGGGCGACTTCTGATTGGCTGCAGTAGCTTCCTGCACTCAAGTGGATGTTTAGCTTCCGAAAAACGTTTGCAAACTGGAACACTTAATTCTGGGTTTGCGGAGGTCAGGAGCCGATTTGTTCGACAACTAAGCCATTCGAGAACCAAGGAACCACTGTATACCTATGGGCACGGCTGACTCAATACATTTTGGCACCCAAGGCAGATCCCAAAATGGCACCCCCTTCCCTGCCAAGGAAGGAGGGAAGAAGGGCCATATACTGTATCAAGAAGAAGGGCAGGAAGGAGAAAGATTAACAGTGGGATCTGCTGCTCCAGTGAATCCTGCTGCCAGAGGTGGTCACCTCACCTTGCCTCATGAGTGGGAAATCCACAAGGTTATGAATTCTTCCCAGTAACTGATGTTTAGTGGAACACTGCCTCCAATTCTGGGAGCAATATAGCCATCATGACTAGTAGGCAATGTATAATAGCCTTATCTTGTCCAGTCCCTCCTTTAAAACCGCCCAAGTCAGCAGCAATCACTATACCTTGCGGTCAAGAAGTGTGCCTTTCTCTGTCCCGAAGCTCCCACCGCTCCGTTTCATTGGTTTCTGTTGTTAAAACTCTACATTCTACTATGAGGAGATTTTCTCCCTGAACACTTTCTCCACAGCATAAACCACCCTTCTAATCTGCTATTTTCTAAACCAAAAAAACTCCCGAACATTGTAGCTTTTCCTCACAGGGAAATTACTCGAGACCAGATCTCCCTAAACATTTTGGCAGCCGTTTTCCCGTGCCCTTTCAAGTTCTTACACTATCCTCCTTTCTCCCCCCACCTCAGAGCCCCAGTGCGATTTAAAAAGATGCACATGTTTCTGGGACTTTCCTACATTTCTTTACGCTATAAAGAATTTAGTAGGACGGCAATGTTTAGTGAATTGGCCACTTAGTTAACGCAAAAAAGGTTGGCTCTCTAATTAATCAGCTGAAACTCAGTACAACTAATCTCTTATCAGGTAACAGCCCTGATAATTATGAATCAATGAGAATCATAGGATTGTAGAGTTGGGAAGGATCCTGCAGGTCTAACTCCCTGCAATGCAGGAATCTCAACTAGATCATACATGACAGACGGCCATCCAGCCTCTGCTTTAAAATCTCCCATGAAGGAAGGAAGGAAGGAAGGAAGGAAGGAAGGAGTGTCGTCTCTCGTGGGAGTCTGTTCCACTGTCGAACAGCTCTTACTCTCAGAAAGCACGTCCTGATGCTGACTCGGAATCTCCTTTCTTGTAACTTGAATCCATTTGTGTTCTTCCAGGCACACACCCTTCGAGATACATCAGTCACTGGAGCAGGGGGTGGGGGTAAAGAAACCATTTTCTGAGGCGAACCCTTTCAACCGCCACGATCACAAAAAAACACACCAGGGCATGACGTCACCGGCCATGGCACGCCGCCGCCGCGACTTACGAAAGCGGTCGCCAAAATGGCGGCCACTTAAGGCAAGCAATCCAGCGAACCTTGCCCGAACGCACCACGCCGGCGCGGTTCCTGTTGCTAAGCAGCGCCACCCGGCCGGGCGGAAGAAGGGAAGGCGGGCGCTGCGCACCTACGCAGTGGCGTCATCAGCGGAAGCTGAGGGGGGTGTTGGTTGCCGCTTTGTCGGAGCAGGTGCCGCGGCTTGTTTTTGGTGCGGCGTTTAAGGTCTGCGGCGGCGAAGCCCTTTTCAAGGTGCGGGGGGGGGGGAAGGCGGCTTGGCGGGGCAAGGGGCATTGAAAGACGGTTAATACGGGGAAGCAACGCAATGCGTCATGGGAGAGCACGGGGCCTAGTCGAGGAGGGAAAGGGTCTGCCCTGTCCTCTGCGGTTGTGGGAGTGGGGCGCGTGATACTCCGCTTAGGGCCAGTGAGAGGAGACAAGGGACTGCGTCGGTAGGACGCCTAATCCAAGGTCCTCAGGTGGGAGGAGAAAGCAGAAGGTATTATATTTGAATGTGGGGGGGGGTGTCATTGGGTTTCAGGGGCGCCCCAGGGGGCGAGCTGGTTTCTCCCATGGGTGCCTTTGGAAAGGAGGAGGAGAGGGATCTCTCCAGCACCTATGGGGACGTTTAAGAGTGTGGGGAGGAGGCCGGTTTCATGTTGGGAGTGATACCTGGGGCGTTGCTGTCTTGTGGGTAGGCGGCGCTGGATGGATAAGATGATAGGATGGTGATGGAGGAGCCACTTGCTAACCCATTTGTCTCTGAGAAGTAGATGTCTCCTGCTGCTTGTCATCTGTTCCCTCTTTGGGGTGGGGTGGGGGCTGCTGTTCGTGTTGTAATGTGGGGTGACAGCAGCTTCCTGCCTTTGTGTTAGGTATAAGAAGGAAGGCACTTTCCTGCTTGCCAAGGGGGTGAAATAATGAGAAATTGCCCCAGTTTTGGGCTCTGGTACACAGCGAGGAGATGCATTAAAGTCAGTTACAATAATGGAGAGGTCACCTTCCCCTTCATGGAGAATTCTGTGAAGGGGAAAGAATGTACTTCACTTAAAAAAAAACTGAGGTGGGGGAGCTCAACAGACAATAAACTGAAATGGGAATTCTAGTCTTAAAGATTCTTCAGACGCCTGTCGTCCAGCACTTATTAACTTTATTAATGCATTAATGCTATCCTTCTGACGTGAAAGCATGTGATCGAACATGACATTTGATTCAGTTGTTGCACCTTAGCTTGTATAAAATATTAATTGCAACTTTTCTTGGAGCTGGGCCTTACAAATTTGTCAGGCATTTGGGCAGATAAGCTCAAAGTTCAGTCATACTGCTGCTGTGGTGCCCTTGCAATGCCCCCATCTCTTGTTGAGTGGCTTATTGGAGTAAGATGCTAGAGTTAATTTGTAGTTTATCTTTTGGAAAGGCTCCTAGTCTCAGTAATTGTTAGCATTCAGCATGGATAATGTGTGTTGCTTTTTAACCAGTGAGCAGCAATGTCCGTGCGTTATTTTCATTGAATTAATTATGTCAGAGCTTTCAAAACTTTTCATGTTGGTGACACACTTTTTAGACATGCATCATTTCACAACACAGTAATTCAGTTTTACTAGCAAACTGGAGATTAAACTAACCCCTTTTCACATGTATTTCCCAAGTACCTCTCTCTTTTGCCCACTGATCAAAAACCAAGTGGGCAGTAGGAACACCATTCCAATCATTGATACATTAATACTTACAGCATCAGTAGTAAGCAAGACAAAAGTATGGACTGGATAAATCTCTACATAGTGTTTTGCCTCAACTGTTTGAAAGAGACTTTCCAAGCAGAACAAAAAATGATTCACTTTTTTTAAAAAAATAAATAAATCTGCATTTATATGTTAATAAGTTGAAATATTTCTGGACTCTGATTAGGCCCATATTCTGATGTGGCATTTCTTATGTCTCAAGCCTGACAGTGGCTCACTTTCTATCAGCATGATTGAGGAGACTGCAAAACCAGCCAGACTTTACTTTCACTGGATAATCCCTGTGGACTATGACATCCGGATGTTCTCCCATCCCTTAGTGAAAATAAGCTCTGAATCCCTATGCAACCAGCTAAATCTGCTGCAGTGCTATGTAACAGTTTTTCCCTGGAGATGGCTGTCAGCTGATAGGCTGCTGCTTGTGTTTCTGGGGCAGTAGCTTGCAGAAGTGCCACATGATGGGCAGCTGGTCATGAAGCTTGAGCTGAGAGGTGAAATTCAGAGGCAACAGCATTCTTTGAGTGCTGCAATGTAGCAGTTAGTTGTGTGTGGCACATAAAAATGAGACACCATGGAATAGCCTTTCCTTTTTTACAATCCTTAAGTAATATTTTCAGAATTTTTATGCTCTTCTCTTATTCAATTTGAGGTGTTCCAGTCCTAGTTTTCAATCTTCATGAGAGAGATATAAATTAATCTACAATATATGCCTTCCATGTACCCCAAAAGGTAGATAACAGAATTGATACCTTTCTGGTGAGTTACATTTATCCTCCTTTTTCTTTCTCTTAAAGGCAAAAGGATTCTCACCCTAGTTTGTCTCGCTCTTCCCTCTCACTATGGGGGAGCTCTTCCGGAGTGAAGAAATGACCCTTGCGCAACTTTTCCTTCAGTCTGAAGCAGCGTATTGCTGTGTCAGTGAACTGGGAGAACTTGGGAAGGTCCAGTTTCGAGATGTATGTATCTGGCCCTATTGGTCCACACAATCTATTGCGTTGTTGTTTGTGACAACTTACCTATGCTCAAGGGTCGTCCCCCCCCATACTAGGATATAACTGAAGCATCTTTATATTCTGTGACTATCAGTGTTGCTGCCTTTTGTTGTGGGTGATTGTTCTGTGCCCTCCAATGATCAAGTATTCAATTTCATACTTGACTTCATCATAAGGTCCCTGTACAGGTTACAGAAATTTAAAAATAAAATATTAAAACAGTATGAAACAAATGACAATCGCAAGAATAGGATGGGTCCTGAAAAGATATCTCAAATGTCAAAGGCCAGACGAAAGAGGTATGTCTTCAGCATACAACAGAAATCATACAGTGAAGGTTCGAGGTGCACCACTGTAGATAGGTAGTTCTATAACAAAGGGGCTGCTGCAGAGAATGCCCTCTCCTGGGCTGCCACTGCTCTCTGAACTTCTGAGGGTGGTGGAACTAAAAATGGGCTCTTTATAGATCTTTTATTGATCAGGAAGCAACCCTTTGCATTTTCTCTTTGAACAGTTAAAATGTTCATGAGCTTTCTGTGACATCACACCAATATAGTTAATGGTACAGAAGGGTTTGGAGATGGGCAACAACTGGTTTTCAGTCACTGCACACATGTGAGAAATTATGTTTTCTTCTTCTTGACAGCTAAACCCTGATGTGAATGTGTTCCAGCGTAAATTTGTCAATGAAGTCCGGAGGTGTGAAGAGATGGACAGGAAACTTAGTATGTCATTGCTTTCTCTTGCATGTGCATAGGCCAGGCATAGGCAAACTCGGTCCTCCAGATGTTTTGGGACTACAATTCCCATCATCCCTGACCACTGTTCCTGTTAGCTAGGGATGATGGGAGTTGTAGTCCCAAAACTTCTGGAGGACCGAGTTTGCCTATGCCTGGCATAGGCTGATGGGGCTAAATCAGTCTGGGATCCATTAAACCTATCCCCAGATTTCTGTGGCTATGCTAAATAATCTGCATGTTGTACATTGTTGCAGAAATTAGAACAGGATCCAAACCACAAGAATATGATATAGAAAAGGCATAGGCAAACTCCGGGCCCCCAGATGTTTCAAGACTACAATTCCCATCATCCCTGACCACTAATCCTGTTAGCTAGGGATCATGGGAATTGTAGTTCCAAAACATCTGGAGGGCCGGAGTTTGCCTATGCCTGATATAGAACGTGACATGATAGTTAGCAGCATAACAGATAATATAGAAGGAAAATAGATGCCAATAGCAACTAGCAAAAGTCTAAGATATCCTTATTGTGTGCAAATGAACCCATAAGGTCAAAATTCCTTAGTATAGATCTGGGGAGAGTGACATGTGATTATCTAGTCCTCCTGCAATTGTAATTTATTAAGGCATGCTGCATCCATTGTACTACCGGTATCATGAAATCAGAACAAAAATATATATATGGTAGTAATCTATTTTCTTTTAAACTATCATTTTGTAGATTATTTAAGTGAGAAGAGATGTTCATAGTGGAGGTGTTTGTGTGGTCTAGTGGAATGGGGCATCAGATGATCAGTTGCACAAGGGAATTATGCAGATCCATGAGGCCTTCTCTCACATATATGATATTACATGCTCTTCTTAAATCATCCCCTCATTACAGTTCTCCCCCTTTTTAGGGTTTGTGGAAAAGGAGATTAAGAAGGCCAATATTCCCATCACAGACACTGGCGAGAATCCAGAGGTGCCGTTCCCCAGAGACATGATTGATTTGGAGGTAAATAACACTGCGGCTTATTTCTCTTGATACAGGGCTGTGAAAAGTGAATATTGAGTGGGAAAATCAGATTGCAGAGGAAATAGCTAGAACTGGATGCTGAATAGAGTTTTACAGAAAAGTCTGGGGGAGTACCCTGACATATTTTCCTGGTTTGTTAACCATTGTTCAGCCAGAGTTCCTTAGTACAGACATCAACAAAGAACTTTGGTTTAATACTAGCCATGGTCTTTGTTCTGAAGGTGGTGCACAATAGGGGATGAGGGAATAAAGTGTTTTGCTCCAGCAGTTGTTCATGACTTCATAAGCAATCATCCAAGCAGCCTTGATGGGAGCCCAGCTTTTATAGGTCTCTAGTTTACCAATAAAGGGAATCATAAATGCATCAGCCAATGACAGTTTAGTTACTGATTTATATAATTTGTTCAAGGGCATCTCTGGCTGTAAAAGGTAAAAATAATAGTTCTTTAATGTAGAAGATTATCTCTATTATAGCATAGGATTTGAATTTGGCTATAGAGAGATTAAAGGAGCTGACAGTTCATACATCGAGGAAAAGATGCCTCTGCTACAGCATATTGATAGCTAATAATCAACTCGCTCTCTTCTCTTTTTCTCTGCAGGCAAACTTTGAGAAGATTGAAAATGAGCTCAAAGAGATTAATACCAACCAGGAAGCCCTGAAAAGGAACTTCCTGGAGCTGACGGAATTAAAATTTATACTGCGCAAAACTCAGCAGTTTTTTGATGAGGTCAGAATATCGGATGTTTTTGCTTCTTATGCAGCTGGGCCAGCTCATCACAACCTTCCACTTTTCTTCTTGAGAACGCTTGTTTAAGTTGCAGTTTTGGGCAGCAGTGCCTCCCCTTGATTTCAAGAAACTTCTACAAGTTGTTTTCCATCATTCATGCAAACATATGAGCTAGCCACCCCATGGCTTACATTATGTGCAATTGCTGAGTGTTCATGTCTAGGTAAAATATTCCTCCGACACTTGTCAGAAGGGTGTATAAACCTTTGATCATGTAGAACTCCCAAAAGATTCCTGGGGGCATGATGGAAAAGGGCTTGGAAAGCAGAGCACCTATCCAGATTCCCAGTTGCTAGGATCAAAGTTTCAGTAATAAGGAAAACTGGATGCTAGGATATTTCCAGCCTCGTTTCTGCTAGCTAGACAAGAAAGAAAAGTATGGATGCAAGTGATCTGTCTCCCTCTCTTGAATAGCACAATGTTAGAGCAGGTCAACAAGAGCTTTGCACAATCTAAGCCTTACCTAGGTGTCAGGCTGGGAGGCCCTGATGTGTTTCGGACTTGCTGCTCATGCCCTTCAGATTTCTAGGCACCTGGGCAGCCAGTTGGCTAGGATTTTTCTAGTCCTGTTAGTCATTTAGGAAGGGTAGTAGAGAAAGTGGCAGAAATTAAAAAAATCTGGATCAGCAACTATTTTTGACACACCATTAAAATAATGTCACTAGCAAATCCAAACAAATGCTTTCAAAAAGTCTGTGCTTCCAGGTGGTGATATGATGGTACTGAACATGTTTAGATTTATGTTTCCAAGACTCTAGAGTTATTGACTCAATTAAGGGGCTTTTTGCAACAGATCATGATATTTCATGTTCAACTTGGATAGTTGGAGCCCTGGTAGAGGCCTGAAGCCTATGGTCCAGTAGTGCTACCCTCCCTCTAATTCAGCACTCAGAGAAAAATGGAGTTAGGTAAACAAAATGGGATCTTGCTTTCCTTCTTTGAAAAACAACAACACTTTTTTGCTGCCTCTGCTCTTGCTTTGTGGATGATAATGTGGGTGCTTGGGGAATATAATCAATAATGGGTCTAAGCTCCTTGTCTTCAAGTGTTGAAAAGCAGTTTGTAAGCTGTGGTCGGTTGGGGTGGTGCCTCCTGGACACATCACACACATGAGTTGTGCTTTGGGTTTTGCAGCTGCCATCTAAGTGTGGAATTTGGTATTGGATGTGACATTCAGCATCCTGAGGAATCTTGGCATGTGTATATTTTAAACTGAGTGTCTGCCTGTTAAGGGTGCCAAGGTAGGATTGAAGGCAGTGTCTGGTGAAATCTCAGAATGTTGAGAGTAAATGTTACAGGATAAACAAATATATAAGCAAAAATTTGCTTTTTTGTCAGGAGCATCGATAGCCATAACCTAGCTTAGTTACAAATGTGGCCTCTGGTAAAAATTAATTGCTGACCATGGTGAAAGGGCCTTTCTAACATTTCTGATATGATCCTTTGCTGTTAACCATCCACCTAACACTAAGGCAGGGGGCTGCATGGACAGCTTGTTCTGTCTGAGGTGCAGTGCTCAACTGGTCCTCAAGAAATACTTGAAGCAGCTGGAGCACTTAGAAATGTGACAGCTAGGATTAGGTGGATATATGCTCAACTTCCACCTTTGAAATAAAAATGAAGTTCCTGACCCTTCACAGTTGTGGAAAAACACTTGAACATGTAGTGTTTGGGGAAGTGTCCAATCTTGGTGCAACAAGTGCTGGTTAATTTTACTTTGGCTCGGCAACCTGCATCTATGTGTGTAAATGTTGAGCTTTGTGTGTTGTTTGATGGCCAACTTAAGTGTCATACCAGCAGAAGAGCAACCTTATGTTGGACTGCACAACACCAGCTACCTAACATTGAGTTTAGGTCAGTTATGTGATGATTTTGATTTTTGCCCTTAATGACAGCTGAACTTTTGTTTTCAGCGCATTGTCCAGCAAATGTTTTTTCCAGGTTTTCCCACTTGGGCATTGCTGCAGTTGTAGTTCTTCCAAGTGCTTACTTGTACTAAATACGTAGTGTAAATGTGAACATTTACAGCAGGATCACATGATGGCGAGCTTCTTCATATAAAAGAACAATCCCTTCTAAGCAGCATGCCTGTTTTCTGCATACAGGATATTTTGTGTGGTGGAACATCCCATCACTGGAACTCCACCTGTGGTCTGAAGTAGTACATTCCAGACACAGGTTTGGCCACGTCTTCTGCTGCTTAAGAGAGCTAGGCCTTCACTGCTTTTCAACTTCAAAATCTAAACAGGGTATAATGAATAGTAGTGCTTGCTGAATGGTGCAGTTGCCTCTACAAAGTCTCTTTTTAATGTTTTTAGGATTGAGGGCCCATCTGAGCAACTGTTTAGACTAAACAGGCCATGGTGAATAGTATGTACTGTGTAACTTTCCACTGAAATGTAGTTTCCTCAGAGTCATGAGTTGCTTCATGTTTGTTCTTTGAAAGAGCTTCACATAAATAGATGATGGTCCTGTCAGTGATTCTAATTTAGGGAGCGGTTTTTAAGATGGCACAACAGAACTGTTGCTCAATCATCTTCCCCCCCCCCCTAAACCACTGAGAAACTTGCTGCTGCAGTTCAACATTTGAAGACTTTGTAAAACTTTGGGGGAGTTTGTGAAATATTCATAACTTGACAGCAAGAAATGGTTTGCGAGGCAAGTCTTTGATCTGTGGACCCTGAATTCAGTTGTGGGAGCTGCAGGAGGGAAGATGGGGCCTGACAATTAATGAATGGGACCACAATGCCAGCGTAGCCATTTCTTGCCAATGAAAAAGGATGCAATGGTTTTGATTCTGCTAAAATGGTGATGATTCTTTTCTCGGTCTTCATATTTTTGCTTTGTGAAGAACAGTAAGAGCTGGAGAAATATCTCTGGATCTATTAACCATAAGTGCCCCAGAATAGACTGGAAGA
Source organism: Lacerta agilis (assembly GCF_009819535.1). Lineage (NCBI taxonomy): Eukaryota > Metazoa > Chordata > Lepidosauria > Squamata > Lacertidae > Lacerta > Lacerta agilis. The sequence continues at coordinate 29,354,060 of NC_046325.1, read as the reverse complement.
AGACTGGAAAAGTAATGGTTAATGGCATGCAGTTTCCATCTCTTTCCTCTGGTTTCTTTCTTTTCTGTCATCATCTTCAGTCCTTAGTTCTCATTCTCCGTCTGTCATCTGTTCCTCCTTTTGGTGGTCCCTGCTGCAGTTGTTGCGGACTGTGAAAACTGTATCTGTGTTTACTCTTGCCATTCGCTCAAGAGCTTGTGTGTGTGTGTGTGTGTGTGTGTGTGTGTGTGTGATGTTTTGTGTATCCATTGCAGAAAGACCTTGAGCTGCACACCCTGGACAATAGCTAAAGTATTTATAGAGTGCCTCTCATATTAAAAAAAAAAAATCTAAGGTGGTGTAAAAGTAATATGCAAGTACAATAAAACATAAAATGCCATAAAAAGGATGCTCTTGTAGGAGAGCTTTCTGATTGTGCCTTTCTTCTTCAAGTTGTGGGGTGGTTGCTGCTTGCTGGTATAAGAGATGCTGATAAAATTCAGTCCTCTTTAGCAGGAACTATCACTGGGTCTGAGCTTGGCCATCCCAAACAACAAACCAAAGCTAAGACATTGTCATCAAGTTGAAGGCAGAAGTGACACAAGGTTTGAAGCAAGTCTTTACCTCCCTGCCCCTTGCTGACTTCCATTTTCCTTCCTTTGCACGGGGAGGCTCCCTATAACATAATTTGAGGACTTGTACAATAGATAAATAGGTACCGTTCCGGTGGGAAGGTAAACGGCGTTTCCATGCAGTGCTCTGGTTCTCCAGAAGCGGCTTAGTCATGCTGACCACATGACCCGGAAAGCTGTACGCTGGCTACCTCGGCCAGTAAAGCGAGATGAGCGCCGTAACCCCAGAGTCGTCCACGACTGGACCTAATAGTCAGCGGTCCCTTTACCTTTTGCAACAGAAATAAACATTTTTGTACTTGAAAATGCAGTTCAAGATCTTTGGCTTTAAAAAAACCCCAGCCATTTGTGTTCTCCACGTACGTATGTTGGAGGAGCTGTGTTTTATAGAGTATGCTGGCATTTAATTTCCTGCTTTCTTTGTTGCATTCCTTGAACAGTCAGGCAGGGGACTTCAGCATGGTGGTAGGCACAACAAGGGGAGATTTAGGAGGGAGCAAAGAGGCATTGAAAGCAGATTATCTTTGTGAAATGGTATCATGAATAGGAGAGTTGAAAATGGAAGAATTAGGGCTAGTTTGCATGATACTGCTTTCTGCCAGGATATCATGTGAATCCTGCCAACGCATTTCTTACGTGGGACTTACCCCACACATCTGTTTTGCTACATGTAGAATGAAATAGATAGGTGAAGATATTACCCTAGTCTCTCACTCTAGACTCTTAATGGGCAGAGCCAAGGTGGATAGTACTTCCTCAGGCTGCCCACAGCTGTGACCCATTCAGCTGTCCTCTCCACACCCAGTTCCAGGTGCAGCAAGTTTGTTGAGTTTCCCAGGAGGTCCAAAGGATGGGGAACAGGGGGCCCCTCCACTCACTGCTCTTTCTTCACTCTCTGTCCTCTCCTCCTTGAAGTATTGTAACTGTGGATTGGATGGGGAACCTGTGGCCCTTCAGATGCTGTTGTACTCGCATCAGCCCAAGTCAGCATGGTCAATGGGCATGGATGATGAGAGTTGTCATCCAATATCATCGGGAGAGGTCACAAGTTCAACATTCCTGCTATAGATCGGAGAAGGAATTGGAAGACCAGGGGAGCATATTTCAGCACGCTCCCACCTTATTACCCTGTTGCTGAAAGCTTGTGCATTTTACAATTTCAGGGATATCTTAGGAGCCCCTTTGTGTTCTGAATAGCAAATCAGTCTGCCTGTGCTGCTAGACTGTGGTCTGTTCTCATGGCCAGTTGCTTGGTTTGATATGTGTGTCTTCAGATTCTCATGCCCCTCATTTGCAGGAGCCCCTTGCATGCGTGTTGGAAGGCGATGTCTTATTTTAAAGCTACATCTGCTTCTTTTCTCCAAGTGTTTTCTTTACCGAATGGGCTGTGTCAAGGTGGAAATGATTTAAACTGTTTTGTCATGTTAATGCTGCCTCTGAGGGTGTAGCATCAACATCCTTCCTGAGCTATATCATGAGCGCTTGCGCAAGTTAAGTTTCCATTAAGTCTTAGCCAGCAAGTTACAGGGGGAAATGATTAAGTCGTGAATTCCAGCTAAAAAGATGTTTTAGGGGAAACAATTCATAAAAGAAATTAAATAATAAACAAATGTGTGCAAGTGTTCTAAGTCATGCATGCTTTGTTTGAAATAAAGCATGCTGGGGGGAAAGGGTGTCAAAAGTCCCCTTTGTGGGGTTCACCCAAGGTGCAGAAATAGCAAGTTATTAGCATTTGGGGGATATAAAATTACCTTGTTCCTCTCCAAATCTTTCTGCAAGGTCAATCTGTTCAAATAAATCGGGGCTGTGTATATTCTGTGCAAGCACAGAACTTGGTATAAGACAAGATTATGCTGTAACTTTAGAACCTGGCTTCTTGATCATATTGAAATAAGAAGAAATAATAAAAGCCCTTTCCTAGCCATTATGGCAGAGTATTCTTGGAAGTGTGTGGGCGAACCCTGCTGAAATCTCGGAAGCCAGTGAGGATTGCTAATGAGATTTCTATTATTTGTAGCTGGGTCCTCCATGTTCTTTGCAAAAGCAGAATAAATTGGACAGAGCAATCACATTTCATAATAAATCATTCATAATAGGATATTATGATGACTTGCCTAAGTTCTGATTCAGCTTGCAGAATTCTGTTTCAAATTTTTAGGCCCTGGTGTTGGGTATAAGCACCCTAAAATCCACATTTAAAATTCTTAAAGCAATCTTTAATCTGTTTTAGTACTTTAAACTTTTGTATGTTTTGAAGTAGGGTTGTAAAGTTTTCTTGACTTTACTGTTTCATCTTTCATAAACCACTTTGAGGTTTCTTTTTCCAATCAAGCAGTATATACATTTTATTAAGTAAGTAAGTAAGTAAAGCAAAGGTTTAGACTCCTCTGGCTGTGAAACTAGGCAGGAAAAATACATAGGAAATGCCTGCTGAAATCACAGAAAATGGAATAGGCGCTGGGAGGCTTTCCAGGGCTGAGCTTCAGTGCCTACATAACTCTTGCTATTCCCCGTTAGTAACAGAAGCAGAATAAATTACAAGTAGGTAGACACTTTAGTTTGCTTGATCATAACCTACTGACACCTAACTTTGTTTAGTGTAGAACATGGTTTACTTTTTGGCTGAATTTTGATATTTTGTTATCCTCTCCCTAAGTTTCACAGTATACATAGCCCTGGGTATATAGCAGTGTTTTCCAAACTTCAGTCTCCAGTTGGACTACAACTCCCATCATCCCTGACCACTGGTCCTGCGAGCTAGGGTGATGGGAATTGAAGTCCAACAAGAGCTGGAGACCCAAGTTTGAGGAAGCTGGTATATATTTCATCCAGTTCTTGGCCAGACAACCTCTTGCCTTTCTTCCAGCTTCTATGTACATGTTTGCTTCTCTCTATTGAGCCTGGAGCATCTTTGCTGAGGCTGATCGCATGCACCACAGTACAGACCAGCTGCATAGTTGCACGGTGGCATTTAAAAGGGGGGGCGGAGACTCCTTTTTCAAAAGTCTGCAGAGGCTTGAATGAGGGATTGCCCATTTCCCACCATATTTCTTCGGAGCTTAACTTGCAGTTTTTATGTCCAGCTTGGAAGGTCTGTGTTTCGCAAGCATCCTGTCACTCTCCCTCTGTTGGCTTTGTGGAGATGCCTTGCTCACCTTTTCTTCACATCCTCCTAGAGCCTTCTCTTCTTTCATTTTTTCCTCCTTTGGTATTTCTTTGCTTCTCTCCATCCATCTCCTGGTTCCTCATCCCCCTGCATGCCACTAACTAGTTTCATTAGATGTTAATTGATTTGTGAATTCAGGCTGAATTGCATCATCAGCAGATGGCGGATCCCGACCTGTTGGAGGAGTCTTCGTCTCTGCTGGAGCCGAGTGAACTGGGAAGAGGAACCCCACTACGATTAGGGTACGTGCAACTTTCACTTTTCAGCAGCATCAGTTGTGTTCTGTAGGATCTCTTCTGCATGTCAGGCACGATTGGTTAAGGCCGTAGGACTTGGGTTTGCGTTCTTCCGTACTATTCTTGATTCCTTTGAGGAGAGCAAGCTATTTCTTGGTGTTAATATTATTTAGCTGAATTTGAATTAAGTTGCTCAGTACTAGATCTGATTGAACAGGATGCATCTCGTGCCAGATTGTTGACAGAAAAGCAGTTAACCGACAGCAGTTCCACTTTTGTGTTTTTGGAAATGTAAAGAACCAAATAAATATTGGCCCCAAGCGGTGCAGATAATGTAGAATTTCTGTAGCTTATCAGTTTTCACTCTTCACTCTATCTCCTTGTAGTGTTGCTTTGATATTTGGATAGTCTTGACAGCTGCTATGGATGCCTTTTATGTGCACCAACAATTGATAAACAGAGTTCTAGATTTACACAAAAGTGGATTTTGTTCAGATTCCGAAAGGCTGACATGGAAATAATGATTTTCAGTTAAAGATCTACTAAATTTGTCCTTAGGGACGTGGGTGGCGCTGTGGTCTAAACTACAGAGCCTAGGGCTTGCCGTTTGGAAGGTTGGTGGTTTGAATCCCCGCGACGGGGTGAGCTCCCATTGTTTGGTCCCAGCTCCTGCCCACCTAGCAGTTCGAAAGCACATCAAGTGCAAGTAGATAAATAGGTAGCGCTCCAGCGGGAAGGTAAATGGCATTTCCGTGCATTGCTCTGGTTCGCCAGAAGTGGTTTGGTCATGCTGACCACATGACCCGGACGCTGTACACCGGCTCCCTCAGCCAGTAAAGCGAGATGAGCGACGCAACCCCAGAGTCGTCCGCGTCTGGACCTAATGGTTAGGGGTCCCTTTACCTTTACCTTTTAAAATTTGTCCTTATATTAGCGTGCAAAAATCAGGCCAAATGAAAATCCTATGTGTTTTTCTGCCTGCATTAATTTGGTTCAGCTTCCATTCTCATGTTTGATTTCACGTAGTATTGTACTTGATATTCACTTGTCTTATTTTATGTAGTGCATCTTAGTTTTTTTTTTATATAATTGCTGAAGAATGAATCATGTTATATGGACCATTTTAACAAATAGTGTCCTGCAGCAAATTTCCAGCTCTTTGAGAATGTAGCTTCTTTAGGTCTTATTTCTATAACATTTGCTAATTTTTGCCTCAGCTCAGATGTTAATGCCAACCACGCTTTGAACTAACTATCTAGAACACATAATGGTTTGAGGTTCCGAACATACAGTAGGTATAATATGTGGTGTGTACATTGCTTGGCTGCCTTGTTTTTCCTTTGTCTCAACACTCAGCATCCTTGGTGGAGCAGTCTCTGGGAGTAGACTGTAACGTATAGCTGGTCAATTCAGACACCGATTCGCAAATCCACCTCAAAGCACAGTTTCCCATCTTGCTTTGCTGGTCAGTTGCAAAACAAGGATTGCCAGTTTATATCTCATGCCAAACCATAGTTCTGCTTCCTTAGCCACAGTGTGTCAAGCGTTTCTGTAGGTGTAGCACAAAAGAGCAAAAGTGGCTTCTTAATAATCATAATCATAATATATTTTTCCCCAGCCACTCTGGGCGGCTCCCAACAGAATATTAAAAATAGAATCAAACATTTAAAACTTCCCTAAACAGGGCTGCCTTCAGATGTTTTCTAGAAGTCACATAGTTTTTAACGCTGGAAGAAACAGAGTTTGAATCCTACCTCTTTTTTTTTTTTTTTAACTAAAATTGCATAGACAGTGGCTTGTTTCCCTTTCACATTCACCAAACCATTCGTGTTGGGGCCCTCTCTTGCTTTCTGTTGTTTTTACAGTATCTGTCTGTGTGTCTTCTAGGCCCTGCACTGAACGGAACATTGCTGAATGCGTACTAATTTCTTTCTTTTTTTATGACTTCCATTGTGTTCAGATTTGTGGCTGGTGTGATCAGTCGTGAGCGGATCCCTACCTTTGAGCGGATGCTGTGGAGGGTGTGTCGTGGAAATGTCTTCTTGCGTCAGGCTGAAATTGAAAATCCGCTGGAGGACCCTGTGACGGTATAAGGACTGCTTTTGCAGCCGCAGGCTGCTGTGGGCTGTCGAGATGAAAGCTTGCAGCCTAACTTCTTACAGTGTATTCTTCTTAACAAAAGCTTGACTTCTATTGTGGATCAGGGAGAAGTCATATTTTAATTGGATCTGAAACATAACTGCCCGCTTGCTTTGAAGCCATTTGATAACGCGCTCATTATGTGGAGGTGTAGGATCGTGAAATTTTAAAAGTGGTCTTTTCTTTTGACAGCTGTACAATTCACTTATAGAAGTTACCTTTTATCTCAGTACCCTCAAAGACATCCTCAAAAGAGTTCTATGTCAATATCCTTAAAATATATATTCTCAGTTGAAGTTTTGGCTATGTATGGTTTTATTCCACTCAAGAAGAACATTAAGCTAGCTGAATGAGCTCAAAAACCAAATGCTCTCTAAATATTGGATAGACTTGATTTCCATATTCTAATATAGGTGTGCTATAATAATTAAATTTGTCACATTTTTAAAATGTAATCAAAACGGATCCTGAAATGAACTGTTAAATGACACACATAGACCGGCTTTTGTTAACTTAAACAACTAACGGTATTAACAGGGTTAGTAATGAGGACAAATAATGGTATTAATCTTAATTTGAGTGTCGGAAGCTGCCCAGAGTGGCTGGGGAAACCCAGCCAGATGGGGTAGAAAAAATAAATTATTATTACAGTATTATTATTATTATTATTATTGTTGTTGTTGTTGTTGTTGTTGTTGTTATTATTAGTATTAGTATTAGTATTATTATACAAGGTAGTAAGTAGCATGGAGCTTGAATAATGCCAGCTACTCTAGAATTTGGGCTTGGGGGTTACCCTGTCTTGGGAAATGCTTCCAGGCAGGCTTGACTCTTGGGTGTCTTGTTTGAGAAACCAAACATCAGTTACAGTGAAGGTGAAATTAGGATTTGTGAAAAGTTCAGATGGGTGTGTGAGAGGCAGAAAAGAGGTCTCTCTTCCTCCCACAACACAGTTTAAAGCCCCCAGTCGAAGTTTTTTTTTGTTCCTACCACCTGTCTACTAATGTCCAAGACAAGCAAATCTTCTCATTTTTCCTTCATTTGCATGTCTGTATATGCTACAGAAACTAGCTGTTTGTGGGGTGGGATATATATTTTTAAAGCACAACCCCAGCTTAGGATTCAGAATGTCTTTGTCTTAGAGAAGGCAGTCGGAATCATAGCAATCAGCCGCCTTCATCCTTAGCAGAGGAAAGTGTAATGGACAACAAGGTTGCACCCACCCAATGCCCCTATTCTCATATCAAGGCTGCACAAAAGTTTCCTAATGGAGGTAGCCCGGTGTCTTATTCTTGAACAAATGCAGGAAGGGGGGGAAGTCGCTATCTGAGCCCAGCCAGCTGCCTGAAGAATGCACTGCTGGCCTCCCCGGAGAGTTCAAGGGTTTGGACTCTAAAGTCCACCGCATACATCAGTTCCTTTCCATTCACTCCTTTTCCTTCTGCTTGTTTACTGCAGATCGTGTCCTTGGTCAGCTGCTAGGCTTATCTGCCTGGGTTCTCTGGTTACATTGCAATTCCTCTTTATACCAGCCAAACTTAATTAGATAGGGTTATTAATCTCTGCTGCTTCTCCTCCTCCCCTGCCCCCCTCAATTATTCTGCAAAAGCACAATGAGTTTACTCGGTAGCCTCTCCCTGGAACACGTATGAGAGCCTTGCTGGGTCTGAGGTGGAACTGGATACATTTTGAAAGGCTCCCTAATGCTAAAGATGTTGGCAGGCTGCTGGGTGTGTGTGTGTAGTTGAGACCCAGGAAATGGCTCCATATTAGTGTTAAAGGTTTTGAAGGGCTAACCCTAGAAGCTTATTCCACTGTTTTTTGAAGGCTTCTCCCTGCATTGGTTTCCCCCCTCTCTTCTAGGGGGACTATGTGCACAAGTCGGTGTTCATTATTTTCTTCCAAGGTGACCAGCTGAAAAACCGAGTCAAGAAGATCTGTGAAGGGTAAGCAAGTTGGAAATATGGGAGGTTCTTGGAGTTCAGGCAGCTCATTCTAAATTCATGTAGAGCTGGCTTTCAAGTGGTGAGCACTCCATCATATTAGCTGTGTTGTCACTTTGTCACTGAGCAGACTCTGTGCCTTTCAGATTCCGGGCTTCTCTCTACCCCTGTCCAGAAACTCCACAGGAAAGGAAGGAAATGGCTGCTGGAGTCAACACCAGAATCGATGACCTTCAGATGGTATGAAAGATGCACGAGTGGGGGTGGGGAATGATCAGGTTTTTTCCTCTTGGTGCTCCTCCTGAGCTTTGAATTGTTCTCTATTGTGGTTTCCTTCCCTTGGGGATGTTTATCTTCACTTGTATACTCTAATAGGGGGTGTGGTGTTCATTGATCTAAGCGGACAGATAATTTGGCTGTGAAAGCTAACTGCCAGGTGTCCCTAGAATCAGATGTGGCTTTAAGCACCCTCCTGTTGCGCCTGTTTTCCAGTGTCTTTTTAGGCTGCGGTTGCTGTCAATGCACATTTCTTTACTGGACAAGAGGGGCAAACTGTCCCTCCTTCTGTTGGCAAGCTTCTGTGCTGCACTTGTGAAGTTCACATGCTCAAGTAGCATCTCAGGAATTATATATGAGTGTTGGGCATCAAGCAAACCAGAGAACACACACCATTCCTTCTTCCCAGTAACGGTCCAGTTAAGCAACCATTCCCTGCTTTTGACATGTTGGCTCTGGTCCACAACAACAACAACCCCATAGGCTATAACTATTTTCTTAATGAAGTATTTTTAGGCCATATCTCAGGGTAGACACCCTCACAAGGCTGCTTACAATGGTAAACAATAATGAAAATAGATAAAATAAAAACAACTATTTAAGGAGCTCTGGGTAATAGTATACATGATTCAAAACAATTTAAATTTCAGCACTGCAATACCGGTACCACTCAACAGGAAAAAAGCAAGGTGGTATAGATGGTTTTTTAAAATCCTGCTTAAAAACGTTAATACCTATCTTAGTGGGTAAAGAATGCATAGAGGTGGGGTCACTGAAAATACTTGATCTCAATACACAGGCAAGATCATATGGATGAAGAAGGTCCTTTAGGTAACCTGGTCCCAATACTTTTCCAGTGTTCCTTGTGACACCTGACTAAGCTTCCCTGAATGAGACATCCTTTCCTAAGTCATTTCAATCTGCTTCCCTGGCTGGGTATGCAACTTCGGTAGCCTTTGTAGACTCTCTCCTCCTGGGAATTGGCAGGGCGAATTTCTACTTGCTGATTCTCTTAGACCTTGGACGTTTTTGGCACTGTAAGCTACCACATCTTGTTACTTGATTTGGAGCTTCTAGCGGGTGTTCAATGCCAGCCTTGAGTTGCTTTTGGTTTCTCTGAATGATTTCAGAAAGTAACCTTCGAAGAATGCCAGGCCATCTGCTTACTGGCTATTTTGCATTCAGGGGCTGCATTTGTCTCTAGCCATTAACTCTGCTGGCTAGCTTCTTGGCCCAATTCAAGGAGCTAACTTAGCCTGAGATATCCTAGTCTTGCAGAGCCCCTCTTCTGCCTCGACATATTTTTCTTTAAGCAAAGGCCCTACTGAAGATCCTTTCCATGAAATAAAAAAAGGTGGAATTTTACACAGTACGTTGGGCTCAGCCATTGCCCTGAGGCAATGGGCTGCACTTCTTGTGGAGGTAACAAATGCAGCTCTGCTTAGCCCTCTGTAAAGCACTAATTGTGGGTCATTTGTTGGTTTTTGGGTACTGTCAGAAGGCGGCTTTGCTATAGCTTCCAGAGTGGTTATATTGTTTTAGTCATTTTCGTAGACTTATTCTGTGTATATGGTCATTTTTCAGATGTAAAGTTTTGAAGCAATCTGGTCTTTTTCACAAGAAATCTGCCGAAGTTGAGAAACTCCCCACTCAGTCTTTCCACCCCCCACCCCCCATGCTGCATTTTTCTATCAAATGCCAGCAGAGGTGGGGCAGGGGTGAACATTCTCTTACTGGGAATGCAAGCAATTTGTTCTTTTGGCGTACTTGGCAGGGATGCTGTGGGATATGTACCATATGTAACTGCAACAACACGGTTGGAACTGCAGAGTTCGTGAGCAGGGGTGGTCCTATCCACCCCCGTTTTTCAGTCTTCCTCACCACTGCGTAGTTACCATTCCCTCCCTCTGCCTTCAGCTAAATATCTTGGTGTTCTTGGGATGGAAGGGATTTGTGGGATTGCACCATGGAGGCTTGGACATGGTTGTCTGCTGCACAACAAAAAACATCCGGAGAAGGCCGGGGGGGGGGAGGGAAGATACAAAGTTTGTAGCCTGTATGGCTGCAAAAATAGGATCTGAAAATATGTGAAGTCTCAAGCTAGAGTGGGCTAAGTAAAATTTCCATAGATGATAGGGGAGAGAATGATGAACGCCCCATTTGAGTCTCATCTTTCCTTGGTTAATGCAAAGCAGAATAAACATTGCATGTTAAGACTATGGGTAATTGCATTTATTTTAATTGGAGCACGTAATTCCCTGTTTTCTGGATGCAAAATCTGTAATATACACAACCACGGTCTTTGTTCCAGGCTTCCTATATCTTCTGTTACAGCAGAACATCTCAGAATTAGACAGTGTTGGAATGCAGTTCAGCATCTTCGAGCTTGGCCTTATGTGACACAGTCCCTCTTCCCCTTCAGGTGCTGAACCAAACTGAGGATCACCGACAGAGGGTCCTGCAGGCTGCTGCCAAGAACGTCCGTGTCTGGTTCATAAAGGTGCGCAAGATGAAGGCCATCTACCACACCCTGAACCTCTGCAACATTGATGTGACCCAGAAATGTCTCATTGCCGAAGTCTGGTGTCCCGTTGCTGACCTTGACTCCATCCAGTTCGCCCTCAGGCGGGGCACGGTAAGTACAATTCATACCACTCTGACTCTACTGCTATGCCCTGAAAACGCTGCTGGTGCACACTTCCAGTGAAATCTGCTGCTTTTCCCAAAAGACGCTTGGTTTTTGGATACAGGTGTCCTGAGTCTAAACAGGACTGCAGAATAGCCGTGGCTAGTTTCGTGTGTGGACACAAAGTACTGTTTTGGCCTTGACAAATGTGCTTCTTCTCCAACCCTGATACTTGTGTGGATATTTCAGTGGCAATCTATTTCTTTCCCTTTTTGTCTCCACCCTCAAAATGGGAGAAGAGCACAGTGCATTCATTTGAAATCTGTCTGACTTTGAAAACAAACATGGCCTTTGGCCCACATTCCTCACTTCTTTCTGAAGGGAAGAGACTCTCCTAGAATTTTTAGCCTATAACAAAGATACACCCACAGCTTGGATCCCCTTTCTGACTCTGTAGCGTCAGAACAACTGAATTCTTCTAGTTCTGGACTCGTCCATCATTCAGCCCAGACACTGAGATCCAGCGCCGAGGGCCTTCTGTCGGTTCCCTCACTGCGAGAAGCAAAGCTACAGGGAACCAGGCAGAGGGCCTTCTCGGTAGTGGCGCCCACCCTCCCATCACAGGTCAAGGGAATAAACAACTACCTGACATTCAGAAAATACCTGAAGGCAGCCCTGTTTAGGGAAGTTTTTAATCCGTGATATTTAAATGTATTTTAATATTTGATGGAAGCTGCCCAGAGTGGTTGGGGAGACCCAGCCAGATGGGCGGGGTACGAATAAATTATTATTATTATTATTATTATTATTATTATTATTATTATTATTATTACTATTATTATTACTATTATTATTATTATTTCCACTGGGTTTTAAAAGATTGTCTGACGCTGTATGTTTTCACATAATGCACAGGACATTTTAATACACACACACCTTCCTGCCTTAAGGCACTTGACTGGGATGATTTACTGTTAGAGGCTCAGGAGCTAATCCAGTGCGATCTCTCTTACTTTCGGAAACATGCCTGATCATGTAATTTGCATCCGTCAGAAACAAAACGTAGCTGTGCAGGGAGCCTGCAGAGTGGCAACCTACAAGAGCTTTCTAAACGATTAGGAAAAGTGTGTGGTGATAAGTTGATCTTGGTTTCTGCTCCACAACAAGCCAGTCTCTCTAACCTCCAGTGTGTTTGTGTGTAACAGGAGCACAGCGGATCCACTGTCCCCTCCATCCTGAATAGGATGCAGACCAACCAGACGCCACCCACATACAACAAGACAAACAAGTTCACGGCTGGGTTTCAGAACCTCGTGGATGCCTATGGCATTGGAACCTATCGTGAGATCAATCCAGGTAATGGCGTTTGGCCTACTAAAAGCAGCCTTTCCTTCTAGCACCTGATAAAGAAGAAGCTTGTTGAAGAAGCTTGATCTGTTTGTTCTCTCTGGCTTGTGCATCTGCATAAACCTATGTGGAGAGGAACTGATGTTGCTTGGGGTGGGGGAGGGTTGACTCTTAGCAAATACGACTGCAGCATAGATCTCTTCACCACCACCCTCAGAAACTCAACAAATTTATGAACATAGTGAACCAAAACCATATAGAACTAAGGAAGCCAAGGAGGCATGGGACTTATTCTGTGTCTGGGTGGGAGGCCGCCGGGAACCCCATGTAAGCTGCTTCTCAGCTTCCTTCAGAGGAAGAATGGGAAGTATAATGAATAATAAAAAAGACACAAAACTTTATGGCTTTTAAGGTATGCTTGTCAATCTTCTTGAGGCACGTGTAGAAGGTGATTCATAAATTAATACATAAAATAGAAAGGGAGGTATCAGCAGGCTCATGGGAAAGTCGAGATTTGTAAAAGTTGGAAAAATATTTAGGGGATCCCTACAAAAAAAATCCCACAGTTAATTAAGGGCTGAGCCTGCACAATAGGTACATAATGCTGGCTGGCAGGGTAAAACAGAGAATTGGAAAAGGATGTGGATGGCTGGAACCCTGAATAGGAACACTCCACACTGCAATATTTTGTTGTAGCTCTCACTTGCCATGTCTAACATTCATTGTTAAACGACATCTCCATGAAGTTATTAAATCCTTTCTTGGGGAAATAGGCAGTTGTACTAGTTCATACAGGATACGTTAGCATTTGAAAAATAATTAGGTTTGAAATACATTGTCTTATCCCAAGCTAGTTAATTTCCCTTACCTCAGAAGCAGAATTTCTCCTTTGCTAGCTTAACACAGCATCTCCTTCATGAAAACTAAGCAACTTCTCTAGAGCAGAAGGACAAGGGTTGGGGGGGGGGGTTGGTCAAGAGAGAAAGAAGGCTCTGTTAAGAGAGGGATCTGAGCACCGAGAAGGGGAAACAAGTGAGCTGATAGGTCGGCTTACTTTTTAATCCAATTTAAATGAGCGTGAAGCTCATTTCCTTACACAAGGACTTCTGTGAAATATTGTAAAGCTGGATGTGTGGTGGCTTTTTTATTCAGGGCAGCATAGGCTTGTGAAAGAGAGAACGTGTAGTCTTCCGAGTCAGTTGTGCAGAGTTCAGCAGAATGGCCAAGTAGCATCCTACAGCCCTGAGTGGTATGAAAAGAAGATAGAGTAGTAGCCCGAGCAGAACAACTGTATTAAGGCTATTTAGTTAGGTACATGTAGCAGTCTACTACACAGTATAATATTATCCACTTTGATATATCTAAGGATATGGTTGATATTTGCCCAGATTTCAAGTATTCATTGCATTCATCGCCTAAACAAATGGCCAGTGAGGCAGTAGATTTTCAGAATGCGCTAAGCCAGCTCATGTAAGGAGTCCATAGGGCTAGCGGTCCAGAACTGGGCTGCGTTGTCCATCATGCACTTACCTTCACTTGCATCCCTCCTAGCTCCATACACTATCATCACCTTCCCGTTCCTGTTTGCTGTGATGTTTGGGGATGTCGGCCACGGAATTCTCATGACGCTGTTTGGTGTGTGGATGGTGATCCGGGAGAGCCGTATCCTGTCACAGAAGGGTGACAACGAGGTATTGACGGCAACCCCCCCCCCCAAATTTGGGCAGGGTGTGGGGTTGGGAATGAAAGCGAAAGTGGAAGATAAGTCTTCAGCTCCTTGCGAAGTATTTGATTCCATCTTCAATATGAAGAATTCATTGCAATCTAGAGAATAGCAAGAATGAGCAAGGTCCTTTCCTGGCAGAGTTGCGACTTTTGCAGCCTTTAATAAGCGACCAGAGAAAAGCTTCACATGCTGCCATAAGGCTAGTAAGCTTTGAGAGGTACTAGAATTTGTTCTGGAGAATGGCAGGGGTGCAAATAAGCTTCACTTAATTTAGTCACATCTACTGGGAACTTGTTTGGCATTCAAATTTGAGGAAGGAAGCTTTGCACTTTCTGGTGTTTTTCTGCCTCCTTTCCCTGGGCAGAGCAGGCAGGCGTTTTCAGTACGTTCTCTGTCCTCCTGGATCAGGCCTGTGGCCTCTCAAGTCCTGGAATAAGGTGGACAGAGATTTCCCTTGTCTTTGGTCGTAATGTCCTTCTCCGAGGGGTGACGGCAGTGGGGAGACAACAATGTCTTGATTATGCAACTCATTCTCTCTCTCTCTCTCTCTCCCTCTCTCCCTCTCCCTCTCCACCCACCGCGCCTCCGCCCCCAAATTCTCCTTCTCTTAACTTGTTTACTGGCCAGATGTTCAGCACCGTTTTCTGCGGCCGGTACATCATTCTCCTGATGGGTACTTTCTCCATTTATACCGGCCTGATCTATAACGACTGCTTCTCAAAGTCTCTCAATATGTTTGGTTCATCCTGGAGCGTCCGGCCAATGTTCATAAAATCCAACTGGACGTAAGTTGATGAGATGCTCACAAAGGCACAAGGAAGGCCTGTGAAATGCTCGCTCTGAGCAGTGTGCTAATGCGGGATGGGTGGGTGGGAAGACGAGGACACGGCAGGGATGCAGCAGCACCTCCTGTGTGACTAGCGCATTCTCTATGTGGAACTAAAGAACCAGAGCTGTTTCCCGCCCTGCCTCCTCTGCCCCCCAGCTGTGCCAAAGATCGCTCCACTATTGTGCCTGTGTTGTACTCCTCCAGTCATTCTTTGTTTATAGCTTTCTGCTCTCTTGCCCACAGAGACGATCTTCTCAAGGAATATCCTAGCCTTCAGCTAAATCCTGCCATCGAGGGTGTCTTCGGCGGGGCATACCCCTTTGGCATAGATCCGGTAAGAGCACCTGCTTGCAGCTTCTGTACATGAGTAGAGCTATTTGTTTCTTGAACAGCAAGAGCTGATCAAGGTGGTAGAGTTCTGAACTGTGCCACTTCCTCTTAAGTCTCTTTTTGGGAAGCCACTGTGTAAAGAACTGCCTGCATATACAGTAAGCTTAGTAAACCAGAGAGGAGGCTGTGCTGAACCATTCCCCTTCTGATGTTGGTTTATGAAGGGAGCTCTTTACGTAGGAGAGTATTTTTTTAAAAAGGCTGAAGCGCTACAGTCCTGAATTACTCTAGTACCTCTTTCTATAGAACAGCTCTGCCTCGCAAATTAAGTACATAGGAAGCTGCCTCATGCAGAGTCAGACCATTGGTCGGTCTATCTTAGTACTGCGTACACTGACTGGCAGCAGCTCTCCAGGGTTTCAGGCAGGAATTTCTCCTAGCCCTACCTAGAGAAGCTGCGGGTTGAGAACCTGGGACCTTCTGCATGAAAGGCAGATTCGCTAGAGTCAAATGTGGCATGCTACTGCTGTGGAACGGAAATGCCCTCGAAGTTACTCACCCCTAAAGTGCAAATTGTGTAGTCTGACATCAGGGTATATTAGTGGGCAGTAAGGTTGAGACCAAAGTTCACAGTGGGGACAGGCAGGCCTTCAATTATGTGGAGAACACAGGGGAGGGAGATCCACCCAGATCCTTGGAGTATCCTCAAAGAGTTACACTCAAAGCCTTTCACAGAAACCGTCTTAAAGTTGTTCCTGTAGCCTTGAACACACAATTAACATTTTTTAAACTAAAAGACACACCACGTCATGCTTGGTCTCAAGGATGCTTTATAAAGTAAAAGGAATGTTCCTACAGAGAGCAGATTATTTGGGGTGTTACTGAGGATATTATGGGTCTGGCTGTACTTAGTTAGCTGTTTCACTGTTTGTCCTCTTCCTTGGTTCTAAACGCCCTTGGGTCTTAACTTTGCACTAGATCTGGAATATCGCCACCAACAAGCTGACCTTCCTCAACTCCTTCAAGATGAAGATGTCTGTCATTCTGGGCATCATCCACATGGTCTTTGGCGTCTCTCTCAGTCTGCTCAATCACATGTGAGTGTGCTCATTTTAGTTTAGTAGTCAGTAGACAGGCTGAGAAAATGCAGGACCATAGAAAGCTGCCTTATACTGAGCCCAGGCCTTTGGTGTGCCTAGCACAGTACAGTCTGCAATGACTGGCAGCAGCTCTCCAGGGTTAGAGACATATCTCTTGTATCCATTGATTGAAGGCAGGGTCTTAAATTCCTTCTTTGCATATCCTTTAGCTACTTTAAGAAACCTCTGAACATCTACCTCGGGTTTATCCCTGAAATAATCTTCATGACATCGCTGTTTGGCTATCTGGTCATCCTCATTTTCTATAAGTGGATAGCGTACGATGCTAAGAACTCCATGGATGCACCAAGTCTTCTCATCCACTTCATCAACATGTTTCTCTTCTCCTATGATCCCAAAGAAAAGATGCTTTATAAGGGACAGGTAGGTGGTTTGGTGAGGGCAAGAGCTGTTTTGCAGAGAGCAGCGCCTTCCTTGTTCTGGCTTTAAGCATGGGGAGAATCTACTGCTGAGCTGGGAGGGGCAAGAGTCATAGAATTGGAAAGGATCCTGAGGATCATCTAGTCCAACCCCCTTCAGAGCAGAAATATGCAGCTGTCCCGTATGGGGATCGAACCTGCAACCATGGCATTTCAGCAAGAACTACTCCTGTGCAAACCACATGAAAACATGCAGAAGTTCCCATTTGTTGTGAAGTTTGTGCAGGAGCACACACATCTGTATCTGCTAGCATTTATGCAATTATTTAGAATATGGGTTTTGATTTAAGAGCAAGTTTCTAGACCCTGTGGCAAGAGGGAAGTGTGGGCAAGTTCTCCTGAAAGAATCTGAAAGGGTTCTTCACTCAAATGCAGGCAGGAGGGCTTAGGGAACTGGATGTGCTTGCCTGTTGGTGATAACGTCACTCCCTCATCTCTTTTCCCCCACAGAAAGGGCTCCAGTGCTTCCTGGTTGTGGTAGCATTGCTGTGTGTGCCGTGGATGCTGGTTGCCAAACCTCTGGTCCTTCGCCAGCAGTACTTGCGAAGAAAGCACTTGGTGGGTGAATCTGTTTTGCCCTCTTTCCTTTGTAGGTCTTATTTGTTCAAATACTAGAGGCTTAGTCTGGATTTCTGCGACGGAGATCTGCATCCAGGTGAAGCTATGTTAGCACTTCAGTCCTAAGCATACTTTCTTATAATGAAAACGTACTGGAATCATTGCGACTTACTTTCAGGTTTAGGATTGCAGTTTAAATCCCGCTTGCAGGCAGAGGCACAGCTGTAATTTAGCAAACAGGCAGCATCTCTCATGACCACTGGTCGCTTTCTGGATCCATCCAAAATCCTGGTTCATACGCATACATTTGACACCCATGGCTGGGATCCACAGAGCTGCTTTAAGTGTGCCCCAACCCACTGGGATTTTTTCTTTAAAAAAAAAACCTTTCTTTTGACCAGCCGGCCCCTATTTCACCAAGAGGCTTTTGAATCTCCCATTTGGTTTTGGAAGAAGCTTGCCCATGTAGAGTGAGACGTTGCTGGTCAAGGGAGCATGAGCTCAAGCAGCCACTTGGGAGTACGGAACTGATGTGGTTCTACTGGAGGCAAATAGCCTTCCTTGGATGTTGCTGAATTGGTGCTTTAAGCAACCTAAACACTTCAGCAGAGACATTCAGAATGGTTTAGTCCTAAAACCCGTCGTGCAGCTGGTGACGTTTAGCTTTTAAGGACACCAACCTGCTGCCGTGATTCTCCAGAGACTTGGCGGCTGTGGTGTTCTTGTGGCAAGCTGTTAAAGATGCAACAGCCCTTCAAATTGCAGCTCGGTTAAAGACGCTCCCTCTTCCTTCTCTGACCATCTCATCTCCCCATGACCCCTCCATTCGTCTCCCTTCTTTTCTCTTTGTTTTTCTCCTCCTTTTCCCCTTTTCTTTCCTTCCATTCGCTATCAGGAAGGGCAGCCCGTGGAACCCCCTGTCAGCCCAGCCCAGAGTCCGCAGGCAGTAGAAGCAGCGGCGGCTGCAACAGTGAGTGGATTAAAAGATGCCAAAAGGATGCACATGGCGAGAACGGGAGGTGCCCAGGGGCCTTGGAAAGTATCTGCCCCGAGGAGAAGGAACGGCACAGCAGCCCTTTCCTCGGAAAGATACGTTCCAAGAAATCTCATTCTTTCCAAACCCTACACTCACGTGCTCAGGGGACACAACGCAACCGTATAATGTGGCTGGATTTCAAACTTTGGTGTGTATGCCAAGGGTCTCCTGCAGTTGTGCTTGGCAGAGGACTCTAGGCAGTGCTCAAGGGTGTGCTGCCCTCGTTTCCTTGGAGTGCTGTCCAGGTTTGTTGGGGCCAGCTGCCGTTCTTCACAAACTGAGTTGTATGTGCGCATGTCTCTCCTCTGTAGATGCACACTGCAGGGGAAATTGGCAAGGATAGACAAAGCTGCCTTATGGGCAGCTTCCTTGTCATTATAAATGTTATTGTGGAACTCCTGCTAAGTGCCTAAGGAACCTTAGAGTTCCTGGGGCACACAGTTTGAAAACCATGGTTGCAGCACAAAGAGATTCTTCGCCCTAGTGTGTGTATGCCGGGGGAAGCCCCCTCTTTCCAGATGCCAAGGCCCTTGGCTTTTGCATAGCTGCCACTTCTGTGGCTTTCCTCCCCTCCCTTTCTTCACAGTCCTCCCCAGGATTTTTGTCTCTCGAGTACGTTTTTAATTTGCATCCCATGTTTTCAGAGTGCCATAATTGGTGGTGTCTCCTCAGCAATCCCATCCCTTCTGAGTTCACGTCTATGGCCTTCACCAGTTTCTTGCTGCCTGCTAGCTAATGGTCACTTTGGGAATCCTTGTGGCAGTGCACTGAGTTGCTGGCCGCCCACTTCAGTGCTGTTCTTAGTTGCGCCCACAACTCTCTGTGCTGTTGTGACAGTTGTAGCCTACCGACGATTGCTGGAGAGCTAAACAGCTGTTTGCATTTCTGGATGCTGTTGCACTCCAGAAAGTCTTCTGCTGTCAGTTGAATGGCATGCCAGGTTTTTGGAACAAAGAACGTGATTAGTGCTGTGAAATTGGGCGTGCTATTTAGCAGTTAACCCGGCAAAAAAAGTTGTGTGTTCTACAGTCTTGCTGCGAGAACATGGAATTTGCTGCTCATGCAAAATCTGGTAACGTGAGAATTTTTTGCTTTCATGTGGGAAATGGTTTTAACCCTCAAGGCTATGAAGGTGGGTTGAAGAACTTAGGACCAGAAAGCCCATCTAGCCCGGCATTCTTTCCAGATGCCTCTTGGAGCTGGCATGCTTGAACCTGAAGCTGATAACCTTCTCAACATCTGGTATTCAGAGGTATACTGCCACTGAGTATGGGTGTCCCATTTGACTTTCAAGTAACTATCTGTGAAATCGGAAGCCAGTGGTATGGGAATATCGCTAGGGTGTGGGTTTCTAGTGGTCAGGTGCTCTGCAGCCTGCAGATTCCACAGTATGTCCCGTTAGACTTAGAAACAACATGGGTTTCCTTTTTGCCGAATTTTTACAGAACATATCAAATCTATTTCTTAAAGGGTGTACACACAGGCAGATCTATGTTCTTTTAAAAAATAAATAAACACTGATTAATCTACATTACAAAGAATCCCTTACGGACTTATCAAAGTAAGTTGCCTTTAAGAACTATCTAGTTGTTAATGTATTCCTTCCTAGCATCTGATGAAGGCTGCAGACATTGGAGAGTCTCAAATGGCTGAATGTATGCCCCAAAAAGGAGTGGCTTGGCCAGGCCAGGCTCCCCATGTAAGGGCAGGTCTAGTCTTCCCTGCTTGTGTTGTGAAAGAGCCAGACAGTGTCAACCATACCCAGCAGCAGAGTTCAGGAGGCTTTGCGTCCATTTCTTCACTTGCTAACAGATTATTTATTTCATAGGCCACTGATTGCATCTTTCTCTAGGGAGTATTGTGAGAGTTCTTGCTGATGTGGCAAACATATAGCTTTTTTTTTTTAAAGCATTTGAGATTCTTAATTCCTGGCTCTCCTTCTCTCACTTCTCCTCTCTCCCCACCCCTCCAGCCCCTAACCCCTAGTTTCCCATTTTGAGAGGTCCAGTGTCTGGTAAGCTCTCTACTTTAGACCAATGTTGTTGTGCCAGCTTTTGCTGCCTTTGGATTCATAACAGAATAAGCTTAGGCTGTTCCGAAGGAGGAGGAGCCCTGGAAAACAAGACCAAAGCATGCTTTAGTAGCCAAAACACTTTAACAAATTACTCAGTTCTTGATGCTCAAAAGCAGCAGAAAATGAAGCATGTGCTTATGATCAGGGAATGCAGTGTTTTGTGCTAGACTCGAGGTGGATCTAAATGGCAGTCTCTCAATCCCAAAACATTGTGTTGCTTGAAGTGCTATCATGCAACTCTTGTTTAACTCAATGGAGAACTTCTCAGTGGGTTGTGCCCCATGGGTCAGATCTGTCTCCTGTGCCACTACTGTTATCGGAACCCATAATTTGTTGCCTGAGGCAAGTCTCTCTCTCTCTCTCTCTCTCTCTCTCTCTCTCTCTCTCTCTCTCTCTCATATGGTAGGGCCAGTTCTGCTAATGGCCCTGCATGCCAATTCCATACTAAAACACAAACCGATTGTGTATCTCCTTTTGTTTTCTCCTCTGTTTCTCCTCCTTTAGGGGACACTCAATTTTGGTGGGATCCGTGTGGGCAATGGCCCAACTGAAGAAGATGCAGAGATAATCCAGCACGACCAGCTCTCAACCCATTCAGAGGAGGGGGAGGAGGTAAGACCTCCCGTTCTTTGTACTTTAATGTGGGAGATGTTACAAGAAGGGGTGGACCTTTTATGACTCTCCTTGCATATATTACCAGATCAAACCAGTCCTGTATCCATTTACCCTCTCTTGCAGCTGGCATTTACTCAAACTAGCCAAAGCAGACTGCTTGGAAACTGTGTTGCCCCAGTAACTGTTTTTCTTAAGACTAGGGAAGCTCATTTTGACACTTGGGAACACTTCCTGTAGTGTCTTTGTTCTGGCACTTGGAAAAATCTGTGGGCAGCCCCCTTCAAAAGGTGGTTGTAATAAGCTGAGGCTGTGTCTTAAGTTCTCAATAGTTTGTGGTGGATGGGGGTCCCTTTCAAGGCGGGTATTAAAGACTTCAGGTCAGATTTGAGGGTCTGTTACAATCTCCTCACTTCCCCATGGGAAATCTCTGAATGGGCTACATCACCGCTGCCCTTGTTTCAAAGAGAGCTGAACAAGGGATCTTCCATTCAGTTTGCTTGTCTGCATGGGAGAAGGTCTTCCGATTTTTCCAGGCAGACCACTATGTCTCAGGGTGGTGGGAGGTGCATCTTAGCTGTGCAGGCTCTTGTTATCTGCTGTTTGAAGAGGGCAGCCTTGTACACTACCTTTGTGTACAAGGCAATCTTACTGAGATGGGCTTAGACCCCTGAAACATTAATATAAACTCAAGCATACAGGACCTCTGGTTATAGTTGGTGATGTGGCAGTTCAAAATTTAAGCCAGTTGAACAGTGTATTGGGTCTTGGCCTGTCCTGAGGGCTGCTGTCCTAACAGAGGTTTTGGCCTCAATATAAAATGAGCATTCTCAGGGTTTCTTGCTGGAAAGCAGTTTTAAGTTCAGAGAATAGGCATTGCCATTGGTGCAAATGTATGAACCTGCCATATCTTGAATCAGACTGTTGTTCCACCTAGCCTTAGTGCTGTCTACTTTTGACTGACAGTGTCTCTCCAGAGTGTTAAGAAGTCTTTCCTAGCTCTACTTCCTGAGATCCTTTGGAGAATCCCTTGGAGATGCCAGGGATTAAATGTGGGTCCTTAATGCATGCAGAATATGTGCTCTTAACTTTGAGCTTTAACACACACCCTTCCTACAATGCTTGGTACACTACAAGCTTTCAGAGTTTTTCACAACTGGTACACAACAAGCACTGCAAACTAGACTAATATCCCTCAAATTGTGATGATAGGGCTGAAACTGAGAGCTGATGGTTTTGCAAATCAGTCTTGGCCTTCTCTCCCTTGGGGAGAAGTCACAGTTGTTATCAATGCAACATGAAGTGGAATGCAGCAACAGCAATGATTGAGCACAGTTGCATTTTAGGATATTGCACTGAAAGAGGATATGCTCTTGTGTTATCAAATGATGCATGACCAAACCAAATATTCCCTTGTGTTTTCAAGCCTGCCGTGGAGGAGGTGGTAAGCCTGTAGCCAGTTTCTCTGTCTGTCTTTATCCATATCATTGCTCCCATCAGTATAAACCATTTTGTAGAATTAGGCATATTTGCATCTGTGACTTGAAATTCTTTCTTCAACTTTTCATAGCATCTCATTTTGTGATGGCTCCTTCTTCTTGTAATCAGAGGTCATTAATACCCATTTCCATAGAAAACAGCTTCATATTCATTTAAAAACAAAAGAATGTTTGTTTGAACAGCTGCATGTGCTTAATTGGGGCCTGCTGCTTACCTTTGTGGTGTGGGTTGCATATTTGTCAGTGTTACATGCACAGCCTGTGCACCTCAGTAATTAGTAGATTAGAATCCCAAAGTAGCAGAGGCCTTTGGAACGGGACGTGGACATGTTTGTACCTTTATTTTTAAAAGCTAACTTCCTCCATCCCCTGAACTCCGGCGTGCCCCTTCATTGCCAAATTGCCAATATCCCTGGGGCCTTTCTCTGCTCTCCTGGGTCTTTTGTTTATTCCCATGGCCGTTTCCTGAAAATTCTGGCAAGACTTTACAACAGGATCACTCATTGGACTGTTCATGCAACAGCTTCACTGAGAGAGCTGACTGCAGACACACTGAGGTTAGTTTTGTTACAGTTGCTGGGGGGGGGGGGAACCAACCCCACCTGGCATTGACCTATGGTTGAGCTAAGCTGAACCATGGCTTAGCATGAACACTTGAGCGTGCAGGTTCCAGAAGAGGAGATCACAGTCAATTTGCTTCTGCTCCCATCCTCTTGTTACTGCAGTGCTGTGGGCTAAGCCACGGTTTGGCCTGAGTGTCATCAGAGCCTGGACTTTTGGTTCATGCCATTCTAGACAAGCCGCAAGCTATCATCAAGGTTTGTTGGTTTTACAGCTTGTGGTTTTTCTAGAGAAGACAAACCACGAGCCTGGGTTCAGATGACACACTGAGCCAAACTGTGGCTTAGCTCACAGCAGTGCAGAGAAGGTGCAAAATGACAGTGCTCGCCTCTCCAGCTGCGTTCTCCCCAAGTTGGTTTATTGTTCTGTGCAAATTGAGCCAATCAGTTGATAAACATTCAGATTAGGTGGGGTGTCAATGTTCGCTAGCCACCTACTCAAAGTCAACAGGTCTGGACACAATCCACCAGTAAAAGGGGGAGTTGGTGGATTGGGATTCCAGCATATTTGCTCCTTGCGTTGACTTCTTTATGAATGACCCGTCACTTCATTTAGCTTTTGTGGAGAGCCACCTCCCTGGCAGCAAACGATAGCAGAAGTTAAAAATAGACATTTTATCTTTGTGCCTCTGCCAAGAGAAAATGCAGCAACCTCCACATCACAGTCAGTTGATAAGAGGCTCTGATAATGGATATCAATGCAGTGATGGGAAATGCTGGATGGGCCCAGAAGGTTCTGCATAGGAAAAGAGCAACGCTTGAATTGCCCCCATTGCCTTTGTACAATAACCATGGAAATGCTGAGCGGTGCCGTCCTGAGGGCTCTGTTGCCAGGCTGCAAAAGTACGAAAATGAGCAGAGTAAGCCGTGCATTGAAAGAACTGGAATATTGCTTATAATTTTAATGTTGGTTTATCTATCTTCTGCTGCTGCAGCCATCCTTTCAGTCACCTGCCAGCTCTTACAGCATTGTGCTTTGTTGCTTGCCCTTCAAATACATACTGGAAATTGGCAGGGCACAGTGTCCTGCAGTTCTGATGGAGTGCAGAATGAGGTTTTGGGCACAGAATTCAGCCACCTGAAAAAGTCAGTTTTCACTTGCACTCCGCTTCTCCCCCCGCCCCCTAACACATTCCTAGCCCTCTTCACTGTGATGGTATGCCTGAACGTTTATGGGCAAATGCCTACTGAAATGTCAGAAGCCGGAGGGACAGGGGATGTGGCTGAATAAACTGCCCTGCTTATTGCAGGTGGGGATTCATTGCCTGCTACCATTTCTTGTCATCCTGCCCTGCCCCCCCCCCCGCATGACTAGCAAAACCAGGATCAGTTATATAATGTAGTGGGGGTGGGGGTGGGAACCCAGCAGACTCGATTATGCCAAAAGGAGGCCAAGCAAATTCGGATCATTTTGATGCAGAGCATGTGCATCCCTGGAGTCTAGTAATTTCATAGCTTGCTTGGCACACTCTCATCAGGGCAGCTTTTGCTAAGAATTTTTGTTTCTTGGTTCCAAAGCTTGAGGCCTAAATGTTAACAAGTAGCTTGCCTTCCTCACCCTGAAATGTTTGCTGTGCTGGATACTGGAGGGGAATGAGAGAGCACTCGGTTCACCTTTATCCTGGAACAGTTTTGGAACTTGGCAGCTTTAGCTGGGTGTAGTCAGTTTGATTGCTAGAAGACTCCAGAGATTCTGAGATGTGGCAGACAAAATACTAAGATGGGATTTTTCACAACTTTGATTTTGCAACACTTAATCTCTCTCTGGTCGCTTCTCCTCCTCCTAGTTGTCATTAAAACCTTTGCCTCAGTGACTTAAGCAACATTTCCTAAGAGGATTTGGGGGTGTGGGGTGGGGTGGGGGAGGACAACAGGGTGGCAAGCAAGAGGGGACAGCAGGCATAACCAAATCTCAGCAGAGGCAAGCAAGGTCCTGTCCGGCACCCAGTTTTGTAATGGAAATGTGAGCCTCGCCTGATTGTATGCCGACATTAGTTGTTCCTAATTAAGTCCAGTTCCCTTGCAGTCTATCACTTCTGGTTTCCAAGGCCACGAGTGCCTGTTAATGCCAGGCAAATAAGGATTTTGTCATAGATGCATGGATAGAGTGACTCCTGCTGTCTGTGCCTGATCCAGCTACCAAATCTTAGCTTTCAGTTTGCCACCAAGGAAGGCAGGGCTGAGGAACATTAAAGTTGAGTCTTAGATCTGAACAAGCCATTGAAAACTTGTACATTGAGTGTCCTGCAGTTTTGAGTTGTGTTGGGCAAGTCCTGGTGACCAGAGAGGGAAATAGTCCGGCCAGCGTTCTAGCTGTGAGCTTTGAGTGCCCTTGCAATAGTTAGTTGCTGTTGCTGCTGCTACTGCTGCTGTTCCTGCTTTCTAGCTGCCTAGTCATTGCTGCACGCTCTGCCCACTGCTCAGAACTGGCTTTATTACTTCCTCTTGCAGTTTGACTTTGGGGACACGGCCGTACACCAGGCCATCCATACTATCGAATACTGCCTGGGGTGCGTCTCCAACACAGCGTCATACCTTCGCCTCTGGGCACTTAGCCTGGCACATGCACGTGAGTAGCTTCACCATGGCTGGCTCTTTTGAGCCCAGGGATGGGGAAGGGGAAATCGGAGCTGTGAGAACAGGGGGAAGGTGTCACAAGCCCTTTTTCCTGTGGTAGTAGCCAATGACTTTTGTGTACTCACATTCCAGGTCATGTCATGTAGAGAGGGCTAGAAGACTGTGTAGCAGTCTCCTCTGTGCCCAATATCTTTCTTTGCCCACCCAAATTCTTACTGAAATCTTCTGAATTCTCTGAAGGGGAGCATTGGGTAGCTTGTGATAATGAGTTAAAAATGTCCACAGAGTGCAGAATTTGGATCCTAAGCAGGAGGAGGCTTTGTTTTTTCTTAAATGGAAAATTGGTCTGGGATGTGGTTTAGGGGCACAGCTCACTTTGGGAACTCATCCAGCTTCTGAAATCTCACTCTTATTAGACCAGTGGGCACTAAAGAATAGCAGCTAGAATGAAGGCAGGCATGCAATCCCCTCTCCTCCAGAGCTGTGGCCCTTGCTGATCGGTGATTATTCTTCCTGTCTTTCTCTTTACAGAGCTTTCTGAGGTCCTCTGGTCCATGGTGATGCGCGTGGGGCTCAGTGCAAAGAGCTTGGCTGGTGGCTTCGGCATGTTCTTCGTGTTTGCTGCTTTTGCCACCCTGACAGTGGCCATCTTGCTGATCATGGAGGGCCTCTCTGCTTTCCTGCATGCCCTCCGCTTGCACTGGTAAGTGTCATCTGGTACAGCTCTGCACTGTAAACAAACAAAAGCACAGTGGGTACAAAGTTTGCATCATGTTTGATCTCTGTCATCTCTACTTAAAGTATCTCAAGAAGCATGGCTGGGAAGTGCTCCTGCCTGAGCCCCGAGAGAGCTGTTGGCAGTCAGAGTAGACATTGCTGGGCCAGAGGAACTCAGGTTTAGGCTGGAGAAGAGGACAGCTTTATTTGTTCAGGTCTAGTCAAGCTAATATCCATATTTCTCAGATGTATGGTTATTTGTTGTGATTGTGCTCTTTCCTTGGCAAGCATCAGCTTACTTTCTGGGGGCTTTTCTAGGCATTAAGTTCAAAGAGGGTGTCCCTCCTGCATTCAAATATCTAGTGCAATAGCTAGTGCATATAGAATAGATTGAGGCTGGGGTTAGCTGTGCTGCCAACATCATCATCTTAAAGAGTGGTCAATGTGCATTGTGAAGCATGAATGAGTGAGAGAGTTCTTTACCTGCAGATAGGTTCAATTGGGGGTTGAAACTGGCTGGTCTCAAACCAAATATGAAGGAGTCCCTTTTTGGTCAATTAACCAGCAAGGCCCTTGCATAAACCTAGCCAGCTGCCCATAGAAAACCTCTGTAGTTTGCAAAAAGGATGACATGCAAAGTCTTCCATGCTGTTCACTAAGCTTATAGACATAGCACTACTGGATCAGAACGAAGATCCATTTGCAGAATCATGCAAACAGCTAAAATAGTTTTAAGGACAGTACAATAGACAAAACTGAAGATGGCAGTTCATCTTGTTTTGTTCTTTAAACCCAAGGCAGATATTTTTACATGTAGCTGGAAAAGCTTGTCAGAAAAAAAATGTCTTCAGTTTGTTTCTGGAAAGTACAACTAAAAGGTGCCTGGTATATCTCAACATTATAAAAAGAATATTCACTATCTATACACCATGATTTCATAAACTTGTACCACCCTGTCCCTTTTTCTAAACAAAAAATTCCCAGTTCTTGCAGAAGGCACATCAGCTTCTAGGATCATTTTGCTGTAGAAGTAGAATAGTGTAACCTTAAATGAATGGACAGATATAGTAAGTTTGTATGCTGTTGATGAATGATGATGATGACCATGTTGTGTCTACACTTCCATGTGCAGTAACAGTTTTCTTACACTTTAGAGCTATAGGCTCCCTCCAGAATCCAGCTTGGTTTTTCCTAACCAGGCCCAGCTTGTGACGTTTGTTTTCATGACCCTACTTAAGTTTCATGTGGCTGGTTTGACTGGGCTCCGTTCCTTGTCAGGAAAGCCCATCTTAGCAGAACAATAGCAGCTGCACCCCAAGCAATCATGACATCAGCTGTTATCTTGATCTTGTGCTAGGGGCCAGGGATTGCTGTCCTGGCCCAGCCTTTTCTTCTCTGTGCCAAGTTCAAAACAAATAAGCTTCCAGCAAGGGCCAGCTGTGTCTGGAGATAGGAGCGGTTGAGTCATTCTGCTGTAGGGCAGGAGTTGCTGTCAATATCTGGGAGTGTACAGGAATCCCCACTGCTGATTTGAGTGACTCTTGACTGAAAACTTTGAGGAGAAAGCCAGAAAGACTGGGCTTTGGAGTTCTTTCAGGGTGCTGTTTTCTATCAATACAGAGCAAGTGGAGGGGGAGGTTCCCTGTTGCATCAACTGATCATACTTTGGATAGCCGGTGATAAGCTGCGGCTAAACCATTCTCAGCGAGGTTTTCGCAAAGGGTGAAAAATTGCACATAGGTTATTCAGAGGTGCTAAATAATGAACCTTCTGCTCCTCAAATATAAATACCTTTCCAGATTGCAAAATTCACTTCCATTGGGGGATGACTCAATTAGATAATTATTATGATATATATTCGATTTGTTGTGCATGTGCATTTTTTAAAAAAAGGCATATGGCAAAGTTCTTTAAGGAGGGAATAAATTAGGGAGTTTGACTGCTGAGGTGACTAAATTCAGTGCTAAGATGTGGAACTTGCAGCTCCTGCATCTCTTCCCTTTAGCAGTGGAATCTGCAAGGTGGTGACGCAGACATATGGAAGGTAGAGTGGAGGGAGGAGACTTGGCAGATTTTGTTGGCCTCAGCAAATGGTCTTTATACCGAGTCAGACCATTGGTTCATCCAGCCCAGTTGGCACCAACCCTCACAAGTTACCTTGTCAAGCTCTGTTAACCTGGAACCCATCTGATTTGGTGATGCCAGGGATTGCACCTTGAACCATCTGCATGCAAACGATTTGCTTTACAACAGAGCCTTGTTGCTTCCTCTTAGAATTCAAAAGCTGAGGGTGTGTCAGCCTTCGCTGGGGAGGAAGAATAGTGAATCTTCTTTCTTGCTGGAAAAATGCTTTCTATCTCTCCTTCCTCAGCCCGGCCTCTCCCAGCTGGGATGGGTTTATCTCGTAACTTTTCAGGCAGCAATACATTCCAAGCAGATGGTTGCCTGGGCTGAAAAACAAATAGTTTTGCAAAGTGGGGGCTTCCTTATCTCCGCGGCTGTGTGGGAAGCAAGTGTGTATCTCGCTGCCAGTACATTGGCTGATCACACTCTACCTCCTTAGCTGCACAAAGGGCCCTTTTGACATTTAGCTTGCAGCCAAAGGAATGTCGGGGTTCATTGTCTTGTCACTTGAGACCTTAAGAGGGCTGAGATGGAGGGCAGGATGGAGATGTTCTCCGGGGAGGGTTTCACAGCTGGAATGGGAGTTTCCCTACACCTTGGACGTAAAATTAATGGAATGGAAAAGAGAGCGATGGCAATGCAGTCCTCCTCTCTCTGCCTTTCTGCGTCTTAATAACTGGCATGCAGTAGAACCCTTCAGCCTTAGGGAACTGAGTTCCAAAAAAGATAACTGGGGCCAGGAAAACAGAATGAAAGTTATCCAGTTGGCCGGCGCTGCGTGATCCACAGGAGGTGAGACTTGTTCCAGTTGGAGAGGGCGAGATCTTTGGCTAAAAGCAAGGAACCACCTTAGCTCCAGATGGCTGGGCCAGGAGGTGGGGGGGGGAGGCTCAGGTAATTAGGTGGCAATGGGGAGCAACACATTCCATGGCTGGAAGGAGCGGAACATTCCATTGAGGGAGGATGTTCTGTGGAACTGTGTGTGTCTCTGTGTATATACTTAATTTGATACAGGCCTTAGTAGAATCTGAACTGAACTCAGAAGGGGAGAGGGATTGTGTTCCTCTGCTCCTGCAGTCTTCAAAGAAGGGAGGTGACCTCCAAGTATGTGCTCCTGTCTAGCAGTAGGATACTATCACCAGCTCCTCTCTTGAAATCATGCAAGGCTTTCTGGGGTTACAATCTTTTGACTCGGTGCACTGCTACCCATCTCCTCCTCCTCTTGCCGGCGGGGGCGGGGGTGGAGATGTGGGACTTTTTTGTTGCTGACCACCTGCAATTTCTCCATCCACCATCTAATCCTGCAAATGGGAGTCCCTTCCAACCGCTTTCCACGCCGCTGCTTGGGGGCATGTGGAAGGTAATGTTTCCAGACACTGTGTTCCCTGGACCCGGCGGCTGCCAATTCATAAAGTTCCTGGGCTGAATTGCTGTGTGTCCATTGGAGAACAGTGAAACTGAGACCAAGGAGCTCCCCCACCCCACCCCTTTGGATGTGAACCACAAATTTCTTGCCTGCCTCTTGATCACGCAATGCCTGTTGCCAGAGACATGGGTCTTGAATCTTGCTAACTTCTTTTTAAAAAGGCTTGAAATATGGCCACCCCTCCCTCCTGCTGGCCCCCATGTCCCTGCCAATTAGTGAAACAAGTGGAGAGGAGCAGAGTGCGCAGCTGTTTCCAGTCTGTAAGTGCAGCTGGCACACCCTGGATATGCTGGGAATGCTTGGCGGTCTGGCAGTGCAACTGGTATTCTCAGTGAGGGGGGAGCTGTTGGCTTTCCAAGGGACATGGGCATGCTGGTGGGAGCGAAGAGAGCGGAGGTGGTGGTGGTAGGCTGTTGCAATCCTCTGCCCTTTCGCTCTGCAATGGTTTTCCCTTCTTAGCTTATCAGAGGCTGCATTTTGCTTGCTTCTGGGGTATATCGCTTCAGGCTACCGGGTGGGGGGGGGTTCACGTGACTGAGCGCTCCTCCTTAACACGCACAAATCTCTGCTTGTAGAAAGGTGGTGTATCGGGAAGAAGAGCTCTAGCATCACCTTTGCCCTGATGCACTAGTCTTCTGTGTGCAGGGATTTTGCTCGTGTGGGTTTGGCAGGCAAATCATGAAATTGGAGATTTTGCAAAGGGAGAGAAGGCCAGTTCATATTGGTAGCTGACAAATTCCATCTGCGCCTTTTGCCTTTTGGGGGAAGGCATTGCATTTGCTTGCAAAAGTGTACGAGAGTTTGCTTGATCCATTATGCCTTCTCACTTAGCTCTGCCCCTGAGTTAAATGCAGTTTCTCTCTGTGTTTTCTGGTGTGTTTGGGTTTGCAAGATGGATGTTAGTCTTTAAAAAGAATCCTGCACTTGAAACATTCCACCCTAGAGGAGCAGCGGCAGCAAATCAACTCGTACTCCGTTTTTCTCTGTATCTGGCATATGAAGGGGATGGAAAATGTTTCTCACCACAGAGCCAAGAGAAGAGCACGGGGTTTGTTTTCTTAATGAATCATGGGGTTTTTCTTTCCATGTTTGGTGCCTGTTTATGATTGGGCAGGCTTCCAGTACCATTCCCTTTACATTTTGAGTTCATTAGTGGAAACAGCAAAACAGCAAAAGAAACAAACCGATCCTGGAATGCAGGCCTCTGTTCCTTTCTCCTGTGTTTCCCTGTGGCACCCTGAAGTTGGTGATGGAAGAAGAGGGGCTCCAGACTGCTTTGGTTCAAAAGGAAGACGTCTCTCTTGCCATGGCTTAGATGGGCATTTAGAATAGTTTTTGGAGTGCAGCTGAGGTGAGCTACACAGATCTGAAACAAACTGTGATCTTGCTTTTTGTATGGGAGACCTCGGTTCAAACCCCTCTCGGCCATGATGCGTTAGGATCAGTGACTGTATTTCAGCCTAGCCTGCCTCACAGAGGATGGCGAGGATAAAATGTGATAACCTCTACGTATTGCCCTGAACAATTTGAAGGAAGGTGGAATACAAATACAGTATACCCCACATGAAGCGTTCTCTCTCTCTCTCTCTGTGTGTGTGTGTGTGTGTGTTAGAATCTTGGCTGGATCTGAGGTGGGAAAAACATCATTTGTGGGAGGATGCAGAATGCCCTTTGGAATTCTGGACCATCAAATCATCCTGACCTCAAAGATGAGGAATAGGATTCTGCATCGCTCAAACGATGCATCATATGAGTCATGCAGAATCATCTTCCTCATCTCTGAGGTCAGGCTGACAGTCCAGAATTCTAAAGAGACTGTTATTGCAGGGGTCTTCACTCATGGTTCTTCTGGGGTATATCCATGGAAGCTGCCTCGGTGCCTGGTTTCCTGATGTGATGCTAAACTAGGTGCGGAAGAGAGTCTAAAGTGAATTGAATTTTTAAATTTGTATTTTAATCTGTTATTTTAAATTGATCGTTTTTATGTTTTCTTGCTGTGATTTGAATTGATGTTAGCCGCCCTGAGCCCGGTTTTCTGGCTGGGAAGGGCGGGGTATAAATAAAATTATTATTATTATTATTATTATTATTATTATTATTATTATTAAGTACTGCTGTGTTGGGTATTCAGTCCAGGTGTGCCCCTTGCCCTGAGCCTCCTAGACACATGGTTTAGCACAGAGAGACATAACCACAATGATTGTGTTTTTCCTCCATTGTCAGAGATAGTGCGCCCCCTGAATGCCCGCTTCTCGGACTCACGAGTGGATAGAGTGCTGTTGCGCTCAGGTCCTGCTTTGGGGCTCCCCATGGGCATGGGGTTAACCTCTGTGAGAACAGGGGGCTGGACTAGATGGGCCTTTGGCCGAATCCAGCAGGGTGTTCTCTTGCTTGTGCTATAACACCATCCCTTAAGAAGCACCCTGTGTGTGCTGTAAATGGTGTTAGTTTCATCCAGCCAGGGAGCCAGATCCATGCTGATTCCTTCTTGAAAACGGGGGAATGGAGAATTGAGAAAGTGTGTCTTTCTTAAATCTTTTCAGTTGATAAGAGCAGCTGACACCAAGTCAAGTACATACTTCACCCGCACATAGACACAATGCCCTGCTACATATTAACCTGTATTTTTTTTTCTTTCTAAAAAAGCACATTCCTGGCCCTCTTGGTAATAGAGAAGAGGCTGCTGTCCTGTACTTACTAAAAGGAAAAGTCAGAGCAGTGCAAAGTTAAAAGGTCCAGAGATAGTCTTACAAGGTTGTTCTAAGTGTTAGGGTATGGGTGGGCCACATGCTGTGATGGATAACCTTCCAGTGGCCACATAGTAGTGGTGGGCAGGGCCAGAGGCAACAGTGGGTGGAGCAGCGGGGCCATGCAAAGGCGAAGGTTTCTACATTTACCTGTATATGAATTGTCACACTTTAAGGACACATCCCAGCCACCCAGAAGTGCTTGAGAGGCGTGGAGCAGGGCCAGTGAGAGTCCAGAGGGATGGATAGAGGGGCCTGTATTCAGCCACCAGACCTGAGGTTTCCCATTCCTACGTTTGGGCATAGAGCACTGTTATCGCTTGTATGCCTGAGTCCTTGCACTGATACCCACTTGCATTTGCTGCAATTTGAACCTCCTGCAAAGGCAACCAGAGGGGGGCTGAGGGTTTAAACTTGGACAGGGAATTGGGATATCTGAAACGGTACATTGCAGTAGTAAAACATGAATGCCATAGAAAGGATAAGGTCACTGCCGCTTTTGTATCTTGAAATTCTTCGACATGCCTCCTGAGCTGATGGTTGTTTGCTTCTTGTTTTCCTTTTTTGTTTCTCACTAGGGTGGAATTTCAGAACAAGTTCTACATGGGCGCCGGGTTCAAGTTCCTCCCTTTCTCATTTGACACCATCCGTGATGGGGGATTTGATGAATGATCCTCTTGAGGCCAGTTGGACGGATGTGTGGCAGTAAACCTTGGCTCCCTCCTGCATGTGTTTGTGTTTGCCTGTGTGTGTGATAAATCTGAAGTTGTATAGCTCTCCTGTTGTGTAGTCGAGCTGCTAGTGTGACAATATCTTGCTTTTCTCATGAGAACCCCACTCAAAAGAGAAAGGGAATAATAGGAAAAACATAAGAATCATAAGAAAATATTGCTCCTGTAATCACCTTGGCAGGTCCTGGGGTGGGGCAGTGTCCTTCAAGTTGTACAGAGACTACCGCGGAGGAGCACATCCTAACCACCTGCAGCCAGTTTGGTACCAGAAAGTGAAGTGCAGTTCAAAAACACACAGGACTAGAAACTTGTATAAGCTTCTTCTGGCAAATTGTCTTGCCAGAGGGGCCATTATTCCTCAGTCCAACCACACACACTTATCTCTCCTGACCTCTAGAGCAGCACACTGGACTACTTGCAACAAGTCCCATATTTGCCCTGTGCAAAAGTTGTATTCCAGCTTTATGCCTATCCAGCGATTTGCTGGGGGCAGATTTTCCTCTTTTACTGGCACTTTTGCTCTGCCATACCCTCAGTTAAATTGCCATCATAAAATTGCTTAAAAGGCAACACACATGACAGGCAAGAGAGCTCCCATCCCACCTGCGCCTGCCACACGTCCTAGCTTGACCTCTGAGCAGAGCATTGGCTGCTATTCCCTCCCCCTCTCATTGCTCTTGCTCCACTACTTGTAAGCTACATTTTGTCCCCTCTTCTCTGCCTCGCCCCTGTGTGTGGGCGTAATCCTCTAGGAAACTCTGACTGAAAGCAAAGGATTCTTTGGGAAAGGTGACCCCCCACATGGCATTACAACTGGATGTTTTTGGAACTGCCCTTCCCTGGACAAGAGCAGGCCGGCGAGGGGGGGGGTGTTTGTTTGCCTGCCCCATTGCAGAGCCGACCTGTGCCTGGCTCTGCAGGATTAGTTAATAAGGAAACTTTGACTCACCCTGCCTGCAACTCTGAATGGCTTGTTTTGTTCCAAGGAAACTGAGGGTCTTTCACCTCCAGGAAGCTCCTATGTAACCCTGACATTACTAGATGGAAAGAAGAAGCAGGGTGGGGAAACCTGCACGCCCCAATTACTACTGAGCATTTGTAAAAGCCATCCACAGCAGCCCTTGTGTATTTTAGGGTGGGCTTCCCTAGAAAAATAGGAATCTCCCAAGGGCGGGCAGCATCTGCTTTCCCTTTGGCATAGGAAAGAGGCTGGGCTTTCTGTGCCTCTGTATGCTGAGTATTTATATGATTCACGTGTATTTGTGTGACTTAAGCATGCACTGTTCTAGAAGTGTCTCGGTATAAGGCCACCTGTGTTGAGCACTAAAGGCAAGAGCACTGGAACTGGTGTGGCAACTTTATGGGCAGGTGCTAATCCCTTATTTGCTCTTGAGTAGAGACTCTGAAATATCAGGTGCTGCCATGTGTATGTGTGAAATAGAGAGCAATCGGTCATTGTGTTTACTGTTGCTGTTTTGGACAAGTGAAGTTTCCCCCCCCCCCTTGCTGGTCCTCAACAGTCAGTCACTGTGTCTATTAAACTAGTTCATCTCATCTGCTGTGTGTCCTGGTCTTCTTTGACTGTGCCTGGAGTGGGGAGGATTAATGGAAGGGGGTTGGCTAGGCTGTGCGAAGTAATAAATATTAACTCTGCACCCATGCAGTCTAAAAACTGAATTCTGGGATTGGTATGAATGATGCAGATGGGATTGCCTTTCATAATTTGCAGGGTGTGTTCCACATTTCTGCCACTTTGCATGCTTCCGGTTGTGTTGCCGATGGGAGAAGCAAAGTTCTGCCTCCAGCCAGCGACTGCATGGGCAAGCTTTTTCAGCCTCCCCCTTGGCTTGTGCAAGTCCAACAAATATTTGCAGCCACAAACTTCATTTAAAAAAAATATGGAGGGGAACACCCTCTGATTTGCAAAAAGTTGAATGTTTGCTCAATACCACATGGTTTCCAAGGAATCCCAGAATCCACACAGCTGGGCTTGCTGTCTCCTGTGGGTGGTCTTTCAGCTAGGCCTAAGACCACAAAAAAGGCTCTACACCCTGTTTTATACCAGAGAAACTCCAGAGCTTGCTGCCTTCTCCGTGATGCAGGTGGAAGATATGCCCTTGCCCTCCCGCCGGCATAACTGGGTTTAGGGTAATTCCTCAACAGCACAAGCTTCCTTGGAGAGGTGAAGGAAGCAAGTTATCCTTTCTCACAGCTGCTGCAAAACTTGTGCTGATACTTGAAATGTCCATTACCTTTTACATTGCAGCCAGCACTATAAACCACCCTTGACAGCTGTATCACGTCAGCTTCTTGTGAGGAAGTTTTCCCTTCTGTGTTTTGCAGTGCATGGCTATGGTTGGTCCAGAATTGCTCACTTCTTCCCTAAAATTGCACGCAGCCTGCAAAGGATCGGATGTTTAGTGTCTTTACAGCACAATCCTAACCATGCTCACTCAGAATTCAGGGCAGGGAGCTTCCTGTTGTCAATGGATCCATCCTTATTATGAGAAGAAACACTAAGTGGGCTGGGAGAGGGGTGGAGCATCATGTGCTATCCTTTTCTCTCTGCAAAAGTTCTGGATCTGTTACACGGTGCCTGGGGAGAAGAGCCACGTGGGATATGAGAGGAGCGGGTCGATGGTGTTGGCACAGACCTATGTTCCTTCCAGGCAAACAAAACTCCCTTGTGCATTGAAAACTAGCACATCTGGGATAAGTTTTTGCCTAGCCTCTTCCAGGCATGCCAAACGTGCACATGATTCTTCATTTTTCAGTGCAAATGATGTTGCAGTTCAATCACAATGGTTCATACTGTTTGTAATAGCTGCAAATGAGCAGCAGCAAACCTCAGGTTTGCATGCTCCTCCTTCCCTTATGTGACTTCTGCTACCATTAAATTTGCATGTTCTTTTAGTGTACCAGGGGACTCTTCGGCCACTCTGTGAAAAACAATGCACACTGATGGTCCTAAATAAATAAAAGATGAGCAAGATGCTTTGCGGATAACATCTCAAGTTACACATGTGCATGCTGGGATTTTAAGTGTGATGGAGAGACTCTCCCTTGGGGTGGGGGTGAGGGTGGAGAAAGGGCACTGGTTGGAAATCATAGAATGCAAATCCCTTCTAAGGCTGGTGATGAACCAGCTTTGTCACTATAAGGAAAGTGAGCTATTAATGCTTGAAAATGCACCAAATCAGAACATCTCTTAATGCCTAACCACAGTGATGTGCACTTCCGCTTTTGGTAGCAGAAAGAGGAAGCAAGGTTTCCGTGAAAGTTCAAACTCTTAGCACTTTTTAGAGAAGAAAGTCACAGCTGGGGGGCAGTGGGTATAAATATCTGTGTGGCAGCTGGCACAATCAAGAGAGTGTGGGTGGGAAGGGATAGGAGACAAGATGGTTGAATACTCTGGCATTTTTGTTGAGAGCTGGAAAAGACTCCTTTGAGCCAGGCTTTGCTCAGTTTTCCACACACTGTCATCCCACCCCCAAATTTATTTGGTGGTCAGACTTGACCCATCCTCTTTTGGAATAGATGTATTATGCAACTTCCTTTGGACAAAGGCTCTTATGAGTTTGCTGTACACCCCCCCCCCTTTTTTTCTGTGTTCCTTTAAAGCCAGGATGGTGGACCCTGCAGCCCTTCAAATGTTCCTGGACTTCAGTTCCCATAATCCCTGATTTATTAGCTGTGCTGGCTGGGGCTGATGGGAGTTAGGAGTCTGACAACACAGGTTCCTCATTTCTGCTTTAACATTGAATTGGCACACTCCAGTCTGTACTATTGTCTCTTCACCCTGCCCTCCACTGCTCAGGATCCTGGTGCTTCACTGTCTCTGCTGGTAAGTCAAAGCAACAACACTTTATTTACTTTCTCCCCTGGCAACGTTTGCAGTCAGAGTGGACAGCACTCCCTTACGGGCCACTTACTTGCTGTAAATTTGGAGCAAATTCTGAGAATAAAGAACTGGCTGATGATGATGATTATTATTATTTAAATGAGGCATGTATTCTGCAACATGGCATTGATGCAGTGATAGTGCATTAGTGGTAGATTTAGACCGGACAGTCCGCACATCCTTCTGCCTTGTTAGTTGGTCTGGGATGCTTTCCCAGTGTTGCTGTATTATTGCAGAGTAGAAGGGGACTACAGAGCACCAAAAGTGGGTCAAAAAATAAACCAGGAAATTTGTGTTATACAAAAATCACAGGGTGTCACCAAGGCGTTTCAGGGGCATGCACTGATTTGAAACAAAGCAGTGTGTCCGCTCCAAAAAGGTTTGTCTGTACAAACAGTACTGCTAAGAAGATCAGGAGGAAAGAACTAGATAAAATAGCGGTCAACTGCAAAGGGGATTCGGATATTTAATTTGGCACATTTTACTAGAGAATCTTCTGCTATTCTATTTTATGCAACAAACAATCTTAGTAGTTGTGACTGTGGTTTATATTGTATGTGTGGTGCCTGATTATTTTTATGGTTATTGCTGTTTTTCCTTTTGTTATTTTTCTGAATGATGCCATGGCCTATGGCTAGCGCAATAAAAGTCTATGATGATGATGATGATGACGACGACGATGACAAACAGTACTGAAAGTGGAACCATGAATAACTTGCCCTGATACCATAATGAGCATGAATAATAATGCACCAAGAAAACTGGCCTTTGGCACCTGAGATGTCTGTTTTTAGGGCCTGCCCTAGTCCTGTGATTGTAATCGGTTTGTACTGTTTGCTATTTTATATTGTTGTAACCTGCCCTGGAACCTGCTAGTGAAGGGTAGGTAATAAATTTGCTGGTGATAAAAATGATATCTGGAGGGGGCCTTGATGGCTCCTCTGCCTTTTCCTTCCAGATCCCTTTCCTTGTCCATCCGTGTGGTCTTTTTTTGTTTGCATGCCTGATGTGCCTCTCTCTTTTTAACTGATGTGAGCTGTTTCGGGAGATGATAATTGTCTGAAAAGCTGGATAAAAACACAGTACAGTACATTCATAAATAACACTGATGGAATGTAAGACTGCCACCTCAAATATTGGGTAGCATTTGCAAAGTAACAATCACAAACCAAACAATGTTTCTAGCAAACCATAAAAGCAAACAGTGTCCGAACCTGCTAATGCAGGAGTTCCCAAACTGTGGTCCATGGACCCCCAGTGGTAATGAACTTCATGCAGGTGATCCATGGCACATCTGTGGATTTATGATTGAAGACAGGAGATACATCACATTAAACATTCATGCTGGGTTTTTAATTGTATTTTTATTTTCTATGTTCTATATTTAAATAATTACAATTTCAGTTTTGTGGAATGAAATAAAAAATGAAGACAGAGGTGTTATGCATCCTGAATTCTCACATCTTGGGACGTGGGGAGATGGCCTCTCCTGGATGGGTTGCACTCTCCTGCAAGGAGCAGGTTCGCAGCTTGGAGCTGCTTCTGAATTCAACACTGGCCCTGGAGTCTCAGATGGCCTAGGTGGCTGGGAGTTCTTCTTTCCAGCTGTGGCTGATTCTGCAGCTATGACAACTTTTGGACAGAGATGATTTGGCCACTGTACTCTATGCTCTGGTAACTTCCAGAATGGATTGTTTCAATGGGCTCTATGCGGGGCTGCCCTTGAAAACGACTCAGGAACTTCGACTGGTCCAAATTGCAGCAGTCAGATTACTGGTATGGGTTCTGTTTAGATCTCACATAGCCCCTGTCTTAAAACAGCTGTGCTGGTTGCCATTTTGTTTCTGGGCCCAACTCAAAGTGCTTATCAGGAGTGCCAACTTGGCCCCATGACCATGGGTGCCTGGGGCCATGGGTGCCATGCAGTGTGCATGGCCCTGGCACCGAAATTTGTGGGTGCCTAGCCCCTTCATGTGGAATTTTGTGGGTACTTGGGCACCCAGGGAATTGGCACCTATGGTGCTCATATTAGAGGTGTGCCCGTCACCTTCACTACAACAGCCTATGGAGAATGCTGAAGACGTACCTCTTTATCCTGGCTTTTGACACTTGAGCTGTATATTTATTTATCGAGAGCAATGCTATTTTTCTAGAAAAAGTGGTGCCGGAACTCACCACGAACACCTCCCTTGTTCTCTTATAATGGCAATGGCGCGCACCCGAGAGGTGCCGGAACTGAGTTTTGGCGAATTCCGGCTAGAAGAATCTCCTATTGAGAAAATAACATTCAGAGGCCTACACAAAATTTTGGCTGAATGTCAACTGTGTATTGGAATATTACGAATGCAAGATAAAAACTGGGGAAGATGGCATGGCCTAAATCATTCCCTGGTGGTGGGCACAGCAAACAAGCATTTGTGAGGGCCACGTAGAGGAGCCCTGTTAGTATAGCCCTATGCTCTCTTGCTTCAGGGATTTAAAGTCTGTATTGAAGGGGGGAAAGCCTGCCCAATTGAATTCTAACAAGGCTAGTCAACTAAATCCCCCCCCCCCGTCCTGTAAATTAATACCTTGAGCTTCTTCCTCTCTCAACCGGTCAGAGCTTTTCGGCAACTGGGCACTTTGTCTACTGTTCCTCCTCCTCCAGCATAGCAACTGGTCACAACCCAGACTTCACATTTAAACTAATAAAACACAGGCCCCAGACATTTCGCAAAGGCATATGTATTTCCCAGTTCTAATTCTTTGCCGCCATCTTGTGATCACGTTCTGCAGTAGCAACCCTCCACTCTCCCCCTATTTGAATTTCCTATTTATTCCCCCAAACATAATTCCTAGCTATGTAAACCAGGCCTGTGAAGGGAGGGCATTTATTGTGTGGGTGTCAGATTGTGGTCACCGGCTCCAGGCTTCCAGAACAAGATACATATTCTTTCACGTAGCTTCTTTAGTATAATCTCTTCATTACCGTCTGTTTGTTCGTCTGTTTATTCACAGCATTTGTATCCTGACTTCTTGTAAAAAATGCCGAAGGCGGGATTTTGCATTACAGTGACAGGCAGAAATTAAAACAATTTATCCTGAACGGTCCAAGTCAAACTAAAACTGAGGCTCTGAAAGAATTATAAAACATTTCAGAGCAG
This sequence comes from Lacerta agilis, assembly GCF_009819535.1. Taxonomy (NCBI): domain Eukaryota; kingdom Metazoa; phylum Chordata; class Lepidosauria; order Squamata; family Lacertidae; genus Lacerta; species Lacerta agilis. Next base: position 29,313,487 of record NC_046325.1, on the reverse strand, counting down.
TGGCAGCAAATCCCATTTTTAAAAAACCTTCTGAAAGAAAGAGGGTTTAAGTGCCTTTTGGAATACAAGCAACAGGTAAATTTCTCTAGTGCCTCTGAGGAAAAAGGCCCTGCCCTCTTGTGCCTCAGATTCCAGGAAGGCCTCAGGCCCCATCTTTGCAATATATTTAAAGCAGAAACATGCCGCTTTAAACAGGCATGACTTTCCCCAAATAATCCTGGGAACGGTAGCTTGCTAAGGGTGCTGAGAGTTTTTAGGAGACCCCTATTCCCCTCAACAGTGTCAATTGCTAAAGTTTCCTGGCAAGGGGGATTGATTATTTAGCTACTCTGGGAATTGTAGCTAAAGTGTAGGTGGGTTCAGGCATGTCCCAAGACCATAACAGTAGCTGCTACCAGGACCTTGTTAGGCAGGTTATCACATGTTTCTTTAATTGTATTTTAAGGCCAGTTCCTCATTAAAGCTGAGGAGTCACCTGTTAAGCTGTGTTAACCCATGAGTAGGTAATTTCACTCCCACAGAAGGCCTCAGTTTGGGGTTTTTGGAGTTAGTACCGTTTATGCATTCACTTATGTTGAGGAAAGAAAATGTGCCACAGCTTAAGATTTCATCTTGAAGGTAAGCATGTGAGTTGGGTTTTTTTTTTTTGCCATAATGTAATTTCATACTCTCATGGGGAAAAAGAAAGTGCACCCTCTTAGAATTGTGTGGTTTTACATATGAAGACATAATAACAACCCTCTGTTTTTGTAGCAGGTCTTAAAATTAGGTAAATACAACCTCAGGTGAACAATGACGCATGGCATAATACACTATGTCATGATTTATTTAACAGAAATAAAGCCAAAATGGAGAAGCCATGTGTGAAAAATTAAATACTAATTAGTTATGCATTTTAAGGAACAAATGATTGCTATTATGTCCTTATATGTAAACCACAGAATTCAAATAGGGCGCACTTTCTTTTTCCCATGACTGTACAGTATGTTCTAATTTTGTACCGGGTATATTGCATTAATTCAAAATTATATCTCTGGTGTTTGTATTCAGATGCATGATAGCACCTAACAGAAATCAATCAACAGGCATCTTTAACTACAGTATATTATGCCTGGTGGTCTTGCATTATATGTTCTACTTCATATAGTGGGTGATCTTTCAGTGACTTTAAAAAGCTGTTTTCAAAGTTTATAGTATATTGGTGCTCTCCTGAATGAAGAGAAAATTGCAAGAAATCTGAGACACCAAGGAGTCATTTGCTATTCATATGCATTTTTAGTTGATTAAAAAAAGTATGAAATGCATTTTAGTCCTGGAAAACTTGTCCTATAATTATCGGAGGATTGATTTGTTGTTTGCTTGTATTGTATTGTTTGAATGATTTCAGTTTCTTGTCAATGGTGAATCTTATCGGTTAGCCTATCATATTTGCCTGTTTTTGTTTCTACTGTTTGCCGATATATTTATTAATTGGTTCCTGTGACTTTGTTGTTCATTTACATCTGGCTGCCCTACACTGGGCCCAAATTTCAAAAGCTGCTTATCCTCACAAGCTCTGCTATGAGAAAGATACACATTTATTTCCCTCAAAAAAAATCTGGTCCTTGTAGTTTACCTCTTACAGTTACAATTCCCAGCAACCCTTAGCAAACTACTGTACCCAGAATTATTTGAGGGGTGTGTGTGCTGTACTCAAAGGTATAGAGCGTCACAGCCTTGCAATATCACTTTAAGGAGACTAGAGTGGTTATTTCCCCTGTGTTATAGATGTCAGGTCTGGGCAGTAGCAGCAGCCTAGTTGGGATGAGATTTGAACTAGAGACTTGCAGCTCCTAGTCTTAATGTTTGAATTAAGGGAGGTGGAGGTTGCAGGAGGCATCGTGATTTGGCTAAGATTGGAGAGACTGAGGCTTGTGAATTCCATTTCTAGTAAGCCTCTCCGTAACCTTCTCTTTTCCTTAACATTATGTGAGCACTGTTCTTTTTGAAAAAGCGTTTTTAACACAAAATATTTTATTAAAGAGAATATATAATAAGTATGATAATCACATCATATATGCAAGTAGTAATGAAGAAATAAAACAATATAAGACCAAATATTATTGAGCAAGAATTCAAGCCCTCTACCTTTCTAGGAACAATTTCTGCCAATTAAAGCAACAATAGTGGCATGATGGCTAGGTGTAAGAAGAAGTGAAGACCATGCTTCCCCATTGCATTAGCCAATGAAGGGGAGGGGGCAGGATTTTCTAGGTCCCCCTTGCTTTTTTGTTTCATTTGGATTTTCTTGCATAAACTGAGCCCTGGAAAGCAGGGGTTACTGAATAGGGTCAGAAGCAGCACCTATGCATGCTCTTAGCAGAATCAATATTGCTGTAATTCCTGGATCCAGCAATACTTAAGACAGGCATAGGCAAACTCCAGCCCTCCAGATGTTTTGGAACTACAATTCCCATGATCCCTAGCTAACAGGGTCAGTGGTCAGGGATGATGGGAATTGTAGTTTCAAAACATCTGGAGGGCCGGAGTTTGCCTATGCCTGACTTAAGATCAAATGGAGGATTCAGTTGTTGGAATAGCCAGGCCAGCTTCTTGGTAAACTAATGACCCCCTAAGTATGAGTTGTTAGGGTAGCAAAGGAAGTGGCTTTGTGCCATAGAACACATAGGCATCTCTTGCCAGCAGATTCATCTCTGCTGCCATTCAGACAAAATGGAGTGGTGGGGAGGGGGAGGGAGCGGAAGAGGAACATTCAGCTGGTCTTCTGTTTGCTGGAGACCAAGTACACACTGGCAATGGAAGTTGGTGTATCAGGGTGAATGGGTCAGTGCTCAACCAACATCAGCCAGCACCCACTCACCTGCCTTCTTACTAATATCCAGTGCAGGGGGTGGCCTTAGTTGTGCCAGCTTCCTCTTGTTAGTCTCTTGTAAAACTCAGCAGGGAGGAGGATGGAGGCAAAGGTAGAATTAGTTGGCTCTGCCTGTCATTTGCTCTGGTGCCACCTGCTCCTGGGCTCCCCCCCTTCCACCCTATCACTCCCAACAGGTGACAGCCACTACTGGAACACACAGACTAACCTGCTGTGGTGGTAAATCTTGTTCCTCCTGTGCTCACAATAAAATAAAAATAAAAATTGCGGGAATACTTATGGTAATACTTTGGCTTCTTGCTTTGAATCTTCTTCCACATCTGGCGCAACCCTGAATATGTTTTGTTTCAGTATGCATGCATGTAAGCATTATATCCCATGAAAGGCCTACCACCTCCTCCTCAGATGATCAGTCTAGCTTTTCACCTCCCACCCCATGGTGTGTCCTGCTGATGTTTTTTAAAAATTTATTTTAAAGTTGGTATCCTGTGCACACTTGGGACTAAGCCAAGAACTGATTTCATTCTGTGAACCGCCCTGAGACATCAGGCTATAGGGCAGTATATTAAATAAATAAATAAATAAATAAGCCACATTATCTAAGTGAAATTTATTTTCAAGTTGACATGCATAAAAGTGGACTACAAGACATGTAAAATCTGCTTACGTGACCCCTTTATTCGCTGCTATGTGTGTGTACAAGTGCATGAAATAAAATGAGAGAAAAAAGTGTTTGATAAAATACTTCTGCAAGGAATTGTAAAAATTGATAAACGTTTTGCAGACCTGAGAGGGTGGAGGGAAAGTTGAAAATAGGTATCAGTATCTGCAGCAGATAAGTAATAATGAGTTAAACCGCCACTGACTGTGGAGGTTGGAAGTAGTTCTTTTGTCCACATAACTGGACACTCATTTAAAATATACTCACTCACCCACAGGTGCTTATTCTGCATTTTCATAGAGGAGCAAGGCTGCAATCCTAACCCCACTTACCTAGAAACAAGTCCCATTGACCTCAATGAGATTTACTTCCAAGTAGCATGGTTAGGATTGCAGCCATGGTGTAGTGCAGTGTTTTTCAACCTTTTTTGGGCAAGGGCACACTTGTTTTATGAAAAAAATCACGAGGCACACCACCATTAGAAAATGTTAAAAAATTTAACTCTGTGCCTATATTGACTATATATAAAGTAATACTCTTGAATAGGAATCAAATAAACACAATTTTTCCCACGGCACACCAGGCAACATCTCGCGGCACACTAGTGTGCCGTGGAACAGTGGTTGAAAAACACTGGTGTAGTGAATCAAGTGTTAGGCTTTGAGCGGAAAAGTCCTAGGTTCAAATCCCTGTTCAGCCACAAAGCTCACAGGATTGACCTAGGGCTAGTCACCTTCTGTCATCCTAAAACCTACCTCACGTGATTGTTGTGGTTGTAGAACAGGGGTAGGCAACCTAAGGCCTGTGGGCCGGATGCGGCCCAATTGCCTTCTCAATCCGGCCCATGGATGGTCCGGGAATCATTGTGTATTTACATGAGTATAATGTGCCCTTTTATTTAAAATGCATCTCTGGGTTATTTGTGGGGCCTGCCTGGTGTTTTTACATGAGTAGAATGTGTGCTTTAATAAAAATGCATCTCTGGGTTATTATGTGGGGCATAGGAATTTGTTCATCCCCCCCCCCCGCAAAAAATATAGCCCAGCCCACCACATGGTCTGAGGGACGGTGGACCAGCTCACGGCTGAAAAAGGTTGCTGACCCCTGTTGTAGAAGAACCCCACATATGCTGCTTTGAGGTCCTTGGATTAAGTCTGGGGTATTTCATGAGCAGAGCATGATCCAGTTAAAGCTAAGCATTTCGATGTCTCATTCATTCCTGCAGGCAAGGCTTAATTATGTGCCTAATCCTCCCATTGAAATGAATGGGAATAACAGCACAATCCTGTGCATGTTTTCTCAGACGTTAACCCTCACTGTATTCGGTGGGACTGCTTACAGAGATATCCTAACGATTTCTGCTCAGAAGTACCAATTAATTCAATGGGACTTACTTGAAGGTAAGTGCACCAAAGACTGCAGCCCTACAGTGCTTAACTTTGGCTAAAACTGTGTGTGTACACATATTACAGTGAAGGTTGCCAAATATTGGCATTCACATATGGATGCTCTCAGTCTCTAATCAATGTGGTAAATCTCTTTCTCTCTCCCCCCCCCCGCCGGCACACACACACACACACACACACACACACAAGTGTATACTGATAAACACATTTAAAATGCTGCTGCCATTTACTTGTCTATCTCTGAGTTTTAAGACATTGACAAAAATGTGGCTAAGCTTTCATTAAATTCTGGACACTTACTCCTTTTCCCTGTAACATAGAATTAGCTTTATAAGAAATTAGAATGAATCTGGCTGGCATTGTAACATACCCTGATGATAAACTCTTCTTTCCTGCAGCTTGTCAGCCTGGGATCAGATGAGGAAGGAGGGAAGTGTGGTGGTTCATGGAGCCGATGGTACCCTGTCAAGACAGATGGCAAACATTAAAGGGCAAAAAAAGAGGCAAACTTATTTGCTGCTGCCAGTGCGTTCTCCGGCGAATCCTTCTTGGCAGGCATCATTGGAGCTCAGCCCTGGCTGTTTTTCCTTCATTTGCACCAGCAACTACTGGGGGTACAGCTGTCGAATCTTTGCCAGATGCTCTGCTGTGACACGAAGGCCTGGTCATGTTCAGCCCTTTGTCCTGCGAGTTTTGTCTGTCGTCCTCTTGGCTTCATCTCTGAGGAGCTCCCAGACTAAAAGACATGGGTAGGGGACACAGCCTGAGAAGGGAAGAGAGGAGATGGATGCTGGAATCCAGCAGCCTGGAAAATCATCAGCAGGGGGTGGGGGCGGTGGTGGTATTAGTCCTCCCGCTCCTTCAGGAACCTTGCTCTGTTCTGCAGTGTGTTGGCTCCAGAGGCAGGCAGCAGCATCTTTCCACATAAAACATTAGCTGATAGGTTGCAAGCAGCTTGGACTTATTTAGCAGATGGGTTGCAAGCAGCTTGAACTGCTCCCCTTTAAATGCGCACACCACACACACACACACACACACACACACTCATACACACTGGTAATCTCATCACTAGCTGTGTGTGTGTGTGTGTGTGTGTGTGTGAGAGAGAGAGAGAGAGAGAGAAAGGGAAAGGGGAGGGCTTTGTTTCCATTGGCTGCTCCTTGCCTTCCCACCCACATCTCTTCCACATCACCTTGGTGTCTCCCTAAATAAAACCAGCCCTCCTTATCGCAGCGAGGAAATCAAGCGGTAGAGTTGCAATGGATTTTAAATAAACATTTTACTCCCCCTCCCCACACACACTGTCCCTGCCAGGCTGCTGGGGAGAGCACGCAGCAAGCACCTTCCCCACTGCCACCCAAACACTCACATGCAGCTGCCCTGCTTGCTGGCTGCTTCTGTTGCCTCTTTCACCCCATGAGGGAAAGCTGGAGTGCACGAGAAACTGGCTGCAGTCAGAGGAGGGAAGTGGCACCTTCATGACCAATCCTTTCTCCATGGATTTAAAGGAGAGCACCAGCGAGGGAAGCCTGGGGAGCCTCCAGCCCTCCAGCCTCCAGATCTTTGCCAACACCTCAACCCTCCATGGAATCCGCCACATCTTTGTCTATGGACCTATGACTGTGCGGCGGGCCCTGTGGGCTCTGGTGTTTGTGGCTTCCCTGGGCCTCCTCCTGGTGGAGAGCTCCGAGCGGCTGGTCTACTACTTCTCCTACCAGCATGTCACCAGGGTGGATGAGGTCGTTGCCCACAGCCTGGTCTTCCCAGCTGTCACCATCTGCAACCTCAACGGGTTCCGCTTCTCCCGCCTCACTACCAATGACCTGTACCACGCTGGCGACCTATTGGCCTTGTTGGACGTCAACCTCCAGATCCTTCACCCTCATCTCGCTGACCCAGCAGTCCTGGCCATCCTACGAGAGAAGGCCAACTTCCAGCATCACCGAGCCAAAGTCTTCAGCATGAGTGAGTTCATGGGGCGTGTGGGCCATGACATGAAGGAGATGTTGTTATACTGCAAGTTCCGGGGGCAGGAGTGCGGCGAGAAGAACTTCACAACTGTGAGTACAAGCAAGAGTTTTGTCTTCCTTTTTGTGATGGTGGTAACAATGGGGACTACCCAAGAAGTGAAAATTGGGTGGGAGACCCTGGCTGATATATCTTGGTGACCCGGCTGTCTTGAACTGAAGCAGGTTTGTCTGCTATTCTTGTGGCCAATGGGCTTTTTGGGTTGTGAAGAGTGTAAGGCCTGTTAAGGTTTCTACTTTCTCTAGTGCAGGGTTGGGGGACCTGTGGCCCTCCAAATGTTTCTGGACTGCAACTCGCATTATCCCTGACCTCTGACGATGCTTGCTGGGGCTGATGGGAATGGGAGTTCATCAAACCTTTGGAAGGGCACAGTTGGTTGTTGCAGTTCCTGGAAGTACAGGACAGGAGGGGTGGGGAGGAGGATTATATTCATGGCTTAATGGAAGATGTAGAGATCAGTGCGTGGATGGTGCGTGACAGCAAATAAGTGTTGACATGACATTGTGCATTCTTGCTGATAATGGTTCAGATCAACGTACAAAACTGCATTGGACAGAGTCAGCCTGTTGGTCCATCTAATCTAAATGCTTTCTATGCTGGTAACAGTCATCCAAGATTTCATGTTCCAGTAGGAATGGGAGCATGTGGTCCTCCAGATGCTGTTGGATTCCAGCTCCTATAATCACTGGCCTTAGTGGTTGAGACTTATGGGAGCTGGGAGACAGCAATGGCCGGAGGGCCACAAGTTCCACAGCACTGGTCTTTCTCAGCCCACCTGCATGAGATGCTTCTACTGGAGTGACTGAGGATTGAACCAAGCATGCGTCCTACCGCTGAGCTGCTCCTGGCCCTAGGAGAAACAGAGAGATGTATGGCTGATGGGTGGCAAGGGGCGCAGTGAGATAAGGAAGACTGTCACTTTCTGGTGGTTCTGGCTGTTCCAGCTTTTCTTCTGTGACTGTTGTGTGGTGGACAGTAGGATTGCCTGATTTTTCCCGGAACCGTTCACACATGCATGTTTCTCATTTGATGACTGTGGCTTGTGTGCATGTGCATGCATGAGTCACAGCAGATAGAAGATTCATGTTCCCATCTATCTCATCCAACACAGTGCTTTTCAGTGGAGTTGGTTCACACGTTCCCATGCTAAGCCACCGGGTGCAGTGTCATCAAGGGAGCAACATGCATGTGTGAACCAGTTTTATTACCCTGCTTGTATGCTTTGAACAGCAACTGGAAACATAGACATCAGTCTCAGTTAAGCTTTTCCCAGCTTGGAAAGGAGAGTGGTGTGAATTGACTTACTTTATTGTGTCTTTGTTACTAGTTGCCATTAAAGACTCTGGAGCCAGGCCAGAAAGATAAGATGACAACATCAGGGCATAGAAGTGGGTGGGAGTTTGAATGTGTGTAGCATAATATCCTCCTGTATGCTACTGTTCAGCAAACTTCTTGTCCTCTAGGGAGACTGCTTCACCCCAACCTGCTTCTCTGTCTTCAGCAGCAGCAGCCCAAGGTGGGGAAATGCTGGGGTGGCATTGCAGGGTGGGAGAAGCTTCACCCACTTCCTTTCTCTTTATCAAACTATTATGATGCCCACCCCCAGGAGTAGGACTGGGGGGGGGAGGTAAGTTTATTTACCTACCAAACCTTTCTTCTCCTCTTGGTTGGGACCTGGATGAGGGCTCACATGGAAAGGAACGAGTTTCCTCTGAGGGAAGTTGCAGGTTAGAGTGTTGCACTCAAGTGGGTGCTGGTGGATTGCAACGAGGCTAGGGATTGGGGGCATCAATTAATTACAATTCATTTCACTTTCAAAAATGTGTACACACCTGCATATTACTTACCCCAAAGAATCCTGGGATCTGTAATTTGTTAAGGGTACTGGGAATTGTAGGTTGCTGAGAGGTGTGAGTTACACTTTCCAGGATTTTTTTGGGGGGAAGCCATGGGCCTTTAAATGTATAGTGAGCACAGCCATAAGCACTTCGTGTACATTATATTGTTTAGAATCATTGCCAGTGGCAGAGGAAGCCTCTGCGCCACCCGGGGCGGCGCACGGAGGCACCCCTCTGGGGGCGGGGCGTCACAACGTCATGATGGGCTGCTCCTGCGCGGAAATGCTGTGCATGCGCAGTCCATGGGCCCAGCGCTGCTGCTCCTGTGACGACCGGGCAGATGGGCGGCTTGTGGGCTGCCCCGCCTGTGCTGCTTTATGGACAGGGCAGCCCCACGAGCCACTACAGTGCATCCCGCCCGGCGCTGCTGCTCTCACGGCGACCAGGGGAGCCACCAGGCGAGCGGTGGCTCGTGAGGCTGCCCCGTCCGTCCGTGGAGCAGCATAGACGGGGTGGCGGGAGGGGCCACCAAGTGTCACCCCCCCTCCCCTGGAACACGGGGTGAAGCGCCCCCTACGCCCCACCCTTCCTACGCCACTGATCCTTGCAACAATCCTGTATGGTAGGTCAGTTTTATGATCCCCATGGGTAGCCATGTAGTACCAGGCAAAAGCATTTTGCTGTTGGAGGTTGACTCCAAAAGTCCATCTCCCCCGCATGGGCAATATTTTACAAAGTCTTGTTGCACTGTTCAGACACAGTTCCTGCCTTCATTTTTCTCTACCCACCCACCCCACCAAGCCACCTAAAGCAAGTCTCTTCATGCTTCTGCGTGGCAGGTCCATCCCTTTGCTTGTTTCTCAAACTTGGGGCCCCAGCTTTTGTTGGACAACAACTGCCATCATACCTAGCTAGCTGGATGATGGGAGTTGTAGTCCAACAACAGCTAGGGACCTTTGTTTGAGAAACACTGGAAGGTCATGTAGTACGATAATGACAGAAGGGAGATTCAAACTGGAAACTTCTTGGTCTCTAACTTAGGCTTTTAGCTTCTGCACTACACCAGCTCTCAATTGTTATTGATGTTTGGGATGGTGGTGGTGGTATGTACGTACACACACACACACACACACACACACACACACACTGATTCTTTTCATAGAAAAAGAATGTTAAACTTTCCTGATGCCTGGGAATGCTAAACCACAGATATTGGATGTGTGCTAGGAGCAGACTCCCAGGATTGAAAGTTTGGTCTGATTGACGGGAACTCGCTGAAGGAAACCACTCTAAACCTGATGAAAGAATTTGTGAGAACCTTGATTGTCATCCAGAAAGGGGGAAGGGTTCCTCATTCATGATGCTCCATAGAATTCACACATTCTATAGCATTCCTACCCCCCACTCCCAAAGCTTGTTTGGAGGGGGTGGTTGCAGAAGCTTTTACATTTGTGGAGTAGTTGTGTAGGGGTGTGTGTATTTGGGAGAATTAGCATACACAGCATTTTCCCTTTAAGAAACTATTCTGGCAAATTTCCAAGAATCTTTCTGGATCAGTGTGTGTTTCTGTGTTAGGGTTACCTTGCAAATAGTGAGGTGCCTGCTTGCCCCTGGTGAGTACAAAACACCAGTAGGCAGGGAAGCTGGCTGGGGCTGATGGGAGTTGTAGTCAAAAGCATCTAGAGGGCATCAGGTTGGGGAAGGCTGCTTTAGAGAGAGAGAGAGCCTGTGGTTCAGTGGTTGAGCACATGTTTTGCATGCAGAAAATCCCAGGTTCAACCCTCAGCATCACCAATTAAAAGGATCTTATGCAGCAGGGCTGAGGTCTGAGAAAACAACTGCCATTCGATGTAGACAATGCTGTTAGATGCACCAATGATCTGATTTAATAATAAGGTAGCTTTGTAGAAGTTTTCTTTTTCTCTGCTATCAATGATTACGTGTGTAGGCAGTGTAGCTCTCAAATATCTGTAGGCTAGTGACTTTTGTTGGCTTATATGTGAGACTGCATTAAGTAGGGTCTGGGGGTAAGGGTAGGTTCAGAGACCAAGATTACCTGAACAGCGCTGCTAGTGATGAAAATAGGCCTCTGCCCCCAAAGAGCTTGCAAGCATAGAGAGGCCAGCATAACAGAGGAATTGTACAGCACATGCTCAAGCATTATACATACTAGGAGGAAGCATTATACATGCTCAAGCATTATGCACTGTATACTAGGAGGAAGAGGCTGCTAACCAGCAGATCAACAGGTGCTGTTTAGAACTACTTGATTGCATCTCACTGCTTTTCCAGTCTTGGATTGCTGCTTGCAGTGAATCTAAGTCTTGCTCCTTAAACTTAGCTTGTTTTCTGCCTGTCTGATCCTGCTTCTCCTGCCCCTAATCCATTGTTGCTTTCTATAGTATAGGGCTGCTTTCCCTAACACGAAAGTGCATGCCTGTGCCTCTCTGGGTCTTAGTGGAGGTAAATGAGATCTTGCCTCCTGGAAAGAGGAGGGGTAGAGGTGTGTGTGTGTGTGTGTGTGTGTGTGTGTGTGTGTGTGAACAAATAGTGAAAGGAGGATAGGCACAAAGCAACCTCTTCAAATATGCATATGAAAAATACCAGCATTTTTATTCATGACCCTCAACAGCTGTCCACATTTATGCTGATCTTGAATATGACAGGGTGTTAAAAGGGTGTTGGAAGCACAAATTTTGCTTCAGCTGTAGCATCTTAAAACAAAGAGCTTCTGAGAGGTGTGCCTGAGTGTGAATAGCCCCTCTAGAGAGTGAACCAAAAGTAGCACACACAAAAACAACTTGGTGGAAAACAGAATTTAATTTTATCATGTTCCCTTTAAGTATGTACTGTATATCCAACCTTTTACAATTTAACCCCGATTCTGCCCCCCCATCAGCCCAAACAAACCAAGGTAAATAGATTGATGTAAATCAAGGTGGTGGTTTTATGTTTCGGATTTGAATTTTTCTTTTATATCACCAAGGAGAAAGGCCAGTTTAAACCATAGGTTTCAGTCTGGTCTCCAAACTTTATATCTCATGGATTTCCAGAATAAGCATGCATACTAATTGTCTGCTGTAACATATGGACAGGATGCAGTGTGATTGCCTGGGAATCAACACTTGCAAGGCTATCCTACGAAAGCTAAATTGCAGGGTGTATACGTCTGTATGTGGGAGGGATTGTTTTGAACTGACAGGGATGGGGCAGGAGCTGGGCCTTGGAGGGGAGGAGGATGTTGAGGTTGGTGTGGTGAATGCTCTGCTCTACTTTTCATGGGTGCTCATGGGCTGGGAGCCTTCTTGGAAAGAAACAGTAATTGTGACTGTCCTTCCACTCAAGTGTGCTCTATACCCAATTGATTTTGAGTGGGTGGGTGAGGTTTCTTCTGCAATCTCTCAGTCTCTGCGCCAGGAAACTCTCCCATTGAGGTGCTGAGCGTGTTTACAAAGATCTGCAATGGAACTGGTTTAGGAGAGGAACTTATGTGCACAGCCCTTTTGCCGTTCAATGTGCTGCCGCCCACCATAGCTTTCTGTGCAAATTGGTGTTAATTTGCTGTGGAAGCAACAACAAAAACAGATGGGAAGCTGCCTTAATAAGCCATCTCAATAAGACTCAACTAATCAGCGAGAGGTTATTTCAGAATAATGGCCTTGCTGGATCAGACTGAGTCCAGCATTCTGCTTCCAATAGCAACTGCGAAATGCTTCTGGATACCTGTAAGAAGGGACATGAAGGTGATGGCTCACCCCGTTTTCTGCTCATATTACACCTGGTACTTGGAGATATATTGACTCTGAACATGGAAGTTGCGTTTAGCTGCCATTTCCTCTGTTTCCTGAATTCCCAGGCAGCCAGAACAGTACCAATCCATGCATGTCAATAGGTTTGCGTTGAGGGAACCTTGATAGAAGTACAAAAAACCTTTACAGGGGAAATCTTAAATGGGAGGTGGGGAGGAATCCAAAAGAACCCAATAACAGTGGGCAAGAAATTCTCATTGACTGTTGGGGGAACGGGAACTAGAAAATAGATAGAGAAACAGGGTGGGTGGAATGGTTTGCGTTGAGGGAACCTTGATAGAAGTACAAAAAACCTTTACAGGGGAAATCTTAAATGGGAGGTGGGGAGGAATCCAAAAGAACCCAATAACAGTGGGCAAGAAATTCTCATTGACTGTTGGGGGAATGGGAACTAGAAAATAGATAGAGAAACAGGGTGGGTGGAATGGAGAATACTGGAAAAGAACATGGCTAGCTGGCTGGAACCCTGAAGAAGAACACGCCACACCTCTGCAAAATTGTGTTGCAGGTCACTGTTGTAGTGGCTATTAACTGTTGATGGCCCCACATCCCTTCAGAAGTGGACAAACCTCAAACTTGGGGACCAAATGCGGTCCTCCACACACTTTATTGAGTGCCAGTGTGGTGTAGTGGTTAAGAGCGGTAGACTCGTAATCTGGTGAACTGAGTTCGTGTCTCTGCTCCTCCACATGCAGCTGCTGGGTTACCTTGGGCTAGTCACACTTCTTTGAAGTCTCTCAGCCCCACTCACCTCACAGAGTGTTTGTTGTGGGGAAGGAAGGGAAAGGAGAATGTTAGCCGCTTCGAGACTCCTTTGGGTAGTGATAAAGCGGGATATCAAATCCAAACTCTTCCAAACTCTTCTTTATCCAGACTTCAAGACCCTTCCCTTCCCCTGCTTCCAGTCCATACCCTTCCTGGAGCCCTGTTCTGAATTGTCCACAAGGTGCTTTTGTCTGCCTGCAAATATGATTTGTTGTTGTTCAGTCGTTCAGTCGTGTCCGACTCTTCGTGACCCCATGGACCAGAGCACGCCAGGCACGCCTATCCTTCACCGCCTCCCGCAGTTTGGCCAAACTCATGCTAGTAGCTTCGAGAATACTGTCCAACCATCTCATCCTTTGTCGTCCCCTTCTCCTTGTGCCCTCCATCTTTCCCAACATCAGTGTCTTTTCCAGGGAGTCTTCTCTTCTCATGAGGTGGCCAAAGTACTGGAGCCTCAACTTCAGGATCTGTCCTTCTAGTGAGCACTCAGGGCTGATTTCCTTGAGAATGGATAGGTTTGATCTTCTTGCAGTCCATGGGACTCTCAAGAGTCTCCTCCAGCACCACAATTCAAAAGCATCAATTCTTCGGCGATCAGCCTTCTTGATGGTCCAGCTTTCACTTCCGTACATTACTACTGGGAAAACCATAGCTTTAACTATACGGACCTTTGTTGGCAAGGTGATGTCTTTGCTTTTTAAGATGCTGTCTAGGTTTGTCATTGCTTTTCTCCCAAGAAGCAGGCGTCTTCTAATTTCGTGACTGCTGTCACCATCTGCAGTGATCATGGAACCCAAGAAAGTGAAATCTCTCACTGCCTCCATTTCTTCCCCTTCTATTTGCCAGGATAGTTTTTTTGATGTTGAGCTTCAGACCATATCTTGCGCTTTCCTCTTTCACCCTCATTAAAAGGTTCTTCAATTCCTCCTCACTTTCTGCCATCAAGGTTGTATCATCAGCATATCTGAGGTTGTTGATATTTTTTCCGGCAATCTTAATTCCGGTTTGGGATTCATCCAGCCCAGCCTTTCGCATGATGAATTCTGCATATAAGTTAAATAAGCAGGGAGACAATATACAGCCTTGTCGTACTCCTTTCCCAATTTTGAACCAATCAGTTATTCCATATCCAGTTCTAACTGTAGCTTCTTGTCCCACATACAGATTTCTCAGGAGACGGATGAGGTGATCAGGCACTCCCATTTCTTTAAGAACTTTCCATAGTTTGCTGTGGTCGACACAGTCAAATGCTTTTGCGTAGTCAATGAAGCAGAAGTAGATGTTTTTCTGGAACTCTCTAGCTTTCTCCATAATCCAGCGCATGTTTGCAATTTGGTCTCTGGTTCCTCTGCCCCGTCGAAATCCAGCTTGCACTTCTGGGAGTTCTCGGTCCACGTACTGCTTAAGCCTGCCTTGTAGAATTTTAAGCATAACCTTGCTAGAGTGTGAAATGAGTGCAATTGTGCGGTAGTTAGAGCATTCTTTGGCACTGCCCTTCTTTGGGATTGGGATGTAAACTGATCTTCTCCAATCCTCTGGCCACTGCTGAGTTTTCCAAACTTGTTGGCATATTGAGTGTAGCACCTTAACAGCATCATCTTTTAGGATTTTAAATAGTTCAGCTGGAATATCATCACTTCCACTGGCCTTGTTGTTAGCAAGGCTTTCTAAGGCCCATTTGACTTCACTCTCCAGGATGTCTGGCTCAAGGTCAGCAACCACACTACCTGGGGTGTATGAGACCTCCATGTCTTTCTGGTATAGTTCCTCTGTGTATTCTTGCCACCTCTTCTTGATGTCTTCTGCTTCTGTTAGGTCCTTTCCACTTTTGTCCTTAATTGTGGTAATCTTTGTACGAAATGTTCCTTTCATATCTCCAATTTTCTTGAACAGATCTCTGGTTTTTCCCATTCTGTTATTTTCCTCTATTTCTTTGCATTGCTCGTTTAGAAAGGCCCTCTTGTCTCTCCTTGCTATTCTTTGGAAATCTGCATTCAATTTCCTGTATCTTTCACTATCTCCCTCGCATTTTGCTTGCCTTCTCTCCCCCGCTATTTTTAAGGCCTCATTGGACAGCCACTTTGCTTTCTTGCATTTCTTTTTCATTGGGATGGTTTTCGTTGCTGCCTCCTGTATAATGTTACGAGCCTCCATCCACAGTTCTTCAGGCACTCTATCCACCAAATCTAAGTCCTTAAACCTGTTTTTCACTTCAACTGTGTATTCATAAGGAATCTGATTTAGATTGTATCTTACTGGCCCAGTGGTTTTTCCTCCTTTCTTCAGTTTAAGCTGGAATTTTGCTATAAGAAGCTGATGATCAGAGCCACAGTCAGCTTCAGGTCTTGTTTTTGCTGAGTGTATAGAGCTTCTCCATCTTTGGCTGCAGAGAATATAATCAATCTGATTTCGATGTTGCCCATCTGGTGATGTCCATGTGTAGAGTCGTCTCTTGTGTTGTTGGAAAAGAGTGTTTGTGATGACCAGCTTGTTCTCCTGACAGAACTCTATTAGCCTTTGCCCTGCTTCATTTTGAACTCCAAGGCCAAACTTGCCAGTTGTTCCTTTTATCTCTTGACTCCCTACTTTAGCATTCCAATCCCCTATAATGAGAAGAACATCCTTCTTTGGTGTCATTTCTATAAGGTGTTGTAAGTCTTCATAGAATTGGTCAATTTCAGTTTCTTCAGCACTGGAAGTTGGTGCATAAACTTGGATTACTGTGATGTTAAAAGGACTGCCTTGGATTCGTATCGAGATCAATCTATCATTTTTGAAATTGCATCCCAGTACAGCTTTCGCCACTCTTTTGTTGACTATGAGGGCCACTCCATTTCTTTTACGGGATTCCTGCCCGCAGTAGTAGATATGATAGTCATCTGAACTGAATTCGCCCATTCCCGTCCATTTTAGTTCACTGATGCCTAGGATGTCAATGTTTATTCTTGCCATCTCATTTTTGACCACATCCAGCTTACCAAGGTTCATGGTTCTTACATTCCAGGTTCCTATGCAATACTTTTCTTTACAGCATTGGACTTTCCTTTCGCTTCCAGGCATATCCACAACTGAGCGTCCTTTCGGCTTTGGCCCAGCCGCTTCATCAGCTCTGAATCTACTTGTACTTGTCCTCCGCTCTTCCCCAGTAGCATGTTGGACGCCTTCCGACCTGAGGGGCTCATCTTCCAGCGTCATATCTTTTATATGCCTGTTGTCTTTGTCCATGGAGTTTTCTTGCCAGGGATACTGGAGTGGGTTGCCAGTTCCTCCTCCAGGTGGATCACGTTTGGTCCAAACTCTCCACTATGACCTGTCCATCTTGGGTGGCCCTGCACGGCATAGCTCATAGCTTCCCTGAGTAATTCAAGCCCCTTCGCCACGACAAGGCAGTGATCCATGAAGGAGGCAAATATGATAACATCTCTTAAAAGCCTCTACTGCACCCTGTTCTTCTGTTTTAATGGCTCCCCCATAACATGCAGCCCATGTGATGTAGTGGTTAGAGTGCTGGACTAGGACTTGGAAGACCAGGGTTCAAATCCCTACTCAGTCCCACTGGGTGACCAGTCACTGTGACTCAGCCTAACCTGCCTTACAGGGTGGTTGTGGGAATAAAATGGGCGAAGAGTGTGTGCCACCTAGAGCTCTTTGGACAAAAGGTGGAATATAAATGTACTACTAATAAATAAACAATAAGGGAACTATGGGGCGTTGGGAGCTTAGGCCACAGCCAGGCACTTACTGTGTAACTTCCTCATACTGGTGTCACTGTCAGACAGCTTGCCTGTATTTCTCTGCCGATAGCTGGTGTGAGTAGACCTAGAATGGGGAGATGTGGTAGTTAAAGGAAGCCTCTCCCTAGCAGGATTATTGCTCAGAGCTGAAAAATTTAGAATAAGAGAGAAGTGGATGAGATGGACCATGCTGAGACACAGCCTATTGGGGTCTGGTGGTGCTTTGCATTGCAGTTGTGCTGTTTGTAGGCCATCAAACTGAGTCTCTGTCTCCCCCCCCCCCCGCCATGCCTTGGGATATATTAGAAGGCCAAAGAAAATCCTAAATATGAACTCCCATGATTGCCAACTGATTAGGGTGGGGAAATGAATAGGCTTGCTCCTGTGCATTTAATGGCAACTTGATCTTCCAAAAAGTCACCTGGTAAAGCTTTTCACAGTATAGAGATGAGCACCCATCACCTGGTAAATCCTGCATATCAAGTTTCTGTTAAAACACAGGAGCTTAAAAAAAGTTGGCAACCCAAACTGCAGACACATGCATTTTTTTTAAGGGTGATCACAAAATCAAAGCACCCATGATTCTTTGTGAGCAGGTAGAGATGCAGTGCCTCAAAGAGCTTGTCCAGTTCTTGATGGGGGAAGGAAGTGTCCTGTGATGTACAAATGAAGCCTTTCATAGTGTCTGCTAGAAGAGCTTACATGAAAATCGGTACCCTAAGTGGCTATTAACTAACGGCGAATGCTGATGGAGCATTTGTGCCATTCCCGTGAATAACAAATGAATTTGTGTCCCGTCAAAACAATGAGGATGAATTGCAACTGAATAAACATGAGCATGCTTTACAATTTGCCATTCTTCCCAGCTGATTCACGTTGGGTTTTCCTGCAATTTTACACAGAGGCCATTCAAAGAAAGCCACCAAGGGCACAGTGCATCTCAGGATGTTATCCTGCACTAACCATATTTGGGATGAAATGAATGATGGTTTGCACTTGCAGTAGGGCTTGTGCAGGAGAACATCCTGCTGGCTTGTGTTTCCCAGTGTCCATTGGATATAGGTGAGTATAGGTCAGGCTTCCTCAACCTCAGCCCTCCAGATGTTTTTGGCCTACAACTCCCATGATCCCTAGCTAGCAGGATCCCTAGCTAGCTAGTCAGGGATGATGGGAATTGTAGTCTCAAAACATCTGGAGGGCTGAGGTAGAGGAAGCCTGGTATAGGTGGACTGGGGACAGTTTTGCCCTCCAATGCATATAAAAAAACAACACTCATATCTACTTAATGGACACAGTAAATCCTAAACATGCTTATTATGAAGTAAGTCTTGCGCAAGCGACAACACACTCAAAGCCTAGTGACTTTATTTAATTTACTGGCTTAATATGGGGTGCTTCCAGGCTGTCACTATTTTGGGGTGGGATTCAGTTATATCCTGGCAAATACAGGTCTTGCAAATAAATCTGATTTGGAACCCTTGTGCAACAAACCTGCTTCCCTAAAAAAAAACAACAGGCTTTTTGTGATAAGGGAAGTGGTGGGGGGGAGCATTGGAAAGTGTGAGATAACACTTTCTTGACACAAGGGCAAATCAGGATGAATGCTCATTCGATATCAGGTTGTCAGACCTCTCAGCAAGTGAATTAGGGTGAATGCTGTAACTGCTCAATTAACAGGTTGTCTGAAAGAGCAACCTATTTATTTAATTTATATCACACTCTTCTTCTATGATGGGGCTCAGGGCAACATACACTGGGTCCCTGATGTTGATCAGCCCTGCTGCCTGATGTGCCTTCAAGGCCATGAATCTTATTTCTTCCACGCTCCAAAGAGAAACATATCCTTTAAATGAGCCCCTCCCATTAGGATGTACCCCAGAGCTAAATTTTGCCTGAACTATAAAATAAGGTATTAAAGGACAAATTAGATACGTTAATAATGTGATAGGCAGTTGTGTCTTTGTTTCTTCTTTTTGGTAAATAGCAACCTTGGGTGAGTGGGGGTGCTGATCCTGATTACTGTCCACCATGCTTCTATTTGCTCCAGGGAGGAACTCAGTGTGGTGTAATGGTTAGCGTGTGAGATTAGGACCTGGGAGACTAGGGTTTGAATCCCCACAACCATGGAACTCACTGGGTCTTGTCACTGGTTTTTAGCCTAGTCTACCTCACAATGTGAGGATAAAATGAGGAAGGGAGAACCATGTACAGTGTACACTGCAAACGGCACACACATGCGTGACCATGTGTGCTTTAAACGCATGCAAAATGTAAGTTGTCTGTATAACAGCTTCAGCAATTGTGGTTTGAAGTTAGCTTGTTTGGACTTAATCATATTTCAGATTAACCACAGTTCCCAGTCCAGGTGATATGATGTCCTAAACCTTTTCTTGTGGATTGGAGCTGTCTTCAAAATAATCACCTGGCAGTCAAACCTGGCACTGGTTTGAGAAAGTGTGTGTAGTTTATTTGCTGAGAGGAAGACAAGGTTGCTGCCTGTGAATCTATTCTGGGTCAATCCTGATTGCCGAAGTTGGCTTGGGAGTGGAGCTGGGCTTTATGAATATTTGATGGACTCTATTCCTGGCAGCAGCAGTAGCATGTCCTTGAAGGTGTCGAACAGAAAGGCAGGTGCCTTTTGCGTGTGAGCTCCTAGGTGAGGATTGCCCTCCTCATGTAGGAGGACCCAGAAAGCCTGTCACGGGAACAAACCCACTGGTGTTCGGGTTTTTCTAAGGTTGATTTGCATTGACCCTTGACCCTTGCATCCAATATAGGTAGCAAAGTTACAACTCCCAGCAACTTTTAGCAACCCACAGTGCCCAAAATTATTTGAAGGAAAGAATGAGCTTTGAATATGCTTTAAAGGTATGGTGTGTACACAGCCTCATATAATGTAGCCTTGCATATTGTTTTTTTCTTTCCCATTCAGGATCTGATGGATCATACATTTATATGGTGTCAGAAAATAGTCTACTACCACCACCCCTGTTCAGATTAGTGACTTCGAATCTGTTTAGTTATGAGTGTCCTCTGTGGCTAGGCTTCCTAGTTGGTGACACTGGGGACTGTTTGCTTTGCAGACTCTTTCTGTGGGCAGCACACTTTCCTTTCATCTGGCTTGGATTGATTTGCGGGGGCTGTGTCAGTTCCCGTCTCCTGTCAAGCTGAAGTAAGGACCAGATAAAGGTCACCTCCACACCATACATTTAAAGTTTGGAGCTGCGCTATAACTCAGCTCTTAGAAGCTAGATCTGCTGCAGCTCCTCCCATCTAGAATAGGGATTGAGGAAGAAATTCATTCAGTTCACGTTTTAATGCAAACCTACCTAATTCACATTTCCTGAACCAATCAGCTAGGGCTGAGGAGCCTTTTCCAGCCTGAAGGCCACATTCCCTTCTGGGGGCCACATGCCAGTGATGATTGGGGCCAGGAGCAAAAAGTGTGTGGAAACAGGGCAAACTGAACTTAAGGTTGGAAAAATGAGAAACTGAAACTGATGGGTTTGTCCATCCTTAGGGAGGAGTAGCCACACTTCTATTTCCTACATAAGCAGCCTCAGTTCCTGCCAGTCCTTGTTTTAGGTGGCGTAAAAACAAGTCTTTGTTTTCAGCATGTTCAGGTAGATACTAAATGTTTGTGATCCATGCCCTTTTATTGTGAAGCCTGATCACGTAGTCTTGTGTTGGGTAAGTGAATTCTTAGTAGTGAAGAAAAAAGTACAAGGTACAAGCAGGATTATTTGCGATCAGTGATGGGAACATTGATTGTAAAGTAATTGCAGTGTGGCTTGGAAGATGAGTAGTATGTGCCTGGAGAGTATTGGAATATTCTTGTAGTTCTGTATATTGGATCAAATATGTTAAATAAAAAGTACTTTTCTGTGACACAATTTCAAACCGAACGTTTCAATTGAGATTTAGACATGTCAGATCAGACTTCAGGTTGAGGTGGGTGAGGAAGAGATTTTGATGAATGTGACAAGATTCTCAGCAAACTTCAATGGTCTCCTTTTAGCTATATTGCAGACTAAATTTCAAAAAAGTGGGAGAAAATGAAAATCAGTGTATTTTAAGACTGTTTGTTGTGTGTTTTTTATATATATACTTCATAGTAACTATAGCAATGAAATCAAGCAGTCGCCCTTTCCTTTTAAGTCAAGATATTTGTGCCTTTGCCATATATCAAGCACATGTAACAATAGCCGCTCACTGTGTAGAACTGATAACATGGCTTGGAGTATAGGTTCTTCTAAAGGAATAAGCACATGGACTGAAACAAGGGGAGGAATGATGGATTTAAGATCTTTTTGCTCTTTGGTGAATTAAAGTGTTACTGTGGAGCTGCGTGAAATGCAGTGCAGAAACTTTAAGGCCTCAGGATGTTATTTAGCTAACCCCTAGCACACAAAAACAGGAGTATCCATCCACATAACAGCTTATGGAGACCAAAGTGTACCTCAAACAGGGAGAGCAGGTACAGTCTGCAAAGTAAGTGACTCTGGCAAGTGAGCCCAGCTACATGCTACAGGAGAAAGGTGGCATCACCAGCTGTGATATATAGTCATGAGGAAAATTACAGCTGTTGTCTATATCATGATATGCGATTGTCCATCCTTGAGCATGGTATCAAATTAAGCACTGGAACGTAACAGATCCAAACGAGCGAAACTGGTCTCTAACAGCTAGATTTCTTTGAAAATACTTTGGGATTTCATCTTTTGCTGTATTAGAGGGCAAGACTGCAGATCTGCTGCAGTGCATTTAAATGCAGGCTGCAGATAATGCCAGCTATGGCGTCAGGCAGGCGGGAGCCCTCCTCAAGGGACGTTTTCTAGCAGGTCCAGAGGATCTTTTCCTTGTCTTATGAACTAGTTCAGCTATTTATCAGGTAGATTTGCTTCAGGTCGTCAGAGACTCATTGTGCCTATATGCTGGTTCTGCACCCCTGCAGTCCAAAACAATCTGTAGCATTTGCGGCTATTTGATAAATAATGCACTGAGAGAATTTGCCACATGCATGCTGATGTTCAGTGTGAAACTCATTAGATGTAAAACTCAGAAAAATGTTGATAAGAGACACATAAGTGTACACAGGGAAGGGGGCTGAATGCAATCAGGGCTCCTTTGTGCGTGTCTAGTGCATGTCCCTCTGTGTGTGTCTGCAAACATTTCTAAGTCACACTTTATGGTATTTGTGGCTTCTGATGTCAGTGTACAAACAAAGATGCATACAGAGCTGCCACTTTGGTATAAGGAGCAGGGCTTTCAGAGGACACTCAGGTTTTTTGATGTATGTACAGTTTTCACTGTATGTGTGCCTGCTGAACAAAAACCAGGGTGTGTGTGCGCTATGGTACAATTGCTCTGTACCCACAGCCTGCATGCTGTTTTGTTTTGTTTTTAATGTGGAGGAATACTGGGCTTTTTGAAGATGCTCAAATGTGCCAACATGTGCAGACTTAGAGGGGTGGGGGAGAGAAATCTGGCTCACAAGATGGGACAGGACAGAAGGTGTTGCAAATTGTTTGTCTAAATAACTGTTGCTAAGGGACTCGGAAGCAAGATGTGAGGTGGTTGTTTTTATGTGCTGGAACTACCAGACATAAAGATCATGCTAGGCTGTGCTGCATTATTGAGTATAGACTAACAGGGACAGCTGAAGGGTTTTTTTTAACCCTAGGTCAATTAAAATCCTCCCTTCCCCTGCGACTTACTTTAGGCTGAGCAGCATAACAGTAAAGCATCAAATGGGCATGAGTTGACTGGGATGTTATTTTTGTTTATGGACCATCATACCCAGGGCTTTTTTTTCAGCCAGAACTCACTGGAATTCAGTTCCAGCACCTCTCAGGCATTGCAAGGAAGGCATTCATGATGAGTTCCGGCACCTCTTTTTCTAGAAAAATAGCACTGATCATACCACTCTACTCCACACATTTGGATTAAATTCTAGGCACCATCAGCTAACATACTTTAGACAATTCACTTCACATATAAGCATGCATTAGAAAACTTGATCAATCTAGTTCTTTCTCCAAGACATTAACATAGCAGAGGCAAGAGCCCCTGCCATTTATGGTGCCCCAGGCAGTTCCCTGATTTACCTCTAGGACTGTGTCAGCCCTTCAGACTGTGAGGTGCCAGTGACATCAACTAATACAACTGTGTGAAAACTAGTTAACTAACTAGTTAATACTCAATTTTGAGAAGTATGTGTGCTTCCACTATTCCACCCTGAAACCACCACCAGCTTCCAAACTAACTGCCTGTTGAGCATTCATTCTGATTAGTTTGCACGACGTTTGTGGGAGTTTATACGTTGTCTGTTTATGCAGCATTCATTGAGATTTGTTTGTGAGGAGGTTATATATTTCAACAAGCAATTGCTATCCAACACTTTCCAGTGCACTTTCCTGTCTCTTTCCTTGCTGCAAAAAGTTCAGGGTTTTTTGGGCTGGGGGAGGGAAGTGGGTTTGTTGCACAACAGCACCAAATCCACTTTTATTGTGCAACCTGAATTTGCTGATATGTGATTGAATCCCACCCACAAAATAGTAGTAGCCAGGAAACTCCCTAGTTTGCAACTCACAGCAGGACCAGTGCTTGCAGCATTAGCACTCTTGAAGTCATTAAATTGAGCTGAACGGGGTTTGGGGAAAAGAATTTGCTTGAGAATCACATTGCAAAAAGTCTTAATTTATATTTTCTTAACTAGATAATCCTTTTCAACCTTTCCTTCTATGGATTCTGTTAAGTAACAGATGTAGGACACAAATGTTTTATTTATACCTACCATTGTAGGGGAAGTGAACAGTTATTAGGGTAAGCTATTAAATACAGGTATTGCGGGATGGGGGTTGTAGGTTTTGGTTTTCATGGTATCCTCCTGCAGTCTTGTGCACCATGCCAAATGACTGTGACCTTTTGTATTAAAGTAAAGTACACTAGAGTGCCACTTTTCAAGTTATTTTCAATAATATCTAAAGAAAAAGAAAGAAATAAGATGTAAAATCATTGTAGGGATACTACTAGAAAACATAAATAATCAAAGGCAAACATCCGTTTGCCAGAGCTACTTAAATTTCAGAAGCAGAATTTGGAAAATCTTTGGAATTCCAGGCAAGTCAAACTTGAAAACCGTTCCTCAGTTGTCAAATTTGACTAGCATTATTCTCCAGCTCTGCTATTGAACAGGAGCCACAATCACATTAAATCTGGCTAGTGCAGAGTAGATTTCAGATTGCTGGCTGCTGGTTAAAATTGTTTCTGGATCACAGTAGTGCTGGAAGATGGAGGCTGTCAGGGTGGAAAGAGGAAACCACTATTTTCTAACATAATGAAGTGTTCTTGCCCTTTAATGACCACAGCGGACTCTGCAAACAGTAACAGGGTCCTTCTGGATAGGACTGTTAATGCACAAGATGACTCTTCACGGTATCAGGATGGTCATATGTGCTCGTATGTTCCAGGTCAATTTGCACCGCCAATACCTTTCTGGGTGGTCTCGTGGCATCTGTCACAAGCCATGTATGGTCTGTAGCTTTTTACAGGAAACCTGTAAGATTTTGTACCACAAACATTCTGATTTATTATTTTTTTGGAGGGTGTGGGTTCAGCTTTTGTTGTGCTATAGCCCTGGCAATTTGCTGAACTAATTTTGCTTCTTCGTGGTGTACTTCACGGTGATGCTGAATACTGCCATTCTTTTTTTAGGGGTGGAAACATGCAAAGGTTTAGCACAGTAATCATAGCCCTTAAAGCTGTTTAAAAGTGTAATGGTGGTGCACAGCTGACTACACTTGAAGGAGTGGGGAAGGGAGAGAAGTTTGTGCTACCGCATCCTGGCAATTTACTCAGTTAAAATTGCTTTTTTAAAAGAGGCAGGAGTAGGTTCACGTGCGTACGTACGTGCGCACACACACACACACACACACACAAACATGCTCCATTGGTCCTTCCCGCTAGTTGCTTTTTCATCTCTCTTGTCCATGCTGACTAATTCACTCTCGCTCTCATCATTCACGTGCTTTCCTCCTCTCTCCAGTATGCTCTGGGAGCCATTCTGTGGTTCAAGTTCTCTGGGAGCAGGCATTGCACCATAGTACAGCTAGCTTCCAGCTTGAAAAAAGAGGGGGAGTGTGCAGTAATTGTGTGAATGCTTCTTGTGTGAATGCTGCATGGGGTGGGGGACAAGGCAGGAAGACATCACAAACTACAAATAAAACAAACATATTTTTTTCTGGAAGCAGGGGGGTTTCCTTATAACTTTCGGAAACTTTACAAATTGGGGCTTAATCTTGCTGAATCTCAGCCAGGGTGATATAGCACTATGGCTCATTCTAAAGAGCATGCAGGGTGGTAGTCCATCGTAGTGCAACTAATTTCCATTAAAAGAAATATGGAGAGGAAGACAGATGGCAAGAACAGAAACAAAGGACTAGGTGGCGTCAAACGAGGACAGAGTAGAGTGGATAATGTGGCAGTATAGAATAGTTGTCTGGAGGTGACATTTCTCCTTCCCATGATCACTTCAGCAGCAAAATATTTCTCTTCTCAGTCACCAGGGTCAACTGGGTCAAGACTTAAGCAAAAAATAATATATATACGCTAGAACTAGCATGGTCTCTTTGTGGATAGTAGTTCTTCTTACCTCATGGGCTCGTTCTCAGCTTGACAAATATGAATAGTTCATCTTCACCTTCTGATATTTAATCAGGCATTACCTATGCAAGTCAGATTCTTTCTTGGACTTGATTTCCCATCTATCATAGACTCATATAGTTGGAAGGGACCATGAGGGTCATCTAACCCAACACCCTACAATGAAGGAATCTTTTGCCCAACCTGGGGCTTGAACCCACAACCCCGAGATTAAGAGTCTCATGCTCTACCAACTGAGCTATTCTAGATGGATGTGATAACAGGTTCATAGTGAGCATCATTGATACAAGGATTGCAAAGCATTATTTTTTTTGCAAGTGCTAGAGAAGAGATTTTAAAAGAATGTTCTATTCTGACAGGATCTGGACATGAATATGGGCTCCTCCCTTGCATCTCACAGAAAGGCTTTGATTTGGCTGAAGGACCCTTGTGTGCTCTGCCTCAGCACAGTGCCCACAGATTGGTTCTTGTGTCACCCTTCTCTTGACATTTGCAAGAAGCCAAAGAGAAGGTTGCATTACAGTAAGGTTCAATAGTCATGAATTAACAGTCTGCTATTCTCATCTCCTATCACCTGCCCAAAGGGCACTATAGACCATTAATTTCTTTTCCACACTGTATCCCAGGCTGAGGGCAGAGAGAGAATGTCCTTCTCTAGGGTGGTGCCTGCCCCCCCCCCAATGGAACAATGATGGGGAAAGTAGTGGCTAGATTTGGGGAGGGTAGAGGGTGGAATACAGATTGTGTAACTTTTATTTAGATGAATAAGGAGTTTGACCCCATACTCTGAATTTACTTTGCTGCCAGCCAGGCAGCAGAACTCAAGAATATCCATTCACAAAAATGCCTCCCCAAAGAAACCAACATCTAATAAAACCTTTTTGCAATAATTTTGTGGGGCAGTTTTCTCAGCACATGCTGGTCAGCTGGAGAGAAGTGTGCCACTGAGCACATAGATGCAGTTTTGATCACAACAAGTTTCCATAGAACTAGCCATTATATAATGAGAGAGGGTATGTGAAGAGGAACAGTTTTTTTGTGGGGGAGTTAACTTCTTGTATACAATGTGGTTTAGCTTATTTGCTTTGACTTAAATGGCTCTGCCTTACTTTTACTTTTCCTAGTACTACATAGATTGGTTCATTCACTCGAGTTCTGTGTGGTGCAACTGTTCTCTGCTGGTGGCATCCTGAAGCCTCTGCCTTGGGTGTGGGTGTGGGTGTGGATAGTGGGTGAATATTCATGCTAGGGGTTTGTACTTGATTATCTTTTGGTCCCTTTCAGCACTGTGATCCTTAAAAAGAGAGAAGCTCAGAGAGGTCACTTGCCCTGGATGGATTAGCACCCACAGTTCAAAGCCGAATCCATTTACTTTGAGCTAGCAATTATGGCACAGCTTCATACAGCTTAACTATGGAGTATCAAGATGCTTCAAATCCACATGGACCAAGATCTGTTTACTTTACAAGTCATTTCCATCTAAATGATCATACAGCTTAATCCTCTCTTGGGTTGGGTTGGGGGAGTTGGCATATGCAAATATTCCTGCGCTAACTGGTGTTTACATATACTAATAACATCTGATCCATTTGGTGCCAGCTGGTCCACTCACCCTGAACTATTGTCTCTTCTTGCCTCTGTTACTGTCATAATTTGCTCCATCAAGGCCCTGGCATGATGC
Organism: Lacerta agilis; assembly: GCF_009819535.1. Lineage (NCBI taxonomy): Eukaryota > Metazoa > Chordata > Lepidosauria > Squamata > Lacertidae > Lacerta > Lacerta agilis. The sequence goes on along the minus strand of NC_046325.1, from coordinate 29,286,029 downwards.
AGTTTCAGGCTGTTTTTAAAGCATTCAATTTCCACCTATTTTCCCCTCTTCCTGGTATGAGCATGTTTCCTGGACAGAGTTGCAGAAAACAACTCCTGAGCTTCCTCCATGCTTTTGTTTTTGATCCCAGAGCTCAGCCTGCAACTTCATAATGCAACAAATAGGGCCTTTCTGGTATACGCTCAGTGTACCTTGTTTTCATTACTAAGTAAGCACAGCCAACCCCCTTCAAATTTGGAATAAGATGTGAAGATGTAGGTCTGCAACTCAGTGATAGAGCATCTGCTTTGTATGCAGGGCTGGGAGAGTTCCTTGCTTGAAACCCTGTAGAGATGCTGCCAGTCAGTGTAGGCAGTAGTATGCTACATAGACCAATGATGCGACTCAGTGTAAAACAGCTTCCTGTGCTTCTAATGTGAAAAGAAACCAATTTCTTTGTGGAATTTAGATTTGTGGACCTTTCATTTTAGAAATCAAGCAAATGGGCACCACACTACCAACCAATCTCAGCTGGTTACTGTAACCTTTTCGGCAGCCCCGAGCTTCCCCTCAGATGCAGGAATTAATTTCCCAGGCTACCAAACCCCAAGGGAAGGCTTAATAGGATGCCGGGAGCACAAGTTCAGGCCTAGATATGGGTGAGGTGTGTTTCCATGGCAACCTTTGCGAGGAGAAGGCTAGGCAATGTGCATGGGCCCAAGGCAGTGACATTTCACAGCTCTTCTCCCCCCCCTCCCAAAAAATAAAACAAAAATTGGTGTCCTTTCACCATGAGCTCTCTTCCACAGCTGTAATGCCAGGGTTTCCATGCCTCAAGCATGAATCAAGAGACCACAGCGTTTGCCCAGAACAATTGTGGTTGGTGTATTATTGGACACTTGCCTGCATCTTGATTCTACGCAAGATATCAGGTACCTCACATTCATTTGTGCAGAAAAGTTTTATTGGTTCTGTGGCCACAAGTGTTAATGTACATTAAAATCCCCAGTTCACTCACAGACATTAATGTAATTTGGTTTTCCTACTCATTAACCACCCTATGAGTTTCTTATCCCTAAACATTCTGTGTTTTTAACAATCAGCCTTAGGTGGTCTTAAGCACCTAAGACCATATGTGCATAACAGCATAATCAGTGCATAAGAGCACAATAAGTACAGAACAGTAATTATGCCTTTTAAGTACATAAGAGATTATGTATGATATTATGCATTTTAATAGCATCATGTATTATTATGCTCTCGTGTAATTATTACTATAAGTACATAAGAACCCAGCTGCATGAGTCAAAAGGTCTGTCTAGCACAGCATCCTGTCCTCTCCCTGGTAACCGACATTAAGAGGAATGCTGCCTCTGATCCTGGAGGTAGTATATAGCAGTCATGACTAATTGCCATTGATAGTTTATCCTCCATGAATATAAGAAGGTTCTGAGTGTCAAATGAAACCCATCCACGAAGTCTCCATGCAGACACTCTGTTAGGGAGCCCATTTGCCTCACCTTACGCTCTGTCTCTGTGTACTATCATTTCATTATACCCAGGGGCGTAGCAAGGGGGGCGGGGGGGGCAGGCCGCCCCATGTTCCATAATGGAGAGGGTGACAAATTAGCAAGGAACAATTATTTTTTATTTTTTTGAAAAATTTTTTTGAAAATGCCTGCTCCGAAGGTCTTATCTTACTATACTAGGGATTATATAGCTATATATGAAATTTCATGCATATCAGTTAATATCTTGATCCTGCTCCACCAAAATAGCTGTTTACTTGGCTGTTTTCCTATGTCATGAAGGCTGAAATTTCAGTTCAGTGGAGCACTTACTGTTCCCAACCCTAACCCTGTGGAAAGCCATCTAATTAGACTTTAATTTGATTTTGAGATGTCTTTAGGAGGTAATTTAATTATTGTTTGATTTTATACCAATGTTATGTATCTGATGTTAGCCACCCTGAGCCCGACTTCGGCCGGGGAGGGTGGGATGTAAATAAAAGTTTATTAATATTATTACTTGTTATTATTCCTTTGTAAGAAAATATGAAGTAACGTAAAACCATTTTTGTGGGGGGGGAATAAATGGGGGGGTTGACAAGAAATTTTCCGCACCGGGTACCACCTGACCTTCCCATGCCTCCGGGGGGGACGACAAAAATTCCCCCCCCCCGGGTACCATTTACCTTGCTACGCCCCTGATTATACCTTTGTATAGATAAAGCCAACTTCTATCTAGGCTCTTGGCTGCTTAGGAGCTATACAAAACCACTTAACGAAAACATAACAACCCCTCCCCAAGCAGACTTATGCCAAAAGGTTGATGTACAGCTTCCAGGCAGCTTGGCGCTGTGGGGCTGAAATATTGTTTCTGTTCCCTGTCAGTGTGCATGTTGATGGGTGGGTGTCATAGCTATTAGTCCTCCTGGCTGCCTGAATTTGTATGTTCTTGGGCTTGCGAAGCTTGAATACATAAGTGAGTATTATTAACTGCTTTATGTCTTAATGGCTTGAAGGCAGTCCTGACATTTGAACACCCTGATGGAATTGGAGGGAGCTGCAGGGGGCAGGATCTCTTGGACCACTGGGACAGGGGATACCCACAACCTTTCTCTCTCTCCCTCCCCCCCCCTCTCTATATAGTGCTACCCATAAGCAAAACAGCAAGGCTATTTCTGAAATCTAAGTTGCTGTCTCCTTGACAGGGAGCCGAAGGAGGTGGGTTTGCAGCAGAAAGGATGGCATGCCCGGGAGGGAGTCTTCTCTCTAATGCAGCCTGAGACGCCCCTTCTCCACCACATCAACCCCACTGACAGGCTCTTCCAAGTGTTGTGTCCCAGCCTGTACTTATCAGGCTGATGGCCTGGAAGCAGGAGGAAGATCTAAATGAGGCATCTGGCATGTCACGAAATGCAGCTGCCCCTTCAACCAGCCAGCAGAGGCAGGAAAGAGTGCTGCCACTAAAGTGGGTCTGCATCTTTGGCCAGCACCACCAGTACCAGAACTTGGGAAGCTCTTCTTCTTTTTTAAAGGAACTGGTTCTATTTCAATATGAAAAACCCCTCAACTAATTCCAGTTTGTAGACTCATAGAATAATAGTTCAACCCTTTAGAAAACAAACTGGTTTGGCTCACATTTCAATTAAAATGTTTATCCAAATGATCTTTGCCAATATTTTTCTCAGCATTTAGAATGTTACAAGCAGCTATCCTGGAGTATAAAGTAAGAGAACATTAAAACACACACACACGCGCCGGGGGGGGGGATGTGGGTTGCTTAATTTAGTCCCCCCAACAATTATGATCTTTCAGCTGTAAATGCCCAAAGAGTCTAAAAGCATACCCAAAAAAGCACATGCAAGAGAATTAATTTGAAGATGAATAAGAAATTGTTCATCATTTTACCCCAAAACTTAATTCACATTCAGTTCATGCAGCAGTTATGGGAACTACTTTCAGGGGTAGTTCAGATATTTTTGAACTACTGATAATTTAGTGAAATTCATTGAACCAAATGAGATCGTTCCAAGCACTGACCAATACCCAAGCAACTTCCCTACTGGGTTTGAGTTGGCTGCTGTGCTGATTTTTCTAGTTCACTTCAATTCTCTTCTCCTTTTCTGCTGAAACTTGTTGTTGTTCAGTCGTTCAGTCGTGTCCGACTCTTTGTGACCCCATGGACCAGAGCACGCCAGGCACGCCTATCCTTCACTACCTCTCGCAGTTTGGCCAAACTCATGTTAGTAGCTTCGAGAACACTGTCCAACCATCTCATCCTCTGTCATCCCCTTCTCCTTGTGCCCTCCATCTTTCCCAACATCAGGGTCTTTTCTAGGGAGTCTTCTCTTCTCATGAGGTGGCCAAAGTACTGGAGCCTCAACTTCAGGATCTGTCCTTCTAGTGAGCATTCAGGGCTGATTTATTTGAGAATGGATAGGTTTGATCTTCTTGCAGTCCACGGGACTCTCAAGAGTCTCCTCCATCACCATAATTCAAAAGCATCAATTCTTCGGCGATCAGCCTTCTTGATGGTCCAGCTCTCACTTCCGTACATTACTACTGGGAAGACCATAGCAAGGTGATGTCTTTGCTTTTTAAGATGCTGTCTAGGTTTTTCATTGCTTTTCTCCCAAGAAGCAGGCGTCTTCTAATTTCGTGACTGCTGTCACCATCTGCAGTGATCATGGAACCCAAGAAAGTGAAATCTCTCGCTGCCTCCATTTCTTCCCCTTCTATTTGCCAGGAGGTGATGGGACCAGTGGCCATGATCTTAGTTTTTTTGATGTTGAGCTTCAGACCATATCTTGCGCTTTCCTCTTTCACCCTCATTAAAAGGTTCTTTAATTCCTCCTCACTTTCTGCCATCAAGGTAGTATCATCAGCATATCTGAGGTTGTTGATATTTTTTCCGGCAATCTTAATTCCGGTTTGAAACTACTTAGTTCCTGCTGAAACTACTTAGGTTTATTTATTTTTTTCTATTCACATGCTGCTTTCCCACAGTGTGCTGTGCCCACAGCAGCTTACCACATTCACACTTACCATCAAAATACTTTTTTGGGGGGGAGACACCAATGTTTTCAAATAGGAAAAAAACCAACAATTCAACAAACACAGAATAAATTATATATAACAAATAAATAACCTACACTTAATGCATAGCTTTCATTTTGCTCTGGACTTAACTGACAGTAAACAGAGGGAGTAAAGTCTTCTTACCAGGCCACTAGATAAATCAGTGTTGGTCTCCTCATCTGTCCTCCAAAGGAGGCTGGCAGTAGAAAAAGGGAAGTCCCAGGGAGGATGCTGATGGTGACTTCTCTTCCTTAGCCTCCCAGAGGTTCAGGTTGCTAGTGCTGGTCTTACTGGTTTGGTAACTTGTTAATAACTCTCCTAAACCGATGCTCAGAATAGGGTTTCCAGTTATTGGGGAAGGGCTTTAACTCAGTGGTAGAGCATCTGCTTTGCAGGCAGACGATCCCCAGGATATCTAGGTAGGGCTGGGAATGCAACCTGTCTGAAATCATGGAGAACTGCTGGTAGTAAGTATCAACAATGCTAAGCAAGATGGTATATTGGTCTGACTCAGTATTAGGCAGCATCCTTTGGTTTGATACTGGCTCTCTGAGTCGCCTAGGTGGGTATGAGCAGCAAGGCAGGTGAAAGTGGTGCAAAACCAGGAGGGTTTGAGGAGAAGTTAGGGCAGCATCTGTCAGGATCTGAGATTTATAAGCTTTTCAGACCCCATTGCCTGATAAAGCATATATCGTAATGAACTAGTAAAATCCTAGCTGGTTGATAAGCTTATATTGGAAAACAGCACAACGTGCAGCTGTACTGGTTTGGAAAAGAGGGTGGAACAAACTGTCAGATCTAAATTTGCAGCAACAAAGCATGCCTTGAATGCTGGGGAAACAGAAAAATTGCATTTTCCCAGTGACCAAATATTGTGGTATGAATGCTTAGCGAATGTGATTTCCCCACAAAAGGTAATAGTCAAGCTAGCAAGAGAGAAAATATTTGGATCTCCTGCAACTGAGTCATAGTCGCCCAACCCAGCTCAGGATTCAGCTTGCAAAATGAACTTGGAAGAGGGGACATGGCCTCACAAGGCAGGCTGGGTGTATGAAATGCTGCTGTCTGTGGTGCTGAATTATTGCATAAGATGGAAAGATCACATTTTGTATCAGGCTGCTTGGTGTTATGGCTCTGGACCAGAAATCCTTAGAAGCCAAGTGCACCAACAACAGCAGATCCACTTCCCATCCACTGCTAGCACTGGAGCCCTCATCTCAACATTGAATGCTGAGGAAACACCTCTGCCACCAGCTTCTGATGACTGTAGACTCCTCGAAGATCAGGAGTGTCTTGAGGAGCTTTCTGCAGAGCTATCCCCACAGTTGGAAACCCCACTGTCTAGAAAAAGCCAATAGTCCTTTTAATGGCCAAATACAACAATCGGAGTGTGGGGCTTCCAACTTGGCACCCTAGTCCAGACTACAAAACTTTGCAGGTTGCTCAAAGACACCCTTGAGACAATTATTATTTTAGGCATCAATTGCAGCACCTGAAGCCAACACCTTGGTCCTTATCCAATGTCCTTGCCCTGCTTTCCAGTCTTTCCCAGAAATATGGGCATACTGATCACTGCCTTTCTTGTGGCAGAATTTCCCCTTAATGGTGGCTGTCATCATGGACAAGAACACACGGGCCTTGGACTTGCTGCATTTCAGCTGTGTACATTGCAAACAAGTACATTGCAAACAAGTGGCACAGTTGGCTCCGTCCCCAGGTCCTTTTAGTGCTTTTCTCTGGAGAATGCAGTGTCTACTCCTCTAGGTTTCTCTGTGTAATAAACTTGCTGTGACTTTCTTCTAGGGATCCATCCTTTTATTTACTTGCTTCCACCCTGATTTGGAAGGATGTGTGTGATGGTGGAAGCCTGGAGTTCAAGGAAATACAGTATCACTGAGTTGTAAGGTGAAGAAGGATCAGTTGTTATGGGTAAGAAGGGGGCTGGATAGGGAAACGGAGCAGCACAAGGCCAGGAAAGTGAGCTACCCAGGTTCAAATGAATTTCACATTGATCTGAAGTTGCCAGCCAAAATTCTAATAATTTTTGAGGTTATGAGCAACCCACTATAAATTCATGAAGCAGCCATTGCTTTCAACATTGCTATCACAATTCAGTGTCAGTCCTTGGTATTATCCATGAACTGGCCCATGTAAAAATAAAATGTGTCTGGTATCTTGCTGCCTTCGCTGTGGCAAAATGCTTGGAATTCCAAATACAAGAGCTTGACATCTGCCCTCCCCCCTCCACCTCTACCCTTGAGGAGAACTCCCTTAAGATGCTATTAATCTGTGTTTCACAGCTCAACAATTAAGGTCCACAAGATTACATTACAACTCAGGTTCATGGAATTGCTGAACAACTGCAGGATGCAGGATATTAAATGCTTCACTCAGGCTGAGCATCAGCAATGCGGGGGCATGGGGGAGAGAAAACTTTCAAACCCTTGTTAAACCTAGAAGAGAGAAAGGAAGAGAGGGAGAGAGAGCAGTGAGGGAAATTTGTCTTCTATTGGGGATTAATTTTTCATTCTGTATCTCAAGGCTGAAAAGTGTTTTTTGGGTGTTTTTTTCCTTGGCATATGTTCAGTCAAGGAAAAAAACTAAAGATGGATTTTAAAGCTCCCCAAAGCTCAGAGGCAGGCTGCAGAAGCATCTTTGCAGGCAAGGGAAGTCCTGATTTGCCTTCAGTTTGGCCTCTTGCTGTTGAAACATTTCCTACCCTTTGACAATACAGGCTTCCTAAAGGAACTGCTGTCATGAGAAGGTTGTGAAGCTTTGCTAACTGCTTGCAAGGATGTGTGGAACAGGGACCAATGCAATCCCACCTTGTGGATACAAACTTCCAGGGAGCTGGGCCTTGTTGTCCCCACACACATTGTGCAGCCTTGTGGACCAAACTGCTCAGCTGTGTTTACTCAGACATGCAGAATTTGTGACTGCCCCCCCCCCCCAAGTAGAACACAGCCCAGCAGTCATACATTGTGGCCTGCCAGTTACTCACTACTCCCTTTCCCCCAATCCAGTCCCAGGTAGGCAGCAAAAACAGGTGATATGTGAAGTCCCTTGTGAGGCACCATACATGGGTGGAGGTCTTTGTTTGGTACTAGCTCTAATGTGCATACTTCATTACATCTACGCTGTGCATTTAAAGTACGTTTAAAGCACATGGGGATAGTTCTGGAAATAGTAATGTACAGTTCCCAGCACACTTAACAAAATATAGTTCCCATGATCCTCTGGCAGGAGTTGTGTGCTTTAAATGTATAGTGGCAGCCCTTAAAATTTCCCTTCCTTTTCAGTATTTGGGCAGGCATGGAGGTTCCTTCTGTCTTTGGAGAAGAGCCTTGGAATAACTCCTGTTAGACCCAATTCAGATTTCATAATATCAGTCTGATGAATTCTGCCCACATAACTTCCTCCTCTTCTCTTTTCTCTTCCATCTAGGGTCTGTTAAACCACAATCTCTTTATTGAACTATGCTTTAAACTCTGGCTATCATCTTGGCTTGAAAACTCGGATTAAACTGTTCTAGCTTGTAATCAATAGTTTAAACCACAGTTTCCTGGATTTGAACATCATGGGAAATTGTTGTTTATGAAACCTGGAAGTTTCCCATTCAGATGCATGAGAGAAGGGAGGAGGGAGTGTGTTCTTACTGCACTAGTGACTGACAAGCACAACTAGAAACCAGGAAGCACCCATTAAAATGGGAAGCTGAATCCTGCCTCTGCCATGAACTCACTAGGTTGCCTTAGGCAAACAAAGATCTCTCTGCCTCAGACTCTTATGCACAGTATGGGAATAATAATATAGTAATGCAGGCCTTCCTTATAGCTCCATTGTAAGGATTACTGAGATAATATATGTGATTCACTTTAGACTAAAGTTTAGAGAGTTCAAAGTGTCATACAAATGGTAAATGCTATTATTATTCCTATTGTGCAGCCTGACAGCGTAGTCTGAAGCGGGAAGCAGCTCAGAGCAGCTCTTAATTGCAGCCCAGATAACTTTTGGAATGTGCCTTTCAAATGCTTCAGTAATTAGTCCCAAGATTAATTTAAAGTTCCCTTCCTTTGTCTTGCTTTTATTATTCCAGCTGGCATTCTCTGCTTCCCAAAGGGGAAAGCCAGTATTCTTTCCCCCTGCAGCAACAATTTAATATCTTTAGGGGAAACACCTAAGGCAGTTAAGCGAATGTAAGGAAACAGTGAATTAATGGGATCTTTTGAGCCCAAGTGTTGTGAGCTGGCAAAGCAAATGCCTGGGGCTTCTTTGAGGAGGACCCTCTCTTGGTGTCTAGATATATTTCCAACTTCATCCTCCTATTGCTGAGGTCACAACCCTTTCCCCTAGTTTTTACACCTCCACATTCTGTTCCCGTGTTTCTCCCGCCTCTCCACAAAGTTGCTTTGTCAGTGAGTAAGGCTTGAGGCAGTTTCCTGGGTGTCAGCCTGATTTAGATCAAGGTGGGTGTTTGTTTATGCCAGAGGAATGACAAGCAGTTCCTGAAAATCATGCTAAGATTTTTATTATAATGTAAAAATAAATAATAAAACGATAAATCTACTGTGCTCCATAGCCCAGTTTTGTACCTTCCCTATGCTGACTTAACTAAAGGCTACTGGCATCAGGTACTTCTGTCAGGGTTATTACTATCCCCTTGATAGCTCAGTCGGTAGAGCATAAGATTCTTCGTCCCAGGGTCATGGGTTCTGGGCAAAAGAGTCCTGCATTGCAGGGGGTTGGACTAGTTGACCTCATGATCCCTTCCAACTCCACAATTCTATGATTCTGTTTTGGGGAAGCTGACTCAATGCAATGTTGCCTGCACTCTAGTTACCTTCAGGGGTAACTTGCAAATTTTTTACAGAAGGAGGACAAACTTCTGACAGTGAAGTCCTCTTCCTGAAGTCATGTTTTCTTTCTTGAATGATTCTTCATGGTAGAAAATAGCAGTTTGGGAGTAGCAGCACTTGTGGGGAGGGGGAGCTTGCTGCCAGTCAGGAGAAGCTCCCTCCCCCCTTTTAAATCCAATTTCTATTGTTTCCTCATCAGTCTATACATATAACAAATTCTTAATAAAATATAAGGCTAAACCTGCCTTTCCACCATTCCCCTTTCCTACCCCCTTTTACCAAGTAACAAACAGTTTGTTTGAAGTACTAAAGCTAACTCAGACTAACTGGGAGAGGAACAAGGATGGAGAAAGTGGACAGAGAAGCTGGTGCCCAGCACTGCCTAAGTGAAGAAGTATTTTGTCCTGAATCTTCCAACAATCAGCTTCATTGGATGGCTCTGTGTTCTAGTATTATTTGAGAGAGGGAGAAAAACATATCTGCTTCTCCACAGCATGCATGTATAAATGTATCATGCCCCCCACTCACTTTTTGTGTAAACTAAAAAGCCTTAAATGTTGTAACTTTTCCTCATAGGAGGACTTCTTTCAACTTCTTGATTATTTTGGTTGCCATTTTCTGAACCTTTTCCAGCTCTACAATTTCCTTTTTGAGGTGAGGTGGCCAGAACTGTACACAGAATTCCCAGTATTGTCTCACCAAAGGTTTTGAGCACCTCCCCGCTCCTTTAAACAACTTGCCTGGGTTGTCTGCCACCTGTACTGTTTGCCTGTCTGTTGTTCTGTTGTCACAGAGTTGCCATGGCTGCCTATTGCAGTGTAATGACAACCTTCCAACTTTATTATATAGCAAGATATATACAATATTATGTATAGGAATGCCATAGTCTGGTAGTGGCAGGGTATGGGGGGAGGTGCTTAGGGAAGATGATATTGGCAGTTTTATTTTCAATATAGTGTGTTAAATAGCACCTGCTATTTACATGTTTTAAAAATAAATCCAGTAACACAGCTTCAGGTGATGCATTGTATTTATAGCTTGTTCTTCCTTGGAAAGCACAGAATACTTATGTGAGGCTCCAGTTTGTTTCTATCTGAGAAACTTATCAAGCCCACACTGGCTTAGTTTCAATAATGCTGGTACTTTTTATCTGGTAACCCACGCTTAGGAAGGTACCTTATCCCTTATACTGAGTTATACCTGTACAAAGCAAGACTGTTGGTCCATCTAGCTTAGTATTGGCTACACTGGCTTGCAGCAGTTCTCCAGCATTTCAGACAGGTCTTTTTCCTATACCTACTTAGAAATGCCAGAGGTTGAAACCTGGGATCATCTGCATGCAACTCACACGCTCAGCAACTGAGCTATAACCCCCCACTCCAGTGACTTGTTTTCACCCAACCCAGTGATTCTGTTGGAAAAATGAGGTTGTCTGTTCTCATACTGATCTTGTGTAGGGGAATGGCTGGTAGTAACTAACTGCTCTTATTCCCTTTTCAAGATTGACCATCACATTTTCTCTAAGGAAGCCAAGTTGTTGCTGAATAATCCCGGCCTCACTGAAGCATCTCAAATGGGCCTTTTCAGAAAAGAGGGTGGGGATTTATGGCCCTTGAGCACTTGCTGCTGTAAATGAGAAGCAAAGAGTCTCTAATGATGGGAGATTTATGGCCACAACATCACTCTGCTAGCACCAGTGTTGAGTGTTTGGGCTTTATGACTGGAACGGAGGCTGCTGTTGTTTGAAGAGTGAGTCTCCCATTTTGCACATAAATGTCATGGTTTAGATTTTGTTTGGGTCTTTGAGAATAAATCCCTCCATCATTAATATGTTCAGGGGTGTGGATTTATTGTGGATAATGAAATATAGTGTACAAGGGACTAATGTTTCAGGGGGGGAAAACCCAAAGGAGTCTTTAAAAATTGTGGTTATTTATTTGTTTGTTCCATGTATATCTCACCTTTTCCATTGCAGTTTGTGGTTATTAGACATACCCATAATAATGATGTGGAGGGGATGGTTATGTTTATTGCAGAGACCTTGTGGGTGTGGAGTGCGTTTCACCACAGGCTGACAGGGGATTGTAGTTATTATTTGTCCCAGCCATTATATTGCCCTCAAGGGCAATACTCTATCAGTGTTTCCCAAACTCTCCACACACCCAGATCCATTTGAAAATTGCGAAGAGTCTTGGCGGACCACTTAATGATTTTTCTGCCTACTGTGGCAAGTGAATTGCACTGTAGTGGCAACTGTAATGTGCTGTGCTACATGCTGTCGAGGTTTTGATAGTACGTATTTTTATTGCTTCTTTTATATACATGTACTGTATTTTCTTGCATTACAGTTTAAAGTTCATGCAGTTCAGATTGCAATACATTGAAACACAATAGTAAAAATGAAAGAAGCAATAGCATACAATTAAAAAAAAGCAATATGAATATTTAAAGTGATGTGGTTGAAGACCTCCCCAGCCATGGGAGAAAGTCCTGCATGGTGTACATAGAGAAATTACTGAGGGGATGGCTAAAGCTTCCCCCTACTCTGGGAGACCCTCATGTTTTGGATGAGGTGTGGCTTCAGTGACTGCTGTGTCTCACAGTGCTGTCTGTTAATTTTGTTCCATGGGACTCAGTAGTAACTATTGAGAACTTGTTGCAAAACAATAGCGTCTGGGCTGAAAGGAAAAGACTCCACGCAAATTTGAGGAAAAACAAAAGGCTTTTATTGCTTGGCTGTTCTCCAAAGTCTAAGTGAGCCCCAAAAGTGAGGGGCCTACAGTCATACCTCGGGTTACAATAGCTGCAGGTTTGCGTTCGGCACGGGTTACGAACGTGCCGAACCCGGAAGTACCGGAACGAGTTACTTCCGGGTTCGGCACATCATGCATGCACAGAAGTGCTAAATCACACTTCGCGCTTGCACAGAAGTGCCGAATTGCGTTGCGCACATGCGCAGATTTGGTGCTTCATGTTACATGTTGCTCATGTTGCGAATGGGGCTCTGGAACGGATCCCGTTCGCAACCAGAGGTACCACTGTACATTTGTCTTATCAGTTAAAGTACTACATATGTATAAACTGAGGTATAAGTTCCTCCTATCCTAGGCTACGCCAGTGGAAGTGATGATATTCCAACTGAATTTAAAATTTTAAAGGATGATGCTGTTAAGGTGCTACACTCAATATGCCAGCAAGTTTGGAAAACTCAGCAGTGGCCAGAGGATTGGAGAAGATCAGTCTACATCCCAATCCCAAAGAAGGGCAGTGCCAAAGAATGCTCCAACTACCGCACAATTGCACTCATTTCACACGCTAGCAAGGTTATGCTTAAAATTCTACAAGGCAGGCTTAAGCAGTATGTGGACCGAGAACTCCCAGAAGTGCAAGCTGGATTTCGAAGGGGCAGAGGAACCAGAGACCAAATTGCAAACATGAGCTGGATTATGGAGAAAGCTAGAGAGTTCCAGAAAAACATCTACTTCTGCTTCATTGACTACGCAAAAGCATTTGACTGTGTCGACCACAGCAAACTATGGCAAGTTCTTAAAGAAATGGGAGTGCCGGATCACCTCATTTGTCTCCTGAGAAATCTCTATGTGGGACAAGAAGCTACAGTTAGAACTGGATATGGAACAACTGCTTGGTTCAAAATTGGGAAAGGAGTACGACAAGGCTGTATATTGTCTCCCTGCTTATTTAACTTATATGCAGAATTCATCATGCGAAAGGCTGGACTGGATGAATCCCAAACTGGAATTAAGATTGCCGGAAGAAATATCAACAACCTCAGATATGCTGATGACACAACCTTGATGGCAGAAAGTGAGGAGGAATTAAAGAAACTTTTAATGAGGGTTAAAGAGGAGAGCGCAAAATATGGTCTGAAGCTCAACATAAAAAACTAAGATCATGGCCACTGGTTCCACCACCTCCTGGCAAATAGAAGGGGAAGAAATGGAGGCAGTGAGAGATTTTACTTTCTTGGGCTTCATGATCACTGCAGATGGTGACAGCAGTCACGAAATTAAAAGACGCCTGCTTCTTGGTAGGAAAGCAATGACAAACCTAGACAGCATCTTAAAAAGCAGAGACATCACCTTGCCGACAAAGGTCCGTATAGTTAAAGCTATGGTTTTCCCAGTAGTGATGTATGGAAGTGAGAGCTGGACCATAAAGAAGACTGATCGCCGAAGTATTGATGCTTTTGAATTATGGTGCTGGAGGAGACTCTTGAGAGTCCCATGGACTGCAAAAGGATCAAACTTATCCATCCTTAAATCAGCCCTGAGTGCTCACTGGAAGGACAGATCCTGAAGTTGAGGCTCCAGTACTTTGGCCACCTCATGAGAAGAGAAGACTCCCTAGAAAAGACCCTGATGTTGGGAAAGATGGAGGGCACAAGGAGAAGGGGACGACAGAGGATGAGATGGTTGGACAGTGTTATCGAAGTGACTAGCATGAGTTTGGCCAAACTGCGGGAGGCAGTGAAAGATAGGCGTGCCTGGCATGCTCTGGTCCATGGGGTCATGAAGAGTCGGACACGTGATCTCTTTGCATTCCTTTCTATATATGGGTATGCCTGAGAGAACAGGGGCTCCAGGAGTGTGTATCAACAAGATAGAGCAAGGCCGTTCATGGTACAATAAGAATAAAGGCACCTCTTAGAGTGTGGAGACAGGAAATCATCCCGTTCTTATGCAGACACTTTGGAACCTGCTTTCACAAGGCAAAGCACTTTATAGAAACAATAGGGACAAGGCTGCTGCTCAAACGCAATCAGAGAGGCCTAGCCTGGTTTGTTAGCCAAAATGTAGGTCTCTATATGCATCAAACTGAGTCAGCACCAAGTTACAGAGACACACTCCTTGTTTTGTTTTAGAGGCCTAGGCTACACATGCAGTGTAATAAGATGGGACAATAATTGAGCTGGTAGAGCAAACCAATTCAGACTGTGGTGGGTGGGGTGTTGCCATTTTTAAATGACATGGAAAAAAATCTTCCTTTGAGCAGAAAACAAACACATCAGGGAGGTATGGTCTAGCGTAGTCCTTTGCTCACTATGTTGATGTTTTTATTCTCAATGAATTTTTAACATAGTGGAGAATCAACATATGGTATCCTCCACCCGCAGTATGTGTTGCTTGCTGGGTCAGGCTAGTAGTCTATCCCCTCATACATCCCTTGTCCCAACTTTAGGCAATCATATTCCAAAGGGATGTTAGTTCATGATAATAGTTTCCATCCTCTGCCATCTTGCAGAAAGAGAGAGAGAGAGAGATACTCCTGTATACCAGATGCTCTCCCAACTTTTGGCTATCAGAGATATCCTGTTTATGACCATGAAGATTATTCTTTTGGTTATTATGACTGTAGCTGAAAATCACAAAATGTATTAATCCGTTGCTTATTTGTGCTAGTGGCCATTCAATATGTTGTGGCAATATGTTCTATGAGTTTTATTTTATTGTAATAAGAAATGCTTCATTTTCTTCAACACAGAGCTCCATCATTGGAATTTCAAGGGATGCTCTCCAAATTCTTGGGTCTGGATAAAGGGGGAAATCAGATTAATAAATGTCTTTCAACATGTGGCTTTATGTTATGTTTGCTTTTGCTGATTCAGACACATCAGCTGCTGGCTAGGTTTCTGTGTTGCCGCTTGGAGGCCAGTGTTTCAGCTTGCCAGACATGAAAAGGCTGAAGGTGAAGAGGGCTTGGACTGGTTCTTGGATGTGAGCCTAGAGAACGCTGCAAGTTCAAGGCCCATCGAGCAAAACCTTCTTCCTGTCACTTAGTTTTTGGATGATTAATGATGTTGTCAGAAATACAAATGCCTTTGAGTTTCTCCTTTGTTATTTGCAACCATGTATGAAGGTTGTTTGTGAGGAACAGAAAGCAGAAGAGAGCCACTTTTTCCAACTGGGTGTTGAGTCTCACTAATCTGGACACCATGAATGCAAATGTCATTTTTAGTGATAGGCAGTGATTAAAATATATTTGTGGGAGAGAAGATGTCATTGGGTGGTAAGGTTTGCTACATTGGATTTGTTTCATTCTCTGTGTTGATGAAAGTGTTAAGATTTTTCTCCTGCCACGGATTTTAAAGTGTGGCACCCTCCAGACATTCTTTTTATTGTTCCTGATGATTTGTGCTCCTTACGCTCTCAGGGTGGTCACACACAATTCTGTTTTCAATATTGTTTTTACCTGCAAAAGTTTTGGGGGCATTTGCATTGCCAGTCAGTGCATGTATTCTATAACTTCCTGCTGGAATCCCGTTATTTTTTATGCCACAAATCTTTTGCTTTATTTTTATCCTGCTTTTGCTATACTATGGCATCTCTGGACAGCAATCATGTGGTAACACCGGGGATGCCTTTGCAGAACGAACAAAAGCAGAATAAAATCCCCCACTAATGCACTGTTATTGTGTCTAGAACATGTTGCTGAATACACCCACAATAAAACAACAGTCTGGAGGGGCCCTGGGATGCTTTACCAAGCAATACAGTTTCACCACAGTAAGGACTTGCTGAATTGGTTGTCACTACCATGGATGACAGAACTCATTGAGTGGGGAAGGTACTTCCCTATTAAGCTATAGAGTTTTATGTCTAGCTTTATCTTTTAGCAAACAGCTTGCATTCCCTGCATTTTTCTCAATGGCCTGTTCAATTTTAAAATTTAATTGTTCATACATTTTGAATGATGTGAATATTTGCAGTTTTTTTAAGCATTAGTGGTTTGTTTATATGTTTGTTTGTTTTTTTAAACCCACCTATTTTTTTAATACGAATACCTTGTTATCGGATGGCCACATGTAACAATATAAATGAGACTGTATTGTGGGATATGATGCCATTTATTGGTGGAATATAGTAAATAAAAAGAAAACTGGTTAATGGGCTGAGTCTTATTGTAGCCCACAATATAGTGCAAATCTAGAGCTCATTTCCATGTTACTTGATTCTGGAAAAAAATCTGTCTGCAGCTGCCTAAACCCAGAAGCTGAAAACTGTGAGCTGTAAGGTGGCATATTGGCATGCATTGTGCTCTGTGCCCATTTGAAAGCTTAGGGCCCTTTTTCCATCTGATGAGAAAGTGTGCTGGTATTTTGGCATAGGGGTTGACCTAATGTCACCCTGTTCATGATGGAATGAGGATTTGAACCTACCTCCCCCCACTCCAAGTCTCAACACTATTCACTTTACCACACTGGGCAGTCCGGGATGGGGAACGGGGAAGGCAGGTGATTAATATTGATGCCCGTGTCAAAATTAGAAAGCCACAGTAAATAATGGCTGCGGCTGGGCAAAGAATCAGGCCTTAACCCTGAAGTATTTCTAGCCAGACCAGGTCAGGAGGAACTAGTGGTATTGCCTGGAGGTGCTGATGGAAGAGGAGTGATGCAACTATGCAGGGATCTGGGAGAACGATTACTGCTCCTTCCTCATTTGATTTGATTTATTACATTTCTATGCCGCTTTTTATTCAAATGAATCCCAAAGCGGCTTATAAACAATACAGATAATAGAACATCACAAATACATCATAAATTACATAAAACAATTAACAAATCATCAGTGAAACAATTACAACCTATAAAACATCGTTAACCAAGCAATAACTAAAAATATGCTCCAGTTACAGGTAGGTAGCCGTGTTGGTCTGCCATAGTCAAAAAAAAAAAAAATCATTCTAGTTGGTCTCTAAGGTGCTACTGGAAGGAATTTTTTATTTTTTATTTTGTTTTAAAAATATGCTAAACATCACAATAAATGCAAAAGTCATGTTGTATTATTAACAAATCAACACAACATTTATATTCTATAGACCAATATTAATATTAACAAAGTAGCAACCAACAAATAGAGTGAATGATTGAGTGATGGGGGTGTGGAGTGTGTTTGTATGAACTTAACAGTGTTAAACTATACACTGTTAAGTTCTTCACCCCCCCCATTCAATCTTTCACTCTATTCAGCTCATTAAAGTACACATAAACACAATGCCCATAGCAGCAACTGCCTTCTGAAGGCTCCTTGAGCTTGGAGGTGGGGCAGCACATGTGAAACCCAGCACCCCTTGATGGCAAACAGAGTCTCTCTCCCCTCACAGTTCTTCCTCTGGAAACAGCTCCTTTATGAACGCTCCTAGGGTGGGAGAAAAGTCGTTACACTCTCTTTCCCCTCACAGTGCTTCCTCGTCCACTCTGTAGCTTCATGTTCTTCAACAGAAGGGGCAATGGGCCACAGGCCAGATGTTCTTCCTCAGACCGGATGTTTTCTAGGCCAAATCCCAGATAATCCAGACACTGTGTCAAAATGATGGCGTGAATTAACTTGACAGAGGCTATGTACCCAACATACATTTAAAGCGCATTCCCTCACCCTGAAAAATCCTTGGAACTGTAGTTTGTTAATGGTTGCTGGGAATTGTAGCTGTGTGAGGGATAAACTACAGTGCATGGTATTCTTTCTTTCTTTTTTGGCAGGGTGGGAAGCAATGTATGGTGTATGGTGTATACGCAGCCAAGAAAGCCTTAGACACTGGCATTTCAGCTGATGTGCAAAATGCCGCTGAGCTACTGCAGCTGCAATAAAGTTTCCACACAAATTTCAAACTGGGCAAAATTCCAGAATTCCAATAGGATTTTAAATTTTGCTCTGAGGGATACTAATAGCACCCAAGTTCTCACTGATTAATTTTAAGCTCCCCTCCCCCCCTTTTTTGTAACACAAGCCCTAGCTTTTGAACTGCATTCTTACCTCCCAAATCCAGTTTGCACAATGCATGAATGGGAATGCTGGGAGTGGGGAGGGCATGGATGAATCAAAGTAGGAGGATATATAGTCATATTTTTACATGCAAGTTCCACTTGGAAAATTTCCACGGTCCAACATTATTTCAACTCTACAAGAATCCTAACATGACAGGTGGTTTCCATGACCACAGTGTCATGTTTAAACATGGATGTGCATGTGCCCAACTGAAGATTCACTAGCCTGCCTGCCCTCAATTATCTGAACTGGTTTTGTTGTGTACCACAGAGCCAAACTCTGTGTGGGATTGTTTGGCAAGTGGCAGGGATGGGGATAGCCTTGGCAGCTCAGTTCCATAACAGAGCTTTGAGTCGCTTGAAAGAGACTGCGGGGGAAGCTTATTGCACTGGCAATCATCAAAGAGCCTCCTCAATCTTGTTTCAGTTTGTAAATACAGAAATTATATTACCAGTTGGCTGTAATATAAACAGGGTTGTGTGTGCTCAGTGCTCCAGGAAAAAACCATGATGTGCCAAGAAAAACTGGAATCTGCAACTGTGTAAATGATAATCTTAGCAAATGTGCACACATTTTTGCTTACTTTGCATAATTGATTCTCCTCCTGCTAGTCATAGGGAAGGAGCTATGTAAGGTGCAGAAGCCCAATCTCATAACTACTCAGCTTCCTGCTCCCAACATCTCTAGCTTATTGAGCTACTCTAATTTTATCAGGATTTTGCCCGCATATTTTCAGGCCTGTCTTTAGAACCATTAGAACCAGAAACTTGCTTCTTCTTTTTTTACCAAAATAAATATAACATAACTAGGATGCCTGATTTTGTACACACTCATACTTGAATAGTTCGATTTCTGTAATTAAAAGTGGAATCAGATGTAAATTCAGACTTCTCAGGGACCCCCAGTTCACTGCAGATTTCAGTGCAGTTATGTGAAAGTTGCTGAGAGGCTAACTACAGTCCTTGACTGTAAGAATATGTTGGGATTTGTAGAGCCCCTTGCACAGTGCAATACATTTGAAAAGTGAATAATGAAACTAACAATTGCCACAAAATGGTGGCTCTTGCTGTTTCCATTACAGGCTAGAATCTAAACTGCATGAGCATTTTAACATGGGTTGTTGTTGTTTAGTCGTGTCTGACTCTTCGTTACCCCATCGACCAGAGCATGCCAGGGACTCCTGTCTTCTACTGCCTCCCGCAGTTTGGTCAAACTCATGTTGGTAGCTTCGAGAACACTGTCCAACCATCTCATCCTCTGTCGTCCCCTTCTCCTTGTGCCCTCAGTCTTTCCCAACATCAGGGACTTTTCCAGGGAGTCTTCTCTTCTCATGAGGTGGCCAAAGTATTGGAGCTTCAGCTTCAGGATCTGTCCTTCTAGTGAGCACTCAGGGCTGATTTCCTTAAGAATGGATAGGTTTGATCTTTTTGCAGTCCATGGGGCTCTCAAGAGTCTCCTCCAGCACCATAATTCAAAAGCATAAATTTAACATGGGAGAGCAAATAGCAGCTGGGAGCGGATTTTCAGTGAGAGTGTAGAAAAAAGCTTAACCATTATCATGCACTGGTTGATTACCCTCCCCTCGCAATTCCTCTTTTAAAAAATTAACAAATGAGAAATGTGTCTATAATTTGGCCCATATTCTTCATCATTTCCTGATGGTTATATGCAATGTGTGTTCAAGTTGCATAGAATTCTTTCTTTCACTGGATGTTAAAAAAACAACAACAACCCACAGTGTTTCTAGGAGCGGGCATGGTACAGAGCTCATGCTGCTATTTGTTTTCAGTCTTAAGATGATAATGGAGGAATTCCTTTGCTGGCTAATTAGACTTTCTGCAAAAAATAAAGGTGACAGGCATGTTGGGATGTAGAAGCCACAGAGGCACTATCTCTGGTAGTACAAAAAGCAGCAGTTACTTGAAGTATGTACAAAAAGAGGCAGAGGCACTATCTCTGGTAGTACAAAAAGCAGAGGCACTATCTCTGGTAGTACAAAAAGCAGCAGTTACTATTGCAGTATGAGTGGCAATTTGGTTTTTTTTTGGGGGGGGGTTATAGTATTTTTAAGAGTGCTAAAATAGCATGTGATTTGAGAGGTGAGCCCCTCCACCAAACATCCTCTGCTATAGATCCTGGGGCTTGCCTTTCAGATACCGCTGTTCATGGCTGCAAAATGTATTGAGCTAGCAACATCTATTTGGGCACAGGGCATGTGGGCAGGCGTGTTTTGAAGCAAGCAGAGATGCCATCATTCAGTGGGTAGAGACATCTTTTTGCCTGCCAAAGGTGCCAAAAAAAAGATCTCAGGCAGTAGAACAGGGAATGGCCTCTTAACTGACGCCCTGGAGAGTCACTGGACCTGTTGTCTGACATGGTATAAGGCAGTACTGTATCTTGAGGAGTGATAAATGCTCCGTGCTGCACCAGTGGTGCCGAAACAGTTTGTAAAGAAATGAAAAACGGAAGAAAGAAGCAGTTTGAGAACAGTGTTAACCTAATGTGCAGAGATTCCTTCATGGAAAACACTGACTACCTATTTTTATCTAGGAAACGTTGGAGGGTATGTTTGTGCTAGGGAATTTCCAGCTGTGTTTCTGTGATAGCCAGGAGTCTGCTATTCCTCTGCTGTAATCATTGGCTAAACTGTTTAAGACTCTGATGACAACATGATGAAACACCTCACGTCATACTCCACACTGGAGACTGAGAAGACAGTCGAGAGATACAGGCAGCCAACATGTCTCACCTCTGCCCTCTGGGCTTGGCCTGTGGAGCCTCAAAGCCATTCCATTGAAAGGAATATAGGCTGCTGCAGAGAGGATAGATTCTAGCGGTTGTCGTAGCAACTGCCTCCATCTGGTACGGATCAGAAGAAGCCTGATAGCCCCACGGCAAATAATTTCCAAGACTTCGGCTGCAAACCCCCACCCTCCCGTTGCTGCAAGTGCTCCATAGAGTGAGGACCTGGGAATAGCTGCCTAGGATGCTAGGCTGGTATGCATGGGTATTCAGAGTCATGAAAATGACTGTCAGCTTTGACAATAAAGAGTTACCAGTAACTATCTGCCTTGTGCATTCGTGTGGCTGTGGAGTGTTCTTAGCATTACCCACTCTCACATAGCCCTCTCTGTCCCCCATCAAGAAAAGCAAGAGTCATTCCCAGACAAGCAAAAGTACTCAAGGAGGTCATGAAGCAGGGCCAGTAGCAGGTGTAGCTGGGAAAGGGATGGTGTGGCCTAGGGAGAGTCCTAAGGACCAGTTAGGGAGGTGTGGAGGGCTGCATTTGGACCCTGAGCCTGAGATTCTATGTCCCTGCTGTGAGCGTTTAAGAAAACCCAAAGTTGCTTGGGCCAAGTCTGGCTTCTGCAGTAAGGCAGATTCTGAGAGGGACAGGGGAAACCTGAGAAGCTTTATCTGATCCCTGCTCTGTGTTGCTCTCTATCAATTTCACATCAGTTGTGTAGTGGTTAATCTCGCAGTGCAGGAGCTCATCCCAATGCCATGTCCCCAAGGAGAGCCCCAAAATGCAGGCTGCTATGTTAATCCATTGTTATACACACATATGCTCATTGACCAAAGAGCAAGGCATAATGCCTAATTTATTAGGATCAGCATGACTGCAATCCTAGGCATATAGTTTCCCTAGGAGATTAAGCTCCATTGAACTGGGTGCTACTTAGACTGCATAGATTCAGCTTGGAAAATATTCTGAGCTTTCGCAAAACACATTCATCCAGCTTAAATGCATACTTTTTAATTAGCAGCACAAACAATCTTACAAAGAAAGGTCACCATTTAAATAGCTGGAAATAGGAACCATTTCAAGAAAAAGAAAGAAGCATCAAGCCTCTGTGTGATCATTTCATCAATTATTTTGACTTTTCTTATGTTAATTTGTTGTAAACAAGCCTGAAAGCCTCTTGCTCATTCACTTGCCTGGAAATTACAGTGACACTCCTGCAGATGACATCATAATTTCTGCTCTGAAAAAAAATCCCAAAGCTCTGAAAACAAATCCCAAAGCAGTGCTCCTCTATCTTCCCCCACCACTATACCCCTGTTTTATACTTAGAATATAGGGAAAGCTGCGCAAGATCAGTCTGAAGATCCTTCATAGTCCATCATTCCATTTCCAGCAGAGTTGCCTTTGGGAAGATCACAAACTGGACATGAAAGCAACAGCCCTCTTCTGTTAATATTTGCTGTAGCAAGCAGGATTGGATATACAGGTGAAACTCGAAAAATTAGAATATCGTGGAAAGGTTCGTTTCTTTCAGTAATTCAACTTAAAAGGTGAAACTAATAGATGAGATCGACTCATGGCATGCAAAGCGAGGTATGTCAAGCCTTCGCTTGTTATAATTGTGATGATTATGGCGTCCAGCTGATGAGAACCCCAAATTCACAATCTCAACTTGGGGGTTTTCACCAGCTGTACGCCATAATTATCACAATTATAACAAGCAAAGGCTGGACATATCTCGCTTTGCATGTCATGAGTCTATCTCATATATTCAACTCCAGTAGCTAATGAAAACAATTGCTTACATAAATGGACTTTTCCACGATATTCTAATTTTTCGAGTTTCACCTGTAGATATGGATATCATGGCTAATAGCTGCTGGTATAACTGTTGGTGTTGGTGAACATGATATTGTGCTGGATTGACTCTGTAGGATAGGAATTGGGGGCATGGTGGTTCTCCTACCTGCAGAGTGAGATCCAGAAAGTAGTATGAATTAAGTGTGGGGTGGGGAGGGAAGAGTTTGGCATATTTCCATGACACTTGTGACATGGAGCCCTGGAACATTTCATCTTGTCTTTCATGTTCTTTAATATCTATTTGAACCTGCTGGGCGACGACATCAGAGTGTTTGGGGTGGGGTCATTCAGCTCTGTTTCTCTGTGTCATCAGAATAAGGTGAGGCTGAACCAGTGCCTGGATTCAATAATGGACTGGATGGAGGCCAGTAAGTTGAGGATGAATCTTGACAAGGCAGAGGCACTGTGTGCAGGCGGTTCCCATGTCCAGGAATTGGGTGTACAGTCTGTTCTGGCAGGAGTTTCACCCCCCCTCAAAAAACAGATATATATCTCGGGAGATACTCCTGGATCCAGTAGTGTCAGTGGAAGCCCAAATGGTTTTGGTAGAGTGGAGTGCCTTTTATTAGCTTCAGCTGGGTTGCCAGCTACAACTGTTCCTGGACAGGGATTGTCGTGCCACAGTGATCTATGATCTGGTAATTTCCCAATTTGATTACTGTAATGTGTTTATGTGGGCTGCCTTGCAGATGACCCAACAAATTAAATTAGTACAAAATACAGCTGCCAGAATATAGTACACCAATTTTGAAAGATTTGTGTTAGTTGCCTATTCCCTTTTGAACTCAGTTCAAGGTGCTGGTTCTGATATTTGAAGCTTTAAACAGCTTGAGACCCAAGTATCTGAAAGACCACCTCTCCCTGTATCAACTTGTCAATTTCTGATTTTTTTTCTGGGGGGTGTCTTTTTCATGATCCTTGAAAAAGTGCTTTCTTTGTGGTGGTGCCTCATTTATGGAACACCCCTTTGGTAGTAAGATTGATGGTGACACTGCAGTTGTTTCAGTACCATTTACAAACATGCTCATTTGCTCAGGCACTTAAAAGTTTGAAATTGGTTTCACAGTCTGCTTGGCTTGTTTTCACTGACCTTCACATGCCTATGATGCTATGAATGATACTTCGATGTTTATTGTATTGTATTTTTGGTATGTTCGTATTTGTTTATTGCCCCGTTTTGGGGAAGTTTAAAGATATTGGAAATAAATAAATAATCTCAGTTGTTCAAGGGGCAGCTGCAATTGCTCAGCATGCAGGGACAGAGGATGCTCTGAGATATTCTCGTCTTATTTTCCAGCTAAGCCAGAGTGTTTGTTGTGGGGGAGGAAGGGGAAGGAGAATGTTAGCCGCTTTGAGACTCCTTCAGGTAGTGATAAAGCGGGATATCAAATCCAAACTCCTCCTCCTCCTCCTCCTCCTCCTCCTCCTCCTCCTCCTCCTCCTCCTCCTCCTCTTCTTCTTCTTCTTCTTCTTCTTCTTCTTCTTCTTCTTCTTCTTCTTCTTCTTGTTCTTCTAGTATTGAAAATGGTCTGGGAGCACATCTCTGATGAGCATTGGTTTATATCAAGCTCCATCTGTAACATTAGATTTTATTGAATTCTAAACCAGGTATAATTAATTGAGGGGAGGGAGGAATGCTATGAGCTTAGGCATCCTGTGACCATCCGTTATGTCTTGGTGGTTAAACAACTGATGAGACATTCTGTCCCCATGGACATGCATGCAAACCAATGTCCATTTCCCCATTGACAGAGCTGGTAAACACCTTGCAAACGCACTATACGAAGCAAATACATCCCTCCTGGTAGACTAAGTACCCCTGTGTGCTGCTAATAATCCTCACAAATGGTTCCAGGCACCGCAAATGGGACTGTTGCGCCCCAAGTAACGTGCTCTGGCAGTCAACTCCGAGGTAAACTGATCCCATTCTCTTTGCGTCTTCTTCTATTTTTATGGAGCATGCTTGGTTCACTGCCTGCCAAAATCCGTAGCAGACTCGCATGGATGTTTCTCTCCTGCAATTTCAAACCTCAGATCCAATTTCACAGCCAGCCGCAACATTTCCTCTGTGTGTGCTTGTTTCAGGCTGAGCAGGAAAGAAACACACACTCACATGCGCACATAAAAGTAAACCCTGAATTTGTGAAGATCTCCTAGCAACAAAACTTCCTCATATCAAGCATGTTGCTTAAAAACAAGCCCTCGCTTTTAAGATGCGGAAGGATGACAGAGGTACAGAAAGTGCTGAAAAGAAAGGGAGAGAAGGAACTGCTGCCAGGAAACTAATCACCTGCCTGTTTTTGTACCAGGTTTTCAAAACCTGAGTGAAGTGGCAGCTCCTACACTTAAGGGAGAAATGTGCTCTGCGTATGTTCTAAGCGGATGAAACACTGAAAACAATTTCAGGGCTGAGCCCTCCCCCTCCTGCTTTTTTTCTTTTTAAAAAAGTCCTAGCCAGTTTAAGAATATGCCTTGCTGGATCAGT
Organism: Lacerta agilis; assembly: GCF_009819535.1. Taxonomy (NCBI): domain Eukaryota; kingdom Metazoa; phylum Chordata; class Lepidosauria; order Squamata; family Lacertidae; genus Lacerta; species Lacerta agilis. Next base: position 29,260,737 of record NC_046325.1, on the reverse strand, counting down.
GGCCCAACTAGTCCAGCATCCTGTTCACCCAGAGACCAACAAGATTCCTGTGGGAAGTCCACCAGCAGGACATGAACGTAGCATCACTTTTCCCACTTGTGATCCCTAGCAGGATTTGTCAAAATCGTTACAGATTTCAGAGTTGGGGGTGGGGGTGGGGAAGAATGCTAGACAACATACTGAATTTTAAGGACCCCCCCCCCATGACTCAGCCTGAATTTTGCTTTTGGTGAATTTCAGTGGCAACACTAGAAACCAATGGTGGATGGTGCCAATTGAGACTGGTAGTGCAGAATGCAGTGAGATGAACAGTAGGAGGAGCTAGAACCAATGAGTGGCAGGGGTTAACTAATTCTAATTTTGTCTCCATCCTCCTCTCTGCTGAGTTCTAGAAGGGGCACCACTGAGACTAAGGAAGAGGAAGATGACAGCCAGGGCCACCCCACCTGGCCTGGTTGTAAATAAGAAGGCAGGCAGTTGGACGCTGGCTGAGGGTAGACAGAGTTGCTGAGGGTTGGTGAGGCAGAACCCTATTTCCCTTAATGAGCCAGCCATTGCTGGAAACTCTAATGTAAGATCAATAATTGGTTTCCAACTATAATTTAACTCACTAAAAAAGCTAAAGGGGCCCCTGACCATCAGGTCTAGTCGTGTCCAACTCTGGGGTTGTGGCGCTCATCTCATTCTATAGGCCGAGGGAGCCAGCGTTTGTCTGCAGACAGCTTCAAGGTCATGTGGCCAGCATGACAAAGCTGCTTCTGGTGAACCAGAGCAGCGCATGGAAACACTGTTTACCTTCCCGCTGGAGCGGTCCCTATTTATCTACTTGCACTTTGACGTGCTTTTGAACTGCTAGTTGGGCAGGAGCTGGGACCGAGCAACAGGAGCTCACCCCGTGGCAGGGATTCGAACCGCTGACCTTCTGATCAGCAAGCCCTAGACTCTGTGGTTTAACCCACAGCGCCACCTGGGTCCCTTAATTTAACTCACTAGGTAACTATAAAACTTAGGAACCTGCATGAAATAGGAAATAAGAGAGTGCCTCTTACTGTGTGTAGAGTTTTTAGCCTTCCTCTCAGAAGGCTTGTTGTTAGTGTTGCCGGTTCTCTCAGTGCATTTCTTTTACAGGAGGATCTGAGTGGGGGAAAGGAAGGAAGATGGATCAAAGTTGGCTGAAGGAAATGAACATCCCTCTTAATAGGAACCACTAGTTGCTGAGCACAAATGAAGCTTGCCTTAACTGCTGACCTCCAGGAAATGTCCCTGGCAGCTACCAAGGGATGAAAAGCATGCTAGTCTGAATAGAACATTTTCCTTAGTGTGTGTGTGCTGCTTGGTGCCTACACCCCAGTAGGAATGTTGCACCCCACATTCCAGGGGGAGGGGGTATTGCTCTGTCTTTGTGGTAATAAGAACCACATGGTATTTCTCGTGTCACTTTGTATGCTTCACCTCTCATGATACTGGGCAGCTTTGGATAACATGATAGCAAAGAACACACGGTACAGAAACAGCTGGATTTCTGTGTTGCAGGAACATCCTTGAACTTAGCAGGAGGCTCAGGAAACTGGCTTTTTCTGTAATCAGCACATAGTTTTTTGAAATGGGAGGTGCTGGGACTGGAGTCTGTCTGAAACCACCTGCTTTCTCCTGCAAATCTTACCTCCTAATTCTAAGTGTGTTTGGCATTCTGCTGGTTTCTTAGCGATTAGTGCACTTTGAGCATGCTCAGGGGCACATGCCCTATAATTACTCCCACATGTACCAGGATCAAAGCCTTACACTTTAAAATACATTTTGCAATTCAACCTTTGCATTGTAGAGATTTAAGCTTGGTGCCATTTCCCTTTGCTTTGGATAGAATGCTGGGGGTTTTTTTTTACTGCTCTGTGTGTTGGGTTTTGTGCTCCTGGGAGTTAGAACACCACCTGCATTTTTAAAACTGTGAGGCTTTATGAGTCAAGCCCAAAAAGATGTTTCACACTCAGAAGAATTTGTTCCCTTATCTCAAGTCTAGCAAGGGGCTTTCCTCAGAAAATATAGGAAAAGATAGTTTGCACATGCTCAAAGGCACTCCTTTCTTATTGCTTCATATGTTCCTAGCATGAGTCCTGCCATTAAAAGGAGGTTGCTGGGGTATGCACTGCCTCAGATAAATAGCTGCACTCTGCACCTGCTCAGATATATACTTTCAATACTTCAGCTGATGCACAGCTGAGACCAACAGTGAAATTAATTTTTGTTGAGTTTTTATGGCGCATCCAGTTTCTGAGAAAAGCCCTCCATGCGAATGCCATTTTTAATAGCATCACCAAAATATCCACCTTTTCCCTCTGCCCCAGTGAAGTGTATGTCAGAATCCCCAGCAAAGTGACTCACCTTGTGTATTGGGTTGCATTGTTTAAGGAGCAGACATTTTATGTTTCTTAGGACTTCCTACAGGGAAAGCACTTCTGATTAGCACTACTGTTGTATGGTGGCTACAAAGACTGAGTTTTGAGAGCTGGGGTTGTTCAGGACAGTGTTTTTCAACCACTGTTCCGTGGCACACTAGTGTGCCGCGAGATGTTGCCTGGTGTGCCGTGGGAAAAATTAAAAAATTCAAGATAATTACTTTATATATAGTCAATATAGGCACAGAGTTAAATTTTTTAACATTTTCTAATGGTGGTGTGCCTCGTGATTTTTTTCATGAAACAAGTGTGCCTTTGCCCAAAAAAGGTTGAAAAACACTGGTTCAGGAGACATCCCTTATTTAGAAGTGAAGTTGCTAATTTAGAGTTAAACGTTTCCAAGTGCTGCTCAGGCAAAGGAATGTAAAACAGCTGGCTTTCCAGGCAGGCATTATGGGGACAACAATACTGTCCTGCCTTATAGGGCTGTTGTAAGGATTATGATAAAATATGGTAAATAAATATTAAGTATTGCTGTTTTCCTTCTTCTTGAGAGTTCCAGTGCTTGCTCAGGAAGGAGATGGAGTTCTGATACCCCAGGCAGCTTTAGGATCAGCTATGCTATGCAATAATTCTCCAAGATTGCAATCTGTTGCAGTGCTCTCAATTACGATATGTAGATTTTGATATGTGATTTTTAAATTCTTTTGCTTCAGAGAATTGGAGATGACGCCTGTGGCTATTAATAAGAAGGGGACTGTATTAATTGCTGTTAGTATCGCATAAAGTGTGGAAGAAGGTGCAGACCTTGGAGACAATCCAGAGAGAAGTTCTCTTGCTCAAGCATCATTGAATTTCAGAGGGCTTGTGTAAGAGAAATTTCTTGCTGGATTTTGTGCTGTTTTGCTGAAATATTGAGGTTCTGAAAAGAGTTTGCCTATTTCATGGTCTCCTGCTGTGTAGAGTTGTTTCCTTTACTTACTTACCGGTACTTACTTACTTACTTACACACACACACACCTGCTGCTTTATTTCTCATTTTAATTCCCTTCAAAACAGGAACACAGCAAAACTGATGAAGCTGGCTGAAAAGAAAATTAAAAATGAGTACCTTAAGTAAAAAAAAAAAGTGCAAGCTATGTGGCTGCTCTTTAAGAACCCTGTCGCAGCAAATGAGAATAAATTAAGATCTTGAGACAAAAAGAATTTTGGAATAAGATGTATTAAGAAAGTGGTTGCATGGAAGGAAAATTCTATTAAAAGAAAGAGGAAAAGTTGTATAATAAGCAATATTGTGCTCAGGTTATATCTGCTGAGGAGCAGCAGCAGATGTTGGATGCCTCACTACTCTTTCACCATTTCACATACACTGTCCGAACATACCAGTTGTGGGTTGGATATGGGTGGCACAGGGGAGAAGTACACTTACTCCATATCCATATGCACCCCCTGATGATGCCACTACCACTGGGAAAGTGACATAGCTCATTGGTAGAGCATCTTCTTTGCACGCGGAAGGTCCCAAGTTCATTGTTAGGCATCTGCAGGTAGGGCTGGGAGAGGAGACCCCTGTCTGGAGAGTCACTAGGAGTCAATGTAGACAGTACTAAGCCAGAAAGGCTAATGGAAGGAGGCCTACCCCCTAACCAGTCCAGTGACCAAGATGTACCTTGGATGTTCCTTTGCAGGGTTAGAATCATAGTATAGAATTGTAGATTTGGTCACTCAAACTAAACTCACTGCAATCAACTGAATGCAATCAACCATGCTCTGGGCTCTCTCACACCACCAACAAAAACAAATAAACAAAACCTACCCACATGATACAGACACAAAACGCTACACGTATTATTATCCTCCCCTTCTTTCTCCCCCTTCTCCCTTCCCACAACCTCACAATGCCTATGACAGCAGTGTCTCACACTGAATATAATTGACCTGTAGAAAGGACTCTATGAATTGCAAATAGAGACATTGTCTTTACCATTGTTATTCATGAAAATCTTTCAAACAAAAAACAAAATAAAATGTAGAGTTGGAAGGAACTTTGAGAGTCTAGCCCCTTGCAATGCAGGAATTTTAGCTAGATCATACATGACAGGTGGCCACCCAACCTCAACTTAAAAACCTCCAAGGAATGAAAGTTCATCACCTCTCATGGGAGTCTGTTCCACTGTCAAACAGCTCTTACTGTCAGAAAGGTCTTCCTGATATGTAGCTGGAATCTCCTTTCTTGTATAAAGCCATTGGCTCAGGTCCTAGCCTCTGGAACAGGAGAAAACAATTTTACTCCATCCTCTTTGTGATAGCCCTTTAAATATTTGAAGATGGCTATCATATCTCCTCTCAGTCTCCTCATTCAAATGCTAAACCTATTCAACTCCCTCAACCGTTCCTCATAAGGCTTGGTTTAAGGAAGCTTTTAATGTTTAATAGATTATTGTATTTTAACATTCTGTTGGAAGCCGCCCAGAGTGGCTGGGGAACCCCAGCCAGATGGTCGGGGTATAAATAAATTATTATTATTATTATTATTATTATTATTATTATTATTATTATTATTGGTTTCCAGACCCTGGATCATCATGGTTGCCCTCATCTGCACATGTTTCAGCTTGCCCTTCTTAAATTGTGGTATCCAGAACTGTGGGCACAGTCTACAGATACAGACTGTGAACAAGACTTTGTTGCAGCCTGTTAGGTTCTTGCTGTGAACCAGCCTTATAAAATACATTAGTATCAAACACCAAAAAAACCTAAGTTACGTATCATGCATAATAACCATACACCAAACGTAACTGGCTGAAAATAGTATCAATATTGCATCATTTTTATCGTAACCTACATATATTTTACTCACACCAATAATATAATCTAGAATGAAACAAAATGAATCTGCAAAACATGCAGGAGGATACTTCTTCTACTAGAAGTCCATAACTTGCTGAACTCATATCCAGCACTGTCGGTCTTTGGGATCTTCAAGTAGAAGGAGATGGTTGCTGTGGTCGTGCCAATCAAATATGTAGGGATGTCGCTGTCTCGACAGGTGTACAAAACACTAAGGAGTCTGGCGATAGAGAGTAGTTTCACCACTCCCAACAGTAGACAAGGTTATCCAGATTAAAATCCTTGTTTCGCCAAGTTGGCTTAACATCTCTTCTTATCTAATATCCTTATCAATTATTCAAACAGTTATATACCTTAAATCTATCTTCTAGATCTACAGCCTATGGAAGTGGCAGCTTTCAAGTGGGAATTAGAAGTACAGAATTGTGTGTTATTCTAGCGGTTTTCTATCTTCATGGGCTTATCTCTACTTAATTACACTGGCTGCAGCTTCCTTGTAATTAGGATACAAAGCCTCCCTCGTGCAGCTACATGGGGACGTAACCTGACGAGCTCCCCGTTAATGAGTCAGTTCCACCCAGTGTGTATCAAATGATTTTTCCACGCTATGCTAGGCTGATTTAGCCAAGCTGTTAGTGCATCCTCATGCCTCCAAAGCTATTCAGAGCTGGGGAGAAAGGATGGTTGTTTCTCATGTCGCACGGGCCATTTCTCATCAGTGTTCAAATAGGAGCTTTCCGGATCCAAATCCCAGACCTAATCAGCCATTGATTTGTAGCAAGCCTCTGCCGTATAATTTGCAGGAGCTGTCCTTGGCCTTTCTAACAGGGTTGCCTTTATAGCCTGCAATCCCTTGAACATATCTGACTGCTTTGTCACTATGGGGGATGCGTTTGTAAAGTAGGAGGGAAGGCTGTGATGAGTTCAGCTCCCTGTGCCAAAGGAGGGAATGCAAATTAGTGAAAAGGACCTGAACAAATCGGCTCAGGATGCAATTTTGTTTTTGGGGGGAGTGATTGCATGTGACTGAGGGATGTGGAGGAGGGAGATGAGGGAGAGATAAGCAGGAGTGGCTTGAAAAAATATATCAAAGTATCTGATAGAATATTTTCATAAACAAAATGCTGTCCTGTTTAGTGGCCTACTGATCAATGGGCAGTTAAGGTAGTTAATAGGCTGGTTTATACAGCCAGAGGCTCCCCTGAAGTTTGTAGGGCTCACAGCAGGCCCTCTCAGGGCCAAACTGTGTTTTGTAAAATCCCTGTAACAAGGGTGGTCAGACTTCAGGCTCAATGAACCTACTTCTTCTTTTTTGTTATGCTGTGCTCTTCCTCTATGCTGTGGTTCCCAGCAGGAGGGGAGAGTGCTGTTGCGCTCAGGTCATGCTTGTGAGCTTCCCATGGGCATCAGGTCGGCCACTGTGAGAACAGTAATGCTGGACGAGATGGGCCAGTGGCCTGATCCAGCGAGGCTCTTCTTATGTTCTTACTAGAACCTTGAGATCCACCAGCCAGAGCCAGATGCAGAACCTTGGCACAGGGGGACCTCCATACTTAGAATTAATGACCAAGATGCCTCTGAACACACACTAAGTGCTGGAATTTGTTTTGGGGACCAGAACTATCTCACAGCCCTCCCATGCACAAATGACATCCTGGTTTGTCCTTTATCTGCAAACTTTCTTTATTTCAGCTACCTAATTTTCATGGAACAGGTAGGCATGGGAGCCCTTTTTGTTCATGCCGTTGTTAAACCGCTGGAAGTTACTGATCTCCTACAAATCACCCCAAGATCTACCAAGGGGATCACAATTTACCTTCTGCCAGGACCTTATGGCCCTTTTGTTTATGGCAAAGCAGCTTTAGGAGGGGGAATATAGAAAAAACAGAAGGGGTGTGTGTGTGTGTTCAGTCCTTTCCATGCCTGCTGATTTTCTGCTGATTTTAATTTAACCCTAGGTTGGACTGATCTGTGTTCTCTGTGCTGCTTGTACAATCCTCTAACAGGGGAAGAGACAGAAATACTTCTTGGCAGTTTGGAACGTTTCATATGGTCCCCCATTAGATTTATTTTTCACTTCCTGGCTTCTCCATGTCACCCCTCCTGACATTTTCTCCCAAAATATTTACTTAAAAAGAAATGAAAATTACAAGTGATCTGGGGAAGAACCATCAGTGATCTGTTCTTGCATATTTAAGTGTTTGTGTTCTGCTGCATAGGCATGTTCTCTTAAGGTCACATTGCATGCAGCTGTCATTTCAGTGATCGCATGTAATGAGGTGCATACAGGCCTGGAAATGTGGGTGTCTGTAACAAAATCTAGGCCTCTTTCTGTCAGTCATCAGTGCTGGTGTTGCATACCCTTGTTCCTTTCTGTGCCTGAAGCACACAGAGGCCTTGTTTAGATGTAATGATCCTGATCCAATAAACCAGGAGTAGGGAACCTTTGGCCCTCCAGATGTTGCTGAACCACAGCTCCCATCACCCTCAGCAAGCAAGACCAGGGGTGAGGGATGATGTGAGCTGGAGGGCCAAAGGTTCCACACACCTCCTATGAGCCATGGTTTATTGTCAGCTCCCTTCTTCCTTTTGTGCACCTATCTTTAGTCTCCTAGTTTCTGAAAACTCACTCTCCAAGTTCTGACATTAGTGAGAAACTGATTTGTGAAACAAAGATAGCTTCACTTAACTTGAGTGGAGGAGGAGGAAAGGGACGAGAAAGGAGCATAGAGCGGCCTTCTTATCTGCAAGGCTGCCAAAGGACAGCCCTCTCTTTGAAGGAGTCCTCCTTGGTTTAAAGATAACCGTAAGCTGGGAGAGCAAGCTGGAGCCTTTACTTTGCCCACCACAGTTAGCATAGTCCTGGCAGCAGGCTGAGCAGGCACAGAGCAGGTCACCTGGTCACAGTCTTCACCATTATTATGAGATCATAGAATTGTAGAGTTAGAAGGCACTTTGAGGGTCACCTAGTCCAACCCCCTGCAATACAGGAATCCTGTGCAGTGTGTCCCTGGGTGGGCTTCAACCACCAACCTTCTGCTTAACAGCCAGATGCACTGACCCATTGCTTCACAGGTGTATTGTGTTTCTATTCAAATTATAGTGCTGATTTCTAAATTTGCACATATGCATATAAATGAACATATTTTGCAAATTTGTGACTTTGCTCTCTTTCTTTGGTGATGCATTTTCTCTTTTTTTCACAAGTGGAGAGCCACTTCAGAAAAGGTCTTTTTTTGTGTTGCTGCCTTCTGGTCTTCTTGTGGACACGAAGAAGCGCCTCAGATGATGATCACAGGGTCTAGGCTGCTTCTTGAGAAGTGCTTTAAGCCCCATTAATTAGCTGATGAGTGCGGAATGAAATCCTGCTGTTTTGGCTCTGTGACCCTGTTCCCGCCAATGCAGGATTAAAACCTGTCATCCTGCCCATCACCTGACACCACTGTCAGCTGAAAGGGGAGTGGGCGTGGTTTGGAGGAAAAGGCCTCACAGACCAAATTGGCAGGCCAAGACTGGCTTGCAGGCTGGAGGTTCCCCACCCCTGGTTTAGTAGTAATTGCGAAGCAGGCCACTGTGATCTGCCCAGGGCTTAACAAACAAATGCATCCGTTTGTAGTTCCGGGTAAGAAAAAAAAATGAGGTGTCTTGAGTCCTGTGAAGCTGCTGTGTTGAGGGAAGGGTCATAATTCAGTGGTAGAGCACCTGCCTTGCATGTACAAGTCCCCTGGCATTTCCATGTAGGGCTAAGGAGAGACTCCTGCCTGAAACCCTGAAGAGCTGCTGCCAGTCAGTGTAGACAGTACTGAGCAAGGTGGGCCAGTGGTCTTATATGGCAGTTTCCTATGCCATGCTTACCTGATGGGCTTTTTTGAGCTTGGTGAGTCAGGCCTGTTTGAAAGCATTTTCCTAATCAAGAGCCAGTGCTGCTCTCTTTAATCTAAGCTTCCACGTTGTCCTCCCTCCGCCTTCCTCCCCACCCCCCAGAGCTCTCATCCTCCAGCAGAGCAAAGAACTCTCATTTCTCTGCTATGCAAAGGATGAGCCGAGAACAAATATTCAAAGACTTGGAGGAATGAACAAAGGAATTATTATCTGCTTGTTAACAATGAAATCCTTCCAAAAGAACCTCAGAGAGCTCTGCTTAATTGCCCTTGATAGACAAGGAGCGGCTTTGCTGAAGCAAAGAGATAGAATTTTATCATAGAATTTTAGCAGCTGCAGAATCCTCAGGGCGGCCACCTAGTCCAGCTCTCCTGCCTTGTGCACAGAACACCCGTTGTGCCCAAGGGACAGGAAGGTGCCAGAGTCCAAGAAGCAACAATTTGAAGCTTCATGCTGCAAGAGTATACTTGACATTCTGCTCAGTTAAACTATTCCATGTTTTGTTTAAAATCAGAATTAAATGCCTGGGGAAAAGATAATCTCAGCCGTTAAGATGTGCTAAGGATGCTATACTTATTAGACCATTTCTGATTAACATTTGTATCACTACAGCTCATGAAAGGGCCTTCTTAGTGGTAGCTCCCCAGCTTTGATAAGCCCTTACTCTTGAAATCTGGTTGGCACCAACATTTTATCAGCAGCTAAAAAAATCCCTCTTTATTCAGGCTTTTATTGATGTATTGAGTCACTGATATTTGAGTATAGGTTATACTGATTGATTTATATTGTTTTACTCACTGCCTTTATTGGAATTACATTACTGTGTTTATTGAAATTATTGTTTTGATAGTTTGATTTTATATTCAATGTACTCTGCCCTGGGATCATTTGTTTCATGAAGGGCAGGTTGAAGTTTACGGCATGTTATAACATTAAACATGGTAAAGGTAAACATGGTAAAGATGCAATATAGGTGGTATCTAACCCCATCAAAGCTCTCAAAGATGTACAAAAACATAGCAAACAACTGTTGGAAGTGTAGGGAAAGTAATGGAGACATGTTTCATGAAGGGCAGGCTAAAATATATATACAGAATTACTCAAATTTGTCTCCTTCCCCCATTTTATTCCACCTTTCCTACTGAAGGGAGAGGGTCAAAGGGGTAAGGTTTCATGCAAGCACCAAAATGTCACCCCTTGTCCACTGGGATTATCTTTTTTTCCTGGCCCATTCATAGAGGGCAAATAATGCAACTTCCTGGACTGCCAAAAATCCAAAATTCTCTGCCACAGATAGAGAGACTCATATTATGGCTAAATGTATTGTATTGTACTAATACAAGTTCTCAACCATATACAGAAATAACAATGAATAGCATGGGATGCCTGTAAAACATCTGTTTCAACCAATAGTCTTTTGTTAATTCCAGTAGATGAACAACAGCTTCTAATTCTTTGGGTATGTGGGGGTAGGTGTGTGAGGCATCCTACCAGATTCCAGCTTGAATGATGAAGTGTGCTAGTCTTTCCAAGATCATTGTGTATTGTAATCCTTCCACCTTGATGAATCTTCTTTTATAGGAAAACTACTTCTCATTTCCATCTGTGCTTCAGTATACAAAACAAGCTTTTCTGAAATACTATTACAACTCCGTTATATAGTTTCCTTGGGCCAGTGGAGTTATAATAACATTACAAGCTGGAATCTGATAAGAAACTCCCCAGACCCCCCAAGGAATTAGAAGTTTTGATTCATTTGTAGGATCTTTAAAAAATACTTTTCATTGAAACAGATGGTTTGCCCAGTGATCTGCAGTATTTATTGCTCTTTTTGTATCTGGTTGAAAACTTATGTTAGTACAATACTGATACTATTTGGATATAATTTAGCTGTCATTTCTTCTACAGGCTGTTCTTATGAGACTCTCACAGGTGGATTTATGTTTTTCAAATTCGAGGAGTGTCTGCCTCTGCTATGAAAATATATTGAACTGAGTGTGCCACTTTTGGAGGAAATTCATGGAGACAGCTTGGCTGCGTTGATAATATCCTTTGTATTCCAGGGGCACAGATTGAGAACCTTCTGATCTTTCCATCACCCTGGGATATACTGTAGACCCAGCTGTAAAGAGGAGGGAGGAATAGAGTATAGATAGCAAGAGGAAAATGGGAAAAATCAGTATCTTGTTCAAGCCTTACCCAATAGCATAAAAAACGGTGAATATGCTATTAGTATGTCACTTAGCGTATAAAGTATGGTGTGTGTTAATTTGCGATGTTGAAAAGTTGATATTGCCTAGCCCTACTGCTTTCAGTAAAGTTTGTGCCTGCAAAATTTTTGGGGTGGATATAATATGTACTTCATTTCCTGTTGGTTGCATGTCCTGTAGCTCCCTGCTGAAATCCTGTAACTTTTTTTTTTTTTAACCACAAATGTTATGGGCTTTGTTTCGAGCTTTTGGCCAACTTGTAGGGTTGCCATATGCCCTCTTTTTCCAGGACACGTCCTCTCTTTCATGGGTATGTAAAATGAGAGTCGTTGTAGCGGTCCATAGTTAAAAGTAGAAGTCAGCAAATGTTTCCTCTGTTTTGCTCTTCAAAATATGGCAACTCTAGATTAGGGCAAGTGTGTCCCTGCAGATGGCAGTCATGTGGTGGCCCTGGGGAAACATTGCAGAACAACTAATAAAGAGGAATGACGTGTGGATGCTCCAGTATAAATCCAATACTAATGCATTAATATTGCTTCAGTGACATGTTGCAAAATAAAAACCACCAGTCTGGAGGTGCTCGACATTAATGCTGAGATTATAAGGATGCTGAATTCTGTACCCAACAGTAAAGCTAATGCATTATCATGGAATATACATACTGTAAATACATGGTTGTAATTTTTGCTCTTGGCACTGAACTTTAAACTCCTCTTTTCAAAATAACTGAGCCGCACCTGCAAATTCCAACATGCTTTCCCCTAGAATTGGTGTGTTGGAAACACCCTAGTATCCTTCCCTGTGTAGCGTGCCTTTTCAATCATGAAAATGTCCATTTGCACTAATCCTTGGGTACTTATCTGCTAACCTGTTCTGATCTGTAAGAGGAACTTGGGCAATAAACCATGCCATAGTTGTTGCATTGTGGATTTTAAAATCAAACTGTATTCACCTTCATCTAGGTCCTGCTGACTGTATCACTCAGCCATTTTTATGGCACTCATTATTTCCAGATCACTAGCAAAGTGCTTAAATTTTATTTTGTTCCTCTTAAGAGTATTCACCTTTTGGAGATGGGAAATATAGGATAATTTGGTGGGAAATGTCCAAGTCCTCACACTGACATTGTAGAAGAGGAGATAGTGCAGGAATCTAAGTTTCTGCTAGACCCAGCTTGTGTGTCAGGGTGTGATGCTGAAGCAAGGCAGCTGGTGTCACAGGAAGCATATCTGCAGAGTAGCAGGGGCTTTTGTTAAGTAATGCTTTTTATATGGGTCATGGCATATTATGTGCCCCACTATGTCCTATACATTGATATACAGAGCCTGAAATGACTTGGTCCCCAAATATCTGAAGTAGCATGTCCTCCCATACAAGCCTGCCTGGTTGTTATGATTGGCAGGGAGCACCCTGTTAGTGCTACTCCCACCCTGTGATGCTTGTGGGGTGCTGGTGTGTGATATTCCTGCAGTTGAGGCTGGTCCATTAGGCTGAATGGGACACTGCTGCATTAAACTCAGCCTGCTCCTACTTGATTCTCTCTTTACTGAATCAGGGGGTGGCTCTGCCTGTCATTGGCTCTGACTCCACCTACTATTGGTATCACTGCCTTCTGCCTTACCAGCCCCAATGGGCACCAGCCACCACTGATATTGTGAGACTGGCCTTGTATTGGCCACGGTGGAATGGGGGGAACCGCAGCAGCACCATTCCTTTCCATGTCACTTGGTTAATTTGAGAAGACTTTGTAGGAGGAATCTGTTTTAACCCATTTTTCTAGGAGTGGATGTTGGTGTGGGGCTCCTCTCATGGTATGGGGCTCTTCTTGTGGTACAGGGATTCTCATATTAACCAAGTGGCTTGGGAAAGAGTGGCACTGCAGTGGCTTCCACACTAGTGCAGAGGCTAACAGGAGAAGAACCCAGTTTGACACACTTTCTACTTTTAAGGATTCTCTGTTCACAGGCCTCTGTCCCTCCTCTGACATGCAGAAAGACCTCTCTATGAGCAATGCCCCTGGCAAAAATTAATTGACTCTGACAGCTGTGAACACAGGACTCAATAAAATACTTTCTGAATCTGTTTGGCTAGTGAAGATTGAGTACCTTTCTCTAAGATAAATCTTGCCTCAGTGCAATTAGCAGAGCATCACACAAGCAATCAGTGTATAACCAATTTTTTTATTAATATACTCTGCCTGCCTTCTCCATTCCCATGCACAGACTATTTCTTGAGAATCAGTTTGTTTAAGGGCAATGATGATCATCCAGGCTAATGTATAGAGAATGTGTGTGTGTATATGTGTGTATATTTATGTGTGTGTGAATGAATATGATTAGCTATCTAGTTTTTAAATAGTACTTATGGCCCCAAGCATTCATTCAGCAATAATGAGGAGAGGGAGGTAATCTGCATATGTTTATACTCACGTAATTATTATGGCTTAACTATGCCGCAGACAAATTCATCTTCTTATTCAGCAAAGCTTCTAAAAGTTCTGTTTGCAGTATGCTGAGATGTGAGAAATGGAGAAGGATGGCTGATATTTCTGAGGAAAGCTGGTGCTACTACATGGAGTGGTAGAGCCTTAAATCTGAACATATGCAGTGTGTATTTTTATCACCAGTGAGCAACTGCAGCCTGTCTCTACCCATACTAAGGGCTCGTCTGCACTTTCACTTGTCCCGTGCCTAGAAAACCACAGGTCTAAGTGCTCTTCCTCTTGGCCTGCTCCTTTCTTAGGGAAAACCTGCTCTTTATCTCTAAATCAGAACACACACCTATTGCCATTTGCCCCATCGAGCGCTAAAGAGTGGGACAAGAGGAAGTGTGGATAAGCCCTTAGAATGAAGAAACATGGCTTCCATCTAGGACCCAGAGTGGGGGACCTCTCTCAGCCCAAGCGCCAGCTTTTGTCAGAAGTTTTGACACCCACATGTTTCTCCATCCCCCATTGGTGGTGTTGCCCTGTGAAACAGATGGTGTGCTTGGTCAGCAGTACTCACCTGATCTCCAGTCAGTTGCATCACTGCTGCTTACTGGGAGGTAGAAGGGTAGTGGCAAGGTTAGTGCGGTGAAGACGTACTGGGGGAAGCACCAGGTTGGCCAACATGGCCAGTGGCAAGGGATGATGGGAGCTGTAGTTCAACTCTACCTGGCTCCCTATCCCTGCTTCAGGACAGAGGGCAGGGTTTCCTTTCTCTTTCTAGCACTCCCACCACCTCCCTTGATGGTCTGTTTTCTCTCCCTCCCTCCCTCTCCCCCCTCTCAACTTTACTCCAGTTTTCTGTCCTTTACTTGCTCACTTTCACGATTGCCCTGCACCCTCATAGTGCGGAGGAGTTGTTTCAAAAGGAGACACTCCTAGCAAATGGCCCTTTCATCCAAAGCTGCTAAAAATTGTGCTCTATTTATGGCTTCACTGAAGCTGGAGCCATAATGTTCCGATATTGGCCAGACACTGCAAGGTGGGAGCTCCCATGAATATAAATGTGAGGCAAATTTTGTTCCTGAAGAACAATAACTTCATCTTATTCTTCCTCTACTTGATTTTTTTTTTTTTACATCAGAGTGTGAGTGACAAAAGGCTACAGTAGTTTGTTGGGCTGAGGATCTGATCTGCACAGAAACTGCACAGGCTAACCTAGAAGGCCTTTCCCTTAAACTCAATGGGGATTGGATTGGCTCCCCTGCACATGCTCAGTCATAAAGGAATGCCAACTCATATAAAAAGTGTCTGGAGGTTCTAGTCCTTGTCGAAATCTCAGATAGGCATGGTCTTTATTGTTCCTTCATGTGTGTGTGTGTGTGTGTGTGTGTGTGTGTGTGTTGAGGGGGTAGCTTCCCATTTCACCCAGTAGTAGGTGATTATTCCAGCAGCAGACCCTGCACAGTGTGTGTTCGTTTGGGAGGAGAGAGAGCACTGGAGCCTTACGGTGCTCTTCCAATCTATTTATTCATAAACACATGTGTTGAGCAGGCAGACACCCACACAGTCTGGTACACTGTCTAGTGCCAGTCAGTAAAAAGCTGCATCACTTCCCCCAAAATCAAGGAGTATCCAGTGTGAACCCTCGAAAGATTCCAACCCAGCTTAAAAACTTAGAGTCGTTCCCCCTTTACCGGCTACAGCTTAACTTCCAAACTGCTATTTCTCAGTCTCCTACGAAGGCCTTAGGGTATAGTGGTTAGAGAGTTGGACTGAGAGACCTTTGAGAGCTCTGGGAAACTTTGAGCCACTAACCATATATTGGCCTAACTTGCGTATTTCTCTAAAAAAATTATATACCACTTAGCTACACTAATCTCAAAGCAGATTACAAGAAATAAAATACAGAAAAGGTAAAAAACCACAACCTATAAAATGCCTGCTGGAACTATAATTTTAAAAGGTTTTTTGTAGGTGCCAGATATTCAACACGTGAGAGGCCTGTGATTTCAACCAGAAGAGAGTTGCACAAAATTGGGCTTGGCATACTGAATGCACTTGGCTCCTGGTGGACATGAACTCTACCTCAAAGGGTTGTGGAGATAAAATGGGGATCTTGTTGAAATAAAGGTGGGATATTACTGTAACAACAGCTAATTAATTAATTAATGTGATTTAATAAAAAAATAACACATTTAAACAAATGATCTCTAAGTGGTTTACAGAAAGCAATATGAATTATTCATTAAAAATGCTAATAAAAGCAAGCATCAATAACAAGTTACATAATTTTTCAAATGATATAAAACACAACCAGTTATTCTGTAGCTAGCTACCATGTATCTGTGCATATTCAAGAAACATTTTCTAGCCACTGACAATATTTGAGGAAACATCTTTAGGCAGCTGTTGACATCAGTTGACCATCAGTGCCAATCAGCAAGCAATCAAGATAAGAGATGGCTATCACAATAGCATTGGTGGTCTCCACAGTGGAGGCCTGAAAGGAATTTTGTCCACAGACTGCTTGAGCAATGGTAGTGGGTTGTGTTTGTCCCATTTGGTATGTGGCAAGTCTTGCTTGCTTGAATCCTTATCCTGTTAAATCCTGTGATGCAGTGGTCAGAGTGTTGGACTAGGACCTGAGAGGCTGGGGTTCAATTCTTCACTCAGCCATAAAGCTCACAGGGTGACTTTGGGCCAGTAAGCACCTAGTCTAGCCTACCTCACAGGGCTGTGAAATGGAGAGAGGGAAAAACATGGACACCACCTTGAGCTCCTTGAAGGAAAGATGGGACATAAATGTAGTAGTAGTAGTAGTAGTAGTAGTAGTAATACAGTGGTCCTCAGTTTAAGAACAGTCGGTTTAAGAACGATTTGGTTTACAAACTCCGTAAAACCGGAAATAGTGTCCTGGTTTGAGAACTTTACCTCGGTCTAAGAACGGAATCCGAACAGTGGAAGGGCACTGGCGGTGGGAGGCCTCATTAGGGAAAGCGCACCTTGGTTTAAGAACAGTTTTGGTCTTCCGGTGAGGTCGCCATCACGGGCGGTCGTGGGTTGCCTCGGCAGCGAGGCGACCCAGTCCTGCCCGGGGGTTGGAGCCCCGCTACCGCTAAGCGGGGCTCCGGTGAGGCGCGGGAAGAGCGTCCCGCGCCTCGGGCTCCCCGGCGGGCCCGCTAAGCTCCGTACCCTTCCCTCGTTCCCCCTGTAAAGGGGGAGTGGGGGTGAAGGGAGCGCGGAGCTGGGCCATTAGGGGACATGCCCCAACCGGGCGGAAAAGCGGCGAGTGCTGGCCGTGACGAGCGACAACGTTCTCCCTGCAGAAGATGAAAGGAAATGAAGCCCGGTGGTTGTGAGTACTTGATTGGATTAATTTGTGGACTTAACGATCCGGGAGGTTTCAGGGAAAGGAAGCCTCCCTCCCTCCCTTCGGGGGCAAGAAAATAACGGTTTATGATAGACTGTTGCTACCAAGATGGTTACAATGTTTGGATTTTTTCACAAGTGAGGCTATTTTGATCTCCCTTTGGGGAGGAAGAGGATGGAGAATATCTCTTTTTAAAGGTATTGTCTTTGCTCCCTGGTTTCAGGGAAAATGGCTGCGAAAAGTTTGAATCGGAGTGGAAAACTACTGGTATAAGATGGAAAACATCGAAATAGAAACTGAAATTTGATACCTATGCCCGTTCTTACCATGTTGGGCTTTGTTTTTGAACTTGTGTTGAACTCTGGACTAACTGATGAACAAAGGATTACTATTCTGAAACTGGAACTGCTTAATCAGAAATTGAAGGTTTTGAGTGGGGACATGAAGAAAAAATTGCTTCCCACAGAGGAGACCTTTCAGGTTATCGATACTATGGAAGAGAGCCTTGGCAAAGAGCTGAAGGGGATGTTTGAAGAACTGAGAGAGACGGCTTGGCGACTCCGGGAAAAAGAAACGTCCTTCGGGGGTGGCAGCCCCGGGACGGTGAAGACTGTTATATCCAGCCCCCGAGGTGAGAGCACGGGAGTGAGGGACAAAAAATTAAGATATCTACAAATTGAAGAAGAATGCAACACTGAATCGGAGAAGCTGAAAGAAGAGGAACAGTATACCCTGATGCTTGATGCAAGGACTGTTGGGGACTATGTCGGGATCTGTGGACGCACAAGAAAAGAGGACAATTTGAGGAGTGGATCCGGTGTAAGATGGAGAAGGACAATGGATAGAGGGGGCATAGGATGAATTGCATTAAGTGTAAAATATAAATGGTTTGTTATGGTAATCTGAAATCGGAAAGTTAAGACATTAAGTTTTATTTTATTTTTTAACAAGAAAAGGGATATTTTGAATTTTTTGTTATTAGCAGCAGTTTAAGGGAAAGAAGAAGTCTGCTTAGATTTGATTTAAGAATAATATGTTAAGATATAAAGTTCTGTTACTAATTATTATAGATTAAGATGATTGTTTAGATTGGAATTTTCTTTAAATGAATTCAATTAATAGAGAGGTGAAGTTATTAAAGTAGAATTTGGATTTGGAACCGAAGGAGAGAAGGCAGGGGAAGTCATTTGTAAAGATTCGGAACTAGAATTTTTTTTTTTAATGTGTAAACAAGAAGAAGAATCTTGGTTATGTTTGTATTTGTTTTGTATAAATGTGGGTGGGTAATTGTGTGGGTAGATGTAGGTGTGGGTGTGGGATTATTCTTTGTTATGAAAAATACCAATAAACTCTTTATAAAAAAAAAAATTAAGAACGGTTTTGGTTTAAGAACAGACTTCCGGAACGGATTAAGTTTGTAAACTGAGGTACCACTGCAATAATAAAAAATGTTTGATCTGTGGATGGCTTGTCCATGGCTTTCTCCTAGGGACACACTGATGCCAATATAATAATAATCAATATCATAAAAGTCCATGGTGCTGCCACATTTGCAATGGCAGGAACAGTTGAGGTCAGCACACCCCAAAAAGGACACCATAGAGCTGGAAAAGGTGCAGAAAAGGGCAAGCAACATAATCAACATGCTGAAGCAACTCTCTTATGAAGAAAGTATGAATGTTTGGGGGTATTAAGTTTAGAAAAAAAGCAGGGGGGGACCATGATAGAGGTGTGCATACAAGATTACGTATAGTGACAGTGGGCAGGGAGAAGTTTCTCTCTCAATGTTAATGCTTGAATATGGGGTCATCCAGTGAAGCTGAATGACGGGAGATTCAGGACAGATGAATGGAATAATTCTTTACACAGAACTATAGCATTTGCAGTGTACCTCTGACTATTAGGTGCTGAGGAATAACAGTGGGAAAGAGCTATTGAGCTCATATCCTCCTGGTAGGCTTCCCATAGGCATTTGGATGGACAGTGAGGGAAGACTACGGTTGCCAGATCAGGAACATCCCAGATCCTAAGATATCAGGGCCAAAACCTGAGACCTGGAAGAGACTCTTGGTGATGTCACGGGGGGTGAGCCCTAGTGATGTCAGCAAACATGACACATTGTTTCTGCAGCTCTTCATCTCACAGCCAGACATGTACACATACTCATAACCGTCTCGTAACCTTCTCCTCCCCAAGCCCAACCAAACTCTTTTTCTTCTTCAGTTCTCCTTCCAACACTGTGTCCTGGATGTGGAGGATAATTGGGAGGGGAGGAGGGAGACACCCCCCCCAAAGAGTCTGCTAAAATTTGCAGTTGGCTTCTGCCAGACTGAAGCTTGAAAACTGCATGCACAGCCACCTTATTAATTTTTTTAAGTCACTCTTGCAGAATTAAGCACTCCACCTGCCACCTGGAGGATGGCATGCAGGCCTGAAGATTTCAGGTCAGCCCTGGAGGTCTGGCAATCCTAGGGAAGAATGCTGGATTAAATGGGCCTTTGGTTTGATTCAGCTCTTCTTGTGTTCTTATTTGGATTGTGTGAGTTGACAGAGAGGGCTGGATGGTAATGCCTATGTTAAGGGGCTGGATGGAGTAGTTGTATGGGCCTTTCTGGGGTCTGCAAAACCCCAGGCAAAATTCTATTCTCGGTTATCTTTTCCTAGCCTCAAGCAGATGATTTCCATCGAAAATCCATCTGCCTATTTGCATTTTGGATGGTTATGACTGCGCTGCTTGTTCTCA
This sequence comes from Lacerta agilis, assembly GCF_009819535.1. Lineage (NCBI taxonomy): Eukaryota > Metazoa > Chordata > Lepidosauria > Squamata > Lacertidae > Lacerta > Lacerta agilis. The sequence goes on along the minus strand of NC_046325.1, from coordinate 29,240,861 downwards.
ATTGATAGTTTCAATTAAAAGGTTCAAATGTTCTCATTCATGCATATTTTGGCTGAGCGAGAGAAGATGGCAAAAATAAAGTGAGCAAGCGAAAAGGCTGTTATATTGTCAGAAAACATTTGGAGGACTTGAGACGAGAAATCCAAATCACAATCCATGGTCAGTAATTAGTGCCAGGCACAGCAGTTTTTCTGCACAGGTTGCACTGGAGATCATCCGCGACCATCATCCTCCATGAGTCAGATCAGCTTGCCTTTCTCTGTGCCAACTGCCATCCATTCATGGCACTCAAACTTCAATTCCTGGATGAGTTCCTTTGGCCTTGCCTTGTGCTGGTGTTCCATTCTGCCCAAGCAGTGAGTCTGTGGGGCACTGAATAAGGCCTGAAGAAGACTAATCCTGGGATCCAGTCCCGAGTAGAATTCCAGAAAGTCAGGGTTGAGTCAGGCTATGCAGAACCAGATGCAGCACCCATAGGGGAATGTTATTGTATCAGTAAGAGCCTGAGGAGCTAAACAGCACAGTTGGTTTACAGAATACCCAATTCCTGCCTTTTAGCTGGGAGTGAACAGAAATGTAAAGGTCTGTAGAACTGTGGACACCAGCTTCACTGTATGGCCTCTGGCCACATTTTGCTGGAACCTACTGTCACAGCTGCCACTTCACGCTGATGCCACGCAACGTAGATAAGGGATGCTTTGGCAGGGGTGGCAGGGCAGAATGCCATTTCCTGTCTTGCTTCAAGCAGTGAAATGGGACACACCACCCCTGTCTAGAGTCGCACTTTGTATTCTGTGCTGGGAGCTTGCAATGAACTTTGCGTGTGTGCTGAGATGTTGGAATTTGGAGGGTAGTGAACCCCCAGCCTCAGGGTAGAATGAAGCCCTAGATCTATTGATTTATAGTAGTGATCTGCAGGTAGTCTTCCTCATATGGGCCTGCTTGGGACCTGACCCATAATCCCTATGACCCCTTTGCCTCTGAATCACTGCCTGAGGTGGCCTTCCTCAATAGGGCATATATGCACCATGCCATTAAAACACATTCAACACACCTAGTTTTCCCTAATCCTGGGAACTGTAGTTTGTTAAGGGTGCTGGGAATTGTAGCTTGCCAAGGAGGAAAACTGAAGTTCCCATGGTTCTTTGGGGGAAGCTAGGTGCTTTAAATGTGCAGTGAATGTATGGTGTGGATCTGTGTGCTTTCTAGTTGCTTTGGACTGTGACTCCCATAATCTCTGCCCATGGGTCATGCTGATAGGGATTGTAGCCCCAAACATCTGAAGGGCTCCAGGCTAGAGAAGACTGGTATGGTGGCTGGGGTCTGGAATGTGAGGTTGCTTTTTGCATAGGAAAAAACACAAAACATAGCGGCTGAAATTGGCACAATCTGTCTTGACCTAATGCTTTCTAATTATTTGTTTATGGCACAAGTGGAGAGTGGCCCCCGATGGTGGCATAGATACCTTCGACATATGACTCTGCTAACTTTTATGCTCTTACACTAATTTCTCTTGAGCTCCTACACATTTTGCATGTGCAATAGCAACATGTTCTTCTTTTTTTTAAAAAAAGTTTTGTTGTTGTTGTTGTGTATTTGTTGCATTTTTTTGAAGAATTGAGGGACAGGGGTTACTAAAAGAGAGAGAGAAAAGAAGAAGAAGAAGAAAGGGATTCATTTGCTTTGTAGTCCTTCCTCAGCAGCCCTAGCAAATACCCCTCCCCCAAGTTTTCAAAGCCTTTTGTGCCTTTGTAAACTGGCCTAGTTTGATCTTCTTTTCCTAAGCTAAACATGCCTTTACTGTTCTTTTCTCCCCCCACCCCTTCATGCTTTCCCTTCATGTGTCTTATATGGAGTGGCTGTGAGATAGAAAGAGGCGACATTTGTTGAATCAATTATGTATGATGTATTTGTGCCCCCCTGTCTCCAGCACAGTCCCCTTTCCTCCCAGGCACAATACGGCACGAGCTTAGTGTCATTCTCATCTTGCTTCTTATTCAGCATTTTGCACAGAGATGCACCTCTGCTGGGAAAGAAAGATAAATGACCTAACTTATCTTAAATGTATCTTCCTTTACAAACATATTTCTGGCTATAATAATCTTTCATTCTTTTGCACACAGCTCCTCACATCCAGCACATCAGCTGGTGAGTCAAAGCCTGTTGAGTGAATTTGCAATGGGTATTAAGGCTGACCTTAAAGAGAGGACGTATTCCAGGACATAGTCACCTCCATCCTAAGGTTTTATTACAGCCCCTTCCACGAAATGTATGTCCAAACGATCCCTGGCATCAGTTGCACATCACACTGACACTGTACATTTAAAGCACATTTATATCCCTAGCTGGCCATGATGGACCTCCCTGGGGGAGCTAGACTCTAATAAAGCAGAAGCTAACGGCAGGCATGAGTTTTGGGATGCTGCTGAATTACAACAACAGTGGTGTATAGTGCTTAGGATTTGGGAGACCAGAGTTCAATTCCCAGGATTCTTTGGGAGAGGCCATGTGCTTTTCATGCATGGTCTGAATGTGTCTTGCTGCTTTTGTTTTACGGGGGGGGGGGGGGGAACAGCCACAGGGCCTCAACTCCCGACTTGGCTGCTGTTTGCCCCCGAAGGTGCTGTTTGGCCTTCAGATCGAGCTTCCTAATGGAAGGATTTGTGGCTTAAGCTGTCTAGTTTCTTTTTCCATTTTTGTGATTTCAATAAGTTTGTTGTTTCAAAATGGATAGAACTATGTATGATACAGTACATAATTGTATAACGCAATATGTGAACCAATAAGGGAAAATGCCTCTGGTCACGTGTATGGTGTTTTACCTTGCCACTAAGTTAGTCCAGCCTTTGCCTATGTGGTTATTATGGAGCAGGGCTTCCTGGGCAGGTGGCAAAGTTTTCCAGCAGACTTTCTCTTCCCTCCCACCCCCTTTGGTAGGAATTAGCCATTCTTCTGTGATTGGGTGTTGCAACAGTGAAACAGGTTTGAAACTAGCTTTAAATTAGTTGTGTGGACATGGATATTAACTGAGTGCACTCCGGGGACCGGCCCAGGACCACACAGGGGAGGGCCCTGGCTCAGCAGACATACTTCAAATTCAAAAGGTCCCTGGTTAAATACCTGGCACCTCTAGATGGGACTGGGAGTGGCTCCCCACACGAATCTCTGGAGAGCTGCTGCCTGTCAATTGTACAGTGAGATAGATATCAAATAGGAAGCAAACTGTCATGTATCAAGTCAGACTATGTTCCTTGTCATGTGTTGAGCTGCTAATCATCAAGAGTCAGTTCACAGATTTGGCGCCAGTTACCAAGCACAGAGAAATCAAATCATGTTCATTCATTGCCAGCCTTGATTACCAACAACTGAATGTGTGAACTGCCTCCATCAAACAGCACCCTTTGATTTGAAAGTTCTGTCTGTGGTGTTATATCTTTAACTGTCCGTTCACACATGCAAATATTTCAGCTATTGTGTGTGTGTGTAAATCAGACCCAGGTTTACAGTAATGAAGCAACAAAACCAGCCTATTTGGTTTTCTGGTTGCTGCATATGTTTCATGTAATAAGACAGAATTTTGTCCTGCTGATCTCAGAATGACTGAACAGGCAATGCTGGGATGGAAACGACAAAAAGTCCAACAGGGAAGGAGCAACAATTTGATCAATTATGCTAAGGTGGATGCTGGGATTCCATCAGGTGCAAATGCTAGTTCCCTCCCAGCACTGCTGCTGCCTTTCCTCGCACAATAAACAGAAGAACAAGACTCCAGTGTGCGTTCGTGCCAGGAAATTGCATTATTCCATTTGACATCTCCTCGTCTGCTAGCTTCCAGCAGTGGCGGCTGCTGCTGCTTTTTACCAGGGTGCCCAATCTGTTGTAATACCATTAGCCGTGCTCCAGCAGCAGGGCAGGCAAAGGGGGTGGCCAAAGCTGATTTGATGCTGATTTAAATAACAATAAAGATTATTGGGGCTTTGCACAGACAAGTCTGCTGTTCTGCTTTTGGTCTGGCTGTGCAAAAAGCCTCTGCTGGCTGCAGCTGGAATGAGCAGAAAGCAGCAAAGCAAATGAGTCTCAAACTCTGGGGTTCTTCAGCACATGGCTGGATTCAGAACAGGGCAGGTACTGCAATAGTATCAGGACCCATGGCTGCAAAGTGGGGCAGACTCTGAGCTTTCATTTAAAAAAAGGGGGAAAGTAAGTGGGCATAGGATTGACATATTGACAAGCCCTACTAGAATTAAAGTTATGAAGCAAAATGTGAACATACCCTTCTAAGGTACCCAGACTTCTTTCACCTTTCAATGTTTTTAGCCAGTAAGTGGAGCCAGAATGGATGAATGAATGAGCTATTTGGACACAAGGCTTTAGAAATCCTTGGGGCCCTAAAGAGCTGCTTTCTCCCCTACTCTTTAGTGCACTTTTCTTTAGTTCTAAAGACCCACTGGATTCCTCTTTTGCCCTCTCTTTGTTCCTAACAACCAAGATGCATCTTTCTTCTGGTGATTTCATCTGAGATCAAGTAACTCCCTTCAAGCTATTTTCTGCAAATGCTACTATACAACAAGTATCTGAAGTCCATGGAGTAATTAAGAATTCACTCTGTAGTTAATTTACAATAGGATGGTCTACACGTCTACTCAGCAGTAAGTCTCTGTGTTTAGTGGGGTTTACTCCCAGGGAAGTGGTTACAGGATTGCAGCCTTGGCTTTCTTTTGAGGAAAGAGCAGAATGTTCCTCCTCAACAGCAAAACCCCTGAGATTACTAACAGGGTTTTAAAAATACTATAGAATAAATTTTATGTTATTAGTAGTAACTTAATTGTGCTAAAATTACTGTTTATGTTATATCCCCCCCTTTTTTTTACAAAATAACATTAACACACTGAGGGCTGCCTATGTTTAAGATCTGTTTGTTTTGCACTGGATACTGACCCCCCTCACCATGAACTTTATGCTTGTTCCAGATCAGGCTTCATTCTGCCTTCCATTTGCAGGGGCTTATGCTCTCCTCCAGATGTTGTTGTACTGCAGCTCCCATCTTCTCTCACCAATGACCATGCTAGCTTGGGCTGATATGGTTGGAGTCCAGCAAAAGCCGGAGAGGCACAGGTTTCCCATCCCTAAAGAGTGAGCTGGGGGTAGCTGTCCAGGCTAGGTCCTAGACTAGAGTCTCAAGGCTAGGGCTGGCCCAGGACAAAGCAGATTCCTCCACCTCTGTGGCCCCTTGCCACCGCCACTGATTACAGTTCCTCTTCGCCCCGCTGCCACTACAACTTCTGCCACCTGAGGATACCCAAGGAAGCCCCAGTGTGTTGAAGGGGGCAGGAGAGGAAAAAGGAGGCTGTGGGGGTGATGGAGAAGGAGGCAGAGGAGTCGTCTCCAGTGGTAGAGGAGGAGTTGGTGGCAGGGGGGTGGAGGAGGAGACAACAGGCAACAAGCACAGGAGATGTCAAGTGACACACTCCTTGCAGGCCTGGATCTGCCACCCCTCCCATCTGTTCTGAGCCTGCTGCCTGCGGCAACTGCCTCACCAAGCCTTATGGGAGGGCTGGCCCTGTTCAAGGCTTCTGGTTCAAGACCCAGGGTGTGATTTGGCATAGTTCTGTGGTCCAGAGAGTTGTCCAAAGTAAAAGCTTTTTTTTTTGCCCATGCAATTGGCTGAAACCTGCAAAGTTGGAGGAAAGCTTAAATGCATGACAAGAATCCCTTCAGCTTTTTAAATATTATTATTATCATCATCTTTGCGCTCTGCAGAAATTGAAGTCTGAATGCATAAACTAACCTCCTGCATATTTAAAGATCTCCACATTGATCGATGAGGGCAGCAATTACCCAGCACATCTCTCTCCAAAGGATAGCTTGGGCGAGACAAACAATGTGCCGCGCGCTATAATGCCGTTGGAGATTAATAGCATGAAGCGCTGCTTTGAAATTGACAAGTTGCAGCAAGCTGTTTTGGAAGCGGCTGTAGGCGGGGAACAACGCTTCAGGCAGTGTGCCTGGCTCTTCATGGTTCTGTAAGAGAGAGACCTACTACATCCCTGGGATGAGAGGGTCATGCATGTTGGGACATGCTCAAAGACGCTGTCTTCTCCAGGTGCCCAGTTAAACCATCTAAGCTAACTGAAGTGGCTGAGTGGGCAAGAGAGGCAGGGAAGAGTCCCCAGAGCCTACCTCTTTAGGGCTGCATTCTGAGCCAATTGAAGTTTCCCAGTTGTTTTCAAAGACACCCCCAAATAGAGAATATGGGGGTCTCCAATGGCAGGCAGGAATATATCCATGCTTACAGAACATACAGTGGAGTTACATGTGGGTATTTTGCAACAGTTTATGCTTTGTGTCTTGTTGAAATCACAACAATCCTTTGCTGGCTTTCAATTAGTTTCTGATTCAGAGTTCTGGCTGCAACCATAATTGCTCTAAGTAGGCTAGGCCTAGGAGTTCATTGCATTCTGTTAATTACGAGTTTGGGATTTTAGATGTTTGTTTTTGGCAGCATCCAGTAGTGGAGGAGAAAGAGGGGCAGAGGAAGAATAAAGAGTCAATATGAATATGCTGAGAATGTGACTGGAGATTATAATTAAAGCTCTCTGAGAATTACTAGAATCTGTTTCTTATCGATGAAGGGGTGAATACAAAGGAGATGCAAAGGGACGCGGGTGGCGCTGTGGTCTAAACCACTGAACCTCTTGGGCTTACTGATCAGTAGGTCGGCGGTTTGAATCCTCTTGACGGAGTGAGCTCCCATTGCTCTGTCCCAGCTCCTGCCAACCTAGCAGTTTGAAAGCACACCAGTGCAAGTAGATACCACAGTTACCACTGTGGCAGGAAGGTAAATGGTGTTTCCGTGTGCTCTGGTTTCCGTCACGGTGTTCCATTGCGCCAGAAGCGGTTTAGTCATGCTGGCTACATGATCCGGAAAGCTGTCTGTGGACAAACGCTGGCTCTCTTGGCCTGAAAGTGAGATGAGCACCGCAACCCCATAGTTGCCTTTGACTGGACTTAACCGTCCAGGGGTCCTTTACCTTTTTACCTTTACAAAGGGGATGCTATAAGGACTGCTTTGTCCCATATTAACCTGCTTGCATATTAAGATCTTCCTCAGAGGCCTAACTCCATGCTTCAATCTCTCTCCCTAAACTCACCCCTATTATCTGACATATGATGAATGGGTAGTTAACTGAGGGCAGAGCATTTTCAGTTGTGGTACCGAGATTGGATTGTGGGACTCTCTTCACTGGGACTTTTGCTCTGTTTCCGTCTGGCTGATGGTTGAGGGATTGGGCATGTTTAGCCTGGAGAAGAGAGAACTAAGAGGTAATATGGTAACCTTATTCAAATAACTGAAGGGCTGTCACATGGAAGATGGAGCTAGATTATTTTCTGCTGCTCTGGAGGATAGGACTTGAACCAATAGATTCAAAATTCATGAAAGGAGATTACTACTAAACATTGGGAAGAACTTTCTGATGATAAGAGCTGTTTGACAGTGGAATGGACTACCTCAGAAGGTGATGGATTCTCCTTCATTGGAGGTTTTTAAACTGAGGTTGGATGGCAATCTGTTAGGGGTTATTTAGCTGTGATTCCTGTATTGCAGGGAGTTAGACTAGATGAGCCTTGGGGGTCCCTTCCAACTCTGCAATTCCATGATTCTATGATTTCAGCATCAGGCAAGGCTTGTTTTAATTCAGCTAGCTTATGAGGATATGCAAGACAAATTTATGTTCAGTGGTTCTGCTAGTTTTCTGCTGCTTAATTTATTATGACTGCTATTTTGTATTTTTAAGCTGTAGTAATCTTTCTCTTATTCGTTTTACAAGAACCGTATCAATGTATAGTGTGGATCTTTATTATCTTAACTGCTAATCACTTTGGGGAAGGATGGACTAGAAACACATTAATTAATGAATAAACCTAGTTTGGTCAGTCAATATCATGGCATTTTTCCAGCAGATGGTCCAAGAATGAGAGAATGATTTACCCATGGCCCATATTGTGCCTCAATAGCAGAATGTGAACCTGAAGGTACCCTAAAGCATCCTGGCTGGCTGGCTGGCTCCTAGTGCATTTTATGCTTCTCTGTGAGAAGAGTTAAGAGCATTTAGTGTTTTCCACCATCCATAATTCTGTGAATTTTTTAGGACGGGTTTTTCTGACAGGACTCTCAGTCCTTCAAGCAGGTCTGGGGAACCTGTGACCCTTGAGATGTTGCTAGACTACAGCTTCCTTCATCCCTCACCATTGGCCATGTTGGGTGGCACTGGTGGGAGCTCAGTTCAGAAACATCTGGAGGGCCACAGTTTCCCCAGCCCTACCTTAAAGCCTGGCTCTGATTTTGTTTTGCTCCAGCTGTTGCTCCTGCTAGCATATCCATTGACAATAGCTCAAAAGATGGTAGCTGAAGGTGCTGCACTGATCTGTGACCATATTTTTATTATTGGATCAACATTAGCCGATGTAGGACATGATTAGTGAACCCTTTTCAGGCCAAGGGCCACATTCCATACCAGGCAACCTTCATGGGCCATGTGGCAGTGATGGACATGCGACTAAAGGGGGCAGGCAACAGATGCAGGTTTTATCTTTGCGCAGGAGGCTGGTTCCTACACATGCTCACACACCCCTCTCTATTCTCCAACCAGGCAAGCAGGAGGCATTTGTCAGGGGTCAAGGAAACATTCCAGCCAGTCCAAAAAAAAAGAAGAAGGTGTGAAACAGGGCCAGTGGGGAGAGAGTGTGGGGTGGGGGAAGTCCCCAGACTTTCGAGAGCTGCATTTAAGCCCCAGGCCTGAGGTTCCCCAACTCTGGCATAGGAATACACAGGCACTGGATTTCTGCAGAACTCTTAATTTCACAGGGTGGAAAGGCAGCAGTTCCCCAGTGTACACAGAGCAAGCTGTGTTGAGAAGAGCATTTTCATTGATGATAATGGGATAGTTACAAAGCTGGAAATGTTTATTTAGTTTATAATGGGCTTTTTGCAGAGCGACTGAAAACATTTGCACTGCTGACAAAGGGCATTTCCCCAGACATTCGTCATTCCCAAGCAGGTGTTTGAGATGGCTGCAGTAACACATGATCTTGATTTAAATTCATGTCAGTTGGATTTAAAAAGGTGATGGGTTTTAATTCTAAGCACAGCCTCAGCAGGAGCCGGGAGCAGGTGTGTGTGATAGGGCTAAAGTGCCCTGGGAAACCGTTTTAGCTGGGCACTTAGATGGAGGGAATTTAAAAGTCCTCACCACCACTCCATTTTTAAGTCTTAGCGTGGAATGAGTTTTTGGTGGCTCAGATACAGGGATGCTTGGTTTCCATGGTGACAGATCAGGGATGCTGACCAGGGATACAGAACTGGAGCAGCTTAACAATTGGGTTTTGATTGAAAACAGGATTAGCTAATTCACTAGGCCTTCAGAGCGCTATGGTTCCCACCAGTTCCAGACATGGCTTGAGGGGTGGCTGGTTCCCCCACATAGCATTAGAAAACTCTGAATAGTTTTTCGCTTTACACTAAGGGGATTTTCACACATTGCAGTGCAGCAAACTTGGGAGTGTATATACTGAGCGATGCAGCCTTTCCCAAATCTATGAAGAGTGAACCTGTATGATTTATGTGTTTTCAAATATTTTGTTTATATGTACTGTCTTAGGCGAGCAAGTAGCAAAACGTAATGTAAATAAGCCGCATGGTCAAAATGGGGAGGGTGCCTCCAGACTGTTAGTATTTTGCAGAAGGGATTCAAGTACACACCAGTAATTTAGATATGCACAATTAAAATGGATTAAAGTGCTGTGTCACCCAAGCACAACAAACCTACTTAAGAAAAGAAATCCCAGATTTTATGCAGCTTGGAATGTTACGGGGAAATGCACTGAAATGTTTGGGGTGACTGGAATGAATAACAAGAAGACGCATTGGCACCCCTCAAGTAAATCAGGAAGAATACTCATTGCTGAATAACCTCTCTGTAAACAAATCAGACAAAGATAGAGCATAGTCTAACCATTGCATAAACTTTGAGTAAGCAAATTAGAAAAAAACTGTTCAACAACCTTTCTGAGTGTAGCTTGGCTCACTTGCTGAAGCTGTTCATATTTATGTTCTTGAAATGCAGCAGTCAGCTTTTGTATGCAGAACATCTTGCTGAGGAATGCATCAGGATGCAGTTTGAGTGCCTAGACTTCATCAGAAGGGTTGGTGGTTCCTCACACTCTTTGCATTTATTCTGCATTTTGGCTTGCCTGCTTGAATCAGGCATGCTAGCTGAAAGGAAGCTCCATGTAAAGAGGCAATATACCCCTGAGTATCCGATGCCGCAAACAAATGAGGAGGCCTGTTTGTGAGCTTCCCAGCAGCTTGCCACAGTTGGCCACGAAATACTGGACTAGGTGGACCTTTGGTTTCATCCAACAAGGCAGTCTTCCCATTCTTATTGGCCACTTTTTGTTTTAAACAGATGACTAGCTAATCGGTCAAGATGGGTAGCTGATGTTTTCTCAGGGGCTGTGGGAGATCTCTCTGGAACTTGAAAGCCATCAGCTTTGGGAAGGTTACTCATCTGTCTCCTCCAACTTAGGGGAGGGCCTGATCTAGGGCGCTTGTGGAAAACATGGAGGTGTCACTACTGGAGAACGTAAGTCGTTCTTTTCTCACTACCATAAAGCAGCATGCTCAGCACACAAGCCTGGAAGACCTTCATCTTGGTATTGGTTGTTAGCATCACATTTCCAGACACCCTATTGGAGAGGCAGGCCATTGCTGTAACTGCCTTGGCAATATGCTAGTCCAGCTCAGCGTTGATGGAGAGGTTGCTGATTATGGTGGAGCCCAGGTAGACGAAATCGTCACCTCAAGCATGTGGTCACCAATGCTAATGCGTGGAGTGCTGACTGACATCCTGACCCGGGATGTTTGTTTTCGTCAGGCTGATAAGATGAATCTCCATGCAGGCTTGGGCAAAATGGTTGATGAGACTCTGTAGAGCTTCCTTGCACTATCAGGACTGCGTCATCTGCAAACATCATCTCTGATCTGCAAACAGCGTTGACTGATCTTCAGTTCTTAATTTAAGGGATGGGGACATGTAGCAGTTGCTTTCCCAGATATTGAAAGGGTTAAACTTTCTTTATGACTCCTGCTCCTTTAAGGAGGGCCCTGCTGGATCAGGCCAGTGGCCCATCTGGTCCAGCATCTTGTTCTCACAGTGGCCAATCAGGTGCCCATGACACAGCAGATGACCTGAGCACAGTAGCACTTTCCCCACTTGCAGTTCCCAACAACTGGTACACACAGCCATACATCCTCTGCCACTGGAGGTAGGATGTAGCCCTTGCCCACGTGATAGTACCAGGCAGTTTGCTGAATTCTGCCATTCTGATCCTAGGAGAAGGGACGGCTGTCTTTGCAAGAGGGCTCCTTTTGTGCCAGAATGGCCAAGGTTGGTAGCATATCATGTCTCTCCACCCCCACCCCCTCAAAAACTTGCCCAACAGCCTTTCAAATGGGAGATGCATTACTCTCTAGTTGGGTCTTGGAAAAAGCATCCCTTGGTCATCTTGGGTTCAAGGAAGGGAGAATGGAGAGGGAGAAAGAGGTAGCAGGTAGGACGTCTATAAAAACCAGCCAATTGAACGCCTCTGGTTGGGAATTGCCACATGAGCACAGCTTTGGTGACAGCAGCAGAAAGCCACAGCCTACGTGTGTTGCAGAGTTGTGTGACATGGCAACGGCAGCAGTGGTACGCGAGGGGTGATGTAGACCAAGAACGTGGTACCTTAAAGGAGCGTGGGGTGAGGATTGTCTTGAACATCGGGCAGTTTTCAGGTCAGCTGCTGAGAAGATCTCGCACATCTGTGGAGCAGGGCTGATGGTGATCCACAGTGACAGCCTTGCTTGTTTGCCCGTGGCACAGTCAGCGAGCCAGACTGAGGAGATGCGACAGCCCAGCTCCTTTTGCCGATCCAGTGTGCCCCCCTCCCCATTTCACTCCACGTATGCCACTGCTTGGCCAATAAGAAATGCAGCAAGCGAATGAGGTTGAGAGCCTGAACCTTATCATGATCTGCACATGCAGGCATATATGCAAAAAAGCAGGGCTATTCAACATTGTTGATTCAATACAAGTCATCTGGAATTCTTTACATGAGCTGGAAATCCTGGAGTATTTTGGTTATATCTCCTTGCTGGGATCATTCTCATGACACTGTGTACTTGCAGCGAATAATAAATTTTCTCCTCTGCTTCTCCAAGATAATAATTCCTGTTTTTTCTATAGTGGCTTATCTTCTAAGGTTGACCAAATATCCAGGGGCACTTATCCTCACTTTCCATTTTATTTTAGCTTCCAGCTGAGTTAAGGGATTGTTATTTCAAGGCAATTGCTGTGAAACATGAAACAACACAGAGCACCTAAACTGTTGCTACCATTGCTACCTTGCTGCTTATTCTTTTCTTAAAGGGTCTTTAGAAAACTCTGGCTCCATCAGGAATCAGGATCTTGAAACATCCTATTGGAGAAGGTGATTGAGCAGCAATTTGGAAGGTGCGCGCGCACACACACACACACACACACACAGTGTGTATCATGTTTTTTCTTTCACTAGCAATCCAAGCAATCCAATTCCTGTGCAAATCCACAGAGAGAGATTTTACTATCCAGTCAGTAGAGACAAAGCAAAATATCAAAATCAGAACGAATTTTCCAAATCTAAAAGTCACAATTGATTTTTTAAAAATAGAAATATCTGATAGAACTCATAGTTTGGAGCCAAAGTTTGAATTTGTTACAACTCAGTTCCTGCAAAATCAGGACACTCACACCCTTTGTTCAAAACCTAAACTCCAGTGCCAGCACTGAATTTGAACTCAGCTATGAGTTTACAAGGCTCCTATTCCATTTCTTGGGCCTCAGGATTTATGTTATTACAAATCTAAGTCTGCAGCAGCAAGGCACAGATTCCAGTGACAGATGTGCTTTCTATAACAATTCCTATTTATTGCTGCAGTCCTCCCTGCCCAACATAAGTTTATGTGGGCATTATCAGCTGTTCCTTTTCTTGGCAGCTTCCAGATTTGGTCTGAGGTAGCTGTCAGTCCAAACATCCCATATCTAGTCCTTCCTTAGGACTGAGCAGATGGCGGGGGAGAGGTTATCCCAAGGACTTACCAGCAGGAAATAAACAGCATCACTCAGTGCACCAGATTTTTGTGTGTGTTTGTGCGGGAGGCGGGGGAGAGCTATGTTTTACTTCTGTCTTCCACTAGATGGCAGAAAGGGACCAGAGAACAACCGAAGAAGTTTATAAAAGTTTGCTAAGAGTTGCTGGGAACTGTAATTATTTTAGGGTTCAACTATAGTGCTCAGAATTTTTTGAGGGGTAGCTTGTGTTTCGAATATGCTTTAAACCTATAGTGTGTGCACATACAGAATTGTGGAGAGAGAGAACCTGGGACATGTCATATGTGATGTAAATGGCAATGCTAACAGAAAGCCCTCCTAGGGTGGCAGTTTTGCATGTCTTCTCTTGGCTTATTTTCATTATCCACAAGTATATTTGTAAAGGGGAGGATTTTACAGGTTTTAGCAAAGGTCTCCTTTTGCAGAGCCAACCATGGCATTGCTGTGAGCTTGGGAGGGTAGACTATATGCCTCAGCATGGGGAACCCTATACAGAGAGAAGCCCAAATGTGGGTCTGGAAGTGCAATATCCAGCACAGAGTAGCAGAGGATGGAAGTTGGGTCAAGAATGCAGATTGCGGCTGTCGAATGTTTAGTTAAATGCTGTTTGTCAGTAACATATTTGATCACTTTGTACAAAGCCCATTATTGTTCCAGCTTTTTAACTAGCCCATGATCAGCAGTGACAATGTTCTTCTCACTCCCTTGTTCTGTTTGTACCAGACTGCTGCTTCCATTCTGTTGCATGAGTATGAAACTCAAGAAGACTGCCTCAGCTGGGTCAATGAAAGTTATTTTACTTTCTTCCTAACCTTTAGGGTAAACACTGTTCATACTCAGCTGTGAAGTTTACCAGGAGATATTGGTGGTCTTGGTCTAAGGCACTGCACAGGGTTGTTGTGAAATAACCTATAACTCCTTGATGGAAGAGTGCATTATAAATGCATTAAATAAAGTTTAGGTCTGTACGGCACATTTTTGTCTGTTTTTTAAGCAGAGTGGTGGATTGATTGAAAATTGATCAATACACTAACCTGTCAGGAGATTTCATTACTAGTTACACAGTAAAGCATGCAGATATGTTTATCATTCACTGAAGCACGAAATATTTGCATTTTCTGTGTTCAATTTGTTTCAATTTGTGTTCAAAGCAGTGGGGATTTTTTATGGAGAGGGTAAGGGAGGATGCATGAAGTACATCTGTAAATCTGGACAGTTATTATTGTTATTTATTAAATTATTTTCCATTCTTTATCCAAAGATCACAGGGCAGTTTACAATATAATTAATGGAAACACAGGTGTAATTATTATGTATGATGTAATTTTCATGCCTTAAGCAAAACAAGTGCTTTCTGTCTGAAATGTGTAAGATTTGAAGTGGTGCTCAGAAACCTGAAAATGTCAGTTACCTTTAGGTAACATGGTGAGTTACTAATTTTGTTTCTAAGCTCCTGTCGTGGTACACCATTATCCTACTTTGACTTTGAGCACATAAAACGGCTAAAATCTTCTGTCAACCCCCACATTTGTATCCCACGGGCTGAGCATCTGTGACATCATGCATTTTTGACAGACATTCCAATGGATGAGCAGCAACAGACCTCTGTGCTGTGATGACACTGCTCTGGAATAAATGGAAATTTGGTTTGGCTGGTGGGTTGGTGTGGAATCTCAAACTGAGCCTAGGAATAGGAGAGGGTGTGTGCTGCAAGGGTCTGGAAAGGAATGATAAAGTGAAGTGCTTCTGATCACATGCACAGAAAGTATTCCTTAGCTTGGATACACCAGGCCTTGGAGCCTTTTCCCAGTAGCTGGAGCAAGTGAAGCAATAAAGAAAGTAAAGAGAAAAGCTAACCAACAAACTGAAACTGACACGGGGACAGATAAAAGAGTATGCCTTGGCTCCCCTTTATTACATACACAGCCCAACAAGACAACAAGAACCCACCAATAAATAAAAGAGTGCTTTTGAGCATGTGCAGAATGTCTCCCTTCCCTATTGGCGAGTACTGTAGCCATAGTCAGCCATACATAACCAAGGTTATGGGGGCAGGACTTCTAGGCAAGAGGTCATGTTTTGGCCATTTTAAAACACTAGCTGCCAGGACGTAGAGCACAGAAATATACATCCAGTTATACTGATGAAAATCCTTACCACTGTCAGCATTCTCCAACAGGGGTTCACAAATATGGCAATCAGGGCTTTTTTTCAGCTGGAACTTGCTGGAACTCAGTTCTGGCACCTCTCAGGTGGCGCCATTGTCATTATAAGAGAACAAGGTTCATGGTGAGTTCCAGCACCATTTTTTCTAGAAAAATCACACTGCTTAGGTCCATTCATTTCAGTGGGTCTCCTCTTGAATACATCTTAGATAAACAACACTTTGCCTCTTCAGAGCAGGATGTGAAAAACCCCAAAAGCTTTCTTGAAGTCTACTAGAAATAATTTGTTGGCTACAACATGTGGACCCCTTTTTGCCCTTTCTCTTCTTATAAGCATTAATCTAATAATACCATTTAACAGAGGGTGTGTGCGTCACTGTGCAGTAGGTTCAGATTAGAGCTGATCGGAAGGCATGTCTTTGAACTGTGGGCCTGAAGCAATGAGAGGAAGGTGGGGGGGGGGGAACCCAGCCGCCAGGAAAATCAGTTATGTTGCAGGCATGGGTAAGAGTGTAATTGACTCATTAACCAGAGGCCTTGCAAAGGGGAGTGTGTGGTGGTGACAGAGGGTGAGATTGTCCTGACCTAACAACCAGAGGCCTTGGAAAGGGCAAAGTGTGAGTTGTAACCTCAATATATGGGCCTGATACTAGTAAGGGTGTAGTTTACATTGTCAGGGTGATGGTTCGTCATGATACAGAAGGCTAATGAATAACACGGTACTGTACCACATCTGTGGTGAGTAGAGACATTTCAGGCATGCACAAATGTCAGATGAAGACACTGTCTATAACCAACCAACATCTTTATTACATTTAGAATTTCATGTGGGGCAGAGACACCAATAGGCTCCTGGTTTCACTCCCCCCTGCGTTTCCTCCCTCTGGCCCGGGCTCTGGCACTCCGCTTGTCCTTCCTTTTTTGGGGGAAAAAATATTATTATTATTTTTAATTTTTTTTGAGAAAAATAATAATACTAATAATACATGCAAGTAACACCAATACACCTCAAAACTAATAACAAAAATATACATATAATACATATAGTCCCTACAAACTCAAACAAGACACCTTACCCACCCCAGTGACCTCCCTCCACCACAGCTCGACTTCCTTAAATTTTAATTTCTTTCATTGCATTTCTAAGAATCTTCATCTCTTACAACTATTCCTGATTTCATTTTCATCTTTGCTTTACCTACTTACTTAATCCATACTTACTAGGCATATATTCATATTCTCACATCTACTTTACATATTTAATCTATGCATATTAACATTTTTTTAAAAGAACAGTATTTTTCCATGTATTCTTCAAAACAATTCCATTCTAGTTTTAAATTTTGATTTGTTTGGGATCTTATGGCTGCTGTTAGTTTTGCCAACTCTGTTTATTCACTTAGTTTATAAATCCATTCTTCTTTAGAGGGTATTGCCTCACTTTTCCATTTGCTAGCTGGAACTATTCTAGCTGCTGCTGTGGCATATAAAAAAATTATTTTCTTATTCTGTGGGATATCATTCCCTATTATGCCAAATAGATATGCCTCTGTTTTTTTTTCTATGGAAGTCCGGAGCATTTTTTTTTAACTCATCATGTACTATACGCCAGAAGGTTTTAATCTTTTCACATCTCCACCAAGCCTGGATCATTGTTCCTTCAGCTTTTCCGCATTTCCAACATAAGTTAGACTTTAGTTTGTAATTTTTTGCGAGTTTGGTTGGTGTAATGTACCACCTAAAGAACATTATAAAAATTATATAAAAGTATATTTTTATATATTATAAAGAAGTTTCCTTTAATAGAGTAGCAGGCTGTAACGTTAATATCTACTTGCCATAGCCTCCTCCACTGTTCTAAATAGATAGTCCTGCCGATGTCTTGGGCCCATTTTATCTGCACCTCCTTTACAAATTCATCCTTCAGGTCCCACTCCAATAGGAAATCATACATTTTTGATATTTATTTTTTTAATAATATCAATTGGAATTTTGAATCTTCTTTACCAAAACTTCTTTTGATACCTGGTCTTCTGTTATCAACTGTCTATACGAGGGCCAGTGTCTTTCCATGTTCAGTTTTTTCACAGCATGTGCTTCCAGCAGGGATAACCATCAAGGAGTTTGTGGCTCCAATAATGGTTGGAATGGTCCAGACTTTAATTAAAGCATTTCTAAGAATGTGACTGGTGAACCCACTGTGTACTTTAGCTTTATTATAACTGAGATAGGCATGCTATCTGAATCTGTTACAGTGGCTCTCTAGTTCTAAGATGTCTGTTCTCTCCAATGTTTTCCAATCTTTTATCCAAATTAGGCATTCCGCCTCATAATATAGTTTCAGATTTGGCAGGGCAAGGCCCCCTCTTTCTTTCTTGTCCGTTAATAAATTATATTATACGTGGTTTCTTGCCCTGGCAAATGAATCTTTACAAATCCTCCCTCCAATCTTCAAAACATGATACCCTTTCAATTAATTATTGGTAACATTTGAAAAAGATACATCTTAGGTAAAATATTCATTTTGATTATAGAGATTCTACCTAAAAATGATAGTTTCAACCTATTCCATGTCTTTAAATTTCTCTTTACTTCTTTCCAAAAAATTATAATTATTTTCAAATAGATTAAGATTTCTCATTGTTATATCAATACCTAAATACTTTGCTTTTTCACAATTTGTAGACCTGACTCAGTTTGTAAATCCTTTTGCTCTTGTTCCAGCATATTTTTTACCATGATTTTAGTTTTAGTTTTATTTAACTTGAAACCAGAGACCTTACCAAATTCTGCTATTTTCTCTATGGCTTTAGGAATACTTTTTCCAGGATCTTCCAATGTTAAAATCATGTCATCTGCAAAGGCCCTCAGCTTAAATTCCTTTTTGCCAATTGTAATTCCTCTTATTTCTTGTTCTCTTCTCAGTTCCAAATTTAGAACCTCCAGGGTTAATATAAATAGAAGAGGAGTTAGGGGGCAGCCTTGTCTCGTCCCTTTTTCGATTGAGAAATGTTTTGACTTCCCTCCGTTAATTATGAGACAGGCTTGTTGTTTCTGATATACCACTTTTATACCTCTGATGTACCTTTTTTCCATCTTAGATTCATCCAAAACTTTCTGTAAAAAACCCCAAGAGAGGTTGTCAAAAGCTTTCTTTGCGTCTATTAGCATGAAAGCAGCTTTTTTGCTAGGTTTTAATTCCAGATACTCAATTAAATCAATTACAGCTCTCTTATTGGTTTTCATATGTCTATTTGGTAAGAACCCTGCTTGATCTTGATTTATCATATCTTTTAGATGTAATTTTAATCTATTGGTCAAGATTCCCATAAAATTTTTGTAATCATTGTTTAACAATGATATTGGTATATAACTCCTTACTGGCTTATGGGGGGAACCTTGTTTATGGATCAGCACTATGTTTGCATCCTGCCAACTCTCTGGGGTCTTTCCGTACTGCATTATTGTATTCATCATATTTTGGAATGGTATAACTATTGGGCCTGGCGATTTGCCCAATTTCAGATCTGAAATTACTTGATGCAATTCCATTCTAGTAATTGGTGCATTAAGTTGGTCTACTTTTTCTTCATTGATTTTAGGGATTTCTTTCCCTTGCAAATATTTTATAATTTCATGCTCAGCCTCCGGCCCTGCCTTATAGAGGTTTCTAAAATAATCTAGGAAAGATTTGGTTATAGCCTCTTCAGTATCTATTAATTTCCCATTTTGTAATAGTTTATTAATTTGCATTTCCTTCTGTTTCTTTTTTAGCTGCCATGCCAGCAATTTCCCGAGCTTAATGGATAATTCAATTTTTTTTTGCCTCATCCATAAAACATTGTTCTCTATTTCTTTATTTAATAATGCTGAGAGTTGTAATTGTAATAATTTAATATTTCGGTTTGCTATTTTATCTTTGGGAGATTTCGCTAATGTTTTCTCATTCCTTTCAATTTCTTGTCTAATTTGATTTAACTTAGCTTCTCTGATTCTTTTTTTGTAATATATTTTGTTGGATATAAAATCCTCATATGAAGGCCTTACTGGCGTCCCATATTATTCTAATATCCGTATTTTGTGCCATATTAATTTCAAAGAATTCCTTTAGCAATACTTGAGCCTTTTGTTTTATTTTCTCATCATTCAGTAACATCTTGTTCAGTCTCCAACCTCTATAGTTCTTCTTGTCACCTCTTAGTTCTAGCTTCTGGTTTCACTCCCCCCTGCGTTTCCTTGCTCTGGCCCGGGCTCTGGCACTCCGCTTGTCCTTCTTTGTGCTTCCCCAGGAGCAGGATCTGATGAGGGAGACAATTTTGCTTGGCTTCCTCCCTGATGAAAAACCAAAGTACTGAAAGTCAGGTCCAGGAAGATGGGACTGAGCCAGAGGAGAATGAGGGGTGAATGGATAGGACTGATTGCAGGGAGATGATGTCTGGGTGGACAAAAACATATTTTGTGAGAGATGGATACATGTGGAAGAGGAGGGAAGTGATATACTTATGCATGTAAAGTGTTTTTATACCATGATCATTTAGTCAAATAGGTTTCTCACAGTCACTTACAAAACCAGAAGTGAGACACATAAGGAAAAAGGGATGGGGAGGGCAAAGGGTGCGCAGGAGAGGAGAAATGCAAGCTCAGGGTGCTTCTAGACTGTGGCTATTTTTGGGTGATATTCAATCACATACCCTGTTTCTCATAAAATAAGACGTCCCTATAAAATAAGCCATGGCAGGATTTTCAAGCATTTACGAAATGTAAGACATACCCCGAAAATAAGCCGTAGTGCTGGGCGCAGTTCTGGGGGGCACCAAGGAAGAGGCGAGGCTGCCCGCACCTTAAAGCCTCCTTCCTGCTGGAGGAGCTGCCCTCCAGCTGCTGCCCATCTTCTTTACCGCAGCGCTGCACCGAGCGGAACAACCAGCAGCCTCGCCTCTGCCTGGCCCGGCCGAGGCCTGCCAGCTCGGCGCCCGGAACCGGCTGCTGCTGCTGCAGCACTGCAAGGGACGTTCAGCAGCGCCGTGCGGAGCGCTCTGAGCCAGCGGCCTGGCCTCCGCCTGCCAGCTCGGCGCCTGGAACCAGCTGCTGCTGCAGCGCCGAGCATAACGCCCGGCAGCGCTGCGCGGAGCGCCATGAGCCAGTGACCTCGCCTCCGCCTGGCCTCACCTCCGCCTGCCAGCTCGGCACCCGGAACCAGCTGTTGCTGCAGCGCCGCGTGGGATGCCGAGCAGCGCTGTGTGGAGCGCCCCGAGCCAGCGGCCTCGCCTCCGCTTGGCTCAGCCGAGGTCTGCCGGCACGGCACCAACAACCGGCTGCTGCTGCAGTGTGAGAGAGACACCTAGCAGCGCCATGTGGAGCCCCGAGCCAGCGGGACCCAGCAGAGAACCCAAGAGGTTAAACTATTGGGATTGGGACTAAATTACTCCTCCCCCCAAAAAAATACTTGCCATTGTATTTGAATTTCCTTTGTGTTAAAAGAAAAAAAAAAGTTTAGCAAAGAACGTACATAAGCTGTGCAGTCTTGGCAGCCTGCACCCACATTTAGTACTTCTCATGGCTCTCACTTAGTCCGTTTATAAATCTGTGGTAATAAAAATAAGACATCCCCTGAAAATAAGCCATAGTGGGTTTTTTTGAGGGAAAATAAATATAAGACAGTGTCTTATTTTCGGAGAAACACGGGTACCAGCAAAATTGGATTGTGCCATTTTAGTTGATTGGGGGGTCTTGTGGAATAAACCCACTTCCCCAAAAGTTCAGATTTCTTTGCGATAAGGAAAGTGATAGGAAAATGTACCGAAAAGTGTAAGGGCAAGATAACTTAAATTATTATTTATGCAATGCCATCTAACCTCCCCACAAACAAATGATAATAAATGCTCATTAAATAGTCAACATTGTCTAATCTCCCTGCAAACAAATCAGGATGATTCTAGGCTGTCTAGAAACAGTCTCAGGCACCAGTTTTTAAAGCTACAGTTCTTTTAATTACCAGCAGGAATTAACGACTGATAATAAATGACAGTATGGCATAGTGGTTAGGGTGTTGGACTAGGACCTGGGAGACAAGGGTTCAAATCGCCACTTGGCTATGAAGCTCACTAGGTGACCTTGTCCAACCACCATCTCTCAGCTTAATCTACTTTATGGGAGATAATACGGGGGGTCGGAGAGCCATGCATGCCAACTTGAGCTCATTGGAAGAAAGGTGGGGTGTAAAAGAACAAATGAATAAATATTATAGTTCAGGTAACCTGATGGACTGGCTGCTGGTAGGTGGCAGCTGAGGGAGGACCAAAGGCAGCTGGCCTCTCATCAGAGATGGTGGAAGAGCCCTATTGTTCACTTTCTCTCCCTCTGCCCTGCAGCCTGATAGCGTGAAGGAGAGGAGTATGTGGTGCACAAAGCTGCCGCATAGCAAATTGTAGCTGCTCCAGCACCCTGAGTGGCCCACATGTTGTACCACGGGGGCGGGGTGAGCGTCCCAGGGGGGCACCACCCATGGCAAGCATCCCAGGGGGGCAGTGTGGCGATGTCACCCCCCCCAGGGATAACACCTGGGGCGGACCGCACCCCTGCACCCCCTTCCTGCGCCAGTGTCTGGGTCTGTTTTCATATGGTCCTTGGCTTAATTTTGAATGTGTGGCAAAGAGGAAAAATGGGAGGGGGGGCAAAAGAGAGAGAGGAAGGGCAGGGGGGGGCACACACAAGGAGTTTAAAGAGAGAGAGTAAAGGTGATGGCAAAGAGAGAGGGGGGGAAGGGGATGACTCCATCCACCTTTGGCTGTACCCTACTTATTTTTTGCTCTGACCCTGCCCATGACTAGCATTGAGCCCCTGAGACAAAGAATGAGGAGAAGCTTGCTCTGATTCTCTCTGACTGGCAAGGGCTCTTTCTCTGTTTGCAAGGAAGGACCCATTCACATTCAAGAGCTTTAGCCAAAACTGCCCTAGATTGAGCCTGGTACCTTGTGTGCAAAAAAAAATGGGGTGGGGTGTGTGTGTGGAGGGGGAGGCCTGTGCTCTGCCACTGTGTTGCTTTTCTTCATTAAGGTAAAGACTAAATGGAGGACGGGAGGGATGGGTACTAACCATTTGTAGGTTATCTTGCTCCCAGTCATTCAAGGAAAGGCTGGGCTTAATGCCCTCATTATGGTGGTTTCTTTTAATGCTACACGAAGGTCTTTTAAAAATTATTATTTCCCCAGGTGTTTAGAAATTCTTAAAAATTATTCTAGGTTTTTTTTTATAATTCTGTTTTTATGACTTGCCACTGCTGGTTTTTAACACTTCTTTCAATTGTGATTGCTTTTGTTTTGCTTGTTGTTGCTTTAATGGGTTATGGCATTTAAACTGCATTGTGCACCACTTAGGGAATGCTAGCTATTGGTGGTGGTGGTGGTGGTGTGTGTGTGTGTGTGTGTGTGTGTGTGTGTAGTTATTAAGTAAGTAATTGTAATCAGAGCCTTGAATTTTTATTTTTATTTTAGAAAACATGCAGCCTAGAAGTACACTTAAAAGAGATCCAGAATGGTGTAGTGCTTAGAGTGTTGGACTAGGACCTAGGAGACCAGCGTTCAAATCCCCACTAAGCCATGAAGCTCACTGGGTGGCCTTGTCCCAGTCATAGTCTCTCAGCCTAACCTACGTTACAGGGTTGTTGTGGGGAAGAGAACTATGCATGCCACCTTGAGTTCCTTGGAGGAAAAACAGTTATCAATGTGATAAATAAAATATATAAATAATAAAATTGCAGAGGGCCAACCCAGTAAGAGCTACCACAGTGTATTTTAAAAGTTGCCGAGATGCACACATCTCTGAAAGCCCAGCCTGGGCATGCTCCTCTGGTTGGGAAGTTCCAAAGTGGAGGTTCTCCTCCTGCAAAGTAACTTTCTGCTTCCTCACAGGCTTTATTTCAGAAAATGGGGGTGGGGGGGTGGGACTGGGAAGGTTCTCATGTTCAGGGGCAGGATGGACCCATGGAAGAAGAATTTATTTAATGCAGGCAGGGCCCAGGCCATCGAGAGCTTTTCGTGGTAGTGCACAGATCCTTCGTTTGGGTCTGGAAGCAAATGATACTTGGGTGAGAAGTGCTGATCTTTACACGTGAAGGGAGGGAGGCATGTGGAGGGGAGGCAGGAAAGATGAAGGCTGCTATGAAGCGGGGCTAGCTCTCCCATTAGGCAGGGCGAGGCAGCAGCTTTTGGAGCACCATTAAGGGGGAGAAAATTGCCAATTATTTTCATTACGAGAGGTGCCATTTTGATTTTCTGCCTCAGACACCAAAATGCCTTGGGCCATTTCTGCTAAAAAAAGGAACAAATATGGAAGAGAGAGGCACGGAGGCAGAGGATAAATGGAGGAAAGGAAGAATGAATATACGGCTCAGGGAGAAACAGACGGATTGTTGCAGGACTAGAAGCCCATGACAGAGCAGAGGGGTTAATGCAGTCTTTTCAGAGTGGGTAGGGCATTCAGAGAGCGAGTTTAAATATATGTTTAAAATGCTGCTGCAGTATTGCATTTGTATAGCATAGTGGACAAACAGGGTGCTTCTGGAATCTAGTGTGTTACCTAATGGGCAGAGATTTCTTTCACAAGCTGGTTATTGGTTTTTGTTTTTGTTTTAAAAAAACTTGCACTGCTTAAATGAATGTAGCTCAGTGACAGAGCACATTTCCACACATGTGAAATGTCCCTGGTTCAGTCCATAGTATCTCCAGGTAGGACTGGGAAAGTAACCCTGGAGAGATTGAGCTAGATGAATCAATAGACTGCCTTGGTATACAGCAGCTTCCTATGTGCCTATGCATTTTCTGAATGTGTTTCAAGGGCAGCTCCACATAAAGCACATTACAGAACTCTAGTCTTAAAGCAACCAAAGTACGTGCTGGAATACCAGCTCTGTCAGGCCTCCTTTCTCCCTTAGTTGTCAGCTGGCAGCAGCCATTCCATCAGCGGAAGAGATGGGAAGTAGGACTCATCCCATCAGCTCTGCTGAAAGACCAGCAGAAACCTCCTGCCCCTGCACTGTTTCTGTGTTAAAAGAACTACTAGTTAAGAAATGGTGCCTGAATTTTTCTTCTCCTCCTCCTCCTCTCCCTGTCAGGTTGTTGTTGTTGTTGGTTTTTTTTAAAAAAAATACCTAAGAGTGTAAGCTTGCAGGCAATGACTAAGCCATTTAAATGACTGTATAGGAGCCACCCTGGGAGCCTTTTTGGCTGAAGAGTGGGGTGCAAATGCTCTAAATGAATTAAAAAATAAAATAGAAACTGTGGCAAGATGAGCTTTCTCTAGAAGAGGCTGCAATTGGCACATCAGCTGAAACTGAGCAAAATGTGAGCTGCATGTGGCCCTCAAGGCCTTTTTTTTTTTTTGGCAGCCCTCAGCATCATTTGATGCCACCCTCTCAGCCCTTGCACTGTCTTCCCAAAGCCAGGTGAGCAAGGTGCTGGGCTTTGGGAAGGAGGCGTAAGAGCTCTGATGGGGTTCTAGAATCATTCTGCCTCATTCCTAAAGCCTAGTTTGTCCTTTCCCAGCTTTGTGAAGGAGATGTGAGGACTCTAGGACCCTGCCAGAGCCTCACACCTCCTTCCCAAAGCCTGGTCCTCTCTTCGCTCTGGCCATATGTGGTGGTTGTTGCCCAGGTTTATGTGTTTGCACTGGGGTTGGGTAGGTGGGGAAGTCACAGAGAAGTGAGATTTTGTTCAGTGGTGCTGATATCTTTCCTACCTTTCTCTCTTGAGCTGCTTCGATGGGTTTTTGTGTCAGATTTCCTGAAATAAAAATAGTGCCCCTCATTAGAAACCCATGTTATTTGACTCCATAACACCACCCCCCAATTTCTAACTGTCTGCATAGTGAAATAAGATGCACAAATATGCATGCACTCCTGTACAGTTGCCCAAAGTGTGCTCTCTCCTCTCTCTGCCACAAATATTTAACATATGCACGTGACAGTAAAAAATAAAATAAAAATGCCATTGAGACACGTCTCCATGTTAACCTGAGATAGAAAGAGAAAATAAATGAACTTTCTGTTGGTTTTCTATTTGTACTGCACTTTAAAAGGTAAAGGTAGCCCTGACCATTAGGTCCAGTTGCAGACGACTCTGGGGTTGCGGCCTTATTCAAGCTAAAAAAGATTTGCGGCCAGAACTACTCCAGCTGCTACCGCTGAGCTGCCAAGCTCTACATCGCTTCACCTTTAAGTGTTTCAGGACACTCACCTGTGTCAGGGCACCATCCTATCCTGCATCCCACCACTCCTATGTCCAACTTCACCAACCCTAAACTCTGAGGGGAAGACCCAAGCAGCATGACTAGATATTTGAGCAAGACCAGGATTAGCCAGGGAGCTGTCCAGCAGTATCTGAGCTGTGAAAGCAGGTCGAGTGTGTGGTGAGCTGGAGCAGTTAGGGAACTGTCCATCTGAATTTGCTGAGTTTGCAAGGGCCTGGTGAAGGAGCTGTTCAATCAAAGATACTGTACCAGGAGCTATCCATTGGAGACTGAAGAGCTTTATATTAGACTTGGCTAGCATGCTTCTTCCTGGTAACTCAGCAGGATCCTGATCTGCAGTTCATACCACTGCTTGCCTCTTCCTCTGGAGTATTTGGGCTCATCCAGACTTCTTTTGGTTAGGCACAGTCTCATGCTATAAAGCTATAAAAAGCACCATGTCCGAGTGCTTGCTCTCTTTTTTTTTGCCTTGATGCTTTCCTCTTGAAAACTTGCTCTTTACCTCTGAATTGAAAAAAAAAACCCCAGCAATCTGCAGAAAACCTGAATTGCTGTTTTTTCATATTCGGCGTTAAAGAGCAGGTTTTCAAAGGGGCAGTGGTGGAGCAAGAGAAAAAGTGCTCTTTAAGGTGAAGACCTGTGCCTAGAAAGCACAGCGCAAATGGAAGTGTGGATGAGCCCTTTGTTTGTTTGTTTGAAACATTTAAATATCACCAATCCATTTCTATCATAACATAATCAGCAGCAATATAAGAATGCAATCCTCTTTTTTTTTAAGTGACAAAAACAAGACCAAGCTGTAACAATTTATAATCCCTGGGTGAACAGAAATGCTTTTGCCTGGCTCTGAAAAGAGCACATAGCTCTGCTCTTTTATGGCTTATTGATGTCTCCCAACATTATTATTATTTCCTGATGATAACGCTAAAACGAGAAATTGAGGGGAGGTAAGTGTTTTGTGTTTAGATTCAACTTGTTCTCATTTCAGGAATGAAGTTCATCTACATCAAAGCCTAAGCAAATATCAGGCCACTGAAGAAGGCTCTGTTGAAAAGCTTTTGGCCAAATTGTTATTAAGGAACACTCGTTTCCATATGTTTTTAATGGGCATTTTGCCTTTATAAAGGTGATATGAATGCTTGCTTTAATATTTTTACCCTTACTTTTATGAGTGGGATAAAATTATTATTTTTTGTTACATAAACTTGATACAGTTCTTTTCCTTAACATTTTTAAGTTGAGCAAGGTTAAGGATAAGGTAAAACTTGGAAGTTTCTGCTGAAATGGTTGCAACATAGGCACCTGGGGAGCATCTTTTTGGAGGGGATTCTGTAATTGAGGAGGGTAGGGGAAAGCCCTCTCCCTTGTAGTTAAATAGTGTACATGCTGAGCTTCAGTGTGTCCTCTGTTTCTGGCACCTCAAGGGTGATAGTGGCAGGTCCAGAGCTAGGGTGGGTTTTTGGGGAGGTTGCTGGGTCCTCCAAAATTTCAGCCTCCTCAGGCAGGGTATGGACTGGGGATCCTGGGAATTCCTCTGGGAATCCTGATGCTCTGTGGTTTCAGACAATCTGGGCTGGGGGATGGAGTCTACTGTCATCTGGAGGCCATCAGTATGCCCATCCTTGTTCTAATGGAATGACTCCAATCATCATGTTCATGATTGAGGAAGGGAGACCATGGAAGTAGTATATCCCCCATGCAACAATAGCAACTTCCCCAGAATCCTGCCCAGTATTTTCTGAGCAGGGTAAGTGCAAGACATTTTTCCGACTGAGACAAAGGACAAAGTTGTGCAGCCCATGCCCAATTCCCCATGCAGGTTGAATCTTTCTTCAACACTTTGTAACAGTATCCTCCACCACTGTTGAGATTGACAGGCTAGCTTACACAGCTCTGTCTTCCATCAGATTGTAATGGCCAGGGGGCTGATGCAGCTGATCCCACCTCCCGGCCCTCAGAAGCCACTGCCTTACTCTTCCCAATGGTAGGAGAAAGACGAGAGATTGCAAAACTTTCCCAGCTATGCACTCCCACCTGGGGGCATGCAAGCTATCCCTCTTGATACCTCTTAGTCTGGGAGCCACTTTTCTCGCCAGTGTAGCTCTTCTGGTTGGGGCTCACTTCAGCGGCCTCCTTTTCTGACTTCTCAGCCAGCTCCTGGGCCTCTAGGGGCAGTTGAGCATCCTTCGTGAGTGTGTTCTCTGATCTGGAAGGCAGTGCTGGTGTTAGAGGCTGGAGGCTGCCCGAGCTGTCTGAAGATATGGTTGGCTCACTTGTTTTCTTGGTCTCAAATTCCTGGGCACTGGCCATTTTGGTAGCAGTGTGAATATTCCAATTGCGCTTTCCTGAAGATGCATGTTTAGGAGATGAGCTCTGGGGAAATGGAGAATGGGGCATTCAGCCAGGGAGAAAGATAACCAAAGAGTCATGACTTTCAGCTCCAAACCTCTCCCACCCTCCATGTACAGATATTGCTCTAGTTCTCTAAACCACCAGCTAGGCAGCAGGAGGCTAGGCTTTGAAGCCCTTGATGTCCCACCTCAGACACAGGTACAGGGCTCATCCTTAACCCACTCTTCCCCAGGATGCAAACCCAGATATATAAGGCCTGCTCCATTTCCCTCTTCTTCCCATTCTGTTCCCCACCAATTCCCAGGGGCCAGAGCTTACTGACCTTGAGAGCGTTCTTCACTTTGCCTTTGACAGGCAGTGATGGAGCTGACGAACTGTGTTTCAGGCTTTTAGGCTTCTTGCCTTTCTTCTTCTTCGGATGCTCATCAAGGTTTTCTTCGGAGGGTGGCCGCAGCATTTGGACAATCCTGACCCAGGCATCAAAGAGATCACCTCGCTTGTCTGACTCACACAGCTGGAGGTAGAAGGTGCGGCCACTCACCAGCTTGAACCGCAGCTGCTTTTTCTCTGCATTGTGGATGCTGATCTTGACGTAACGCAAAGGGAATAACCTGCATAGGTGTGTGTGTTGAGGAAGTGAGATTGGGAACAGTTAAGGCTTTAAAAACTGCAGCTTACTGTTCTGCACCACTGAAATGATCATCTGTAAGGAAGAAAGCAATGAAAGTTAATCTGTAAGAAAGCAGATGCTCTGTCTCAGTAGCTCAGCAGCAGAGCATCTGCTTGGCTTGCAGAAGGCCCCAGGTTCAATCCTGGGTCATCTCCAGGCAGGGCTGGGAGTGTTTTCTGTCTGAAACCCCGGAGAGCTGGTGCCAGTCAATATCAACAACATTGGGCTAGATGGACTGTTGATGTGAATCTGAACAAAGCGACTTCCTATGTTTCTATGTGTACTCTTTGCAATCCAAGATAATTTATTCATTTGTATCTTTAATAGCATGGGTGGATGAATCATGTGGACTAGTAATTTGAAATACTTGTTATAAGCTTGCTCATACACATTTCGAAAAGCCCAGTGCTGTGCGATTTCATGGAGTTGTCTTCACAGAATTTGCATTAGGATGCAAATGCCGATTCCCCCCCTCAAGTTAGCCTTACTCCGGGGTTGGTTTCTCAGATGCTAAAAGGATAGGGAGGAACCTGGGGCTTACTCTTCACTCATCTGTGATTTCACCAATGAAGCAAAAGTACTAGGAACAACAAACCTCCAGTGCTTGAACTGTATAGGGAGAAAAAGTGTCTGCTTTCGCCACCATCCTTTTCATGTTGAAGTCATGCTAGTACAATGATAACTTTTGCCATCAACCTTTTACAAAAACAATCACCCTCAAACCACATGGCTGTTGGCGTTTCAAGCAGGGAGGCATTCCCACAATATCCTTCAGTTCAGCCACAGGTTTGCTGGTGATGAGGACACACAGTTCCCACTAAAGCCATTTGGGCAAATACAGAACAACCAGAACAGGTGAATATAGGTTCCTGGGCTGAGCCATAGAGACCTGTGACTCAAATTAAGCCCCACTTCCCTTGCTTCTTGCTATGTGCTATGGAAATTCACTGAGCATGGAATGTTTTCACCTGGGCGTCATGCCCCTGATGCCACTGCAGAAAGACTCACCTGGTTAGCTCATATCTTGGTGGTGGGTGACGGTGGAAGATGCCTTTCGCCTTTGTAGTGTGCTCTTCAGATGGGGCAATGGGCCGTGCCAGGAGCAGGATGTTTGGGATCAGCAGGACAGGGCTTGTAGAGGTAATGCCAAGAGTCACAATATGCTCCTGGTTGTGGATCTCAACTGGGCCACCTTGTTTGCTGATCTGAGGGTACAAGATAGACTTAATGCACAGTTTACCACCTTCTAAAAATGTACAGTATCTCAACCAGCCTCCTCCAACTTGGTCTAGATGTTTTGTAACACAATTGCAATAATCTCAGATGGTTGGCCGTGCTGTTGGTGGGGCTGATGGGAGTTGCAGTAGAAAAACATCTAGAGGGCACTGGGTTGGGGAAAGCTGGATGAATCCTTATTGCTAGTGTTTGTGTTTGGAGAGGGACTAACCTACAGTGGAAATTACATGTACTTTCCTTTGCTGCCTACCTTTTAAAATTTTATTTTCATTGGGTGATATTCAACTAATTTTTAACCAGTATAGATTCAGGGCAGACAAAAAAAGCACTTCTTCATGCAACGTATAGTTAAAACTATAGAATTTGCTCCCACAGGAGGTAGTGATGGCCAGCAGCTTAGATGGTTTTAAAAAGAGGATTAAATAAATTCACAGAGGATAAGACTATCAATGGCTACTAGCTATGTTGTCTATGCTCTTCAGTTGGAGACAGTAAATGCTTCTGAATACCAGTTGCTGGAAACCACAGGAGGGGAGAGTGCTCTTGAGCTCAGGTCTTGCTTGCAGGCTTCCCACAGGCAACTGGTTGGCCACTGTGAGAACAGGATATTGTGCTAGATGGGCCACTGGCCTAATCCAGTAGGCTCTTCTTAGGTTCTTATCCATTGAAATTAATGAGCATGACTAACTTAAATCCATTCATTTCAGTGGGTGTACTCTGATTAAAAGTTAGTTAAATACCACCCTTACAGTATCATATGTATTTCATATGAGATTTCAGTGGGACCTAAGTGCAACTAAGTCCGGATTGAAAGACAAGTTACAGGAAACCAGGCAGAGGGCCTTCTCGGTAGTAGCACCTGCCCTGTGGAACGCCCTCCCACCAGATGTCGAAGAGAAAAACAACTACCAGACTATTAGAAGACATCTGAAGGCAGTCCTGTTTAGGGAAGCTTTTAATATTTAATAGATTATTTCATTTTAATATTCTGTTGGAAGCTGCCCAGAGTGGCTGGGGGAACCCAGCCAGATGGGCGGGGTATAAATAAATTATTATTATTATTAATATTATTATTATTTGGTATTTAACATAATTGCCTCAAAATCCATTAACAGACATGTGCTGCTGGCTTGGAACAGGAAAAATGGTAGAACGTTACCAAGTGCCTATAGCTGGTGAGCTGCATTTGCCTGATGCGTCACAAATCATGCAGGCTTGAACTAATCCCAAACAACCAATCACAACTAATCTGTGAAGTGTGGGTAATAATTCAGGGGTAGCCAACCTGGTGCCCTCCAGATGTTGGAGCACAACACCCATCATCATCAGCCATGCTGGCTGGAACTGAGGGGAGTTGTAGTCCAACACCTCTTCAGGGTGCCACGTTGGCTCCCCTTGGAATAAAGATAAACTAACCAAGATCAGAACTTTAAGGCCCAGGAACCTATCATTTTAGGAATGAAACCATGTACCTAGCCTTGCTGGCCTGCACTTCTCATTTGTACCTGTTTAGATTCCTGCCTCCTATACCTGCACCAAACCTCCCAGGGGCTTACCTGGATAAAGTCACTTTCAAACATGGGGGAAAACTGGAACATTCCGTATTCCCCCTGGCGCAGCTGGCGCTGGAGGGGCCCCATTTTCCTGGTGAAAAAAGTTTTCCCATGGCTTGCTTCTGTGCCTGGCATCTTGGAAAACAGCAAAGATTAAACTGAGAAATGGGGCCAACTTTTCTAAGCATCTGCAGTGGTAGTCAACTAAGTTTTACTTGGCGTAGGCCCATTGAAATTGAAGGTCCCCCACTTGGTCATGCTCATTCATTTCAATGTGCCTACCACCCCTGGTTTTCAGATTCAAGTTTTCCCGTGCAAAGTTTGGTATTTGTAGAGGCGATGAAAGCTTTTCAGCTTCAAAATGTGGCCTTTTACTCTTGTTAGGGTGGTGAATGCTTCATATTCAAAATCAAAGAAAAGAGCAAAGTTTTATGGGAGGGGTGTTTATTACCCTGTTGTTGTTATGGTAGGTAGGAATCAAAACCACCCCCCTTCCCCCAAGCCTATCTTGTTTCAGAGGGATACAACAGAGCTCAGAAGCAGTGTAAATTGAATATTAAACCAACATACTATTTGAATTCCCGGCCAAATCCAGGGCTAGCTTCAAACCTTTAGGACGCTAAACCAGGGATTTGGAACCTCAGCCTCTAGGCCTCTCTGTTTGTCCCTTGGGACTCTTATCCAACCACACCCCTTTCCAGGCTGCACCCTTAAATGGCTCTGCTCTGTGCCTTCCATTAGTGTGGAGATGTGGAACCTGTCACTCTCCCAAATATTGCTAAACTGCAGCTCCCATCAGTGCCAGCAAATGGCCAGGGATGGTGGGCCCTGGAGGGACAAAGGTTCCCCACACCTGCTTTAGTTGTGCCACACACACACACACACCCCGGCTGGACTATGTACTTGCATTGATGGAGAGAGATGTGCAGGATGTGGTTGTAGGTAGAAACCTTTGGCTCTGACTGTACAAAGCTAAGAGTCACACCTGTTGCTCTGCCCGCTTCTTCCTCTGGCCCTGCCCATCCCTGCCATGTGGCCCCCAGGAGGTTGCCCATAAGGGAGTTTGGCCCTGAGGTTGCAAAAGTTTCCTCACTCCAGCACTAAACTGTTTGGGACCAGGCAGCATACCTTCAGGACCACCTCCTTCCATGCAAACCTGCCAAGGCAGTCACATTAATGCTGAAAGCTGTACCATACTTCCATTGGAGGTACACAATGACAGGTATGTGATACAGGGCCTTCTCAGGACTCACTCACACTTCAGTTTTTCCCATGATTTCTAGTCATGGGTCCAATAGTGTGGTGTTGTTGTTGTTTGTCGTGCAACTTGCCCTGGAAAACCCCACTGTTTACCGATGAATTGGAACAAATGTCAATCTGCAGAAACCTGACCTTTTTGGTGATTCAGCACTAAACCGTGGGGTTTCCTGGAGAAAATGGCAGGACAAAAAAAAAGAAACTTTTGAACCTGTGACTAGAAATCCACAAACAGAAGAATGACGAGCCCTTTAAGTTTGCCTAGGTAGCCCTCCCTGGAGCACTCTGCCTCTCTTCAGAGCTGCTTCACAGAAGTGGTGGTGGTGGGGTCTAGTGTACACCCTCCCTCCTCTTCTTTACAGTCAGCAACCTCCCCCCCCCCACATGATTTCCCACCAGACACACTGGGGTGGCCATTTATGTATCTTCAAAACAGACAACAAATGAGGGCAGAGTGCCAGATTGCCCTCCGCTCTCTCCTGAAAACAGGCAGTGACTGCTGCTGAGAGGTCAGGGATACAATGGTGCCCCTCCCTGCCAGCTCCTCCTCCTCTAGCTTTAAACAGGACTTAGGCCAGATATTTCCTCTGACAGCCCTTTGAATAGACGGCTGTCCCTCTGTAAGGTAGGAGACCTGACCACAGGCAGCTGCCATAATTGCCCACAATGCTCTGAGGTCATGTCACATCCCTCCACAGCATTGAGGGCAATTACACTAATTACCACTCAGTGCTAGTTTGAGAGCTGGAAAAAGGGGGTCCTGGAGAGTGGCATCATCATCATCAGGCTCTTAGTAGCTGCCCAAGGATGTCGCCTGCTGACACACTGGGCCTGCTTTCAGCTAGCTGCAAAGACCTGATTCTTCCAACACACACTTGGGCTAGAAAGGGAGGGGGTTATTGTTTTGTTTTGTTTTTATTATGTATTTTGTCTTATTCTGTATTTTTATGCTGTGAACTGCCATGAGATCTATGGATGAAGGGCTGTATACTACTACTACTACTGCTGCTGCTGCTGCTGCTACTAATAGAAGGGAAACTGTTTTTTGTTGGCTGTGCTGCTAATTTTATTATTACTGACGGTCTTTTTACTGTGCCCCTTGTGATTTTATGCTGCTGTCCTTTTAACGATTACGTGATTGCTTTTAATGTTATCCAGATTGAGATGTCTTTGACTGAAAGACAGGACATATTTTATCCTAATAGCAACATAATGAGCATATCTACATTGCATGCCATTCTAACCCCACCCCCAGAATCATAGGGGTTGTAGTTCTAGTTCTCAATGTTCTTTATGGTCAGAAATCTCTAGACCTTCTCCAAATAACTAGAAACTCTAGGATTCTCTGGCTAGAAGGAATGACCATTAGAGTTCAAGATTGCTTTATAAATACAGCCTGTTAATTATAGTAGGTGGGGAAGGCTAGGGGGGAGGGGACACACAGACACACACACACACACACACACAGAGAGAGAGAGAGAGAGAGAGAGAGAGAGAGAGAGAGAGAGAGAGAGAGAGAGAGACCAGTTTGCCTAGGGCTATCCAGTGAGATCCATGGCTGAACTGGGATTTGAACCTGGTTCAAAGCTAACACCACTATACCATTATCCTTTTTGTCTTCATGGAAGAGTCTGAACCTTTTGCCTGTTATTTGGCTCTAGTACTAATAGGATCTTTGAGAGCAGTGGGTATAGATTACAAACCCTTTGCTGGCACTAAAAAAAGCTTCATTTTAGTGGGTTTAAAAGTTCATTTTTTACTGCAGACTCTGGAATCTGGTAGGCCAGGGACAGCTAACACCCCCAGATGCTGTTGAACTTATGCTCTCATTAGCTATGGCAAGCATGGCCAGTGGCCAGGGATGATGGAAGTTGTATCATCATCATCATCATCACCAGCATTTATATCCAACCTTTCCTCCAAGGCACTCAAGGTAGTATAAATAGTTCTCCCCATTTTATCCTCACATCAGCCCTGTGAGGTAGGTTAGACGGAGGGTAGGTTAGATGGGCCCAAGGTCATCCAGTGAGCCTCATAGCCAAGTGGGGATTTGAACCACACTAGTCCAACACACTAACCACTACACAGCACTGTTGTTGTAACCAGCAGCATCTGAAACCATTGCCTGACATAAGCTTCTCCTTTCTTAGAGTCTAGCTTCACTGGGGGTTCACCTTGGAATCTGTTTTAAATACCTGGGCTCAGACCTAGAACCTTGAGAATAGAACAGAGTGCCTCTGTGAAAATGCAAAGGGCCTTTGTTAACCTCTGAATAATCACAACTGGGCGCCATATTCCTGGGATTAGGGGAAGGACCTCCAGACCATCAGACACAGCTTCTACAAAGATTTGAGGCCCAGCAATTCTTTTATTTTAAACTCTTAATCTTTCGCCCTGTCCCACCCCCCTGACACTTACCTGTGCTCTCTCTATGCATGTTATCTTCTTGTCTATTAGATTCTGTTATTCAGAGCCTCCTCTTTTGTCACACTGGCAGGTGTTTTATGACATCACTGATGTCTCTATTGCTTCTTTAGCCCAATCATTGCTCACCTGGTTTACAGGTGACGAAGTGGGTCAGAGAGATCATATAAAATAATTAATCTATGTAAATCAGTGGCTGAGCAGGGCTTTGAACTCAGACTGCTGTCCAGCAGGATGTAGGTGACAAAGCTTAAAATCCAATGATAAATGATATAAAGTTTGATACAAACTTTAGATTCCCGTGTGTGTGTGTGTGTGTGTGTGTGTGTAATAACCAGTAGAGAAGGTAGGAAGAAAACAGACCACATAAAACACAACACAGTATGTTAAGTATACTATTAAATAAAGAATTAAAAACAATGCAATTTTTAAAAATGAGAAATATAAAATAATTATATTAAAATGGTAAAAAATGCAAGGTGTTAATAATTTTAAAATTAAGGCAAGATCCCATGCCAACAAGATTGAGTCCCATCAAGCTGCTTTGAATCACATCAGGGGAAAAGGTGGGATATAAATAAATAAAGATAATAGATTTCACACTTTTGGAATTCCCGGCAGGATACTGTTGATCAGGTTCTGAGTTCACAGGTGCAAGATTCAAGGTCAGCTCCTATATGAGTCCTCCTTTCTGATTACAAGCCATGGGAAGTACCAGCTAGAAAATGGCTTTGGAGATGCAGTTGGTTGTGGTTATAAAAGGGCTTTCTCAGTGATGGCCTCAGCTTTTTGTAATGCTTTCTATAAGGAGAGGCAGGCAGGTCCCAGCCCTGCAGATGCAAATTAGCAGGGGACAGGTCTCCTGAATCTTAAGTGTTGTGTAGAAAGTGAGAGTTTGGAAAGTGCAGATTTTCTCACCTTTTTATGACAAGTAGGACCTGCCAAAATTACTACTTCCCTGCCTCTCACCACCCTACTCCCTTATAGCCACTGCTGCCTCAGACTGAGGGAAGAGTAGGGCAACCCCAGGCATTCACTTGCTTGCACCACAGCAGCTGCCTAAATTATGGGCTGCAAGGTGGAGGCTTTGGCTTTATTGATCGCCAGTCTGCT
This sequence comes from Lacerta agilis, assembly GCF_009819535.1. Taxonomy (NCBI): domain Eukaryota; kingdom Metazoa; phylum Chordata; class Lepidosauria; order Squamata; family Lacertidae; genus Lacerta; species Lacerta agilis. The sequence continues at coordinate 29,204,659 of NC_046325.1, read as the reverse complement.
GTTGCTTTGGGGTGAGGAAGGGATCCAGTCAGTGGCCCCCTTAGCCTCAATTCCCCATTCTTGAAATGGACAGAGAAGTGACCAGTTTAACAGTATGGTATAGTGACAGTGAATCAAGAAATGGAGTATATTGCATTTTATCCAAACCAAAGACCCATCTAAACCATCCTTCTTTTTTCCAGATGGGGGTGTAGCTGGCAAACCAGCCAAATCTCCTTTGTTATTTGTTGCTTATGCCTTGCTTGAACCTACCGCCAAGCACCTTAATGAGGTGGACCTAATTTCAATCATGGAAAGGGGGAGAATAATTCTCTCCCCATCCACTTTCTCCATAACATGCCTCCCTCTTGCTTGTCTTTTAAAAATTTATTCTGATCTATAGCTCCTGAAGCTTTAGTATTTTCTGGAAGGGAAAGATTATCCAACCCTTTCATTATTGTGGCTGCTCCTTTCTGCACCTTTTCAAACTCAGTGCTGTCTTTTCTGAGATGGGGGGTGACTAGAGCTTCACGTCTCAGTGCCATTGAGCTTGTTGCAAGAGGCTTACCTCTTGTTCCTTTTAGCCACACGAGGGTGCTGCCTGAACACTTGATAAGGGTCTATTTAAATAGCATGACTATATTTGCTCATTTTATTGAGTGGGGGGAGGACAATGAGATCAGCGGCCAGGCAGCAGCATCCAGTGCAGGCATAGTCAACGTGATGACCTCCAGATGTTGCTAGACTACAACACCTATAATTCTTGACCGTTGCCCATGCTGATGGTGATTGGTGGGAGTTGTAGTACAAATGTATTGAGGGCACCACATGGGTATCCTTCATCTTGCCAGAGGAGAGTCAGGGTATCACCTGAAGATGTCCCACAAGGCAGTGGAGGTTTAGCATCAGTGTTCTTTCTCTTAGATGGGCTACCTTCCCAAGTTGGTGAACCCTACCTGTCCCTCACTTCCTTCTACAGCATATGCAGTAACTGCCTTCTTGACCATTGGACCCACCATTATTCTCATCCCCTCAGTCTACTGAGCCTGTCTTCACATGCGGGGGAAGTCCCTAACTCACCAAGGATTTGAGACCCATCGACTACCCTCACCTGGTTTAGCCAGCCAGTTGAAGCTGTTCCCAGTGTGTAGCCACTGTTACGTGTGGACAGCTTCTAGGAGCCACAAATGAGAACTGAGTACATGGTGGAGACCAAAAGTGGACAAACCACACCAGAAGGAGCACAATGTGTTCCCCATCAGATACCACCCCTCCCCTAACAACCCATACAACTCCCACTAACCCTCAATAATTGATCACAGTGGCTAGGGCTGATGGGAGCTAGAGTGCAGCAACATCTGGAAGGCCACAGGTATCCCATCCCTGTTCCTAGTCCAATGCTATCAACTCCTAGCTGGCCAGGGTTTCAGGCAGGGGTCTTTTCCAGCCATGCTACCAGATAACCTTTTCTTTTTTGAAACTGCAGATGTTAGAGATTCGACCTGTGACCTTCTGAATACAGAACATGTGCTTTGCTAGGCGATGGCCTCTTTCCATTTATTTATGATCCCTTTAGGTTTATTAACTGCATTAGTCACCACAGCAATGCTAAATATGGTCAATGCAAATAAGGGATATTTATCTTGCTACTACAGAGAAGACACAGATTCCCTTGGGAAATAAACAAATGATCAGTTCTTAATATTTATAATAATTAGTAATTCTCGCAAAGACGATGTTAAATTAGTATTACTATTACCCTCACGTTAGTATTACCCTAATGTATTGGAGATGCTATGGCTGAAATGGTTCCTTGTCCCAGCTTACCTAGTATGTTCCTGAATGATGTCAATTTTGATCTAGGATTTCCTGGCTCATGGCTCACTAGGCTGTATTGCAGTGTCACATTTTAAACCTAGGATTGGGTAGCTCTTATTGATCTCCAAGTCCTATCAGCTCTAGCCAGCATGGCCGATTGGGGATGATGGGAGTTGTAGTTCAGAAACATCTGGAGGGACACAGGCTCTCCATCTCTGTTTTAAAACTAATACAGTTTTGAAGATGATAGATTAGATAGATAGATAGATAGATAATTTGCTGTCATTGTACAAGAATGCTTCTCCAAGAGGTTTTGCGCTCATTCTAAAAATTGTTGCATTTCCCAGATGATCATTTTATTGCTCCAAATAAACTGTAAGATGCAATCCTGGATTGCGAGTGCAAAGGGCTCTTGAGAAAAACCCAAGCAGAGTTTCTTTGTAGAAGCACCATGCTGTTATATGCTGATTGGGAGCACAGGGATGAATTTGAGCCAAGATGCACTGAGCCTTTACTGCAGAACCTCTTGTTTCCTGTCTAAATTTTTGATCTACTTCATCTCTAAGGCTGCTACAACATTAAAAAAAAACCCTGTCAAGCTAAAATAACCAGTTGTTGGTACATTTTTATTTCTTTTTTTCTGGTACATTTTTCAAAAAGTCTCAGCATAACTCTCAGCATAATCTACCTCACAGGAATGTTGTGAGAATAACATGGCATAACTGTACGGCTTGAGCTACTTGAAAGAGGGGCAGTGATAAATAAAACCTGGCTCCTGTTTAACTCAAGACATTAACCTAGTCCAAACAAGAAAGCCTTACAGCTTTTCTAGAGAAGATGTTCAGATGAATGTTGGCAAACCTTCAAGATAAAGGAATTGACCTGCTACTGGGAATTCTCTGTTCATGTCCTAGGAGATCAAAGATGGGGAACCTGTGCTTCTTCATGGCTTGGACACATAAACTGTTTTAATCGTCAAAGCTCTGTACTGTAAGCAATAGTTTGAGAGGTCTTCTGATCATGTGCAGAGTAATTTTTCACTGCCACTGAATAACTCCCTCCTCAACCACCTGCCTTCAGTCTCAAAGCATACGCCACTATTTAAGAGGGAAAGCGTTCCTGATCTCACTGTGCTCCAATAAAACCAGTAGATAAAGAACTCCTCAGAGGAGCACTACCACCTTGAAGAGCATGGGAAGGGTGAACTGTGGGCAAAGCTGGACTCCCTTTAGGGCAGAAGGTACTTAATGCATAAATAGTCTGAATGACTGTAATTTTGCATTTCTGCCTCATTAGCCAGATCAATATACAACAGTTACCCTTCACCTCAACTGCATCGTTAGCCTATCTGTAATTTGCCTGCTATTAAGTACTCTCTGGCTCTTGGCATGCAGCAGTTGGGGGCACAAGAGGGTGATAGAGGCTATAGTGGGCAGGCAAGGGAGGTGTGATACATCTCAAACTATGATCAAAAATACCAGCTCAACTCCCAGTTGCAACCTGAAGCCAAAGGAGAGATGATTAAACCATTCAGATGGGCAGCTGGTCTCTTTCTATGTTCTCTGCAGCACCTTGGACAGCACTACACATTTCATATTCTGGTTCCAAACTACAGGCTCTGGGTGCTAGTTAATGTTAGCTCCACTCAGAGTAGATCCATTAAAATTAATATACATGACTAAGTGATGGTACTTAATTTTGGTGTGTCTATTATTGAGTAGGGCTTATTGAACACAACCCTTTGCAGGGTTACCCGTCCAGATGTTGTATTTGCTGACCTGTTATATAATTTCATTGTATGCCTATCACTTTAATCCTTTTATGTAAGTCATTTTGTAAAATTGGCCTGAAAAGCTGTATATAAATATCGTAAAAATGAATACATAAGGTAAACCATCACAGAAAACACTGCCCTCCCCCTCAATCTAGTTGATGAAGCTTCACTTTATAGTTGATCATTGTGAACACGAGTGCACATCCTTCCTGCTCAAAGCCATGAAAGGTTTAGACTGACTGTTTTAGTATTGCCTTGTGTCCAAGCCTGTATTGGATTCTTTGAGGATTGCACTGGGAAAGATGCATTAACAGATTGGCGGCAAGAGAGAGGTGGAGGGATGGATGCAACAGTTCCTGAAGTTCTGTGACACGTTACTGTGACCAAGAAACTAAATGGAGGATAAACATATGCAGAGATAGGAGGCAGAAGCTTATATAACAGAAGCTTATATAAGCAGATGTGAGAAAAGGTATAAGCCCTGTGGGATTGGGCCACTGGGTGCAGAGAACAAGCTTAACTACCATCCCAGTGACATCTCCAAATAAATGTTTGAAACTCCCATTGTTCTAGGCGCACTGTGTGACAGGGAATTTCATTAGTGCAAGCAGTTTCTGAGCTCTGGACGTAGTACTGTGCCTAAGATTTCAGATTAATACTGCAAAGTGGAAAGAAAGGAGGACCTTTTTCTGCCTCCCCACTTCCAGCTACTATCTGAAGACTGGAGAAGAGACCCTCTTAAGAATATTATGGGGGTGGGCAGGGGAAGGACTAGACCATGTGAAAAATGAACATAATATTTTGGCTGCAGTTCATTCATTTTCAGCTTTGTGTCCTTGTTATTTAAAAAAGTGTGCCTAGACATTTCATTGTTGTGCCCATAACCTAGGTTTAAGGTGCCATTTAGCTCCTAGTTTTCATATCTCAGTTTCTAACATTGCTCCAAATGCTTCCTCTTTATATTCTCCCACATCAGTGCATGGCAGCCTTTCACTCCCATTGGAGAAAATGAAGCCCAGCATTTTGGGGCTCTCTAGCATTGAGGCCAAATCCTTTCTGTCACCTTTGATGCACAGTGGCCTGGCCCTCCCTGGCAGAGATTCACAACATGGTGCAATGCAACTGTGTGTAAAACTCCCAGAAATCATTGCAACACACAATCCCCTCCCTCCACATGCCCACAAGTAATTTTATAAATGGAATGACTACGAGCCAAAGTTAAGCCCCTTTAAGCCTCATGCATTTAAAGAAGACACATTTAAACTTGTTACTTTAAATCACCATTTCAAGTCAATGGGATTTAAAAGTGCTCTGTGATGTTTGTTGGGTTTTGCCCACATTGCCTGTTGTCTGCCCTGCCTTAGTGTAATCAAGGAGATGTAGAGGGTGGCATTTACACCTGTTCCCCACTGGCCTGTGCGCCACACTCTGGGATCCACCCACCCCATGCATGAAAGAGTAGTTTTTCTACTTTCCAAGTGTATGATTCAAGAAGAACAAACCCAATGGAGACAGCTGGTCCCCAGCAGGTTTGTGCTGAGGAGGAAAATGTGCTCTGGGAGGAGTTGGCTTGGCAAGCTCTGAATGCCCCCTGCACCACCCCAATATTTCCTGGCCTTCCTGCAAACACCACCTTTATAATTATAAGCTCCTTGCCTGCTGGGCCCTCTGTAGAGATCAAATGCTTCCCTTCAGCGCCAACATCCTACAGCCGCGTGTCTGCACGGAATACAAAGCACCACTTAACAGTTGCGCCTCATGCTCTGCATGAAAAGCTCCTGGAAACATGGCCTTTCTGCGGAGCTGATAATCAAGGGACTTGTTGCTCGGGGACTGCAGAAAGCCTTGCAGTGTAGAAAGAAAAGGGGGGGGGGAACCAATCAGACGGCATCCTTTGTTGAAATGCCTGGTTCAAAAAGGGGAGGGAATTGAAATGAATTGAAATGAGAACCAGTTCTTGCGGCAGGCATGCTCCCCTCGTGTGCTGGAGAGAGACTGTTCTGTAAGCACATGGGGATAGCGGGCTCCCATCAGGGGGGCATGCCTGGATGCAGCACGGACCCATTGTATGCTTATGGGCATGCCTGTCTGCCCTGTCACACTTCACAGAGGTTTCTGTGAGTGGTGGCTAGATTTATCCTCCTGGCTGCAAAAACACAAAAGGAAGTCTCCCCTGATTAAACCTATCCTGTCCGGCTGTTGTTACTAATTTCAACCTGTTTATTTATTCATTTTAACCTACATTTACCTTTCATATTGGAAGGTATTGGATTGCATGGCATATTTTAGATATGTTTCAGATATTCCAGACATCTCAAAAATGTGTTACAGCCATTTTAATGTACATTGTATGTTCTGATATTTTTACCTGTATGGTAATTGTTTTTATTTTGTTTGGGTCTTTGAATACATAATAAAGAGATTAAATTGTCACCGTGAGCATCTTTCTTCTTACATGATTGTGAGACGCACCTCTCAGCCAGAGCCCCCCTCACCTCTCTCCCTCCCCAACACACACTCTTGATCACTCTCAACCTGGGGCAGCTCCTTTGTCCCAATGCTGGGATAACCCATTGGTCTTTCCTTGTTGACAAGATTTAAAGAGATTAAATTGTCACTGTGAACATTGGCATCGGTGCTGTTTCCAGGACTCTTGAACAGTTGATTTTAGCGGGTCCCTCTCTCTGCATGCACCCACTTCATCTTCCTTGGCACTGTTGATGCAGTCTATTCATTTGCCTCCCTTTCTCCCTCTCTAGGCCCAGTACTTACTGCCACTGCCCTAGGAGAGAGATTGGACAAGGTATGCAGTGGTTGGTGCTCTTCTCATTACTTCCTTACTTGTCAACACCTATTTAAAATGCATGGCTTCCTGCAAAGAATCCTGGGAACTGTACTTTCCACCTTCACAAAGCTTCATTTCCCAGTACCCTTAACAAGCTACCATTCCCAGGATTCTTTGCAGGAAGCCATGCACTTTAAATGGGCATTTATTCTGCTTTAAAAAGATGGTGTGGATCTGGAAGGCATAGCTAGGAAGAGGAGCAGCACTAGGACTGATAGTGGGCCGGGCGTGGGCCATGAAGCCAAATCACTGGTGCAGAATTCAGCAGCCAGTTGCTCACTGGGACAAGAAGGTTTGAGCATATTACACCGATCCTGGCCAGGCTGCAATGGCTGCCAATTAGTTTCAAGACCCAATTCAAAGTGCTGGTTTTGACCTGTAAAGCCTTAAATGGCTCAGGACCTCAATACCTCAAGGATTGCCTCTCTCCAAAAAGTAAATGTGCATGAAAGGTCAGCTGAGCATGTGCAGAGTACTGGGAACTGCTAGCCTTTATGCATATCTGGGATAAATTAAGGAGAGTTTCTAGACTGGAGGGTGAACTTTGAACTAATTACTGACAATGGTATTCCCCACTCCCAGCCCCTACTTTTTAACCCAGAATACCAATCTCTCAATACTGTACTGTCTTGTTGCTGCTCTGTTGCATGAGGAATGAGACTGTCTGACCCAGTGAGACCTTTCCTCGTGGTAATGGACCATCAAGTTAATCACCAACAAGCAGTGTGGCCTGGAGAAAAGTGCCCCTTCTTTCCATTATGCTCTTCAGTTTGCTGTCATTATCCTTGCTGGGGAGCAAGCAGTGAGTTTCCTGCCCGCAGAATTAATCGGCTTTTATAAGAACAGCACAGATTGATCTTGCCCCTGGGAAAAAAAATTGTTTTTACACCAGAAACCATGTGTATTAGAGACCCTGGTTGGGGTGCAGCATGTGTGTGTATATTGTGAGAAACTGAGTCCCAAAGCATAAACTGCACAGATGAGAGATCTCTGGTGAATAGATTTGTGGGGACCTATAGTCTGAGATTCCTGTTGAAAAGAGATGATGCCTGCTCTGATTGTTTGGCTCAGTCTTTCTCTCAATCTCTCCTCAAGCTTCTCCTCTGAGACTCTGCGATAATCATTAATGTTTAAATTTCCTAACAATTTGTTCCCTGTTGCCCCCCTGCTGCCTGCTTTGTGATCCTCTCCTCATTACTCCACTTTTTAATTTTGCCATTATTTTGACTAAGAAATCTGCATAGGGTCAAAGTGTGCTAATCCTTTAATACTTTCAGATTTCTGTCACGTTTTTTATTTTATTTTATTCTCCTTGAACTCTCTCTTAGCTTTCTAACCAAATATATTTAGGCCAGTAGCCCCTGTAATTCTTTGGTTCCGAAGATAATAGTCTAATGCGCAACTCCCTCAAATGAGATATTGTAGAGCTGGGAAAGGTTCAGGAAATGGCAACCAGAATGATCAAGGGACTGGAACAACTCCCCTATGAGGAAAGGTAACAACAGGTTTGACAGTTTAGAGAAATGGCGAGTAAGAGGTGACGTGGTAGAGGTTTATAAAATCAGGCATGGCATGAAGAAAATGGATAACATTAGAACTCATGGACATCCAATGAAGCTGTATGTTTGAAGATTCAGGACAAATAAAAGAAAATTCTACACACACCCTAGTATGTCATGGACTGGCTAGACACAGAGGAATGGTGAGAGGCACCAGAAGCAGGAGAGGAGGGGAGTTAGGAGACAGAGTTGAGGCAGGCTGCTGAAGAATCCATGGTGCCTCCTCCTGCTGCTGCAAGCAGCTTCCCTCCCTCCTGGTCTCCCAGAACACAGAGAGAAATGAAGAGGGCAGAGCAATGAGAGGCAAGATGACAAAGCCTTAGGCTGCTGTAGGGAAGGGCCTGAGGGAAGAGCCTTAGAGACCTACACCTGACTTGAACCCCTGACAGTATATAGCAGAACTCTGGAATTTGCTCCTTCGAGAAGTAGTGATGGCCACCAAGTTGGGTAGCTTCAAAAGAGGATTAGACAAATTAATGGAGGATATGGTTATCAGTGGCTACTAGCCTCGATGGATATGGTCTGCTTCCACAGTTGGAGGCAGTAATGCTTCTGAAATACAGTGGCTGGAAGCAGCAGGAGGGGAGAGTGCTGTTGCGCTCAGATCCTGTTTGAGTGCTTCCCATAGCCATCTGGCTGGGCTGGTCACTTTGGGAACAGGAGAGAGAGTGAGAGTGAGAGAGAGAGTTAGTTCTAAAATACTACAATAATGTAATGTTGGCCCTGTGAAGGGAGGGGAGAGTCTGACTGGGGCAGGGCCCTGTTGTTGCTTTTGCCTGCCCCCTTTGCATATAGTGCCAGCTCAACAATAGAATCAATTTCCTAGTGAAATGGCGGTCTCTCTTTCACTGGAGGTCAAATAGGCTCTGTTTAACAAAGGCTTGTGGGCAGCCATCTGTTGGGAATGCTCCAGTTATGAATTTCCTAGAAGATTCCATTAACTCTATTGTTCTGTTCTAGTATTGGAGCCAGGCTGGGAGAATGGACTGCAGAATGGGAGGGGAAGGTTCACTTCTCCTTACCCGTAACCCCCTCTCTTTGTCACCCACCCACACCACTTTATCAAGGAACAAGGCAGGCATGCAAATAAGCAAACTTGCCAGTCAGTCCCTAGGTCTAACCCCAGGTGCCTTGAATTTCGCCACTAGAGGCTATCAAGATGGCCACGGAGGCTTTGGTTTGGTCCATTGATTTATACAAGAATATGACAATGGTGGCCCGTGGCAATCATGCAGGTTCTTAGGCTTTGCAACCATATAGCTTAAAAAAAAGTTACAGATCTAACCAAACGCACAGAATTTTTAGAAAGTGAACATAATGCTCAAAAACTCAAAAAAGGCAGAATAAATGGTTTAAAAAATAGATTGCAGTCTGTCTGCATCGTTTTCAAGCTATCTTGTATGTGATCTCTCAGCCCATCTCTTTTCTCCCTTGGAGCAGAGACATGATGCAAACATGCAACATACAGCAAAAGCCTCAGGGCCTGATTATAGGGGAAGCTTGTGGAAAAGCCTGCTGTTGCTGTTGTTTGATGTTGTTTAATCTGAAAAGCAGCACTGAAGGTTGTGATCAGGAGCTGAAGAGCAGTGGGAGGCCAAGGCTGCTTAACCCCTTTCTCACTCAAAATGTCTCTCCCCATCTACTTCCCTCATAACTTGTTTGCTGTGATGAGAAGCGAAGCTTGAGGAGGGCAATTTTGAGAGGATAAACCACAGGAAGGAAAGGGGTTAAGTAGTCCCTCCTTCCTGCCATCCTTCTCATGGCTCATTTTTCTGTTACAATCAGTCAATCATGAAAGGTCTGAAAACTGTTCAGATACCTGCCCACATAATCTACTCGTTTGTCCATCAATTGACCCCATCAGTACCCAATATCCATTCCAGCCCAAGGAGGTCTCAGGGTAGGACTGGCAGGAGACCAGGCTGCCTCTTCCAAATGTTTTCCTCCTCTCTGACCTCTGCCCCCAGCTACAGCATCTGATTCCTGGCTAAGCCTCCCACTCGAGCATCCTCCTTAGGAACATAACACAAGTATTCATGGTTTTAATTATTAATCTTCGGAAAACAAAGAGAGATTCATTAAAGCATGTTGCTTGCACAACAGAGACCTAAGATGATTCTCCCCTCTCAACAATTAGTTGTTGAAACAGAGAAATAAAAGTATTATTAGGATTTGTCCTGCTTATTTATTTATGGGCCTTGTATAAACACTCTATCTTACTGATGGGTGCTTGTGCCTTGGTTATATGAGAAAAAACACAAAGCAAAGCATGCGTGTCTATGGTGGTTCACAGCCAGGCAGATGTTTAGGATTTAATTGTTTTAACAACCACATATTATTTCTAGGCTTCCTCCCTAGCTCCCCAGCACCCCACTCTTCCCTACCCCGCTTTCATACAGACACCTCTCACCCCCACTATTTGTGAAGTGTGGCCCTGTATGCAGATATCTAAGAAGCCTAAATGGTGGGGGAGGGAGAGACACAGTAAGAAAGTGGTTCTTTGGAAGACAGAGATCCCCTGCCTTTGCAAAAACCTGGGTGTCAGAATAACCTCATCCTCCCCTCCAATCTGCCCCCCCCCCAAATGATAGAGGCATAGGGCAGTGCATACTCTTTGCCTTTTTTATTATCTCAGGGAACCAAAGTGACAGACAGCACAACACAAGCTGCAACCCAGAGTCCCACCCTACCCCCATCTCCCCAGATCCTTCTGTGAAAAGTGAGACTGTTCCTTCATGGCTGAAGTTATCCTGGGGGAGTGTTGGTGGTGCAGGAATTGACATCCTCACGCCCAATTTCCCCCAAGCTTTCTTCCATGAGGAGCTTTGTGGTGGCTGCACCCACCCGAAGCAAATTATTCACAGATAATTACTTCTTTATTTTATTTGCAAATTGAAAGCCAGCTTTGGACAACCTTTTAGGACACTTAGTATCATGATAAGTTGGGGAGGGGGTGAATGAAGGGGAGGGAATCAAATTAAGTCATGGAATTTCTCTCTCTCTCTCTCTCTCTCTCTCTCTCTCTCTCTCTCTCTCTCACACACACACACACACACACACACAGAGAGAGAGAGAAATTCCATGACTTAATTTGATTCCCTCCCCTTCATTCACCCCCTCCCCAACTTATCATGATGGTAAGTGTCCTGAGAGAGAGAGAGAGAGAGAGAGAGAGAGAGAGAGAGAGCATGGACCGCAGTCTTTTAAACTCCACTGTTTGTGTGGTAATTCTGGCTATGGATACCCCTTCTGATCTTTGCAGTGAGCATTGCATGGGCCCAGACAAGTGTATGAGAGAGAAGAGAAGATGGACACAGAGTATGAACAAATGCACATGCATACATTTGCATGAGTCTCTGTTCCATTCTGACTTCCAGCAGGAGCCCCCAGAGCTCTCCTGCTCCTGACCCAAGGACAATGCAGTCTAGTAGCTAAGGTTGGAGTTGCAGGGCCTTGGAGAGATCCAGGTGAGCAATTTGTTTTGAAGCTCTGGGGAGCAAATGAGGCTTTCCATGCCTTCATGCCCAGGCTATTGCTTTAGCTCCTGCCTCTTTCATTGGAAGTGGTGAGAGTAACTTGGAGTCCAGTGCTCCATCTTTCCCCCATCATTGCCCTCTTGCCTTATTGTTTATGCTGGTCATCCAGCAATGGGGAGCATGGAGACCCAGATGAGAAGGCGAATGGTTAGTTGGGGCCTTGAGACTCAGGGTTTTCTTAGGGTGGTTTGGGATGCCTCCCTTCCTTCCCAAACCAATAATTATAAGAAGAGGAGGGGGGAACAATTTGAAATGGATAGCAGGGCCCACAGTCCTACACAGCAGTGGCTGAGGTTAGGGAGAGGTGGGAAGAACTTTTAGTAGTCTAGATCCTGTGTGTTTCTACATAAGGCATAGATGTCTAAGGCATAGATGTCTCCCCATGCCTACTTCTCATTGAGGTGGTAAACTTGTGCCTGCACTGCAAACTGATGTTGGGTTCTTCTCTGCCTTCGGTGTCTGATGATGATCCATACGTCTGCCACAGTGAGTCATCTGCACCAGACATTCTTACAGAAGAAGAACCAAATGATCTTGTTCATGATCTAGAGCTGTCCAAGGCCAAAGAGGAGTTACTGGAATCAAGACTTCAACAATGGAATCTTCTTAAGGAAAGTGTCTGGGTGACTTCATTTCACGCCTGTCATGAGCAGTTTGCACCTTATTTCAGAAAGGAAGATGACTTTGTGTTCTGCTACAATGTAGATGGCCTGATGAATGTCCTCAGAATCACACATAACCAGCAAGAATGGCAACTATTCACAGATTCCTTGAAATTCAGTCTCAAGGTGGTGTTGCTGCATAATGGAAACAGACTTCCTTCCATTCCAGTCAGACATACTGTCTACATGAAAGAAACCTAAGACAACCGAAAACAGCTGTCTGTCCTCAATCCAGCAAGTATGGCTGACATCTCTGTAGTGACTTGAAGGCAGTGACAGTGTTGATGGGTCTGCAGCTGGAATATATGCAGTACTGCTTTTTTTATATGAATAGGACAGCCGAGCAAAGACTTTGCACTACGTGAAAAGAGACTGGCCTCAGAGGAAATTTCTGAAGGTCAGAGAGAAGAATGTGTAACACCCAGCACTGGCAGAAACACACAATATCCCACTACTGCCCTGCTGCTATCCAACACCTCAAACTCAGTCTAGTGGAAAACTTTGTAAAAGCCATGGACCGGACTGGATCAGCTTTCAAGTACCTGGCTGACAAATTCCCTTGACTCAGTGAAGTGAAAATTAAATAGGGAGTTTGTGTGGGTCCTCAGATCCACGAGCTCTTCAAAGACAAGATGTCTGACAACCTGATTCAGGGTGACGAGAAATAATCTTGGGATGCATTTTGTCTGGTGTCAACTGATTTCCTCAGGAATGTCAGGGCAGAAAGCTACAAGGAACATGTTGTTAAAGATCCAGTTTCTCCATTCCCACTTGGATTTCTTCCATGACAACTGTGGTATGGTTAGTGATGAGCATGGTGAACGTTTTCATCAGGATATTGAAACAATTCCAGGGAAAGCAATCCACTTCCCTGTTGGCCGAATACTGTTAGATGTTTGCCAGAGATGATCCACAGCAGCTATACAAGCAACAGGCAAAGCGGTGTCGGATGTAGAAGCTGGTTTTTACTGGTACATGTCATATGTATATTTTCTTCAATTATATAATAAACTATTGTGGATCACTAAGAAACAGTAGTCAATTTTGTGTTTTCATTGTCATAATATTAATGCTCAGCACCTCAAAATTTGTTGTGCAGTTATTGCTCTGAACTGTATTGTTCCAAAACATAATGAATGCAGATCATCTCTGAGCAAAGATTCTCTTTAAGATGCCCTCCTCTGTCTTTTATAAAATTAGTTATTTAGCTACAATGTGTACCTTGGAGAAAGAAAACCTGTTCCAATAAAGGCAATTTTCCAACAAGGATCAGCAGTTACTTTGGCTGTCTTCAATAGATTTATCACCATTTCTAACCCTGCTTCTTCTACTTTCCACTTTGGGTGTGTGCATGTGCATGCTGTGATTTGATGAAAGGTGGACATGTTCCCTCTCTCTGTCATGTGAATACTTTAATGCCATTGGAAGCACTCACTCCAATAGCTTAAGATGGGAGTTGTTTTTTCTGGGGTCATGAAAACGTTTACAAAACATGTCTCCTCCCCCTCTCCCATAATTTGGTACATGCCTTGATATATAGTGCAACTGTGTGCTACTTGATTCCTACTGAGCTATCAGAGAGGTGGACAGATTTGCTGTACAACTGATCAGAAGAAAAACTGGCATTGCATACTGTGCATTGTGGAAAAAGGAAGTGAGCCAAGCAATTTCAGGAGGAGACCATAAACGGGCTTTTTAACAAATAACATTTTAATTAACCTGTCGAAGATTGTCCTGCTGTAGAAGAGCTGTTCTTCTTAATTAAAACAGCAGTGATATTCCATAAAGGTTCCTCTCCCCCCCCCATTTGAGCAGTAGTGCTGGAATTATTTATAGCAGGTGTAATTTGACTTAATGGCACCGTCGCTTCTTTTATTGCTACATTGAGCTAGCGGTCCATTAGCTCTTAGCTTTGACTGTTGATTATTAATATTTATTATTGTTGCTGCTGTTATTTTCCAATTGTCCTTTAGTGTCCAAGGGACACATTTCGCTCAGTCATTTGTCCAGAAGTAAGTCCAGAATGCGTGCGTTGACTGCCAGATATGTACTCTAGACAGACATAGCTGGAACGGGGCCTGGAGTTGTCCATTTTAATGAAATGCAGCTGTAGTGAGTAACCTCCCACTGTTGGCATGTTATTAGGACCAGTCTTAGCAGTAGGCAAGCTTTGGAGTGGCTAACTAGGAAAGCAGTCTGTAAAGGTAGAAGGCTTGTTGTAGGTGTGGGGATCTGGGAGGAATGCTGCAAATCTGGCTTTAGGGGATTTTGCAAGAGTTTCAATTAAGTGAGGCCATAAGTCCTCTCTTTCTGAGGTCCCATTTTTCACAGAGGCAGCATTCCAGTGTCTGGGCTGGAGCATTTCAGAGAACTGAAAGAGTGAATGTTGCTCCCTACACTGAGAAAACATGATCCCTGCACTGAAAATGCTAGTATGTAAGGAGAAGGCCCCCTGCCAACCTAGCGGTTCGAAAGCATGCCAGTGCAAGTAGATAAATAGGTACCGCTCCAGCGGGAAGGTAAACGGTGTTTCCGTGCACTGCTCTGGTTCGCCAGAAGCGGCTTTGTCATGCTGGCCATATGACCCGGAAGCTGTACGCCGGCTCCCTCGGCCAGTAACGCAAGATGAGCGCTGCAACCCCAGAGTTGGACACAACTGGACCTAACAGTCAGGGGTACCTTTACCTTACCTAAGGAGGAGGCATGATTCTTCCCAGCATGCTAGTTTTTATCTAGAGACTTTGCAGTGGGTGGGCAGGGAGGTTGTTTGGAGAAGCATTTGCTCATGCTCTTCGATACAAAAATATGGATATACATACAATCTTCAGGTCCAGAGGAACCACTGAATATAGCTGCTTAAAAGCCATAGTAATTGAAAAGGGATATTCCTTTTCTTTCCTTCTTGTGGGCTTCTCAGATGCAAACAGGATGCTGGGTTGGAGGCCTGACTGGTCTCGTCCACCAGGGTTCTTCTTTTGCCCTATTCTGTAAGCCCTGCCAATTCATGTCTGTTTGCAGGAACCTTTTTTGAGGGGGGGGGCGGGGGGAAGTGGGCTGGTTTCTCACCAAGAGAGAGGGAGAGAGAGACATTGTCCACTGTACATTTTACCTCATCTCTCAAGATCTACAAATGTTAGAAAGGTACTCTTCATTTTAAAAGTAAATCTGGGAGCTGGGGGATTCACCTTTCACCTGGGGAGGGGGAAAACTTTCCCTGCTTTTGGAAACCCTTGCCCCCAATGCACTTTGAAGTGTTATGACTCAGACACAGGTTTGCCACTTCAAGGGAGAACTAGGCTGTCTTCTTGTTTAATATTGTTTAATTTGGTCGTGTACTTTTTGATGTCTTATTTATTCTTTATGACTACTTTTGTTATGTATATAATTATGGGGTTTTTTCATGTTGTAAGCTGCCTTGAATATGGTTTGAACTAAGGAAAAAAGCATACAAATAAAATGAAGTATGCATGTATGCAACTAGGCCAGAAACAGCAGAGAGACTTAAAGAGGTAGTCTGTTGGCCTGGGGCCTCAGCACTCCATCACACTTCAGCCAGATTCCACTAGCTGCATTGCCTGCACTGGTAATCAGGCACTAGGAAGCATGAGGACCTTGTTGTTAAGGGAATGGTGGTTCCTCAAGGGACTCTGCCTAAGGGGTGCCATCTCCAAAGGTCTCAGTTTGGCTCAAGGGAATCCAGGCTGACAAGCTCTCACTCAGTGTCAGGACCGAGTTTTGGGTTCGGCCCCTCTGTTGCTTGCACCTTTTGTCTTCCTGATCCAGCTGGTTCCTCCCCGATGGTGTCAAGAGTTCTGGCAGCTGCTCAGGACCATGGCACCTGACACCTAGGGTAGCCATTTGTCCTACTTTAGAGAGGATGGTCCTTTGTTGGAAGGAGTCCTCTGTTTGAAGGATTGCTCAGTCCAAGCCTAGAAGGGAGAGCAGCAGGGGCCCTAGAGTCAGCAGTCAGCAGCTGGCATACAGCAGCTTGCCAAGTTACAGCTATAGATGTTAGAAGGCAGTGGTTTCCATTCCAAGCTTGTCTTCATCATAATCAGCACTGTTTCTGTTCTGTTGCACTTTGGTTGCCACCATATACCATGTTATTCACCCCACAGTCCTCTATTTAATGTAGTTTATATAATTACTTGTACCTGTATAATTTATGTAAGTTACATGTTTAATTTAATTAATGATGTAATTATTTCCACACCATTCATTACAATGCAATGGAAATGCAATTTAAATTGGGGGGGCATCATCAATTATGCACAGTTTGCAGGCTGAGAACAACAGTAGCAGCAAATACCAAATGGGGTATTGTCTCTCTGAACATGAGACAATTAAGTGAACACTGGCAATTTCTGTTTCCATCGGAAACTTCTGTTTCCATCAGAATTCTCTGACATCACTAGTCACAGCCTTCTCCACAATAGTGAGATGCATTAGATTTCTATTTAAATTATAGTACAGTGGTACCTCAGGTTACATACGCTTCAGGTTACAGACTCCGCTAACCCAGAAATAATGCTTCAGGTTAAGAACTTTGTTTCAAGATAAGAACAGAAATTGTGCTCTGGCGGCAGAGCGGCAGTGGGAGGCCCCATTAGCTAAAGTGATACCTCAGGTTAAGAACAGTTTCAGGTTAAGAACGGACCTCCGGAACGAATTACGATCTTTACCCGAGGTACCACTGTAATTATTTCTGAATTTGTAATATGCACACACATACATTAGCACATGCAAATTTTATGTAAATCTCTCTCTCTCCCCCCCCCCTGCCTTTGGTGATGTATTTCCATTTTGTCAGAGTACTGGAGGTGGGCAATGCATAAGTTCCTTACTGGCACCAGGCATACCTGTTTTGTCCTGTTTGTAATGTTTTAGAATGTGAGTGTTCTTTTGCTGGAATTATTTCCAAGTATGGAAATCCCAAAGGCAGAAGCTGAAATATTTGACAACAATTTTATCCTGATTCTCTGCTTTGTCATTTATTTACCTCTGTCAAAAATTCCCAAACTGTGTGTCTCATCACAACTGACATGCCACAAGAGAACTGCTGGTGTGCCACAATAAATAAATGAATGAAAGGAAGGAAGCCTCCCATGAGATCAAAGTAACCACCAATAGGAGGAGGCTGCCCACTGCAGTCTTTGTGCATTTCACACTCTTGTGGTTTTGTCTCCTTCGAATAAATCTCCAGTGGGCGGAGGGAAGTCGCCTTATTGCAAGTCAGACTTCAGCAGCACTCAGCATTATCTGCACAGTTCTCCAGTGTTTCTTATGGGGGTATTTCACAACCTTACCTGAAGACAATGGGGATTGCCCCTGGGATCTTTTTCATTCTAAACCTGTGCTGTACCACTGCACTATCTCAGCCCTAGCAAATTACCTTCTCCCAGAGGAGTTTGCCTGTTGATTCTCTGCATTAGTCATTGCTCTGGTGTTGCCTGCTTTGCAAACAGGAAGAACACTGATTCATGCAGGAAAATGGAGGTGGGGACCTCCTCTGTGGGCAGGTAATTTTTATTCTTAAACATTCTGTGAGTAATAAAAGCTATTCAGAAGTAATCCACTAGCATGCCTCCACATTTATTGGAGGGGGGGGGAGTTTGCCTTAGCTTTCTGAAGTTTGGAAAACATGAGTGCTCAAGTAGAGGCGCTTCCACATATACACATCCTGCTGCTAGCTGTAAGCCAGACTTACAATTAGTAAGCAGATATTTTAATCAGATAATTATACGTGTCAGTCGAGCTAAGCATTTTTCTTAAAGGGAATTCTGGGGAATGTAGAAGGGTGTTGAAGACAATACAAGATTTCTGGTTTGGTGCTCCCACTTAGGCCTCAGACTGACTGAGGGAAGGGGGTTAAACAGCACCCTTCCCCCCCTTCTCCTGCCTGGGCTCAAATTGCAAAGCAACCAGTTGAGCTCTGGAAAAATATTAATTGGCTTGCCCATTTTTAAGCCTTATAGGTTGGCAGTCTTAGACCCTGGGTCAAATGCAGCCCTTAAAATAGCAGTGGGGAACAGCAGGGAGGGTTGACAGCTATGATTCTCTCCCCAGCTCTCATGACTCTCCCCAGGCCATAACCCGTCTCCCCAGGCCATGCCTCTCATTTGTCCTGCTCCATGCTCTCCTCAAGTGCTTTTGCCTGGCTGGAACATATCCTTGACCTATGTGAGAATGCCTGTTGCTTGGCTGATGGAGAGAAGAGTATGTGTAAGTAGTAGAAACCTCTTGAGTTTTCTACAGCTGGAATGTAATCTGTTTTATAAACATCAAAGTCATATCTATTGCTCTGCCCACCTGTTGCCATTGGGCTGGAAAACCTGCTTCACCCCTTTCTTAAATATTTAAATATCTCCTCCTCTTGACCAGTATCCAATTGCATGGTGATTGCTCTATTATTTATTTATACACTTAAGGTATTTGTATATCACCCTAATCCTACAAATATAACTCCCCTTTCCCCTTCTCCACACACAGCCTCTCTTGTTTTCCATTGCTGCCACATTGCTTGGGCTGACTCTTATTCCTGAGTGGTCGCTGCTGCTGCCTACTGCTATGGCCTAGCAGGAGAAGTAGCATAGTGAGGAGAAAGTGATGGTGGAATCTGCTGGTGCTGCTAGTGCCATCATGGCTGATTAGGATGAAGAGTTGGCCCAGGTACCCTCCCTTCCTCCTCCCCATTGAACAGTGGCAGCTCTAAAGCTTCTCCTTCTTCAGCAGCACTTCATCATAATCACCACCACTTCATCCTCTTATTGTCACCTGTAGTTTGCAGGCAAGTGCCATCTGCTGGCAGCCATGCAAACTACTGCATGACGACCGATGAGTACAAATATATAGATAGATAATTGGTCTTTTAAAACTATTTTTTACACATGCAGTTGTCTTAACTGTTTTTATATCCGTATATAACATTTTATATGTGTAACTATTTTGTATGTTTTTGTTATATTGTAACATCAGCATTGGGGCCACACTTTCAAGCCAGGGTTGTTTCCCCCCATCCCACAAAAGATGCCTCCCATTTCATGGCCTCCCTCCCCGATTTCTACAGAGGAGGAAAAAACCTCATGTATGTTTGTAAATAGTATTCGCTCCTCCATGCCTCTTTGCTGAACTAATAAAGTAAAGAATTACTCACATGACAATTTAGAACTTCAAAGCACTTAAGACACATTAACTAATTATCATCACAGCAGCTGTCAAAGCAGGATGTTCCATCTCGGTTTCTCTCACTAAGACAGAAGAAGGGAAGAAACTGTGAATTCCTGCTCTCTTCTGTTCTACCTCCCCTAAATACTTGGGAGGCCCTTTCTTGGGCTTTTCCTTTTTAAGATGAGAGGTGCACCCTGGGCCATAAGGACCATTCAAAGGGAAGGGTGAGGAATGTGCTTTTGAAGGGGCTCACGGTCACTGCCCCATTTCTATAGAGATGAATGACACTCACAGACAGGTGAGAGATTTGATTCTGCTCAGAGGGCAGCACAACTCAATTGAGGCCAGACTTCATTTGACTTTGTGAGCTATGGATCGATGGAGGGACGCTAAACTCCACAGTGTGGCTTGGCAGCAGTTTGGGAAGAAATTCTGACTTTGCCTTGGCAGGTGTAGATAGTCAAGTGCCATATATATCCCACTTTTCTCAGCCCTGATGCCTACCCCTTCAAAGTAGCTCACAATTCTAGAATGGATGATATATACAATAAAAGCACCCACTCTCCCTTGAAAAACAACAACTAGCAAAAAATATCTGAAACACGACTAGCAATTTAAACTGCTCCACAGCTCACTGATGCTCAAGCAACAAGGTGGGCAGGCAGGCATCCCTGGGGAGGGAATTTTGCAGACATGCTGCAGCAGCAGCAGAGAAAGCCCTAATACAGAGTTGTTGAGGGTCGTATTCCCTTTAGGTGTAGTGGACAAGGCCAGACCCAGTTGTGGGTGGGCTTTTCAACAGTGCGAGATTACATAGCTTTCCCCCATCTGCACACACACCACACATTTAAAGCACATGGCTTCCCCCAAAGAATCCTGGAAACTGGTTTGTTAAGGGTGTTTGGAATTGTAACCAAACTACGGTATCCTGGGTTCTTTGGGGGAACTCATGCGCTTTCAATGTGTGGTGTGTATGCAGCTTCTCTCTTCCTCTTCGGGCCTCTCCCCTCCAAATCCAGTAGAATTAAAATGGATCTTCTTGAATTTGCATGGTTTTACATAGAGTCTCCTAAAACCATAATCAAATTGAATTTTACATTGGTACACTGCTCAGTAAAAATTAAAGATGCAATGCTTGTCAGCACCAGAAAAAACATCAATCCAAGTTGCAGATCCTTATGGATCTTTGTTATTTTTACATAGGACAATAACAAAACTGCTAACTACTCACAAGAACACATCTGTAGTCCCTGGAACCAGAGAATATCATGTAAAAAAAATGAGGATCTATGTTTTGCTTTATTAACAGTACCAGCCAGTTGTACATGAGCCTTTGTGTCTCTGACCTTTAGCTAGTTGTATTTTCTTTGTACACAAATAAGAAAAACAATTCTGAATTTGTGGGATGGGCTTTAATGGGTAAGAGAGGATGTATTAATTGAAATTTATCCCTCTAGTCTCTCCCACATTTGTGGGTTGAACAGAGTTTCAAAGTCCCATCCTTTGCAGCAAAATTAATGCATAGCAATTAGGCTGCAAAGCCTCCTTTTGAGCAAGTCTAGCTACAAAGTATGCTGGCTTCTGCCTTCTTATCCCACTTAAAGAATCAGGCAACAACTTGCAAAGCAAATTTAAAAATAAAATTTACTTACTTTATAATCATGTATGGGTCACAGCAAAGGCAGCGGTAAAAACTATGCAGGCAAAATACTTACCGGTATATTTACAGTATAACCAACTTCAGGCACCTGCCTGAGTTGAAACAAGCAGAGGCATATCTGCATCCAATGCTGATCAATGGAAGAGAGAGAAGAACAGGAACTACTCTATGTTCCATCCTTTCCAGGAGTGGAGGGAGAAATGACATCACACAGAGCCCTCTCTACCAATCGTATTTCTGTGGGCTGAGTGTCTGACTATCAGCAATATAGCTCTGTGGTGTTAGCCCCTTTTCATGCTAACTAGCAAGAATATGCATTTGTAAGGTCTGGCTGTTAAAATCTCCCACAGAACTTTCATAGACATCTAGATGTTGTTTGTTCTAGGTTAAATCATATCCTATGCTTTAGACATATGACTTTGTAATCTTATGCTGTCTTTTCATTGTATATCTTGGGATTTCTGTTTAAAGGGGGGTTGCTATTTTTTTATAACCCCCCCAAAAAAAACTATTAAAAAGAATGATCCCCAACAGTCCATGTTTTTTGTGATACTGAAGTAAACCATTGTCTCCATAATTTTGATGGGTCAGTCAATGGAGATAGATGTGATCTCTGATCTGTTGGCAATTGGCAGGGGTGGAAACCATGAAAAAAAACTAAGCAATTTCAGGAGGATCCATTTTACTTTCTCCACTCTGTGTGTGTGTGTGTGTGTGTGTGTGTGTGTGTATGTGTGCATTCATTCATTCATTCATGCGTGCGTGCACACACACACACACACACACACTTTCTCTCACTCCGGCAACTCATTCACACGTTCCCATTCTCCTCCGCCTGGCACTCTGTTCTTCCCCTCTCTTTACCCCACCTCCTGCAGCACCCTATTTTATCTGCTTTCCTCCCAGGTGGCTCTTCTTTCTCTCCTCTCTCCCTCTTGATAGGTCTGATTTCTGTTCAGCTGTGATCAACAGAGTTGAAGTACGAGGAAGCATCACGTTTTTGCATTTCTTCTTTCACCTCCATGTTCTTTTCAAGAATCTGATCTTCAGCTTGGGTGCCGATCTGAGCCTTGAAAACCACTTAGAGCTGTAAGAAGAAGTGGGGGAAGAGCATTCCCCTTCAAGGAAGGGGAGATGTAGCTACCCTCACCACCTCATGTCCTAAGGGGGCATGATTTCAGAGGCTTCATTGATGGCATGATAAGTCCTCAAGGATGCTGCTGCACCCAAAGGCACAGCACGATCCTGGGTTCTGTTTCTTGGTACAACACTAAAGCAGTCTCCCCCAACTGGGTGCCCTCCAGATGTCTTGACAACATCTGGAGGGCACCAGGTTGGGGAAGGCTGCACTAAAGTGAGATGGAACTCTGTGAAAGTGATTTAAAAAAAAAAAAAACCATATGGATGATGGTGATTGAGTTTGACCAGGCATAGGCAAACTCAGCTCTCCAGAT
The DNA here is from genome assembly GCF_009819535.1 of Lacerta agilis. Lineage (NCBI taxonomy): Eukaryota > Metazoa > Chordata > Lepidosauria > Squamata > Lacertidae > Lacerta > Lacerta agilis. The sequence continues at coordinate 29,182,205 of NC_046325.1, read as the reverse complement.
GTTTTGGGACTACAATTCCCCCCTCCCTGACCACTGGTCCTGTTAGCTAGGGATGATGGGAGTTGTCGTCCCAAAACATCTGGAAGGCCGAGTTTGCCTATGCCTGAGTCTGACTAATCCTGACTTTAAGGCACATTTCTTGAAGTCAACCTTAATTTTCCTAACATGCAACCTATTCTCCTTTGCTTATCAGACTCCATTAGAACCTTATGTTAGTGTATTTGAAATCTTCTCCCAGCCATATAAACTTTCCTTTTACAAATCTCTTCTCAGCTCTTTGGAATTTCACATCTGCTCCCTTTCATCATGGACCCAACAGATATTAGTCTGCTATTGATTTTCTTTTGGCCACAGTGCCATTAAGCAACATTACCCGAAGGCCATTGATTGCGAGGGGACCCACCAGATAGCCATTTCTTCCATAATGAAGGCACGGAGCAGATAGTGTTTGAATAAAACTTAATTAATCTGATAGAAGAAGAGCTGAAATGAAAGGACTGACTCTTAACAGGGCCATGATTGCTATCAAGGGGGAACAAGCAATTTAGAACATAGCTCTTGGCTAGGTCGTTGGACAACACGGACATTTGTCCAGGATGCCAGGCCTGTAAAGGGGAGCCTGTGTGGAGGCTGCCCCCACAGCTGCCCTCCTTCAGCACAGATGACCTTCAGCTCATAGCCACCTGTTTCTCCCACTTCAGCGCAGGAGATAAGTATCCTAGCAACCACAGCATGTTTTTACCTGCCAAACCCATAAGAAAGAGATTAAGGTTGCTGAAATCCCCACCCCTTGTCCCCATTATGTGAACACAATAGAGCCAGAATAGATACTTTAATATTTGCCTTCATTCAAATCATATTTGTAACAAGAACATTAGGATGCAGTGTTTTGTCACAGAGTAGTAGATTTAAGGCTTCCTTCTTCTGCATGGGTAGGCTTCCAGCTAGGTCTTTTCTACAGGGTTTATTCACAGAATCTTAGAACTGAAATGCACACACCCCTTTTAACCTGGATCTGGGAAGCCCACCTGTATCCCCTGTAGATACAGTTCAGATCAGTCCTCTGGCTGTTTAGCTTGAGTTTGAGGTGAACTTGGACTAGACCTCCAAGTTCCAAACATCTCCAGGTGTACCACTGGAGCAGTGTTCAGGCCCCCAGTCCCTGCCTCGGCTTTCAGAGTTGTAAGTCAGGGCTGGGAAATCTTTTTCAGCCTGAGGGCCAAAGCCCCTCCTGGACAGCCTTCTGGGGGCCACATGCCAGTGGTAGGCAGGGCCAGAGGCAGAAGAGCAACAAAATTGTAACCTAATATTAACACAGTGTAGTGGTGGGGGAAATCAAAACAACATTAATACAATCTTTGAAATAATAAACAAGAACATATTCAACCAGCTATGGCATTATGGTGAATTCAGAAAGCCTATGTCTTAACCTGAAGCTGAAGAGTATATAATGTTGGCACCAGACTTTTTTCCCCAAGAGGGTGTTTCAAACCTATGGCACCACCACTGGAAAGACCCTGTGTTTTGTGGATGCATAATGCACCTCTCTTGCAGCTTCACCTGAGTATCTTAATGCACTGGGAGAGTGGAAAAGGGATGGGAACAGTCTACCTTAAGCACGGGGTGGTGGTGGGCAGGAACAAGACTGACAGCTACCCCTATGTTTACATCTGTTGTGTAAATTATTGGGAGCCAGGAGCTCCTAATGCTGGTGAAGAAGCAACCTGCTATGACTTATCTTCAAATATAATACCTGTCTTGGCTCTGTGACTTAACCCAGGCTAACCCACAGTACTTTTTCTGTACGCGGTGGGATTAATTCTCCCTCCTTGCTGATTCTGTGCAGCACAAGCCCATGCAGAATGCAAAGCAGCTCTCTGGTACAGCAGTGCACCCAGAGGTCTTGGCGGGACAGGAGTGATCAATAGCATTTCCTTTGAAATCAGATTGGGAAAATATCATGTGCAGCAGTGAAGCGATTAGCTCGATTGTTCCAAGCTGTGTGCAGCAAAGCAGCCTGCAAGATTAGTTAAGCCATCATGGAAGACATTAAGGGAAAAATTGGAATAGAGAATCTGGTACGGAAGGGAGACTCAGAGGGCAGCAACTGCAAACTGCTCTTATTTATTCACTCCATGATAGCAATATGCCTGCCAACTTTTAAAAATGAGAGTGCCTCTGAACCTGTGCAGTGTGCCTCCCCACACCGTCCTAAGAGAACTGGGAAATGAATAGGAACACAGGAAGCTGCATAATACCAATTCAGACTGTTAGGCTCATCTAGCTCAATCTTGTCTGCACATTAATGGGTGGGACGCTCCAGGATTTCAGGCAGAGGACCTGCTTTCTCTGCCTTGCCTTGGAGATGCTAGGGATTGAACTCTACCACTGAGCTACATCTTTGCCCCAAATGGAGTTCTCTATCTCTTTAATGAGTGACTAAGGAACAGTAAGGGGAGAGGTTGTAGAGACCCTCCAAATCACCCTTTCCATTAGCAACCCCTAGAGGAAATGGTTAGAAAAAGCTCTGTTTTAGCAGGGGTGGGGAACCTCAGTTTGGGTGTGTGTGCAAATGTGGCCCTTCAGGCCTCTCTGTCTGGCCCTTTGGATTTTTTTCCAGGCCATACCCCTCACTGACCCTGCTTTGCACCCTCTTTGAACGTTTTACCTTGTTTGGATGTGCCCTTGAACTCTAACAGTGCTTCTTGTTTGTCTGGATGGAGGCTAGAGAGGTGTGATCAAATCTAGTTTATTGTACACAAGTAAACTTTACATTCATTGTCCTGTCCGCTTCCCCCTGTATCTCCACTCACCATTTGCATGTGGCCCGCAGAAGGTTTCCCAGGAAGCCATACAGAGTCAGAACCACCATGTTCTGAGGCCTTTGACTAACAGATGCTACTAACAAGGGATAGATCTCACCATCCATCAAGCCTTGCTTGTTTACTTTGCTCAGCCTCAGGTACCTGGCTTGCCAGTGTCAGAGATGGACTGCTGAGCTTAGATGGCTCTTTGGTCTGGAGGAACATGGCAAATCCTGTTTTCTTAAGCCCTGAATTATTTATTCACCTCCTGCATTCCACAGTCCTTGCCTCTGCTTGGAGCAAACCCCAAGCCCTGCAGCATTTAGCAGACATCCGCCTGCCTTCCTGAGTCACTACAGCTGACACAAGCTATCAGCCTGAACAAGACTTTCCTCTCACTGCCTGCTGGGAATGAAGGGAACAAAAAAAGAAAAGAAAAGAAAATGATTTTCTAAAAATAATGTCTTTTGGAGTACTCCAGGATTAATGGACTTTTTGTGTCCACAATTCTACGAGGTTGGGAATGTTAGTTTTGGCACTTCTTTAATTTTGCAACAAATTGAAGGAAAGGCTTGAAGGCATAAGGGGCCTGGCCTGATATGGTACAATGTTTGTCTTGTGCTTTTAGATGATGGCAGTTCTGTACGCCACTTAGCATCAAAACTCCCTTGTAGGGGAGAGGCAGCAGTAGTGGCTGGAAGAGTGTAAGATAGGGAGGCTAACAGTAGGTGGAGCCAGAACCAATGAGTTCTACACTGAAACTAAGGAAAGGGTAAGGTAAAGGTATAGCACCCCTGGACAGTTAAGTCCAGTCAAAGGTGACTATGGGGTGTGGCGCTCATCTCACTTCAGGCCGAGGGAGCTGCTGTTTTGTTTTTTGTTTTTAAACAAACAAACAAACAAACAAACAAACAGGGAGCTGCTGTTTGTCTGGGTCATGTGGCCAGCATGACTAAACAGCCTCTGGCGCAACAGAATGCCGTGACAGAAGCCAGAGTGCAAGGAAACACCGTTTATCTTCCCACTGCAGCGGTACCTGTTTATCTACTTGCACTGGTGTGCTTTTGAACTGCTAGGTTGGCAGGAGCTGGGAGAGAGCAACAGGAGCTCACCCTGTCACACAGATTTGAACCACTGACCTTCCGATCAGCAAACCCAAGGGGCTCAGTGGTTTAGACTGAGGAAGTGGACAGGGAGGGCCTGGATTTTGATTGAAGGGATCCCTGCTCAGCTATGAGGTTGAAGAGCATGTCAAGGAAGAAGGTTCAGCTATGCTCAGGTCTCGCTCAATATTATCCTCAGAAGACATGCTTGACAGCTGTCAATAGGTTGCATCCAGACTGTCAATATTTTGCAGGAGAAATTGATGGGCATTCTGTAAATTTGGCTTTGTGCAGTTAAAGTGGATTAAAGTGCTGTGTTGCCCTTGAAAAACAAATCCACATTATGCATACACAAAACTGACTTTTCATGGTTAGGAAAGTGATAGGGTATTGAAAAAGGTGAGATCAATGAATGATTAACAAGAAGATGTATAGCCACCACACAAGCCAATCAGGATGAATGCTCATTGTTGTATAACCACCCACAAATAAATCAGAACAAATGCTCAATAAAGACAGGACATAGTCTAACTTCCACGTAAGCTTTGTACAAGCAAATCAGGATGAATGCTCAATAATGAAGTTGTCTGGAGGAGCCTATAAGGGCTGTGATCTGATAGCTAGAAAGTATCTGGTTTGAATTTCACATAGGGTTGAATCCCTTAAAACAACAACAACAACAACAACCTTCAGTTGTTTTGAAATGGAGTTAAATATGCAAGGGGAGGGGTAACCTTGGGGGGACAAGTGCAATAGCTCCCACACCACCCCAGTCACCATCTCCTTCCCACTCCGTGAGTTTAGAGGGTGCATCCTATACTTATGCACATTTTAGAATCCTGATTTTCTAGGGTTCTAAAATGGTTAGGGAGTCTCCAGGAATACAGTTCACAAGTTCACCCTACAATTAATGGAGGCCTACAGCAATGGCAAAGAGGGAGCAAAGCTATCTATGCTCATCTCCACAGACCACACTTACAGGTATACCTACTTCTGACTGTGTTAAGTCATGCTGTGGTCCCACTGAAATCAGCTAGTGTGGATCCTACCAACATGAAGTGACCTTGTTCAAGTTGCTGTTCTCTCAGCCTCCATCTGCAATATAGGAACAATTACTAATGGGACCTGGAACAAATGGTTGCAGTATGGAGTTATTTTGGGTGTTCAAGCCAGCTAGTCACACCTTCTTTCAGGATACTCCATTCTTGTTTGGAGAATGGGTGGGATTTTTGTCTCTTCAGTACTTTTTCTGTTTATGCAAACTTTGGGGTTCTTCCAAATATGCTGGTGCTTTCTTCGTATTTCTCAAAAGTCCCATTTTGGGTATAATGTTTATTGGGACTTGTCTCAGTGGTTGGAAAGAGATGCTGGGCAACTTTGTTCCCTAACCCCATTGTTCAACTATACATTGGTAAAAAGCCATTGCAATTTCATGTCAAGACTTCTCTCTTCCTATTACTTCTTTTAGTTTGCTCCCGTAATTCAGAACCTTCCACCCTCACACCTGCCTGGTTGAATACTGAAACTCTTCACTTCTGAATGCTGATCCAAAAATTCTGATATTCATGCCTCAATTCCACAGTGCTTTCGATGAATCACACTTACATAAACATGAATTATGTATTCCTAAGAAATCTGCAGTGAACTCGTGATATTCCAACCCTCTTGTGCCTAACCATCTACATTCTCGTGAAAGCTATTTTATCCCACTCTCAGACTTCCAGTTAAAGGTAGGCAGCCGTGTTGGTCTGCTGTAGTAAAAAACAAAATAAAAAATAAAAAAATTCCTTCCAGTAGCACCTTAGAGACCAACTAAGTTTGTTCTTGGTATGAGCTTTCGTGTGCATGCACACTTCTTCAGATACCTTCAGATACCTTCTTCAGAAGAAATGTGCATGCACACGAAAGCTCATACCAAGAACAAACTTAGTGGGTCTCTAAGGTGCTACTAGAAGGAATTTTTTTTTTATTTTTTATTTTGTTTTGACTCTCAGACTTGGAAGATTTATTAAATAAAATGGATAAACCAAGAACCACACACTTTCCAAAAAAAATTAGTGCCAGTGGAGCAGAAGCCCACATCTGATATTCCTTTGCACAGGGCAGTTGCTGGGATATGGTCCTGTGGGGAAAGGGGACAGTCAGCTGAAGCAAGAGCAGGCTGTGATGTCCCCTCTGCTGGCTCTTTTGTCTTCTTCACTCGCCTCCCTCAATTCCCTGCTCTTTCCCACAGGGACAGGACAGTTCCACTGAAGCAGGAGGTACTCTTTGCCTGCCTTCCTCTCCTGTTTCTTCTCACAGGGTGATCTTGTCATCACCAAAACACACAAGTCTGAGGACAGCTGACTGCTTATGCAGCCTCAGAACAACAAAACCCATGATGTGCTGCAACTGCGGACAAAACGCACATGTGTGAAAAGGGGTCATTTCACAGTGAGAAATTGATAATTAATAAGCTGACTTGCAAGCCAAACCTTGTACAACTTCAGAATGGTAACTGGATTTTTTCTGTTGAAACCCACTGCTCAGAATAAGCAAAGGGACCTGCAGAATAGCATTATTCATTAGGTTTCCGATGTGCCTAGTTAGCATTCATACTGTGCCGAATATGTGCTAAGTGTTGTGCAGGATGCAGGGGTGCTGAAGTTGCTGCTTTAAACCATTGCAAATCCTTGTAAATATACAATATGGTGGATTTTTAAATAAATCATGGTTTTGCAACAAGGTAGTCCAAATATGGGATGTAGGTGGCGCTGTGGGTTAAACCACAGAGCCTAGGGCTTGCCGATCAGAAGGTCAGCGGTTCGAATCCCCATGACGGGGTGAGCTCCCGTTGCACGGTCCCAGCTCCTGCCCACCTAGCAGTTTGAAAGCACGTCGAGTGCAAGTAGATAAATGGGTACCGCTCCGGCGGGAAGGTAAACGGTGTTTCCGTGCACTGCTCTGGTTCGCCAGAAGTGGCTTAGTCATGCTGGCCACATGTCCCGGAAGCTGTATGCCGGATCCCTCAGCCAGTAATGTGAGATGAGCACCGCAACTCCAGAGTCGGACATGACTGGACCTAATGGTCAGGGGTCCCTTTACCTTTACCTTTAGTCCAAATATGGTTACAGCAAAGCTAATTCCTGCAATTACGCAAATTTGCACAACAGCTCACGTGGTTTCAAAATTTGATCTGCATCTGCTTGCCACAGAAGGAGCTTTTCAGAGCATTGAAATATCCCCCCCCCTGCCCAAACCCCCTGAAATCTTATTGGGCCCCTCTTTGGCCACATATACACCATACTTTGAAAGCACATTCAAGCCCCCCCCCCCTGCCGCCGCCATGAATCCAGGGAATTTAGCTTGCTAAGGATTCTGGGAATTGTAAGTCTGTAAAGTGCAGTTCCCAGAATTCTTGGCTGTGTGTACTTTGAATGTTCCTGGTGTGTGCAGAGCCTCTGATTTAAAAAATGATAAATTCCCAGAAAGCTGAACTGTGCAATTTGTACCTGGGTTCTGCAAAATCTCACCCAATTTGCCAGTGTCCACACCATATATTTAAAGATCCTTCAGCTGCATTCGCATGGTAATTTATTCTGTTTTTCTAACTGATAATTTCTGTATTATATAAAAAAGAAAAAAATCCAGTATTATATTTTAGCTTTCACACAATGTAAAAGCTGGAAATATAGTGGAATATAGTTGGAGCTTAGCACTCATTCCGTGTTAATTGTTTCCAGAAAAAAATCTGCTTGCAACCCTATCCACCCAGAAAATTTTAGAAGTAAATTGATGAAATATGATGTGGTATTCCAGCATATGATTCTGTTTTCATGGGTGAATCATGGGGAAACAGAAGTGGAAAGGGTGAGGGAGTAAAGGTGTTGCCCAACGATGTCCTTTGGTATGAATTAAATTTAGTGTGACATGCCAATATGTTGGTCAGAAAGCCACAGCTCCATAATGCAACAGGTACGGGCAGTGTTAAAGGAACAGGACAGAACCACTGGCATTAAAATCAGGAAGACTAACATAATATTCGCCATGTCTGAATGCACCCCTGGTGGCATAAATATTCAAGCAGAGCAGAGGCAGTGTGGGAGCAGAGGTGGCCACTGTAAAAATCTTACCAGGAACATTAGCTCTGGACGCTGCAGTAGTTCAAAAGGCAAATCCATTTCAGTATGAAAGATTAGGGAAGGGACTCAAAATAAAGAGGCAAGTATTAGGTGTGATTATGTAAGTCTGTGGTGCGGCCTCATTTAGAGTCTGGCCACTCTGTCCTCAAAAGTGAAAGTCTCTCTTAAAGTGCTAAAACTCAAAGTCTTCCAGTGATATGCATTGGCAGCAGGTACAGGACAAACAAAAGGCAATACCCCCCCCCACAACACACAACAAAGTTGCAGCATTCATTGCCACAAGCACAGATGGCTTTTAAAAGGATTGGACAGATTCATGTAGGATATGTCTAGTAATAGCTATTAGCCATAATAGCTAAGAATAGACTGTCCAGGCTCAGAGGCTGAATACTTCTGATGAACAGATGCTCAGGATAAACGGGGGTGGGAAAGAGAGTGGTTTTCTCCATCAGGCTTTTCTTGTGAACTTCTCATTGGCTCGTGACTGGCCATTGCTGGGGACTGCGTGCTGGGTTAGATGGAGTTTTTGATTCCTCCAGCATAGCAGTTCTTACATTCTTATCTCCTTTAATCCCTCCCAGCTCTACAAGCGAACTAAAGGATGTTTGTGGTCAGAAGGCCCAAGTGTTGCAGAGGGACATGTAAGAACCTGGCATGGTCTGTGCTGCGAATCTGAAATTCTGGCACTTGGTTGAAGAAGTTTTAGGGTTTGCTGTGAATTGTAGGCACCTCAGGGCTTGAACAAGATGCCTCCTGATTGCACAGCAAGGAGAGAATGTGCTGCACAGTTCTTAAACAGCCCGATCACTCTTTCCTACCGCACAGCACTATTTAATTTCTAAAGGGGGTGATGGGGTTCAGTCCTGATTCAGACTCTCTCTCTCTCTCTCTCTCTCTCTCTCTCTCTCTCTCTCTCTCTCTCTCTTTCCTGGAGCTAGAACAGGTGTCAGACTCCATTAGCCCCAGCCAGCATAGCCAGTGGTCAGGGATGATGGGAGTTGTAGTCCAACGACATCTAGAGGGCCACAGGTTAGCCAGCCCTGGATTGGATGCATCTTCCCTAAGTACAGTAGGCAAATTGGTCATATGGTTGACCACAATGAAAGAAAGACAGAACATGTTTAGAGACACTCTGGTCTGTAGAATGTTTTCATGTTTCTAGGATTGAGTTGCAACATGAACGGGTTTTAGGGGAAAGAGAAGCCCAGGTTCGTGTTAAGATCTGCCTTACAGCTTTCATCCCCTGACCCCTGCTTCCTTTGCCTGCACAATTCAAGGTAGAATGAAACAGGCAAAACTACAGATGCAAGGAGCAAGACCTTGTTGATACCAGGAGACCTGATCAAAGATCCTGCTTGTCTGCCAACATTTGTTAATATTAAAAGGGGGGATTTGATTTCTTGACCTCTTCCTATTAGCCCACAAGTCCCCATTGTTTGACCCATGATAAAAGTAAAGCAAATATTATACCGGTACATTTAATTTCAAAATCAAAGAGATGCATTTGTGGAAAATCAAGCCCCTGTTTCTATTCCCTGGCACAGCAAGTCTTAAGGTCAAGCTACATGTTCAGAAAGAGCACATGGTACAATCTTTCTACTGGGGTGATACCATTTCAGAGAATGAATGGGTTCTGCACATTTGGCTCCTCCACACAGTAAAAATTCCCTGCCCACATAATGCTAACATTTCAGAAATAAGGGTTGTAGGTTAGCCTTCCCACATGCTAATTTTTCATATGTGTGAAGGACTGGGTTTGCTGTTGTTTTTTAAACATGAGAGAACATTCCAAATACACACTCCTGGGTTCTGAAGTATCACAATCGCAGGAATGCAACACCATTGGGCAGGTCAGTCTTAGATTTACAATACATCTATAAGAGTTGATGAATGGAGTGTGGGGAGAAAAACAGATATAGATCACCCATGTGGGGTAATTAATAAAAGAATTGGCTGGATCCCTAGATCCAAAGCTTGGGGCTAAACACACTCCCCTGCAAAAGAGGGTCCCTAGAAGTATGCGATTAATAGGCTGTTAGACCTTTTAAATATCTCATTCCAGTCTAGTTAACCACTTCCCTTCTATCCCTCCTGCAATGAATAGACCACACCATTTAGTGAGTTTAAATACTGTACTTTACTTACAAACTTCAAAGGTCCGGTTGATGCATTATTCCATGTAGCAGCAAGAAGAAAACAGGTAGAAATAATGAGTTTATAAAATACAGAAAAATATTTTTGAGCACACAGTCTGGGTTTGAAGCAGTCAAGCCCAGGCATGTTGCCTGAGTAGTTTCATATGGTGGAAGAAAATGAAGAAAGAAGCTTCACTTCCTTCTTCATCAGAAGTGAGGGGTCATGACCTGAGTCTAGGATTACAATTCTGTGGTCTTAACCCCTTCATCCATTAACTAGCCTTAACCTTGCTAGTTATATTTGACTACAGTTTCCCAAACAGAATACTCACAGAGACAGGAAGCCAGTTCATTCAGCTGCCATGTTTGATTCCAGGCCCCCTGGTAGAAACTGCCCCACTACCCTTCAGTTTAAACCGCATTCTGGGCATCTTGCCAGGCTCATTAATATTGTTTAGTGTTTGATTAGCAGTTGCGTTCTCAGCGATGACTTTAATCCCTGTAATTAAAGAGCCTCCTGCTGTGGCTATGGGATAGAAGCAACAGAAATGAGGAACATATAATAAATTGTTTTTACAAGTTCCTCGGCATTCTTCCACACACAAAGTGCCGTTCTGTTTTTTACTTTCATTAACAACTTTGCAAAGTGGGATATGGCTGTTGTGAGAGACTGATTGGTCAAAGCGTACTCAGGCAGGTTGCCATCTTTCCCGTCAGTAGGGCTTCTGTCTCATTTATAGCTCAGTAACAGGCAGAAATTCAGTAGGGGTGGCTGCCTCTCCATGCATAGAAAAACCTGTTCCTGTTGAACTTTGTTTACTGCCATGTTAGCTATTGAAAGTACAGAGGTAGTAGGACTGCCTGCTTTCCTGAGGCTCAATGGGGGTCTTTGCTCCTGATATAAATAGCAGGCAGGATAATGTACAATGCCCAGCACTGGACTGGTATCATGACAACGGTGGCAATGCTCCCCCCTTCTGCCCTGGACTATGGTCAAGATCCAGAATGCACAGCCACCCACACCCACATGCCCACTTGCACCCCTCCCTTGCTATTTACTTGTTTGAAAACTATTCACACAGCTGCTGATTGTAAGAATAATTTCATAGGTAGTTTGGCCCTTAGGGAATGGAGTCTGGTTGCTCAGGGATGGCTATTGGGATAGCAGTGTCCAATTATCTGTTGAAACCTTTTGAGGATTGCCCTCCTGTACTATTTCAGACATGTGGTTTAGGTACTTAAGTATGTATCTTTACCTTGTGCACTTATGAACATTCATTTTATGTCTGACACCTTAGAATTCTTATAATATGTGCCACTCATGGAAGACTCTTCTCTGCTCCAGACCTTACACTTTAGGGATAAATGGCACCCAGAGTGCATAATGAGAAAAACAAATGCAGGCACCACATGCACTGCACATACCTGAGGCTTTTGCTGTAGAGCATGGGCCTCACAGGATTCCTAGACTGGCTAATTTCTCAGTGTCGTAGAACTGTGTTTTATTGTACTTTGCCCCAATGCTCAGACATCCTAGAAAGGCTTATGTCTCCCCCCCCCCTTAATGTGTTACTTTAGAATTGTGAGTTTTCATACAGCAAAGGTGTGGGGGAATTGGAGTTCCTCCAGGCCTCAGTCTTTTAGCCTCCTAAAACTCAGCTTTCACCTGCCAATTAGGGAAGCAGTTTGATAGAGGTGTATCGAAATGACAGCACAGCTACCTTCTGTCAAATGTCAGTTCTTGAATGGAGAATGCCAGATATCAAATACAAAACTTATAACATGTGACTGACAGCACAATCAACAGTGGTGGATTCTGGGGAGGATTAGAGCAGGTGAAAGATTTATTTTGGCATTAATATATTCACAGAACTATTGGTGGGAGAGAAGGAATACTATGGATGAAGGGCTAAGAAGATGCTGTCCATTTCAGTTCTCATTGCTAAGCGTCCGTGTCTTAACCTCTGCATACCTCTATGGAATACAGGTGGTGTGGAACTAAATTCTGCTTCTGATATCTGCCTCTGAAGAGTCTGGGACTGAATTTCACTCTTCCGTTTTGGCAGATGCAGTGATGGGAGGGATTCCAAATCAGCAAACAAATCAGTATGGAGGTGTAATGCTACTTAGGGAAGAAAAGTTAAGCAAGGTCTACAAAGACAATGTTGCCTGATGATCTTCCTGTCCAAATCCCAGCCCTAAAGTCCATTGGTTATACAAATAAGAGACCCACTTCCATTCTTGAAGCAGCCCCTACCATGAGGGAGGGTACCATGATCCACCCATTTGGAGGTTTTAAAGACCGTTATTGACAGTGAGACAGGAGACAGTTCTGGCCTGTAGAGCACTTCCTTCTGGAAACAGTTTTCCTGGGAGCTGCAAATGAGGATAATAGAACTTGGAGGCTTGCAGGGGGGGGGGAATTATCAGATGCATGGGTGGGGCCATTTGACAGGCACCAAAACATCTTTTGCTGGTCCTGATTAACACCCATCCAGCCCATCCACAACACAGTTGAGCCAAAACTCTTGATCTTTAAAACACCAGCATTCCATTGAAGTGAATGGAACCACCTTGGCTTTAAAATATTTCAGCAGAAATGGGTTGTGAACGGATCTATCCAGGCCCGAAAAGAGCTGAGTGTTTATGCTGAGCTCATTGGCATTCCTTTTGCTCGTCGATTACCCTTCTAATTTGTCTGAAAACAGCAGGCGATCAATTTTGAAATGCCAGGAACTGTCCTGTGGGTGAATGGTTTGAACCCATCTGATCTGGATGAAAACTGAAAGGTCCTTTGGTAGGGCATGTTAGAGGCTTGTAGGCAGGTGCTAGTCAGTCCATACTGCTGAAAACTTCCACTTCCACATGTATATGTGAATCTCCTCCATTGCTATTGCATTTCTAATTGGAATATTAATCTCTCCTCACCATGTCTGGGGAGAAGAGAGGATGATCAAATGATTTTTAAAATTTTGTTTTTGGGTGAGGGGGGAAATGTATGAGGTAATAATTTGAGCTTCAGTGATGTTTAGCACCCAAACCTTTCTAGCTCAGGAACACATGTAGAGATAATATGTAGAGTGTGTGTCTAAGAATGTACAGTGTCCTGTGCCGCTACTGTGCAGCCTCTATAGATCTTAATTTCAGGAGTACAACTTCTAGGTAAGCTTGAGCCTTAGCTTAGCATGCTTATTTTAAGCAGTTACCGCCTCATTCTGTTGTGTGTGTAGATCAGGCCTTAGTTCCCATCAACTCCTGCAAGCATAACCAATGATCAAGGATGATGTAAGTTGTGGACCACCAACATCTAGAGGTCTCCAAGTTGGCTAATCCTGTTTCAGGCTGTCAGCAGGAGATTGTGCCCTGAGGGTTCTCTACAGACAACTGCACATAACACATGGTTGTAGCAAGAGAAGACATGGTGTCAGTGGTGGGTCTAAAAGTGTGGTCCTACTTCAAAGTATACACAGTAATACCCCACACATGAGTAAAGTGGGAATAGGGCTCTAGTCAGCTTCAGACCTACTTCTTTTCAAGCCAGTCACTGGCACAAGGCATGGAGAGTTATGTCACTGGCAATGCCACAGGCACTGTTCAATAGGTGCCTGTGACATGTGTGCAAACCCCAGTATTCAACACAGCATCCCATGTTGCAATGTCCCCACTAGTTAGGGAAATAATTGAATTCCCCTCAGAACAATATGTTGCCTTTTGAGGGCTAAGGAATCCTTGCAGTATCCTTGAAGCAAAAGTATGCGAAGATGCATGCAGCTCACATCACAAAGGAGCAACAGCTACACATTTCTTAACCTATACACTGATCATTTAGAGAGACTTCATTGAGAAAGGCTCTAATTCTGCATTCATTTTCAGGAGCTGCATAAAGCACACTTGGTAGATCGCAGGGGCTATCCTGCAAGTGAGAAATGGCTCTTTGCCATGTTGCATATTAAAGTTACCTATATTCACAAGAAGGCCACTCTCCTTCCTTTCCACTTTAGCATCTGATCTCAGAGATGGAGATGTTCCTTTCAATGGGTTTCATGTTCACAAAAGTTTTCTAAGCTAGGTCATTAATTAATTAAGGTAAGCTTTCAAAAGCCTGAGCGGCTATGTAGCAAATCCAAGCTCCTTGAAATACTTTGGCTCCTCCTTTGCCAGCAACTTCAGGGCAGCTTTTCAAAACCTAAGCAATATTTTCCCAAGCAAGACCTTCCAGGATGCCAACTCCTGTGCCAGCAAGCTAAGCAAAATAGAAGATTGCTGGATTAAGAATTTACAAACACCCTAACATAAGAAAGATATAAATCTACAAGCACAACGCAGTATGATAAAGATATGCATCTACAAGCACAAACCTTCGAGCATGGTAGTTATTATGAAGCATTGTAATGAGGTTGCTTTTAGCATATATTTGTGGATGTGCCTGGCATGAGTGAAGATGTTAACAGTCTCTATCCTGGGTTTTGTGGCTTTAGATTTCACCCTGGATCAAGTAGCAAGGTCAATAGGGAGAGGGGAAGGACTTCAGGGCCAGGAGTCAGGACAAGTAAGTGCAAATCTCCCCCTTTTAAGCTTACGAGATGGGTGTGCCAGAGACCAGAAGTCATTCAGGGCATCACTGATGAAAATGGTCTAGGTAGCCGTGGTGCCTTCAGGGTAGCCGGCTTTGAGACAGACATCGATGGCCACACTCAGCAAAATGAGCAAGTGTTGCTCCAAATGCAGCAGGGCTGGCAGAACACGTTTTGAATTCAGTGATGCAATATATATTGCATAATAGGTCACATCTATACCACATTTTGAAAGCCTATATTAAGCAGAGATTGGATGGCCATCTGTCATGGATGCGTTAGTTGACATACCTGCATTGCAGGGGGTTGAACTACATGACCCTTGGGGTCTCTTCCAAATCTACAATTCTACGATTCACTTTTATACCACTTTAATAGGCATGGATCCCCACTCCCCAAGAATCCTGGGAACTGTACTTTGTTAAGGGTGCTGAACTCACAGACCTACCATTCCCAGCACCTTTAACAAATAACAGTTCCCAGGATTCTCCATGACTGCTAACGTGAATAAGACTGCTTTCAACACATGGTGTGGATGTGATCTTATTTGCAAAAAAGTATATATCTGGCAGCGCCCCTCCCCTTTTTTTTGGCTGAAGATCTGGGTAAAAAAAACAACTTACCTCCAAATAGAGAAACAAATAGGCAAGCAAGCAAGCAAGCAAGCAAGAGAATTGTAGGAAAGTAGTAGTGTCTGCAGCAGTTGGACTGACTGAAAATGCCCTCCTCCTCTCCTTAGACTACCCTTCCTACGAATCAGTTGCTGACTACGCCCTAAGGGTGTCCCTGCTAGAGGTGCTGTTGCTGCCATTTCCCTCCTACTCAGTCACCTTATGTGGTGACATAATTCACTGCCCTTGGTGCTAACAGGAATATACTCCTCAATGCAGGATGCGAGCTGCTCATGGGAGCAGGAGAGAAAAAATTCTGAGCACGGGGGCAAGGAATGCACAGCTGGAATGTAGAGGATGAGAAGAGGGACCCCTTCCTTCCTGCCAAAAGTACTCCTCTCTCATCCATCAAATTGATGCCTGCCTGCCTATCTGTCTATCTATCCATGTAGACTGAGAGCCAGATAGGTGCTTATTGTTTAAAATGGCAGGGTGCCACAGTTTTGGGGGTGAGCTGGGGCGATTGTAATGTTGTATGTATATCATCCTTTGTCGGAAGACCTAGGGTTGTTTATAACATACAACACCTATGTACTCCATAACACAATACATATACAATGTGAAAAATCAAAACAAATATATAAATACCATTATAGCAGGCATCCCCAAACTCGGCCCTCCAGCTGTTTTGGGACTACAACTCCCATCATCCCTAGCTAATAGGACCAGTGGTCAGGAGAGATGGGAGTTGTAGTCCCAAAACAGCTGGAGGGCCGAGTTTGGGGATGCCTGCATTATAGTAAGGAATACATAATCAATCTCTAAGGCTGCGACTGGAGAAAGGGAAGAAAAAAGACTCATCTGGTCAGAGTTTAAGCTGTATAGGGCTTTGGAGGTTATGGACAGTGACTTAGATGGAGCCCTGGAGACGCTTGATAAGAAAATGCAGCTGAGACCCCTCACAGAGCTACAATTCCCAGCACTCTTAACAAACTACAGTTCCCAGGATTCTTTGGGCTGTTCAAGTGCTTTACAAGTATGGTGTGGCTGTGAACCTTTGTGGAGTGGGGATCCTTGTAAGGCCATTTGAAGGAAGCGAAATACAGTACCTAACCATCTACAGAATGGGTTTCCCCCATCAGATGGTTCAGTCCAGGGTTTAAACTTAACCCAGGCACTTTACTGCTAGGTTGGAAACAATTAAACATGCACAAAAATGCCAAGCATCCTAACTAATGTAGTGGATCTGCTTGCACCCTACTTGGCACAGTAGTAGGGTGGTAGTGGACCCCTCCCTCCCCACTAGAGAAACCTGAATATTAAGGAGCCAACCACCCTCACCCACATTATCCATTCTGCAGATGTTGTTGCAATCAACAATGTGGAGCTTGCTTGTGCTTTCCTGGTCCATCCTGCCAACAGCCCTTTTCTTCCCCTTTTTTGCGAGATTTCACAGCAACTTCTAATCCTATTTTATCCCCAGTGAAAAAGAGGGCAAGAAAACGAAGGCAGTGAAGAGAAAAGAGAAGATTAAAGCTGTCAGTCTTACCCACAGGCCCATCTCTGAGACATAAGAAAATGAATTCAGCTCCTCCTCCTCTTTTTCTTCTTCCCCACTCCTTCCCTCCCTCCCTTGTGGTGTCAGTTCGGGGAAAGCCAGAAGAGAAAATGTTGATCTTCATTCCTTCTTGATTCTTTGTGAATCAGGATGCCTTTCTCCAGAGGGCTTAATTTGATCAGGGATCTCACCAAGGCTGTAATCCTTCTCCCCACCCACTCACCCACCCCAATGCCAGGGCTCAAGCCCTCAAATGCAGAATCATAAAGCTAGACAAGATCAAAAAACCTATCTAGCCCACCTCCCAAATCTACACACTGTCTTTATGTTTATATTACTGTGTTTACTAACTGCAGTTTTACAGAGGAGGACACAGTTGGAGACCCGGTGGAGAGGGGTTGGAAGAAGGAAAAGGGATAGGTGCTGCTATCAAACATGAATACGAATAAGTGCAATATATGGTGCCTGGTACAAACAAATTACAAACGGCAGGAAACGGGGAAACCCCAATGTGCATTGTAGTAGTTGCTGGTACCTGTTGGGGTTAGTCAGGTGTAAGATAGGGAGGTCAACAGTAGGTGGAGCCAGAGTAATGACAGGTGGAAGCCAACTGGTTCTAGTTTAGCCCCCATCCTTCTCCCTGCTGTGTTCTGAAACAGCAACACAGAGAATAAGGAGGCAGACGCTGGCAGGCAGTGCCACTCCTTGGGCTGGTGGTAAGCAGGAATATGGGAATGTAGACTGGGGTTGGTGGGACAGTTCATTATTAGGAACATAGAAAGCTTTCTAGTGCATTATTAGGAACATAGAAAGCTTTGTAGCACCAAGTCAGAACATTGGTCCATCTAATTCAGTACAGACAGTAGTGCTCCATGGTTTGAGGCAGGAGCCTTTCCCAGACCTAACTGGGGGTATCGGGAATTGCATTAGGGACCATTTCCATTTCCATGTGAAGCAGATGCTCCACCCCTGAGTTATGTCCAACTGTATTTGTCCATCTCCATTAAGCAAGATCAGCCCCTTCACATCCGGGCTTAAGTCTTGTCCCCAGAGGACTGGATCTGAGCCAGTTCTTGCAATAGCTTTCTTATAGAAGTTATTTCCAATGCAAGGCCCAACACTGGATCCTGGGAAATAATAATAAAGGGAAGAGTGTCGCTGAACATCTGCAGAGTGCTATTACCAAGTAATCACAAAATTTATTGATTTATTGGAGAATGCATCAGTCTTAGGGGTGAATAGGCCCTTCTCTGTTCCCCTCAAAGCCAGGCATTTAAATCTAGAGCAAGGGGTAACCAGTGCTCCCCCCCCCCAAAAAAAATAGGTGCCGATACTCACCATGAAGTTGTTACAGTAAGTGCCACACTTTTTAACAACAACAAAAAAGAGGTGCTGGAACCCTTGAATACCCCCTGAAAAAAGCACTAGGGATAACCAACCACCACTTTAAGTGCTCAATCTGGTCTTCGCAGCATTTTTTCCTAAACCCCTACCCACCTAAGACCTCACCGATTTTGCTGGTGGCAGTAGAAAACAAAATGAAACAAAATACATAAAGTAGGCCCAGTGCTGGAGTGGGAAGGGAGGTTTGTGCCAATGTCCATTGTGTGTGTACCCAGCATTGTGAGTGGGCACACCCACCGCCGGCATTCTGTCTCCTGGAGGGTTGGCCAAGGATGGCCAAAAATGTTGCCCTCCCCCCACACCCTGCTGTAAAATATAACAAATGTACTCATTTCTACTAGGGGGAAATTTCGCTCAGTGAGGTTGTAGGAATTGGTTTGTGCTTTATATTTCCTTGATTTCCCTGCTGACTGTGAGTGCTTATCTGCCTTAGGATAAAGACAAATGTACTTTCCCCCAGGAACTGCTGCAGGTTTTTGGCTGTGGGGCAAGCTCTGCTTGGCTCTGACTTCTGTGGCTGTTTCACATACAGTGGTACCTCCGGTTACGAACTTAATTCGTTCCGGAGGTCCGTTCTTAACCCAAAACCGTTCTTAACATGAGACGCACTTTTGCTAATGGGGCCTCCCGCTGCCGCTGCACTGCCAGCGCGCAACTTCCGCTCGCTTCTGGGGCAAAGTTCAGAACCAGGAGCATCTACTTCTGGGTTAGCGGAGCTCGTTACCCGAAGCGTTCGTAAGGAGGACGGTACGTAACCCAAGATTCCACTGTATGTACTTGCTTGTGACTCAGGCATGGTTTTCCACTCCATCCCTAATATTTGGGTAGGCTTTTGGCTTTCATGAGCCTTGTTTTAATTGGCGTTGGAATGTTCACCCACTTGAACATGCATTAATTTTTTTTTTAAGCCAGTCCATTAGGGGTGGGTGAATTAGGCTCATCCACGCTTCCATTTGCCCACTGCTTTCCCCCTAGAAAACCTGCTCTTCACCACTGAATCAGAGCAAGCATCAATTGGGTGTCATGCAGACTGATGTTTGACCCAGTTCAGTGGTAAAGATTGGGTTTTCCCTGAGAAAGTAGTGTGATAAACAGAAAACCACTTGGCCCTGTGCTTTCTAGGCATGGGGCAAGTAAAGCATGGACGAGCCCTTAAAAACATTGTTTTGTTGGGTGGGTGGGTTGGATTTGTGATTGCTACACGGGCCAATCAATAGGCGCACTGTGCAGCCAGTTTCTCCTAGAACCTGGGGTAAACAGTTTGATTCAGTTTGGAAATTTGCACATCTGTCCGTAAAGGGTGAGCATGGAACCACAATGAGTGCACCACTGGAGCCATGTCTGTTTGTCTTCATCCTTAATCTGTCTTGATCCACATCCTGTTTTCCTTGACAGACTTCAGAGGCGAGGCATTCCCTTTCCTTTGAAAGGAAATAACGGTAGCGAAAAATAGGGTTCCCTAGGCTATAAACCAGAATTAACAAAGCAGGGAGCTAGCTGGCAATAAATAGGAGACTAATTAATATAACAAAGTTTTCTATTTTGAAGGGGAGCCACAGGAAAGTAGATGTATGGAATATCAAAAGCAGATTTGGAACACAGCCCATTAATAGCCTGACATGGTTTTTGAGAAAGAATTAATCATGGAAAACTACAGAGCATAAAAGCAGATCTGATGTCCAGCTCATGTTACCAGCCTTGATGTGGTATTGTGAGGGCTAATAAACTATGAAGGAGTACAAGGTTTTGGGCCCCGTCCCCCCATAAATGAACTGTATTTGATAACAGTATATTGTGATCTTTGTATAGTTTTTACATTACATGATATATTAATTCTCCTGCTTTCTGTTATTAGGAAGCCTACGTTTCCCCGCCCACATACAAGGATCCTTCTCCACCTGTGGTTGTGTACACGACATACATCTAAAGCACAGCACTCCCCCAAAAAAGAATCTTGTGAAGTGTAGTTTACCCACCACAAACCTACAGTTTCCAGCACACTTAACAAACTACAATTCCTTGTATTCTTTGAGGCTGTGCTTTAAAAGTATGGTGAATATGCAGCCTATTCCACAAATGTGTCTGATATAGAGCTGCATCTGTGTGGAAGATGAGAGAGAATGTGGCTGGGGGTGTGCTTTGCAGGGGTAACATGGCTAAGCTCTTTAACTGTTCTGGAAGTGGGAGGTGCGAGAAACGAGGGCAAATATATCTGGCCACTTTTCCTGTTTGCTTTCAAATCCACACACCACAACTCAACAGAGCAAAGCCCCGACACTGCATATATTCCTATTGATCTCGCACTTTAGAAATGTCTCTGGAAACATCAATATTGGTATTTCGCTCATAAATGCAGTTTCTATTTCATATAAACCACAGCAGCTGTCCTCATCATAAATAAGTTCTCCTTTCATTCAGTCTCATCCTCTGGGTAAAAGATGGCCACACGGAGACATTTTATGGACTGCAGTTTATTATGGCATCCACATTTGTGGACCGCAATCCATTTAATCAGATGTAGTAAGTGGGCAATACATGTGGTCAGATACTGTCCACAAAAAATTATTATGCCATAATAAATTTGTTACAGCGCAATCCTGTATGTCTGCTCAGAAGTAAGCTCCCAAGTTCAGCAGCATTTGCTCCCAGGCAAAAATGTGCAGAATTGTAGCATTTACCTTTAAGGAGTCTTATTTTTGCTGAAGCAGACTAGCAGGACCACCCTTATGGAAATTTTGTGGACTGTTTGAGATGTTTCTAACTACTGTCCTAAGTGACAGCACGTTACTGATATTGTATTTTTATAGTCTGATGATACCTAAGGATTGTAGCTCAGTGGTAGAGCATTTGCTTTGCATGCAGAAGGTCCCAGGTTCGATCGATCCCTGGCATCTCCAGGTCGGGCTGGGAATGCTTCCTACCTGAAACCCTGGGAAGCTGCTGCCAATCAGTGTAGACAATATTGAGCTAAATGGACCATTAGTCAGACTCTTCCTATGTATTCCTGTTGCATTCTTATGCAAGCTTCCCTGGGAGGGCTTTTTACCAGAACATAGTGGTAATAACAATAATAGCAATAATTTACTAGCCTTAATAAAAATTCACACCCTGCCCTAGTTTTACCAAGTGGAAGTAAATATGTCATGAATGGGGAATTCTGTGCAACTTTCTTGTGCAGAAGCAGTACACATTTTCTATTGGTTCCCCCAAGGAGCTCAGGAGACCCTCTATTCCCCTCCCAGAGCTACAATTCCCAGAGTTCCCTATGACGAGGGATTGAGTGTTAAACCCCTCTGGAAACTGCAGTTCTGGGAGGGGAATAGGGGGCGGGTCTCCTAACAACTCTCAAAACCCTTAATATGCTACAGCTCCCAGAACCCTTTGGGGAAAGCCATGGCTGCTTTAAGTGGTATCTGCACTTTAAATGTATGGTGTGAATGTGGTCCTCGGCTCCACCCACCACTGGCATGCACACATATGCCCTCAGAAGGCTGCTCACAAGAGAGTGAGGCCCTTGCACTGAAAAATGTCCCCCAATTTAAGGAAAAATGTTCTGGCCTTAAGAAAATATATTGAGAAACATGGAAATATTGGTTGAGATTGGGTAGTCATCACGGTACAGTTTTGCACTGGGTTCAGCGAATCCAGCCTAGTGCTGGATTTCCTTCCTGCGTCCTCATAGCCCCCACATCAGAAACACAACCTCCTCGTATTAGTTCCAAGGACTGCATTTAGCTCTTTAGAAAACAAGGGGCCTTGCTTGTTGCAGTTGGACGTGCATTTTGTGTGTTTCTCCGCCTGGCTGGCTGCAGTGTAATCATGGCCCTTGTCACCCCGCGCATTGTGGCAGAGCACAGGCTTGCCGCTTCCTTGTTTGTAGAACATTAAATCATCCCACGGGGCGCCCGTGGTTTTGTATATCTGCCACCGGCGCTGTTGCTTTTATGGTAGACTACGTTTCTTGTTGGTAGATTAAGTTTTATACCATGACACCTCAATCCAGTGGATGTTACCAGGTTTGCGGCCTCAGCTTACATGGTAGAAATGTTTGGGGTTGTCTCTCCCCCCCCCCTTCCTTCCAGGCAGGTTTCCAAGACCAACAGAGGAGGATGAATATATAGAGAGAGGCTGATCCACTGTGCTCTTCGTAATGCTCTATTTTGTTTGCTAAGGGTGGGGCTTGATTCACGGTGGAGGGCCAGCCAAATCTTTATTGCTTAGAGCAGCAGGCTACTACAATTCAATGCATATAGAAATACAAAATGCATGCAGAGATACAAATTTAACATATTTCAATAAATATAATAAATAACCGACTGTTTGACCACCAAGAAATGGTGAAAGCAACCTGCAGGGAAGGCACCCTGAATGAGATTCTGTGACTACCACTGTCTAGAGCTGTGGTGCAGAACCTGTGGCCTTCCAGGTGTTATTGGACTACAAAGGCCACCATCCTGGACCACTAGCCATGCTGTTTGAGGTTGATGGGAATTAGAGTCTGGCAACCTCTGTCAGGCATCAGGTTCCCTATCCCTGGCCTAGAGGGATGGAAAGTTTTGCCACTTCTTGGGTGAATAGCCTTGGACATCCAAACTTTTTCAAAACTTGGAGGGAGGAATCCATCTATCTATCATCTATATCTATCTACCTATCATCTATCTATCTATCTATACATACATACAAACACCACAACTTTTTTTCAATATACCCACTCTGTGCCTGTGGCATTTTGGGTAATTGGATTATCAATACAGCTTAATCTGTGCAGGGAGATAAGTAGCGGGTGGGTTGTCTTGCTTCTGGGCAAAGAGTGTGCGTCAGATGAACTTGTGGTCCTTCCCTGTCTTCTGCTGACCTGTTTTATCTCCCTGGCTCTCTGCATGTCACCTTTCCCATTGCTCTGTCGGCATGTCACTGCCTCATTAGCCCAGTCTCAGAGTGTTTCGCCAGGGAGATAAAACACCCTGAGCGAAGCTCTTCTTTCGCTGCTAATGATGCAGACTCTTCCATGCATGTTTTGTCCTGGACTTCCTTAGAGTTTAATGAATTAAAACACCTGGCATGCTTCAGTGCGGGTGGTGTGGTGAGGACGGCTTTCACCTTCAAGCCGTTCCACTGCTGAGGTTTGAGTAGCAAGGCCTGTTGACAGGAGTAGCCAAGATAAATCATTGTGTCTGACTCAGTATAAGGTTACTTTTAACAAGCAGAATGGAGAGCTTGCCGCCCTTCAGATGTTGTTGCACTCCAGCTCTCATCTGCCCCACCTATCATGGTCAGTAATCAGGGATGGTGGGAGAGGTAGTTCAACTACAGCTGGAGGGCTACTGGTTCCCCCAACCCCTTAAAAAAAAGCCACTTGCAAATCTTTCAGACAACAAAGTAAGTTATGCAGACTATATAAACTCAATGCCTAATTGCCTGCGGTGGGGTCAGGTACTCCGGGGACCTTCCAGACTCCAGAGCAGTGGGGGCTGGTGCTCACTGAGACTGGTGGGGCAGAAGGCAGGGACTCCAACATCAGGTAGAGCCAGAGCCAATGGCAGGCAGAACCAACTCATTCTGGTTTTGTCCCTCTCCTCCTCCTTGCTGAGTTCTCAAAGGGCAACACTGAGACTAAAGCAGAGGGGGAAGCTGACAAGCAGGATCAGTCCACCTGGACTGGTTGTTAATTAGAAAGGCAGGCAGGTGAGGGCTGACTGTGGGCAGACTGAGGTTGATGGGGCAGCGCTTAATTTGCCCTAGGAACAGGCTGGTCCAGAATGCTGGAAAGGAGAGCTGCCAGGGATGCTGGAATTGGGGGGGGGGGAGGTAGTTGAGAAGATTTGAATGAAATCTTCTCAATCAAAAGTTGAGACGATTTGAATGAAATCTGCACATGCTAATTTATATGTATAGACAGAGGCATACAAATAATTTCTAGAATTCACATAAAAATACAGTATATCTCCTAATAGCGGGGGAAACAAATGGCCACCCTGAAATGGAGGATGGGGTGGGGGAGAGGAAACGGGTCTTTCCTCTCTATCTCCCACCATCAAAGTTCCTCCTTTGTGTGTAGACCCTGAGGGCAAAGTCCCATAAGCCACGTGCCCTGTGAGTCTCACTTTGTGGGGTTTGGTGATGTGGTGTGATTAGACTTGTAAACTGCTTAGAAGGCATTTTGGCATGTAAGAAGTATACAAATTTAATAATGATAGTTATTATTACTACTACTATTGTTTAATATTGCTATTAATGGATGTTGAGTTCCACCATGATGTATGATTTGTCATGGTGGCTTGGGTTGGGTAGCTGTCAACAAGAGGGCAGAATCCTTCAGCTACAGTTCCCATACACACCTATTTAAAGGCGTTATTTAACTGCGGTGTAATGTATGTCATGGCTTGCCATTGTGGCATCACCCTAGGCATTTTCCCTCGCTTCCCTGCTGCAAGGGCTGGGGGATCTCCCCCCCCCCCTTTCGTTTGCATTGTTTAAACCACCTTAATTGCGCTTTTCTTTTCTGAACATAATAATGGCTCAGTAGATTAACGGGGAACTTAATCGGAAGGAGGCATGAAAAGCCTGCAGAACACACAAAGCCAGATGCATTGGATTTGCAGGCACTTCTTTGCCAACTGTCAGGTATTGAATTCACATCAGAAGTTCCAAAAGGCAGCCAGCAGGGAGTTCAGACTCTTTCAGAGATTTCCCCCACCGTGGCCTTTAAACTGGGGCTGGTGTCAGAGGTTGGCATCATTGGGCAGCTGCCGAGGACCAAACCCCATTATGGGGCCAAGGGCTCTGCCAATCCGTGGAGCCTTTTCCCCTGTTGTTGTTGTTGCTCTTCTTCCCTGTCAGTATTATTGCCTGTTCACCCGGCTTCTCTGCGTGAGCAAGCAGTGAGTGGGGAGAGGAGCAGTAACTTCTGCATGCCTTGTTCTCTCTCCCTTTATCTAAGTGGTAGTGCGGATTGCACCCAGAGAGGGAGAAAGGGAATGGAGAGTGGTAACAGTGGCAGGGAAGAGGAGGTGAGTGTGCTCAAGGAGGGCCACCCATTAACCTCCAAAAAACCCTGCTCAGCCCCATACTGTGCCAACTCTCCAACCAACGGTCAGGGATGGTCGGAGTTGTAATCCAGTAAAATCTGGATGCGGTGGCGGACCTTGGGGTCTCAAATTTCAGCAGTGCCCTATGCAACACCAAAATCTGGCACTCCCTGCCTCTCGCCTTCCATTCTACATCATAGTTATGGTGCCCCCTGCGGCACCCCTGCGGCTCAGCACCCAGTGCGACTGAAGCAGCCACACTCCCCTAAATCCACCTCTGCTGGAGGGCACCTAGTTGGGCTTTGTGGCTGTTTATATTCAGAGGTGGCCATTTCTTGACTTCTTTGGGGCTGCCTAGGAGAGGCATGGAGTTTGTGACTTACCTGAGCCCAATTCAGATAGACACTCAACTAACATCTCAGTCATAAGCATGTTTACCTGAAGCGAGTCCCACTGACTTTTAATGGGGCTAAAATCCAAAGAAATATGCAGTCTGAGCGCATTGAGCTGCTACTACGGCGAGAGAGCAAGTTGTGTTCTTCCCACTTGATGCTTCATTAATTTGGCCCTAATTGGCCATGTAAACAAAAAGATGCAGTTATTCAATCAGAACTCAGGCTTTGAGCTGCCAAGATCTAGACAGAGGGGGAAAGGAATGCACTAGTAGAATTCTGGGCCTTGTGAGTAGTCATACCTAAGAAAGGGAATCTTCTCCATTCCCCACATTCTCACCCATCAGAAATAAGGCAATTAAGTAAATTGTGGTAGGGAAAAGGTTAAGTATCACCTCCCCCCCAATAATTCTTCATTCACAGTCATAGGACACTTTTGACTGGGATTTTTTCATTTTCCATCACTTTCCTTACCACAAAATGTTCAGTGTTTTGAGGAAGTAGATTTATTTCACTCTCATACAATTATAATTATGCAACCTGAATTTGCCTGTAAGTGCACATCCATAACTCTGCTTATCCCATTCTTCCCAGACACATGTCCTAGCAATTTTGCCTTTGCACCACTGCTTTCCCTTGGAAAACCCTCTATTTAGCACTAAATTGAACAAATGGCAATCTGCAGAAAACCCAGTTGCCATTTGTTCTGATTCATCACCAATCCACGGGTTTTCCCAGAGGAAAGCTGCAGGGCAAACAGAAGTGTGGATGAGCTCTTACAGGCAAATTCCAGTTGCACAATTGCATTGTTTGGGAGTGCAACAGGTCTACTTCCCCCAAAGAACAGAATTTTTGTAATAAGGAAAGTGATGGAAAATGCTATGGAAAGTGTGGAATAACACTTGCTCAATGCCACATAATCTAACCTCCCCACAACCAAATCAGGACAAATGTGCAATAAATCATAGAATCATAGAATTATAGAGTTGGAAGAGACCACAAGGGCCATCGTCCAACCCCCTGCCAAGCAGGAAACAGGAAAAGCTGGTGCTGTCTCACCTCCCTGTACACAAATCAGGATGAATGCTTAGTAAACGGGTTGCTGGCTTCCCCAGAGACTGCTTTTCATTTAATAAACAGACAAATTAGGGCTTTTAAACACATATTTGCGAGTAACATAATCTTTCCCAGAATTCTAGTGTTTGGCAGACATTTCTTCCTCAGATGAATCCCTCAGCCCATGTGCTCATGAAGTGAAGTTGCAGGGAGGAAGAAAGTAAACTTCTCATGGCATGATTTGTGTCCTTGTGGTGTATGATCTCCTCACTCCCATTTGTCGACTCATCAATTTGTAGCCTGTCAATGCGTCATGTAACCTGCAGGACACTGATAACAAAAACTGCAGCAAGCTTGGTGCTTTAATAATAACTAGCAAGGGAAGGTGGTAGGGTGACCACTTAACCTTTTTGCCACACCCCCAAAAGGAACAGAGGATACAGATCTGCATAAGTTTTGCACATTCAAGCTTATATGTATAGATGCAAATTTAGAAGGAGTTGGAACAATTTAAATTGAAATGCAATATATCTTGCCATGACGTGGGAAGCTGTGATCAGATGTCTTGCTGTGTTTCTGCTCAGTCTGCCGCCCAGGTTTTAATTGTTGAAATGCCGCTTCAATAGATTCAGACTTCCTTTTTATCTTTAAGGCAGACTTAGACTAGACAGAGGATTGTTGTTTGAAGGTCCTTCAAATAGAGGACTATCCTCAGTAGCGTAGCACATTTGGCCATCCAAGAAGGAACATTGCTTCATTTCAGAGGTGTCTGCCTGCAAGTCACTGGTCACATCTAAATCACTCTTACACCACTTTAACAGTTGTGAGTTCCCCCCAAAATCTTGGGAATTGTAGTTTCTTAAAGCTGCTGACCTCACAGACCTAGAATTCCCTGAATTACTGTTCCCAGGATTCTCCACAACTGTTAAAGTGGTGTCAGAGTACTTTAAATGTATGATGTGGATGTGACCATCCTCCCTGATTCCCTAAGTGGAAAGGAGCTGCTCTCTACACATGCATTTGTTGTTGTTGTTGTTGTTGTTGTTGTTGTTGTTGTTGTTACACACATTTCAATTAAAGCGTTAAAATAGTGTTCCTACGTTGAGCAGCCATGGGCCCTGGAATCATATTAAATTATGCACATGCTCCAAACAGCAGTTACCCTGATGAAAAATCCTCAGGTTTTAGCGCTGAGCTCCATCACTAAAAATGGGTTTCACTGGTAAATTTGCCCCAGATTAAGCCCAACACAGAACATATCTTCAAGTGGAGTGTTGCTAGTTTGGTGCCAAGTCCTGCTGCAACCTCACAACTCTAAGAAATGAAATGAAACCACATCATACTGTGAAATGTAGCTCTTTGATTCTCTCTCTTCCCCCCGCCTCCCCACACTCTTCATTCTCATTAAGGCGTGTGATTAGTATCTCATCACTGAGAGTGACAGTGAGCAGGAATCTTCTTGTTAATTTCAACCAGGACAGGCTTGAGTTTTAAATCCTAAACAAAAATTAAATGGCCATGAAGCGCTTGCTCACCTCCCAGGAGATATTTCTGTTTCAGCCTGACAGCTTAATTAAAAGCCAGGCAAACGGGATATGCAACATGCTTATCGCGTGGCACCGTGCTGTGAGTGCAGAGCCCAGGAAGGAGAGAGGCTTGCCTTGGCGCAACGCATTGCAGTGATTAAATTTAAGAGAGGGGGAGTTTTGCCAGCAGATTCAATATTCTTGGGCAAAACATTCCAATTAGAGTTAACATTCTCTCCAGTTTTAAGCAAACATTCCTGCTCATGGACGTTGGGTGGTTTTAGATTTAAGATTTAGCTGTTTGGGATGTGGAATTTTTGAAATATAAATTTTAAAATTTGATATTTTGAATTTAGATTTCAAAAATTGCTATACAAATTGTTTCCAATCCAGCAAATTTTAGGATCCCAGTGTTTTGGGGAGGACGGATCAAGCCTTTGCTCTTAAAGGGGCGAGCAGCATGAAAAATTCAGGTCTGTTCATTTTCCACCTGATACATAATTTACAGAAGGGCCCTCAAGTACTGGTTAGCCTTCCTCAACTGAAACTAATTCTAACAGTGTACTCCTGTACAGAAGTAGAACAGTGCAATCCTATACTCAGAAGTTTAGCCAAAGGCTTGGTAGAAGAGAAACAATTTTGCCTGGCACCTGAAGATATTTAACAGAGGCACCAGATGAGCTTTCCTGGGGAAAGCGTTCCACAAGCGGGGAGCCACCTCTGGCACCCCTGAATTGCAGCCTAAGTACATACCTGAACTAAATGTATCTTTCTCCCCTGTTTACCATCCCATCTGTTCTCCTCATCTCCTCTGTGTCATTTTTTATATTGCATACTCCTTGGGGCAGGGACTTGTCCAATTGTTGTTACATTGTGTACATTGTTGGCATGTATAAATGGTAACAATAACAATAGAATACAGAAGACTCCCATATGAGAGCAGTCATAGGGATAATTTATTTAAAAGAACCAGGAACTTGTAGAAAACGTTCTGTCAATACTATGGATGGATGTCTTAACAGTATATTTAGATCGTTATTTTTTATCATTATTAATAGAGAACTAGCCATGTCGATGGAGCATTACAAAGAGGAGGTATGGCAGATCCCTTCCCCCAACAGGCTTCCAGTCTAAAATAGACACAAGGGAACAACACAGGAAGGTAGAAACTGGAGGCATAGGTAAGCCAGGAATGAATACTTTAGGATGTCAAGTAAACATACTTTGGTTGCCTTCTGGTTCTCAGTATTTTCCAGGAGGGATTCAGTTGCATACCAGGCATTTAGATTTGCACAATTAAAGTGGATTAAAGCACTCTGTTGCTCTGATACAGCAAATCCACTTAAAAAACCAAAAAACAAACAAACTAAACAAAACAAAACCCATGGACCTTTTGCTCTTAGGTAAATGATGGGAGCTGCACTAATAAGGGATGATCACAAGATTTTTTTTTTTACCTTTTGTGGAAAGGAAAGGCAATGAGGGAGGTGGTCGCACAGAAGTATGATTGGAGGCAATTTCATGTATAAGGAGAAGCAAAGGGAAATGGGCAGAGTCACTTCAGGTAGCAAGAGTACATTGGATGGCCACAGTGGTGGAACTGGACTAGAGAAGGTTTCAGGAAGGGATGTTTTGAGGAAATAAGGACAGTGAGACAATGAGGGGCAAGGCTGTGGGTGAGTTGAAAGCAAGGGCAAGAAGTTTGTGCAGGCTGTGGGAGTGGACAGGGAGCCCCCAAAAGGGATTTAGGGAAGAGAGGGGAGGCAGTGTGGTGAAAAAGAAGACATGTTTAATAGTTATTAAAAATAGTTATTAAACGTGTCTTCTTTTTCACCGCACTTCCTCCCCTTAATTTTTAATTTTATTTATTTAGCAAAGTTTACCTTATATGCCACTTACCGGTACTAGAGGAAAGGATACATCACTGGTTTAGAAGACAGCTTAAAATATTCATTTCAAACACTGGTGCTGGAGCGTCTAATTCAGTGGGTTCTCACCTGTCAGCCTTGGGCTCAGAGGACCCTGAAAAACCAGCATCAGACTCAGAGCTGGGAATCTGATTTGGCACCTCACCTGGTGACACTGTAGCCTCTGGTTTGGGGTCCAGTGACAGGAGGCTTGGGTCATGCAGAAGCTGGAGATTAGGTATCAGATCAGGGAAACAGAATCAGAAGCAGGAGATAAAGTCACAGACAAGTTAGAGGGCAAATATCGGACAGGATAGATGCAGTGGGTCTCAGGCAGAGTACATTCAGCCATGGGGAATATTATGTTAGTTTGTTATAATGCTAGCACATCTGTCCCATTTACTAACCTGATAACATTATGGAACTGCGGCTTTCTGATCAATATACTGCCATGGCATGCTAAATTTCATTCACAGCAATGGGCATGGTGTGACACAACAACAGATGTCATTGGACAACATTGCTACTCCCTCACCCCTTCCAAAAATGTGTGCTTCTGTGATTCTTTCTATGTATTTTCTTTGTCCTTTTCTTGTGGATGCTGGTGATGTTTTAAATCGATATTTGTGTATGTATATGTATATATGTAAGTATTTTAAATTAGTAATAAAGATTTGCAAAAAAACAAAAACAAAAAACAGATGTCATTGGACAACATTGCTACTCCCTCACCCCTTCCAAAAATGTGTGCTTCTGTTCCCCCATGAAAGCAGCAGGAAAGAACTGAATGCTGATATTTCATCCCAAAATTTATCACTTTACTCTACCATTTTTTGGTGTTATGGAGGCTGTAGACAGTTGTTTTTTTCTGGAAATAAATAACACAGAAATGAGCACTAAATATGCACAGCATTCCATTAGTTTATCTGAAGTGGATTTTATGTTGTGCGAAAGCTCAGGTGTAATTCAGAAATTAACAGTTAGGGAAACGTCAGGAAAATGGAATAAACTCCCATGTGAATGCAGCCAGAGCCTGTATTGTTACATAATAGGTCAGTTGTTCAAACTAGCCTCAGAGAAAGAGGGTTTTTTTTAAGGTCTTTGTGTCTCTCCATTGAGCAACTGACAGCACTCAGAACTAGAATGCACCATTGACCTTTGGAAACCTGTCTGTCTGTTTGTCTGGAGTAACACTGATGCAGGAGATAAGGGGCCTGGAGGTTGCCTGCTACAGGCCCGGAGTGAAAGCCCTTTCCTGACACCTTAGAATCATAGAATTGTGGAGTTGGAAGGGACCCCAAGGATAATCTAGCCCAGGGGTCAGCAACCTGTGTCCCATGGGCCACAAGCGGCCGATGGGGGTCATTTAAACAGCCCACTAGCCACCCCCAAACCGAGCCGCCTGCTTGGCAAGTCTCCATGCACTGTGCTAAACCGATGCAGCATGGAGACTCGCTTCCACGGTGCCAGAAATCGCGTCTGCACAGAAGCCGACACCGGAAATCACGTCTGCACAGATGCGATCCGGCCCACGGAGCAATCTCCACGGGAGTGAACCAGCCCAGGTGAGGTAAACCTTGCCGACCACTGATCTAGTCCAACCCCCTGCAGTGCAGGAATCTCAACTAAAGCATACATGACAGGTGATCATCCAACCTCCACCTAAAAGCCTCCAAGGAATAAGAGTCAGTCACCTTCCAAGGGAGACCATTCCACTGTCAAACAACTCTTCCTGTCAGAAAGTTCTTCCTGCTGTTTAGTTGGAATCTACTGTCTTGTGACTTGAATGCATTGGTTCTGGTCCTACCCTCTGAAGCAGGAAAAAACAAGCTTACCCATCCTCCATGTGACAGGCCTGTAGATATTTGAAAATGGCTATCATAACTCCCTCAACCATTCCTCATAAGGCTTTGTTTTCCAGACCCTTGATCATCTTGGTTGCATTCCTCTGCACACGTTCCAACTTGTCAATATCCTTCTTAAATTGTGGCACCCAGAACTGGACACAGTATTCCAGGTGTGGTCTGACCAAGGCAGAGTAGAGCGGGACTATTACTTCACTTCATCTGGACATTAAACTTCTGTTGATGCAGTCTAGAATAGCATTAGCTTCCCCCCCTTCTTTTTTTTGCTGAAGCATCACTCCCTTGTATCCCAGGTTCCAGTGCAGCAGAGGTAGAACTTGCACCCACTCTCTTACAGTTCCATATAATTCTTCACCAGGCAAAATATGTATTCAGGCTGTGCAATAAATGCTTTTGAAGTCTCCAGTCCCCCGTCCCCCCAAGTTAAGACTGGACACATTTTTTCGCCCAGAGAGGAAGAGAGAGAGAGAGAGAGAAGGCAGGCTGAAATTGTATTGAATTCTACTTTTAACAAAACCGGCTTACCTTCATATTCTGTGGCCTATATCAAGTTCTGAACACTGCCTTTCATCCAACATGACTTTGTGGAGGTGAAAAGCTCAACCAGGCCCTGCTCCTCCTGAGAATGTCCCTTTCTTGCTTTGACAGTACAGTATCAACCTGCCCCCTCTGACCACTGGGACCTTTTGGCAATTCATCTTTCAGCCACCTAGTTTTCTGCGAAACAGCAAGTAGCAAGGAGGTAGCTTGCTTGCTGGCCAGAATGAGCTGCCCCTGGACTGAAGTTGAAGTGGAGAAGCAGCCCCTGTTGTGATAAGGAGGTGGGGGAGAGAAGTGGGAAGATCACTTTGATGTCTTCAGGAAAATTTGTCATTGATACAATCTCTTTTTCTTCCTCCCCACAAAGATTTTCTACTGAAAAGACAGTGTGTGTGCTCTCCTGTCTTTGAGTTCCTTTGAATAGCACTCTCTTCCTAACATATACACATGCACACCATTTCATTTCAGAAAACTGCTGCTCGAGGTTGCCGGCCATCATTACAAAATCTATTATTTCCTCTGGATGATTAGGGCTAGTATTAACCTCCCATGTCCAAGGCATGAGCCATTGGGGCAATAAAAGCAAGGGGAATTGGATGAGTCATTTAATTAACAGAACTGGGTGAATCACCCAGCAGCAAATGATTTTGCCTTATTTCCCCTTTGCTGTAAGCGGGTTGCAGCAGGATGTATTCATCAATTGGAAATTGTCCTGTGCAAGGTCTGGATGTTTTGAAACAGCTGATGAGGTAAACCTGTGAAATGGATGGTACAATTTCAGACTATAGGTGGGGGCTCTGTGGGTGGGGTGTTTCCACATGGTGGAGAAAGCCCTGCATTTAGAAAGCTAGCATGCCAAGAAAGTGGTTGGGCTAGACTCAGTCTCCCTGAATCTAGGCATATAATCTAGACATGTAATCTGAATCTAGTCACACTCACACCCACTCTGTTCCTTGAAGGGGGCTTAGAGGCTTGAGCTGATGCAGCCCCAAGTAGCTCACTAGCCTCTGTCCATAAGGTCTCTGATTAAAGCCACAGACTCCTTGGTAGGGAGTAGCGATTGGCCCCACAAATGCTGCAGGAAAGTGCCTTCTGGACATGACGTTACCACCGTCTCATTTTAATAAGCACTTGGACTAATTCTGCTGAAATTAGGGGGCAGGGAGCAGAGTCTAAATCGCTTCAGAAAGCTCCATACTGTTCCACCTCAATTAGGTAGAAACAGGGCTAATGAACTAAATTGGGCAATTATGTTAAACGGGCTAAAACTGAGCGAGCGACTCATTTTCACAAAGAAATTCAACGGCACATATATTACATTTTCATTTATTCCACAATTGACCTAGTCACTGCTCATATTTCAACTATCTGGAAATTGACAAGCCTTGGAATCTTTTAGATAGATTTTACTTTGGCTGGTTGGAAGAGGCAGACACACACACACACACAATATAGCAAGCCTGATAATCAAACCCTTTATGAATTAGCTGACTGCCCACACCCCCTCTGCCAAGCCCTGTGATTTGTTGCTGTGTTCTGCCTTGGGCTGTTATGGATCCAGGAAAAACGATGAACTATCTACATTTCAGCATACAGAAGTCAGAGGTCTCCATGCATTTCACACCACCCTGTTCTCTTCATTTCTAACCAGGCAAGCAAGAAGCATTTTTTACTGTTCAAGTAAACATGGGCAGTGACATCTGTGGTCTTGGCAGCAGTGTAGCTCAGAGACGGTCCCAAAGGCCAGATAGGCTTGGAGGGCCGCATGAGGCTTCAGGGCCTCTGGTTTCCCCAGCCCTATCCTAAACCTTGCTCTGATGGTTTGCTGCCACCTGTCAGTTATTCTCCACCCATTCTGTCCTTTTCCTGGTGCAAGGTTATTTGCACCCATGACACTAAAAGAATCTTTGAGTCTTTCACTAGTTATTTGTGCCCATGTGTGAAGAAATGGGTTTTGAATCAGGACAGAAAGCAGAAGAAGGCTGTTTTGAAACAAAACGTGCATTTTATGCATGGAAGAATCAGAATGTGATGTTTCCGCAGCACTTGACTGGCACATCCCTGAGGCCAGCTCTTTTGGCGCTTCCTGCTTAAAACTCCAATAGGTAGAGAGAGCCAGCATGATGTAGTG
Organism: Lacerta agilis; assembly: GCF_009819535.1. Classification (NCBI taxonomy): domain Eukaryota; kingdom Metazoa; phylum Chordata; class Lepidosauria; order Squamata; family Lacertidae; genus Lacerta; species Lacerta agilis. Next base: position 29,147,450 of record NC_046325.1, on the reverse strand, counting down.
GTTAAGAGCAATGGACTCGTAATCTGGTGATCCAGGTTCGCTTCCCTGCTCCTCCACATGCAACTGCTGGGTGACCTTGGGCTAGTCACACTTCTCTGAAGTCTGTCAGCCTCACTCACCTCACAGAGTGTTTGTTGTGGGGGAGGAAGGGAAAGGAGATTGTTAGCCACTTTGAGACTCCTTAAGGGGAGTGAAAGGCGGAATATCAAGTCCAAACTCTTCTTCTTCTAGATGGGTTGTGAGCCTCTACATGTACCATGGGGAGCTTTTCGCCTTCCCTGAGCAAACCACAGGACACCTACAGGGCAGTTGCATTGCCCCTATCAAATGCTGTAGCCAGTACCATGGCTTAAGATGGGACTATGCCCAGCAGGCATGAAGCCTGGCTCAAATAATGTTTGTATTCAAATGATATTACAGAGGCAAAAAAGACACACCACTATTTTAATGGCAAGCGAGAAAATGCCGCAGTCCCTCTCATGCTCCCTTGCTGAATTTAATTCTGTGCTTATGTGCTCAGCTGCCCAGTTTATTGAGCTTGTTTGGGTTTTCACTCTATTTTCCCCAGTCCAATCCAAGGAAGCCACACTCTGTTCCAAGAAGCCTTATGACAGCCATGCAGGAACCCTATCCAGATCAGATGCAAGTGTAGGGTTAAGTTTGAGACAAAGCTTGGCACTGGGACTAGAAGAAGAGCCAATGAAAAAGACTTTCTCTGATCACATGCAGAGGTTTTTTCCCCTGCGTGGCACTTAATTTTTTCTCTCCGAAATGTCAATACCTAGTCAGCCCCACCCCTAAATAATCTGGACCTGTGTGTTTGATTCTTCTATGTGTTGCTTGACCTTTTAAAATCATCCTTGTTAAACTCCATGCTCTCCCTGACTAGATCAGAATTTCAGCAGCTTGGCCAGTTTAAGGTGGATAATCCAGGCATGTCATTATGTATAGTTTCTCTCGGGAGATACAAGGAGACCTGATGAATCGGAGAGGACAGATCTCAGCCACACCTAACCAAGGCAACCAGCCCACTGCCCTTGGAGCTGTGTTCTCCACTCACTGCCATGAGACTTGCAACCTTGTTCAACCCCAAAGAACTCAGGAGAGGTTCATACTGCTAGTGTGTGTCGTACAGCTGTGAAGCTGTTGTGGGAAACGAAACTTCTTAAACACTCCCAACTCAAACTTGCTTGCAAAGCCACAACATTCTCCCAGTTTAGTGTGTTAAACAGCTTATATTTCCTGGCTCCAATCCAGACAATGGTGGATCGCAGAAAGTTATGCACCCTGTTGGGTTCTGCAGAGCAGTTGGTGGTGGGCAGCAAACTTTGATCAGCTCTCAGACAGAGGGCAGGATGAGAGGAAACAGGGATTTTTAACTCAAATTGGCAGCTCATTCTCACTTGCAGCTACCCATAGCAGACCAGCTGTGTAGCAGGGTAAAACCTCTTAAGTGCAGATCATTTGAGGGTGAGTGGAACAATTCATGCATTACTATAAGCACCCCCTTTCCCTTGCTACCTCCCCCCACTGTGGCTAACCCATCCCCACAAAAATTAGTATTTGGTTGCAGAAGTGAATCTGGAGTTTGTTATTGGAGTTAATTGGCACCAATGGGAAGTCCCCCCCCCCCGTAATGCTAATTGCTATGTAAGGGGAGGGGGATGATTTTTACGAAGAGACTCAAATTTCCCTTCCTGCAATGCCAATTACATTCCCACCCATCCACCACCCCAGTATTTAATTTTTAAAAAACTCATCATGACATGATCATGATCATCACATCATTTAATTTTATTATTTTAATGTATTCTTTTTAAAACCTGTGTCAGGATTGCTAATCACACCATTAACATGACATGCAGCTAGACCCCAAGGGCATAAAAGAACCCTGCAGGGTCAGAACACAGGACCATCTAGTCCCACATCCCTTTTCCAACAGTTGTCAGCCAGATGCTGCCAAGCATGGCTGGGGTTTGAAAGTGGCAGTCTCCCCTGTTGCTTGTCCCCCAGTGCCTGACATTCAGGTACGCTGCCTTTGTGCATGCTGGTTCCATTTAGCTATCATGGCAAAGTTGCCATTCACAGACCTAGCTGCAGACCAATGGCTATGTTTGCTTGCAGTGAGCACCTGGTCTGAACAGCACCCAAATTGCAACTCCTCGTGTTGAGCTAGGAAGCCTAATCACGGTATGCATAAAATATAGTTTGGAGTTGTGATGAATCATTAAGATGACCCACTCAACAAGATGGAGCAGGCTCATTCTCTGTTGCTCCAGTCGTCGGGACTAAAACCAATGGGAGGAAAGTGCAAGGAAGCTGATTTCAGCTAAACATTAGGGGAAACATCCTAATGGTAGGAGCGGATTAACCATGGAACTGACTGTCTCAGGAGCGAGTGAATGTCTTCTTCGCCTGTAGGTATTTAAAAAGATCCGGAATGCCATCTGCCAGTGATTTTAGGGGATAGAGTAGATCAGCCTTTCCCAACCCCAGATGTGGTTAAACAACCACTCCCATCAGCCCCAGCCAACATGGCCAGTGGTAAGGAACAAAGGGAATTGTAGTCCAACAACATCTTGTGACCCCAAGTTGGGAAAGGCTGGACTAGGAAATCTATATCAGCCTTTGACAACCTGGTGGGCTCCATGTTTTAGACAACAACTACCATCAAACAGTGTATCTAGTGTATCTAGATTATGGACTAGATATAGTGGTACCTCGGTTTTCAGATGTCTCCGTTGACATTTTGGTTTTTGAATGCCGTAAACCCAGAAGTAAATGCTTCAGTTTTCGAACACGCCTTGGAAGTCGAACATGCCACGCGGCTTCCGCTGAGTGCAAGATCCTGAGGCCTAGCTGTCGGCTATTGAGTTTTCAGTTTTTGAATGTTTCAGAACTGGAACGGTCTTCCGGAATGGATTACGTTTGAAAACCAAGGTACCACTTTAATTAGATTACCCTCAAGACCTCTTCCAGCTCTGTGTGTCTGTGAAGTTGGGAAGTCACAGACTTCCTTCCTGTTTCTTCCTCCCTCCCCTGGCTAGACACCAAAAATGAGCAGGAGGCTGCACTGACCTCCACGAAATACTATCTGGAAACAGACCTTTTTGCTTGCTTGTTAACCTCCCTATTTCTTTTCTCAAGATCCTTTAATCTGAGTTCTGTTGGCATCTCATTTTCTTTGCATATCATGTTAATTATCTCACTTCCCAGTGCTGGCTTTGTCTACTCTGCTACGGTGCTCATCTCAAGCTTCTCCTGATTACCTTTCAAGTATCTCCATTCTCTTGTTGCATCCTACCTGCCTTCTCTCGGTTTGCTGTCTCTGCCTCCTCATCCTCTTTGTTCCTCTGCCAACCATCTTCCCTTTAATTTCACAATTTCCACCTTAGTGCTGCTTATCTGCATTTTCCTTTACTGCCCCTTATCACCCAACATCATTTTCAGGGGTATTTAAAGACACATCTGCTTCTCAGCTGATTTGCTTCCTCTACCCCTTCTGTTTTGATGCCCCTTCCCTCTTCTTAAATGGTAAGCCTCCAGGTAGTAACTGTCTCCTTTTAATCTCTATAAGGCACCTGCATTTCTGCATTCAAGTGCTTAACAAATTCTATAAATTGAGAGAGCTGTTTCGAGAATAGCCTTCATCCCAGTAAGTATCTCTCCCCGCACATTTCCCAGGATCAGTACCTTGCTGCCTAATAAACCAATTTTATAATTATGACATTGTGGAGGATATGTTCCTTCCCGTGTCTCCCTCCCCTCCTCTGGCCAAATACTGAAAATGAGAAATTGCAAAGACAAAAACAAAACAGCATCGTTAAAATGCACAAATGATTATTTGCAATATGAAGGAAACCAGCAGGCTGTGATGGGGACAGAAGTTAATAACACAGGCTCATAAAGGAGATGGTTGTAGGCTCATCTCCCCTGCTTCCTCTCCAAAGTATAATCGGTCCCCGTTTGCAGTAGATTGTAACTTTGCCAGTCCATTGCAGAGACAGAAGGTATATTTGCTTTCTGTTTCTGGCACAGTAGTCAAAATGGGAACTATCTTTTGCTCACGTGAATTCAGCATGCATTCTGTTCTAACCAGGTTCCCCTTTCCCCCAGAGCAGTTGCATCTGACTCTCAAATTTCTCCTTTCTAATGTTGCCTGATATTTTCATCAACTTTCCCCAACTTGGTGCCTTACAGCACTTATAAACTACAACTTCCATCAGCCTCAGCCAGCATGGCCAGCAGCTAGGGATGATGGGGGATGCAGTCCAAAACATCTGGTGGGCACCAGGCTGGGAAAGACAGTTATACATGGTGTCATTCCACTTCTTCACCTGAATCACTTTGCCAGCCCTGGCTTGTGAAGCTCATAGGAAAAAGAATTACTAGCCTGTGTTTGCTTTGTGTGTGACCTTTTGCTCATGGGGGCTTCTTTCCCCTTATTATTCCCCTCTCCATCAGCCCCCAGCCAGCATGGCTAATGTGTTGGGTGTCAGGGACCAGGGGTCAGATTCCTCATCAGGTGATGATGCAGAGGACTCAGAAACAGAAGGAGAAGGGGATGCTGGGCCAGCCCTAGAAGCCCTGCTACCCAATGGGACTGTGGGACCAGTATTGTCCCCATCACCCCCATTGAGGATTTGGCACTGCCATCATTGGACTTGGGGGCTTCTTGGAAGACCCAGTCCAACCAGAGACTCTCCTACTCTGTTGCAGTAAGGGACCAATTGAGAGGTCTTGTCCCCTTCCAGCAAAGCAACACCTTCCAATGCTAGGTGCTTGCCATCAGAAGGCAGCTGTGCTGAGACACAGCGGCAACATTCACTCCATGCATTTAAAGCACCATGATACCACTTTAAACAGACATGGCTTCCCATTCCCTTCTTCCTTTAGCCATGCACTGATCATTGCCCCAGTATTTATGGGCATGTATAGAGTGACTGCACCTCATCATTCTGGAACTGCCACAAGAATGACATCAACATAAATGTATTGTAGTGAAAGTGGGTGGGTGGTGCTGTGGTCTAAACCACTGGGCCTATGGCTTGCCGATCAGAAGTATGGCGGTTCAAATCCCCGTGACAGAGTGAGCTCCCATTGCTCTGTCCTAGCTCCTGCCAACCTAGCAGGTCAAAACATGCCAGTACAAAGTAGATAAATAGTTACCGCTGTGCCGTCACGGTGTCCCGTTGCATCATAAGCGGTTAAGTCATGCTGGCCACATGACCCAGAAAGTTGTCTGTGGAGAAACGCTGGCTCCCTCGGCCTGAAAGCGAGACAAGCGCTGCAACCCCATAGTTACCTTTGACTGGACTTAACCGACCAAGGGTCCTTTACCTTTTACCTACTGGCTCTACTCAGAGTGGACACATTGAAGTTGATAGACATGACTAAAATTCGGTCTATTCATTTCAGTGGATTTACTATGAGTAGGACTTAGCTGAATACAACCCATGGGATCTTTAAATACTGTATAGGTATAGGCTAGGGTGATATTTCCATGCCAACACTTTGATCATTCATCCACCAGTCCTTATTGCAGTGAATACATGCCTGGTGATGTTGCACAGTGACAGAGCACTGTGCCTTTTTGCATGGTGTGCTCATGGGGCTGTGGGTTCAGAGCATGCCCACCCAGGCCCCTGGCCCCTGGCACCAGAGGGATATACCTTCAGGGCCAGATCCTAGCTTGGCTTTGTGTGAAGGGTGCTTCAGGATCAACCTCTGGCTTCTCCACTTGAAAGGGTCTCAAGTAGCATGGCTTAAAAGAAACCTCATTGCCAGCTGGAGTGGGCAGCCCTGGGCCAGATGGATTGATGGTCTAGCTCAGGGCAAAGCAATCTGCAATGTCATATGTTCAGTCTTTTTCCATGGAAGAGGATCAATGTAAGCACCGGCCTTCCTAGCTTTCTAAATGCTTTTTCACGTGGGGGTTGGGAACAGAGCTGATAAAAGTGCCACTTTATCTTAAATTGAATTTGCCTCCTTTCAGGCAAATCAGGTTGACTGATAAATTAACACATTATCTTGCTTCTTTTCAGTTACTCAGTAAATATAACTATTGGATTTGTCTGTTCTTGTGTATGTATATATGTGTAACTGCGTGCACACACATGCACACAGTTATTTCAAAAGATTTAACCACCACCACCCCTTTTAATTTTATTGCGTTTGTCTACGAGAAGCAAATTGTTTTGCTTGCCTCTTCTGGAAGCAGATTGATCGTGAAGCTAGACAGTTTTTCATTTCTGTATAATTGACATCTGTGGATGGTCCCCTTTGCCATTAAATAAGAATTAGGAAGGCCCCCCCCCTCCCAGAGGCACTTTGTAATTATCTTCTCTTTTAGTCTCTCCTTTGCTGCAGCCTTATCTATCTGATTCCTTTGCCTGGGTCTCGATTTACATTTTGATGAAAAAGTAATAAATGGCAAAGAAATGAATGTATACATTCTCTCCCTCGCCTTCCCTTCTTTCTCTCTGCTAGAAATCCACCACTGCTACCTTACCATGTTGTAAAAATTTATGTACACTGACTTCGGGACTCCATTTCCCACAAAGTGTTCCCATATAATAGAGGGCCAAGCTACACTATCAGCAGCCTCACATGATATGCTTGTTGCTCGGCTAGATTACCTCAGGCTGCAGATGGGGTGAAGTATTGCATGTCTGAATGGCTTCCTACTTTAAAATAAGTAAATACCAGTAAATGAAAACCCTCCTAGGGCACAGAAAACCAACACCTCAGAGTTGTAACCAGACGTTCCCCTCTGTTGTGGGTGCAGTATGCCCCCTAAACCTGCTGTCCTCAGGAGTGGCGCTGGATAATGTCCCATTGCTTGTGTTGACATTTATATTCCTCTTCCGGTCCAGTCAGCCTCTTTTATTGAATGCTGAGAGGGTGCCATTATGTCCTTTGCCCCAGTTAGCAAAATCTCTTGTGCCAGCTCTGCCATGCTGTTACTTTTCTCCACTGCCTTCTGCCTTAGTGTTGGACTTTGCTAGTATCCAGAAGTGGATACCCAGCTACCTACTTCTTGACCAAAATATTTCCTTATCTGTCACAATAGATCCACCAGGCATTCCTCTCCCAACACATCCTGGCCTCATTCTATTTCCACCTTTCGTAAGAACAGACCAAAGGCCCATCAAGCCCAGCACCCTGTTCTCACAGTGGCCAAGTGGCATTCAGAGGCTTAATGCCTCTGACAGTGGCAGTGGTACACATCCATTGTGGCTAGTAGCCACTGAGAGCCTTATCCTTCGTGAATGTATCTAAGCTGCTTTGAATGCCATCCACGTTGGTGGCCATCACTACTTCTTGTGGGGGCAAAGTGTGAAAAAAGTATTTTCATCAATCCGTCCTGAATCTTCCAAAGTTTGCCCATTCCTACTAGATGGGAAGACTGTGCTCTGGAATGATGTAACTTGTGTGTTGACAGCTGAGACACTGTTCACTCAAACCTCACATTTATTTGTTGTGTTATCACAGTGGCTTACTGTAGCTTTGAGTCATGTGCCTTGGGGCCTATATTTGCTCTCATTAACACCATCAAGGCCTTCCTTTCACAAATGCTGAAACCCTGAACAATTCCTTGGAGGGAAATCTGCATCTGTGTTTTATGGCTTCCTCTAATGAGAAGTAAAAAAAAGAGAGAGAGAGAAAGAGAGAGGGGTGGGGTGGGGAGGGAGGGGTGGGAGAAGACAAGCTCAGAGTGTTGGACAAGTCAGAAGCCATGAGGGAGCCTGCAGAAAACCTTCATTTTGGTGTTTGCAGGTGTGAATCAGCAGCAGAAGAATAGCATGCCCTAACATTTGCAAATCCTCTGCTTAGAAAGCAGTCATAACCATGCATTGTCATTCTGCAGCGTGACACAGATCCAGCGCAGTGATATTTTTTTTGCAGGCCGTTGCTTTGATATGCACCATCCATCTCTGGCTAAGACTCTCCCGCCTGTTTTGGCAGCAGTGCCAATCAATTCTGTTTAAGGCTGTGAGAACATGGAGAGGCCTTTGCTGACCTCGCACAGGCGAGGCAGGGGGAAGAAAGAACAAACTTTGCATTCTTATTCAACTGAATGTGACAGGTCTGAAAGCAAGACAAGCTCTCTCGTGACCATCCTCCAGCAGTCCTCATCTGGAGAGGGGGCTTTGCTGCCGGAGAATGAAGGGTTAACTCCTCAGGCCGTAGAAGGTTTTTCCGCTAGATGCTCTATTATTTATTTCTGATGCAGCAGAAACAAATTTCTCAGGGTGAATTTCCCTGGCAAAATCTGACTGCAAATTATATTTCACCTGAATTTTGGTGGATGCTTATTAAGCAATTTATTCTTTATCTGCTTCTTCTTCATCATTGAGTCAGCCACTATGAATGCAAAGAGTGCTGGACTCCAGCAAGTTATCTCTTATTTTAGAATTGCAGGTGCAGTACTTCTCTTGTGGTGGCACTGTGACATGCCCTCCATCTGAAAGCACTGTGTCAGGAGCCAGAGTCAGGAGCAGGTCAGCAATAAAACACCCGGTGTCAGTGAAGTTAATTCTTTATTCAAAGAAACCAAAACAGTGCAACCTAGTGATCACAGCAGCTCTTTCCAGTAGGCCTTGCCCCAATGAGACTGTTGCAAGGACTGAAGGTCCTTGCCTTTCCACCACTCTCTAAGACTCCTCCCTCAGGTCCTTCCCCAGCAACCTGAGACTCCTTCGTCTTGTCTCTCTTTGTTCTACCCTCTGCATTGCTCTGTGTGTTCTGGGAGACCAGGCAGGAGGGAAGCTGGTTGCAGCAGGAATGGGAAACTCCCTGGCTTCTTCAGCAGCCTGCCCCACTCCATTCCAGCCTCCACTTCTGTCTCTGACCCTGGACTGCTCTCTGCAACAGCCTCTTCCTGCTCACTAAACCCTGTTACCTCTTTTGCTTCTGACCATTCCTTCTCCCATTCTGCTCCTTCTCCCTCTGACCACTCATCATTGTCCCATCACCAATCCCCTGGTTCTGAGCCTTCTTTCCCTGGGAGTTCCCTTGGGAGTTCTTTAGCTGGTCCCCCCCCCCCCACTCCTCTGCATGCAGCCAATCCACAATACGCTGGCGCTTTTGGCATTCCAACACCAGGCAGAAACTGGTCTGTTTGCCCAGATATTTTTGTGATATTAACCATTACTGTGATTGGTTGATGTGGGAGGCTCCATGACTGTTTTTATAATGCACTTTAGTGGTGCTCTTATTGGTGTAAACTGTTATTGTTTTAATCACACTGTAATTACACTTCTGCAGTTAAGGCAGGGGTCAGCAACCCGCGGCTCCGGAGCCGCATGCGGCTCTTTTACACCTTTGCCGCGGCTCCGGGGCTCCAGGGCAGATACACCCATCCACTTCTCCAGCTGGCCAGTGTCAGCAGCTGCCCTCCAGCTGGCCGGCGGCCCGTCCTCCGGAGGCTGAGGGCGCTGCTGCTGTGCTGCTGTGCTCATGCGTCGTGCCTCATTTCTGCCAGCGCAGGCGCAGCAGCAGACAGCAGCAGTTTCCCTCTGGAGGTGTGGCTGCTGCTGCTGGCGTGGAGCTGCTGCTGGCTGCTGCGTCAAGGCGACGACGAGGTAGGCAGCTGCGGGCTGGGCCAGGGGCGGCGGGCGAGGGGGGAAGCCCTCTTTTTAAAAATGGTCAAGGAAGCGGCGCCTGTTTCCCTGCCGCTGCCTCCTTCGCTCCTGGTTCCGCTCGCAGCCTCAGACCGCGCTCTCGTGGGTGCGCGTCTCTCTCCGCCCCGGAGCAAGGCCGGGACGCCCCAAAAGGTTGCAGTTTTTCCTCTGTCCTGAGTGTGTGTTAGGGGAGCCTTGACAAAGCACCTGTTGGCGTGGAAGAGAGGAGTCCTAACTTGGATCTGTGTTCATGTGCAAAATCTATCACCATTGTCATTAAGGGGACAGGGAACTCCCCTAAAAAGGTTTGAACACTATGAACTACTACAGCCACCTGTATGCAAGTCAGCACAAACATCACAGGCTTCTCTGGTGCAATTCTGTGCTTTATTTAGCAAGAGAGGAGGTTGGAAGAGGTGAGCATAGCCTCTGGTCTGGAATATTAAGGGTAAAAGACACTAAGATTATTGCAAAAGCCAGCAGTCTTCAATTAGACATGGGACAAACATTTAACACAAGTGTGCAGTTGAGGACTCATTTTTTTTAAAAAAAAAACAACGAATCAAATATTTGTATGCTGTTGCAACCCACCTTGGATCAGGCTGTGACCTGGTAGTGGTCCCCAGGGTGGATAAAAATGAATGGTTTTAAAAAAAATATAATATTTTTAAAAATAAAATGCAGTGTTATATTTGTTTTAAATGTCGCAATGGTTTTGCGGCTCCCAGTTTTTTTTTTCCTTCGGAAACGGGTCTAAGTGGCTCTTTTTGTCTTAAAGGTTGCAGACCCCTGAGTTAAGGCCAGTAGCCTTTTCAGTATTCTGTTATTATAAATCCCACACATAGAATGATAGAATCATAGAATTGTTGAGTTGGAAGTGACCACGAGGGCCATCTATTTCAACCCCTGCAATGCAGGAATCTCAGCTAAATCATACATGATTGATGACTATTTTATATCAGGAGGATTTGCTGTATCCATGCAAAGGCTTTATCCTATGAGGAGGGTACAGTGACCAAATCTGAGTAAATTTTGCAGAAGAATAACAAAGTTATACCAGTATTTATGTATTGTATTGTATTGTATTGTATTGTATTGTATTGAAAAGCCAGCACCCCATGTTTGTAACTGTTTTTCTCTGCTCACTTAAAATGTATCTTAAATTTTAGCTTTTCGTCATTTAGGGCTTATCTACACTGAACTTTTGCCCTGTGCTTTCCAGACGCAGGTCTGTACTTTAAAGCTCTGTGTCCAAACACTCTTTTTTTCCGTTCCAGAGCTTTCCCCACCAAAACCCGCTCTTTAAAGCTGAAGCCACATCAAAGAGCAATTTGGGGTTTTCAAGGATTGCCATTTGCTCTGATTTAGTGGAAAAGTGCAAAAGCTCTGGAGCAAAAAGAGGGAGTGCTTGGACGCTGGGCTTTAAAGCATGGACCGTGCCTGGAAAGTGTGGAGGAAAGCTAAGTGTGGATAAACCCTTAGACTAGTCATTCAACTAAGGCAAGGGTGCTGAACTACAACTTCCATCATCCCAGACTATTGACCATGCTGGCTGGGGCTCATAGGAATTGGAGTCCAACAGCATCCAGAGAGCCACAGCTTCTGCACCCCCAAATTAAGGGCAGTCAGTGCAACATGGTGCATTTGTCATGCTGACGCTTCCTTGGGGGAGCCTGCATCCCAAAAGAAAAATGATTATTGCCAGAGCAAGCAGGTTGCAGCGCTGCATATCTGAGTGGGGGAGAAAGGAATTGTCGCATCTGTGTGTATTTGCATGAGACATGCTGCTACCAATATCTGTAGATGGCATATTGCTGTATGTGCACGTGAGTGGCATGTCCTTTTGCATGAGATGCTGCTGCACATGTCTGCACAGTGTTGTGATGTTGTGCATCTTTGTGCTGCAGAAGGAAAGGGACCAAGTGACTCAGGGAAGTGTGGAGGCTATGACTGTGTGCACAATACTTGCTTAAAACCAAGCTAGGTCATTATTTTTCTCAATTCAGATCCAAGCTGGTGCCCGGCAGAGTGTGGGAGGGAAAGATGCACCAGAAGATTTATTTCATAAGAAACAACAGGGTGGATACATCATGGAGGACAAATATGGATTGTGGCAAATATTACAAATGAGCATGAGACTCTTAATCTCAGGGTTTGCGCTTAAGCCACACGTTGGTCAAAATACCATTGCAGGGGGTTGGACCAGATGTTCCTCGTGGTCCCTTCCAACTCTTTGAGTCTATGATTCTTTGACATTCACTTCCCAAACCAGTACCAGGAATTGCAGTGGATGCAGAGTAAACACGAGCGTGGACACAGCCTAAGTGGTAAAGCAAGCACAACATGTGAGGAAGTATTTTTAAAACATTCATTGAATGATTAATTTAGAATATTTTTATTCCTTCTTTTCATCGAACAACCCTCAAGGTGTCTTGCACACACAACCTCCAATCTACTCACTAGGACAAGAGTGTGCTTCCTTTCCACTCTGTGGTCCTGGGGCAACTGGCAGTCAGTGCAGAGCGTTATTTTAGACAGTAGAACACATTTGCCATTTACAGTAAATGGTGCAGAATGTAAAGTGAGCACCTGAATTTATCATTCCCATGCTTTTCGGTGCATGAGTGAATGTGTAAGTATCTTAACTCTTCTTTGAAGCCAAAGGGTGGTGGTGGTTGTTTTAGAAAAATCCTGGTGAGTTTGAGACCACTGGCCAGCCTCTATCAATCAGTAGCCTTTATGGTGGTCACACTTTGCCCTGTGCCTCAACCTCAGGGCGACATGCCTTTATGTAGCATCAAATCTTGTGAACATCGCACTGAACCCGTCCCCCTGCCACTTAACTAGATTAGTTCTAATTCCCTTCCATTCATGCTGCCGTACATACATCGAGGGCAGGCAGTAAATATACAGTAAGTGAATTCTGGAGGCAGTCATATTTTATCAGCTAACTCAGAATAGTTGAGCATATGGTGGGGGGGGGGGAGGAAAGAGAAGCGAAATAAATAAACCCCACAATCTGTTGTTATAAAAATACATCAGAAATATGTGTGTGTGTGTGTGTGTGTGTGTGTGTGTACGTGTATACACACAGCAGACTGTATTCCCTACAGGGCATCTGAAGCTTTGCCAAAAGTTCAGATGGCTAACAGTTCCAGGATGTGGCTTGCTCTCCTACTTCCACGCCCAGCCAGGGAGCAATTGGCTGCCTCCTTCACAGTGAGGTTTCTCTAGTCATCAGGTGCTTCATTGAAAATGACAGCTGGCACCGTCATCACCCCGCCGGCCTGCTATTTCAGGAACAGAGATAAATCTGAGAGAGGTTATCAGCACAGCTCTCTAGCTTTTGGCTGATAACCTTGCCGTGTTTCTGAAACAAACAAAATAAGATGGCCTCCAATGCCAGGTGGAAGTGAGAAGCTTTTCTGCCTATCACATGTTCTCAGGATGTCGAGTGCGAGGATGATACGGGTGATAAGATTTCAGCCTCTTAGAGATTCCTGATTTTAAGAAGGCTAAGAGTGTTTTGTCCCCCTGGAAAGGATTCGGCTTGCTGGAAGGATGATAGGGAGAAATGGTCACGCTGTAGGACACTGATAAACTAGGGCCAAGCTATCGGTTGCGCTGCAGCCTAGCAGCCCCTTCTGAAGAGAAGAGCTGCTTCTATAAGGAGGAAGCTTGGCGTGTGGACTAGTGGAGTGTATGGAGGGGGGTGAATATCCCTTTCCTCACTCAAAATCCTGTCTCCACAGAAGGCTTTGAACTCCATGGATGGAAAACCTTGTTAAGGAGTTTTGTTTGTTATAATTTGGAGCAGGGAAAGGGTTAAGAATCCCCTCCCCACAGCCATCTCTGCTTTGTATCACCCTTTCTGGAAGTGGCTTTGCACAAAGGCACCCCTGGTCTAGAGTTACATGTGTAAGATGTTGCTTGGCTCCTAGAAGTTGAGAAGAGAATGCTTAATTTATAGCAAGAGAGGTTCAGGACTGCCTGGAACTGGTGCTTAGAGATGTGAGTGCAGTGCAGGCTGGCTGTGACTGCTCACAATGGTGGGGCAATCACTCATAAATAAGAACATAAGAGTCCTGCTTGGTCTGGCTAAAGGCTCGTCTAGTCCATCAACCTTCCCTCAACAGGGGCCTACCAGATGCCTATGGGAAGCTCGCAGGACCTGAGTGAAGCCTCCAACAGTGGAGGCTGAGCACAGTCATCAGGGTTAGTAGCCATTGATAACCTTATCATCCATGAATTTGCCTAATCTTTTAAAGCCATCCAAGTTGGTAGCCAATACTGCCTCCTGTGGGAGCAAATTCCATCGTTTAGCTATGCACTGTGTGACGGACTGCTTTCTTTTGATTGTGCAGCACCTTCCAACATTCAGCTTCATGGAGCGTCCGCAGGTGCTGGTGTTATGAGAGATGGAGAAAATCATTTCTCTATCCACTTTCTCCACACTATGCATAATTTTGAGGGACGCCGGTGGCTCTGTGCTCTAAACCACTAAGCCTCTTGGGCTTGCCGATCAGAAGGTTGGCAGTTTGAATCCCTGTGACGGGGTGAGCTCCTGTTGCTCTGCCCCAGCTCCTGCCAACCTAGCAGTTCGAAAGCACGCCAGTGCAAGTAGATAAATAGATACTGCTGCAGCGGGAAGGTAAATGGCATTTCCGTGCACTATGGTTTCCGTCACGGTGTCCCATTACGCCAGAAGCGGTTTAGTCATGTTGGCCTCATGACCCGGAAAGCTGTCTGTGGACAAACGCCGACTCCCTCGGCCTGAAAGCAAGATGAGCGCTGCAACCCCATAGTCGCATTTGACTGGACTTAACCATCCAGGGGTCCTAATTTTATACACCTCTTGCCATTTCGCTTCTTACTTGCCTTTTCTCTGAACTAAAAAGTCCCAAATGCTGTAACCTTTCCACATAGGCAAGTCACTCCACCCCCCTGATCATTTTGCTTGCCCTTTTCTGAACCCTTTCCAGCTCTATAATATCCTTTCAGGGAGTGAGGTGACCAGAAGTATACACAGTTTTATTTTCAGTTCATTTCCTGGTTTTCCTTGTGTATTTCCAACTAACTATGAAAGAGAACAAAGAGAAACACTTTATTTATACCACTTAATGCCCTGGCAGCAATAGCAAAGAGGCCTTTACTAGGGCTCTTGGGTACTTAAAACCTTTATCGAAACATGAACATTTGCTTTGCTGGATCAGGCCAAGATCAGTTTGATATTTTGTCTGCAGCTCATCAAATACCTCTAGGAGATCCCAGGCAGAACATGATGGTGTTGGTAATCCTAGCCCCAATAACAGACATACTTCCTTTGCTTGTGGAGGTTCCATTAAACAGTCATCACTGCTTAGTGTTTGACAAATCTCTCCGCCATGAGTGTCTCTAATAACTCTATAAAAAGCCATCTGAGCTAATAGCCATCATCACCTCTTACAACAGTGAATTCCTTAAGTTAATTAGACAGTGTGTGAACAAGTGCTTCCGACCTGTGAGGCTCTGCTGACAGTCAGATTCATCTTGGACTTGCAGTTCTGATACTATGGCTTTGGTTGTTTAAAAGGAAATTTCCCTAGCCATTGGCTCAGGTGTGGTGGTGGTGTGTTCATTAACATTCCATCTTCTCAGAAGTTTTGAAAAAGCTGCTGATGCCCAAGGCAGAGGGACAGATGGAGTATTAGCAGACTGTGTAATCTTAGCGTCTATTTATTAATATGAGATGTTTTGATTAAACTGTAAACATTCATATGGCTATTTAAGTATTGTAATTGTCTTGTAATTGTTGGTGAATTATTTTGAAAGGTTGCTATATTTTATTATGTCATTCCTTCTGAAGTTGTGAGCTGCTTTGAGCATTGAGAAACGACATACAAAGAAGCTGATGATGAGCGAGAAAAGATTCTCTCTCTACTCTCTTCCCCTTCTAGCCCAGCCTCTCCAATCTGGTGCCTTCCAGATGTTGCCAGATGTTACATCTTCCATAATCCCTCATCATTGGCCACACTAGCCAGGCCTAATGGGAGTTGTAGTCCAAAATATGTGGAGAGCGCTAGGTTGGGGAGGGCTTATCTAGTCCCTAAGAGATCCCCTTTATCCATATTCAGTCTCTATTTTCTCCTTTTATGTATCTTATTCCTCTGTTTCTGATTGAAGTCTTCTTGTGCAAATGTAGCCCAATTGGCATTGCCCACATGTGGGAAGTAGCAGCAGACTTGGGGTAACCAAGAAAAAGGTCTGATGATGTCCATTGAAGAATCAGTGGCCATGGTTTGCTGATTGATTAAGAGTAGGGGGCCTGGAAAGTGTGTGTGTGTGTGTGTGTGTGTGTGTGTGAGAGAGAGAGAGAGAGAGAGAGAGAGAGAGAGAGAGAGAGAGATTGAATAGTTGGTAAAAAAAGGTCAAAGGAAGAGACACAGACATAAAAATTGTAGCAAGAAGCATCTCACTGTTTTAATAGGTGATTTCCTAGTTCAGGCTGTCCTCTCACTTTGGTTTGGATCAGAAATGCATTCCAAGCACACATAGCCCCACTTTGGAAAGCCCAACATTTCACAGGTCAGTCCATTGACTAAAATGGAGAGTGACAAATAGGCTACAGCCTTTTGTCTTTTTATTTATTTTCAGAATTGGATTAAATTTGCAGATTTAGTTGCCTTTTCAGAGGGCGGTGGAACCTGACAAATTTAAGACAGATAGGTGTGGGGGTTTGTGCAAGAGGAGCCTTTAAAATGTGAGGCTTTGGTTATTGTTGTTTTTGAAAGTGTTTCGCTGGCATATTTAGGGTCATGATGTATCTAGAGTTAAGAGAGCCAGATTTAGATCCCAGTCTTTATTTGAGGAAAGTCTCATTCCAGAGGCCTGGGCTGAATTTCAGGGCTCAGTCCTGGATGGTACAATGTTCAGAAGAATCCCTCTGAAAAACATGCAGTGTCTCTCTCAACAATGGGTAGCCACAGCCCATTCTCACCTCTAAAGTTTAAAAACATAAGATGAGCTTGCTGGATCAAGTCAATGGCCCATCTGGTCTAGGATCCTATTCTCACAGGAGCCGATCAGAAGTCTGATACCCTGCATCCATGCTGAAGGGCAGGCTTGAATCCTTTGAACACCTCTCTTTGAAACTAGCCATTGCCCTCCTCCTTCTCCCAGATGAAATGAAAGCCCACAGCCTTGCCCCTCCCTCCCTCTGCCCCATCCTGCTGCCACCTGACAGATGGGAGAGTAATTAGAATGCTTGCGGGTTCTGGCTACATTGCAAGGCATGGAGCACAGCACCCGAGGAAGGAAAGGGATCGAGGGGAGGATTGTGCAGCCACGGTAGAGTGAAGAATAATGGGAAGGAGATAACAAAGGAAAATTGAGGGCGAACAGCCAAGAGAGTTCCTCAGCAGTAAGATCTATTGCTGTGAAGTTATCTCTTCCATGAAGCACTGAAAGCTCCATCACCAGAGGCTCCTGAAATACTCCAAGACAAAGTGCCAGAGTGAATCGCATAAGAGAACCGCTCTGCACTTGCAGCAGGAGGCTCCGGGGCCGCCTTGCACAGTTATCAGCATCCGCCATTCCTTAAAATTAGATTCTCCAAATGTACTTTCCCCCCTCTTTTTGTTGCTCTGATCTATGAGACACCTAAGTCAGTCAGTGTTCTTGGATCCAAGGCAAATTAAGCTGCATCTGCACAACTCATACACACATTCCAGCACTATGTTGTGGTGGCCTGCCAGGGGCCTTGCAAACCGTACACCCCAACTCTTGTTTCTGAATCCCCATATAGATAGAGGCTAATCAAAGCTTGAGAGGCTGTGTCTGGCCTGGCAGGTCACAATTTTTATAAGAGTAATGGGGCAGGGAGAGAATTGTTTAGCCTAGGGGCCACATTCCCTCATGGGCAACCTTTAGGGACAGTGATGGGTGGGGACAGAGGCAAAAGTGAGCAGAGCCAAGGTTGCAACTCTGGAGATATCTTCACCCTTGTGATAATAACAATTCCCATACAATAATAGCAGGCATTTGTACAAGCAGGAGTATCTATCTAACTGCAAATCATTTGTCATGAAATTCATATGTTAGTATAAACCCTGGGGACTAGTCTTCCACTTTCTGTTGTATTTGTAAAGGCAGTAAAGTTCCGCCAGTCTCCAGCAAAAGCGTCCTTATGTTTTATTCCTCTTGCCAGTCGTAACTTGTGTGTTAGCTTTTCAGTGAGGTCTGTACACCACACTCTTCGATACCAGGGTTTTCAAACAGACATTCTTATCTGCACACTCATGCATACATCTCTCCATGCAGGCTAGCGAGGCGCCTGATCACAGTTCAAGAGCATGCAAAAGCATCTCAGGAGGGCTGGGAGCGGTGGCGGCTGGTTGGGGCTAGCAGGGTGGAAGTCAGAGAGCCTCACAGAAAGGGGAGCTAGAGCCAATGAGAGGCAGAGCCAAGTAATTTTGTCTTTGCCCCCATCCTCATCCCTGTTGAGTGAGGCGAGGGCCACACTGAGATTAAGGAGTAGGAAGCTGCCAGGCAGTGCCTCCCCCTGGACTGGCTTTAAGTAAGTAGGCAGACAGTAGAGCATGAGGCTCTTAATCTCAGAACTATGGGTTTGAGCCCTACTTTGGACATTACAGGGGATTGGAGTAAATGACCCTTGTGGTCCCTTCCAACTCTACAATTCTATAGAAAGGTAAGTAAGGGATGGGTGACAGCAGACTGGCTGGTGGCAGCAGTGCTCCATTAGCCCTAATGGACCTGCTTCCACTAGTATGGAGCAAGGCTGGTGAGAAATGTGGCCTAGGGAGGAAGGATACGGGCTGGACAGAAACCCAAGGGGCAGTTAGGGAGGTGGGGCGGAGACTGCATTTGGCCCTCAGACCTGAGGTTCCCCACCCGTGGTTTGGCCCTTTGCTAGTTCCTTGACAGAATTAGCCTGCCAAAGCTGCTATTGCAACTGCAGCAGAAGAAAAGGGGGGGCGTATACAAATTCTTGTATTGTGCTTGTCTCCTTTCCACTTTCTATTTAAATCAGGGCAACATTGTGTGGCAAAAGAAAAGGCTTTGTCAGGTCCCTCCTGCTTGCTCCAACTGGGCTTTCTGTGGGTGCTACAAAGTTAGCAGGGGGGAAACATCAGGAAGTCTTATCATGGATCTTGCATTTACAGGTGGGTAGCCATGTTGGTCTGCCATAGTCAAAACAATCTTGCATGTCATGCTTGTTTCAGCCCTTAGCACACAAGTGAATCTCTAGCCCTCTATTTCAGGAACCGGATGAAAAGTTGAGCTCACAATTTGGTTTTGGGTAGACAGGAGAGCTTCAGTGCCCTACAGTTCCCCACCCTTTCTCCCTGAAATGGGTGTGTGATAATGCAAAACACAAAAGTAAGCGTGTACATTAACTTTATTTTCTTGGTTATGTGAATTTTTTTTCATTTTGCCTGGCACAAAATTTTCTTGTTAAAATTTTATGTTATGCTTCAGCACAAAGCAGACTTAGCCATGGATGTAGCTTTGCTGATGAACTCGAGTCAGCCGAAGTATCTCAACCTGAGCAGGTTTGAGTGACACTTGGACTGGCAAACTGTAAGGCAAAATAGCAAGTTAATTTCCTCATACACATCACGGAAGACTAGGCGAGTGACATCTTAATGATAGAGAAACGAGAAGGGAATAGGAAACTGCACAGAGTCAGCTTGATGAGGTCGTTTTTAAAGCTTGCATTATCGCTGGGAAACAAAAATGAGATTTCTGCAGCTAAAAAGAGGAATATGCGCGCAGCAACAAAAGCAGTAAAAGGAGTGAAGGAGACATTGCAGATATCCACTAGCATCTGGAATTTGCTAAATATCCGACATTTGCATGGACTGACAGTGCAATTTAGGTTCATCCCAGGAAACTGTCAATGCTGATGCTGAGAACATCTAACAATGGCGTTTCTGCTGGCCTGCTTGTGAATATGTTAATACAACAGGTAGGGTGCCTTTTAACTAAATGTGTTTTATTCATATGTGCTATCTACCCCAGTGCAGTCTTCTCTGACTGGCAGAAGCTCTGAGGACTCAGGCAGAAGCCTCTCCCATTACCTGCTACCTGAAATACTTTTGGCACTAGGGGAACTGAGCTTTCTCAGAGTCTCCTGCCTGCAAATCGAGCACTCTGCCGCTGAGCTATCATCCCTCCACCAAGATTCATGGGAGCTGAAGGAGAAAAAGAGCAGCTTGCCCAGAGCTACCTTGTGATGAGGCACATAGCACTGCCTATAACAATAAGTAACTTGGCCCATGGACACTTCATGGGCTGGCACTTCCTAGGGACAAGCTACATTTCCGTGGATTTTGGTTTTCATTTGGATTCCTTTTTCATCTGATTCACTCTGCTTCAGTTTTCATTTCAGTGCTCATGTACGATATTTCAGTTTTCACTAGTAGTTCTCTGGGAGCACATGAGGAGCACAATCCTAGGCATGTCTATATGCAGGAGCAAGTTCCATTGAGAATAGGATTGTTCTGTAAGCTGAGCACATTGTAAGAAAACGGAAAACATTTCTCTGTTGCTTGTACAACTCCATAGGCACAACTCAAGACAGGCAAAAGTTACCAAAAGGCAGATTTTTAACACCCCACCAGGGAATTATCCAATCCCAGAGCTAGCCCACAGAGTATAGTTCTTTTTTTAAAAAAAACAACCCATCACATTTTATTTTTCTGTTTGTGAAAACACCTATGACAAAGAATCTCTGTATATACCTACCTCCCCCTCCCCCGAAATATTCCATGCATATGAAATGTGATTTATACAGTCAAATATTAAGCAGACTTATGTAATAGTTTATAGAGTTGATTGTACCAGTTACCGTAAGTGTCTCCTGTTCCCCATTTTAACAGATTGTCCCAGAGTGAGTCGTGGGTAGCTGGAGGATTACAACGTCCTTTCCAGTGTATTGAATAGACACAATACCATATTGTTTCAAAATTGCCTTTGGCCTTTGTGTTTCTAATGCTCCAAGATGCTTTGTTAGCTTCTCCCAAGAGCTATGTTCCATAGCCTGTCCCATCATGCCTTTAGCCCGTTTTCCATTATTGTGTTAATAAATTTCTAGCTGCAAACATGAAAAAAATAGTAGGTCCTTAAACAGTGGCTATCTATAAACAGATTTAGTAAAGCTGTCCTCAGGCTCATAGAAGTTCTTGACTCTTGGGGCAAGAGAGCTGTGCAGTCCCTCAACTTGACCAATCACATGTGGGGATAATCTGCCTCCTCTTTCCTCTCAAACTGAATTAAAGCTTGGACCAGGGGTCACCAAACTAAGGCCCAAGGGCCGGATGCGGCCCAATCGCCTTCTAAATCCGGCCCGCGGATGGTCCGGGAATCAGCGTGTTTTTACATGAGTAGAATGTGTCCTTTTATTTAAAATGCATCTCTGGGTTATTTGTGGGGCATAGGAATTCGTTCATATATTTTTTTCAAAATATAGTCCGGCCCCCCCACAAGGTCTGAGGGACAGTGGACCGGCCCCCTGCTGAAAAAGTTTGCTGACTCCTGGCTTGGACAAATTCCCTGTGTCAGCTTCTCTCCCTCCCTGTATCAGCTCATATGACTGTAGTCAGAGCTGAGAGTGCTGCTATAAGAGGCTGTTCTTAGGGTCCCTCGTGACAGGTAGGTTGTTGTTTGGTTTTTTTGCTGAGTGAATGCTGCAACATGTTATTAGTACAATAATAGTGCAGCAATGAAGGATTCATACTGGACCGTCCACACATCACTCTGCTTTATGAGTTGCTTTACAATGCTTCCTTAATGCTTCCAAGATGATCGATAGCTGCTAGCCATGATGGTTATGCTATTGCCTCCTTGTTTAGAGCCAGAAATGCTTCTGAATATCAGTTGCTGAAAACCACAGGAGGGGAGAGTGCTGTTTTTCATAGGTCCTGCTTACGGGTTTCCCACAGGACTCTGGCTGGCCACAGTGAGAGGAGGATGCAGGGCTCAAGGGGCCATTAGCCAGATCCAGCAGGGTTGCTTATATGTTCTCAATGTCCCCACATTGTTGCTGTCTGGAGGGGGCATCCTTGCACTACAGCACAACAAAAGTGGGATTTAAAAAAATAAAAATAAACTGGAACATTTGTGGTTATGATAAGTTATAGGATTTCAGCAGAAAGTTACAGGATATGCACTGGTTAGAATCAAAGCAGTCTTATCTGCCCCAAAATGCTTGGTGCAAACTGTGTTGAAAGCAGGACTGCATATAGCTACCCCTTCTACCAACATGAGGGCAAATCCTCATGAATGCACAATAAGAAAGATACCTGGAGATGCCCTCTCCAGGCTGAGGGGCTGAGTTTGCAGAAAGACCTTAATGGGATATTACTTACTAATGCTTTGGCTCAGCCAGGTGTGGGAGCATCAGTCAGTTTGGCCAGGCAAAGGATTGTGTTAGGAGTCCAGTGGAGGTGTCTTTCCCATGTACCGCACTGACTTGAGCATGAAAGATTTTGGCAGAAACCGAAATCTGAGTTCAAGTGCTTCATCCAGCGAGAGCCAAGACAGATTGTGGGAACAGCTTACAGTCTTTAAAACCTGGCTTTTGTACACTTCATATGTGTCATTTGTAACCAGCATGACAAAGTGGGCGAAGCCACAGAAAAGTTAGGAGGTAATACACACAGGGGTTATCACTATGGGTTTTGGATCTGAGTCCAACTCCATGTCCCCTGTCCCTTGTCGGCACAGGAGGGTCTGTGAATGGAACCCTGAATTCTTTGCAAACACATCTTCAAAGAGCAACTGGAGCATACTTTTATCTCCCTCTCCCCTCTTTGCGCACAAAGAAACCTTGGCAAGATATAAAACAGTAAGGCTTGTTGCTCTAAGAATTTCCACGACTTTATGTTGCTGTGATAAAACACCCATCTGCACTGCAAACCAAAGCACCCTCATAGCTAGTTTATGGCTTACACAAGTTAGTAGTAAATCTGTGGCTGAGCCACCCTTTGGGCAAATGGACCATCTGTCTGCAGTCCGCAGTCACCATATCCTCCCCCTCCTGCTTGCCACAATTCAACAGGGGGCCTCATGGGTGTTGCACTAGTCCCAGTTGCTGGGAAGGGATAGGGGATAAAGTTACAAGTACAGTGGTAACTCGGGTTACAGACGCTTCAGGTTACAGACTCTGCTAACCCAGAAATAGTACCTCGGGTTAAGAACTTTGCTTCAGGATGAGAACAGAAATCGTGCGGCGGCAGCGGGAAGCCCCATTAGCTATAGTGGTACCTCAGGTTAAGAACAGTTTCAGGTTAAGAACAGACCTCCGGAATGAATTAAGTTCTTAACCCGAGGTACCACTGTACTTCCCAGCTATTGCTAGCTGATCCTGATGGGGTAGTGGTTTCCTTACTTAACCATCCAGTGTTTGCTAGGCAACTGGAAACAAGCCAGTTAGATAGACTGCAGCAAGGACGGCCTTAGGTTTTCTGGGAGTTAATGGAAGCAGGGCCACCAAGTCTTCCTGGGCAGCACTGGAGTTCCTGCACTGTCAACATTCAAAGAAACAGGCAGTCCAATGTAAGTCTTGCATTTAAATGTGGCCCCTCCAATCTGCTTGCCTTCCACATCCCTGAGAACCATCCTTGTCTTCAGGCATCACTGAGCACTTTGGCCCTTTCTTCCTCCTCTTTGTTATGCAAGCCATGTCACCAGACATCCCCCTAATGCCACCAGACAATATATTTCACAGTCACTTTCTTTTTTAGCACCTGCTCAAGAGCGTGCCTGGGAAGTAACCCCTTTGCCTGCTGGGACTTGTCCCTTTGCACACGTCTTCCTGGGGTTGTCTATTGATAGCTGGCAGTCCCTTTTTTGGTCTCTAACCCTGGCTAGAAGGTTGTTTCATATCCTCAACGCCTTTTCTGCTTTTGGCGAAAAGTTGAATAACTTTCATTCCTCTTGATTTTTTTTGTCCTTGGGTGAAGGATCTCCAAGTTGGAAAGAGGTCACCTATTATAATTGACATTAAATTCCCAGCATACAACTAACTGCATGAGCAGCCAAAGACAAAGTGTGCGGTGGCAGCCTAGAGACTTAAGAGCCATTTCACACATGCGTGTGCATCACATAACTGGAGCTCTCCAAGCTTGGTGACTCACAGCTGAAAATGACTATTTATTATTTATATAGCGTGATCAGTGTGTCTATTCAGTGCATTAGCATTGTGTCCAATGTGACCTCAAGCTTCTGTCCATTGTGCTGAATGTTGTGCAGGATGAGGCTGCAAAATGCTGGACTGCAGGTGCACATAATAGGGAGTCAATTGCTGAGACCTTCTCCCTATCAAAAAGCTCCTTTCATGTTGTAAACAGGTAAATCAGCAAGAGTAGTGTGCTAAAATTTCTGCTTGATATGCATGTTTACCACCTTTGTTGGAAAGAGTGACAGGGGGGGTGCAACTCTGTTGATTCTCCTTGATCTTTTGGTGTCTATTGACACCATGGATGTGGCATCCTCCTGGAGCAGCTCTGTGGGTTGGGTGGCAAGCACTGCATGGCAGTGGTTTTGCTTCTACTTTCAGTGCCATTTTCTGAAAGTAGCAATGAGGAACTATTACTCGAAAACCATATGAATTAATTGTGGTATCCCATAGGGGTTGATCTTGACCCCTGAGCTAGTCAACATCTATGTGAAGCCATTGGGGAGAGTCATAAGGGGTTTTGGAGTGAGGTACTATCAGTAAGCAGATGATACACACATCTTTCTCTCCATGCTGAAGAGAGACTGGCAGTTTCAAGGGTTGGACCACTGCCTGGAGGTGGTAATAGGCCGAATAAATTGAAATTGAATCCAGACAAGGTACAAGTGCTCTGTGTTGCAATCTCTTGGGTATGGGGAGTGGCTAGATGACATGTTCTGGGTTGGGTGGTACTCCTCTGGAGAGGTCAGGTTCATAGGTTGGTGGTGCTCCTTGTCCCTGCATTGCCAGCTGAGGCCCTGGTGACTTGAGTGGCTAGAGGAGCCTATTTTCAACTGGCTGGCTTCCCACCTGTGTCCCTTCCTGAACAGAGATAGCTCAGTTGTAGTACTCCACACTCTGGTAAACTCAAGACTGGACTACCATAATGCCCTCTGTGTGGGGCTGCAGCTTTCTTATTTTCCTACACACTGAGTGTGATTTTATAAAGGGTACAGTGCACTCATCCAGCAGTGCTCCTCCAACAGTGATTCAGGATTAAGTTCAACTTCTACTGATGCATTTAAACTCCAAATGCCTTTAAATTTCACTTGCGGCCTGGCACAGCACTTGTGGATGTATGCAAAATATGTCGGATTACGAAGTTGTGTGATCCTTCACTGTGGCAATGTGCAAGGGGGAGGGCGGCAGGTGTGCCTCATTTGCTCCTTCACAGGGATTCTTAAAACTTCCCTCCCCAAGTGGTTGCCTGAAATAGAAGGAAGTTGGTAATCCTCTAGTCTGAATGGCACTCAGGAAATCCTCCTTAGCCATTCCTTCCTTTTGCTCCTTATAGGCAGCTTGCCAAGCCCCACTTAAGTCCTATTCCATCTCCTCTTCTATACAATTAAGTCTTCAATCCCAAATAGAGGTGCAGTGATGTGAGTTCACATAGCTACTATTTCTGCAGCAGGGTCCCTGTCTCCAGCATCTTAGAACCACACAATCAGCATGAAATGGGGAGATTTTTAGCCATTGAGAAGAAAGGAGATGAGTCAACCACTGAGAATTGGCTCCTGGGTTCACTCTGGAGAAGGCACATAGGAAGATCATTGAGGAGGAGTTGTGCTGTGTTTAGGAACACTCAAAACACAAGGTGCTTCAGTTTCAAAGTAACGGTTTGCAAGTTATGTTGCATACAATGAGACTTCAAGCAAAACCTAAGTCATTGCAAAAGAGGATACTAAAGCACCCCCCAAATCATTTGTCCATGTATGTGGCACAGGAAATAGTAGATCTAGCTGAAAGGCAATACATGCTTTGATCATTACAACGCACCCCTAATTATTATTTTTGTACACTTATATAAGATTGCTATAGAAGTTTGTATAATCTTAGAAGAGGGTGTGGATGTGAGGGCAAATGTGTGTCAGAATGCGTAGCTGTGGCTCTCATAAAGGGAGCTTGCACTTCTGAATTTGCCACTACACTCCTGATCCCAAACAGAGTGTAGCTTTTGCTCCTTGCTGGGTGGATCATTTCCAGTGCAGTAGATTTGTGCTTCCCTCCTCCGATGTCTGCTGTTGGGAAGACATGGCTGCCTGCCATAGTCAGGCTGTTGCTGTCTCTACAGGTTGCATTGCACCCCTTCAGTTTTCCCCTCTGTCTCCTTCACCTTTATTCTGGCATGGTTCCTTTTTCTGCATCCTAGGGCCTCAGTGCAAGTTGGGGTAGGGGTATCTTCCAGCCCCCACAGACAATAAACTCTGCATTGTATGCATACTTACCTGGCTGTCTCTGAGCAAAGAGAAAGCTCTTTCCTTCCCACACAGACATCTGGCCAGTCACAATTACTAAATAATTACAGTTGTGTACTCTGCCCTGGAGGTGGCTCCGAACAGCACTTAACCTCCCCCCCCTTTACAATTTAAGCAAAAAGACTTGTTCTCACAATCAGCCTTTGCTAGCATAAAAGCAAACCCATCACTGTGGGATCCCCAAAGTGACATCTGAAAAAGACACACTTGCAATTAGCATCTGCAAATACTCACTTTGCAACTGAGGTTTCCCCCCTTCATTAGGACACTGAGCCACAGCAAAGCCCAAGAATACAGCTGAGTTTAGGCAATTAAAGTACTGGCAGAAAGATGCATTGATCACACCTTAAATTGGGGCAACTCTGCATGTACATTTCCATGATGGGTTTGTCTCTGCACGGGGCTCCTGCTGCACAGCAAGAGGCAAATGTGTGGAATAGTGTGATAACATGTTTGTTAACAGCACTGCCAAAAATGCAGAATCGCATCTGTTTTTTATGTTGCGGTGACCAAAGATGTGCTATTAGGGACAAGCCGTGGCTCAGTGGTAGAGCACCTGCATTGCATGCAGAAGGTCCCAGGTTCAATCCCATTGGAACCCTGGAGAGCTGCTGCCAGTCTGTGTAGGCAATACTGAGTTAGATCACCCAATGGTCTGATACTATTAGACAGCATCCACCCTATGTTCCTGCTGTGCTTCTAAGGGCTTATCCACACTTCTGTTTGTACCACCACTCCCCCCCCCCCTGGGGAAACCCATGGTTTGCCGCTGAATCAGAGCAAATGACAATCAGGTTTTTGTGGATTGCTTTTTGTTCTGATTCAGCACTAAAGAGCAGTTTTTGCCCAGGGAAAGCAGTGGGGCAAAGGCAAAATCACTCAGACCCATGCCTAGAAAGCACGGGACAAGCAGAAAACCTCTCAGACCCCTGCTTTCTAGGCACAGGGCAAGCAGATGAGAGTCCTAAGTGTTGGGAGGGATTAAAAAACCAAGGTCAGATTTTACCATGAAGCAGTTGTTTGGAGTGGCAAGTTCCAGAGGGGATTGTGTTGCTCATCCTGAAATTTCTACCTCTGTGTGGCATTAGAAAATAAATGAAACTCTCCATTACTCCACTCTATGTGTTTGCGTAGCTGGCATTGCTGGGCACAGACCACAGACCAGTTTAGAGACCCACTGAAAGTGGCAACCCTAGGCCAGACAGTCCCTACCAGACTGCTCCAGAAAAATAGAGAACTTTAAAGGGTTCTCCTGTGCCCTGGAGCCTAGAACTGTATGGCCTCGCAACCAGCGCCCACCTGTGAGCAGGCACTGGGGAGCATGAGCTTCTTCCCCTCCCCCAAAATTGTAAAGTGGTTTGGTTCTTCAGAAGTATCTTGCTTAGGAGGTGCTGTCTCTGGGAGTCCCAGTTTAGGGGGTTTGTTTCCCAAGGAGCTCTTGGCCGACTGGCTGTGCTCAGGCTTAGTGCTGGGGCTCAGTTCTGAGCTAAGCACCCCCACAGAGTGTACTCTTGATCTTCCTAACCTACCTAGCTCCTCTGCCTCTGTATTTAATGGTTGGGGCAATGATCCCGAGGTTGACCACCATCCCCATTGAGTCCTGCACCATGCATGCACTCACAGGGTACGTTTGCCATTATTATTATTATTATTGTTCTGCATTTCTCTGGAGCTGAAAACATTTTCCAGGCTGGGTCTTGGTGCAGATTTAAGCCCTGGCTAAAGCAGATTGATTGAATCCAGGTTGCAGCCAAATGCCATAAATGCTGATTTGTTCTCCAGTCTGCAGACCAAAAGAGTGCAGAGTAGGGTGGGGGAGGGCGAGAGGGAGAGGGAGAGGGATGCAATGGCATTTTTGGCGTCTTTGGCTTCTATTGGAGGTGACCTACATGGTCCTCTTCTTGCTTGGCCACCCATGAGCAACTGATTCTTTAACAGTATGCCAATAAATATTTTCTCCTCTGCATCCCTTCCTCTGCCATCTGGCTATCACACACACCCATATATACAAGCATGTACACACACAGGTATTCATGCTTGCGCTCTCTCTCTCTCTCTCTCTCTCTCTCTCTCTCTCTCTCACACACACACACACACACGCACACACACACTTCATTATGTATGTTCTGGGAACAGGAAGGTGGTTTCATTCAGCTCACTGTGACAGCTTTTGGGCTGCTGGAAGGAATGGCTTGGTTCCAGGTCCTTGCCCCTCACCCACTCCTGCTCCCTGTGACTCTCTTTCCACATATGTGCCCAACCTCACAAAGCACAAATCCATCTATCATTAATTCATTTGCCTACAGTTCTGGGTTTTGTCCATTTTCAGATTCTCCTCTTTCCCCGCTCCCATGCCTGCAAATCATCAATAAAGAATAAGAGGACATGCCTATGACTGTTTCCTCGTTTCCTGCAGTCCCGTTTCTACAAACATCCTCACAGAGACGCCAGCTGAGCTGGTTACTACGATAATGGGCTTAGAACTCCAGTTGTGCTGGGAATGGGACTCTGCTGGAGTCTGATCATGGAAGGTTTACAGGACCTCTTTGGAGAATGAAGGACAATCATTGGGCCTCATTCTCTGCGGTAGAGAGGGGCAGTCAAGGTGTTGTCATTCAGGAAATACACACAATTGTGTAGTGAGGTAATTTTAAATCCTGGACTTAATGGTCATATTGGGGGGCCTCTAGATGGTAATGTGTGTTACATGTCACTGAATGCAGCCATCCCCATAAGACCATTGCTTTATGGGCCAGTGGCTGTCCCTCATTCCTCAAAGAGGTCTTGTAAACCACCTCTGAGCAGACTCCAGCATGGATAGTAATGCACAGCCCTGCTGTGTTTGTTGGTCCCTCCTGCTCATTCAGCTGAGTGGGACCCTGGACCTCTGCGCCAAAGTCCTGCCCTGATGGCACCACCCCTCATTGCAGAGCTTCAGTGGAGCAACAGGGAGGGGTACTTCTGCACCCCCTCCCTAAGTTCACTCCCTGTTAGCATTCGTCTCGAAAGACAATGAAGTGCACCTCCAGCAATGATTTCAAACCACACCAAAGTGACCTCCCCAGGGCACAAGACTGAGCAGTGTGTAAGGAGGTCCTGGGCTGGACTCTCATCTTGGCCTCACTGATGTAGTCCAAAGGAAAGCAGAGCAATATGTTTGGCACCATCTTGACTGCAGGAGTTGCCCGAAGGAGGCATACAAGGCACCATCCAACTTTCTTAGGGACTCCAGATTTGTGTAGGGATTACTCCTTAGCCTTTACATCTCCTGAAGATATCCCACAAGGCAGTGGAGGTTTAGGATCAGAGTTTTCCTTCTCCTAAATGGGCTACCTTCCCAGGTTGATGCGCCCCATCTGACCCCCACTTCCCTCTCTGCCACATGCAGAAATCATTCTTAACCATTGCACCTACTATTGGTCTCATCCACTCAATCTGGTGGAGCCTGTCTTTGTATGCACGGGAAATCCCTAAGTCACCAAGGGTTTGAGACCCATTGTCTACTCTCGCCTGATTTTGCTGCCAGTTAAAGCCATTCCCTGACAGCTTCTAGTGGCCACAGGTGAGAACTGAGTGCAGCGTGGGGACCAAAGGTGGACAAACTACCCCAGCAGGAGCACATTCTGTCTTCCACCAGAGGCACTACCCCTCCCCATACACCCCATACTTAACTAACTCCCCAAAATAATGTCACCACCTAGCAATGACACAGAAGCACCCATTTCACAGCCTTGAGAGTAGCAGTGGAAGATGCTCCAACACCCTGATCATTTGGGCAACCAAAACAATCAGGGTATTGAAACACCTTCTGAATAAAGAGAGATTGAACCTTTCTGTTTAGAAAAAAAGATTGCTGTGTGTACACGTGTATGCAAGAGAGAGTCCTGGCTGGGTTTCTTGGTTTCTTGGGGCGGTGGGGGGGGGAGGGATAGAAGAAACTTTCCCCCTTTCTTTCAGAAATCAGGATCACCCAAAGTAATTGATTTGCAGTAGGTTCAGAGCTAACAAAAGGAAGTCACACAATACATGGTTTAAATTAATGGGATTCACCACTGCAAGATATATTGATGTCCATTATCTTGGATGGCTTTAAAAAGAGAAAAAAGGATTATGCACATTCATGGAAATTATAGGTCTGTCAGTGGCTATTAACTGTGCTAGCTCAATAGGATTTTCATGTACTAAGACCTCAATACTAGATGCTGGAGACAAACAGGAGAAGAGCCTCACTCTGATGCCCCATTAGAAGTTTTCCAGAGGCTTGGATTTCTGTTTGCAGTGGAGTGTTGCCCATCGGCTGTGGAGTGTGAATTGGTGTGGATGAATGAATGGATCTGTGTGTATGAATGGATGGATGGAGTGTTTGTGTGTGCAAGAAAGAATAAGTGTGGGGCAGCTCTGATTCTCTGTGCATGAGAAAGTACGGGGTGGTGACGAGACAGAGAGAGAGAAAGCCACCATTGTGTGGCCTCTAAGACATTACCCCTGAGGGAATGTGGTTCTCAGCAGAAAAAATAGTTCTCCACTCCTTGACAAGCAAGATCATTGGCCTGATCCATCATTCTTGAATCAAGTTGGTATCCCCTACAAGTTCTTTAAAGTTTGCCAATGCCAGGACCTTTTGTCAACTAGGTAGTGCTGAGGAAGATTGGAGTCTGGTAGTCTTTGAACCATCAGCAGGGAGTAGCAATTGTTTACAGCAGCTCCTCACATGTTCAGTTACCCCCTAGAATGGTGTTTGCAAGTGGTGTAAAATTAACCTTCCTCTGTTTATTCTGGCCCTATATTCTGAGATTAGTCCTCCCTGAGAGGCCTTGTAACCCTGATACTTCAGATCTGACAGTGAGATCTAGCAACCCTTTCCAGGATCCCAGCTCCATCCTACCTCCTCTGCTTCCAGAGGCCCCTCTAGTCTGGTGATGCTTTCCCCCTGGGGTGTGTTCTGCAACAGGCCATTGATGCATTACTGCTGGGTTTATAGTGGGCCATCCACACATCATTCTGCTTTATTAGTTGTTATGCAATGCTTTCTCAACATCACCACGTTATTGCCATCTTAGAAGGGTCCTCTTGCACTATAGCAATAAAAGTGGGACAAACAATAAACCAGCTCATTCATGGTATAAAAAGTTAGAGGGTTTCAGCAGGATGTTACAGGACATGCAGTGATTGGAAACAAAACAGCATGTTCCATCCCAAAAGTCTGCAGGCACAAAAGTATTAAAAGTGGGACTGTGTATAATCATCTTGATTATATCATGACCACAAATAATCATGAATGTACCAGAAGAGAGGTGTCTGGAAGGGGCTGAGGAGTCTCCAGCCATTGGGGCCTGACCCAGCTAGCACACAGCACAGGCTCATGTCATCTGCCCAGATGCTGTATCTCTCAACCCTAAAAGCAGACAGTGATGAATTTGGGCAAGTGCAAAAGCGGTGTTACTCAATTTTACGCTCACATGTACATCACACATGCATGTAAGAAAGCTCTCTGAAGCAGAGCCCTAATCACTGCAGAGAATTTAAACACACACACTGTAGAGAGAGGGAAACATTTATGCTGTAGGCTTCAGATTTACACAGTTCTCTTCAAGAAAGCAAAGCACCCGGCTCTGCTTTAAATCAAGGGAGATTCTTTCATCTTGTGATCGTTCTAGGGAGGCTGTTCTGCATGGTCACTCCTCTCACACCTAGAAGCCATCTTCTGATTTCAGAGGCAGATTTATTAACGGACTCTTTGTGTACAGATTTTTTCTCATGTGCTTCAGCTGACGGCTGGGACTGTTTGTGACAGGTTTGTCATCTCTGCTGCTACAGCAAGGGCAGGAGGAGTTGCTGATCTGCCTTAAGGCTATGTATGCAAGGCAAGGAACACACAGTGGGATAACAATGGCTGGGACTTTCATGTGCTTGTCACAGTCCCTGGATGCCGCTTTCCAATTCCTTGCAAGCATCTCCCATGGATTTCCCCACCTGCAGCTGAAATCCATTCTTTTTGGATCCACTTGTTGCCCGAACTAGACTTTTAGGAAGGTAGGAAACTGCCCTATTCCATGTCAGACTATTGGCCCATCTAACTCAGCATTGTCTACACTGATTGGCAGCCAATATCCAGGGTTTTAAGGAGGGGTCTTTCCCTACCCTATCTGGAGATGCCATAGATTTAACCTGGGGCCTTCCACATACAAACCACGAGCTCTTTCTCCTACTGAGCAACAGCTCCCATCAACCTGGGAATACGGCCTATGGGCTCTGTGTGTGTCTTAGGTGATCACACTACATCTGCATGTGAAGCAGATGCAGAATAAAGTCTGCAAAATCAGCCCGCACGTGCATGTTTGCTTCAATTACCCAACCTATTTATATACAACTTACAGAATTAAGGTCCCTCAGGGCTGTCACTGTTCTATGGGAGAGATCCAAGTGGAATCTTAGGTCTTCTTCTTCTTCTTCTTCTTCTTCTTCTTCTTCTTCTTCTTCTTCTTCTTCTTCTATAATCTTTGTAGTTAGAAAAATGACAGGGAAATGCGCCACATAAGCCTTGTACAAGCAAATCAGGATGTATGCTGAATAAACAGGTCATTGGGAAGAGCCTTTGGCTTTCCTTGATGCAGAATTTGGCTTTCTCTGGCACAGAGTCTATCTACACATGCCGGCGCTCTCTCTCTCCCCCCTCTCTCGTGTGTGGATCATACAAAACTATAGCTACATCTTTTACTACTACCACCCCATTTTAATTCAGAACTACCATGGAATGAATTCATCTTCTTATGCTCATTGTCTGCACCTATGTGGGCAACTACAGAATTTTGCAGTAAAGTTTTCCCTGGACTTCACCATTTCAGGCTGAAAGGGTAGGGGCTGAACGCTTCAATGTCCTCTGTGGGTTTTTGAAACCTCTCCATAGGTAGAAATTCCTGCATGGCAGAGACAATGGATTAGCCTAGTCTCCTCCTAGTGTGCCATCTCCCAATGTGTGGAGTGTTAATTTCCAGAAAGAGCTTCCCAAAAAGTGTGTGTGTGTGTGTGTGTGTGTGTGTGTGTGTGTGTCCACTTGTTGCCTACAATGGTACTGGAAAAAGCTTTACCATTTATTCTACTGAATGTATAAGCTGACCCTTAGCATTTCCCTCAGGGCTCTGACCTGCTAGCCTCAGTTCTGGTGGAATTGGCATTCTACCGGTGCAAGTTTCAGGGGCATTAATCTTCTTGTTATAGAAAGATTGAACTTTTCAAAGCTAAACTCTATTAGGAAAAGCCAGCACAGCGGAGCTGTTGCTGGAAAAAAAATATTTCCCAGCCTGCCTCCCCACCCCCATGCAGGCAGCCTTTCATTTCACAAGTGGATTATCATAAATATTGTACCATTAAAGTAGCATTCCTCAGATCCAGAACATATTGAACAAATCATATGCATTCAGTTTCTCTGAGTGCCTTGTGGATGAAAGCTCAAAGCTGACCTTCGCTAACCGCCACTCTGGGTCTCTTTCCTGAATACTTATGAGCTGTTTACATGCAAGGCAAAGTAACCAGCTGCTTGTACCTGGATCTGTTTTTGGAGGTGTGGTAGCTGTTGCAGAATGCAAGCTTTCTGCTGGCCAGTTTTGCCTTCAAGCTGTTCCTTTTGCTGAAGCTGATCAAATCTAGCTGCAATCTCAGCCTAAACATAGAATTCTGGAGGTGGAGTGGGACTTGTAGGCCATCTAGCTCATCCTCAGTTCAGGAAATCCGGAGCTTGAGCTTCAGTATCTTAAGGGGTATAATTGGCTTCCTTAGCATTACATGGCTCAGAATATCAGTTGCTCGGAATCAAAAGCAGGGAGAGTGCTATTGCACTCAGGTCTTGCTTGTGGGTTTCCCATAGAGATCTGGTTGGCCAATTCAGGAAGAAGATACTGGACTGGGTGGTCCTTTGGTCTGATCCAGCAAGGCCCTTCTGATGTTCTAATGTTCAATTGAAATCTACCCTCTTCAGGCGCTGCTGCTAAAGCAACAACTGAGCTTTACTTGTATGGAGGCACCAGCCTGAGCCTTGCGTGGAGCTGTCCATGGTACTTTGGTAGCCTTGCCTTGCTGCTGCCATTATCGTTCAAAATGTATCAGCCATTCTTTAGAGCTCCTCTCCTCCTTACCAGCCAGTCGGCAATGCCTCAAGCTGTTCTCCTTCCCTAGCTACATTTTACTTGTCAAACAACTTCTCTCCAGCCCTTACTGGAAGGTGGTGTGTGTGCCATGACTAGTAAGCACCAGACACTGAACACCATCAATGCTTATTGAAAGAAGCATCTCTTGGTCTTCAATGACTGCTAAAAAGCATTCTTAGTTACTAAACTATATCAGTAGAGTTGGAGAACTTGTGGACCTCCAGGTGTTGCTGGACTCCAACTCCCCTCAGCCCCAGCTAGCATGGCCAGTGGTTGGGGATGATGGGAGCTGGAGTCCAATGGCATCTGGAAAACTGTGGGTTCCACACTCCTCTCCTACTTGGTTAAACACCTGGCAGAGCATGTCTCCCTTTGAGAAGCAGTACTTTGAGACAATGTAGTTTTCTGAAACAGAAGATGTAGAATTCTCTGCACTGAGGAAAGCTTATGCTGAAACACACTGGACATTTTTATTTATTCCAATAAATTCTTCATTCGGCACCAATTTTAAGATTGCCTCCCTCTGCGGCTTCCTAAATACTTGACTGCCTGTGGCTTGAGAGCATCTTCTAGTGAATTAACTACAGTAATGTGTTTGCAGTATGATTCTGCACACTGCAGAGAATTTAGCTACCTTTTCCACACTACCTGACAAAGAGTTTTAACAGGAAGGCCTGTGTGTTTGTTTCCCAACAGATGCTGATTCTAGAACCTATTATCATTGTGGTGTAAACTGCATATACTTTAAGCAACCCTGAAATGTAAGGCAGGGGTGGGGGTGGGGAGAAGAACTATGTCAAGAAAAAAATGAACCTCTGGCCTTCCATAAGTCACTGGACTACATCTCCCATCATCCCTGACCATTGACTTTGCTAGCTGGGACTGTGGGGATTTGGAGTCCAACAACATCTGAAGGGCCAAAGCTTCCCTATACGTTATGTAAGGTTGTTTATTAAAAGACTTACACTCAAAACTTTTTCCCTGCTAAATGTACTCAAAGTGGCTTATGCAACAAAACCCATAAACCCAATAATACCCATAAAAACAAGAATAAATCCATGTCAATCAAATAAATACATAAAGGGTAAATAGCAGCAACTTTATAATGTCAAACTATATGGATCAAGGGCTAAACAAAGGATACCTTATCCAGCAGACAAATTAAGCATCTTCAAGCAGTGATGGAACACTCTGGCAGAGTGGTAACTGGACCTCCAGGCTCAGGATGTTCCACCTACTGAGTACCAAAAGTGGGAAGGCCTTCTCCTGCTTCCCCACCAGCTGTACCTGAGAAGGCAGAAGGATGCACAAAATGGCCTTCCAATATGAACTAGAGCAGGTAGACTCATATGCAGGGAGGCTGTCCTTGAAGCTGTCCTAAGCCAGCCTTTCACAACCTGGGGCCCTTTAAATGTTTTGAATTTCAGCTTCCATCATCCATAGCCATTGGCCATGTTAGCTGGGGTTGATAGAAGCTGGAGTCCAGAACACCTGAAGGGCTGCCTAAGCCAGGGATCCTGAACCTTTTTGAGCACATTTGGAAATCCAAGGAGCTGTCATGGGCACCACAAAATGCCCATTTCACATAAAAAACAACAACTGGTGGTGTCTTCCCCCTCCAAACATAGGCAAAATCAATCAGGCAACACTTTCCCCCAAAACTGGCACCAGGAGAATACATCCCCACAGAGCCAACCTCCCCATCATTTTTTAAAAAAGGACCTGGGGTCTTGGCAGGTGCTAAGGAGGTTTGTCTGAAAGCAACGTGGTGCCCATGGGTCCCATTTTGGGGGTGCCACTTCTAAGTATTGAAGGACTTTAAAGGTGATTATGAGCACCTTGAATTGTGCCTGGAAATGAATCGGGAATTTCTGAATGTGTCATTTGAATTGCAAACCCCACATTGAATAAAACCAACAGTGGGTTTTTAATCACTCCTGCATCCTGTCCCACAATCACAAAATTCACACATGCATTCAAAATGCATTTGAGAGTGTTCCAAAGACACCTCGTGCAACTCAGTGCTATCCTTATTTATTCTGGGTTCTGTGTGGCTTGCTGCCAAGTAGGCACACGTACCATTTAAAGAGAGATGAATTCATATTCTTCACCTGATGCGTGAGCCTATCCTACACTTAGCATCATAACTTGAATATGTCTGCCACTGTTCTTCTGAATCAGGCAGGCTATCCACTTTTATAAAAAAATAAAAATGGAATGCACTAATTTCTACAAAGGTATGCTTATCCTTGGCTTTTGATAGGGGGAAAAACTTCTGAAAGAAAGCAGCAATAATTAGTGAGAAGAGTAGCTGAAATGAAAGGGCCATTTCTTAATAGTGCTATGATCTGTGTCAAGCGATGGACAACATGGACATTTGTCTGGGATTTCAGAGCTACAGATAGAATACTGTGTGGCCAAAAGCTGCCCCTATGGCTGCCCTGTTCCAGCACAGATGACCCTCAGCTCACAAGACACCTGTTTCTCCCACTCCAGGACAAGAGAAATATTGTAGTTTCCTAGCAACCACATGATGTGCTCGCTTACCAACTTTAGAAAACCCACTAGAAAGAGATTAAGGTTTCTGAAATCCCACCCCTTGTTCCCATTATGTGAACATGATTAAAACAGATACTTCAATATTTGCATTCATTGGAATCTTCTTTCCAATGGTATATTAGAAGCAGAAACATCCAAATGCCAAGTCTTGTCACCATTAATGTCAAATAAGTAGATTTAAGGCTCCCAACTGCATTTTCAATCCCGGGGACCTTTTTTTTCTCTTGAGGGAGTGGGCTTCATAAGCATTTCCATTGGAGGAGGGAGACGCTTGTGTAGCCACAGCTGCCACCCACTAAGTGCCCTCCCAAAGGCAGATCCTGTCCTTTTGAGTTCCATCGGAATTACCTGTTTTCAATGCACTTAATTTGGATACAATGAACATGGTCTTTATACTAAGAACAAATACTGTGTCCACACTCTTATTCCTTTCCTTTCCTCCTCTTGTGCAACTTAATGCATTGGTTTGTTAAGCCATGGTTTCCTGTTAGATTTACTTTGGAAACCGTGGTTTAAGTAGTGGGTACAATCTGAGCTTGCTGTTCAAGATCAAACCATGGTTTGCAATATTGGTTTGCAGCCAGAGCTTAAACAACAGTTTCCCAGTCAAGACTTAACAGGGTATGGTTATTTAATGAACACTGGAAGTATTGCATTTAGATATGCAAGAGAGTGCTTGGGCACATTACACATTCTTAATCTCTTGGAGCTATATTGTTAAGTCTGAACCAGGTAAACAAAAACACAGAATCATTTTGCTTGGTTGTTTTAGAATTCACCTCAGGGAGAGAATAAATAAATATGCCTGCTCCACCTCTCTTACAGTGGTGCATCTGTACATAGAACTGTAGCTTTATCTTCATTTATGAAAACATCTGAAGAAGATGGAAAATGTCTTCAGTGTTCTGAATAATAGAACACTCTCTCAAAAAGAAGAAGAAAAATTCCAACAAACTATTTAGATCCATTTTATTCAGTGATCTGTTTAAATTGTTGATTAAAGGAGTGCACTGTAATTAGAGTGGCCAGGTGCAAAAGAGAGATGGTGGGGTCTCCAGAAATTTAGGAATAGCTTGCCTGATTCAAAAGGGGAGTGACAGACATACTCAAATAATGGTGACATGAGCTAAAGAATATGAATTAATGGCTTTTGTCTTTGTTTGCCTTCAGTCATGTCCTAATATAGCAAAATCTGATTAGGTATATGACAACTCACTTGTTCCTGGGTGCAGGAGGACCCTATTTGTATTTTATTAGGGTAAATGTTCTTAAATGTTGCAGCAGAATATGATTGGAATTGTGAAGACACTCTGAACCATTGCATAAGATGAGGAAGACTGTGTGACCTGCTGGAGGGACTGTAATGTGCAATGTTTGCTCATGGGCTTTGTGCCAAAATATATTTCTCTCCAAACATTCGGCACATCCCTGACTTCTGATTTGTAAATGTTTAGTTTTGGAGTGTGTGAATTAATCAAAATGTGTACTTGTGCAAAATTTTGTTTATCTTACAGTGCTGTGATATGTGTACTTGATGGTGGTGGTTTCAGTTATGCCTTGTATATTACTTTTTGCCTACAAGGATTGTCAAACATCACCTTAATAGCTGCACAGAAGAGGAAATTTCAGCAGGGGGATCTTGTCATTTGCAAAGCCATGCTCTAAAAGGAGGGCTTTGGTGCTCTCCATCAAGGCTTCATTTGATCTAGAACTAAGCCCCAGAAGCTGCCCCCTCTTCATCTGGCAGGAGTGTCCAACAAGCAGAAAATCCTATACATATCTTCTCAGAGTTCAGTGGGTTTATGCTTGGGTAAGTGGTATAATGCCAAGTAATCACAGTATAGCTCAATTTTCAGACTTTTGCAAAGCTGAATGTGTGCAGTGAAATGCACAATAAGCCAAAACAGGTTTCAGAAAGATGCTCCTTTGAATAAGTACTCTGAGCGACCTAAAACATTAGAAATGCTGTAATTTATAACAATTAATACATCTCCTCCATCCTGTTTGTTCAGAATAGAACTAAGGTTCTGGATTTTTTGACAGAATGAACTCACAGTGATATCTTATAATTATTATAGCAAATTGTCACAGTCTGAGGCTGCAATTTGTGACCTTTACTTACAGAAGAATAGGGACCCCCTATTGGTAATTCTATTTTCTTTGTTCTTGCGTTGCATTGCAACTTTTGCAGTCCAATATATTTTATTTTATGTAAGGTGAACTTGGTTTTCAAAAATAAATAAAAACATGGTGCCTTTGCACATGTGCAGAATGCCTCCACTGATGGTAACCATGTATCTGGAATCTGAAAGCAGGGGTTGATAGTTAAAACTAGGGTTGGGGGAGAAATCAATTCAGTTTGCAGCTAAAGGTGAATTTACCTAATCCACACTTTCTGAAATGATACATAAACCAAAGCAGACATCTTTTTAAGAAACAAAACAAAACTGCACATTTCTGAATTTTGCAGTGCATTTCTCAAGCCAAGCAGTGTGTACAAAAATGCATGTCTACTCTAGGCCTGTGCTGGTCTAGAGTTTCTGTGCAAGTGCATAAAGCAGTTGAACTAGCACACAAAGATGCATTATATTAGGGGAAATTGTTTTGAGAAAATGTATAGGAGAAATTAGTACTGATGGAATTTCCTGTGTTTTTAAAAAATTATCGTGAACAGATATGGAAATGTGGAAAACTGGTATCCACGACTGGAAAAATAAGGAACAAGAGAAAACGAAATGGACATATTTGCCCATTCTTAGTTAAGATACCGGGTACTTTTCTTGCTTGCTTGAGACTTCTTATTTCTACTTTTAGAAATTAAGTCTCACCCCTTCCACTCTCCCAGCTGGCCAACTTGATCAGCAAAGCCCCCACATTTTTTGGGTGTGTGTGTGTGTGGGGGGGAATACAGTGTGGAGGAGTTTTGAAGCAGAAAGTGCAATCAGTGTTTTGTTATTCTGGGGACTCCTTTTCCCGTCAGGAAAAAAACAAACACCCAATGCAATTAAATTCAGAATATGAACCCAGGGAGTTTCAACAATAAAACTTTTTTTTGTATGAGCTTGGGTAGGTTGGGGGAAGAAGTGTGTTCATTAAAATGCAAGGCAAGGAAGTTACAGTGGAGCAATTTCAGGATGCTGAGAAAAATGAATTTTTACTTCCATGTGGGACAAGTTTCCCTCTTTCTCATAACAACAAAAGAGCCCTACTCGATCAAAACAAAGCTCCATCTAGCCCAGTATCCTGTTTCAAAAAATGGCTAGCTAGAAGCTTTCTGGCAGGGCCAGCTATACTATGAGACAGAGTGAGGCGGCTGCCTCAGGTGGCAAATGTTGAGGTGGCAGGAAGTGGGATCCAGTCACATACCAACAAACTCAGATTGCACAATTATAGTTGTTCAAGCGGTCTTGTGCAACAAACCCACCCCACCCCCCAAGACCTGACCTTTTTCTATAAGCAGAGATGAGAAAATGCACTGGGAAATGTGGGGTGACACTTGCTCAGTGCAATGGCATATAACCTCCCTGCAAACTTATCAGAATGAAGGCTCACTAAATAGGTCATCTGGGAGCGTCAGCAGAAGGCAAGGCTATTATCAGGCTAGTCAGCAATATCATTTGCTCTGCTGCTTTGCCCACATCTCCTTGGACTGCTGTGTTGTGCCTGAGTTTTGACTTCTGTCTGGTCTGGCTCTGGTTTTGAATAATCAATCGCTTTTTCCAATTAGACATTTTTGACTGGCCTGATCCTATTGGATTTGAACCTGGCCTCTGTGGACTGTGTTACGACCTATTCTGCTGTATACGATTTCTGTGCTGGTTTTATCCACTCTGATACTGCAAAGAAAGCTCACCAGACTTGGCTCAATGCTTAATAATACTTTGGCGAGGTGGATGCCAGTGTGGGAATCATGGGGGCAGGGGAGAAAAGGCAGGATAGAAATGTGGTTTATATAACCTTTGGCATGGTCTCCTAGTTACCATGCACTACTCCAGGGATTAGAAACCTGTGGCCCTGCATATGTTGTTAGACTCTCAACTCCCATCAGTCCCAGCTGGCATGGTCCATAGTCAGGGATGATGGGAGTTATAGTCCAACAACACTGGGAGAGCCAGATGTTCCCCAATCCCTGCTCTAAAACAACCAACCTTGTAACCAAGTTAAATTACATGTGTCTGAAACATGTCCCTGTTGCTTCCCTGTTTACTCCACCTCAAACTCCCTCCCCTTCTTCTGTTCTTTTACCTACCATATTTTTCCGTGTGTAACACACCCCCATGTATAAAACACCCCCTATTTTGGGGGACTACAAATTAAGAAAATGGGGGGAGGGTTGCCCAGAGTTGTTGAGCTTTTTTGGGGGGTGCCAGAAATTGCTCACCCGCTACTGGTAATCGCACGTGTCGCAGAAGTCCCGCACCCTGTTGCTGCAGTGGCAACCAACCACCCTTAACACAGCCCCACCAATAGCCTGTACTTTCACCGCTGAGATTATCCTGCTCACGGCTGCAACCAATCGCCCAACACCTCACTGCACTACCTATGTATAAGATGAGCCCGTATTTTTAACCTATTTTTTAAATAAAAAAACCATTGTCTTATACACGGAAAAATACGGTATTTCAAATGTTAGATTGTAAACTCCTTGGGGCGGTGGGCTGTCCTCTTGTGCTCTGCCAAACGTTCTGCAAGCTGATGGCACTGTAACTGTCATCATAGTAAATCAGCGATAAAAAGCATAAGCATTTGAACTGCAGAGAGTGAAATGGGCATATCCTCTCCTTACACTGCAACCAAGAGAACAGAGTGCACCTTTAAATTCCCCAATGCAGTAAGAGATGAAGCTGACAGAGTTTCCCCAACAAATTGGTGAAAGAGTTTCCCCAAATCCCCTGCCTTTAAATGTGGTGGGGAATTTCCAAAGGCCATTTGCGCTCAGTTTTGGCTGGAGCAAGTGAAACTCCTGGACTGTGGCATGGACACCAGGATGAGACGGTAGGACCAGAGGAACAAGCAGGAGAACATGGGTGCTGCTTCATCTCCAGCTGCATTGGAAGCTTAACAAGTACAACACAGTCCTCCAGGTTGCAACCTTAGCTCCCCACAGCCAACACCAGGAGTGCTGTTTTTGTTGCCGTGATCTAGCTCTCACTCTCTTGATGTAATAATAATAATTTATTATTTATACCCCGCCCATTTGGCAGCTCCCATAATAATAATAATAATAATAATAATAATAATAATAATAATAATGCAATCAAACATTAAAAGCAGGGATTTGGTGAATCAGTGCAATGCTGAAGGAGTCCTTCCCCCCAACCATGAGCTCTGTTCTGCCTTCGCCACCTTCCCCAAGCCCTCTCTCATTGTACAGAACGAGATCTATATCAATACGCAGCTGGTGTTTTGCCAAATGGGATGGCAGTTTCAGATCCAGATGCGTGTTCTCCATATAATTACCTTCGGTTGCGCCTTTCTTTCTTTTTTACTGTAATTTGCCAGCTAATGATTTGAAAAGATCTTTAACCCAGTGGTTCCCATTCATCTTAAATTAATTATAAGTTAGTCCTGACTAATTTAACGTTAGGGTTTTTCGTTTAATTCTCTTGCTCTCGTGTGCCTGTTGCTAATGCATAGGGAATGGCCCTTTTATTTAAAGGCATTAAAAGGCTCTGATGTCTCAAAATTGTATAATTCCCCCCCCCCCCCAAAGGAAATTGATACAGCACAGAACTCAAACAAAATTTTGCATGAACCTCAATGCATACCTCAAATTTCTCTCTCTCTCTCTCTCTCTCTCTCTCTCTCTCTCTCTCTCTCTCTCTCTCTGTGTGTGTGTGTGTGTGTGTTTAGTAGTAGTAGTAGTAGTGAGTGGGTAACACTGTCAGGTGTCGTAGTCAGGAGGCAAGAAGTCAGGTAGAGAGAAGGCTGGCAACTTCTTCCTATGTCAGGTAGGTGTTTCAGAGAGGAAGACCCACTGCTAGGCTGCTTGGTTTGACACTGCTGGTTCAAATGACAGCCGGCATACCCATCTGCTTAAAACCCACGTCTACTCCAACAGTGTTTTAGGAACAGAGGAAGCTGCCTCATGCTGAATCATCTTGCCCAGTACTGCTCATAGTGCCTGGTATCAGTTCTCCAGGATTTCAGAAAGGTTGCATTCACAGCTCTAGCTGGAGTTGCAAGGGATTGAACCTGTCACCTTCCGGATGTAAGGCAGATGCTTCGCCATTGAGCTACAGCCCTTCCCATTGAAAGCAAAGGACATAGAACATAAGAACTTGTATTGAGTCAGAGCACTGGTCCACCAATCTCTCTTACTTGGATCATTTGGAACTGTG
Source organism: Lacerta agilis (assembly GCF_009819535.1). NCBI lineage: Eukaryota > Metazoa > Chordata > Lepidosauria > Squamata > Lacertidae > Lacerta > Lacerta agilis. Next base: position 29,104,307 of record NC_046325.1, on the reverse strand, counting down.
AGTTCTGCAAGCTATTTTGGTATCATTCCCTTTTCTTGATTTGAGTGTCGCTTGCTTGTTCTCTCTCTCAAAGATTTATATTTATTTAGGTGGGAAATTGACGTCTGCCTAGCCCTGTCGTACAGTAGCAGTAGGATTAAGTGGTCTTTGGGTCTGTTCCAACACTATGATGTTATGACAATGAGTTCACCTTTTCGGTGTATTTTGGCATGTCAAACCAGATTTATTAGTGTTCGGTACATTGCATAAACCCTGTCACCATTCTGGAAACACCGGTAACACTCGTGAATCTAAGGTACATGAACTTGATCAGCATCTGGATGCGAGAGATCTCTGGAAACCCCTTGGAATCTGCTCTTAGCCTTCCAAATGATCATAGTGCAACAAGCATTCTGTGGCTGCATGAAACACATCCAGTTTTGTCTTAAAAATTCATCATTGGTTGCATTTCCATTTTGATGCCATCTGATTATGTATTCGCTATTTAAGGTCCATTTAGGATATTAACCTTTGCAGAGAGACGTCTCCCGAAATGACTTGGTTTGCCTGCTTAAAATGCACCCCCTGCTGTGGGCTGCCTCCCAAGTTAATGACTCAAACGCCGGAATTGTTGCAATTTGCTTCCTAACAAATGGCCTGACTTGCAATATCACGCAATTGCTCCCCTCCCCACCATCCCATCCCATTTGCTCCGAGCAGACAAAAGTTATATTTTACATTTGCAGTTCAATGTATAGACTGCCCCATCTTGAAGGACTGGAGTGGATCACAATAGATTGATGAATATCCCAAGCAGGATGATACCTGATCTGCTCACATGTCCATTCTCATGGCCTCTTATCTTACACATTTCTTCACCAAACTGTTGATTTTGGGGTCTTTGCTGGAGACAATCATGTGCCAGAGACATAATTGTACTTAGCGTTGCCATATTTCGAAGAGCAAAAAAAAAGAGGACACATTTGCCAACTTCTGCTTTTAACTGTGGTTCGCTAAGACGACTCTCATTTTACATACCCATGAAAAAGACGGTGTGTCCTGGAGAAAGAGGACATATGGCAACCCTACCTGTTGAGGAATTATCAATAAACAATTACTGCCAATATTATATCTAATTTGCCTAGGAGAAATTAGCAATGACCATGCACTTCATTATAAGTGCCATATTTATTCATATCAGACAGAAAGAATGAGGTGGGTATTGTCTACACTGAGCTCTTCAGGGTTTCAAGTAGGGGATTCCCTCAACCATAGCTGGAGACGTTGGGGATTGAACCTGGGGCCTGCTACATGCAAAGCAGATGCTCTTACCATTGAACTATGGCCCTTTCATCAAGTGAGGTATGTTAGGTTGGGAGCTGGTAACTTGGCAAAGGCTTAGTAGTGAGCATTGAAGTTAAGGGAGCGAATTTGAATCCGGATCTCCCAAGTCCAAGTGTAATACTCTGTCCACTGTTCTACCTTTGATCAAGTACAGCAGTGCAAAAACAAAACAAAACAGTGACTTGACCCGAAGCAGGAGGATCATGTAAATTGTCCTAATGATCCACGCTTGCCCAGAATCTTATGAATGTACATCTTAGACTGACATGATATTATTATCTTCTAATAGTTCAAGATGTATTATTCTATAATTACTTGGAGAATCACACTGACAACCTGCCTGTTTGCCTTCTGCCCTGAGTTATTCCTACATCTTTTTTGGGGGGAGTATCATTAGTCTTTTGCCAGCCCAAAGAGCGGATACTACCGTGCCATTCCGGGAGAAACAGATACATTCTCTGCCCGGATTTTGGAAACATCTCCTCCCTGTGCATAATTTCTTGCTAATTGCAGCCTGTTCCAGATGCTGCTGGCATTTACATGACTTGTGCCAAATGGAACAGAATGTAAATCCAACTTTTAATCCATATCAAGCTGTTGAATCGAACAAATAGGCACGAAGAGGCCCTGATCCATATGCATCCCATTTTACTGGCATGCTTCAGCAAGCTTAAATTGGTGAAGTTGTGCCAGCTCATCCACACTGTGTAGAGCAGCCTTCATTTTAAAGGCAGATCCACACCACACATTTAAAGCATATTCAGTGTACATGGTGTCTTCCCATTGTAGTTTCCTCCTTGAGGGGCTACAATTTCTAGCACTCCTAATAAACTGTAGTTCCCATGATTCTTTGGAGGGAAATACTGTGCTTTAAATGTGCACCGAATGTGTTTAAAATGTGTGGATCTGCCCTAAGACTCCCCCCTCTCCCAGCTAAAAGCAACCCATGATTTCCTGACTTCATCCAGGTCAGTTCCACCATCTCAGAGATTTCCTAAGCAAATCTTAGTGGGAATTAGGAGAAGCTAAACAAAAGCAGAGCTTTCTCGATGAAAAGAAATCACTTTGCAATAATTCAGATCCATTGCAAGAAAATCATGGTACCTTTGGTGAAACTGGCCTGCTAAGTAGGTTATATCTAAAGTCTTGCAAACAGGCTGTACTTTCCAAATGAATTAACCTTAGTTGACGCATGGCTAAGATAAAGATTCTGTAAACAGACTATAGCCCCCTTCCAAGTTAATTGAAATTAAGTTTGCTGAACCACATCAGCACCTTAGCTAAAATGTAAAGTTCCGCAAGGAGAACTTGCAAGGCGAGGATTCCTTTGCCAGAAAACTCATCAAGATGGCTGTCCTATTCTGGAGTGGGCAGAGAGCCCATAAGGCACTGAGCAAAGATTGCATGGGGCCAAGTGGAGAGGGATTAGTCTGGCAGCAGGTTGCAAGTAGTAGATTCCAGGTAGCAAAACAAATCTGGTTTTATCAGAACATGGGAGAGCTCCCAGTCAAAGGAGGTATTGCTCCAGAAACAGCCAGGAGGACTCAGCCAAGCACCTAAGTACTAAAACTGAGGAGTTGTAGCACCCTCCTGCTGAGAATTAGCAAGACTGGAAAAAAGGAGAAGGAGCCTTGTTTGAAGCTGTACACATGGGGCCACTGGATGCTCCTCCCCAGCTGTGCATTCTCAGCTGGCAACTTAGAATAGAGCAGGGATGACGATGCCTGTGGCCCTCCAGATGTTGTTGGCCTCCAACTCCCACCATCCCTGACCATTGGCCATGCTGGCTAAGGCTGATGGGAGCTGTGGTGAAACAACATCTGGAAGGCCACTGCAGAGGAAGAAGACTCTTTAGGTATCTATTCAGCCAGCACAGCTGTGGAGTTGGGACCCTTTCCTAATGAGTCTGAAGTGTCCAAGCCCCTACTTCAGGCCCCACAGAGAAATGTCCAATCCCCAAGGCAGACGCTTACAAATCTGGATGTGCACAGACCACTGCTTCAGAGTTGCTTAGGTCACCAGACCAGGATACAACAGGGGGTGTTTCATGCACGTATCCTGAGATTCAAACGCCAGCTTCCCCCTTTGAAACATTTGTTGGGCTGTTCACATTCCTCAGCAGAATTCAAAGGCAATGAGTTTCCCCCCACCCCAAATAGAGAGTGCTTTCTTTTAGAGGATTTGCTTCTCTCTATTTCAAGTGTTTAACTAAGAAGCTTCATCCAAGTGCCTGAGCATTTAACGGATGTCTTTGGTGCTCTCCTCCTGAGTCTCGGGGCTCTAAGCAAACACACAGCAACAGTCTGCAAACAAAAATATTATCTCACTGCAGAGAGCAAAGGCAAAGTACTATTATGATCTCTTGCGTGTTGAGCATCACTATGAATGCCTAGTAAGTCTGACCCAGGCTATGTTCCAACTGGTTATTAAAACCTGTCCAGTAGATGGTGTTGTATCCAAAGGTGGCCATTGATGTATCTTTGAAAAACAACAACACCAAGGGCACATATTTGCATAACATTTGTTATGCTAACACACACAGAGGAAAGTTAGAAATAACTACTATAATTTAAATAGCAGCACAATGCATCTCACTACAGTAGGGGGGAAGACCATTACCAGGTGGCTTGCTGTGTGCCTGCTCAGTTTGCGGTCCAGGTACTCAATGTTGATGAGCAGCTTCAGGGCCCCTGCTGCTCTCTCTACTTAGGGTTCTTTAATCTGACCTGGACTGGATAGCCCTTCCAACAGAGAATTAACCCTCTGTACAGGGGCATCGCTGGGGGGGGAGGGGGCGGTATGCCCCGGGTGCCAGGGGAGGGGGGTGACAAGTGGCGGCCCCTCCCGCCACTCCCCAAGGGGAGCCCTGCCGCCCGGCACCCTGTCTGTGCAGTGCTGCTGCTCCCGGGGCGACGGAGCGACCAGCGGTGTGTGGGGAGTGGCGGGAGGAGCTGCCACTTGTCACCCCCACGCACAGCCGCTCGCTCCATCGCCCCGGGAGCAGCAGCGCATGGCGTGTGTGATGGTGCTGCTCCCGGGGCGACGGAGCGAACGGCGGCACGTGGGGGTGACAAGCGGCAGCTCCGTCACCCCGGGAGCACACGGCCCGACGATGGAGTGCACCTACACGTCGTGACGTCACGACGGAGTGCGCCTGCGCGAAATGTCACGCAGGTGCACTCCATTGGCAGGCCGCCGCTGTTTCCGCAGCCCCCTTTTGAGCCGCAGAGCGAAAAGGCAGCTCATGGGGCTGCCATGCGCGATCGGCGGGGAGCTGTGGAAGCGGCGGCCCGCCAATGGAGTGCACCTGTGCAACATTTCATGCAGGCACACTCCGTCTAGGGGCGCCTAGTTTTGCTGCCCCGGGTAACACAGAGCCTTCCTCTGCCCCTGCCTCTGTAAACTGGGGTACATGGTCCCCTACAGAATCCTGAGAACATCCATTTTTCATTTTCATCTTTTAAAAAACTACCTGTGATGGAAATCAGCTGGATTTCTAAAGTTTGGTGAAGTGAACTTGTTTTAATTACCTGAGATGAGGATGGAGGGAGAGAAATGTGATAAGTTCATATTTTTAGATGAACCTACCTACTTTGCAGGGACCCAGGTGGCGCTGTGGGTTAAACCACAGAGTCTAGGGCTTGCTGATCAGAAGGTCGGCGGTTCGAATCCCTGTCACGGGGTGAGCTCCCGTTGCTCGGTCCCAGCTCCTGCCCACCTAGCAGTTCGAAAGCACGTCAAAGTGCAAGTAGATAAATAGGGACCGCTCCGGCGGGAAGGTAAACGGCGTTTCCGTGCGCTGCTCTGGTTTGCCAGAAGCGGCTTTGTCATGCTGGCCACATGACCCGGAAGCTGTCTGCAGACAAACGCCGGCTCCCTTGGCCTATAGAGCGAGATGAGCACCGCAACCCCAGAGTCGGACACGACTGGACCTGATGGTCAGGGGTCCCCTTTACCCTTTACCCTTTACCTACTTTGCACTTCTCAGAATTTTGCAGTGCAGTACTCCAGCCAAGTAACACATACAAAAATGCACATGCTAGGGTAAAGTGTGCATAAAAATGCATATATTAGTGAAAACAGCAGACAAAAAATGTTTTAAAAGGGGTTCTGCAAAAAAAAAGTGTACATAATTGGATACAGATAAGACATAGATGTATGGATACATTTGCACTAAAATGCTGCTTGGTTAAAAAAAACAACAACATTGCAGACTAATGTAGAAATATGGAGAAATGAACTTAAGAGTGGAAATTTGAGAAACAGAGAAGCTGAAATGTGACAAATTTGCTTATGCCTCCTAAGAGGAGGCATACAGTTAGCAAGCCCTGCTGGTCACTGTCACCAGGTTGGAGGTTGAGCGGCCAATCTGTGAATATGCTTTAACTTTCCCTTTAGCAAGAACCATTCAGCTAGGCATATTGAGGTGAATTTGGGATAGACAAAGGGCTTGGTCAACCATGGAATCTAAATGGAAAGGTTGATTTAAGATGAATATAAGAAAGCAGGAGAGATAAGAGGTAGCCATAAGGAAGAAATAAAACAGTTCAAAATTATTCTCTTCTAGACAGGTTTACAAAATACCATCTTTGTTGCCAGAAGCAACAAATGAGCTGACCTAAGACAGGAAACGGCCCTCTCCCCTTTTATCCAGTGCGAACAGGAGAGGAAAAGCTTGACAGGTCTGGGAAATGTCACATTCAGGAGTCAGCAAAAATGATTTGTGTCAAAAAATCCCCCCCCCATATGCAGCTCAACACTTGTCAAACCAAGATGCAAGAAATGTGACCCTTGATTAGCATACAAGGGGGTAAAGGTAACAGGTGACAGCAGAAAGGATGATTTCTCTATGCTGCCTGCTAGTTTGAACTTGGGTGCCCATGGCTGTGTGCCTTGATGTGATTGCACTAGCTTGGGGAAATGGAGTAGGAAGATCATGAAAGTTTTGGGGATCTCTAAAAGAAACAGCCACTCAGGCTGTTCTCCGTATCCATCTTTTCTGAAGGCTTGGCTCTTACTGTTGTGTGTGTGTGTGTGGGGGGGGGTCCTTTGACCACTTATTTCTTGAACTGGGAATGAATTAAAGATGAGGCACAATGGCAGTTTATTAACAAGGGATAAAGCTTAGCGGTTTCACTAATAAAGGCACAGTACTTAGTTTCAGTCAAAACTTCATTACAGATGTAATAAAGAACTTTACTTATAACTCTCCTCTATAAGACTATTTATAATCTTCCTAGAATGGCTGTATGTTTTATCCTTCCTGTAAAATGTCTCTGGCCCCTTTCTGGTATGTCTTCCTTTCTGTAAGGAACTGATTTGTCCTGCCTAACAAACTCCTAACCATGTAGCTACTTCCCCATCCAGGCTCCACCTGGCAGTTTCTAACCCTTCCTCTTGATTGGTTGTAACTCCACACTGCCATGATTGGCTGCAAGATCTCCAGGAGGATGACCCAAGATCTCTCCATCACAAGTGTATGTTCAGTTCCCTGTGTAGGAAATCCATCTCAAACAGGCAGTCACATAATGGTAGCAGATTTGCTACCAAGGAGTGTGGTGGAGTCTCCTTCTTTGGAGGTCTTTAAGCAGAGGCTTGACAGCCATCTGTCAGGAATGCTTTGATGGTGTTTCCTGCTTGGCAGGGGGTTGGACTGGATGGCCCTTGTGGTCTCTTCCAACTCTATGATTCTATGATTCTATGAAATCAAACGACTAACAGCTGGATTTTATATTCCCAAAGATGGAGGGGGGAGGGTATGAACCATTCTACATTCCTCCTTCCCAGCAGTCCTTGGTGTGACATGCATAACACCCAAAAAGGCCTCTTGAGATGTCCCCAGATCAGAACTTGAAAACCTGCACACTATTTTGTGACATTTTAGTTGCCACCCTCATAACCCTAGTGCTGATTTTTTTTATTTCTTTTTTCTTATAGGCCAATGCAACTACTGTTAACTTTTCAAATATATTTAGAACAGATGTAGTCACTTCTCCCTAGGTCAGGTTAGCCTTATCTTCTAAGATTGTTGATTTTTTTTTTTTTTGCTTCATTGGCTAAAAAGCCCTGTCAATCAGCGCTCCTGTCCATTAGGATGAATGAGGGCACTGCCCCACCAACCTCAGCTTGCCCTCCACCAGCTGCCTTCTGCTTGCCTGCTTATTCACAACCAATCTAGGAGTGGTCTTGCTGTCAGCTTCCTTTTCCATAGTCTTGGTGTTGCCCTCAGGAAGGAAACAAAACTAGAATTCATTGGCTCCGCCTGTCATTGCTCTGCCAACTGCTTCCTTGCTTTCCACCCATACCAGCCCCAGAAAGCACCAGCCTCCACAGCTGCCAATCCTAATTGGGTGAGCTTTGAAGGTTAAGAAAAGAACCTACAGGAGTTGTTCTCTTAGAAGGTCCTTGGGTCCTTTGGTGTAAGTTGTTTCTGGTTCTTTCAAAAGGCATTCAATTAGTTTACTAAAAATAAAGCCTAAACAAAGCCCAAGACCACCAAGGTCTGCCCAGCAGCGCAGATAACACGTGACAGACAACATTTTGTTATGACTTAAACAAATGACTCCTTAGGTTTTTGACCATAACACTCAGGGCCACACAGTATGGGTCTACTGTTTTGACAACTGAAAGCTGGATTTTGCTACTTTTTATGCTCTCCTCCCTTGTTTTGAATTATTTTCTTCCTTCTATTTCAAACTGCTATGTATATCTAGATTTCTCTCTTGATCAATTCAATACCATTCCCTTTAACAGCAAACTCAAGAGGGGAGTATTTGGCTCCAATAAATATGGAGCCAAAATGGGGCCACTGCGAAACCAGAGGGAGAATGAAGGAGCTCAGACAGCTGGGGCTGGATGAACCTGGGGAGGGTCCTTGTGGGATGGGGGAAGTGTTGGTAGGAACCCAAGAAGTGTCAGTATTCCAAGGAAGGGGTTGGTAGCTTTGAGGAGGAAGAGCTAGATCCAGGGGAGAGGGCAAACAGGTTAGCAGAAGGGTGTTATTCTCTGGTAACACTGGACACCCCTAGTCAGAGCTCTCCTGTTGTGGAGCTGCCCCTGGTGCCTTCCCCTGTAAGTGAAGAGCCTGCTTCAGAGTAAATAGGATGCTAAGCCAGCAATGACTTCATCTCTGTCTTCCAGAACACAGAGATGCCAGAACTGGTGTGAACAGATAAGCAGGGTAAAAAAATGCCGCAGAGGAGTTTAAAGGAAAACCCTGTGCACCTTGGCCCATTTACATCTCCAAGCTTATTTTCTTTTAAAAAATACTTTCAACAAAAATAGGAGTGAAATAGAAAAGATTACAAGTAACTTTCTCTGTCTAAAGAAAAAGTTAGAATGCACAATCCAATAAGCTATAAATGGCCTCCATTTTTCAAATAATGAAACAGGTGAACGTATTTAATTTCTCCTTCAAGCACAATCTATTAATTTATCCATCTCACCCAGCTCAGGAGTTTTAACAAGACATTCTATTATAGGCGGTGGCAAGGACCATTTCCAAAGTCTAGCAAAAACATTTTTTTCTGTAGCCAGCTGGTTCAAAATAAACAATCTAAGAGAAAAATGAACTTATTTGTCCAAGTTATTCAATAAGACATTACAGGGGTCCAATCTTACCATATGTCCAGTAATTGCAACCAGAACATGAACCCAAAATGTTGAGCCTTATTTCACCATTAAGTTTCTAGATCTCATTCTAGTGAAAAGCCTAGAATGCCTAGAGAACAAAGGCATGCTTAGCATTGAAACTTGGAAGGGCTTAGATAGCGGAGGAAACATATGTCTTTGTAGGGGCAAAACCGGTAAGTGAAATGAACAGAATTGATAGATGAAATCCATGGCAATTGGAGCAAAATGCTGATATATGCCTCATTGTATTGTGCTGTGTTTGTCAATTTGTTCATTACCTGTTTATTATTGAGCAAATGGAATGCAGTGTACCTTAACAATGGATTTTCTAGCTTGTTTTAGTTTATTGAAAGGCTTGTCAAATGTGAAATCCAAGTTCATGGTGATCAGATAGACCCTGGCATATGGATCCTCATGTGCAGCGGAGCCTTCTGTGTATATAGATACAGACATGTATACAGATGTCTGCACACCCACACTCACCCAACAGTGGCCTGGTGCTGTGAGTTTTGACAACACCAGTCATTCCTTAGAAGGTTGAAAGGGGAAGTGGGGCATAAATTAAACCATTATCCACTATATTAGCAGTGCTGACAGAGATGAACGTAATGATTTTTAGTGAAGATAATTTTGATTATCACTACATCTGCAGCATACCTGGTACTTTACAGAGTAACATAGGCAAAAGGCAGATCCCTGCCCCACAGATCTTAAAAGCTTAATTTGGATATGGAGACAACGAGGGGGAAGGGATACTGAGGCAGGGGTAACAGGGAGTGTACAATTATCCCCTGCTTCCCTGGAGGACAGGCCTAAATTGAATGGGCTTAAGTTATAGGGAAGTTGGGGCATACATTCCAGTTGAATATTAGTATAATTTTATTCTTTCTTTTTTTGCTTTTGTTAGTTTTACTGAATATATTTTAAAGTTTAAGAACACCTAATCAGTAGCCATGTAGACTGCTGCATGACAACAGCCTTGCCTTTTTATGTATATAGGAAGATAATGGTAAGAGCAGTTTGACAGTGTAATTGATTGTCTAGAGGGCTGGTGGGCTGTCCCTTGTTTGGAGGTCTGTTGTAATTCCTTGGAAGGTGTTACACAATAAGCCCCCCACCCCACTCCTTATTTTTGCAATAAGGAAAGGATACGATAATGCATTGGTGGAAAGTGTGGAATAGCACTTGCTTTGATGTAACACCCCTGAAAACAAATCAGGGTGAATGCTCATTGACTAGGTCTTCTGAGAGAGCCCATTTTCCTTTATTTTGGAAGAGAGTGCCAGATATCAGTTGAATGTGACCAAACTCATTTATGGAAGCAGGAGGGATTTGAGAGGCCGGGGGTGACAGAATTAGAGGAGCTATGGTCCCAGTAAGGACATGATGGGAAGTAAAGGTACAGAGAGAGGCTGGAGGAGGTGCTATGTTCAGAAGGGCTTAAAATTAAGAATATATATTAAGGAGTTTGAACTGGATGCAGAAAAGGAAGTCAGCATAGAGACCTAAGGAGGAATGTCACACAGCAGAAGTAAACTATTTTGGAGATGCGAAGACTGAGATGAGGCGAGAGAAGGCACATCCAGGAGGAAGAAGTCTGATTTTTGTAATGTTGGGAGGAGCAGCATGCCTTGGTAGCAAAGTAAATAAGATGAGGGAAGAAGTCGAAGACAAAGACAAAGCTTTGTGCCTGGTCAGTGGGCTTAGATGATAATGTTGATGAAAAAGAATTGAGGAGAGGGTGATAACTACTTGCTTATTGTGCATCGCCTTTGTGAGGTTCCCCCTCGTTTCTGTTTTTTAAATAATTGGTAAACTTCTAAACAAAATAAAATAAAACCACTCTTGCTGAATCTAGGATGATAATCTTTAATTCAGGGTCACACTGGGAGCTCTTTTAAAGAGACAATTATGTTAACAGAGGGAAAGGATTATCGCTAAACGAAACCTGCAGCTGCCAGCTCTCTGCTAGCAGAACTGCAAGTCACGTGCCTCGATCAATCCTTTGAACACAGTGCTTCAGACAAACAGCCCCAAAAAGTGTTTATGCAAATAAGAATGGAACAACAATTGTAAGTAGCTGTGGTGGTGAGTGGGCAATGTTTTCACAACACAGCAAAATGCTTACGTGTTTCCCCCAACTTCATTAAAAATAATTTCAGGCAAAGAGGCAATTCATCCGTTACAGAATCCAGAAACCCACCATGACCACTAATTAACATTTGTGGTGCATTTGTTACCATTCGTGCTGGGGTGCAGGCAACCAAGCTCAATGGAGCTGGAGTCTTTGCAGGATTTGGATGAAATCTGGAGTGAGTGCTGGGGCCGGCCCAAGTAAAGGTCAGCCAAGGGGCAAAAGCCTGGATTGTGATACCCACACGAATTGAGGGGGTGTTCGAACAATAGGGAGGGGCATGAAGGGGGGCTAGGCCATAGCTGAGCAGCAGACCATGGGCTTTGCATGCAAATATGTCCTGGGTTCAGTATTTAGCATTTCTAAGTGGAGCTGGGAAAGTGCAATTGCATTTTAGTGTAGACAGACTTGAGCTAGAGAGACCAGAGATCTAATTCAGCATCAGCAGTGGCCGGTGTGGCGGGGCAAAGCCAAAGAGCAGCTCTCCTGTCACCAGCGTTGCTGCAGCCAACTTGAGCAGGGCTGGGGCAGGCTAGGGCAAGAATGCTTGGCAGGGGGTTGGACTGGATGGCCCTTGTGGTCTCTTCCAACTCTATGATTCTATGATATTGGGGGCATGCAGATGCAAGAGCTGGACCAACTTGGTGCATCCACACAGTCCTGACCTTGATGCTGCCTTACCCCCACCCAACCCCAGCTCAGGTAAGCTGCAACAATGCCTGTGATGGGAGGGCAACTCTGTGGCTCTGCCCGTCCCCACCCCAGCTGCTACAACTTGCCATAAGGCAGCTTCTCGTGTTTTTAGCTGTTTTAGGTTTCTAGCTTCCCCCCAACATTCTGCCTGTGTGCCCCCATGTGTTTCCCCAAACAAATCATTTTTAAAGCCTTTTGTAGCCTGCCACCCACCTGTGCTGTTCATGAGGACAGCAGAGAACGCCTTAACATTCTCCTATAAAAAGAAAGCCCGCAAATTAACTGGGTGTCATATTAGTCTGGTACTTGTGCTGTAGTGGCAGTGTGAGTAGGCAGCCAGCTGGTGGGGGGGGAATCAAGGCACAGAAGGCGATTGATTTTATTTAAGGAAATCCCCAGCCCACCCACCCCCACCCCCAGCATCTCCAGGTAGAGCTGGAAGAGATCCCATCTGCAATCTTGGTAAACTTCCACCAGTCAGGGCGGTGAACACTGAGCAAGATGTCCCAATAGTCTGATTTGGTTGAAGACAGCTTCCTGGGTGTCCCTGTGAAACTGGGAATTTCCTTGGCATGCTACTATAAAAAGGAGGGAAATGCTTATAACCTGCCAAAAAACCTCAGACAAGTGGAAGATTCCTTAGGCAAATACTATTTCTCTTTACTGTATGGCACAAGATGTTTGGCCCAGCAGTTTCCTCAAAACTGACTTGATCCCAAGAGTCCTTTGCTTTGAAGTAATTTCAGAATTGTGTCAGCCACATGGTTACCTGGGGCTGCCATGTGCTAGGCAACTATATGCCTGAAGTAGCTAGACAGAACTCAGATCTGCCAAGAGACTCCTTCTGTTTCTTGCTGGCTAGGTAAGCTTTCAAGGCAGGGACCTGCAAGACACTGGAGGAGGCTCTTGGCAGATCTAAGTCTTGTGTAGCCTCTTTGCTAGCATTGGGATTGGCAGCAAGGTCTCTGGCTAAAAGAATAGACAGTCTTCAAAACCACGCAGGGGGAGTGGTTGCTGCTACCTGAATGGCAGGCAGAGAATCCACACCTGCCTCTTTGCATGGGACGTACTGTAAGAAGAGCTCTACTGGATTTGGCCAGTGGGGCATCTAGTCCAGCATCCTGTTCTCACAGTGGCCAGCCAGATGCCTATGGGAAACACACAAGCAAGTCTTGAGTTCAACAGCACTCTCCCCACTTGTGATTCTTCCCAACCACTGGTATTCATACTGCCTCCTACAGTAGAGAGAGAACATGGTCATTATGGCTAGTCACCACTGATAGCCTTGTCAATGGTTTCCTACACTCGTTGGTGGTTTCCTACCTGGGATTTTGAACACAGACACCCAGCAGATACAGGCTGCTTAGGATGGAAGTGAGAGGTTTGGATCTTTAGAAAAGGTGAAGGTGGCCAAGTTAAGTTGGCCAGACTATAGAATTCCAGCCAATATAGGTTATTTCCATCACAGTGGATCTAGAATGGGAATGAAAGCAGAGAGCATGGAGAAGGGTTGGTGAGTGGATAAAGAAACTGGTTAGGGCCAGCTTTGCTCTTAGGTCTTTGTTGGCAAATTCTGTGTGGGAACTGAGAGTAGTATTGGAGAACAGAGCACCTGCCTGAGCTCCCTAATCTAGCTTGTGGTAGACAGGACAATCTCTCATCACCAGTGTTTGGCAGTAAGATTTGACTGCTGTTCCAGTCAGCTCCTGTATGTGAATGGGTGGTGGAGTGTTGTCCTATCCTTGGGTGGCACAATACCTTGGACCATCCCCTGATGCTGGTAAACTGAGAGGCAGGCAAGGAGATAGTAGAACTGACAAACATCAGTACTCTGAGCAAGACCAGAAAGCCACAACAAGGTTGTAGCTAAGGCAAAAGCCCCAAGCACTGCCTGGTTGTATGCAGGGCCAGGCCAAGTCAGTAAGAACCAATGGGCTGCTAATGTGGGTGTAAGTGGTTAGGGTGTTGGACTAGAACCTGGGAGACCAAGGTTCAAATCTCCACTCTGCCAGTCACTGGGTGACCTTGGGCCAGTTACTGTCCTTCAGCCTAATCTACATCACAGGCTAATTGTAAGGATAACATGGGGAGGAGAGAACCATGTGAACCACCTCAAGCTTCTTAGAGGAAAGGTGGGATATAAATGCAGAATCAATGAATTCGGCACCTGGCAGGCAGAGGAGAGCAGGGGTGATAGAGGTATTCACAGGAACAGGGGTGTTAGGTGTATCCATAAGTAGCCCTATTTCTTTTCTTTTCTTTTCTTGCAAAAATGTTGGAGGGTATGCAAATATACACCATACTGTCGCCATAGTAACTGGGCTTAAAAGAAGGCTGCTTTGCCCCTAATGTTGGATATACTTTTTTAAAAGAGTGACAACAGTTCATGTTCTTAAGGAATTATTCTCTCTACAATCTGATTGAAATATGCAAGAGAGGAAATGGGCCAGATCCTGGCCTCCTTTTTGCTCAGATGTAGATCGAGAAGCAAGTGAGAATGAGGTCGGTGGAATCTGGGCAATTGCATCTAAACTGGAGAAAGCAAAATTCAGTCCTAAGTAGTCACTTAAAAACAAACAAACAACCCAATGTCATCTTAAATTACACACAGGCAAGTAAAGTGCTCCAGGCGGACTATGGAGCTTTGCTCTGCTTCCTTTTCTTTCTCGGTGCTTCTTTGCAGTCATTCCTCCCTGTACCCGGCTCTGATTTCTGCTCTGCATAGGTCAGATGCACTGCATCACTGGTGTCAGCCTTTGCATTTGCAGGCAGGAACCTCACAACATTGGCTAGCAAACATTGGAAATTTCTCTGCTGTCCTTGGCAGCGGAATCGGGGATGGCAAGAGTGATGTGGCTGCCTCAGGCAGCAGATGTTGGGGAGTGGCAGTGAGGGGCTGGAGGGCAGAGTTGTGTCTGCGTGCACCACGTGACTTGCCCTGCACTGCCTAAGCTAGCCTCCTGCCCTCAGGTGTGGTGGAGGATGCTGTCCTTTCACCCATGCAAAACTCAGATTCAGCTGTCAGTCGGGTCAACGTTTGTGCATGGAATGTGTGTGTGGCAGAGGGACTGTTCCTTGTTACATCACTCTCAGAATGCCACCAGGTTCTCTAAAGAAGAGGTGATCAAATGTTCTCTCTCTGGGACACCTTTTCTATAACTGAATCGCTTTCCGAGACACTTCCCCAAACCATGTGTTGCAGAGGATTATGGGGGTGTATTTTATGACACACACTTGTGAATCCACACAGTTGCCTGGCCTGAAATGAGAGCACTACCTAGAACACTCTGTCTGTTCTCTGACTGCTGCTCACTGCAGAGGGAGCTGAGGAGTGGTTCTTGCACTCTGCCTTTCAGGGAAGTTTGCCTGCTGCTGCTGATCTTCTCATTGATCAACCCCCGATCAGCAGATCCAAAAAACCCCAGAGACCCCTGGAACACAATGTGAAGTTCATTGCTGTAAAGAAGCAGCAGGAGAGAAAGCACACACAAGCGGCGCTCCCTTTTATCAGACTTCCAGTGTAGCATTCAAAAGAAACTTGTGTGGAATGTGCTGGCTTCAGATGTGGAAATGTCTTCATCCTTCCTGTCTTGCAAGCTCCCTTTCTGAATGTATCATCAAATAGTGCAGAAAGAGAAAGCACATACACTTGAGCTTTCCTTCCTGATGCTTCCTGGATGAAGCAGTTTGAGATGGAGTCAGACGTTTGGGTCCATCTAAGCTAGGACTGTCTCTGAGTGTAAGCGGCTTTCTAATGCCTTTGACACAGGTCTGTTCCTCTGCTCCCCCCTTTCCCTTTGGGCTAGAAGTGCTGGGCAGAAATAGACAATTCATGGCAATTCAGGTATCGTTGCAACTATAACTCTCCTTGTTCCTGACCACTGGCTATGTTGCCTGGAGCTGATGGGAGCTTGAGTGCAACGAAATCTATAAAATTTTTACACCCCACTTTTCCCAAAGCGAGGTGAGCGCCGCAACCCCAGAGTTGTCCACCACTGGACCTAATGGTCAGGGGTCCCTTTACCTTTACCTTCCCCCCCACCCCCGACAGGACTCAAGACAGCTTACAGATACAAATACGAACTGCTAAAAACACGGGGGAAACAATAATTTAAAAACAATTAAACATTGATAGAATTAAAACTATATAAATATATAAAATCTGTTAAAACCAAACCAATAATTACAATAAAAACAGCACCAGCCCTTTCTTTAAAAGCAGTCAGTTCCCAAAAGCCTGTTGGAACAAGAAAGCTGTTTGAGCCAGTTGAAGTTTCTGAGCACTTTTCAAAGGCAGTCCCATGTAGAGCCCATTACAGTAATTCAAACAGGATGTAACAAAGGTGTGTGTAACTGTGGCCAAATCAGACAGTTTCAAAGAATGGGCACAGCTGGTGCACTAGCTTTGTTATCATTATCATATTGATTTATACCTCACCTTTTCCCTTGAAAGGAACTCAGGCGGCTTACAGATAAAAAGTTACAGATGTCCTTGGCCTGGCCTGGTCTTGAAAACATAAACAAAAGATTAAACTGTGCAAATGTACTCCTGGCCACCACAGAGACCTGGGCATCCATCTTCAGGGCTGAGTCTAGGAGCATGCCCAAACTAGAGTACTGCTAGTTCCCCATATACAAGGGACTGAAGCAGGGATCTCAACACATGCAAAGCATCTGCTCTGCTATTCCCCCTCTTCTGCTACAGTTTACCTTAATCTTAAATATTTGCTGGTGGTTAGCTATGAATTACCGACTTGTTGACTTGCCTGACCTCTGCTCCCTGACCCTTAGCTCCTGCCCTCCTTGGCCTTCTTTCCAAATATTGCCAGAAGTCTGTGTACGTGTGTTCCTTGTAGCATCTGGCTTGAATAAAAACTAGAGCTGCTTGCACTTCGCATGTCGATGTGTAGCACCAGCTCTTTGCATGTAGTTGCAACTGTAGTTGGCCTCAGATTGCAAGCTTTGCCTTTTGCAATGCTCTGGTTGCCCTCTAGAACAGGGGTCAGCAACCTTTTTTTAGCCATGGGCTGGTCCACCGTCCCTCAGACCATGTGGTGGGCCGGACTATATTTTGAAAAAAATAATTATGAACGAATTCTTATGCCCCACAAATAACCCAGAGATGCATTTTAAATAAATGGACACATTCTACTCACGGAAAAACACACTGATTCCTGGACCATCCATGGGCCGGATTGAGAAGGCGATTGGGCTGCATCCGACCCCTGGGCCTTAGGTTGCCTACCCCTGCTGTAGAAGGTGCCCTGAACTTTATGGAGCCCCAGAAACTATAAATAGTTTAAGACGGAGAAAATCTGGCCCAGATTAGACCCTGGATATTTGGTGGTGTGGGTTTTCTAGAAAATCTGGAATGGAAAGATTTAGTTTGCATTGAATTTCCCCGATACCCTAGAGAGAATGATCTGATTTAGCATGTTTGTTTTACTTGTGTTTAATAAACAATCTAAAAAATTTGAAACTGCCAAGCTGGCCTAATATTTGTTTGGCATACATTCACTGCTACTAAGGAACGTACAAACAAAACAAAAAAATCACTGAATAATTAACACTGGAAACATTTCCACCTTTCATCACTGAATATGTCCTGTGCACAGATTTTTTCCATGATGACTGCTGGACAGCAGATGGATAAAATAAAATGATGCAGAGATTTCTCATCATAATCTGAAACACTTATTTTTCTTTAGGGAAAGCAAAATATTGCAAGAATTCTGGGTTTCATCTTAGGGTGAACTAAGATCCCTGCTACACCAGAGAAAGCATGGTCACTGTTTTGAGACTGCATGCAGAGTTCATAAGGCAAGTCGTGCACCCCAGGGCATATTAAGCCTTTTTTCTCACACAGGAGGTTTCAACTTCATGGGGTGGGTGGGCAGATGCTGTTGGGTATGATTGGCAGTTGATGTTATGCAGTGTGGGGACATTCTAGTCTTTTGAGGCATTTTAGGGAGTGTTGAAAGATTCTGTTTATCACCTTATTTAACAAAAATTCTATGTGTCATTCCATGGTAAATAATCCTGTGCTGGATGTTAGCTGGAAAATTTATTCCTCGGGGAGAAGGGCAGTGAGAGAGTGAGTCTGTTTTCATAATCTGCTTGCTGATTTGATTTGCATGGAGCCTGCATGGAGGGATACTGATGTGTATATGTGTGTGGTGGGGAGGAGAGGATTTGGAGGGGTATTTAGTCCACAAAGGAGGGGGAAACTGCCTCCCCAACTCATTTTTGGTGGCTTCTGGGGAATTAGCCAGTTAACACCACCCGACAGCAGCAGCTCAAGGCTGATTCATTCATTACTCTTTAGGCTGATTTCATACATGCATGTGCATTACTGTGTTGGTTCCAAATTAAGTTTCCTCATGCTCAGAGGCACTCATCTGTACTATTATTTAAGACATCAGTGGATTTGAAAGCAGCAGCTGGGGCTGAGGGTCACACTTTTCTCATACTCAGATGCACCTGATATTTCATGCATCACTGGAAAGACATTCTAGGGTGGAGCCCTCTCCAATCCCCAAAAACATGTAATCTGTTCATCCTGAAGTTTTCCTCCCTCCCGTGACTGTTTCTTTGCATTACTGCATGAACACCATCCCCAGGATTTTATGTCTCATCTCCACTCAAGGCACCTTTGAACCAGCAGGCAAGAAAGATGGAATTACATGGACTTCTACAATGAAAAACAGGCCCACAATTTTGCAGGCGCTTTTTAATTAAGCCTGGATTTCTCCTATGACAGTGTCTATAGAGCCATAAAAAAGCTTTGGAGGTTGATTAAACAAGCAGAGCCCTCTCGCAAACGCAGCCTCTTCAAAATAATAAAGAGATGAGCTAGAACAGCAAAATCTTGTGCGGAGGAATAGCAGACAGTAACAAACGGTTTGCAATTCTTTATTTGTTAATTTGACAATGCAGAGAGATTTCTCTGCTGGAAACCTTCTCAGCACATGGCAGGATGCAGACATATGAGTTCATTTACAAACCGAGCCAAAATGAGAGCTTTTTGTTCTCGGACTCCAGCTTCACTACATTTTTTTAGCTTGCCTTCTCCCTGAAAGTTGTGTGGGTTAACAATGAGGAAAACAACTTCAGGGTGCTTAAATAACCTATGCTGTAACTTGACCATGCAGAGCAGAGAAATGGCTCATTTCCTGAGCTTTAGTAGAGCTTATAGTCATTGAGAGAGGATGAGGGTCACTCATGGGCAATTTGACTGTTCTTGCCTTAATTTCAGTTTGAAATTTGAGTCACACACAAAGTGGGTGCCTAATTGGATTTTTCACCTGATCTGGGAAAAACTGCCAAGAAGTTTTGGGGAAGAAGATTTATTGTTGTTGCTGTTGTTCTGTTGAGGCCAAGGCTGCTTTGGAACCAACACTATCCTGTGTGCTTGCATCTGCCCTCCTATAGTGCTCACAGGATTTTAAAATAGCTTATTACAAAGACATTTTTCTCCAGAAGATATAGTCATAGTGGGCCTTATGCTGCTGCTGTGCTTTTAGCTGCTGAGATCGGCATAATATGAGTGTGGTGTAGTTATACGTACATGGGCAGCAAAATGATGCAACTTCAAACAAGAGATAAAGCAGAAAGCTCCAACAGACTCTCAGCATTCATGGCAACTCCACAACCACCCATCAATCACCTCTTCGTCTGCCAATGATGCCCCCATTTACCATGGACAGAAAGAACCAATTAATGGACAGCAGCAGACAAATGATCCCAAATCAAGTACGCATGCAGAACAAAACCAGCAGCCACAAAGCCACTTTCCCCAATTCCTGTGGTGCAGTGAACAGGTGTTCAGCAACCAACACCTATAGCTTCAGATTCCAAGGTTCCCTACAGATCTGAATCTCCTTGTAGCAGAAATAGAGAGAAAGCCTGCAAGCAACCACTCTTTTGTCATGGAACACATACCACTCCATATGAAAGGAAGGACAGCTGCTCTTATTGTAACAGCTCCATGGCTCAATCAAGAGGAGGCAGGCAATGACAACCCACAGATTCCTCAGGAAGATGGGTCAAGTCCTGGGATTTTGTTAGGGGCTGCACAAAGGGGTCCAAATGCCAAGTCTTCTGTGCTGAGCTATGAATTCCCTCTCCTGTTCCTTCCCCCTTTCAACCTTTGTTTTAACTCTGCAGTGCACCCAGCCACCCTGTAAGGAAAGCACAGTGCTGGTGGGACCACAGCCAACTGCCATTATATAAATAACTATTTAAATAAATTAGCTGAAGCAAATTTGTGTGTATGTCATGAATCACAGGAGTGTCTACCACCAAGGAGGGCTTATGTTCCTTATTCTCCAGGCAGGAATGACTCCCTCCCTACAGAGGTGTGTCTGGCACCTTTATTATACAGCTTCCAGGGAGTGCTGAAGGATGTTGTTGTTGTTCAGTCGTTCAGTCGTGTCCGACTCTTCGTGACCCCATGGACCAGAGCACGCCAGGCACGCCTATCCTTCACTGCCTCCCGCAGTTTGGCCAAACTCATGTTAGTAGCTTCGAGAATACTGTCCAACCATCTCATCCTTTGTCGTCCCCTTCTCCTTGTGCCCTCCATCTTTCCCAACATCAGGGTCTTTTCCAGGGAGTCTTCTCTTCTCATGAGGTGGCCAAAGTACTGGAGCCTCAACTTCAGGATCTGTCCTTCTAGTGAGCACTCAGGGCCGATTTCCTTGAGAATGGATAGGTTTGATCTTCTTGCAGTCCATGGGACTCTCAAGAGTCTCCTCCAGCACCATAATTCAAAAGCATCAATTCTTCGGCGATCAGCCTTCTTGATGGTCCAGCTCTCACTTCCGTACATTACTACTGGGAAAACCATAGCTTTAACTATACGGACCTTTGTTGGCAAGGTGATGTCTTTGCTTTTTAAGATGCTGTCTAGGTTTGTCATTGCTTTTCTCCCAAGAAGCAGGCGTCTTCTAATTTCGTGACTGCTGTCACCATCTGCAGTGATCATGGAACCCAAGAAAGTGAAATCTCTCACTGCCTCCATTTCTTCCCCTTCTATTTGCTAGGAGGTGATGGGACCAGTGGCCATGATCTTAGTTTTTTTGATGTTGAGCTTCAGACCATATTTTGCGCTTTCCTCTTTCACCCTCATTAAAAGGTTCTTCAATTCCTCCTCACTTTCTGCCATCAAGGTTGTATCATCAGCATATCTGAGGTTGTTGATATTTTTTCCGGCAATCTTAATTCCGGTTTGGGATTCATCCAGCCCAGCCTTTCGCATGATGAATTCTGCATATAAGTTAAATAAGCAGGGAGACAATATACAGCCCTGTCGTACTCCTTTCCCAATTTTGAACCAATCAGTTGTTCCATATCCAGTTCTAACTGTAGCTTCTTGTCCCACATAGAGATTTCTCAGGAGACGGATGAGGTGATCAGGCACTCCCATTTCTTTAAGAACTTTCCATAGTTTGCTGTGGTCGACACAGTCAAATGCTTTTGCGTAGTCAATGAAGCAGAAGTAGATGTTTTTCTGGAACTCTCTAGCTTTCTCCATAATCCAGCGCATGTTTGCAATTTGGTCTCTGGTTCCTCTGCCCCTTCGAAATCCAGCTTGCACTTCTGGGAGTTCTCGGTCCACGTACTGCTTAAGCCTGCCTTGTAGAATTTTAAGCATAACCTTGCTAGCGTGTGAAATGAGTGCAATTGTGCGGTAGTTAGAGCATTCTTTGGCACTGCCCTTCTTTGGGATTGGGATGTAAACTGATCTTCTCCAATCCTCTGGCCACTGCTGAGTTTTCCAAACTTGTTGGCATATTGAGTGTAGCACCTTAGCAGCATCATCTTTTAGGATTTTAAATAGTTCAGCTGGAATATCATCACTTCCACTGGCCTTGTTGTTAGCAAGGCTTTCTAAGGCCCATTTGACTTCACTCTCCAGGATGTCTGGCTCAAGGTCAGCAACCACACTACCTGGGGTGTATGAGACCTCTATATCTTTCTGGTATAGTTCCTCTGTGTATTCTTGCCACCTCTTCTTGATGTCTTCTGCTTCTGTTAGGTCCTTTCCACTTTTGTCCTTAATTGTGGTAATCTTTGTACGAAATGTTCCTTTCATATCTCCAATTTTCTTGAACAGATCTCTGGTTTTTCCCATTCTGTTATTTTCCTCTATTTCTTTGCATTGTTCGTTTAGAAAGGCCCTCTTGTCTCTCCTTGCTATTCTTTGGAAATCTGCATTCAATTTCCTGTATCTTTCACTATCTCCCTCGCATTTTGCTTGCCTTCTCTCCCCCGCTATTTTTAAGGCCTCATTGGACAGCCACTTTGCTTTCTTGCATTTCTTTTTCATTGGGATGGTTTTCGTTGCTGCCTCCTGTATAATGTTACGAGCCTCCATCCACAGTTCTTCAGGCACTCTATCCACCAAATCTAAGTCCTTAAACCTGTTTTTCACTTCAACTGTGTATTCATAAGGAATTTGATTTAGATTGTATCTTACTGGCCCAGTGGTTTTTCCTACTTTCTTCAGTTTAAGCTGGAATTTTGCTATAAGAAGCTGATGATCAGAGCCACAGTCAGCTCCAGGTCTTGTTTTTGCTGAGTGTATAGAGCTTCTAGGCAAAAATAAACACCATGGAAGGAATCAAGGTTCAGGACCACAGATAGCGCTCCTCCAGCTGAATCAGCATCTCCAGGATTCTGAGCCTGCTGGTTGAGTTTTGGGAAATCATTTACACGCACATATGCCCCAGACCAGCCATTAGACTGTGGCAGCAGAGGGGTCTCTTTGGAGCTCAATGGAGATAGGTTCAAGTCTGCCCATGGACCCACATCGGCTGGACTAAGGCACTGATCTACTGCTTCCTCAGAGCTGCAGCTGACCAAGGACTCTGCCTCTCTGGCCCAGCAGAGCATGAGCTTGTGAGCTGAGTCCTTCAAAAACTACAAATGCCCCTGATCAAGTTGTACTGGGGGAACTCTCTTCTACACAGGTAAACATCAGAACTTACAACAGTCAGATTGCTGCCTATGTGAAGGAAACACACACACACACACACACACAGAGAGAGAGAGAGAGAGAGAGAGAGAGAGAGAGAGAGAGAGGGCTACAGCAGGGGTGGTGAACTTTTGGCCCACCATTCAGCAGCTGATGAGCAGAAAGCTCCATCATACCAGGTTTTTTAAAATTTCTTTATTTCCTTCCTTCCTTCTTTCTTAAACATATGCACAGATATTTTTACTAACAGTTGTTTGATCAACCCCAGCCCCAGAATGCTTTCCTGAATGAAAAAAGGTCTTACGTTGCTCAAGGGAGATAAATGGGCTCAGACTTCGTTAGATCTCTGAAACACAATCACCAAGAATATCTCTATGAACCCTCACCAGCAGCACACATCTATATACTACAAAGATAATTGCTATGCAACTTTTAACTATCAAGGCTTCCTCAAAAGAAGCTTGGGAACAGTGGTTTGCCGAGGTATGGAGAGTGTGTGTGTGAGGGAGCCAGCACACTCTGGGCAGCACACTATTGGGCTTGAATCTGGGAGTCCTGGGTTCAGGTCTCATCTGTGAAATGTCTCACTTGCCCAGACTGTCAAATAAGGTAGGGCAATCTGCTCCAGCACATTGCTGAGAAGGCAAATGCCGTGGAGATAGCAAAGAATTTTAAAAAGTTAAAGCAATTATATAATCTACAGTGGTACCCCGGGTTATGTACTTAATCCGTTCTGGGTTACAGTATGTAACCCGAAAAGGACGTAACCCGAACAATTCGGTCTGTGCAAAACCCGAAAAACCCCGGAAAAAAACACGAAAAACACTCTGCGCATGAACAGATTGTGCGCGCATCGGGTTGCGCTTCTGGGGTAGTGCAGTTCATAAACCAAAAAGTACGTAACCCGAGGTACGACTGTATAAATATTCAGAGTAATTTGACAAAAATGACCCCAAAAACTTTATAATCCATACAGATTAGCCAGTTTGAACACTTGGAATAAATTTAAATATTACTTGAGTCCCAAAATATCTCCCTTGGCATCATTTGAACTCTGTCAGAATTACTAGGGGGAAGTGCTTATATTTTAGGCCTTCCCAAAGGATGAACAGATGTTGCCATAGAATAGGGATGGAAGCCCTCCATATCTTATTGGACTACAATTCCCATTATCCCTGACTATGCTGGCTGGTGCTGATAGGAGTTAGTGTCTGACATGTGGAGGGTTCCAGGTTGCCCATTTCTTCCTTATAGGGATTCTATACGTTACCTGGCAGATGGGTGCTTAGATTGCCAAATGTTGGTTGGAACCATCAAACTGCAGCCGGCAGCTTTCCTTAAAGAAGTGCCTTCAGGATCTAGATTGAGTCTGGCCACTAGATCACCTGGAAGGAGTATATAAATGTGTGGTCATTAGGGTGAACAGAGAACTACCCCACCAGCCTACCCGCTTACTTACAACTAGTCACGGGGATGGCCCTGGCTGCCGGTTTGCTCCCTCCTAATCTCAGTGTTGCTTTTGTAGAACTGAGTAGGAAGGAAGATGAACATAAGCAGAAGTAGTTGGTTCTACTTGTCATTGGCTCTAGCTCTACCTACTGTTGGTCTCCCTGCCTTCCACCTTACAAGTCCCAAGCAGGCATCAGCCAACACTGTGAAGAGCTTCCTGTTCTAACTGAGCTGTGCTTAAGCAACATGGTCTTCACGAGTTTGGACATGTTCTCTGTGTCCTTGGTTACCCTTTGGCTGTGAGTTGTGGCTTGCTCCTTGAGCCTGCCTCCTGGTTTGCCTATCAGTTTTTAATTTGCTTTTTGGTCCTGACTTCTGACTTGTCCAATGGCTTCTGGTTCCTGGCTTACCTAAAACTGCAGTGTGTGACTCAGCCCCCACATTTTGAGGGGCAGGGGGCTTCCCGACTGCTTTTCCACACTATACCTTTAAAGCACATTCAAAGCACATACTTTCCCTCGGGAGAATTCTAGGCATCGTAGTTTACCCCCACATTCCCAGCAAACCCTTAACAAACCAACCAGAATTGAGGTGGCCTAACGTGTTTGCTGGGAATTACTCTGTGGGGGTAAACTACAGTTCCCAGAATTCTCCCGAGGGAAAGTATGTGCTTTGAATGTGCTTTAAAGGTATAGTGTGGATGCCGCCTTTAATTGGGAAACATGCCATTTCCCTGCATTGTTTCTGAGAGCAAACTGACAGCTTCTTGTAGCAGCAATTCAGTAAAACGAAAGGAAGAAAGTAAGTAAGGAGATCCAATGATAGTTGCATAATGTGTGGTTTTGCCATAAAAGAATAGTTGGCTGGCAGCCACAGTGGACTGTAGTTTTTTCATCACAGTGACCTGTCTAGGGTCGTCTAATTTTCAGTCTCAACAATCTGTGAAAGCAGCTTTATTTAGTGCTGCTGTGCATATTTTCTGTTGTTATTCTGTTTGTTTTGTTTTAAAAAAAAATAACCCATTTCCTTAATTATTCATTTGCTTAAAAGTAAATTTATTTTTGTTACATTAGCTTTCACTGTAGTTCCCCTCTTCTTTTACTGTTTTGTTTTGACTGCCATCTCCAATTGGCTGCCATTTTCTTTTCCCAGAATGCCTCAGACACTGTATTGTTCCCGGGCTCTCTGAGAGGAAGGAAATAGAGGATGGAAAAAAAACAACAGCCATTTTCTCATTGGAATGCCCTGGAACAATGCAATGTTTGAGACATTCTGGAAGAACCAAGGGGTGGTCACCCATATCAGCTGCTGCTTCCAGACAAAAATACCTGCCTTCCCCCACACACTTCATTACTCTTGGTATTAGTTTCATAATGAGTGAAAGTTGAACCAAATGGGCCCCATTCCATTCAGTTTAATTAGTTACAAATCAAATGAACATCCCCAATGCTTCATTTGCCTTGTGCCTTCCTTTAGCACTCTTCTAGAGATGTATTATTATATTCATATGGACTTTCAGTCTAAATAGGGTACTAGTTTTATGAAGCTCAACATCAAAAAAACATCAAAATATGGTCTGAAGCTCAACATCAAAAAAACTAAGATCATGGCCACTGGTCCCATCACCTCCTGGCAAATAGAAGGGGAAGAAATGGAGGCAGTAAGAGATTTCACTTTCTTGGGTTCCATGATCACTGCAGATGGTGACAGCAGTCACGAAATTAGAAGACGCCTGCTTCTTGGGAGAAAAGCAATGACAAACCTAGACAGCATCTTAAAAAGCAAAGACATCACCTTGCCAACAAAGGTCCGTATAGTTAAAGCTATGGTTTTCCCAGTAGTAATGTACGGAAGTGAGAGCTGGACCATCAAGAAGGCTGATCGCCGAAGAATTGATGCTTTTGAATTATGGTGCTGGAGGAGACTCTTGAGAGTCCCATGGACTGCAAGAAGATCAAACCTATCCATTCTCAAGGAAATCGGCCCTGAGTGCTCACTAGAAGGACAGATCCTGAAGTTGAGGCTCCAGTACTTTGGCCACCTCATGAGAAGAGAAGACTCCCTGGAAAAGACCCTGATGTTGGGAAAGATGGAGGGCACAAGGAGAAGGGGACGACAAAGGATGAGATGGTTGGACAGTATTCTCGAAGCTACTAACATGAGTTTGGCCAAACTGCGGGAGGCAGTGAAGGATAGGCGTGCCTGGCGTGCTCTGGTCCATGGGGTCACGAAGAGTCGGACACGACTGAACGACTGAACAACAACAAGTTTTATGAAGTATTGTGGGGCTGGTGGGGGGAAGAAGACATGACAATGCATTTCCAAGTCAGAATAGAAGTATTCAATCGAATGGTTAAGCAATCATGCTATATAATATTGCACTGTTGGGTACCAGACTCCAAAGAATCATAAAAGCATTTACAAGCTAGATAGGAATATTTTTTTGGGGGGGGGGGATACAGAGACATGTAGTTGTGCCCCATAATGAAGGACTTCAGAGGTAAGGTGCTGCATATTATTTAGGCTGCAATTCTGTACCTAGTAGTATACCCAACTGAACACAGTGCAACTTACTTTTGAGTAGGCATGCATAGGATTGCTTTTGTCAAAGTCCTATATATACAATACCAAATAAACTTTATCGAGATATGTCAAGTGAACTGCAAACACACACACCCCAAACCCCCAAATGAAGCTGACTTTTTTAAAACTAGAATTCATTCTCTGAGGGTACTTTTAAACATACTGCTGTGAGGGTGGCAGAGGTAGTTTCACTGCTTTATAAGCAAGCAACTGTTGTGTCTATTCAGCAGCAGTATCTTTAAGGAAATCACATCAGTTTTCAGTGTCGTGCAGCTTGAGTGAAGAAAGTCCACCCATGGTTGACACCAACTGGCTAGCTCCCAAAAATTTATCTCTGTGGTTGCTTTATGATGCTTAAAAGAACTAGGAATTCAAAAAAAATTAAATAAAAATTTAAGGTGAAGAATGAACAAGCATATGTATCTATTTTTTTATATCTATAACCTGCCTTTTGGAACTCTTTGCGAGGCCGCTTGCACAAATTTAAGATCAGTAGATAAAAATCAACCTATGGGGGAAAGATCATTCTGTATGGCTGAATCAGTACTTTATTCGTTTGTATGTAAGCCAATTGTGCATTTTCCATAGCTGGGAAGATGTCGGGCTTAAACTATGAGTGAAAAATCCACTTTTTAATATATTATATTATATCATTTATTACCTGCCGTTCACTCTAAGGTTCCAGGTTGGGTTATGACATTAAAACAGTGTCCATCCTCAATGCATCCTCAGAGCCAGAGCCAGCTCAACATCTGACAGAAGGGGATGGCTGTTCCCTGCTTAGATAAACGTAAAGGTACCCCTGACCGTTAGGTCCAGTCACGGACGACTCTGGGGTTGCGCGCTCATCTCGCTCTATAGGCCAAGGGAGCTGGCGTTTGTCCGCAGACAGCTTCCGGGTCATGTGGCCAGCATGACTAAGCCACTTCTGGCGAACCAGAGCAGCGCATGGAAATGTTGTTTACCTTCCCGCCAGAGCAGTACCTATTTATCTACTTACACTTTGATATGCTTTCAAACTGCTAGGTGGGCAGGAGCTAGGACCGAACAACGGGAGCTCACTCCGTCGTGGGGATTCGAACCGCCGACCTTCTGATCAGCAAGCCCTAGGCTCTGTGGTTTAGAGGGCCCCAAACACTGCTCTTTGACTGGTGACATTGGGCTTGGGGTATCCAGCATCAGAGAAGTGACGTGTTCTTCTGACAGCCCTGTCAGTCCTTCTCTGGCATCCAGATCTCCACTTCCCGGCCTGCTTGGCCCTTCCTCTGGGTAGGACTACTCTTGGGGTCCCAGTTCCTTCTTCTCCATCTCACTAGGACTCTCCTTGGAGTTATCCAGCTCCAACTCCCTGATCTTCTCCCATTCCTTCTCAGCATTAGACCACCTTCTCGAAGACATCTCCACTGGACTCATGACAGCAGATTTCCTATCCCTAGACTATACTGACAAGCAAAAGCTCTCCAGGGTCTCAGGCAGGGGTCTCCCCCCCCTTCTTAACTTACCCAGAGGTGTCAGAGATTGAACCCAGGATCTTCTGCATGCAAAGCGGTGCTCTACTCCTGAGCTATGGCTCATCAGGCAATTAGAATACCAGCTTCAAAATAAATGGTCACCATTTGTATCATATCAGAACGGGAAATATAGAACCAATGCTCCTAGAAATGGCAATGTATTCTCCTTTCCTTAAGCGCTGTGACATTTTTATTTTGATGAATGTACATCTGTTGTCATTTGGGATTGTGGAGGGTTTTAGCCCTTGCATTAGCTTGTGTTTTATTATTCACTGGAGCCTGTAAACGTGGCTGTCATGTCCTCAGTGGATCTGACATCTCCCTGCAAGATCATGGGTGCAGCCTGAGGATATTTTAAACTCTGCAGAGTTGGAGCTTATGGAAGTTGTGTATTGGAAAGAAAGATAGGTAATATGCAGTACAGGCTTCCTATGGGCAGTAGTGGCCAGTGGCCACTGAGAGTGGTAGGGCAGAATGCAGGGAGCCCAACAGTAGGTGGCGACAAAATCAATGACAGGCAGAGCCAACTACAGGTACTTCTACTTTTGTCCCCAACCTCCTCATCCCTGCTGAGTTCTAAAAGGACAACCATGAGACTGCAGAAGAGGAGGAGGCTGGCAGGCAATGTAACCTACTGGTCTGGTTGGAAGTAAGAAGGCACATAGGTGGGAGCTGGCTGAGGTTGGTGGGAAACGGGGACTGTGTTGGTCTCGAGGACAGATAGGCAGTCCAAATTCAGATCTGAGGGATCCGTCCAAAGGGTAGTAGTAAGGATTAAATGAGCTGTGGGGCAGCTAAGATGGAGAGCAATAGGTTAACCAGGGAAGAAAGGCAGGAGTAGAGGAAAAATATGTAGGAGCGATCCATGTTGCAAGGACGGGACAGCTAAATAAACAGAGCTGTAGAGATGTAGTGACTGTTCATGAGCTGTGGGGCAAAGGAAGTGACTTAATGGAGCTACATGGGGCTCATTTCATTCATGCATCTGAAAGGAAATACAGTGGTCCAGCCCTTCTAGAATAGAAAAGTGGAAACTGACCATCCACAAGTCGTTGGGACTCTCAACTCCTGTCATTTCCAGCCAGCAGTGGTCAGACATGCTAGGAGGACCACAGGTTTCCCTCCCATCTCCTAGAAGGACTGCAGTTTAAAATTCCCGTCAGCCACCTATCCTGACATTTATTGTTGTTGTTAACTCAGTGGCCAGCATAGAGAAGCAGCTGCCAGGCCACATTTCTTTCATTTTTCAAATTTGTGACTCTGCTGAAACTCTGTTGACCCAAGAAGGGAGGTTATAATCTCTCCTATCCCTGAAAGTTATGAGAGATGATGCCTGTTGTACTGCAGCAGGGAGCATGCTCCATAGCACTCCAGCCACCAGTGAAAAGGCCCACCTCATTCTGGTAGATTCTTGCTCCCCCTTCAAAATGCTTTCATACAGCAGCATGCGTCTATGTGTCATGGGAGCAGAGCTGCAGACGTGCAGTGTCTGCTGCCTGGGCTGACAGATTCTCTGCTTATTCCCTCAGTCAATGGGCTTTTTCATTTGTCTGTGTTGTGCAGGGAGAAAGTGGCTAGGTGAGACAATCCACCAGCACAGCAATACACATCACTGGCACTGGAGAGCCAGGTCAATAGTATAGGAATGCCTCTTGGGGGGGGGGCGTGGAGTGGGAGGGAAAGGTTCAGGAGGAATGGTTAGGGGGTTGGCTGCCATTGCCCTTCTACCCACCCACTATATATCTTCTGCCCAAGACAGTTGCCTCACTCAGTCTAATCCAGGGGTAGGCAACCTAAGGCCCATGGGCTGGATGTGGCCCAATCACTTTCTCAGTCTGGCCCGCAGTTGGTCTGGGAAACAGCGTGTTTTTACATGAGTAGAATGTGTCCTTTTATTTAAAATGCATCTCTGGGTTATTTGTGGGACCTGCCTGGTGTTTTTACATGAGTAGAATGTGTGCTTTTATTTAAAATGCACCTGAGGGTTATTTCTGGGGCATAGGAATTAGTTCATTTCACCCCCCAAAAAAATATATAGTCCGGCCCACAACATGGTCTGAGGGATGGTAGGCTGGCCCATGTCTGAAAAAGGTTGCTGACTATTGGCAGGGTCAGCCTGAAGAAAAGTTGGGCTCAATACAATTTTCTCTTGCACACCTGGAGTTCTCCTTCCTTCCTCTTCAGATTCTCAACACGGTTGGTTACCTGACAAAACAGCACATTTTTTACTAGTCCAGCTTGTAAAAGTCCTGGTTGGCTGGCAGCCCTGTGCCAGTCCTGGAAGGATCAAAGGCCCAAAGTCTTGCCCCACTTCTTCTGACAATGGGCGTGAGTGGATTATTTATGTGCACACACACATATCAACAAGCTTTCCACCTGTTTCTCCCCTCCCCTCAGTTCACGGCCACGCATTGAAAACAAATATACAGGCAGAAAAGAAAAGCAGAGGTGGGAGAAACAGAGAAAAGGAAATGAAAACATCAATTCCCTGTAGTATGGATAATGCTCTTTTAGTGCTGCGGGCTGTCTGCTTTAAGAATAGCAAATGAAACAGGAGAGTTTTCCTGCTGCCATTTTGACAACATCTACACAATCACACACAGAAACAGAGAGAGGGAAGGAGGGGAAGCCAACTCCACATACAGAAAGGGTGAAAATGTTTTCTAATAAAGTCAGGGCTTTGGGAGATCTGAAACAGCCCCCCTGACAGACCCCAGCGGTGTGTGGTTGCTATCCAATTACCTTTCTGACCAAAATGGCATTATTATAGGGCTCTCTGAGTTGCAGCACTAGGAGGAAAGCTGCAGCGGAACCTTCAATCTCATCTCAATCACTTGATGCTTTGTCGTTTCTTCTGAATGGGGTGACTAGAATTGGAAATATTTGGCCACAAATGCTGAACCTAGAGCAGTTTGAGGCCGCAAGGCTCAATTCCCTCCAGGTGGGTTTTTTTTTCCCTTTCAGAAAGATGGTAAAGACCTTTTGCTTTCAGGAACCTTGTGGGTTATATAGCTGGCCTTTTTGATTTTATAACTTTGGGATTTTTATTGTGTGTTTATGATTTTACGGGTGGCTTTTATTGTAGTGATTTTATTTTGTGGCTTTCCTGTGACGCTGGCTGCGGAGGGTCCCATGAACCGAACAGAAAGGGAGATGGTGATGATGATAACGACAGTAATAAATAATAAGTACTCAGCTGCTAAAACTCCAGATTTAATGCCCAAAGGATCCAATTCTGCCACCAGGATAAATGGTAAAATAAATCACATTTGCATATACCGGTTTTATATTGCCAAGTAAACACATTATGCTCCCCTCAAAAGCCAAATCTACAACAAATCTGGATTAATTATAGGGCCAAGGAAAGAAGACGGAAGGGCATAAATGCTGGGGATGAATGTGGGCTTCACAGGCAGGAATGGGACAAGGGAAAATTGGCGCTGGGTTATGAGAAAAAGAGTCTCATAACGCTCACAACAATACACCGGGAAAGTGTGTGCATCCACTACCTTGCAATTCTGCAGAAATTTAAGGTGATGTTGTTTACACATTCTGAGTCTTCCTTTGTGGCCGGCAGGCAGGAACAAAGATCAATCTGCATTACATTCCAAAATTCCATAGTCAACATTATGAGATTGCAGGTGGCATGGATAGCACAAATACACAGCCACATTTCTCCGTTTCTTAAGACAGATATAGGAAACCTTTGGCCTCCAGATGTTGCTAGACTACAACTCCCATCATTCCTGGTCATACTTGCTGGGTCTGATCAGAATTGTAGTTCAGCAACAACAGGAGGCCCAAAGGTTCCCAATGAAAGGATCCACAGGCACACACAAAGGCTGCAAACCTGTAACAACTTCTCTTGGAGCAGGCCCCATTGAACTTAGTTCTGGGTAGACATGTATTGGATTATGCTGCTGGGCAGCAATCCCATACCCTTTTACCTGCGAGTAAGCTCCATTGAACTTAATGGAATTTATTTCTCAATAGGCATGTATAGAATCGCACTGTTAGTTAAAAACAAAAAGTGCTACAGTCAAACTTGGAAGCTTTTCCTCCTGACAATGCCATTCTGAGAAATGAGAGATGGACTCTGAGCATGCTCAAGGGCATTCATCTATATTATTACCAGGCACGTCCCTGAAAATGGATTCTATCCTGGCTCAGATTAAGCCCCAGGTCCACCCTGCCGTTCTTCACACACCCTGCCTTCCTGAATGGCTCAATCTATAAATCTGTGGAGGGGCTCCACTCTTGAGGGCTTTTGAGACTCAGCTAGGGGCACTGAAGGAATTCAGTCTTTGTGAACTGTCCTGGTCTGCACCTCCAGTGCTAATAGGCAGAATGGAACATAGAACATTTAGAGAGTTCAAATGCTGGTGGCTCAAAAAGTATGTACACCAAACTCCACTTCTTAAATGTGAATTTTTTGAAGGGGCAGGATGATGTTTTAAAAAAAGTTTTTTAATACATTTTTTTAAAAAAGCTTCCAATTGTTGCTGGAAAAGTGTCACAATACATTTAAAATACATATTTTGTGAGGTGAAAAATATATTCCCCCCCCAATAGAGAACCAGGATGGGAAGACTTATGAATGAACAGATGTGAAAGTAACATGGATTAGCCATAGACTGATTCACTCATCCCAAAACTCAGCCCATGAATCTGCCTAAAGAGGATGCTCACTCAGTCACCTTGGGCTTAGAATGCTACAGATGTTCTTCTTTATGCAGAGCCATTGGTTTACATCATATTTTGCACAGGAACATCAGGAAAGAAAAATTAAAATGACATATTCCTCCTGCTCAAGGAGCCTGAAGATCTAAATCTGGGCAATGGGGAAGATGCCAAAGGGTGGGTGGTGGTGGTGGGGGTTGGGGGAAGGAGCCAAGGAATGTGGCATGTTTGGGATCAGCCTGGAGGGGGAGACTCCCATTTTTCCTTTGTACTAAAACTCCTGGCTAGCTGTAAATCAACATGTGGGTGGCAGGAAAGCATCCTGTGCTGGAGGAGAAACACTCTGCACATACTCAGAAGCACACACCTTTCTGACTGCGTCTCACCTTTCAGAGTAGAGCCTCAGGCTGTCATGTTCAGATTAAACCCTAGATGTGACCTTTGCAACAGAGGGAATGTTGGTCAGGTCTAACAGGCAGTCATTTTCTAAAACCCCTCTCCCCTTGTTTTCAAAAGCACCCCTTCGAGCTTTGTGGCTGGGGCTGCCAGCAGCCTTCTCTTCCTATCCTACAGGGCACAGTGTCCTCCATTGTCCGCCTCTACTCCTCCCATGTCCTGCTCTTGGATAATGTTTGGGTAGTCCAGTGGGGAAGTTAAGTGGCACCTGCTGTCTCTGATTGTTCTGCTGCAATCTTTTCTCCGGGGACAAGCCCCGTGTGTCTGCTACGAAACTGCTGAAATAACAGCTTTTGCACACATTTTCCTAGGCCTCGGGCACAATCACAGTGTTTGCAGCAACCTACTTAAGAGTTTCTGCTTTGCGGAGCAAAAAGCCATCTCGCGGTCTTCCTGCCTCACAAGTGGGGAGTCACAGAAGAGGAGAAGGGAATATCAGCAAGTGGATCACGCAGGGGCTTGGTTGCACAAGCGTGATTCAGAAGACCCCTTCCCCCCTTTTCCCAAGTGTTTATCTTGGGAAGCAAACCCCACCTGTACAGGCAAGGACCTTCAGGTCATTTATTTGATGGCTGCCCTGGGTCAATCAAGGAACTGTGGGCTCTGCCAATAGGAGCTCACAGCTCTGGTTTTCTTTGAATGGTCACAGCCCTGGATTGAAAGACAAGAGAGTCAGGAAGCCCTTCAGGTTGTTCTTGGCTTTCCCTGAGCTCCCTTTGAGTCAGAGGGAGCAACGGTAGTGTTAAACTAAATGGCTCATTTGCTCTTCCTGGACATTTTACCGGTACTTAATCCACTTTCAGCCTGGCCTTGTTATCACTGCTTCTATCGCAGGTAAAAGCACTTCCTAATAAGGGTGTATCCAGCTTTGTCTTTCAGTTGCCACACTATTCATTGGCTTTTTATGCAATCAACAGTGGGGTATGGCGGAGGAGCTAGCCTGTGAGGTCCTGCAACCCACCCCCCTACATGTTGGTTGAATGCACGGGGGTACCATCTGCCATCCCCTCCCCCCTTACAATCACACTGCATCCTGGGCTTTGAAGTCTTAAGGCTGCCCAAATAACTGTTCTCACACATGCTCCACGGCAAGCTTGACTTACTGGTAGTTTAATTAAAAGCATGACAAATTTTGTGATGCCCTCCTGAATTTGTGAATAAGTATTCAGGAACAGTGGCACCCCAACATATGCTCTAAATTCCAGGGTTTTCATCTTTGTTATTTTTAGGATCGGCAAAACCTCATAGAAAAAAACACACAAAACCTTACGACAAAAGCTTTAATGAGTAGGAAGGCTGGGAAGATACCTACCCAGTGTTGCAAATCCTGGAGAGCGATGTGAAAAGCCTTGGTACATGATTACTAGACAATGAAATGATGCTCAATACAGTCTCATTGATCAAAAAAAAAAAAACCCCGTGGGGAAAGAGCATACAAAGCAGATGGTTAGCTGAACTAGAGGGCTGTATACAGCAGAATCCATTATATTGGCAGGGGGAAAGATAGTAAATGTGCATCATGGTCTTTGCACAGAAAGGAAAGGGGAGGAGAGGTGGAAGAAGAGACATTGGCCCGTTCACATGTGCATTTCAATCCTTTTGATTGCTAGCAGCTGAATGTGTGAAATTGAATTGACTCTTCTGAAAAGTGTTGCATTAGGATTGATGATAGTTGGCATGAAAATTCTATCTGTGCTGTTGGATTTTTCACTGGGTGTCACACATTATGCAAGCTCCTACCCGATGATGTAGCCATCAAGGGGAAAATAAGCATGTGTGAACCAGAACTTTGTCCTCAAATTTTGCTATGAACCTTTCAGTTCGTCAGTAAATTCTTCTATGCATATCCATCGTCAGTAAACTCATATATGCATATCCTTCTGTTCTCTTGTATCATTTTTATATCATTTGTAACATAACAAATGACTTCTCTTGTGAGATAGATTAATAATGCACCCATTTTAAATGCAGGGTTTATGAGGCTGAGAAACAAGGGGAGCTTTTCCCAAAGCCATCAAATGAGTACATAATGAAGCTAGAATTTATTTGCAAAACTCCTTAGTCTAAAGTGCTACAGAGAGAAAGGGCTATAGCTCGCTGGTAGAGCATCTGCTTGGACACAGAAGATCCCAAGTTCAATCCTTGCCATCTCCAGCTAGAGCTGGGAAAATCTCCTGGTCTGAAACCCTGGAGAGTGGCTGTCCATCAGTGTTGACAATCCTGAGCTGAGGTGGACCAGTGGTCTGACACAATGTGAGGCAGCTTCCTGTGTTTCTAAGATTTGTCCATCGTATATCACTTCCTTTTTTGCCCTCAGTATTCCTGCTTTTATTATGTGAACTCCTTTATTTTTTTTTTTAAAACCCCACCATTAATTCAAAATAATGAATTACCGGTAACAGTATCAGTCCCCGTTTTACTACTGGAATGACTAAAACCAAAGGCTAGCCATTTGCCAGGTATTATATCTAGGCAGAAGATGCCATAGGTTACTGGGGAACCTACAATTGCCAAAAAATTTTCTGGCACAGAGCCTGTGCTGCAGAATAGGTAGAAATTCTGAGAGCATAGCATTTCTTAGTATGGTGTGTGTGTGTGTGTACACACATGCAGATGAAGTGATGCGGAAAGCTTCTACTGCTAAGCTTCTGTCTTTCCTGTGGCTGCTCAAAGCACTGGAAGAGACCTGCTATGAAGAGGTTGCTATCCATGGATGGAATTCATTTAGTTGAGAATGGTCAGTGAGAAAATTGCAAGGTAAGGACACATACACATGGCCTGTTTATTGACCATTCATCCTTATTTGTCAAAACAAGTGTCACCCCATGCTTTCCAGTGCATTTACCTGTTCCTCCGATCTCATGAGGAATCAGGTTTCTTGCACAAGAGCACCTGAATTTGCCAGTATGTCAGTGTCCCCTACTACCACCTCCCAAAAATAACAACAGTCCCAATGTGTGCCCTAAGTGGCTTATGGCTGAGAAGTAGGAAGTCAGCTGGCAGTACGGCCCTGGACAGAGTTACTTAAATGTAAGGATGCTTTAAGGGTCGATGTTTTTGAGTGGGATTCCATCACATTCTGGCAAATTTAGGTTGCATAATTAAAGTTGATTTGGAGCTCTTCTGCAACAAACCCATTCCTCCACACTTCCCTCCCAAATTGAACCTTTGTATGATAAGAAAGTGATTAGAAATATACTGGAAAGTGTGGGGTAACATTTGCTTGATGCAACATCATCTAGCCTCCCTGCAAATCTATCAGAATGAATGAATGAATGAATGCCTGACATCATCTAACCTCCTCACAAACAAATCCAAATTAACCATCCATAAATAGCTGGTGTCTAACCTCCCCACAAGTATTGTTGTGCAAGCAAATCAAGATGAATGCTCAAGAGACAGGATGTCAGGAAGAAACTAAAGTCCTGATAGGGTAAATGAGTTTTAGTCCCAAGTGCTGTGCATATAGGATTGCAGACTAGATTAACATAGCCTACTGAAGGTACGACACAAAGCAAATTCCACTTAGGGAATGGGGGCACACTTCCACATACTGGGCATGTGGCAGTGAAGCCCACCTAAACCCAAGCATTTCAGATTAATTTGGAAAACAAATATGTTGGGTGGTTTTAGATAAGTAGGTAAGTAGATTATTTATTATCCTTCTTTTTCTTACAGCAGAATAGTATTACCATCCACATGCAGTTTATCTTTAGAAGCTTTCATAGACAAAGTTTTATAACCTTCTAGAAAGAACAATTACGATGCTCAGGCATACTTGGACCATCTCACTTCTATAGATGCCCCCAGGAAATTCACATGATGAATATGGAGAGAGCTGGCCTCTGTTGATTGTCCCCAGGTTCAACAATACCAGGGGTGGGAAAAAACTATGTCCCTTCAGATGTCATTGGACTGCAACACCCAACAGCATCAGCCATCCTTGCCAATGGCTGGGATGTTGTAGTCTAGCAATAATGGGAGTTGTAGTCTAGCAACATCCAGAGGGACACGGGTTCCTTATCTCTGCACTATTCGGTCATCCTAAAGGTGAATGTTCCCATTTTAGTGATCATGTGTAACAGCCAGTGACCAGTGGGATCTGCAACCAAATGTTGCAGTATGAAATGTTCCATTCAGGATTCCAGTCACTGCATTGTATTCCACCGATCTCTTCCCCCCCTTTCTCTCCTTCCTCTCTCCCCAAGTTAGTCAATATTCTGTGGCCACTGAGCATGCTTAGTTCTCACTGGGCCACTTTCTGGGCTGTTTTCGAGGCTCCCACTGTTTTCAACTCCATATATATATATGGGATTAGACAGATTTATGTAGAAGCTTATCATTCCCTCTAGTTTTGATATTCCAACTGTGACTGAGTGATGTTACTTCTTCAGCCTAACACCTACATACAACAGGGAGATATTA
Organism: Lacerta agilis; assembly: GCF_009819535.1. Lineage (NCBI taxonomy): Eukaryota > Metazoa > Chordata > Lepidosauria > Squamata > Lacertidae > Lacerta > Lacerta agilis. The sequence continues at coordinate 29,066,443 of NC_046325.1, read as the reverse complement.
ATAGACTTGGGGCAGAAGGCCCCTAAGGCTTGTAATACTATATATATATCTCTCTCTAGATATATATCTATATCTCGTCTGTTAATATCTCCCTGTTGTGTGCAAGTGTTAGGCTGAAGAAGTACTCAGTCATAGTCGGAATATCAGAACTAGAGGGAATGATACACTTCTCCTACATAAATCTGTCTAATCTTATTTTTAAAGCTGTAAATTAGTGGCCCTTGTTGCATCAGGCAACAGTGCAGAACAGGCAAAAGCATGTGGCATCCTTGGGTGGCTGTCAATACCATGGGCCACAGCTGTCAACTGTCCTGGCCAATCCTTTCAAGAAGTGCTATTTAGGTTTCCCGCAATCCACTTCATGTAGAGTCACTCTGAGGCATTGTGGGAAATTTAAGTTGGTGGCTCTTATCCACCCAGCACTGATTCATAGTTTTGCTGTGGTTTCCTGCTGTTGCTATCACCATCACCAGGTAAACTTGCCAGTAGCCTTTGATACAAGAAAGAGCCCAGAAGAGAGCCATTTTATGAGGGGCTGACACAGGTCACATCCACACCATACATTTAAAACAAATTGAAAACATATGGCATCACTCAAAGAATGCTGGGAAATGTACTTTGCTAAAGATAGTGGGAATCATAGGAGCCAACTCCTAGGGGCTGAGGTCTCTTCAGGCCCCCCACATAAAATATTTGAGAGGGTCGGTGCCACCAAAGTTGATGGGCATTACCATTCAAATGGTGTGCATGTGCTTCATCTTGTGATCGATGATTGATAGATAGATAGATACTTTATTGTCATTGTACATAGTACAACGAAATTGAATGCCATCCTGCATTTACAGCCACATATACGCATTTATACATTTACAGCCACACATACACATACATACCATCCATCACGACTCCCCAAGATCATATCATTTAGTTACAGCATTTAAAATAGTTATAGCTCTTGGATAAAAACTGTTTTTTTAGTCTATTCGTTCTTGATTTAATTGTTCTGTATCTCTTGCCCAAAGGCAACCGTGCAAACAGACTACATCCAGGATGAGATGAATCCTGTAAAATGTTGTTTGCTTTTTTGAGACAACGGGAGCTATATAGTTCGTCCAAAGATGGGAGAGGATGACCGATAATCTTTTGGGCTGTGGTTATGACCTTCTGGAGCATTTTCCAATTGGTGACTGTGCAACTGGCAAACCAAGCACAGATACAGTATGTAAGAATGCTCTCTATGCTGCCTCGATAGAAGGACACCAGCAGTTTCTCACTCAGATTGTTCTTCTTTAAAAGTCTGAGGAAATAAAGTCTCTGCTGGGCCTTCTTTACCAGAGCATGTGGGATGGGGCTTACCTGCCCCCCAATCTTTTATTCAAATTGGCACCCCTGCTGGGAATTGTAGCTGTGTGTGCAAACTACAGTTCCCAGTATCCTTTTGGGGAAGCCATGTGCTTGCAATGAGCTATCCTTGCATGTGTTGCATGAAAGGAATGCCTAATTTTCTTTGTCCTGAAGCTGCTGATGACCCCAAATTCTAGTGTTATGAGAGAATTCCGCCCCCCCCGCTCATTTTATAAAGCTCAGGTGCGCCCTTATTGTCATCATTATTTTTTAATGTGCTAAGAAGTTGAACCAGCGCACTCACCCACAGCTGATCTCCGGCAGCTATTTTCAGTGCCACAACTCCACCCTCAAACATATGGAATCATAAAATAAAGAAAAGGAAGTGTCTCAGCAGGAGTATGGCGCTCGCACAATAAGTAATCAGGGAACCCAGCTCAGTGGCATAGCACAGGTTTTGCATGCAAAAGCTCCCAGGTGAAATCCATGCTACCTTTGGTTTAATAAGGATTGAAGGCTCTTGGTTAGAGTAAGGTTACCAGATATTTTTCAATGAACTCGGGGACACTTTTCAACTTCAATGGATTTTGTATGGGGGCTGATTTGTAAATCCAGGGACTGTCCCCGGGAAACGGAGACATCTGGTAACCTTAGGTTAGAGATCTTGAAGAGCAGGTGCTGGTCTGAGAACACCTTGCTGGGTTGGATGGTCAAATTGCCTGATCGGATATAAAGCACCTTCCTGTGTGGCTCATCTGCAATGGGTGCACACACACACGCACACAACCCTTCAAGGAAACAAAGAGTGCGTTTTTAAGCATTTGCAGAATGCAGGGCTTAATCTAATCCCTGTCCAGCAAAAGGCAAACTCTCAAAATGAACACCATGCAAAAACAGACCACGGGGGTGGGGGTGCAGAGACAGATGTGTTCAAATATTCAAGAAACTGGCAGAGATATTCAAAGGACTAGACTCTTATTAGGGCACAGATGGCCCTTCATCAGGGGAGTTTTATGCATTCAGAACGTTCAGTCTCTGGGATTTTATTATTTTTATGTTGTGCTCCACAGGGAATTGCTTAATTTGAATCGCATCCCAAACACATTTCTGGTATCAGAAACATGCAAACTAATTGCATCTATGAGCATGTGCAAAATTCCTTGACGGTTCCATAGAATGACTTATCCTGAACCTGCAGTTATACACCTGGGATAATGGCTGTGGAGGGCCCGAGTTGTGATTGCAAGACTATCCTTTCTGAATCCTGGTTCCCACTCCTTTTACAAACTTTTAGGAAAGGCGCTACCAGCCTTGCCACCCACGGAGGCTGGAGGTGGGTGCGATTTTGACGAGATGCACCACAGAGTTTAAAGGCGAAAAGGATTGGTGTTTTGCCTTTTCAGAGCCGATGCTCACCTCGCCTCATCTCAAGGGTGCAACCCGGAAGGCAGTTGCAACGAAAAATCGTGCCTTTGCGCCTATTTAATCGCGCGGACTCCCTCCCCACCCCCGCCTTGCATCTCCCTCCGCTGCGCTCCCTCCCTCCGCTTCCAGAAGGAGGAGCCGTAGCGCATCCTCGGTCGCCTCTCGGAGGGAGGCTGATATTTGCGGGCCAACTACGGTGTTGGATCTGCTGCAGGCGCAAGGTGCAGCTCCGTCGGCGGAGCGCGCGGCTGGCGTCTCTCCCTGCTTTTTCTGCCGGTCCATCTTTTGATTCTGTTTCTCTCTCTCCCCAACCCACCTCGGAGATCCGAGCAGGACGCTGGAGGGGTGGCCAGGGCAGCGGCTGCGGAGCTGAGCGCCGCCCCCTTTCTCTCTTCTCTCCCCCCCCCTCACCGCCCGCGTTTCCCTCCTCCTCCTCCTCCTCGCCTGGATCTGCGGAGATGATCCGCGCTGGGGAGCGACGCCCGGCTCGGCAAGGCTGGTGGGAGAGAAGGCGCCGGAGCGCCGGTCTTCCTTGAGCCGTCGCGAGGACTCCCCCGATGCCGGCGCCAGTCTGAAGTGAGTGGAGCGGCCGCCCCTTCGGCCAGGCGCTCCCGCCGCCCCTCCTCTGGATGCTGCCGCTGCTGCTGCTCCGCGGCTGGCCCCCCTGCGAGGGCTCGGGAGGCGGGGAGCGCGCATGGCGGCGGCGCAGCAGCGGCGGCGGGGCTCGAGGGGGCGGCCCAGGCAGCGCCCGCTGCGGCCGCGGCTGCCGGGACTGCGGGCGGTGCGCTGGCGTCGGGCGGCGCCGGCTCGGAGGGCGCTGTGGCTGCTGGCCGTGGGCGCCTCGCTGGGCTTGCTGCTGGCGTGGTCGTCCAACCGGCTCCTGCACTGGCTGGCCTTCCCGTCGCACACGACGGTGCGCACCGAGTGGAGCCGCCAGCTGGCCTTCCCGGCCGTCACGCTGTGCAACAACAACCCGCTGCGCTTCCCGCGCCTCTCCAAGGGCGACCTCTACTACGCGGGCAACTGGCTCGGCCTCCTGCTCCCCAACCGGACGGCGCGGCCGCTGCTGGCCGAGCTGCTGCGCGCCGAGCCCGAGCGCCTGCGTTGGTTCGCCAAGCTGGCCGACTTCCGGCTCTTCCTGCCGCCGCGCCACTTCGGAGGCATCAGCGAGGACTTCGTCGACCGCCTCGGCCACCGCCTCGACGATATGCTGCTCTCCTGCAAGTTCCGCGGCGAACAGTGCGGCCCGCACAACTTCTCTGCCGTGAGTAAAGGGGGAGGGGGGCAGCGGCGCGGGTGGGCTCCACAGGGGCGGCAATGGAAGCATCCTGCCCTCGTGTGCGGCTCTCCGCCAGGAAAAAACTTTAGAAGCGGCGTTGCAGGCAGAAATTCAACAGGTGTGGCTCCAGACTCCTGTACCACAGTTATGCGAGGATATGCGGCACCTGTTGAGTTTCATGCAGTTGTCAGTTCTCCAGAGCCTTCTTTGTGCAGTTTGAAACTGACCCACACATAAAGTTGAAAACCGTTTTTTTTGGGGGGGGGGGGGTCCTAACCCTACCTCTTTCTGTGGGGCAGGGAACTCTTGAAAGTACACGTTCATCATTCTACTTGGAGGAACTGGGAAGAAGATTGTTGCCTCTTCTCTCCTCCTTAAGGGCTGAAAGAAGCAGGAAACCGGCAGGTGAAAGCATACTCTTCTCCCGCCAGTGCAGCACCTGCTGAATTTCTGCATGGACAGTGGTTATTAAAAGTAAGGGGGAAAGTTGGACGCAGGGCAGCTGTCTGGCACATGTACTGCACTTCCAATGACACTATGTGAGGATTCCAGTCGTATTTATCTAGCATGGTTCCTGTGTCTTAAACAGCTGTGTGACAACACCTGATATTTATCTGGTGAAGCTTTCTCTGTACACTGTGACTTCATACCAGGAAAAACAATGCCTGTTGAACTTATTCCTGTCACAAAATTTTGGTCTTAGAGGGGCAATTAATTGCCCTGCCAGTGTGAAAACAAAACAGTAGCCCTAAGGGAATGAACTACGGGTGGGTGGTTCTGTTTAGATGGGGAGGAGGTGGGGAAAGCACCCTAATCCTGACCTTTTCTGGAAGTAGGTTGTGGGTGTGTTACACCCCTTCACCTAGTGCTGGAGTTCACAGGTGCTGACTGTGTCTGCAGAGAGGTGGTGACTTGTGAAATAAGCTTCTGTTCAGATGTGTGGCAGAGAAACGCCCTTTTTAAGTTCCTGGGAGTTTTTGGGGGGATGGGGTGAGGAAAGACTCATCCTTACTCTCACCTCTTCTTTATTTCCTTTTGGTGCACAAGTGCCTGAAGTTAGAGGGGCTTTCAATTCCTTGAAATGTGTGAAGGCGAGACAAGGCTATATATAGAGAGGCTGTGTAGGTTTGTAATGGGGAAAGAGCAGTCCTGGAGAAAAGAAACTAACAGCAGATGTAACCCTGCCTACGCAAAAGTAAGTTCAGTGGGACTTGTTCCCAGTTCAGAGGGGTTAGGATTGCTGTCAGTCAGAACAGGGTAGCAGTTGGAATAAATGGCTTTCCCCAACAAGTGGGTGGAGGGAGACCTGAAACCAGCTGCGAAATAGAAGCTGTGCTAGGTGTGAATCTGGATAGGTCTGCTCTCTTCTGGGCTGTAGTTGCAGCAGTTAGGGAAACATGGTTATTTTAGGAGTAAGATCACTTTTCAACAATGGGCACTTAATGCTTTATGATGTGCTTTCTGGAACGTAGGGATATGTTTATGCTTGGAGAGTCGTATTTCAAAAATTATTTGGCAGGCATGCTGCCAACGGTGGATGCTTCTTTCTGTCTAGGGTGGCTTGCTAACTTTGACATTTTAAAACCTTCCTTGTTCACCTTGCGTAAAGCAAGTGTGCTTCTTAAGGCAAACTGTGGAGGATGTGTGTGTTCTTAATGCCAGCTGCAATGCCCCACAGCAGCAGGTGGTTCAGAGGTGGTCGCTTGTCAAATCCTTAGCATCACTCAATGAAGATGTTAGCGTGTGTGAGTCTATGAATGGCAGTCCAGCAATGGAGGCATAATCAGAAACCTTCGCGCATATTATTTTAAGTGTTCCTTAATTGCCCACCTCATTGGATGGTTATTATTCCCACATTGGAGATTTGGTGGGATGAGGGGCAGGATAGCCGAGGCTAAGAGAAAGTGACTTCCCTAAGACCACAGAGACAAGATTTAAACTGGTTCACAGCTCTGTCTTTTTATCCGCTGTTATCAGTGCAATGCAATATCTACTCAGAATTAAGCCACATTGTTTTCCAAAGGGATTTACTCCCAGGTAACAGTTTGTTATAGGACTGCAGTTTTAGTTACACTAGCCTCTCTGCATGCTGGTTATAAAGAGACTGGGGAATTTCTGTTCTTCCATAATAACTGCTGTTCTGATTGCAGTGAGGTAGAAGCAGGATTAAAAGTCTTTAAGGAAGACTACACAGTATTTCTGTTGATGAGAGGGTTATCAGCGTAATGCCTTTTTCACCCCTTCTTAACATACTCTGTGCCACCTGAAGCTTCCTACATAAAAATGAAAGCCAAGGATAACTGGTGAGTTCTCATGGGATATCACGGAAAATCCTTTTTTAGGCATGAAATCTGGAGATTGTGTCTAAGTGCAGTACTGTGAATGGTACAGACTAGGCCGGGGCAGGGAACCTGTGGCCCTCCAGATGCTATTGGACTGCAGCTCCCTTCAGCCCCGGATAGCATAGCTAATGATCAAGGATGATGGGAGTTGTAGTCTAGCAACATCTAGAAGGCAGCAGGTCCCCCTTTCCTGTTAGTGAGGCAATATCTTGCTTTTCCCAAGTAGTGCTTTAAGTTTGTTCATATGAAATACAGGTTAAGCTCAGCTGGAGTCCCAAGCTTGGAAGTTGCTTCACAAAATCCTATGTGAAGATCACACATGGGGATAAGCCAGGTTTCGGAAGTGGTTCAGTGGGCCTGCCTGTGAGATCAGGAAAACAATGAGACTTTGTGACAGGGACTAGGAGGAGGTCAGAGTCTCAGAGCTTTGGCTGAGAGGCTTTTTAAAATGCAAGCAGAGAAATGTGAAAATAAAAGGAGCCCCTGGGAGCCATTTCATACATTCCGTAGCCTAAAACCAGGGTTTGCCAATCCAGTAAATGCTCAACAGGGAACTGTACTCAATTGTTGCTTTCTGGGAAGTGTACCTATGGGATTTTTTTGTTAGCTGCGTTCACACATGTCTGCATTTTTAAGAGCATGCTTCAAAAATCTTGGATGTACACCTAAAACTGCAGTGTGTGAAGTACACCCATCCACCCACATTTGTAGGTCAGGGTGAATTGACTGGTAATGGGTGCAGAAGACAAGGAATGAGGAAAAGTGCCTGATGAGGAAGTTATGTGTAGTTGTGGCTGATCAGTATTAAGATTCACGAGAAGGGGTGTGGCCAGCACAATCTTTCTGGTCAGCATTGTGAGGAGTAAGGAGGCTCTGAAACAGACCGGCTCTGTTCCCAGATCACCAACCAGGCAAGGGGAGCTATTGCTCTGGCCTCAAGGCCTCTATGTTAGACCACTGTTCTTTCGTCTCCAAACATGCCAGTAGCAAGCAGTGAGCCCCATTGCAAGTCCTTATCTTTCTGTCTCCCGCAGTTGTATGAAAGGGCGGTGACTTTGCTTGGTGAGTGTTTGCAGCTTGCATATTTTAGCTCCAGAGACTGAGAAAAAGAAAGTAGGCAAAGATGGTCCTTTTGAGAGAACCCGCTATCAGTGAAAGTATGCAACCTTTACAGTTACACAGAATGCTACATCATTAGCTTGATAACATACCTTCAAGTTCAAAGCACCATGGTCCACCTCCTTCATTGCGTCCATTTTGATTGTGGAAGCATCTGCTAAGAGCAGCCACTGGTTAGTTAATGCCTTCTTCCATTCCATCATGCTGCAGCAAAAGGTGAGAAGGGAAGCAGAGCCTCTCCATCACATCAGCTGAGGAACCATCAAGTTTTGGCTCCTCCTTGAACTGTTTTCCATTCCAGCCAGCCATTATTAAAATAAGTGCCTGAGTTTGTTTGTTTTCTCCCTTTTCTTTATGCCTTTTAGATTGTAAGTGTGAGGGCAGGAACTGTCTTAATGCTGATTTTTTTAAAGAGTGGGATAAAAATCCTGCAGGTAATACATGAAGAGGTGTTCTTGGTGGCTGCTCCTGAGTGGAAGAAAAGGCAGAACCAAAGTGAGGCCTGGTTAGCTTTGAACACGAGAAGTGCAGAGATTTGAGCCTGCCTGGAAGTCCTCCTGTCATCTGAGCTGAAGGCCCCTCCTCCCTGTTCCCAGGTGTGCGGGAGTTGGGCCGTGGTTCTTCTTTGATATGCTCTCTGCATATACTCAGAGGCTGCCTCTCTCCTATTTTCTTTCACATGTTCTTTGAATGAATTCCTACCAGTGCTGAAAACAGGAGCAAGGCCTGGGGTTGGGTAGAACCTGGCACAAAAGTAACTGGTTCCTGGTGATAATTCCACACATCTACCTGCTACCTTCCCTCAGTTCTCAGTCATGGCGAGGTTGTGATTCCCCCCCCCCTTTGTGTGTAGCTAAATCTAGATACCGACAGGTTTTATTGGAGAGAGCATTTGGTGCAAGCGAGGCTGCACTTGCAAGGTCAACGAATAATGAAGCAATTTCTTCGCACCTGCTTGTTAATTCCACCCTCTTCCCTTTCAAGGGGGAGCCATAACTCTCAACTTGGCGGTAGCCATTATGCCTCAGGGCTATGATGATGTTATAGTAACCCTGGAGAGGCCAGGGTGAGGGAATGCTCAGCTTCCACTTTTTCAGCTGCTCCAAGTCTGCAGCTCAGCTCCTTTGCTTTCCCTGCAAAATGTCTTCCAGCGTTCATTAAAAGAACAGAAAGAGAGAGAGATGGAGAATGATAAGCGTTGGGTTTTTGCTGTTTCTTCCTCCCCTTTCGGAAACCCGAGAGCTTTGTCTCTTAATGAAAAAGAGCCGTGACTGATAGCTTCCTTGAGTCACCTGGCACTGTTTGCTCTGCAGGTGCTGTTTTTCCTGCAGCCCGCCTGCTGCTGCTTGTGGCATGGTCAGGCCTGGATTGTGTGGGTTGATCTGTTGGAGGGCAGTGGTGACTGGCGGTGTGCCTTGTTCCATCTGCTTTTCTCTGCATTTCCGTAACCGTTGGTGTTCTTGCTTGAAGCCTTGGTGGCTTTCAACTTTCTTGCAACACAGTGATCAAGATGGGAGGCAGCTCTTGTATCAGACATTGCTCTGCCACAATGGCGGAACAAGCAGAGCGAGTGATGACCTGGCTTCACATCCCTATTTAAGCCCTGTCCTCACTCACTGAGCCAGGCACACTTCCTGCCTGTAAAAAAGGGGGGTGTTGTGTACCTTATCAATCATTGGCTTGGTGTGCATATTATGCTAAACCAAACCATGACTTTGCCGGGATGTGTGGTTTTCCCAGGTTTTGGCTTTCCTTGGTTGCTCTGTTGCTATTGGCCAGTGTGTCATCTGAATTGGCTCAGTTCAGCCATGAGCCATAAACCATAGAGCAAACTTTGGTTACAGTTTGTGGCTAGTCAGGAAAGATCTAAATCATGAGCACAGGTTCAAACAGCACAGTAAGCCAGGAGTAGGGAACATTTTTGGCATGGTTGCCCAGATCTTCATCTCCCCTCACTACCATGAGCCAACTTTGACAGGGGAGTGGGGGACACATACCTGTCAGTCACCTGGTGTCATTATGACACCAGGTGGCTAATGGGGGGGGCTTTCATTCACCTGTTAAAGTTGGCCTGCAGGGAGGGGAAGGGTCTGCTTCACCAGTGCGTTCCCCATGGGAAGCAGCCCCAAGCAGGCCTGAACTTTCAGCTCATAAGCTGATGAGTCTAGACTTTTGTCCTGGTCTCTGCAGGGGTCTGAGCAGGATCCAACCACATGCAAATCCTATTGCTTTGGCTGTGTACATCAGTTCCCTTGATGGGTGAAGCCATAGCAGAAATGAACCCCACCCATCAGCTAACGTTACCTGCCAGGGAAAGTGGCATCAACTGATTGGCAGGTGGGTGTGGTGAGGGGGAAATGGCCTCATGGGCCAAAATGAACTCTCTTGAGGAGTCCTGCTTGTCCCACAGGCCAGAGGTTTCCCACCAAGTACTAAGGCAAGGTACAAATTAGTGAAGTAAAGCAGTGGGATGAAAAGAGAGGAGCAAAGTACCTACTGTGATCTCCTTTCTTAGAGTCTGCACATTTGCCTTAAGCCATGATTTGGGTTGGTGTGACGTACAAAGCAGGCCATTTGTGAGAGAGCAGTAGAACGGCTGTTAAACACATTGAGCATTCAAAGGTCTGTGTCCATGGTCACACTGATACTTTCATTTATGCAGCCTTTCCAAGTCAAAGCCAAGCTGTGACTCAGTGGAGAGGCAAAGTGTTGTATTGCTGTTATACATAGGTAGGGAACAAGGATTGGTATGTTAGGTAAAGGGCTGTAACTTGGTGGTAGAGCACCTGCTTTGTGTGCAGAAGGTCCCGAACCCTGGAGAGCCAGTGATGGCCATTGAAGACATAGTTGAACTAGAGACTAGACAGACCAATGGTCTTACTTGAAATAGTACAGTACAGCTTCCTATGTTCCAAGGACACAGAGCCGGAAGGGAAGACAAGGTGTTAAGACTAAGATAAGTGCAAATCACCTGCAAGCAGATCTCTCAACTCAGATACTCTTAGGAGCTAAACAGACATAAAGGGACAAGATAGGGCAACCCGCTTGTTCAATCATTCATGTCTGAAATATAATGGCAAACCCAGTGTTTACAACAAAACACAGGTAAGGTGAGTTCTGCTGAACCTTGCCTTGCCTCATTAATGCTTCTTTGCTCCAAGCGCTTTTCTCACCCAGCCTAGCTCTGAATTTGGAAGCTGCAGAGAATAGTTTTCATGTGGTTTTTTAAAACATTTTGTTGCAAAAATTGACACACACAACGTTATTTGCTTTAAAATCAGGGGGACAGCCACATAATTAGTGTTAAAGAGGTGGTTGTCCCTATACATCTGATTTGGCCCTTAAGGTGAAAGTAAAACATGACATGGAGTTTCAATTCTCCCTCTTTTTTATTTTAAAAAATGAGAACCAACCTTTGGAAGTTTGTGATCATTTGATCAGAAATGGTAGGAAGGAACTTCTTATCCCTTTTCCTGCTGTTTCTTTTGCTAAAAGTCAGCCTCCCTGCCTTTAAGGAGAAAAGCAGTTTCAATGTGATCCCCCCCCCCGCAAACTGCAGGAGTGGAAGGGTTTGACAACCTCCTTCCTGGTCTTTCGTTTCTGGTGGCACCCTTTCATTGAAAAAACAGCAACAACAGGGAAATGGGGACAGAACTCTCATGTCATGGCTGATTTGACCCTTCGGTGCTGCTCCTGGGCTGATCTCATGGCCTGTTGAATATATCAATTTAGGTTTTCTAAGTTTCTCATTTTTTTCAGAACAAATCAGTTGTGTTGTTTGTGTGTGTAGTCCTCATGAAAATTCACCAGCATTTTAGTGCAAAGTTTTCCTAATAGACACATGTTTGTGTGCCGTTTCCCCTAGTATACATTTTTGCAAAGCAATGATCCCTATTAAAATGCATTGCTGTATGTTATTTGTACCAGCATATGCTGTTTTATGCACACTTGATGATAGTACACATATTCTTATACACAATACTTGGCTGGGTGGGGAGAACTGATTACAAAATTTGGAGAAGTTTCGGCTTCCCCCCTCCCTCCCTCCCTGCCTCTCTTGAAGGATGTGCTTCCGTTTGTGCTAATACATCTTTAAATGGAAACCGAATTGTATTTCTGCTCCATGCCTACCTGGTGGGGGACTGCAGTGCATGGGTCTTACTGGCCCTCTGTCCCTGAAGAAGATCAGCTTCCAGGCTTATTCTGAGTGGTGTGCTATTCAAGATGGACATGGATGGACCCAGCTCTCCTGATGTGCCTACTGCTCTGTCTCCTGTGATATCTTTTTGTACCTGAGTTTAAAAGGTCAAAGCAAAACTTGGCTCCAAGCCTCAGTGTTCTAATTTGGGCATCCAGTTACAAGTGGGAGAGGAAAACACACCTGCCTCTCCAACAACCAGGAAATGTTCCAGGACAGCTGCCAGTTCTGTCTTGCTGAAACTTGTGGGGTTCCTTGTTTCTCATGGTGGTTTTTCTTTGAATCCCTACGACATCAACAGCCCTAGCCGGTGGTGGCATTGGAGCCTAGCCAGTTTTCTCCCCTATCTTGCATTTATGCATTTGGTTTCCACTTAGCATGTAATAGTTTAGCGTTTCTCTTTGTGAAAATTTCATTTGATCGGGCTCCATTTAGCTGGGTTGCTTTGAAATTTACTCTGCCGTCATACCTGGTTGTTGCTTCAAAGGAGGCCTTATTGAAGTGCTGGAGAGCAGGGGAAAGCTGCTGTTGCAGATTGCAGTCCTGAGAAATCTGGAGCAGAAAGCCCTCAAGTAAAATGGGATTCCAGAATTGTAGGGGGGGGGCAGAGGTGACCTTTCCTTTGAGATGATTGCAGCAGACTTCCCACCCCCACCCCAGCTAGAGAAGAAAGAGACATTTCCCTCTGCCCCCTTACCTATCTGAATTGTGAAGGAGGAGAGAGATTCGGTGTGATGGGGTCAACACAGTCCAGTAGCAAAGAGATGCAACATGTTTGGAGCAGTGGGAGTGATTTGATAACCCCATCACTGCCTGAAATATACATGAATGTTTCATTTCCCCTCCTTTCCTCCCCTCCCCCTCCTGCAGGCTTTAATCAGACAGGTTCTGTAGATATTTGGCAGAGTCTTCCAAGATGAACTGGAAGAATGCCATTTCTTCCTCCTAAAAAGTGAGAGCGAATGCTGAGTCAACAAGTTGTGTATGGCTTGTGGGCATCTATTGGCTAGCACCTTATCATCTCCATGGTGCAGGAATACCCCTTGCATTCCTGCTGTGGTTTTGAAAAAGTTGTGGAATTTTTTGTGGGGGGCGTTTTGAAAACTGAAGAATTAACATGGATTCTTTAGCATACATGTGCCTCTTTTTAAAAAGAAATAAGCATTCTGAAGCAATTTATTCCTCTCCACCTCCAACATTTACCTTCCACTTAAAGACAAATTTCTTAAGCTTTTGCATTTATTTAAGGATTTTTATGCCATTTTAAGGCCAGACCCTCACAAAGCATCTTCCACCACAAAAACATAGAATGCATAATCACTCATTAAGATTTTTTTAATATGAAGTAATGGTTTACTCCTACTGCAGACGCGGGTGGAGCTGTGGGTTAAGCCACAGAGCCTAGGGCTTGCTGGTCAGAAGGTGGTGGTTCGAATCCCCGTGATGGGGTGAGCTGCCGTTGCTCGGTCCCAGCTCCTGCCCACCTAGCAGTTCGAAAGCCCGTCAAAAGTGCAAGTAGATAAATAGGTACCGCTCCGGCGGGAAGGTAAACGGCATTTCCGTGCACTGCTCTGGTTCGCCAGAAACGGCTTAGTCATGCTGGCCACATGACCCGGAAGATGTACGCCGGCTCCCTTGGTCAGTAACGCGAGATGAGCATCGCAACCCCAGAGTCGGACACGACTGGACCTAATGGTCAGGGGTCCCTTTAGCTTTACCTTTTACTGCAGCTTAATTGCTAACATATTTTGGTGTTTTAAAATATTTCACAAGAAGAGAGAGAGAGAGAAGGCCTTTTCTATATAGCAAGTTTCTCTCTCCCATTTTATTTTATTTTTAAAAACTGATATACCACCCTTAAGCATCGATTCCAGGGCAGTTTACAGAACAAGATAAAATACAGGAATCAAGTCAAAACGTAACTTCAAATAGTGTTATTGTAAACCAGTGCTTTTTTCTGGGGGGACACAGGGGTACGCAGAGCCCTAAACATTTTGTGAATCTAAGTTTGGCCTCATTGAGGGACAGTATTTCAATATGAGCAGGAAAATGAGAATACCCCTAAACATTTTTTTAAAGAAAAAAGCACTGCTGTAAACTAAAAATGCCTTTAACTAGTGCCCAAAAGAAAGGAATGTTTGTGCTGAGCCAATTATTTTTGAGGGAGGAGTTTTCCACAGAAGAGAGAAGGAGAATCCATGGTGGAGGAACTGCCACATCCAAACCCTCCTGGAACCTATAGAGTGAAAGGTGGTTGTGGGCAGCTGGAGGGAGAACCAGTTCCATGATTCTCCTCTCTTTGGGGAGATCGGGATGGCTGTAGATCTAAGCCCTCCCTTAGCCCTCACCTGACACATCATTTTTCTACCTCTACCTCTGTTGGGCATCTCTACAGTCACAATGAGGAGGCCTCTAGGAACAGATCTCCTCTGCCTGTGGAGAAGGCCCTCAACTCCAAGGCATCACCACCAGCTTGGATAGCTTTAAAATAGGATGAGATAAATTCCTGGAGACCACAGACTATCAATGACTACTAGTCACAGTATAGGTATGTTATACCTCTGCTTTCAGAGGCACTATGCCTCTGAATACCAGTTGCTGGGAATCAAAAGTGGGCCAGTGGACAGGGTGCTTTGCACTCTGGTCCTGCTTGTGAACTTCTCACAGGCATTTGGTTGGTCATTGTGAAAACAGGATGTTGGAGTAGATGGACCTTTGGCCTGATCCAGCAGGGATGTTCTTTTTGAGATGGACGTCTGTAATAACTTGTGGCCATTGGATTGTTCCCTCCAGGGTCGGCCCACCCATGAGGCAAGGTGAGACAACTGCCTCAGGTGGCATCAGTCAGAGGCATCCGTCTGGCCTCCAATGAATGTATCACCCACTTTGCACCAGGGTTTCCAACCCTAGGCCTTGCTCTTGTTTTCAGTGCTGGTAGGAATTCATTCAAAGAACCTATGAAATAGGAGAGAGGTAGAATGCATATTGCAGAAGAATCATGGCGTAATGTCTGCACACCTGGGGAAACTAAACAGCTAGGTTTTACTTGGGTGGGGAGCCAGTGGAAGCCAAAGTGGGGGTTAGAGGCATGAAAAACCACCAACTAAAAGGAGAGAAGGAAAGTGCATATGATGATGATGACTGATGATGATACATAGCAATAATAATTTATTATTATTATTTCCCCAGCCAGTCTGGGCAGCTCCCAACAGAATACCAAAACACAAGCTTCCACTCCAGCAGAGTGTGACTGTAGATGTACAATTAGCTTTTCCCCAGTAAGAGGAAATCTAGATTAAATGTATATATTATTTAAAAAAACATGAATCATAGAATTGTAGAGTTGGAAGGGGTCCCAGTGGTCTTCTAGTCCAACCCCTTGCAATCCAGGAATCACAGCTAAAGAATACCTGACAGATGGTCATTCAACCTCTGTTCAAAAAGGAGAACCACCAGCTTCTGATGTAGTTTGTTCCACTGCTGAACAGCTCTTACCAGGTTGGCATTTTTGGTTGGCGTTTGGATTATGATGATCTATAGACACTGAAAAAACAAAACAAAACAAAACAAAAAACCCTTATGTGCACGAGAAGCACCAATCCCACAATAAAATTCCATTTGGAAGCCTCCTTATACAAGGGGGAATTACGAAGAAAGCAGGCCAGAGTTTAGAATTAAAAAATATACCAAAAATAAAACACCAGTTCAGCGCACCAGCATCATTTGGATCAGACTGGCAACATTTGGACAGGCAGGGCCACCCCACCTGGACTGGATGTAAAGAAGGAGATAGATTAATGTGGGGATTGACTGAGGGTGGAGTGAGTTGAGTGGGGCCTCCGCTGCTTTTGACTATTTGGGGGCAGCCTCTTCTGCCTGCCAATCTTCTGTGTAACATTAGGGTTGCCCTAGCCAGTGTGGTGTTGTGTTTAGAGTGTCAGACTAGGACCTGGGAGACCAGGTTTGAAAACCAGACTTGGCCATGAAGCCCATTGGGTGACCTTGGGCCAGTTACTGCCTCTTTGCCTAACCTACCGGTACCTCACAGGGTGGTTGTGGGGATTATATAAATGAGCAGGGAGAGAACCAGGTAAGCCACCTTGAGCTCTATGGAGAAAAATATAGGATATGCACGCTAGCAGCAAATAAATAAATAAGCAATCACTGGCAAAGACTTCACTGTCAAACACCACAAATTCATTTAGGTTATCACAATATAGATCACGGGTGTCAAACACAAGGCCCGCGGGCCGAATCCGGCCCGCCAGACCTCATCATGTAGCCCGTGTAGCCGCCGCAGGGGCAGAGGGAGGCTCCGCGCCGCCTGGGGCGGCAGCGCGGAGGAGGCACCCCCCCTGGGGGCGGGGCGTCGTGACGTTGTGTGTGATGTCACGACGCAACGTCACGACGCAACGTCAGGGCTGAGTGCGCGCGCGCAAATGTTGCACGTGCGCACTCCGTTGCTGGGCTCCCGCTGCTGCTGCGCTTCTGCAGCGACTTTGCGAGCCCTCTGAGTGAAAAAGCGGCTTGGGGGGGCTGCCGTGCGCGATCGGCAGCTGCCCCCAAGCCGCCTTTTCATCCGGCGGGCTCACAAAGTCGCTGCGGAAGCGGAGTGCGCAGGCGCGACATTATTACTTACATTATTACAAAAACAGTCATAATTGAATGCAGTGACAATAATTTATGATAATAAAGAGTGGACACATAGTCCTACGATACAACCGGCCCTTTGAGGGTGACCAAACTGCTGATGCGGCCCTCGATGAATTTGAGTTTGACACCCCTGATATAGATTATAATTTAAAGACTGCTCTCTCTCTCTCTCTCTCTGCCTAGCACCCCGCTCCAGCTTTGCATTAATGTGCATTAGCTGATTCTGCCCATTCAATGGGGAAGAGAGATGGGAATATGGGGATTCAGTGCTGCTTGCGGTGGCCTCTTAAATAAAGCACGCTTGTTTCTTTTAGGCTCTTCTCCTGATGACTTACATTCCGACCCCTTCATCATCTTAGTTGTTATTGCTTTTATTAGCTTCAGAGTGCAGAACCTTAAACCTCGTACTATTGATTTTCATCCCTTTGCTTCTAGCCTCATCCACAAGGTCGTTTGGTTCTTCCTGTGTGTTTTTTTCCCTTAAAAAAAATCCAGTCCTCTGCTTTTATTGACAATGTTTCCCAGCCCTGTCATCAGCAAAATTGCATTAGCGTTGCCTGCTTCAATTTTTCTTTTTTAAAAAAGCCAAAGACTATAATGACGGCAGGAGAGGCAAAGTCTCCTAAGAATGATCCCGGAAGAATTCCATCATCGACTTCTTTCCAGCTCAGTAGCTCTTGCTTTTCAATAACCTTTTAGGGTTGCCTTGGAGGTTGAGGATGAGTTTTTGCCTCAATCGTGCTGAGATGTGAAAGTTCCAGAAGTTATTAAAAAACAACCTGCGTTTTCAGCAAAGAATGGACATTGTATGTGAGAGAGGGAGCGAGAGATTGAAATGTGATAGTAACCTTTCAGAACACAACTTAATAATCCTTCAGAAGTATCTTCAAAGGATATGATTTTTTATTTTTTTATATTGTGAAGGCAGTTATGAGCCCTGAGGAGATGACTTTGAGGGCCTGGTTGGATCAGGATGTGGGATGGAGGTTGACCACCTTGGGGAGGGACCCAATGTCCTGGGGTGGTCATGTCAGATCCCCTTGGGATGCCCAAGAAGCCTGGAAAGGATGTGGATGATGAAGAGCCTGGTACTAGGTAGGGATCTCTTGGGTTGTCACCCAGTAGCTCTAGCCCACAGCCTCAGCACTGCCACTGCATGAGTCAGCCCTCCCCTCTCCTCCTGTTGTCTCCTCCCTGATCACTTTTTGTCTCCTCCTAGTCAATGCACCAGAAGGAGTTTCCATTTGCTTCCCAACTCCAGAGATGCTTCATGCAAGTTCATCCCATTGCTTCATCCATTTCTTAGCTGGTGCAGCCATGCCTTGCACCTGTTATGTCTTTGATCTCTGCTCTGCCTATGTACTGTACTGCTTTGATCATTAAAGTTTCTGGCGGAAACCATAATCTAAGTCTGAGTACTTTAATCAGACCAGGAGCCAAGATAAAGACATACTAACCTTCCTTTCCACCTCTCTGTTCTTCTTTTCTGTACAAGATTCTCCAGACTGCTTACAGTGTTGTATTACAAGCACCAAACTATATCTAATAATGTAAGCCTCCTCTTCTGTCCCAAGGTTATTCCCACCCACCCCTGCCACAGTTTTTTACCCATAATCGAGACTGGCATCATACACATATGTTTTGTAGAAGCACATTAAATGAGCATAGATTGGGCTCCTGAGAAATCTCTGCTTTCTATTTTTTAAAAAGCAAGTTTCTAGTCCTTAAAATCATAAAGATCTGCTTGGATGTGCATAGTGCTTGCTGACTAATGCTTTAAGTGATTGAGAATAGGGCTTCGGTGTTTTGTATTACTGTGCTTTGCTTCTGCCCATGATTAGCAGAAGCAAAACAAAACAAAACAAAACATGCAAGCCAGAGAGAGAATGTGCACTTTTGCTTAACTTATATTCAGCTTGCAGAATTCAACTTTTCAGGCCTTGTTGCAGAAGTTTATTTTATTTTTAACACTGAGTTCTCAAAGTTCTTGCGTATACTGTGCTGCCACCAGAGTTAAGTTCTGAATTCTTTCATGTAACTTTTGGCTGCTCTCCTCTCTGATATATTTTTGGTGTGTCTGTCCTTTTCCTGGATTCATTGATTTTGTTTTTTTTTTTTGATCTGTTGTTCAAAACAAAACAAAACATTCTGTTTTAACTTGTGCAGCATTCTTGGAAGCCCCCATTCTGTTGCCCCGATTAAAGGGACCTGTGTGAGGGAAGTTAGCCTGTGACAACCCAGGGCAGGGAAAATTACAACCAGAAATGAACTTGGTGGCACAGGAAAAGAGGCGCAAATTGCATTGGGGGGCTGGGGAGGCGTCGCACTGTTTTCTTATTACCCGTTTGTGAAGCAAAGCATGGCGAAAAGACGTGATTAATGGGGCAGCTTCTGAGACTCCAGAGTCAATAACTACTAAAGTGGTTTTTTGTTTTTATGCCATCTTCATCCACTTCCCAAGTAAGGAGATCGTTCAACAATAATCGGATGGAAACCTTCTGTGTTAATTTGCTGCAGGGTGAAGTATTGCAGGTGGCGGTGTTCTTCCTCCCTCCTTGCAGGTAATAGCAAAGGGGTGGGGGGGGGTTGATATTTCCACTACATGAGGCTCTTCTTGGGACTGTGCCTCAGTGCTGGGATAGGGGCTTCTTCAACTGTGCAGGGGTCAGACTCTTCCCATCTTAAGCTGAGGGTGGTCCAGGTCCAGCCACGACACTGCTGCAAACTCAGGCAGCTTCAGCTCAAAATGGGAGAATGCCCCACTTTTGGCCTGGCCAGTGGCGGGTGGGAGGCTACCTTGAACCCGGAGCTTCATGGTCTAGGAAGCAAAACTAACTTATGCACATACAGGAGCGTGCTCAGAGGCTTGCTTCAGACCTAAGAGCTAGTAGGGGTGGGCAACATTGATTCTTAAGATTGGTAGATAGTACGAAGTCTCTGGATTAGCCAGCTCCTTTTCTCTCCTCTCCCCTGCTGCTCAACACTAGAAATGATCCACCAGCTTGTGCAAGTGTAGATAAATGATGCCGATAGGATCTCTTTAACAAAGAAGGCGTAACTAATCTCTGTTACGTGACCTGGAGCATGCACTCAAGAGCAAGGACTTCCAAAGCCCTTTGCTGGATCAGATCAAACATACTCAGCACAACATTATTACTATTATTTTGCAAGAATCCCAGCCACTAAGAGGCAGACCACCAGGAATTGACCCATGGTGCACCAAGAGAATATGATCTGCCCACTGTTGCTTTAGATATGTGGTACAGGACAGGCAGTACTCTGAAAAGGTGCTAAATGAATAGTAAATACAGTACTAAGGACAAGTTTGTGTCAGTGCAACAATCTTAGAAGGTAGACCGATATAATGCCCCCCCCCAATTTCTAATGAAAGGTTAAGGCTGGGACAATAATGTGTTTGTTAAAGCCACCTGTGAGTTCCGTGACTGAGCTGATATCTGGTCTATTGATTTCCTGGCTAACCAATTATGGACTTTATCTCCCACTGCTAGGATTTGGGGGGGGGGGGGCTTGCTGTGTTTTCACTAAATGGCCCTGAACGGTTATGTGCTGCCCGGGAGTTTCTAAAGATAGAATTGCAGGGGTTTTTTATGACACAAGAAAAGAAGACATCCTTCCCAATTTTCTCACACTTGTCAGGAAGAAGTGTGGAAAAACAAAACTACCGAAGAGTTCATCATTGTTTTTTGAATGTGCAATTTATGTAGGTTTGTTTTGGTCCCAGAATAGATTACAAATAATGATTTACAGCCCTGGAGCATAATGGTTGTGATTAGGGGTGTATAATACCACTTGCATCCGCTCAGGGATGTAGTGAGTCTTAATTAATATTTGTAAGTCAATGCAAACTCCTCCTGTGTATGTGAACACACATGAAGGCTCCAGAGCCACCGAAGGAAAGGATTTATGACTTCCCCACTGCATATTAATAAGTTGTATTTCCCCATCAAATCCAATTGATTTGTGATTTCTTGTGTGGCTTTGCTAGTGTTTTTCTTTTGTTTTCTGTGAGCAGGCCTTCCCACCCATTCTTCCTCATTCTTACAAAAACAATGAAATAGGCTGCTATTGTTCAGGGTAGCCTTCCCCAATCTGGTGCCCTCCAGAAAGTTTTTATTCATTTTATAAAATTTCTATCCCACCCTTTAACTTGAATGATATTAGGGCAAGTAAAAAAAGTTTAACATCCAATAGGAAAAACAAATATGTGTGTGTTTGGGGGCCCATGTTGGGCAAAAAGATTCCTGCATTGCAAGGGGTTGGACTAGATGAGCCTCATGTTCCCTTCCAGTTCTATAATTCTATGTATCTGGGTGGGGGTGGGGATAAGGTTGGAGAAGATGGCTTCAGGGAATGGGTACCTATGTTTGATGACTGAATTCTAGACGCATGTAATAGACAATCTCTGGTTTGCTGTGCTTCTGTCGGGCTTCTGTCTGGTCAGTGTTTGAGAGATAATGATGGGCTTGATTGACCCGATCAAGCCAAGTAATTATTATTTTATTCAGGAATCCCTGAAGGGATTTTGGAAGGGGTAGGGGAATCATAGGAAGCTGCCTAATTCCAAGCCAGTTGGTCACTGAAGCTCAGAATTGTCTACAGTCCACCGACCGGAAATGGCTCTCCAGGGCTTCAGGCAGGAAGCTTTCCCAGCCCTACCCAGAGATGCCAGGGATTGAACCTGGGGCCTTTTGGATGCAAATCATGCACCTTACTGTGGAGCTATGGCTGTGCCCTAGGAGCTGCAGCTGGGTGTAGGAGCTAGGCAATTGAGATGCAGCAGGCTGCTGACCAGAGTAGATGCTCTTCTAGTATTTATGATAGGCTCAGAAGCTCCCTACTGCCTACCAAAATCAGAGGGACCAATTTTGTGTGCATCATTTCCATTCTGTACCTGAAAAAGGCTCTGATTTCTCAGTCCACAAAGCCCCATAACTCACAAGGCCAGGCCCCAGTCTCTGAGGTTGCTGGTTCGAGCCTCCAAAACCCCTGACACATTGCCAGCTTTTGAGCTCTTTGTACTGGCTCTGCATTTCAAGAATTGACAAGGAATGAGCGTGTGTGAGAAAGGCTTTATGCTGATACAGAAGCCATGTGGGTGCTGCCTGCAGGAAGTTCAGTCTGTGTGTTGATAGGCAAGACTCAGTTGGGGAATGGGTCTGGGGTGGTCCAAGTGAGACACAAAGGTCAGATAAGGAGAGTCAAGATGGGAGTAGAGCAGGCAGGGGTAGCCAAAATTGGGTCCTCTTCTCCAGAAGTTGTTGGGCTGCAAGTCCCACCACCCATTGGCCATGCAAGCTGGGGCTGGTGGGAGTTTGGAGGGCACCATGTTGACTATCCCTGCAGTAAAGCATTAGGGGAGGAGAGGCCAGGGTGGTGTCTGAAAGGCACTGCTGAAAAAGCATGTTTGTGGGGAGGCACTTGAAAGCAGTTCCTGCTGCTTTTCTCATTACCGAAGAGGGCTAGAAACTTAAACTAATAAAATGGGCTTGGTTCCTGAAGCTTGGGCTTTAAAGTAGCGACTTTGCAACAGGGCTGAATGTAGGCTCTTGAAGCATCATTGCTTATGGCTCCCCATTTCCACCTTTGTTTTTGAAGATGGTAAGAACCCATTTTCTGTGTGAAAATTCAGCAAACATGGTCTAGTCATTTATTTATCTGTCACAGTTCAGGGGGGAGAAAACATTGTTTTAATCATCCACTCCAGAGAATACAATTTCATGCTTTGGCTTTGGAAACTCGCAATTTCTCTTTCTCTCTCTCTCTTCCCTCGCCCCTCTGCTCCCAAATCTGGTTTGGGTCACCCCCCCCCCCCCGACCTCTTAATAATTTACTTTCCGAATAATAGAAATTCAACCTCCAAAAATCCTATTTAGTGCCCTTGATTCTTGGAGTTTTCAAATAATAATAGAAAGAAGGTACAAATTAAAAATTAAAGCAGTTGCTAATCTCCTGAAAACACACTCTCACAAACACTTTCTCAGGCGCACTGATTTTCATACACTATTCAATTAGGAAGAGCTGCATATTATGATATAATGAGCTACAGTTCTCAAACAGGATTTACAGCTTGGGAAGGAGGGGGAAAACCGGGAAACACAATTTTGCTTCACTTTTGTCTCTTTTTTAAAATCGTCTTCCCCTCCCCCCAACTTTGCTTCAGCTGCTGGAGTAGGAAAGCAATAGGGAATTCATTAGCTGCTTTGTAATAAATTAATATAACGATTCAAAATCTCCATATTGCAGCCTGCAAATCTTCAGATGCACCTACATATGCCATTGGGCATGAGTAAATAACTGTGCCCTGCAGTTACATTAGTCTTTGGTGGAGCTGATAATTTCTCTCTCCTCCCCGCCTTTCAGAGTTTGCAATCGCAGATTTCCTGACTGCCTCACATCAGAGTAACAGGGCGGTTGTGACATATCCAGCTGTGATGCCTAAGAGGCCTTATGGTAGCAAAGTGAGTTCTTAACTCTTTCACAGTCAATTGGGTGTAGGCGGATCAAAATGCGGGTGCAGCACTGTGGGAATTGTAGTTCAGCAACACCTCGATGGCACCACTTTAGGGACCCTTGATCCAGATATTTGATGACAACAGGGAGCATGCAGCAGCATCTATTCATAGCAAGGGAACTGATTGGAAAATCTGCCCTTTGGCTATTTTACACATTATGGAAAGACATACACATCTATGGTGCAACCCATTTGGAATCCTCTGTACAGTTCTGGGACATTGGCAAAGAAAATACTTTAGATGCGTTGTTTATGCATTCTAACACTGACACCAGATGGTGCCATGGAGTTCTGTTTTGCTAACCTGATTCCCCATACAAAGTTCACAATGCTTTAACTGAAACGCTTCTTTGATATGTCTAGATCCAGCCCTAGTTGCCTCACCTCAAAAAGGATATTGTAGAGCTGGGGAAAAGGTTCAGAAATTGCCACCAAAAGGATGAAGGGGGTGAATAAATTCCCCTAAGAAAGGTTGCAGTATTTGGGGCTTTTTAGTTAGGGGAAAGGTGAGTAAGAGGTGACATGATATAAGTGTTTATAAAATTGTGCGTGTCATGGAGAAAGTGGATAGAGAAGAGTTGTTCTCCCTCTCTCATAGCACTGGAACTTGTGGGCATTCAATGAGGTTGGATGCTGGAAGATTGGGGACAGACCAAAGAAAGTACTTCTATTATTATTATTATTATTATTATTATTATTATTTATTATTATTATTATTATTTATACACTGCATTGTTATGGAACTTGCTCCCACAGGAGGCACTGATAGCTAGCATGTGGATGGCTTTAAAAGAGGATTAGACAATGCTATCAATGGCCAGTAGCCATGACGACTATGTTCTACCTCATGGTCCAGAGGCATTTTGCCTCTGAATGCCAGTTGCTGGGATCTGCAGGAAATGTTTGTTCCGCTCAGGTTCTGCTTGTGAGCTTCCCATGGACATCTGGTAAATCACTGTGAACAGTATGCGGACTAGATGGGCCACTGGCCTCATCCAGCAGGGCCCTTCTCATATACTTATTTGTTATTGTTGTGAGGTGCTTTGAGTTCAGCTTGTTTGTTGGAACACAGATATTAAATCAATCAAATAATAGAAGTTAAAGACTTCCTTATTCTTCCATATAAGCATGTATGTAGTTGTTTCATTTTTTAAGGGAAAGAGTAAGAAAATAAGCATACCCTTTCCCTGCAGCAATCCCCTGCCATTTTCAGAACCTTTTAAACCTTTTACAAAGATTATTAAAAGTGTACACTTCCTAGGCAGATCAGAGTCCTAAGATTAAAAGAAGGCTTTTTGAGGCTATCTGAGAAACTTCTGTGATCTACACTCCAGGGCAGAGTGTGAGCGTGTGGCAACCTGGAAGCAGAGGTGATAACCGCTGCTTTGCCCCTCCATTGTTGGCTCCATTTGATTAACCAAACGATAGAGACAACTGCCGAGGGGCAGGGAGCAGTCTGGGTCTCAGCTCTGATTCATCAAGAGCTGGATGTGACCTTGTGCCAAGCGCAACGCAGCCAGAATTAAATGCCTCTTTAGCACTGCCCTGGAGCCCTGCGGCCAGGTTTACAGGCCATCGCTGCCACTGGCCTTTAACATGAACATTTGTACCGAGGCTGATCTCTGGTCACTGTGTGCTAATTGGAGATGCTCATAAGGCCCTTGGCTGGGTACAAATGCTCCTGGAGAGCAAATTGCACCAGTTCCCCCGCTGCACCAAACAAAATAAAGATTAATGCAGCACTGCAGAGGTTGTTGGGCTCTCACTCCCCTAATCGCTCCCCACAGCCAGCATGATCAATGGTCAGGGATTATGGGAGTTGTAGTCCAGCAGTATCTGGAGTGCCTCAGGTTGCCCATCCTTTCAGTAGGACATAACAGCCACCATTTGGCCCTGCAGGATTAAGAAAACGATTTGGATTGCCATAATGGACAGGTGTGCCGGAAAAGACCTGCATTCAAATCTCCCACTCACCCCTTCCACTGCAAATGTTCTCCTTTATATTGATTTGCTGATTGTAACCAGAGTGATTTGTTAATCCCCCAGATTCAGACTCTGAGGGGGGATGTGTGCAGGCAGGGGGCGTGTTTCTCATCCACTCCCAGTTTTTTCTTCTGCACACAGACTTTATACAAATCAGAAAAAACAAGCAGATTATGAAAACAGTCTCTCTCTGCCTCTCTGGAATAAATTTTCTAACTAACATCCAGCTCAGCATTATTTACCGTGGAATGACATGTAGAGGGCTTCTTCCTTTTTCTTTTTCTTTTTGGTAAATAAGTTGATAAATGAAAGCTTTCCACATTTCCCAAGAGTGCCTGTCACTCCGTTTCTAACAGCATCCACCCCAGGGAAGCTCTCCTGCCTTAGAAACCTCCCATGGGTAAAGGCCAACTTATCATGCCCTGGGATGGTACCACCTTTGAACTTTGCACACAATCAGGAGTCATTTGTCCTGGAGTAGCAGGAACATCTGTCTCGCCTGAAGTCCAAACCTAGAACTCTTTGCAAGATTTGCATTTGCATTATCTTAGTGTCATGCCTATCAATCCTTGAGCTGAAGAGGGCTTCCAGCAGTGAGTGGATTGTCCCGGCTACCTTTCATTTTTGTAGACCTATGCCAGGGACAGGCAGCGTGGTGCCCCACCAGACTACAACTCCCACCATCCCTGACTGCTGGCCTGCCAGCTGGGGCAACTATAAATTTGGAGTCCAACAGCATCTGCAGTCTGTACCCCCTGTTCTTAATTTGAGCCAGAGCTTAATTTGGGACGCGGGTGGCGCTGTGGTCTAAACCAGTGTTTTTCAACCACTGTTCCGCGGCACACTAGTGTGCCGCGAGATGTTGCCTGGTGTGCCGTGGGGAAAAATTGAAAAATTACTTTATATAGTCAATATAGGCACAGAGTTATTTTTTTAAAACATTTTCTAATGGTGGTGTTGCCTCGTGATTTTTTTCATGAAACAAATGTGCCTTTGCCCAAAAAAGGTTGAAAAACACTGGTCTAAACCACAAAACCTAGGGCTTGCTGATCAGAAGATCAGTGGTTCGAATCGCGGCGGGGGTGAGCTCCCGTTGTTCGGTCCCTGCTCCTGCCAACCTAGCAGTTCAAAAGCACGTCAAGTTCAAGTAGATAAATAGGTACCATTCCGGCGGAAAGGTAAATGGCGTTTCTGTGCGCTGCTCTGGTTTGCCAGAAGTGGCTTAGTCATGCTGGCCACATGACCCGGAAGCTGCCTGCAGACAAATGCCGGCTCCCTCGGCCCACAGAGCGAGATGAGTGCCGCAACCCCAGAATCGTCCGCGACTGGACTTAACGGTCAGGGGTCCCTTTACTTTTACCTTTACTTGGGCACATTTTGTACGTAACACTGTTAGACAATACTGCATTCATGCTGATGACAATGTAGTGTGTGCACACTCAGAGGATGACCTCCAAACCATCCTAAATATCTTCACAGAAGCTTACGAAAAGCTTGGCCTATCGCTCAACATCCAAAAAAACCAAAGTGTTGTACCAACAAGCACAAAACAACCCCTCTGCAGTGCCACAAATTCAACTTAACGGTGTAACATTGGAAATTGTCAATCACTTTTCCTACTTGGGCAGTTATCTTTCCACAAGAGCTGACATTAATCCCGAAATCCAGCATTGCCTGAACTCTGCAAGTGCAGCTTTCTCCCAATTGAAGTGCAGAGTGTTTGAGGACCAAGACATTCGCAGGAAATGAAAATGCTTGTTTACAAAGCTATTGTACTACCAACCTTACTGTATGTTTGTGAAACATGGGCCACTTCTAAATGCCATCTCCAACTCCTTGAAAGATTCCATCAACGGTGTCTCAAAAAAAAATTACATATCACTTGAGAAGACAGGCGAACTAATGTTAGTGTACTGGAAGAAGCAAAGATCACCAGTGTCAAAGCAATGTTTATTCAACATCAAATTTCTTGGACTGGTCATGTTGTTTGGATGCCTGATTATCGTCTCCCAAAGCAACTACTCTGTTGCGAACTTAAAAAGGAAAAGTGTAATGCTGGTGGTCAACAAAAGAGGTTTAAAGACTCTCTCAAGGCAAATCTAAAAAAAAAATGTAGCATAAACACCAACAACTGGGAAACACTGGCCTGGGAGCGTTCCAATTGGAGAACAGCCTTCACCAAAGGACTTTGAAAATGCTCGAACTCAGGATGAAAGGGAGAAATGAGCTAAGAGGAAGGCATATTTGGCGAACCCTCACCATGATCAACTCCTGCCTGGAAACCTACAGGTATGTCCCCACAGTGGAAGGATGTTTGGATCCAGAATTCGCCTCCATAGTCACCTATGGACACACCATTAAGACCGTGTTCATGGAAGACCATCTTACTCAGTTACGGGTGATCGCCAAAGAAGAAGAATCCCCTGTTCTTAATTTGAGCCAGAGCTTAATTTGAGCCAGTTACTGGGGCACATTGTGTACATAACACTGTTAGACAATACTCCATCCATATATAAAAATTTTTATTAGATTTTCTCTTTTACAATTTAAAATACTCATTTACATCCTTAAGATATCAATAACTTCCCTTCTTTTCTTTCCATGGTTCATTTTACATATCATAAATCCCTGCATATTTTACAAAAATTATACCTTTCAGTATTCCATTATTGCATCCATCAAAACTTATTTACACTGTTGAATTTATCTTAATGCTGCTACCGTTTTCAGCTGTACACAGTTATTTCCCATATATTCAATAATGTTTTCCAATCTTCTCTAAAAGTATGTTCTTCTTCTCTTATTCTATATGTTAAGTCTGCAAGTGCATATTGCGTCAACTTGAGTTGCCATTCTTCTTTGGTTGGGACCTCATCGTTTTCCATTTTTGGGCTAACGAAACATGGGCTGCAGTAGTAGCAAACATAAATAACATTTTTTTTTTGACACCTAGGAATTTCAGTCTGAATTATCCCCAACAGGAAGGACTCTGGTTTTTTGGGGAAGGTACTTTTAAACATTTTTTTCAATTCATTATGGATCATTTCTTTTACCCTTTTACAAGTTCACCTCATATGAAAGAACGTTCCCTCCACCTCTTTGCATCTCCAGCACTTATCTGATTCAGTTTTATACACATTAGCAAGCTTACTTGGAGTTAAATACCATCTGTGAATCATTTTCAGATAGTTCTCCTTCAAAGAATAACATACTGTAAACTTCCAAGTCACTTTCCCAGAATTTTCCCAGAGGGTAAAATCTACCTGCATATTGTGTCCTCATATTCATATTGTTTATTGTTATATTGATTGTTAATTCAAACTTAATTCTATTGTGTTTTATGTTCGCTTAGTACGGTATGTGAATCTGGTCTGGGGCCGTAATAAATTTCATTTCATATACTGTATTGTGTCCTATATCTATTGCCCAGTGTATCATTGAGGTTTAAACAAGCTCATCTTTTGTTTCTCAATCTAATAACAGATTATACATCTTAGACAAAAGTTTCTCTTTGTTTTGTAGAAGGTCTTTTTTTGAATTGTGAGCTTTGGTCCAAAAAACTTTTATATATATATACACCGTATTTTCCAGCGTATAAGATGACTGGGCGTATAAGACGACCCCCAACTTTTCCAGTTAAAATATAGAGTTTGAGATATACTCGACTGCAGATTCTCCACCCGGCGTATAAGACGACCCCTGACTTTTGAGAAGATTTTCCTGGATTAAAAAGTAGTCTTATACGCCAGAATATACGGTATCTAATTTAAACATTTCATGTAACTGATGGTATTGTAACCAATGCGTAACATGGCTCCTTCTCCAGTCATATGCTACCTGCTAGCTTGAGCAAGAATCTGAATTCCAGGAAGATATGCTGAGACTCAATTCTGAAGGGTTTCCATGGAAGTAATTTTGGACAGAGTAGGCGGGATTTTCCATTTGGAACACAGCTGGAGCCTGTCTGCTGCGTCACTCACTAGGAGCAGGGGGCAGGTTGAGCCCATCGTTGTCCACATCTTAGAGCTCATCCACACTTTACAAATAGGCAGGTTTTCTGTTTGCCCTGCTGCTTTCCCCAGAAAAACCTGCTCTTTACTGCTCAACTGGAGCAAACACCAATCCATGGAAAACCTGGCTGATGTTTTCTCCGACTCAGTGGCAAGTAGCAGGTTTTGAGTCCTTACTTTCATCCACATTAGTAAATTATGAATATTTGCTTATAGGAGAAAAAAGTGCTGAGTCTGAGTGCACAAATCTGTAAGTGAAACCTGCCCACAACCCCTGGTGACCCAGACCCACCAACAGTGTACAGTGGGGATGTATTGTGTGTTTGTATACAGATTTATTGTGCATGCATACACCTAGGCTCCTTCCAGTCTGCAGGCTAGGAACACAGAATCAAAGAGTTGGAAGGGACCCTGAGGCTCATCTAGTCCAACCTCTTGTTATGCAGGAATCTCAACTAAATCCATGACATAGGGACCTGCCTTATATACCAATTCAAACCACTGGTCCATCTAGCTCAAAACTGCCTGCACTGACTGTCAGCGGCTTTTAGGGATCACAGACAGGGGGCTCTCCCAGTCCTTCCTGGAGATGCTGGGGACGGAATCTACAAACTTCTGCATGTAAAGCAGATGCTCTACCACCGAGTTACAGCCATTCCCCAAATGCAGCACAATGTATTTATAAACATGATATGTTTATTAGAATATTTATGCCTCATTCCTTGCGTGGTTGCACTTCAGCACTGTATCCACACTGCATTACTCCTCCTCTCTTTGGTGTGTCTTGCCCAACTCAGCTATTGGAGTTTGTTTAGGGACCATCAGTGTAGTTGTGGGGAGATGCGGGGAAGAGAAGAATATTAGCCTTAACATGATGTAAGTGTGTGTCTATATTATTCACTTAACAACATGGGAGAGTTTGATGGCTTCCTAATTGGGAAGCTTAACTAGACAAAAAGTGAACAGCCAGAAAGAGGGAGATCCATGAGGAAGTGTGAAGCAGCAGGGAAGAGACAATTATCCGCAGGCAGAGAGGTCAAAACCAGCCAATTTTCCCAGCAGGGAGTGGCCGCCGGGTTTTGTCTGCTGTAGGGCTGCTATCAATTTGTTTCCTAGCAGGGCTCCAGTGCCTTTGAACAGGCCCATGTCAGACGGAAATTTGCTGGATGAAAATATTCCCATGACCATGTCTCACAGATTTGGGTGGGGGCTTTGCCTGTTGAATCTTTGCCTGCCACCAGAAGTGTTAAAAGGTACAAGTTTGGTGGACAAATGCTCCAAGACAGCCTTCCTCCAGTCTGGTGTCCTCCAGGTATTGTTTGCCTCCCAATTCCCCATCAGTTGAGAGTCCCAAAAAGGTATGGAGGACAGCAGGTTGGGAAATGTGGTTTCAAGTCAGGGAGCTCAGGGGTGCCACCTGCAGGGATGTGCAAGGCTCAGTCTGTAGAGCATGAGACTCTTAATATCAGGGTTGTAGGTTTGAGCCCCACGTTGGGCAAAAGATTCCTACATTGCAGGAGGTTGGACTAGGATCCCTTTATTTTATTTCTAAGCCATCATTTTCTTTACCTAAAACTTTTATATGCAATGCTTTCCCTTATACTGTATAGCTTTGTTGTTGTTCAGTCGTTCAGTCGTGTCTGACTCTTCATGACCCCATGGACCAGAGCACGCCAGGCACACCTATCTTTCACTGCCTCTCGCAGTTTGGCCAAACTCATGCTAGTCGCTTCGAGAACACTGTCCAACCATCTCATCCTCTGTCGTCCCCTTCTCCTTCTGCCCTCCATCTTTCCCAACATCAGTGTCTTTTTTTAGGGAGTCTTCTCTTCTCATGAGGTGGCCAAAGTACTGGAGCCTCAACTTCAGGATCTGTCCTTCCAGTGAGCACTCAGGGCTGATTTTTTTAAGGATGGATAAGTTTGATCTTCTTGCAGTCCATGGGACTCTCAAGAGTCTCCTCCAGTATCATAATTCAAAAGCATCAATTCTTTGGCGATCAGTCTTCTTTATGGTCCAGCTCTCACTTCCATACATTACTACTGGGAAAACCATAGCTTTAAGATGCTGTCTAGGTTTGTCATTGCTTTCCTCCCAAGAAGCAGGCATCTTTTACTGGTAATTTCGTGACTGCTGTCACCATCTGCAGTGATCATGCAAATAATCATAGCACAGTATTAAAGCACTTCTAGGTGATCTTGAGTTCAGTCATCTCCTGTCATTGGGAGATAACTGGTACCACCTATTGGTGCCAGAATGGACTGTAGATCACTCTACATTAACCTAGTGCCCTCCAGATTTTTTGGATGCTTGCTGGGACTGTTGGGAAATGTAGTCCAAAACCTGCTTTTTATAAAATGAAAGCTGGGATCTTGGGAAGTGATTTTCTGACCAGTGTCTTATTTTGCATCTTCCACAGAATCACAATACACAAAGCTCTGCTTCTGTACTTACATGCATACAGCATAGGGTATAATCTCTTACTGAGGTTCTTTTACTCCATGTGATGAAGGAGAGGCGTGACTTTCACCTACTACAAAATTCCTGCTGTCTTCTGATTTGGGGATTTGTCCAAGTACTAACTACAGAAAAATGGTTGTTTAAAAAGAAAATACAGGCTTGAATTCTGTGCTCATTTATTTGGGTGTAAATCCCATTGAACACAGCAGGGCTTATTTCTGAGTACACACACATAGGATCAGGCTGCTGGAATAATAAAATTGCATTGGAAAGTGGCCCAGAGGACCAACTAATATCTCCTAATTTGCATTTGTTCTGCTCAGTTTCATCTTTTAATTGCTACCAAATGTTTGATGGTGTGTGTTTTTTTTAAAAAAAATCATACCAAAAAAATCTATGAAAAAAGTGCGTACAAGTCCACTTATTCAACTAATGGACAAGAGACCATTTCTCAGTAGCTCCTACATGTTGTCTCTGCTCATGAAGACACTTTTCCTTTTTAACTATTTCCCTTATGCACCGTTCTGCTAATTCTAGAACCACCTTCCCCTTAATTACAAACAATTGCCAGCCTACCAGCTGTCATTAGATATAAAACAAAATCACAATCTGTTTATTTGCATGCTTTGCTTAACACGTCCTAATGAAGTTGTGGCTGGGTCACGATTTAAATAATAGGCTTTTATTTTATATTCCTGAAATTAAGCATGTTCCTCAGGCTATGGTCCCTTTACATATCTACGCATTTGAACTTAGTGGAGCTTAGATCTCCATAGACATATATAGGACTTGTCCTGATGTTGCTGGACTATGGCCACAATGGGGCTGATTAGGCTCCAACAGTTAGGCTCCACATTAGGCTCTAACAGCATCCAAAGGGCCTCACATCCCCCACCCTGATGTATGGGAATGCACCATCAGTGACTGAATAGGGCAACGTGGCAGTCTCCAGCTGTTTTGATACTTCAACTCCTCATCAGATAGCATAAAAACAAGAAATGTGGGTCAAAATATCTGGACGGCACCAGGTTGGGAAAGCCTGAAATAGGGCTACCAAATGTCTCCCAAGTTCATAGGAATGTCGGAAGCTGCCTTACACTGAGTCAAACCACTGGTTCATATAGCTCAGTATTGTCTGCACTAAGGGCAGAGGCTCTATGGGCTTTCAGGAAGTTCTTCCCAACCCTCCCTGGAGATGCAAGACATTGACCCTGGGACCTCCAGCATGCAAGGAAGATATGATCTACCAATGAGCAACAGCCCTTCCCCTAACCTCTACTTCATATTTTCACTTCCTCCCATCTTTAGTACACATTTTATGTCTGGGTAGTGTCACATTTCTCTAATATTTTGAGTCAGTGTTTTAGTTGTGGATTATACAAATTTAACCTCTCAATATGTCCCAGTGTGGTGTAGTGGTTAAAAGTGGTAGTCTCGTAATCTGGGGAACTGGGTTCGCGTCTCCGCTCCTCCACATGCAGCTGCTGGGTGACCTTGGGCTAGTCACACTTCTTTGAGGTCTCTCAGCCTCACTCACCCCACAGAGTGTTTGTTGTGGGGGAGGAAGGGAAAGGAGAATGTTAGCTGCTTTGAGACTCCTTCGGGTAGTGAAAAGCGGGATATCAAATCCAAACTACTCCTCCTCCACCTCTTCTTCTTCTTCTTCATTTCCAACCTTGTCTTGATCGTACATTCCCTTTATATAATCTCTTTAAATGAAATATTTTCCCATATTGTATTCTTGTGTTAAAAGTATGGCACATAACATCCTCTACACAGAGTTGTGGGACCTGTGGCCCCCACAGATGTTGTTGGGCTACCGCTTCCATCAGAAGCTATCTTAAGATATTTAAAGAATACTTATCATTGAACTTTCCAGAAGTTTCCTCATGCTTACCAAGGATGAAAATGAATAAAACCAGGCATGCATTGCTATAGCTGCGAAATATGAATTGTATCACACCTAAGCTCCTTGCAAGAGCTGCTGGAAAAGTCACCCCCCCCCTGCAACTATGAAGATAAGCAACAAAAGCTTCTCAGGCATGCAGTTTGTTCTTTGAACAGTTTGCCAAAAAGGTTCAAGAGGGTAAACTCTGCAAGAGATCAGATGCAAATTAGTAGCACTTAAAATTACTCATCTAGAGCAGAACTAAAAGAGAGGTTTGCCATTCTCTCAGAAAGGCCAGATGTTATTTATTAATAAACATTTGGGGATATGAGATTAATCTATTAAACATTTATTTAAATGTTTAACAATAGTTATGTTAAATACTTAAGGCTAGACCAAGTGAGTGGTAATATGCCCCGCGGAGGACCTTAAGGTCCACAAATAACAACACTTTGGAGGTCCTGAGCCACAAGGTGGTTAGATTAGTCTCAACTAGGGCCGGGGCCTTTTCAGTACTTGCCCGTCTTGGTGGAACCAAGACCAGGGCTCTGCGGGATTTGACATCTTTCCGCAGGGCCTGCGAGATGGAGCTGTTCCGCCTGGCCTTTGGTTTGGACTCAGTCTGACCCTTATGTTTCCCTCCCCTTATGGTTTTGATTTATGGGCTACTACTAAAATAAGGCTGCATTTTAAATTGTATTTTAACCTGTATTTTAATTAACTGTTTTTTTTCTTTTACATTTTATTGTAATTTTATTGGTGTTAGCTGCCCTGAGCCCAGTTCTGACCAGGGAGGGTGGGGTATATATAAAAATTATTATTATTATTATTATTATTATTATTATTATTATTATTATTATTATTTATTAATATAGCAGAGATTCCTTTCGAAAGGGAAGTAGTGCTTAAGGGCAAATCCTTTAGACTTCTGCCATTGTTTCAAGCATTACCCAAACACTCTCATGTCTATATTTTCAATCATATGGTCTAGAAAGTTGCTTTCTAATAATAAAGGGAGAGAGAGGAAAGAAAGATTAGGTTTCCAGGAAGCTGATTTCTGCATCCAATACTTCATTATTATTATTTTTACTGTAAAAAGACTTGTGGGACCCTCAAAGTCCTGTCTAAATAATTATCTTTCAGTTTTTGCTCATGTTGGTTGGGCGAGGGAGCAGGAAGTTCTGCAGCTGACTTGCAAAAGGCATCAAGGCAGGCTTCATTTTTGTCAATTCCAAGTTTTCCACACATGAGCGAGTTGCATTTCCAGACCAAAAAGAAATGTGACTCCTTAGAGAGGTGCCACTGAGGATTTTGTCTTTTGTCTGCTTCCACTCGGGTTGCGGGGCAAGTTGCCTTTACGAGTCTTGCCTGAGCAAGTTCCCTGCCAGAGCTGAGCAGAACAAGGATGCAAGCAGAGCGTCTGTGAGAGGCAGGATTGATTGTCTCTGTTGTGGCTGAAGATCTAAAAGGCCCCTTGACTCTCTGGGAGAAGTGTTCTCTTCATAAATAGTTCCTCGTGGTGCTTCAATGGAGGCTGTTGCGATAGATTTCTCTGCCTTCGTTCTCCAGGGCTGTAGGAGCTTATCTGTCACCTGATTTAAAGATCTTTTAGCCAGTTAAACTATTTGGCGTTTGCCCTGTTGATTAACACTGCAGTCCTAGTCATGTATGAGATCCCATTGATCCCAAGGTAAGTGTGCATAGCAGGGGTTGAGGAAACTTGTGGCTCCCAGATGTTGCTGGATTCCAACTCCCATCCTCCCTCTTCTGTTTCCGGGGGAGCTATTGTGATCAGCACAAAGAAATTCAGCCTGTTACAGTTTGTCTGCATCCGTACCTTCTACCTGTCATGCAGCTGTTAGTAATGGCAGATAATCCCTGCCAGAAAAAGGTGGCAGGCCTTCTTTTAAACACGCCAGCTTGTTAATGTTGTTGGAGCAAACCCATTCGTTCAACCTGCTCTTTTCAATTTGCCTAGGCTGACTGAGGCTGTATAGATGCTTGCCTAGGAATAAGGGGAATACAAATGGGGTTTTACTTCCCATTTTGCTGATTCTGCCAGTCCTGGGTCTGGACTGGAGGCTCCAAAGCAGCTGGAGGCAGTATGTGTCTCTTCTTGGGAAAGGAAACAAAGGGACTTTCTCTGGGGATGCCTATCAACCATAAAGCCCCTTCCCATCGGACACTTGCCAGAGGCTGGACATCTTTTGGAGAAACATGTAAGACATGAGCTCATTCTGAGTCTGCAGGGTTAGGTTTATACAAGGGTAGTTTGCCTTATCAGTTTTAATGTTAGCTGTTTCTAGGTTGGTTGTTTTTTTTAATGGGCATTTCTAAATAAAAATAAAGATGCTATTTCACCTGAGCTTTTGGACTGCGAGTAAGTAATGAAACTAAATAAAGCTGAGGTTATGCCAGCACTAAACATACTGCCTCCACATTGCCACACCCTGTACATAGTACTACTAAATTTTGCACTCAGCCTTAATACTTGGCTCGGTCTTTTTGCCATCCCCCGGATTCCCCACCCGGGACTGCAATTATTTTCTTCATGACTTCTCAACAGACCACTGGAAGCGACCAGGGTGGGGGTGCGGGCGGCAGGAAGAGCAGATGGGAGAATCTGCCACAGGTGCACCCAATGAGCATTGGTGCACCTGCTTCCTACTAGCGGCAACATCCTGCAGATAAACAAGGGAGAGGGAAATGCAGGGGAAATGATCTGACAGCCGCTTTGCTCTGGTTGCCCTCTCCTTGCCCGCAAGAGCAGTCAGCGGCCCTTTTGAATCGGCCCTCTCTCTGCTCCAAAATATCAGCTTCTCTTTTGAGGCTGTGTGTGTGTGTGTGTGTGTGTGTGTACGCACACTCGACATTACAGAAGGGACCAGAAGGTTCCTTGCCTTCCATCAACACCTTCAAGCTCCCCCTTGACCCCATATGATTCAGACTGTTGTGCCCCACAAGCAGAGAGCGAACGTACATTGGAGAGGCACCCAGAGGCTTGTTTAGGTCAAGCGCTTCAATAGCTGCTGCTTGAATGCTGGTGGCGTGAGCAGGAATTATCTCCAGGTGGCCTGGCAGAGAAACGTTTTGTACATTAGAAAGTCTGCCAGTTTTCTGATTTTCTTCTTTAGTCATTGATAGGACCGCAAATGACTAGCATAGGCAGGTTGGGGTTCGTAACTTTTACAATCTTATTTGTATGATTGGTGTAGATGGGCTTTACAATGTGGGAGATTGGAACTGTTTCAAGCTTCTCCCAAGTGCATTTAGTTTGCCTCAGTACTGTGATGGGGGCCTAAGTGGGTATAAGGCTCTGTGTCTGTTCTGTGTGCTGACTAGGAATTTCCTACTTGAAAAGATGAGGAAATATGTGGTCAAATGACTGAAGAGACGGAACTGTCCTGCCCATTTGCAAGGATGTCCACAGGGACTTTTCCAGGTTTTTTTTGGGGGGGGGGGGCTAGTTTTGCAGCAATGAGAAATGAGAGGAATGGTGCCTATACACAGTTTACCTCATATCTCAGGTTCTACAAATGCTAGAAACAAACTTTTAAAATATACGTATATAATTTGGGGATTATCCAGTGTGTGTGTGTGTGTGTGGCAACTTGCACCCGTATGTGTCCGCATGCTTCTTTCTTCAAATGAGGCCTTGTGCCAACTGCCTCAGTGTCTGATGAGGCAGAGCCTTTTCGATTCAGTCTAAAACCTGAAGTGCCACAGGCTTCCCATCTCTGGTCTATTTTGACTGGCATAGCTATCCATGGTATTGGCCACAGGTCTTGCGCATCACCTGCAACCTAACCTTTTTACCTGGAGATGTCCATGGATTTGAACCCGGGACCTTCTGCATGCAAATGCATGTGCTTTCCACTGAGTACCAGCCTCTTCCTAACATGCCTGCATTCTAGTATTCTGTAGAAATATGGGATATTCTTTTTAAGTTCACCTCAGTTCACCCTCCCCAGGCAGGTGGTGTGCTGCATCCTTCCTTTTAATCTTCCCCAAGCCAAAGTGGAATTTGCTTTCTTTTATTCAGGCTTTTGGTAAATGAGG
Organism: Lacerta agilis; assembly: GCF_009819535.1. Taxonomy (NCBI): domain Eukaryota; kingdom Metazoa; phylum Chordata; class Lepidosauria; order Squamata; family Lacertidae; genus Lacerta; species Lacerta agilis. Next base: position 29,029,151 of record NC_046325.1, on the reverse strand, counting down.
AAGCTGGTGTTTTTTAACGGACTCCGTTAAGAATCTCTGGATTGTTGTTAGACACACACACATACACACACCTTCAATTATTCATTACAGATTTTGAATACTGTGGTAATAGGTGGGATCTAAATGTTTTAAACCAATAAATCATGTATATGAAGTGCTTTGAGAACTCGAAAGTGCAATACAAATGCCGCATATTTTTTATTACTAAGATCTCTTGGAGATGCCCTGGTTAAAAGGCCTATCTGTAAAAGAAATATGAGGAGCTATAGGGATGGAGGCTGTGGGATTTGCTTTCTTGTGATGTCTGAAAACATCTGTCATATTTTTTGCTGGCTTTTAGTGATGTGGGAGGAGGGGAGTAGAAGGTGTATCGTTTCAGTAGGCTTTTCTAGGAAATGAATGGCTGAGCTATCTCTCTTTCTCTCTCTTTGGTAAGCTGTTCTTGTACTGCTCTTTTTAATTATGGCTGCTTTTGTTGGTTTAGGTCCCTTTGAAATGGTCCTGGAGGAGTTGTGCATTTTCCTGTGTTGTAAGCTACCTTGGTATAGAGAGCTTGAGGGGGTGGGGAAGAAAGGCGTATCCTAAATTCCTCCAGTGATCCATATTCCGTGGCATTGCAGGCTTAATTCTGGAACCTGCTGAAATTTGACAACTGAAGCTCCTATATTTTGTGCCATTTATTTTGCTTCTGCTATTTGTTTTCCCCCCTGAATTCATAACCATTCAGACCAACATTGGACCTCCAAGGCAGCTTACTAGAGTTTCATTTAAATACAGGCCACGATACAGTGTAAGGCATTTAAAACCAAGTAAAACTAATTTGAGACCTTAATAGCTAAAAAACAGCCTGCAACTGTGTCTTGCAAATAGTTCTAGCGTACAAATGTTTTGAAAACTGCTTGTTTGCATGTACCTGCGTTACTCATTTTTGCCCTAATAGGACAGATAAAAACACCGAAACAGCTAAATGGTTTTCAAAACCATATAAATTGTTTTCTGTCTCATCACCTGGTGGTAATTCATGCTTACCACAGGTGACCAAGTGAGTGATGTGGTTGTGCCAAGACCGTTTTGTTTTTTTAAAATTTCCCTAATCCTGGCCACCTCTCTCTTCTTAGCCTTCCACCATCTATTCAAGACATTTGGCCTCCCAAGTTAAAGATTTCAGCAGCTGATGCCTTGTTTTTATGTGAGTTTTGCTTGTTGCGCCTGCCTTTGGTTTTAGTGTTTAATGGCTTTGTTAATTTTTAATATGGAGTTGTGATGGCTCTTAACCTACTGCAAGCCGCTCTGAGCACAGTGTTTAACAATGGATGGGTAGGATGTGTTGGGTTTCTTTTAAAATAAAAAATCTATAAATAAATAAAGTATTTACAAACCTGAGCTGAAACAAATGGAGGAGTCAGCACCCCCAGCCATACAACGGTATCGGTATACTTGATACTTGCTAAAGCTCCAGTGTGCCATTCCAAAGACCTTCGGAAGGGAAGATTTTGCAATGGGCAGATCATACAGTACTTTTTCATGAGTAAATTCCATAGGGAGGGAATCTTGGAAAGAGGCAAAGATCTGCACATACCCTAGAACAGGCTTCCTCAACCTTGGCCCTCCAGATGTTTTTGGCCTACAACTCCCATGATCCCTAGCTAGCAGGACCAGTGGTCAGGGATGATGGGAATTGTAGTCTCAAAACATCTGGAGGGCCAAGGTTGAAGAAGCCTGCCCTTGAAGATCCTGCCCACACACTTCCAAGTCTGTCTGTGTTTACAGCTTACAGGGTTAGAAACTTCCTTCCTTCCTTCCTTCCTTCCTTCCTTCCTTCTTTCTATTTGTGTTAATGCTCTTCATGCATTAATGCAATCTCAGAATACTCACAGCCCTGAATGTAACATGAAATTGTGGGTAAGGTTGAAGGACTTCCTGACCCTTCAAGGGTCAGAAGAAAGTTGGATGGAGTGGCTTGCTTACATTACGTTTGGTGTCCATCTGGTAACCTATCTCTGCAGCTCTCTGATAAGCCCAGTAGCATCCATAAATAAATTACAGATTATTAAGTGTCACATTTTAAAAAAAATAATAAAGTCAGACCTCCGTGATTAAAAATATTCAATCCTACTTTAGCAAGGGAAGTTAACAGTTCTATTAAAAGCAGCAGGCAGCGGCAGCTGAAGAGGTGTGGTGTGCTTCTCTCCAATTAGTTTTGCTCCTAAGGAGATTTCCAGTCTATCTCAATCCCCTGGGATTGTGGGCGATAAAGCAGGCATGGCCAAACTTGGCCCTCCAGCTGTTTTGGGACTGCAACTCCCATCATCCCTAGCTAACAGAACCAGTGGTCAGGGATGATGGGAATTGTAGTCCCAAAACAGCTGGGGGGGGCAAGTTTGGCCATGCCTGGCGGTAAAGTGTACAACAGCAAGCTGCCTTCTTGTGGTCAGCAGCTCCTCCCCCCCAAAAAACCCATGAGTCTCTGAGATGTTGAGGAGCAATCCACAATACTTATGGTCTCTCCCATAATCTTATTTTTTCCACTTAGTGATCTGCATACCAACTTACCCTAGTATACATTTGCTTTTTACTTTTTTTTTTGTACCATCTCTCAAGCAGCCGAAAGAAAGGAAAAGGTCCCACCTGTCTGTCATCCATCACATACCATTTTGCTGATTCTGTTAAACTTATAGACTCTGCAGCATGGTTGATGTCTGTTGTGTTTGACCTCCCATTTGAGTGTGTGTGCATGAGAGAGAGAGAGAGAGAGACGTTATTATGTCAAAATCCTTTCCACTCAGTGTATAGAAAGACAGCGATTATCACTCAGAACAATCACTGTCCTCTTCCTTTTGCCTTGACCTCCTCTGAGAGATGCTTCACGCATAACCTCTTCCAAATGTTTTTCAATGCACACCTGGAACCACAGTGCGATTACAACAAAACCGTATTTGCAGGAGTGCTTATTATACAGGTGCACACCTGTTCACCAAGAATTGGCCGTGGCTTCATGTTTATTTGCCATTCGTAAAGCATTTCCATGTTGCCTCTCCATATGCTTGAGGTGGCTTTCCCCCAAATATCCCAAGAAGCCATAATTAAAAAAGAACAGTAATGGATTGGGGGGGGGAGGCGTCAGCAACAAAGCCACGATAACATCAGAACGCAGTCACATACACCCAAACCTCAATGATATCACTGCGTATATAATACCACATGAAACAGTCATGGCTTTTCCCAAAGAATTTCAGGAGTTATAGTTCGTTGAAGATGAGACCCGTATTCCCCTCACTGAGCTACAGTTCCCAAAGCTCCCTGTGAAGAGGAATTGATTGTTAAAGCACTTCAGGAGGAAAATAAGGGTGTCCTAAAACTCTCAGCACCCATAACACACCACAACTCGGAAGAATTCTTTGAGGGAAACTATGACTGTTTAAAGTGATACCATAGAACAGGGGTCCCCAAACTAAGGTCCGGGGGCCGGATGCGGCCCAGTCACTTTCTAAATGCGGCCCATGGATGGTCTGGGAATCAGCGTGTTTTTACATGAGTAGAATGTGTGCTTTTATTTAAAATGCATCTCTGGGTTATTTGTGGGGCATAGGAATTTGTTCATATTTCCCCCCCAAAATATAGTCTGGCCCCCCACAAGGTCTGAGGGACAGTGAACTGGCCCCCTGCTGAAAAAGTTTGCTGACCCCTGCCATAGAACTTTATTTGTATGGTATAAATGTGGCCTGTGTTCTAAGGTCTTTGCTCCAGCAAGGCAACATTTGTCCCTACTGACTGAATAAGCTACAGCTTTTGTCGATTAAGCTACCAACATTTAATGGTCCCAGCACAAAATCTCTCCTGCCCCTCCTGCCCCAGCACATGCTTAAAGAGGCAGGTGCACATGGCTGCTACATCTGAATCATTTTTCTGGTTCTTAGCAGCAGCTGCAGGTGTGTTTGGGTGAATTTTCTGTTTCTTTTGTGCTTGGGGGACTCCGATTTACTATAAGCCAGAAATGAAAATTAATACCTACAAATTCACCACAAGCAGAGAAAATAGCTTCATTATACAAAGTACACCACTTCATGCAAATGCGATCTTCTGCTTCTTTCAGAGCTTTTCATCATTCTAAATGTTTTATAGTTCCTAGATCAATTTGTTTTCAGGGTGTGTGTTGTAGAACTAATAACTCAAATTACACTTAATGGGCACTGAATAGCCACCGAAGCTCGGGAAGGAATACCTCCCATTGCGGAGTGTTGTGAGGCACGTTCTGTCCATGGTCTACCACCGGCGGCTGATTCCTGATATCTCCAGTCCAAAAATGTCACATGGCAAACCCAGACAAAATTGTAGCCGAAGAACCAGGAGAGATGCACTCCTTGGCTCAACCTGCACACAACTTGCTGGGGAAAGCAGGGCTGGTGTGCAGCTGCCTTATCCTACCCCAATATCAAAGCAGTTTGCTCATTTCCCTGGCAGCCCCCCCTCCAAAAAATAAAAATAAAAATCTAAAGACCAGGAACTCTTGAGCTCAACATACCCTGTGTTTTCCAGACAGCCCCCTTCCAGTGTAAAGGCAGCCCCCACTTCCCAAGTCTCTTTCAGGGTTTGGTAAAATATGCTGGTCTCTTACTACTTTGAACCTAAACTTTCAGTAACATGAATTCTAAGCATCTGTAGTCTGGACACTTGGGGATTCTAGAATACTAAGGCCGGCAATTGCACATAGTGTACTTCAGGAGTCAGATTGTGAAACTTGATTAGGAATAAGAAGTAAAAGGAAAGCAGTCAGGAGGTCAAAATAAGCCAGAGGACTCTGGCTCTAAAACTGGGCTGATCCTAGCCTATCCACTACAATATAATGCTTTTAGTCTACTTACAAGTAGGCTGCCATGGTCAGCTTCCAGATGGTATGGAACATCCTGCCCAGATCCCTGGTTGTAGAGGGAATAAAGATGCAAGAGCCACTCAGCTTTTAAAAATCTCTCCTCTTTTCCTGTCTGTCTCTTGTTGCATATCAGCTTATTGGCTGTCAAGCCCCACCCACTACCCCACCCCTTGGATTTTCCTTTTTTAGTATAGCAGCTACCAAGTAGAATGGGCCTCCTGGTGTCATAGTGACTCCAAGGGAATGGTATGTCAAAGGTCAGGGAAACCTCTGTTTTAAATCAATATGGAGCATGTTCCACTGGGAAGTTCTCCTGCACATGCCCCCTTGAAATGAACAGAGACTGCTCAAGAATGGTGGCCTATTCATACATACAGATGATTATTTGATATTTGTAGTCATCAAGGTCATATCCTTGCTTGGTGCCAGGCAAAACTGGAGTTTCATAAGAGGCAGTGTGGTAAAGAGGTTAGATTGCTTGGCTACAACTGCTAAGGCCCAGGTTCAAATCCCCACTAAAGAGCGGGTTTTCCTGGGGAAAGCAGCAGAGCAAACAGGAAACCGCTCGACCCATGCTTTCTAGGCACGGGACAAGCGGAAGTCTGGACGAGCCCTGAGCCTGACTGGAGTGTGTCATGGAACTATGACCATGCCTCTTGTTTGCCCGGAAAGAGATGTATGTGGCTGGAATTTCATCTGTTGTGCCCCAAGCTTGTCCATGATGGAACAAGGCCCTCGGGCTGAAAAAGGTCCCCCACCACTAGAGCACTAGGGGCTGGTGCCCATTGGGACTGGTGGGGCAGAAGACAAGGGAGGCCAAGAGTAGATGGAGCTAGTGGGTTTTGCTAGGGCAAAACTGAGGCTAAGGAGAAGGAAACAGACAGGCAGCACCACCCTCTGGACTAGTTATGAGTAAAGAAGGCAGAAGGGGTCAGGGGAAGGCAAACTGAGGTTGGTGAGGCAGTGCCCCATTTGTTTAAATGGACCAGCCTCCACTGCTCTGGACAAAGGCTTTGATTCATTTATGAGGTCTCTCCTTATATCTTCTGCAAAAGAGCAGAGACAATTTGTTTGGGATGGATTTGCCCACTTTCTCCTAATTGCACATATAGCCCAAACTATTCATTTACATTGCATATGTAAAAGAATGCATTTGCATGTGTTGTGTTGGATTTGCATAATTAAAGGCAGATTTTCTGTTTTTCTCGGAGCGCCGATGCGGGCTCTCGCAAGGAAGAGCACCACCCCAAATACCCTGAGTGAAAGATTTGCCCTGAACTAAGGGAGAGGAATGAGAGGTTTCCTCCAAAGGTTTGCATTAAATCTTCAGCACAGTCAAAATGTATGGTTGTATTTTAACTGTGGATTGAGTTGTAACACAAAGTCAGACTGTGGGAGTGAATTGGGATGGGTGGGGAAACCAAGTCTGCTTTTACAGATATTTTTAGTGCAGTCTCGTGTTGCTGCCACCGGAGTTTTTTAGTTCCCAAGTGCCATGAGCCAGGGTGTGTGTTTTTCAAGCACTATGAAACATTTACAAGGCAGAGATTGAATTCTGAAATGGGGAAGTGCCACCTGAAGCTGGCGAATACAGAAACCCACATAGGACAGAAGTACGGATGACGGGGAGATTTGTTTGGACCACATTTTTAAGCAAACCAATCAAATCCACCACTCCTGGATTTTTATGCAGACCAGAACTTGGCTTTCTGTTAGAGCCCACATTCTCCAAATTTTGCAATGCAGTTTCAGGTTTTTGTTTTAGACCAAGAACACAAAAGTGCATATTTTATGAGGGGGAGTGTGTGCAAAAACATGTATTTTAGGTGAAATGTGTTGCAAGGCAGAGGGTGCATTTACTGCAACCGTTGTCTCTAGTTAAGTGTGAGAGAAGGAGAGGGGTGGTGGGGAATGTGTGTTAAGGGGTTCATGGGGCAGAGATAAATGGCATATTTGGAAATCATCCAATTCACTAGCTTTTGCAGTTGTTCCTCTTTCTCTTGCAAATGCCCGAAAAGACTCAAAGGTAGTTTGGTGGAGGGTGGTTGGGGGTGAGCTCTTGCAAGGAAATATTGCAAAAGTGGGTGGCATTTGAGGCAAGCCAAGGAAAATTTGCCCACTGACACACGTTACATTGAAGAACTGGGACACTGGGTTGTCCCCAGCATGGTGCCCTTCAGATGTTTTGGACACCAACTCCCATCAGCCCCAGCCAACCAGGTAAATGGTAAGGGATGATGGGAATCGCAGTCCAAAGCATTTAGAGGGCATCTAAGCATGGCTGTGCTGGTGGGAGAAGCCTGCCATAGAGAAATGGGCAAACAGCTAAGGAAAGAAGCTTAGGTTCTGAATATATTGTCAAAATACTCTGCTTGCTATGCAAACATTCTTTGTTATTAATATTATATATTGTTATTAATATTGGACTGTGCACAAAAGTGTTTTAAAAATCAATATGTTTTGATGAAGGGCAGTGTAAGCATCTTCTACACAAAATAAAACAGTGGTGCTGATGATAAGCTGAGAATGACACACACACAGAGAGAGAGAGACTCAGAATGAGAGTGTACCTAAGATTCTGCTGTATGTCAGCCAGGAGACACCCCAGGGCCAGACCTTTCTCAAAGCATGACTGCCACCCCATTGGTTGTATCCGACATGCTTGATGGCCCACAAAACCTGGGACTTAGCTTGAAGCCCTTCCCTCCGATGTGGCAGCCTGCCTATTAATCCCTGGCTGCTCAGTGATTCCATTGTCAATGCTTGCTTTGCTCATCAGAGCCCTGGCACAGAAGCTGCCTCCAAATAGCTGGATCTGGCAGGGTGGGCAGCGACTCATAGCATCTCTGCCAACGAGGGGCCTCTGCCAAGCCACCCTCCTCCATGCGCCTGGTGGAGAGAGGGGAGCCTGCATTCGGGACGTTGCCAGCTGCACCTTCCTAGTAAAGAGGTGGTACAGCTGCTGTTGCTGTGATTTGCAGTGGCCCGTCCATAGCTGCCCCTCTCCTTGGCAGCAGAAGGGCCATAGCTCAGTGGCAAAGCATCTGACTCACTTGCAGAAGGCCCCAGGTTCAGTTTTGGTAGGGCTGGGAGTGTCCCCTGCCTGAAATGCTGGAGAGCCTCTGATGCTCAGTGTCAAGAATACTGAGCTAGGTGGCCTAATGGTCTGACTGTATAAGACAGCTTCCTGTGTTTCTAGGCAGAATGCAGACTCTACCAGACTGTGGCCACTGACCTGGCTTTTGCGGCCTGTGGTTGCCAAGCCTCATCCTCCCACAGCTCCTCTTCCTCCCCTTTTATCGACTTCTGCTTTGATTGATGGGTGAGGTGGGAAGCAGGAGGGGAAATGCTAGCCCTGATTTGGGATACACAACCAGCCCAGGCAGGAAGCAAAGGATTGCATTCGGGCTAAATATTGGTGGAAGCTGCTATGTGCTGTGCTCCAGTCCTTTTCCACAGAGTTCCCCCAATCCAAGGTTGCCTGTGCTTGCTCTGGTTGCCCGCCTCGGTTTTAATTCATTGTATTTTTAAAAGTTTCATATCATCCCAACCCTTTTACAAAAGAAATCCTGGTGGCTTACATATTCAGTACATCCAGAAGCACTGCAGTAAATCTGTAATTAATTAAAAATGCATGAGAGGCTTTGACAAATGAAAACAAAGAGGCTCAACATTGTTTATTTAGCTCCAGGAAAATGCATGGCACTTTAAAGGATATCAGTAAATGGGCCTTCAGGGTTCAAGCCTGATTTGTAACAGGCTGACCCTCCCTTGAGCTTTCCAGACATTTGCCCTCTTTCCTTTCCCACCCAAACGTACCTCCTGGCAGCAGCAGAAGGGGGCTCATGACCAGGGCCTCCATTAGATCAGCCTTCCCCAACCTGGCATCCTCAGTATGTTTGCATTCTAACTCCCACCATCCCTGACCATTTTCTAGGCTGGCTGGGGCAATGGGAATTGTAGGCTAATGGAGTTAGGAGGTGCCAACTTGGGAACTCTGGCCTAGATCATTGGTCCAACATTAGTCAGGACATAGTTCATCACAGTCTAATCTAGGATAGGTCACAAACCAGTACTACCTCCACACAAACATATGGTTGAACGTTTAAGAAGTGGGTTCCTCAAACATATGGTTGCGCTAAAAGCTGGAAAGGTTGAAAATTGCTGCTTTCAATCAGGGCTAGAGATCTGGTAGCCCTCTGGATGCTACTGGACTGCAGCTTCCACCATCCCTGGTGGCTGGGGCTGATGGGTGTTGGAGTCCAACAACCTCTAAAGGACCACAGGTTCCCCATCCCTGCCCTAGATGCTTCTGCAGTGGCCATGTCACACACCCTGGGTGCTAAGAATCATGGGAAATATAGTCCCCGTGGTTCCTGACATCTCACTAGGGTTTCCTCTCAAGGCAGTTTCCCCATTTCAGTCCTTCTGGGCTTTGGCGACTTTTTATAGAGGAGCCTGCTGTGGCTTTGAACTGAGACCTGAGAGACTTGGCTCTTGAGCCACATCCATCCCGTCTGAGGGAGATACTTTAAGTAATGCAGCTGATCAGCATCTGACTTGTGGAGCTAGTAGATGATCTTCCTCCTCATCCTTTAGGATTCAAGATCTCCACTCTGAAAATAGTCACCATTCCTATTTGCTCACAAGCCCAGGGCTGAAAAGACTGTGAAGGAACCTTAAGAATGGAAGAAGTCAGACCACTGGTCCATCTATCTTAGGACTGTCAATGTCAGAAATGGGGAACCTGTGTTCCTTTAGTTGTTGTTGGACTCCAACTGCCATCAGCCCCAGCCAACATGGCCAGTGGTCATGGATGATGGGAATTGTAGTCCCACAGCATCCACAGTGCCCCAGGTTCCCCATCCCTGGTCAGTGCTGACTGGCATCAACTCTCCACTTTTTCAGGCAAGAATCTTCCCTAACCCTATATGGAAATGTCCTGGATTTGAACTGGGGATCTTCTGCTTTCAGACCATGTGCTGTACCACTGAGGTGTGGGCCTTTTCTTTAATACATAACAAAGGTTAAGAATGTGTGGTGCCGAGTTCTTGGATCCAGGCAGGAAAGGGACCATCTGTTCCTTGTTTATTCCCTCCTTTCGATCATCTGTTTACCTCCTTCTCTAGGTCTCCTACTTCATTCCAGGCTCCATTACGTCAGTTGTTGTTTTATTGATTCTGTTGAACGTTGCTCGTTCGATCATTATTACTAGAAATTTTAGTTTTGCGATATTTTGAAGGTAGTTATCTTCTTGTAAGTTCTGGCTTACTGCTGGCCTGTGCACACACTGAAAAGGGGTGGAGAGGGGTCAGTCATTAGAGTAGATCCAGGTAGTCTCTGGCCAGGCAGTCACCACCCTGCCCTGGATCCAAGAACCACATCATATGCTTAAGCTTTGCTGAGTGTGTGGCTCCCAGCCGTTCAACAGGCATCTCATATGCACTCTACTGTGCATTGCGCAATGGAGGGGTGGGTGGGTGGGTGGGTGGGTATGTGCAGCATGGGGAGCCCCATGTAAGCCCATGCCCACTAGGCCCCATGGGAGTCAGCGAGGCTAAGCTGCCAGAACACATGTTGGAGGAAGGCAGAGCTCCCAGCAGAAGGCTGTGCTATAGAGCAAAACTGACAAAGTGGTCAGGTCCAAGTTATTACTGAGCCAGATTAAAACAACCTTGGAGCCTGAAACCAACCAGCTTGTCAGTTTTGCCTCTTCCAATCAGCAGAAGCAAGGCAGCTCTCTGGCAGCTTCAGGCGGACAATGTATATGTGGTATGACAACTCACACTTAGCAAGTGCTTCACGGAGAAAACTGTTGGAGGACACTTGATAAGAGACGGGAGATGAATGAGGGGGCAAGATTCTTGTGGAAAATCTACTGATAAGAATTTGCTTGCGAACAGTTTGATTCTAACCCCCTTCTTTTTATTGAGATTTCCCCTCCTTCCCAAACACAATATTTCCTGGTTTGTGGGTGATGATGCATTTAGGAAGAGAGAGAGGTTACAATAAACAAGTTGGCAAATATGATACTTTACTATTACATAGTGGCTTTAAAAAAAGACTTAAGATTTAAATTTTAGGAAAGCAGTAACGAGCATCACGGGTGGCCACAACAGGAGCCAATCAAAAAGTCTGCAGATGCCTGCCAATCATGGGATGGATGGGCCTATCCCACAAATAATGGCTGGCCTTAGAAGCTGGCATCTTAGCCTTGACCTCTTATCTAAGAAAATCTCCCTTGGCTTGCCCTCCAGCTCCAAGCTTGGAAACTGTGTCTGTAATTATGTTGAGCTGTCAAAACCATTTGAATGACTCTCCAACCCAGCAGCAGAAAAAGAGCCCATCACATCCCCTTGAGTTGCAGCAGGAGAGCAGGGCAGGATTGTTCTTGGAGATGTACTGGGCTTTGGAGGTCTTTAGGTTGTCATGGTGGTCCAGCACATGGAATATAAAAGAAGTCCAGCATAACTATAGGGTGATTCCCTGCCCCAAGACTGGGGCCCATTGGACCACTCCTCATTGTGAGTTAATTAGAGGAGTACCGATGGGTACGGAAGCTCCCTCTTCATCTCCCTATTCCCTTCTGTGTGTACAGAGTCCTAAGGTAGGTCTCAGCCTCCAGCCCTCAGTTCTTCTGACAGTATTTCTCTCAACAGTGAGTTTCAAAAGCAAAATATGAAACTTGTTGCAAATAAAAATGCCAGTTTTGGAAATGTTTCCAGATGCTAAAGTTACGGTACAACACACACACACACACAAATTTTAGCTCTAATGTGCTGCAAGAGCATGCCAGTTCCACAGTTCCATATACCCGTATATGCTCTTATTACATAGGAACAGGGATAGGTGCCCCTGTGTTGCCTCCTCTGTGGATGGTCAACCTGTGGCCCTCCCAGATATTGTTCAACTCCCATCAGCCCCAGCCAGCATCACCAGTAGCCAGGAATGGGGTAGATTCAGTCTAAAACCTGAAGTGCCACAGGCTTCCCATCTCTGGTCTATTTTGACTGGCATAGCTATCCAAGATATTGGCCACAGGTCTTGCGCATCACCTGCAACCTAACCTTTTTACCTGGAGATGTCCATGGATTTGAACCCGGCACCTTCTGCATGCAAATGCATGTGCTTTCCACTGAGTTCCAGCCTCTTCCTAACATGCCTGCATTCTAGTATTCTGTAGAAATATGGGATATTCTTTTTAAGTTTTTTTTATTTCATTTGCAGTTCCCCCCGCCTCAAGCAAATATGCAAACTCTCCAGGGCCCAGCAATCGGCTCCCCATATCCCAGGCTGCACAATTCAGCAGCCGCAGCTGCCCTCACCGGGAGATCAAGATCGATTGATATTATATATCTTGTTTATAGCAAGCAAGCAAGGGAACAAATATAATAATAAAGCTAAAGGGAAGATAAATTTTCAAAATGAAGAGTGAAAGCAATTCCCTGTATGCTTATAGCTCCTCTTCATGTTCCAAAGGAGTAATGTGTCACAGGCATCCTGGGACTGTATAGCTTCAGAGTGCAGCTGATGGTGGAGGATTCAAAAACTCCCTGCCTCAGGCATTCTTTTCCATCCTAGTCTTCTCCCTGACGGTGCTAGTTTTCTGTGTGCAGGGAACTGTGCCACAGGAAAGTTTTCAATTGTTGTATCTCCAAATTGTGCTTGCAACTGGTTTGGACTTGAGAGAGCAGCGCCGTGCAGATTTCCATGAACTATCCCCACAAAGTGCAACCTGACTTTTCAGGAAATGTCCATTTTGTCCCTCTTCTATGCTGTAACTCCACAGTCAGAGGCAGCAATGCCAATTTATGGACGCCACAAGAGGGGAGAGTGCTCTTTCACTCAAACCCTGCTTGTTGGTTTCCCACAGGCTTCTGGTTGGCCACTGTGAGAACAGGATGATGGACTATTTGGACCATTCACATGATCCAGCAGGCTCATATATTCTTATGGCTACACAGGCCATGGTACCCTTACAATGGACCCTTGTGTACCAAGAAGGGCTGAAGTTCTTTGCTGTTATTGGTGGGAATGTTTAGGAGTGTGGATGATGATATATTACTTCATATATCTCATCCCCGTTTGAATTAACAAGCTCCAAACTTAGCAGAGTTACATTCCCTTTTAAAACACAGCAGAAAACGGTTGCATAGGCTTGCTAAAGCCTCTAGAAGAAGTATATATTCCTGGTATATTCCCCTTGTTCTTTCTTAAAAGTAAAGACACAACACAGTACTATTTATAAGATATAAAAGAGTTTACTTACAGTCATCCATGAGTTACAGTACAGGCTCAGAGAAGCAGACAGGCTTAGATAAATGTATTTACATGTAGAGGCTAACTCCATAAGGGAGGAAAGCCTCTTTGTGCTCTCTTGGCTGGGAGCCGAGAGAGCATCTTCTCCTAAGATATTGCTTGTTCACAAGACGATGCAAAAAGAGGAAGATGGAGTCTGCTTCCTGTGGTTTTGTGTAAACCTGCCTAGGTGAAGCCACACCCATCTCCAGTTAGATGGAGGAAGTTGTCTCAGTCCAGGTAAACAGGAAGTTAAGGCTGGAGGACTGAGACACCTTCATGTCCACTCTAGTGATGTTGTGTTTTGACTGCTCTGTGTTTACATCCCACAATATATAGTGTGCGGTTGATTGCTGAGGAAAGTAGGCATTTGTTTTCACTGCTCTGGTACCTCTTTTGGCTCTCTTCCTTCCTCCGTGCACTGTAGGCAACAAGGCACTCTGATCCTGGTGGTCCAGAAAATGGGCTTAGATCTGGGTTAAAATCCCACCCACCACCATCAACTACATCAGGCATAGGCAAACTCTGGCCCTCCAGATGTTTTAGAACTACAATTCCCATCATCCCTAGCTAACAAGACCAGTGGTCAGGGATGATGGGAATTGTAGTCACAAAAACATCTGGAGGGCCGGAGTTTGCTTATGCCTGAACTACATAGACTAACTTTAACCTACAGCCCTACCCTAGCCCCCTTTCAGCCTCATGTTCCTGTCTGTAAAATGGGAGAATTTAGTATTTAACTGTACACCGTATAGTTAGGCTGCTTGACAAATGATTTATTTTGCACTCTGCAAAATAAAATAAAAAACCACAATAATGAATGAGATAAATGGCAGCAGTATTAAATCTTTTCCTTTTCATCCCTAGAAACTTGGAGCAGGTTGCAAAGCATGTGTAAAGAGTATGTCCCGTTCCTTTCCCTTTAATCTCCTTATCCCCAAGTCATAGATAAAAGTGAATGCTGTAGGCTGATGAGTGATCTTTGATGAGTCTCTAGTCCATGCGTATGTGTGTGTGTTTGTCTCTATCTCTGATGCGTCCAATGAAGAAGGCTGTTGCCAGTGGAAGGTGTGATACATGAATGAGTCTCTTAAGTTCCCATGACATGTTTAATATTTGTCTGAGAGTCCTCATAGAGGCGATCAGGTAACAGCAATGTTTTCTGCGCATGCACTTTTCTCAGTCTCCAGCTTCAGAGAAGAGGGGCTATGGGGAAGAGTTTTAAAGAGTGAAGGGCGGGGAGAGACGGCAGTCTGTGTGTGCCCCCCTTTCACTAAGCTGGGAGTTCCTGTCAAAGCAGGTGCCATTTTAATGAGCCTCAAGCACCTTGGTGCCAAGGAAAGCAGCATCGTTCTCGGATGTGTAACTAATTGATCAAAAATGCAGCCGCTTCAGTTGAGGTGTAAAACATTTTCCATACAACTGCGCTTGGACTGGGAATACCTTTCTGTTTTATTCGCTGCTGTTGTGGTGGTGAATTCAGTACTCGGCTGAGGCTGGGAGCACAGAGGGTGCATTGTGATGCTCTGGGTAATGAGACCACTAATTGGTTACATCAGAGAGAAAACTGAATGAATCACTGACCTCCTCTTAAACATACAAGGCTTCTCTGCACCTGCATGTTGGAAGCAAAGGCACACCTGAACCCTGCTCATCTTAAAAAATTTTTTTTAATGTATGTATAATTTTTATTCAGTATCAATCAGCACTTTTATGTAACAAAGAGTTACCAAAGATGGTACTACATTGTTACCAAAGATGGACACTCGTATGCCCCCCCACACCCCATCATACACAGTGTGTATGAAGCAACACTGGAGCTGATAAGATACTGAACAAATTCTTCAACTTGATGTGGTGCCAGGGCGCTGCCCTAGAAAGGTCACACCTGCCTTGCAAGCTCAGGAAGGGGAGAAATTCTCAGTCCCTTCCAGTCAGCTGGTCTGGCAGGCGCAGACCCCTTTCCACCCAGCACTTCCACAAGAAAGTCCTGCCTCCAATCTTCAGGAAAACAGTGAGCCTGTCATGAGTATAAGGGTCATTTTTGCATTTTGTTTTGAAGACCATGCTCCCAGCTCATCACCCTGTCACCCACATTTACGCAGGACAATAAAGACCCTACAAACCCTCTAAAATAAAGAGAGGAAGACTCTGCTTGTGATTGATATTCCAAGGACAGGGGTGGCAAACCTTTGGCCCTCCACATTTTCTTGGCCTGCAGCTCCCATCAGCCCTTGGCCATTGGGAAGGTAGAGAAAACATGTCTCAATTGTCCCATCCAATAGATACTGGTCTATAAAATGGGACTCTGTCTGCTCTCAACCTGCCTGCCTTCTTACTAATAACCAGTCCAAGGAGGGTGACACTGTCAGCTTCCTTCTCTGCCTTTGTCTCTTTGTCGCCCATGTACAGCTCAGCAGGGAGGAAGATGCGGACAAAACCAGGATTAGTTGTCTCTGCCTGTCATTGACTCTGGCACCACCTACTGTTTGGTCTCCATGCCTTCTGCTTCACCAGCCTCTATTAGTCCCATCACTCCCAGCAGCGGTTGCAGCTCTATTTTCAGGCAAGTCTGCTTTGGAGTTTGGGCCTGCAGCATTCTTCAAGCATCCCTAATAGGGTTCAAGCCTCTGAGAATGGAGCCCCTTTAAGGTTGCCTTGCTCACATCTGGGGGATTGCAAACGAGCTTCAGGGTGAGGCTGAAGGCTGGATGTCTGTGGAGTTTCTACCTCCTGCAACCTGGGTTTCTTTAAGTGCCAAGGCATACAGTTACTTCATCTGTGTTTTTAGGGACAAGCCAATCCCATCAGCATTTTGATGGGCAGCTGCCCGCCTGTTGATCCTGAACTTCCCTCACCTGCCTGCTGGATGCCTTTGCTGATGGGCTTGCAGCTCAGGCAGAGAAATCAAATTTCATGCTCATCCCCCCACCAGCAGCCTCTCTGCTCGGATGAAATTGTTTGCGAAATAAAGGAATTAGCTGCAAATTCTGCAGCGTCAACACAGCCTTGCTTAGTAAACAACAAGGGCTTCAAACTTTGCCTGACTTGGCTGCAAAAGGAGACTGGCTTGAAACAGCCTTGGCTTCCATGGGCTTTGCCCCTTGCCCTCCAGGGAAACTCAACAATGGTTCAATAAGAAAGCTCTGAATACCTGCCATGGCCCACTCCTCACCTCAGGGAATAATTCTGAGGCAAATGGAGCATCTGCAGATGTGGGTAAGCAATTAAGCTGCTTCAGGGAGGACCTAAGGGTCCAGTCCAAGAGAGACCACCTGTCTCTGCTAAGGCTGGGTCTTCAGGTCTCTCTGGAAACAGGAAATCAGATTCCACATCCAGGTGTACTCTGTTTAAGCACAGTGAATTAACTGCGAACATCTCAGCCTCCTGTCTTCCCACTTTCCTTCCTTTCGCTAAACTAGGACCAGGAGTAGAGAATCTGTGGCCCACCAGATGTTGTTTCACTACAGCTCCCATCAACCGTGACTTCTGACCATGCTGGCTGGGGGTGATGGGAATCCTACTCCAACTTTAGTGGATGGCCACAGGCTCCCCATCTCTGGACTCAACTGTAGGCCTGCATTAATGGCCCAGACATGGAGATGTGAAGACATGTTTTGTAACCTGTGTGGAGTAACCAAGATTTGGCACACCAGATACACCCTCTCTCTTTTTTGTCTGATGCTTCTTTGCCTGACAGGCCAGAGTAGGAACCTTCAAGAAGGCATGGCTCTGACCCTTTAAATTCCTTTAGGTACTTAGCTAAGGGGCTGAACCTTCAGTAGGCCTGCTTTGTTGCTACTTAGGTGCTCTGTTGAGCTCAGACAGCTCCTCAAAATCTGATAGTAGCTACAGTACTTGAAAGCTCCTAATCCATATTAAACCCCAGCTCAAACTGCTAAACCCCAGCTCCAAGCTGAGTCGTGTTCAAGCTTTTCTCGGTGCCCCTGCAGGCTCTCAACTCAACTGGTACTGAAGAAAATTCTCATAAATACTACATGGTGTTATGAGCCATGGCATTTAAACTGGTTCAAAACCCATTTCAGTCCACTTAATGTTGGAAATATTTGTGTGTTTTGGAACAGAACTCTCCTTTAAAGTAATGGAGTCTTTCCTCACTTCACTTTAAAGTCAGAATGTCTTTCATTAACACAGGAGCCGCCTGTCAGGTTCGACTATTCATCAGTCTAGCCAATTATAATCTATTCAGGTTGGCAGTGTCCCTTTCAAGGTCTTCCCTCACCTGCTACCAGATCTGGATCACTGGGGATGTCAAGGATTTAATTTAGGTCTTTCTGCATGCAAAGCAGATGCAGAGCCGCTGAGCTATGGCCCCTCCCTCCGATCATGAACCTGTTGGACTCCAACTCAGCCCCAGGGTGTTGTAGCACAGCAACATCTAGAGGGGATACTGGTTCCTCGTGGCTGCTTTAAGGCACTTCGTTCAGCTTGGACACTGGTAATACCCACACCTTACATTTAAGGCACTATTATACTGCTTTAATAGTAATGCAGAACCCTGGAAACTGTGGCTTGTTAAGGGTGCTGGGAACTGTAGCTCAGCACCCTTAACAAACTACAGTTCCCAGGGTTCTCCATGTCTGTTAAAGTGGTAAAATTGCACTTCAAATGTATTGTGGGGATGCGACCGCTGTCTCCATTAATTAGAATCCCGATTCACTAATTAATTAGAATACTGATTCACAGATGAAGACACACGGTTAAACCACTTAAACCTTTATTTAAAAACAAGAACACAACAATTAGTGACATCTTTTTATAGACCAAGGACACAACACATACTGATTTTAATCTTGAAGCGTTTGTGTGTCTTGTCACAGGGATGTGTGGGCTGGTTGTCCCCCCCCCCCCATGCTATATCCTACTTTGGGTGCTATCCTGGTGGTGGAGATTGGCAGGTCCAAGCCCACAGGGAACCCAGTCGCTGTGCAGTTTGGTGCTTCCTGTTTCAATTTGGACCATTTGGGTGGCAGCCATTATCTGGCGAATAGGCCATTGTTCCATAGAGAAGGTGGAGTAAAGCAACTTCTGCCCTCTAACGCCATGGTCCTGACGCCCAAATGGTGGCTTTTGAAGGAAGTGAGGTCTGTGCATAATTATTGTGTTTTATTATTTCCTGCGGGACCCATCCAGTGTATAGCCTGTAGGCCCAAGCTCTTTCTGTCTTACTTTTCCTGGCCCTTTTATGCAAATCCACGCCCGGCTCCACCAACATATATACATGCATCCCAACCGGCTGAGCCCTTAACACTACAATAAAGGCAACCTGGGTCAAATTAAGCTTTGATGGTGAAGATGTGGTTCCTTGAAGGCTTGTCGCAACTTGGGGAAAGCAACGAGGGTGAAACGTAGCAACCTTTTGCCATCTTAAACATTGCCTTACGTGCAGGAGCTATTATTATTGCAATTATTTAATCAGCGTAATGCTTCCCTGGTACATCGCTTGGTGGCTAATGGAGTCCCACTTCTCTCCCCCGCTTCTTGTAAAGGGAGCTGGAGCGGGCAAAGCAATCGCTTGCCGGCACAGGAGCCAGAACGGAGAAGAGAGGGAGACTCAATCTGTCATCAGCGAAAACATAATTGACTCGCAGTAACTTGTTGGGTCAGTACTTAGAGCTGATTTATTTTTAGCATAAATTGATGGGAGATTTGGGATTAAGAAGCTGAGCCATAATCGGGAGCATAGCTGACAAGAAAAACGACTGTCGAGGAGGTTTTTGCAGGGTTGAATCCTCCTCCTCTTGGAGCTGCAAATCTTCATTCTCAATTTGGGATGAATTATGCAAAGCAGGAAAATTAGCCTATACTTTATAATTTTAGTTTGTCCTCACAGCTTTTTAGGGCTCAAACCTGCCTCACCCACCCCTCAATTCATTTGGGATCCAGTTCTAATTTTTGAGATTGGTGATTAGATAGGTAGGTAGGCAGGCAGGCAGATAGATAGA
The DNA here is from genome assembly GCF_009819535.1 of Lacerta agilis. NCBI lineage: Eukaryota > Metazoa > Chordata > Lepidosauria > Squamata > Lacertidae > Lacerta > Lacerta agilis. Next base: position 29,010,017 of record NC_046325.1, on the reverse strand, counting down.
TAGATAGATTGCAAGAGATTGTGTACAACCAGTAAAAACAACTATCGGTACTCTACAATAAAGTGTAAAGTGGCCTTACTTTAGGTATAAAAAGTAAAATAAGACTGTGCCCAATGCTAAGCCTCCTCAAAGGAAACCTATTGAAGTTAGCGGACATGATTGACTGAGGTTCATTAATGTTGATGGATCTACTCTGAGTAGGACTGGCAGTGGATGAAACACATTTTGTTATTATTAAAAAATGGAAATATGAAACAAATGCCAATATTTGAACTGTGGCTGTAAGTGGTTTGCATTGACAGGCAAAGTTTAGTTCTGTGTTTGTACCGCTCAAGTTTCACTAACCTACGAAGAGGGGTAAGCTCTATTGTGTTTGCCTGTCCTTGAATAAATGTGTGCAGTCTGAACACAACTCTGGCATTTTGTACACCTCTGTTTACACACCATGGGATCTGTGTCAGCAGCCCCCACACCCCTGTTGAACTTCCAAGGGCCTAATGAAGACCTCGGGCAGAGATTTCTGCTTTGGGTTCAGGGGCAAGATGCAGGCATTAATGTCTGCAGGTGAATGCTAGAATGATTAGGGTGTGCATTCTCCCCCCACCCCCTTATGGAGATGCTATATCAGAGGATTCTTGATCTGGGACCATGACACCAAACTCAGGGTTTCCTCAGCATGCTGATACCTTCTGTTTCTTTGTGGTTCTTTTGGCACCATTCCTGTCAGCACACACCATCTGAGTTTGTTATTAGGAGGGTTGATATGAGAAAATACAATTCCCAACATCTCTGACCATTGTTCATGCTGGCTAGTGTGACTGGTGCTGGTGGGAGCTGGAATCCAACATCTGGAGGGCTGCAAGTTCTCTGCCAATGGTATGACTTTTTTATTCCCTTAGGATTCAGTGGGAGCCACTGAGAAATCAGCCAATCTCTCTCTACATAAACCATCTTGGGGCTTGGCCATGTTAGAATAGGGCAGGGTGTCGGGAACTGGCTTTTATATCTGCAGGTGAGGATGGCTGATACTAAGGGAACCCAAGCAGAACAAGGTTGAGAGGTCAGGTTTTAGAGAGCTTGAGTGCTTCCTATTTAGAACGATCAACTTAGGGCTCATCCAGAATTCTGCTTGCCCCAACACTTTCCCCCGGAGAAACTCACTTTACCACTGAATCAAGGTAAATGTTGATTAGGGTTTCCATGGTTTGGTGCTTGTTCCAGTTCAGCTCTAAAGGCCAGGTTTTCTCAGGGAAAGCATCTGGGCAAATAGAAAACCACTCAGCTCTATACCTAGAAAGTGTGTGATGAGTGGAAAACCACTCAGCCCTGTGCTTTCTAGGCACGGGACAAGCAGAAGTGTGGGTGAGTCCTTAGATGAGATGGAAGCCCCCCCCCCCATTCTGAAAATGCTGCCAAGGCTTCCCAAAAATCCTCAGGTAGGAAATGCTCTGGGGGAGAAGAAAGGAAATGGAAAGCCAATCTCCTTAATTATTGATCGCCTGTTAAATTTCTAGATCAATGCTGTGCTCAGCTTGAGAGCGGATTAGGCCAAGTAGATTCCATATGTTACCCACAGGCTTGTAATACATCGTGCAAAGTCTTTAATTCGCAGTCAGTCTTCAGGTCTTCCAAGAAGAGCAGCTTTATTGGCCCTTGGGGAGATATTCAGTTCCTGGCTCTCTTATTCACTAATAAAGGGGGAAAGTCTTCAGGAAGGAAAGAGGAAGGGAAAAAAAACCCCTCTATGCTTTATTGGCTATTGCAAAGGCTTCAGCCGTAAGCTCGCTTCATAGTGGTAACACTGCATTTCTGTTTCCTACAAATTGGTCCCTTCTCGCTCAATTTAATTTAAGTGCATTGTAAGTATTCTGCCTTGTGCATGTGCTCATGTGTGTGTATGAATTTGCTTTCCCAGTTGGTCTTCTTTGGGTTGATTTTGAATGAATGAAAAACATGAAATCATTTCAAGGAGAATTGTTATTTTCCACCCCCTTTCTTTATTCTAATGGACCACTGAGGATAAAACACACACACACACACCACTCAGCTTTCTTCTGGTGGTTGATGACTGCTAGAACTGCACATGGGATGTTGGGTCCCATGGATTAGGCATCCCTCAAGCAATTTTCCCTTTGAATGACTTGATGGAGAGGTTTTGCGATCACAGTTTGACTGATTGCTCCACAGAGATTTAGTCAAAAAAGAATGACTTACGGCCCAAACATCTGGTAAAAATTGAAAGCTACCATTGACTATGATTTCTTTTTCTTTGAAGGGGCATCACTCTGTCACTTGACCACTCTATGGTGAAATCCCTATCTACTTTGCATTGGAGATTAGAGTACCAAAAAATAGGTCTGTTTTAGACCAGTTGTATTTTTAAGGACTATGATGGTTCCTGACTTTAGTCTTTTTCTCTGTGGGGTTGCTATTATTTACAAGAAGGGCCATAACTCAGTGGTAGAGCACATGCTGTTTATGCTGGTTCAATCCTAAACATCTCCAAGCAGATCTGGGAATAACTCCTATGCAAAACCCTGGAGAGCTGCTACCAGCCGGTGTACACAGTATTGAGCTTGTCTGATCAGTTGTCCAGCTTAGTATAAGGCAGCTTATTCCCATGTTCCTAGAGATCAAGGAATGATTTTTTTCTAGGTCATACATTCCTGGCCAAAGAGATAGTAGTGTCTGAGATATAAAATCCAGAATGGCACCAATCCATCCACATCCTTACTGATTGATACGTGGCACAATCTATTGCTGAGCAATCCTCTACGACCTATTCCAAAATTAGAAAGAGCTGTGCAAGATCATCTCTTTAAAAAAAACCCTTCAGATACTGTTTAGATTTACAGCTTCTGTTTGAATTATAGGGAATGAAAAACTGAGTATTTTTTATAGATTTATTTTCACATCTTGAGTGTGTGTGTTGGGCTATTCTTGCATATATGTGCTGCTTGAAGTCACTTTAAACGAGTTCACTCACTCCCAAGATAGCAAAGTGTATATAAAACCACAACACTGTGCAAATCGCAGCATTATTCACAGTTGTTGTTTTTTTTTAAATATCACTATCTTCAATCTGAATTCACGACGATCTCAGGAAGTCTGGGTGCAAACAAGGATAAGCTTATAGGTCTATTGGTTGGTCAGTTTTGTCAATTGACTGACTAAATATTATCAAATATTCCATGAAGCCATAAAGCTGATGATGCTTGGAGAATGGGCTGCCGCCTACTTAGCATTGCTCTCTTTACAAACTGTCTTTTTATTGTTTGCAATATTGCTTTGCTCCCCGCCCCGGTTTTATTTGTTACTTTTTAAAAATGTTATCCATTGGCATTATTCATTATCCAGTGTTCCAGGATTGAAACCAAAAATGACATTCATTCACATTTATAGACACCTTCCCTAAGATGTGTATGTCCCAGCTTCATTTCCATTGTTCCTGTCCTACATGCACCATCCCAACAGCAACGGCTGAATGGGGCTTCTCAGTGTGGTCAGATGAACCACATGATCAGGACGCCCACATGATCAGGAACCCTAACAACTCAGGGTTCCCAGTTGTATGAAGGCTCCTGATTGTGTTCAGCTGAAGGTCTCCTGCTTGCACATGCAACACCACTGCCTTCTTCACGCCTTCCCTTGAGAGAGGCTGCTGTTTCTCAGGAACTAGGTCCACAATTTCCACCCTGCCCTGACGAGTGTGGAGAGCCTCAGGCTGTGTGCTTTATAAGTTGAGACTTTCAGTTTATTATAATAATAGGAAAGGTGATTAGAGGCAAAGGTTGTTTGAAGTTTGTAAAATTATGAACATTACCTAGACTATTTTCTCTCAGCGTGAGAACTCAACTCAGGGTCATCTGGCAAAATTGATTGGCAGCAGGCTCAGGACTCGTCAAAGGCAAAGGAAGAAGTATTACTTCTTTCTGCATACCCGGTAATTAACGCTCAGAGTACATTGCCACAAGATGCGGCAGTGGTTGGTTGACTCAGCAAGGATTGGGCAACATCACTAGGGGAGGCCGGAAATGGCCATTGCAAGCAGTGATTCAGGAAGGCTGTGGTATGGCTGTTGGTGCCACTGTCAATTGGCAAGCTTTTCTGTTTGGCAAGATGTATTTGAGCTGTAAAAACCTAAGCAAAGTTCAGCTATGGAAAAAGCCTGTTCAGCAGGAACTGTTCATGCCAGCTCTTAAATATTAATAAGACAGCCCAAGGAGAAGGGAGAGGGAGTGACTTCTGAATTTTTAAAGCTAATGAAGGCAAGCATTCACTCTCTATATTTTGACTCTGGCATTCTCAAGAATTGTGAGGGAGAAATAGCTCCAAAATCTGAATATATGTGTAGTCTACCTTTCCTATTGGCTGAGTTCCTCTGATGTCACAGAATGTTTATGAACACTTTTATGTTTTGGTCTTGAGGGGCTGGAGTAATGAACGCTAAGTGCAGTTTCAGTGAGGAAAGAGTGAGGTTTATTTGGTGGCGGGGGGGGGGGGGGACCCCACAGAGTGTCTAGCTTCTCCGAAGAAGGAAGTGAAATATCATGCAGATAGGAAATGATATTACATAATGTGGTCCGAGTATTTCAGCAGGTGAGCTGACCGGGAAACAAGAAGGATAGAAGACAGCAAGAGACCAACTTGTAGAATTTCCCCCTAGGATCCCCACCCCCCAATTGGGTACAGAGCTGGGCTTAAAGGAATTCTATCCAGCCCTATGATTTTAATGACTAAGGGAGGCAATGCACATTTATTGCATTTTGTGCATTTCAAAGTGTAATTAAAAGGTGCAGTTGAAAGCATTGTTAACCCGTGCTTAAGTTCCATTGATTTAAAAAAGAATTGCCTTTGCACTGGATTGAACTGAAGCGTCATTATTCCTCTTTAATAATAGTCACTGACAACAGAACATATGTTGCAGACAGAAAGATATAGCATATATTCGATCTTTTGGCTGAGGTAGCATTGCTTTGCTGGTATTTACAATATACCTTTAATAAATCCTGACTGCTTTGTACAGGCCCAGATTTTAAGAAACACATTATTTCAGCTATAAAAGGCAACAAATAGCCTTTTAAAAGTTTATAGCCTCGCTAATATTTAAACATTAAAAGGTTGTATTCTTGTTCCTGGCCTTCTAGGTGAACCTGTGGTAGGGAAGGGAAGGGGATAACTTTGTTTTCCAAACAATGATGTTATTTTGCCACACAGCCAGACCCCATCAGAAATGGATAAGCTGTATATGTAATAGGGATGACACCACCTAGCAATTAGGATTTCTATACAAGGCCCAGAGAGAGGGGGCAGAGCTGACTCCACCACTGAGTAAAGAGAGGCTACCACCTCAGGCAGATGCTGGGAGCAGTGGTGGCCACCCCCTGGTTGTTCCTCCTAACCCCCTGTCAGCTATTCCTGCCCCCTTACTGGAGAACGGAGCTATGTATGCTACATGATCTGTCCTGCCCCTCCTGTGCAAGCTAGCCCTCTGCCTCAAGATGCTATTTCGTAACTATTGAAGTAATGGTCAGCTGCCAGTCTAGTCAGCTTCTGTATGTGGAACAGAGAGGAGACGCCATCTTTGCCTCAGGCAGCAATACAACTTGAGCCATAGAGAGAATGTTGAAACGGAATTGTCTCTGAAAACAAAACACTTTTCTCACCTTGAAACTGTGGGAAAATCTTTTTTCATGTTCCAAGTAAAACATAGTAAGGTGGCCTAGGATAAAATTGTTTTGTGGGCCAGATCCAGCACCTGGGACCATCAGTGGTCAAAATATCCCTAGTGCAGATGACACACCCCAGCTGTGCTTCAGCCATAGTTGAGATTAGGCTGGTTTGAACATGAGAATTGCAGTATTGAGTCAGAGAAAGCAGCCCCTCTTCAGGTTTGACAGCGGCCAGCCAGATGGGAAAGGAAAATTCATAAAAGAGAATGGTGCATGATGGTAATATCTGTTCTCTGTTGTTTTCTGCCAGCACCTGCTGGGGCAAAAAAACTGCAGAAATAGAGATGACGCTTTTAGGCGCTATCAAGGCTTGTAGCTTTCTAGTAGACCCGCATTCCATGTATCTATTACTCCTTTAAAAAGCCACTTCTGCTAGGACCTGTAATAACATACTGTGGGTGATGAGTTCCATAAGTTTCATATGCGCTGCAGAATTTAAGCATGCTGCTTCTCAGTTTTTTTTTACTCCAGTGAATGGTTATGAGTTTTTCTAATCTGAAGGAGAATGGAGATTCCTAACCTGCGTATTTTGCTACCTGGACTACTTATCTCATAAGGAAACAGACTAAAAGTTTTTAGTCTAGTTCATCAAAAACGATTTTACTGCTGGCATCCTTGGCTGCTGCCTGCTGGACATAGCTTAGTGCATGGGTAGGCAAACTAATGCCTAGGGGCCGGATCTGGCCCAATCGCCTTCTAAATCCAGCACGCGGACAGTCCGGGAATCAGCGTGTTTTTACATAAGAAGAATGTGTCCTTTTATTTAAAATGCATCTCTGGGTTATTTGTGGGGCATTGGAATTCGTTCATTATTTTTTTCAAAATACAGTGCAGCCCTCCACAAGGTCTGAGGGACAGTGTACCGGCCCCCTGCTGAAAAATTTCGCTGACCCCTGGCTTAGTGCATGCAGAAGGTCCCAGGTTTCATTCTTGGCATTTCCAACTAAAAATGATCTCAAGTAGCTTGGCTGGGAAGGGCTTCTGTGTGGGAACTTGGAAGAGCCACTGTCAGGCAGAGTAGAAGATCATGCTGGGCTGGATGGGCCAAATGGTATGACAGGCAGGTTTCATACAACCAAGCTTCTCCCTTCCCTGTCCCTCAAAACCCCAACAGTATTTTTCATAGCAGCATTACAATGCAAGATTCTCACACTGAACTTGTGAATAATCCTAAACCTTTGAATCCTTCTCACTTATTCTGGAGCCTAGCCAGTTCCTTGCTGTCCTACCCGTCCTATCCCCCAGTTTCCTATTTATATATTTGGTCTGCTTTTTCCAGCATGTAATACTTTACATTTGTCTTTGCTGAATTTCATTTTCCTGCTTGCAGCCTAGAGTGCCAATTTATCAAGGTGCGCTTTATCAAGGCAGTCATACAAACCCTTTAACCGAAACCTTCCCCTCTGCTGGGAGAGTGGGAGGGAATGGGTTATAGGAGACACAAAAGGCTTGAGCTGTGGCAGTAGGGAGAGAGTTTGACCTAACAGGTGCTATTTTTCTAGAAAAAGAGGTGACAGAACTCACCATGAATGCCTCCCTTGTTCTCTTAGAATGGTAATGGCGCCCACCAGAGAGGTGCCAGAACTGAGTTCCGGTGATTTCTAGCTGAGAAAAAGCCCTAGGCCTAACACAGAAAGGCCAGAGTGACATTCTCATGAAGCTTTGGGCAAGTCACCACCTGCCACCCTCGGCTACCTCACAGGGTTGCTGTGAAGATAAAGGCAGAATGATACATACCTGGGTGTGTGAATTTGGGGCTGGGCCATTAGGCAGGGTGAGGCTGCTGCCTCAAGTGGCAGAAACTCCCATGCAGCACTTCTGCAGGCACCCCGCCCCATCTGCCAGCAGCGGCACTGATTTAGGGGAATATTGCATCCATTTTCAGGAAGATTTCACCCGAGATCTTGCAGAGCGCAGAAGATCTCACACAATTTTGCTGTAGTTTTTAGCACCTCCACGGGCGGTGAATTCGGCTGTTGTCAAACTGGCATCTGTTCAGGGCTGCCCCAAGTCACCCTGCAACGTATTGTAACAACTTCATGGTGATTTCTGGCACCTGTTTTTCTTGGGGGGGAACGCACTGGGTGGGAAGAATCCAGTAGAAACTCCTCTTTGTCTTTCCCTTCAAAGCTCACTGTGGGTTTGTCTTACTCTTACCCTTTTGCCCTTACCTGCCAACACTTTCCATGACCACCACCACCTCTCCCTCCCTCCCTCTTTCTTCTAAAGCCTGTCCTCTAAACTCCTCTATTCTTTGGAGCCTTTGACTAAACCCCTTAGGTTTTATTTTTTGGGGGATGAAAGCATAGTGTATAAAAGTCAGTGTCCTTGTTGCTGTTCAGACAGGTGCTCTCTTCTCTTTCTTTCCTCCCATCCCTCCGATTTGCCTATTGTCTCCCTCACTGTGGAAATGAGGATTGTAAGCTCCTCAGGTCAAGCACCGCGTGATTGTAGGATACACGGCGCTGCCAATTTGAAGCCCTTGAGCTCCAGCATGCCTGCCAGTACCCAGTGGCGTAGCTAGCCTCAGTGCTGCTGGGGGTGGCGGCAGCGCAGAGGCACCCCCCTGGGGGAGGGGCACGACGTGTGCGTCGTGACGTCATCATGACGTCACGATGCACGTATATGCAGAAAGGGGGAATTTCCCCCTTCCCGAGGCTTTTTTCGGCGGGGGGTGGTGGCCAGCTAGGAGGGGGTGGCAAGCGTGACACCCCCTCCTCGCTGGTCGCCCCCCCCCCCCGCCGGAAAAAGCGGCGGAAAGGGCAAAAAGAAGCAGAGCAAGCGCTTGAATGCGCCTGTTCTGCTTCCTTTTCCCGGCCCCCCCAGCGGTTTTTTTCAGCCGGGGGGGGGGTGGCTAGCGAGGAAGGGGTGACAGGTTTGACACCCCCCCTCGCTGGTCGCCCCCCCCCGTCGAAAAAAAGCGGAGGAAAGGGCAAAAAGAAGCAGAGCAAGCGCTTCAATGCGCCTGTTCTGCTTCCTTTCGGCGGGGCGGGGCGGGGTGAGAGGGGCCGGCCAAAGTGTCACCCCACCTCCCCTTGACCTAGGGGCGGCCCGCCCCCCCCGCCCCCACCCTGCGACGCCCCTGCCAGTACCCCTTCTACAATCCACAATGCACAAGAGACTGTTAACTCTTCCTGCTTGGTTCCTGTTTTTAATGACTTGGCTTCTTCTACATTAAAGAAGTCTCCACCCCACCCCAGACATGTCCACATTTCACTGAATGGCAGAATTAGGCACGCCAGTGTGGTGTAGTGGTTAAGAGTGGTAGACTCGTAATCTGGTGAACCGGGTTCGCGTCTCCGCTCCTCCACATGCAGCTGCTGGGTGACCTTGGGCTAGTCACACTTCTTTGAAGTCTCTCAGCCCCACTCACCTCACAGAGTGTTTGTTGTGGGGGAGGAAGGGAAAGAAGAATGTTAGCCGCTTTGAGACTCCTTCGGGTAGTGAAAAGCGGGATATCAAATCCAAACTCTTCTTCTTCTCTTCTTCTTCTGTTCTGAACAGAGTAGAGGCACAAATACTTTCTCTGTGTGAAGTGAGCACAGTGGTGACTTATGTCGGTGTCTTTTTCTCATTTATGGGGAGGGGTGGGAATTTACACCACTTTTCATGACCTTGCCCTTTTTCCTGCTCTTAGATAGGGCAGCCATTTTGTGTTACGCCACACCTGGATGGCAGCCATTTTGAATCTTGCTATGCCCACATGGCAGCCATTTGTCACTGGCTCCCACGGTGTTTTGTACAGCAGTTCCTGGCATCTGGCACTGTTTTTGTATAGTGATAAAGAAATAAGAGTCTTGGTATGCCAGTGTCAAATATTTTTTTTTCTATAGGTAAAGGGTGTCCTGCCCCAGACTTTTGACAGGACTCACAGAATCATACTTGCAAACTAAGCAGCTATCTAGGGCAGCAACATTCAATCTGGTTTCTGGTTAAAAGAAGCATGCACATTCATGCCATCACCAAGCATCATGCACATGCTGAGAGTGTCCCAGAATCCTTTGCTCTTTTGCCTGGGTTTCTGGAATTCACTTTTGGTTTGTGTGAGACTGATCTTTCCCCACTGGTCCTTCATTCTGTCCAGGTTAGCAGGAGGCCCCAAGCCAGCCACAGGACTGCGCTGCTTATCTTTCGGAGGACCAATTTTAGTTATAATTTTTTAACAGAGAGATGGTTGCGTGGCCAGCCCTTTTATCTGGTCAGCTAGGGTCACGCCCATCTACCTGGTCACACACAGAGGGAGGAAGCTCCAGAGCAGGTAGGACATGAAGTCCTCGCTGTCGTGGAGCCACATTCCCCTGTGTGTCCATTCTAGGCAACAGGAAAATGTTGTACTTGACTGCTCTAGTAATAATACATCCCACATTTTTCACTTCCAAATCTGTACGGCAGACAGGCAGCAGTGATGGGCAGGCTTCAACGTCCCTTCACCAAATGTGAAATGAACACCTGTTAAAGGCTTTATTTTTTAATTAACTTGACACTAATTACAGAACAAACTCAGGATCCTTGGAACTTCATTTGCATAGAAAATAGCTCACTGAAAAAAGAGAATGGACTTGATCTCCATTTTAAAGGATTAATCTCAAGGTGTTTGCTATTCAGGGCAGCGTTCTCAGCTCTCAACACCCATCACATTCAGGGGGTTAGCAGAAGAAAGTTTGTTGCTGAGCGCCTACCCTGATAAGATGATTGGTTGCCAAAGAAGCCGATTAGAATCAAAAGATAATCAGAGGTCATGTGCCAACTACAGATTTTGAAACATTTGAGGGAAATTGATGCAGACATAGGCCAGAGGTTTTCAACCTTTTTGAGCCCACGGCTCCCTTGACCAACTACATTTTTTTCTGCAGCACCCTTGTGGGGCTCAGGAGCCCAGATACATCACCCCTTGCCTGCAGAGTTAGCAGCCTCTCGCCCTTTCTCGAACACCCTCCCTTGTGGAGGGTTCTTTCAGCCTCCTCTCCCCTCGGGAGTCCTTTGGGCAGCTGCTGTTGCCACCACTGATCTCTGAGCTGCCCTCCCTTCCCCAAAGAGAGGTCCTCCTTACACTGCCCCACAGGGGCTGGGACTTGTCTGTCCATTCCCAGCAGGCTTGTGGACTGGCTGGCTGGACTCCCTTGCCCGCTTGCTTGTTTACTCCAAGGCTGCCTCAGCTCCTGGCAATCAGTACCCCCGGCCAACCCCAGAAGCACAATTTGCCTGCCGGTCTTGTGGCCAGGGCCACTGCAACATGCAGCTATGCAAACCTTTGGGAGGCAGAGATGCAAGAGGGCATCAGAGGAGGGATGGAAGGAAAGAGTGACATAGGCCAGTGCTGCCTGTGGGCATCCCTAATCACCATTCAAGGCACCCCAGGGTGCCATGGCACACTGGTTGAAAACCACTGACATAGGCCATGAAAATCTACATTTTGGATTTGGGCGATTTACCGTTTTGCAATGCCTTGGCTGTAGAAAGCACTTCTCGGTGTTCAGATCTGGGGCCCCAAATGTTGAATTCTAACCAAGTCCAAACTCCAAGGATGACAGTCTGCTATCGTCATCACCTTTGGTGTGACAGTTGTCTGTGTGGCAGCTTGGAGAACACTGGCAGCTGGGCTTTGGAAGGTTCCAATTGAGAATGCCAAAATGCAAGCAGCTACTTGTAGCATGGGGCTAATAAGTTGGCACTTTGCAGGAGCATGCGAGCTGGTCACTGGCAGCTTGAGGTTATGAAATAGAACACTCCAACCAGTTGCCTCCTGTGACTTTTGGAATCTTTGTCAAGTCATTCCTCTTTCATTCTGACTTTTAACTGACTGAATAAAGCAGGTTGGGTATAATTTCCCCCACCTTAATCTACTCTCAAGAGTACTTTTTTGGCTCTGATAGAAATCATAACTTAGAAACTGGATTTATTTATATAGTACCATTTCAAATTATTGCTATTTGGCCTCATAATCTGGGATGATGTGAACTACTTGTAAATGAGAAACCCCTTTCTTAGTGGACTTTTCAAATCGAGCAGAGTCCATCTGAGTTATGATTGGTTATCTCTTGGGATGGGAGAGAAATTTCATTCAGTTCACATTTATAGGCGACCCTACCTAATTTGCACTTCTGATAAAAAAATATGCAGTGCAGTTCTCCTGTCAAGGAATGTGTACAAAAGTGCATATATTTGGGGAAAGTGTGGATTAAAAATGTTATATTACTGAAAATATCATACAAAAATGCATTAAAAACAGGGAAATTGCTTTGCAAAAATGTGTATATTTTGCAGAAATATATGCATATGTGTAGAAATTAACACTGAAATGCTGCTGAATCTTCAAGAGGACTTGCTTTTTAAAATAATTCACAAACTGATGTGGAAATGTGGAGAAATGGAAAGCATGGAAAATTGAGAAACCAAAATTGGGAGAGTTGCTGATACCTATTGATGTCTCAGACTTTGGTTTGAATTTCAGCAAGGTAGCTGCTAGAACTCTTTAGATAGCTAGGTAAGAAAATGGCTTCCCAATTAGATTCTTTAAGCATCTTTGCAGAGTTGAATTTTTACCCTACGTACCTCACTAGGTGTTTTCTCTGACTTCCCAGTCGCTTCTGTTGTTGACTAAAGCTCCTTAAAAGCAAGATTGTGTTATTCCTGATAATCCTTAACCCACCCCACTTCGGTTTCCTCTAGAACTGAAATTACTTTCTCGGAAAGAAAAAAATCCTACTTTCTTATTTCCTTGCAAAATGTACGGTACATTTGTCCTCATTTGACTATAATATCTCAAATCTTCCCAGTTATTGGTGCTGATAAATACATTTTCTGGCAGTTTAACACACACAGGTTATAGAAAATTCAGCGTTTCTTGGGGCAAGCTTGAACTGCCTTAATGTTGAACCTTGATTCTTTTACTTTGTAGTGCACAGTATGTAGCTGTGGTCCTAACACGAATGTTGGAAGAGCCTAGCAAAGCAGCTGTGCCAAACAGAGGAGAAGAAACAGGCTTACAAAGTCCCGTCTTGGGACTGTTTCACACATGAACACATATCAACTAGATGGAAACGATATAACCTAACTTTTATGTATGTGTAAATACAGTATAGCAGGAATAATGACACAGATAACTTTTCACATCATTTCAACATAGTGTTTTTCAAATGGGATCAGTTCACTCATTCAGCTGCCAGTCATCATATGAACAGTACTCATTTGATATAAGTGTGTGTATTGTGTATGAGCCAGCCCTTAGAAATCCACTTGATTTTAAGTCTTCAGAATCTTGCTGACCATCAGTGGTGGCCGTGGGTTGGATGATCTCTCAATAGCCCATCTCTGGTTCTTGGATAGCTTCTATGTTTTCATCCAAACCAAGACATCTTTGAACTTATGAAAAGCAGGGTGCACCCTCCCCATCTCACATTTCTGGATTAAAACTGACCTGTGTGGTGGGCATGCTTTGCTTTCATCCACACGCTGGGCCATGTATAATTGAATCCGTTTATAAAACTGCTCTTTAAAATGTTAAACCTCTTTCCCTTGAAGGTCTTTGCCATCAATCAGGTTTGCAAAGAGCCTCAAAGCAGAGGATCAGCAGAGGCTGCTGTAAGAAACCCTTAAGCAAATGTCCGTCACTCTGACCTCTGACATTTTGTGAAGGCAGAAAACAATAGTCCCATAGAAGGTCGCCTTGTTAAATTAAGTGTAGCTTGCTGAGAATGGCACCATGACCCAGGCCTGGGTTCCCCAATTAGCAAATAGGTTACAGGCACTGCCTCCTGCTGAGGTCTTCTCTCAGGAGGAATCCAATTCCCTTCTCTGCTGTGAGGAAGAGCCTGCAAAAATGTCAAGCCAGAGACCTAACACAGCACCACTTATGCCTGGAAATAATAGATTGGTGGCATAGACTTCTGAGCATCCTCCTATTCCTCAGATGTGAGGTAGTCCAGGTCTCTGTCTGAAGATCTGAGCAGCTATTAAACATCTCCTTGTATATTTATTATACTTGCAGCCTACCTTCTTCTCTAGTTCAGGGCAGGATGCTATAATGTCATCAAGGACTTGTCCTTACTATCCCCAAAGGACTCATAATCTAATTTACCAAAGATCATAAATCCTTTTAGGAAACAAAGGAGGGCATGCAAGCAAGCAACGAAACCAAACCAGTTAATTAAACATGCCTTTCATGCCTCCTCTTCCAAAGTGCACCTATGTTTCCAATATACTTTTAAGTTTTATTATTCTGCCCCAGTTCTGCTCCAGAATGGGCATATATAGAAAGATCTCACTTTGTATACTGTATAGTCTGTCCTTAAATCCTTCTGAGGTGAGAAGGAGGGACACTGTGCAAAGCATTAGCAGCAGAAGCTGGAGATGGTAGTGCTGTCACAGTTCACCTTGCGTTTTCTGCCGATACCGTAACGCCATTATACGAATCTATTGTGCAACTGCATTTGGAAAGCAGTCACACATGCCAGCTGGCAAATAAGAATGGGGGGCTGGTGGCATGCAGCACATGATATCGCATGTGTGATGTCACGTGGTACAAGTGACATTGGGATGTCAGAGGCAGAGCTGAGATCAGCGGAAGTGCAGCAGCAGCAGCAGCACAGCTTCAATGGTCGTACCTTCTCCTGCTGCTTCTGCCACTGTTGGCCTGGAGCTGCTTCCAGCCTCCTTCATGGCAGGAGGAGAAGATTGAAGCCGTGCCACACTCGGCTGCATGCTTGGCCTCCTCAGGAAGGCTTTGGACTTTTTTTTGGGGGGGGGGGAGAAGCAGCACTCTCCTCAAAAGTATGGGGGGAGGGCTCAGCCCCTAGCAGATGGCGCCCCGAATACTGTGTACCATTCTGGTTGCCTCACCTCAGAAAGTGTCACGGTCCGGTCTACGGGTGAACAAAGTCCCAGCAGAGGACGTCACGACCGGGGGCAAGATGGTGAGGTGGGAGCAGGAATGTGAGTCTAGAAACCAGGGGTCTGAGGGTCAGGAAGCAGAAAGTCACAAAGTCAAAGGTCCGGGGGTCAAGAAGCAAGGAGTCATGAAGGCGAGGGTCGAGAAGCAAGGAGTCCAGAAGCCGAGGTCCAGGGATCAGGAAGCAGGAGGCAGGAATCAGGAGGCCAGACGCAGCAAGGCAGGAAGCATGTTGTGATCCCTTCCCGGCTCTTGCCACCAGGTGCAGTGAGTTACGAAGTGGCCTCACCTGTGCGGCCACGCATTGCCTCTCCAGAACAAACTTAGGAAGGCCCCAGCCCTGCAAAGCCCTTCTGGTCATGGGGCCTGGCTCCTGCACGCACTCCTGACAGAAAGGATATTGTAGAGTTGGGAAAAGGTTCAAAAAATGGCAACCAAAATGATGAAGGGAGTGAATAAATTCCCCTGTGAAGAAAGTGAAGAAAGGCTGCAGTATTTGGGGCTTTTTAGTTTAGAGAAAAGGTAAGAGGCAACATGATAGAAGTGTTATGAAACTGTGCATGGCATGGAGAAAGTGGATAGAGAATAGTTGTTCTCCCTCTCATATAACACTGGAACTTGTGGGCATTCAATGCGGTTGGATGCTGGAAGATTGAGGACAGACAGAAGAAAGTACTTTTTTACATAGTGCCTGGTTAAACTGTGGAATTGGCAGTGATGACCACCAGCTTCGATAGCTTTAAAAGAGGATTAGACAAACTTAATGGAGGATAAGGCTATCAATAGCTACTAGCAATGAATGCTATACTCTGCCTCCACAGTTGGAGGCAGTATGCTTCTGAAAAACACCTGCTGGAAACCACAGGAGGGGATAAGGCTGGAGTCTTGTGGCTTTCCATAGGCAGAACTGTTCTCACGTTCCTAGGTGGAATAAATATGGTAGCCAGTAGTCACCAGCCACCAGAAGTCATTGATGAAACACCTCTGGCTCTTAGTTCTGTATAAACCTACAAACGGTTATCACTTCACTCAACAGCATCATACAGTAGCATTCTAGCTGCAGTATAGTGTTCAGGTTTCTTCCAGAAAACCTCGGTTAGGGTAATCTTTGTGTCCCCAATGTGTTTTTGCTCTTCCTTTGTGTCACAAAATTTATAGCTTTGTGGATTAAAAGTAGCACCTTGAATAGTGGCCAATGCACTGTACTAGCACTGGGCTTGTGAAAGAGAACTTTTATGAGAACAAAGTTAACGTGGTCTTCTGGGTACAAGTGGTTTAGCACGTGTGTCCGACCTGTTTTGCCACAGTTCAATATATCTAGTTTAATTTCCTAGTAGAGAGTTGTTTAGGGGTTTTATGCAGCTCTATTCCTTGTTCAGTGCCCTTTTTTCGCTGGCTGGCTTTGACAATCATAAAAGCTAGAAAGTGCTGATTTGGAGTAATAAAGTCTTTTCCCTCACCCCACAAAACAGACTTTTCTAGGAAGTGCAGTTGTCAATTTCCCCACAGTGCGGTGCTTGGGTTTGTATTTATCTTTGACCTAGCCGGGTGGGATGTCTGCCAAGCCCAATATTATCAAGGATTCAAAATGGCAGGTTTAATCTCCAGAACATGACAGAAATGATGAGGTCAGAGATGTGGAGAGCAGCAGAGCCCATAAAGTTGTGGAAGTGGGTGTGTTTACAGGGTGTGTGTGTGTTTGTGTTTGTGACTGAGCCGTCCCTTGGGGGGACTTGTCAAGGAACTATGGGATGTTGTGTCTGAATCAATTATAGATACTTTTTTGGGTTTTGTCGGGAAGGATGTTGTTGCCAACGAAGCGAGCTTTGTTTAAGTAAGAGCTCATCAAGGCCTCAGACAGTGCCTGAGGCAAAGAGAGGCGTGGGCTCCCATTAAGATTGTTTTGCCTGAAACCTAGTCCAGCACTCCAGACAAGTGGTTGTAAAATACAGACTCTTTCATGAGGGATAAAAGAGCCTTTTCCACTGCCAGAAGGGCCATTTTCTGCCAGCTCTCCAGTGGTTTTCTGGAGCAGAAGGAAACAGGACCCCCGACTACTTCTTGAATAGCGGGGGCTGCTAGTCTGTTGCCATGTCCCACCTTCTGTCTAGCCATTTGTGGTGAAGAGAGAAAGGGGGCTTTCCCCCCCTAAAGTCAAGTCATATAAATTTTAATAAATAAAAAATTAGAGTGCATTTTCTTCCTCTGAGTAATAATAATCAGTGACCAAACATCTGGAATTGAAAGGGGGGGGACATCGTCTTATCTTATCTATCTATCTATTTATTTAGTAAGTAAGTAAGTAAGTATACTGGCCTTCATTTGAAGATCACAGGGCAGTTCACAACATCAAAATACAAAACGAGAAAACACAAAATGTCATAGAGAAACAAGAGCAAAAACAAACCACCTGCCTCCCACAAATACAGTTAAAATGCCAGAGAATGATTAATCGGCCAAAGGCCTGGTTATAGAGAAACTTTTTTGCCTGGCATCTAAAGATATATAATAATGGAGCCAGGTGAGTCTCCTTGGGGAGAGCATTCAACAAACAGGGAGCCAACACAGAAAAAGCCCGTTCTTGTATTGCCATCCTCTGGACATTTTGTGGAGGAGGCACACAAAGAAAGGCCTCAGGACAGGTGATAATTGCAGGATCTGAGTTGGTTCATATGGGGAGAGGTGGTTATTGATGCACTGTATTCCCAATTCATTTAAGGCTTTATAGGCCAAAACCAACACTTTGATATAGGCCTGGAAACTAATTGGCAGCCAGTCAGGCCAGGATTGGTGTAACATGCTCAAACCATCATACCCTGGTGAGCAACCTGGTTACCAAATTCTGCACCAGCTGCAATTTCTGAACCGTCTTCAGAGGCAACCCTACATATAACGCATTGCAGTAAACTAACCTATTGGTTAGCAGAGCATAGATGACAGAAGTTAGGCTATCCCTGTCCAGATAGGGGCGCAGCTGGGACACCAGCCAAAGCTGATGGAAGGTACTCTGTGCCACTCAGGCCACCAGAGCCTCAAGTGACAGCAAAGGATCCAGAAGTGCCCTCAAACGACATACCCACTCCTTCAGAGGGAGCTGTTGGTCTGGATGTGTGCTTTCAGGGTATGTTTGCACTTCCTATTCCCTGAGTGGAGAGGGAAATAGAAAAGAAAGAATGAACCTAGTGAGGTTGGCCCTGAACAGAAGTGGTTGAGCCTCCGTCCTCCACCCCATGGCTGGAAAACAAGGGATGGCTGGAAAACAAGGAGCCTTGCATTCACCTACTTGGGATGTCTGGGAAAACAACAGCAAATCAGCAGAAGGCTTTGTTTGACTGCTGATTGCTATAGAGGGCCCTTTAGAGATGTGCTAAATCACCTCTCCTACCATCAGCACAATTTAGCATTGCTTGAGTGGGTATTTAAAAAGAAATACGGAGCTAATATTCAGGCAGCAGTTGAAGAAATGCTAGCGGTCAGGCTCTGAACAGCTAAGACATGCATGAGGTTGTAAATTAAACAAATCGCTGTAGTCATGGATGTTTCCCCAAAGTGCTAATTGCCTAGAATGAAGACTAAACCTATGTTAGGAAAATCAGGGGTGGGCTTTTTTCTCAAGATCTCAGCCTGGAGTTGTGGTAACACTTTCACTTCAGAGAGGGAAGCATCCTCAGTGCCACCACAGCATCCAGTGCCGATGCTCATAATTGCCATCTTCAATCCCCTTATTGCCTTTGAGCAAAGACCATGACAAAAGATGTCCTTAAGCCCATATCCCTCTCACAGAGCTTCACTTCTCAGAGCTCCCTGGGAAGAGGGATGGATAATTAAGCCACTCAAGTAACTGTAGCTCTATGAGGGGAATAGGAGTCTCAGTCTCATTGTGGGTCCCTGCTGGCCAGGCCTGTTGAACCTAAATGCTGCATTCCACAAACGGAGAACAAGCCAGAACATACCCAACACCCCTGTCCCTCCCACCCCGTGGATGGACAAATGTGGATTGGACATATGTCGACAAGTGGTCTCATAATACAAAAACAGGCTCCACCTGCACCAAACATGTAAAGTGCTTTGATACCACTTTAAACAGTCATGGCTTCCCCTCAAAGAATCCTGGGAAATATCTTTTGTTAAGGGTGCTGAGAGTTGTTTAAAGACCCTTATTCCCCTCGTAGGGGGACAAATTCCACATTTGTCCTTCCAAGGGGTGGGAGGGACAGGGGTGTTGGGTATGTTCTTGCTTGTTCTCTGTTTGTGGAATGCAGCATTTAGGTTCAACAGGCCTGGCCAGCAGGGACTCACATTGAGACTGAGACCCAGTATGTGACCTCAGAATCTTCTGCAATATATAGAAAAACATTGTGACTGATTTATAAGAGCTGTAGGACAAGTCAAGTTGGAAAGGGTTCTCTAGGAATATATGGGGTTTCCTGGATCAAGCATACATCAGAATATACTTCCGGCGGCTGACGCCATTGCGGGTGGTCGTGGGCTGCTTCGGCTGCGAAGCACCCAGTCCATCCCGGGGGTTAGGAGCCCTGCTACCGCAAAGCGGGGCTCCGGTTGGGGTGCGGGAAGAGCGTCCCGCACCCTGGGCTCCCCGGCTGTGCCCGTTGTGGCTCCGAACCCTTCCCCCGCTCCCCCTGTAAAGGGGGAGTGGGGGTGAAGGGACGACGGAGCCGGGCTATAGGGGACATGCCCCAACCGGGATGTAAATGCGGCGACAAAGCCTGTGATGAGCGTCTAAGTTCTACCTGTCCTTAATGAGCTGTTAAGAACCCAGAGGCGGTGAGTAATTGATTGACTCTTTGTATTCCTGGAACGATCTGGGGGAAAGAAGAAAGGCAGCCCGCCTCCCTCCCTTCGGGAGATGAAAGGAATTAACTCTTTAAGTGACTGCTGCTACAACAATCGATAGAAAGTATCTGGAATTTGAAAACTGAGACTGTTGAGATTTCCCTTCGGGGGTTAACTGGGGAAAAAATATCCCCATTTGAAGTTTTGGTCTTTATACTCCGGCATCGGAGAAATGGCGACGACTTGGACTTTCGTGGGAAAAAACTGAAACAAAGGAAGGAAGAGACAGGAACTGAAACTTGATACTCACCCTCCCTCCTAAAATGCTGGACTTTGCGCTTGCACTGGTATTGAACTCTGGTTTGGAGGATGAGGAAATGCTTACTGTCTTGCAACTGGAACTGCTTAATCGAAAACTACAAGTTTTGAGTGGAATTATAAATGAAAAGGACTTACTTTCCACAGAAGAGGCTTTTCAAAAGTTTTACACAATGGAAACAAACCTTGGCAAAGAGCTGGGAGGGGCGCTTGAAGGATGGTTTGAGATGGCTGGGCAACTCCGAAAGGAAGGGGGGCCGGTTTCTGGGGGTGGCAGCCCTGGAACGGGAAAATTTACAATATCCAGACTCCGAGGTGGCAGCTCGGGGGCAAGGGACAAGGAATTAAGATTTCTACAAGAAGAAGAAGAAGAAGAAAAAGAAACGGAGAAACCCAGAATGGAGGGGATGAACACCCTGAGGCTCGATGCGGGGTTTGTTGTGGATGCAGCCTGGACCTGTGGACACTTAGAGGAAGACAATTGGAGATTTGGTTCTGGTGAAAGACAGAAAAAGACAATGGACAGAGGGGGAGTGGGTTGAAATATTAAATGTATAATCCAAATGGTCTGCCATGGTATCCGAAATCGGAGTGTGAAGTCTGTTAATTACAAGTTTATTTTAAATAAGTAAGGAGATATTGAATCTTAAGTCAAAAGCAGCATGATAAAGGATAGAAGAAATAAGTTTAGCTATAAGAATACTTGGTTAAGATCTAGGTTATAATGCAAAGATTAAGACAATTGTGTTTTTTCTTTTTAAGTAAAGTTAAATTTTTTACAGAGAAAAGTTGTTAAGGAAATAGTATATTGATTTAAAACCGAAGGTGTATAGGCGGGGGAAGTCAAACGTCAAGATTCAGAACTAGAAATTTTTTTTTTTGCAAGGTATATAGATAAGAAGAAGAATCCTGACATTATGTGTATTTGTATTTGTTTTTGTATTTGTAGGTGTGGGGTTGGGTTTGTGTTATATTATGAAAATGCTAATAAATTCTGTTAAAAAAAAAACAAGCATACATCAGAATATAATAAGTACAACTCCCTTGTTATGTATTTTTTGCTAAAGCAGCAGCTTTTTGGATGAGAGGCAGGGAACCATAAAATGTGACTTCTTGAGAATCTCAGCTTTTCTCTGTTTGCCATTATTTATTTAAGCAGCTTTCAAGTACATATATGTGTGTGTGTGCTTGAAGGTAAGTGTGCAATCCTAAACCCATACTCTCATTAAAGCTGAACAAGATTCCAGTGGCCAAGGGATAAAGTTTCAGTGCCTACCCCCCACAACTCATTGTCCCTGTTAGGATCGTCCTACTTGTGTGTATGACCCTGGTAGAGACACATGCCCGACTGGCATGTTCTCTCCCTCCTGGTCGGTCATTCGTGAGCTTCAAACGCTTTCTCCAGCTTGAACATCACAGCGACTGATACCAAGTGGCATTAGCACGCTTAGGATCCTGCAAAGTGTTAGCAGTTTGCGTAACAGAACTCAGTAGCACAGCATTTTGGCTAAACTACATTTATATACATATAATACACTTGGAGCATTTTGACTTAGCTCCTTCCTCTTTCTCATCAGACAGCAAAGAGAAAGAACAAAGGACAATAGTCCTACATCACAGAAACACACTAATACCAAACATCCTGTCTCCATTACTTCCCACTATGTGGAATGAAAACATACAACATCATGTGATAGACAATAATCCCATGACTGCAAGCACAGAGCAAGAATCCTAACAGTCCTGCCCAGTCACTAGGTGAAGCAGAATAAATTATGTTTAAAGTGGTACCTCAGGTTAAGAACACTTTCAGGTTAAGAACGGACCTCTGGAATGAATTAAGTTCTTAACCAGAGGTACCACTGTACTGTGAAGGACCGTAGAATCATGTTTTCAAACCAAAAAAGAAAAATATGCAGATATGCCTGATTTGCATACTAAGTGCAGGCTGGCAAAATCCAACATATTTGGTGCGGGATTTTGGTCTTTGGTGTTCCTTTTTAATCACACATGGCCCTGACAGACAAGAAACAGATTGAGAGAAAAACCTGCAAGGGAAACTTGTGCGTGAAGGGCAGGCATGCGTTGCTAAACACATAGTGGACACGCGCCGAAGAGCCATGGCCAATTGGGGCTCTGTAGCGCATCTTCCCCCCCCCCCGCCAAGTGTTCAGGCACAAGTCTACCCTTCACGCTTTATGCATTTACTGCAGGAAACAACGCTGCAGCTGCAGCAGGGCTCAATTGCTACGTAAAGTGTGCAAAGAGGATCTTTCTGGCTTGGCTTGGTTGGGGTGTGGAACCAGGGAAGCCAAGAGACTTATTAAACAGCCTTTTTTTGTCTCAGTGGCTGAGGGAAATCGCAAACAGCCTCGTTAAGGAGGACCCAACCCTTAGTGCTGTGAAATCTTTCCCTTCTTCCCCAGACCCTCTTCTCCGCAGCGTGGTGAGGCAGCAATTGAAAAGGATATTAAGAGTTATGTGTTGATATGGAGAATGCTTCTGGAGTTCAGTGGCATAAGCCACTGTTTTGTTTTTTGGGAGGTAAACAATAGCCTGGTGGAAATGTGACAATGACATCCAGGCTTGAGACGCTTCCCACGTTTCTGGTGTGTCCTTTTTGAGATGGAAGCAGGGTCAGGGTCAAAGACCTGAGAGTATCTACAGCAGCTCAGCCCCCCCCCCCCTCCTTGCAGCAGCTGCCACATCATATCTCTCCTTATTTGATGGATTTCTCTGCTTCCAGAGGTCTTTTAGGGTGCTATGTGACAGACTCCCTTTTACTCAAGTATGAGTGGCACCTCCATGTAGAGAGATCTGGTCGCTGCTGTTGCTGCTTTTTGTCTCTCCTTTAGAAACCCTAACCCCAGGGCTTTTTTTTCACCCAGAACTCAATTCTGGAACCTCTTAGGTGGGCGCCATTTATGGTGAATTCCAGCACCTCTTTTTCTAGGAAAATAGCACTGCGATTAGTCATGCTGGTCACATGACCCGGAAGCTGTATGCCGGCTCCCTCGGCCAGTAAAGCGAGATGAGCGCTGCAACCCCAGAGTCGTCCGCGACTGGACCTAACGGTCAGGTGTCCCTTTACCTTTAACCCCCCAAACATTTGCAAGATGTTTCTCACAAAGTAACTGAGGTGTTCACAGATCCGCCAGAAACACAAGGGATTTGTCAGATCAATGGTGCTGAGGAAACGCATGAGTAATTAGTTTACCTCAGTCAAGTGCCTTCCACAAAGGAAAATAACATGTGGAAGCCCCAGTGGAAGGTGTGGATTTTAGAAATGCTTAAGAGGTGGTACATTTAGGAGAAGCTAGAAATAAGCAGCGATGGAAAAATACAGAGATATGCCTGTACTGTGTAGCAAAACTGTCTTGAATGTAAAAGCTCCACAAATGGGACTCGCGATAAAATGTTGTTGTGTGTAACACACCCACAGAGTGCTCCTGTTCAAGGCTAAAGCCAGTTTTCATATACATTGGTACCTTGGTTGTTGAACTAAATCTGTTCCGGGAGTCCATTCAACTCCCAGAACCGTTCGAAAACCAAGGCACGGCTTCCGATTGGCTGCAGGAGCTTCCTGCACTAAGTCGGAAGCCACGGAAGCCATGTTGGACATTTGGCTTCCAAAAAATATTTGTTCGGAAGCCAAGCCATTCGACAACCTAGGTACCACTGTAACTGTAGAGTCGGAAGGGGGCTACACAGGTGCCTCCCCTGCAAACCAATTGCTGAGACGGTTCTTTGTAGAATCAGGTTTTTTAGGACCTATAGGCCACCAACAGTGTCACTGAATCTCTTTCTTCCTCTCTGTTTTCTTAGGTGTTTACGAAATATGGGAAGTGCTACATGTTTAACTCAGGAGATGATGGGCATCCTCTGTTGACCACATTCAAGGGTGGGACAGGCAATGGCCTGGAGATAATGCTGGACATTCAGCAGGATGAGTACTTGCCAATATGGGGAGAAACAGGTAAGGAGAAAACTCATTGTGTTTGCCTGTCTGATTGCCAGGTTCTTCATCTACCCATTTATTCATTTATAGCATGTGTGGCTCACCAAGATCAGAAACAGGATTTTATCTACATACTGGTATGAGTCCCCATCTTCATCAATTAGGCATGTCAATTTTGTGCCCTTTCGGCCTAAAGAACTGCCCCTGGCCATGACATGCTCCTCGGCCTTGTCTGACAGCTCCGGAACATCTTCATCTATATCAGTACAAAGATCAAATTTTGTGGATTTATTATTGGGCCTCTGCATACCCTGCTGTATTAACTTCCTGCCGGTAGCCTTTTTATCAGATCCAAAGCACATTCAGCAGACTTTCATTGCCAAATTCGTCCCAAGGCTGTCAGACACTTATTTCTAAGCCGCCGTTCAACTCCTTGGGTAGCCCCCTCCCATGTCTTCTGTTGCTTTAGAGCAGGCTTTACTGCTCAAACCAAGATTTGACAATGGGACTCACACCAGAAGCTCTGCAGCAAAAGCACCAATCCCCTATTCCTTATGTGCTGCTCTCCAGGTGTTGCTGGACTCCATTTCCCATCAGCTTCAGCTAGCTAGGCCAGTGAGTGGTCAAGGGTGATAGGAGTTGTATTCTAGAAGGCTCTGTGTTGGTTACCCCTGCCTTGGCACCTAGGTTGGAGGAGAGATCTGCAACTTGGAGGAGACTGATCCTATGGCTCCTGGGAGTCAGGACCAATCCCATGCGAGTGCATGCTTCTGGCTCTCCAAGATCTGCATCACCCCCTCAGCCTGAGCAGCTTGCTGTTGAGCGAGGCCCTCCTTGCTTCTGAACTGCCTTCCCCCCGCGGCTCCAGGCACTTGCCACATTTTTGAGGTTGAGGCGATGAACTTTTCCCAGCACTCAGTCCCAGCATGTGACTCTCCTGAGAGCATTCTCCGAACGCAGCTTAGTAAAAGAATCCTGCCAGGTTAAAGGGCCAGAATTGCCACAGCTGAGGCAAATCTATATCTCAGGGCAGCCCGCCTGCCCCGCTTCTGAACAGCATAGCAAAGCTTTGAAACACTGTTGGGTACTATCCAAACACACACAAACGTAATGAGGATCAGCTATATTGGTTGCCATAGCAACACTTAATTTGGCTCTTGGCGCACAAGATAAAAAGGAGTTGAGGATGTCCAAATATTAGCATAAAAATACCGAAGTGGATTTTTGGTATGAAATCCACTCAGGCAGGGGCTGGTATCTAAAAACTAAGGCCTTCCTCACCCACCCACACCCAAAAAACATTAGATAGAAAGCAGGGGTCAAGGCTGGAGATTTAAACTCTCCCTGAAGCATAGGTGACAGCAGGCCTCCGCAGCCTCGTGCCTTCTGGGTTTGGGCTATAACGCCTGTTATCCCTAAGCATTGGCTATGCTGCCTGGGGCCGATGGGAATTGTAGTTCAGGGGAAGGGAACCTCTGACCTCCATGCCTAATCAGGCACGGCATGGCTCCCAATTTGACCCATGAGGCCATTTTCTCTCAACCACAACCACCTGCCGTACACCTGATGTCATATGTGATGTCATTTGTGGAATAGGTAAGGGTGTGGCTCCAGAGAAATAATTGGGAGCTTCAGGTGAGCTCCCAATTCCTGTTTTGCAAGCAGGGCTCACTGACCGGTACTGACAGTGAGCCCAACTACGATTGGCAGCACTAAGATGTTCCCCATCAGGACCTCCCTGGTGTAAACTCATTGAAATTAATGGACATATCTACCAAAAGTTAGTCATGAGTAGAACCTAGTTAGATACAGCCCCTTTTTTGTTTAAAAAAGAATAAAAGTTTTTTAAAAAAGAATAAAAATGAAATTACTGGGGCTTTGGGGTGACAAAAAAACCTCACTGTCTACTAGCCCCTTATGGCTTGAACGTCCCAGTTGAAATCTTACCTCTGCCATTAACCCATCTTAGGGCTATTTTCTCAGTCGCAGCCCATGTTCCACCTCTGTCTGCAAAATGGAGAGAATAATATTTGTCCGCTTTATGGGTTGTTGATAAAGAATGCTAAGGACTGCTTTAGAAATATGTGTGTTTGTAGAAATCTCTTGACTTTAGCTCATCTGAAATGTAGCCTACTATGCAAAGGTAACAGTCCTATCTGTTACTCTGCCTGGTTTGCCTCACCCACCTCTGGAAGGTTGCCCTTGGGGAAATGTGACCCTCCTGCTGAAAAGGGTACCTTGCCTCCCTGAAGTAGTGAATCTCCCCCTCAACAAATATATCGAGCAGAATTATGTTTCCCAAGGCTTTCTGCTTCCTTAAAAAGACACATAAGTTTCTAGTCCTGTGGTTGCACAGATATGCTAAGAAGTGTGTAAGCAATGCCTGCTAAAATCTCAGAAGTGCAGCTGATGCTGTTTCCAGTGTTTGGAGTATCCCTTTGTTGCCTTATGAGGACATTACTTCCTCCCATGACAGGCAAAATTAGAAAAAAAGTAATGCAAAGACTAGTTGATTTGGCTTCAGCTATTGTATGGCAATGTATTTTGCATATTTCCACCTCCTCTTAAAACTAGGCATGGGGAGATCAAGATGATACTCAACCTTCTAATCAAAGAAGTGTATATATAACTGCAGGTATCAGGTATCATTGCAAAAGATCAATGTTCAAGGGGGACTTTGCATAACAAGTGTTGCGGCTTTTCAGGCGTTCTTCTGTTGTGTGCCTACAGAACTGTGCTGTGAACACATCTCAGGTGTTCAAAGAAGGTAATGTGTAATGAGCAAGGATATAGAGATTGCCAGAAAGGTGAGGAAAGCCAAGGGCCTCAATTTGCTTGACCAAAACTTGCAACGATAAGTGGTTCACAGATGCTAAATTTCCATAACTAATCCATTACAGAGAATCCGTGTTTTCTTCATGCAGCATTTTTATTGGGGTAGTGTGTGTATGTTAGTGTGGATATGAGACACATAGCTTTGCCAGAATACTCCTCTGCTGCGTAAACTGAGTGGTGGAGTCCTCCACCTCTCTCTGCCAGTAGAAGCTGGTCCTTTAGCTTGTAAATCTCTGTGGCAGCTCCCTCCTTTCTAAGTAGGACTTCATGTTTGGCTCCTCTATTAAACTCCTCCATAAAACAACCTCAGCCAAGGTGCCAGCAGCCCTTACAAAAGGAAGGACGTGGTTCTCTTCTAAATGCTGTTAAGAGGCTGCATTACCAGGTAGCAATATTTAGTCGTGGCCGTAAAAAAGTGACAAGGTTCCTGATTTATGTTTCTGGGAACATAAAAAGTCCTACTGGATGAATAACATCCTTAAAAGTGCCAGCAGCCAGAAGGATAAATAAACCCTGGGGGGAGGAGGGGGAGGAACGTGTTAGCTTGAAAGCTTGTCTCCAAGCCAACCCTGGTTGCCCTTGACCTTCACTGAGGACAAGAAGAGATGTCACCCAGAGGAGAGCATGCAAATGTTTTCTCATCTCCTTGCATCTTGGACCTTTTCCTAATGAATGGAGAAACACAGGCAATTAGCTGTGTTTTCACAAAGAGAAAAGGTCAGGGATGTTCCCCCTCTTCTGTCAATAGCCCAGCAACCACAGAAATGAGACACTTCGGGCTGGTTCAAGACTTGCCCTGCTGATGGCCTTTCGATACAGGAGAGGAACTGGTGGGCCCACCCCTCCCACACAAAACTTAAGGCAGGGGTAATAAGCTGTCCCCCAGATGTCGTTGAACTCTTATCAGACCCAGCTACCATGGGACAATGGTTAGGGATTATAGGAGGTGGAGTCCAACAACATCTGGAGGGCACCCCATTGGCTATCCCTCATTATGCGGCCCCCACACGTATCCAACCAATGATCCTCCAATGCACACTCTACTTCCAGTCTTCTTCAACCTTGGCTGCCCAGATGTTGGATTGCAACTGTGACTATCCCGAGCCAACATAGCCAATGGTCTGTTGTTGTCTAACAAAGTCTAAGGGCCCAGGGTTGCAGAACACTGAGCTGTGAGGCAAGCACCCCACAGTGATGGAGACTTAGGGGTGGTAGCTGAGAATCAAAGTGGTTCCTGAATCTAATTGGCAGCCAGTGCAATCAGGCCAGGATTGGTGAAATATGCTTAAACCATTTTGCCCTGGTGAGTAACCTGGCTGCTGAATTCTGCACCAGTTGAAGTTTCAGAACTGTTTTCAGATGCAGCCCTACACCTAACACGTTGCAGCAATCTAAGATAGAGGTTACTAGAGCATAGGTGACAAAAGTTACCGGTAGGCTATCCCTGTCCAGATACGGGTGTAGCTGGGCCATCAGCCGAAGCTGAAGGAAGGCATTCTGTGGCACCAAGGCCAACTGAGCCTCAGCAAATGAGCCAGAAGTACCCCCAAGCTATGTACCCGCTCATTCAGAGGGAGTGTAGCCCCATCAAGAGCAGGCAACCTCCTATAGGGAACTACCCACTAAACAACCCTGAGCAAAGGGTTTATCCAAGGCTCCCCGCAAACGGAAGACCTTTCAGAGACTTGCTTTTAAATCTGTCGAGTCCAGTGTTAGCCAGTTGCATGCGTCTCGTTGCTCACAAGCACAGCATAAAGAAAACTCAGGTCGCAGCAGGGTTTTATGAAAGTGTGTGCAGTTTGGAGAAAGTGGGCAGAGGGAATTGTTTCTTCCTGCTTTCATAAGAGCTGGGGTCAGTCACCCAATGAAATTGATCATTGGTAGGTTCGAGACAGACCAAAAGAAAATGCATTACCCAGTTTATAATTGACTTAAAGAATTCCCTGCTGGTTCTGGAAGATGTGGTAATGGTACCTGGCTTAGATGGCCTTTAAAGGGGGATTACAAATCACAGAGGAGGGGGTGATCAGCAGGAAAAGAACCATAACTCAGCGTTAGAGCACATGTTTTGTGTGCAAAACATCCCATGTTCTGTCAGGTATCTCCAGACAGGTGGATGCCAAAAAGTTATTAGTGTAGATAAGGATCCACAGAACTCCAATGGATTTCAGTCTTCTCCTTGTTCATTGCCTTCTTTCTTTCCTTCTATTGCATGGTGCTGATAATGCCAAGGTTGCAAGTCTGAATCCCTTATGGGACAGCTGCATATTCCTGCATTGCAGGGGGTTGGACTAGATGATCCTCAGGGTCCCTTCTAACTCTATGATTCTATTCTAAATAAAGTTTATTTAAATCTTGGCCATTGGGGTCTGGAGTGTGTGTGTGTTTGCCAACCTCAGGGTTCTTGCAACCCCCACTTGTCTAGATCAATTCGGTTTCATGCTGCTGGAGTTTAGGATCAGGGTTGCGAAAGACCAGCACATAGTTCTATTCTACATGAGAGACTGGATACGTCTGACAGGGAAATGAGGAAGATGTTTTGACCTCCAGGGTGAGATAAACAGCTGGAATCTAGCCCTACATACCCCAGAAAGGAGCGGCAAGTTTGGCCCAAGAAGTGCAGGGTGGACTGACTCAGAGCCCCTTTGAAAGCAACTGCTTTGAGCCTTCTCCAAATTCTTCATGTCTTGAGGGGGCGGGAAGGGCTGTAGGAAGTGGTGGCAGCTCTACTTTATACTTGGGAAGCACAATTGGCCTACTCTGTGAGACAGGTTCCAAGGAAGGGGCTTAAGCAGGCTCTCCTGAGTCTTTCCCTTTTTGTTATACTTTGCGCCTACAATCTGGTGTTTTGAGGTGCCCTGCTGCTAAACACAGAAGCCTATTTTAGCTATGACAGATAGTGGTCACTGATAGACCTCTCTTCTACGAATTTGTCTAATCCTCTTCTGAAAGCCATCTCTCTAGGAACAAAGGGTTCTGCAAAGGTCAGTTGGGTTTCAGCTGTCTTGATTGTATTACGGTGAAAATGATTTGTTCCAGCTGCAAGGGGCGGCCTCTCCTGTGTACTTGAGCAAATGCAGCCATTGCTAAAGCTGTTTTGCCCTTTAGCCGATTCCTCTTCCCACTGAGTCATGCTTTGGCTTGGCACTCCTTCTCCTACCAATCTTCTCTTATGGCCTCAGAATCCCTCCGCTTCCCTTGGGAGCAGCAGGTATCCTTCCTTATTCCAGGGCAGGAAAAGGTACCGGTAATCTAAATAAGAATTTTTTTAAAAAAACATAATGCAGCTCTGTATCACTCTCATGGGTCCTAGGAAGAAGCAGTGGAGCTCAAATGGAGTGGAGAGTGCATTTCATTTCTGGTGATGAGAATATTTGGCATCTGACTGGATTCTTACCAGATTAGATGGCAGCTCTCTCCTACATGATGACTATGCACAGGTATGAGTTGTGGTGTTCACTTAAGAGTGCAACCTTAATATTTTATAAGAAGGCTTCCAGAACTCCCAAGTCTGCATTTGGAATGTTTGCAAACATTCTGTGACATCGCAGCTGCTCAGCTAGTGGCTGCCAAGCAGCCATGATTTCCCTACCTTTCTGTGTACATTATAGCTGCGCAGTGTTAACGGGATGAGGGAAGTTTTGGAGAAATCATGCTGCAATAGGATTTGCAGGATGGTAGCCAGAGCACTTACTTAGCACCATCAGCATACATAGGGCAGATCGGGGGCTGGCAAAAGAGTAGCTGGGGTGGGGTCAGGGCAGAGTCAGGCAACAAAGTGGTTCGGAAATGCCTCTGCTGAGAACTCAAGCCTAGAGAGAAGAAGAAGAGTTTGGATTTGATATCCCGCTTTATCACTGCCCGAAGGAGTCTCAAAGCGGCTAACATTCTCCTTTCCCTTCCTCCCCCACAACAAACACTCGTGTGAGGTGAGTGGGGCTGAGAGACTTCGGAGAAGTGTGACTAGCCCAAAGTCACCCAGCAGCTGCATGTGGAGGAGTGGAGACGCGAACCCGGTTCCCCAGATAACGAGTCTACCGCTCTTAAGCACTACACCACACTAGAGAGAAGGACTTGCAGTAAAAAAGTGGCTTCATAGATAGAGGAAAGGTATGGCCAGGTGATATCAGTGCTAAACGGAGAGGCTCATTTACCTCCTGCAGCTCACATTTCTGTGCTCCTATTATTAAGCATGAAAGTGGAATTTACAGCATCACGATGCCAGACATGAAAGATTTCTTTCTTCTCCCTCTCTCTCACTTTCCCACTCTTTCCTTTCCCTGCACATCCCTAATTGAAAGGTGCTGCTTGATGTGCCAGCTAGCGATTCACCAGAGGCAGCCAAACCCAGCAGAAAAGGGTTCTGCATGAAAACTCCCCTGGGCTGTTTGATTTTTCAATGTTGTTTTCTTTCCTGCCAGTTGCGTTTCCATGCATTGATTCCATTTTGCTGCCTGCTCTGCTCTGCTCGGCTGAGTGTGAGTGTCAGAAACATTTTG